>NW_027256881.1:237093768-238334482 GCF_029215685.1 Pituophis catenifer annectens | reverse complement strand
ATGAGAATAGCCTCACTGATATATCTCCATAGATTGGAGAATAAGAGGAACATAATTATTTTGAATAAGAAGAACATAACCACTTTAATTTCATAAAAACAAGAGCATCTGCCTATGTGGTTGCTGTTTGCTAGATTTCTCACTATATATTCATGGCAATAATCTCCATTATAATTTCTGGTTTCTTAGAAAGCAGGTCCTCTTATTGGGGATATCACTTCAGCTCTTGATTGTATTGAGGTTCTTACTTAACTAATAACATTGGACTTAGAAGATAGTAGAAAAATGCCTTTTTATTTGCAATATCAGTACAAACATTCTGGTAAAGCATAAAGATTTCAGAACAGAAGCATGACAAGTAATAGAATTATAGGCTAATTCAACCTCTTGTATTGCATGTTGTATGGCTGGCCTAATGCCAGCAAAAGAAGCAACAATTTGTGCCAGGAATCATATAATAAATTTTCTCACACTATGTCTAATATAGACATTCTGTTGCTGCTTGCTGTCTTATATGGATATTTCAGGACTGATTATACATATTGAAGAAATGTGGCTAGCTTTCCATGAAATCAGAAATGAACTGAGCATTGCTTTACAGACAATGTACTGCATACTGGTATGTACAGCACTGATTTTAATAGTGGAAAACGTCCACTTTCTTGTTCTGGTGTATATAGAATTCTGCAATTCAGATTTTAATATGTTGAAATATATTTTATGAACGCTAAAATCATAGCATCATACCTAAAGGTAAATGCATTTTTCTATGCCATAGTTAAAAGTATGTTTCCAAGCTAAGCTGATGAGAATTTTGTTTAACATTTCTTGGGTGAAATTTGCCAGCCATTAAAGTCTTTGGGAATATTCAGTTCTTGAAAGGCTTTGAAAGTCATGTGCAGCCTATTCATAAAATATGCAGCATGACTGAATTTTGTCAACTACCTCAAAGGGGTGTCTTGTAAGGGCATATCAACTTTTCATAATTGAAACTAGAAAGACTGCCGTTGTTTTCTTCCATTTCAATCTCTGGGAATTTCTAATTTTCTGAGATGTCCAGTAAGTTTTCATTGGGTAATCATTTATGTAACTTATGTGCTTCCTAAAACTTAATAGCTAGCATCATTGTTCCTCAGTAGGCTTGAGTCTGATGTAAATGTGCAGGACGATGTACTGGACTAGAGCAGTGCAGTGCTTCTGTTTCAAAACTGCCGCAAAGATGCTTCAGACAACACAAAAGCAGGAACATATCATCTGACTATGGCTCCATAAAGTAACAATGTCTTTTCCCTGTATAACATGACTATGCTTTGCAGCTATAATAGTGTTATTGGAAAAAGGTATTTGTTCCAGGGCACCCTTTTTCCTTTGAATCCAAAGGCAGCACAGCCACATGAAATATAACTGTGGACACATCCAGTGGCAATTTGAAAAGTGATTTGAAGTATATCCACAGTTGTTCCTTGGCTGGCTGGCTGGCTGAACTTCTGTGAGGCAGATAGAGCCCATATACTTTCAACTCTAGCTTTGCTGGCTTCTGAGCCTTAATCATGTACTCAGAATTTTTGCAGGTGAAAACCCAGAAAGTGCAAAACAGTAGTAGCTAGACAGGCAAATCCACATATTAAGAAGCCAGTGTAGGAGTCCAAAGTGTTTGATACATTATGCCACAGGCATTCTGACTGACTTTGCTAAGGTTCTCATACTGATTCAGTTTATGATCTGTCAAAACCACCCTACCTCAGAGGGTATATAATAGTTTTATGCTGGGTTATAGTTGATTTCTTCCAAAGAATCTTGAAAAAATGAGGAGACTAAAAATTCACTGGTCCAGATTTCAATTTTCTTTCATGGAACTATATTTGTGGAAGGGGGAATAAAAACCTGTAAAGCCTCATATCTCTATACCTTGAACTAACAACAGTTTATGGCTTAAAGTGACATTGTCTGCTTATCAAGGCAGCTACATCCTTTTCTCTTGCCACTCTTCCCCCTGATGCATAGCCATTCTTGCCAATATTTCCTAATTAGGGCAGATTAGGGCACATCACTTGATGCCATCTATTGGACAATGTGACCAATCTGCATGCAACGTTTTATTGGTAGAAATGGTAAACCCGTTTGAGATTGTCACTTCACACATGCATGTATTCATTTGGGCAAGAATTAAAGGACATTTCTAGGTGAATTTACCTTGATATGTTGCCATGTCAAAATAAATTTCTATATTGTGTTTTTCATATATTGATATAAAAGTTGGTATTACAGTGCTGTGAACATTTCCATTTAAACAAAATGGTTGGTTTTAAAAACTAAAATATATATTATAATAAAAATTATGGCAAATAAATTTAATCTGAATATTCTCAAACTGGATTTTTTAATAACTGAATTTGATACAGTTCATCTTTAAAAGGTTTGTTTTGTATATAGACAAATATAAGCTTTGGAAAGTATGTTTATTGACGTCTTCTTTACTAATTGCAGGAAAGTTAAATGTTTGTTGAATGCTGGAAAAAACTTCCTAAAATTAAGAATAGTTTGACAGTGATATCCATTATGCACAAAGTTGGTGGATTCCCCTTGGTTGGATGTCTCCACTTGGGAAATTTCACTTGGAGTGAATTAACTTCAGTTCGTTAGTTGACATGCATTCAGCGTGCAGTGAATACAAAGCCATTTATTTTTATATTCATTTATTGTTGCTGACATTGAAGCATGGGGATCAGGAGCATAATTACCAAATTTAATTCCAAAGAGTCAAGACTATCCTTAGGCTATAATATGACCAATAAGATGTTGCTATTACTGTGCCACAGGAGCCAGGCCAATCTGGTTGTTTGCTCGGTCAAAGACAACATAGTATTGACGAATGAAGATATCACCAAGGATCCAAAGATCAGACTGGAAGGGCATATTCTGGAAGCCACTCATGCAATAACTTTGCAACTGAAAGAGAAGTTCAAATATATGATGAATTTGAATGGCGTAACTAGAGGGCCTTTGCAAAGCATCAGGAAGCTAACATTCCCCTCCCCCTCCTGCTGAGAGTTCCTTATCCATGTTGGAGTAGCAGAAAATCATATTTGCATTGAATAGGCTATCTCCATTGTCTGCCTCTTGTTTAAATCTGGAGTCATCTGATTTCCCTCAAAGGTGATGGGTGACAAACTCTTACAGATTTTGCGTACCTTAAGCCAGCTGTTGGGTTATATTGGAGTAAGGGAAAATGCTATGTTCATCCTAGTATAGCTACTGTAACACTGACTAAAACATGGCCTGGGGAGAAGATGAAGACAATGCCATGGAGGAAAGACCAGGATTCTAAGAATCATGTTCGGACCCTGTATGAAACTTTCTGAAGAGCCCCATGGATAATATATAACTGTGAGTCATACATGTTTAACAGTGCTTGCTCTTTAACCGTGGTTTTCTAGAACATTTGTACAATCCAACAATTTGGATTATGGCATAATGAAATAATAATGCCATAAGGAAAGAATCACTTTACCTATATCTTCCATACTATGAACATTAGGTTAATATTGCAATATTTGTGATTAAACATAGTGGTTATTCTTGAGTCCAGAATGATAAGCTGATACAATACTCTTTCTTTCAAACAATCTCCTATAGTTTTCCTCATTCTGTGTTGGATTTCTATTCTGATAATCCCCCAGATAGCCCAAACACTGGAAATTGAAGTCTAGCATATTAAGGGCGGTCTATTATGGAGAAATGAGATCTTCTAGAAATGAATATGATCTACATGAGAATAATCTTATCACTAAATGTGTTGAATTTCATGTTCAGAGTTCATGTTGCAGAGTTCAATTCTTAATGCATAATGAAAATACTGTTATGCTAAAAATTATCAAAAAGATTTCAAATGTTAGAAATTTCTCCCACTTGAATATAAGTGACTGAGATTGTCTTGCTATAATTCTTTCATGGGTCAGGTTTTTTCCCTCTCTCTAGGGGTTTATTCTATGACCTAAATTATTTGAGATAATTTTTTGGATAAACCACAGATCTTACCTGGCGAATATAGGCACTGGCGGGCACTGGGTATTGAATGCCATTGATGGTGAAGACGATGTCAGGCAGTTCGTTGATAGCACTGCAGTTGACTATATACTGATGTGAAATAGGATGAACAGAAAACATATATTAGCAGCCCCATAAGATTTGAGAAACAAACAAACAAACAAAAAAAGCTGGGCTAGAAGTTGTCCAGAAAAGAATGCATTAGAACAAACCTGGGCATTTTACACCCCCCCCCGGGCAAAAGCCACCTCTGACCCTTTGGCCCTCCCTATCTGTCCCATGAGGATTCCTTTTAATTTTGAAAGTGGCTGCTATTCCAATTTATGTATGTGCATCAATACATGCCTATGCACCTTCACAGCCCTACTGGTTCAGCCCTCCTCATGTAGCTGCTTGAGAAAATTAATTGCTCAGTCCTGCATTAGAATGATGCTTCCTGAAACAAGAATCAGCAATGATGACTTGAGATCAGAATTACATTCCAAGCGATAGCTGTTTGCAGTGTGGAAGGCATACCACATGTCAGCAGAACAATATTGGGAGGGGAAGAATGAAGTCTGGCTAGTAATAGCCAATTAGTATCTTTGCGGGTTTCATTTTCTTTCATTTTTATGCATAATTTTGCTCTAGTAGAGGAATCTAAGGAACTTGGAAGTGAGGGCTTGGTGGAGGATATATGGTCCATGATGACCATGTATCCTCCAGATATTCGTAACATCTCTGATCTCGGGGTCTTTCGCTGTGCCCTCAAGACTCTACTGTTCCGACAGGCGGGGCTGTCTAATTGAATGATTTTAAATTGTGTTTTAACTTTGGGTTTTAAAATTCGGCCAAAACTATTTAATGATTTTAATTAATTTTAACTATGATATTGTATATTTATGTTTTTAATTTTGGCTGTACACCGCCCCAAGTCCTTCGGGAGGAGGGCAGTATATAAATTTAATAATAATAATAATAATAATAATAATAATAATAATAATAATAATAACAACAACAACAACAACAACAACTATTATTATTATTATTATTATTATTATTATTATTATTATTATTATTATTATTATTATTATTATTATTATTATTATGGTCTGGTGTAATGGTCTTTGTAATCATTGATCTGACCAGCACTGTTTTCCATAATGCACCACTCTATTCTGCATGGCAATTATATAAGACTGCTGATTAACTAGGATTGAAAATGGCATTTTCTTAGCTAAATCACATTAGGAAGCTAGGGCAAACCAAGAATCTTGCATAAGATTCGGAGTAGAGGGAGAAAATGGATTGTAAATAACAATAGCTAAAAACATTAGAAATTAACCTGAAAAACCTCTTATTAAGATTCATAAAATCATTGAACATTGTGATCTCCTAGCACAATGCGCTTGGTCTTTTTTCCTGTCTCAACCTTTAGGAAGAATTATATACACAATAATGTGGAAATCACAGCTGCCAGTTCCTTAGCTAGTATTGGCCTTCATGCGCATTGAGTTCTTCTCAAGAACCTAGGATGCCATAATGAATCAGTGTAACATATGGGTGGATCCAAGTAGTGTGGCCTTTTGCAATTGTCAGATGGAAATTTTGTCAATGCACAAATTTTCTAAATATCATCCAAGATTTTTTAGTATAGCATCCAGTGTACTGGTAACCACTGGAACCATCACAGCTGCTTTATGCTATAACCTTTCCATTTTGAGTTTCAAATCTTCTTTGTCTTCTATCTCCTGATACTACTGCATAAATTATCCGTGCTTTCTTTTTTTCAACAATAGTTAAATCTGGTGTGTTGTGAGTCAAGACTTTATCAGTTTGTATTTGGAAATCCAACATTTTAACTTGCTCATTTTTTACTACTTTTTCAACACTATGTTCCCAGCAATTTTTCATTACTGGTAATGATTATTTATTTATGTATATTAATTATAGTCACATATCGTTATTATCAAGCTCACCTGACCATTGGAATTTTGGGCACCAATGAAGTTCTGAATGTTAGCAATGGCATTGGGGGGACCTGCCAGGAGGGAGGTACCAGTGTCCACAATAGCTTGGCAGCCACCGGAACAAGCAATGGCTTGACCATTGACGGTGATACTGAAAAGAAATATTTAGGTAAAGATGAGAGAAAGAAAACTACCATAATCTTTTGCCTGCAGGTCTTTTGAAATTATAAAACAACTTGGGCCATGGGGAAGGAAGAAGAATGAGAAAGATTCAAAATAATCCACCTTGATTTTTTTTCTCCCTATAAGAGGAAGCAGAAGGAAATTTTGGCAACTTTTCAAGAGTCTATTATAGCACAATGCTAAACTATATTACTATAGTTGTTAAAGTGTCTATGTCCTAATCTGTCCTACTTCGTAGAACTGATGGGCATCTTCTTTTGCCATTATTCTGTATTTGGTTTTTGATTGTATCTTTGTGAAGCAGGGATGTGAAGGCTGAAAGTGTAGGAATTGGGTTACCTGTCCACAGTGATCTGCCAATAGGTTTCAGCAGAAAGGGGCACCCAGTTGAGACTTCCAGTATAGTAGGAGGAGTCAATGCCACCAAACATTACAAAACTCCCATTCTGGCCATCTCTGAAAAATGAACATACAAGAACATGACAATTAGAGGAATTGCAAATATTTTTTCATTTCCTTTTTGTTTCCTATTATATTGTTGACCCATTGCAAACTTTTAAAAATAATATCCATAAAACAATGGGTTAATTAGTTGATTGTTTCACCTATAAGCTACTGGTAGTAGCAAAGAGTTAGAGAATTGTATCACAGAAACTCTTTTTTGAGGTTTTCTCAGTTGTCCAGCATGCATCAGCAATAGCACTTTGAACATCTGGCATTTCCTCTTCTGAATAATCTGCCTTGGTTGATCCTAAATTAATTTTGCTAGCATGTGAAATTATAGATATGGTATTATAATTTCCATCTTGTGCTAAACTTTCTTTCTTTGGGTTGATATGATCTGGGTTATATTGCAGATTTGCTGGCAGATTTTATTTTCCTGCCTGGCAAGATCAGCAGCTAGAAATCTCTTCGTTTTTAATCTAGTTGTGTCATAAATATTAGCTGTACTCTGAAAGATCCATAGCTTTTCCTCAGTAGCATGTTGAGTTTAATCCAACCTTATTATTGGGCACTATATTGTCAGTCACTTTCCACTGTCTACTCACAAGTTTACTTTGTAAAATACAGGAGAGGTTTATCATTTCCTTTTTCCATACAGTAATATGAAATGATGCCTTAGCCATTGTCACTAAAGTGATCATCTGCTTCCAGCATTTTTCTATATTGCCACCCAATATAGGAGCTTAATGATTGTAGCCAGGCAGTTCTGATACCCATTATATGCCTTGGGTGACCTGCTGGGAATACAGGTCATTCACAATTTATAACAGCAATTGGGGCCAGCATATTTATTGCTAAGTGATGCAGTCGTTAAGCAAGTCATGCTTGTGGACTTTTTTTGCTGCTATCCTTAAGTGAATCACTGCAGTTAAACAAATGGTATTGTTGTTAAGTGATCAGAAGTCTCCTGGGAAGGTCACTGATGGCAATCACATGGCTCTAGGATGCTGCAACCGTCATAAATACCTGCCAGTTGCCAAACGCCTGGATTTTGATCATGGGACCATGGGGATGGAGCAATAGTTGTAAGTCATAAATCACTCTTTTCGGCCCCTCAAAACTTGTTGTTAAACTAATGGTTGTAAGTGGAGGACTACCTGTAGTGTACAGACTCCTGGAATATACTCCTAGTATTCTTCACTCATCCCTCTCAGGAATATCCCTGCTGCTACGATGACGCAATCTAGCAGAACTCAAAGGGATAAAAGTAATTTACCATTGACTTGTTCCAGGAATTTTGTTTTAAAAAGTTCCTATTCTAGCCAACAGTCCTGGAATTTTTTTATAGTTCCCCATCCAAATACTAAACAGGTCTAACCCTGCTTAGTCTTTTGGGGATCAGTCACAGTCACCTACATGCCGCCACCTGCTATTCATGTGAAGAGTTATATGCATACTACTTTATAGGGATATTGTTATTGAATGTGCATGCTTTTTAAAAAAAC
This sequence comes from Pituophis catenifer annectens, assembly GCF_029215685.1. Classification (NCBI taxonomy): domain Eukaryota; kingdom Metazoa; phylum Chordata; class Lepidosauria; order Squamata; family Colubridae; genus Pituophis; species Pituophis catenifer. Next base: position 238,326,354 of record NW_027256881.1, on the reverse strand, counting down.
CCTCACTGGGGATTTTTCATAATATTTCATTAATCTTGCAGTAATGCACTGAAAACTTGTAAAACTGGAAAGGATTGTCTACTGCTGAGTTTCTCCAGGAATAATATGGTTGGCATCCATGCCCTCTCCCTTCTAGCAACAGATAGTAATTAGTCCCTTCAGAAAAACGTGCACAAATCATTGTTACTTACGAACTGAGGAAGACGGAAAAGAGATCCTGAGATACCAAATTTTCACTCATCATGTTGTCAAAGACAGGAGTGGCGCCAGAGGCCGACAGACTAGGGAAAGCCAGACCCAGGATTCCATCAAAGGTGGCATAATAAAGGAAGCTGCCTGGCTCGGTCTGACTCAGACCAAAGATTTGGTTGGTGACCTGAATATCTGCAACCTGTGCAGAAGAACAGGGAGAAATGGTTATAAAATTCCTTTTTAATTTCAAGAAGTACTACTACATTTGTGTCAGAAGCACATACTGAAGCATTTTAATTTCAATTTCAGGCAGATTTATGCATAGATACATACATGTGTATTTGTGAACAGATCTTGAATGATTCATATAATTCACTTGATTCTAGTTGATTCACCGTTTTTAAATAAACTGCTTTGCAGTTTAATGTCTATCTCATAAAATAGCCTCAAAGGAAATCTCTCTGTATGTCCTATTAGTTTACCATCTGCAACTATTTCTCTCTGCCCAACCTAAATTTTGAAAGGCGTGTAATTGACGCAGAGTTGAGATTAATCTCCTGGCAAAGAATTGGCAATGATTCTCAAAAAAGACATTGTTGAATATAGATTGAGCTACAATCCAATAAATGACTGGATCTTATTCCTTAAAATTAGTAGATATCCATTGATATCAACATATATATCAGTATATTCATCTCCTACAGATTCAATAGTGGACATGGAGGAATTCTATGGATAATACAAGAAGTGCTAAATGTAGCATCAGGAAAGGACATAAATATTACAAATGGGTGTTTGGAATGCAAAAATGTGAAGAAGCCTAGATATATAGAAAAATCGGCCTGGCTAAATTAACACAATAAAGAAAAAATAGAATTTGGTAAAAATAATTATTTGTTTATTTACAAAAACTACTTCAAATACAGATACTATACTTGGATTTCACTTGAGATATCAGCCTTGAATCCAGTCAATTACAAAACAGGAAACAAACAATTGAAAAATGAAATCTCGTAAACCAGGATAATTCCAGCTGCAGATTATTGAGCAGAGACCATGAATTATTGCTGTTTAATATATGGGTTAAACTCAGAAAAACGAAGAGAGCAGGTATGCCAACAAGATCTGATCAGAAGAACAAAGAAACAGAATCTGGGGCCACTATGAGGCATTTATACTTTTAACTTAAATGACAGGCAACCTGAGGTGTTCTAAGAAGGAGACCAGAAACAACGGAAGACTGAAGGAAAACCAATACAAAGAGGAAAAAAATCCTCATAGTTTTCAAAACAAGCTAGAGAAAGATAGGTAAATTAAAACTTTGAGCAACATAAGATGACTGAAATTGACATTATTGTTAAGCAAAAAAGTACAGGGAAAACTCTCTAAACAGAGGAAAATAACTAGAAAAACAAGTATATATATATATATGAAAAAAAAAATTAAGAGCACTCAAAGGATATTTTATATCCTAACGGAAGGATGCCCAACAGTAATTGTGGAAGAGATCTAATAGAAAAAAATAGATTGAAGGAAGTTGCCAATGTTATAATGAAACCTTTTACAATGGGATTATAGAGTAACAGGAACATTTGTAGAGAAAGGGAATATATTCAGAAACCAACTCAAATAGCATTTGAGAGGCAGTTGTCAGATAGGAAAGCACCAGGGACAGATGAAAAATCCACTGAATTGTTCAAAACTGCAAGACAAGAAGCAAATCTAATTTTATTTACAGCTTTATTGTCAGGAAATATTGTGTGAAAATGATAAGTGTTTATGCCCAAGAAGGGAGAGCCAAGACCATATGCAATTATCAAACCACGGAATTAATTTCTCACACAAGCAGTGTTATTTAATATCTCACAAAAAAAGCCAGAGCATGAACCTTTATAGTGAAGAAGTTACTATAGTGAATCTGGACAGTCAGAATGATTCCGAACAGTGAATCATGCGCAATGAACACCAAATGTGTGTTCAAAGGAGGCCTAACAAGGTAAGTAGAACAGCGGGGCGGGGGGGAACAGCTGTGCCGCATGATTTAGGTTCGCTAGAAAGCAGGATTTCCTGCAGGATCATCTGAACTGGTGCGAACTGGTAGCATTTCACCCCCGATTCAGAACTAAAAAGAGAATGTGACAGAATACATTTTTATCAGATGTGCTTTCACTGCAGTCTACGCTGGAAATAGTCCATGCAATATATTAGATGAAAAATTAATCTTATGTCATAAGAATCTCAATAAATATTCTATTTTCAATATAGGCAATTTCAGGCTGCAAATGTTGCATCTGTTTCCTTCTGCTTTTTTTTGTAGGAGGTGGACATTTGCCTCTTTTATGAAGACAAAACAGAAAGCATCTCTTGTCTGTTATCACAACTGTCAGCCCTGTTCTTAGTTTTCACAATAGTGTGAAAAGAGCTTCCCACAGTATTGACCCTGTACCCATTTAACTTTTACAGCAATATGTTAACAGAATAGTAGGATGGAATGAGATGACAGCTGGAATCAAAATAAGTAGCGCTGCTTCTGAAATATGCTAATGACCCTGTTTCGCTAGTTCATAGTAAAAGAAATCTCATTATAAAAGTAAAAATAGAAAGTGAAACATCTGTGCTAATGTTCCAAATTTGTTAAAGTTCAATATTAAGAAAACAAACATAAGCTCAATCAGCAAGTTACATGAACTTACAGCTGATGGCAAAGGAAAGAATATGGTACATGGTTTTGTTTTCTTGGGCTCCAGAATAGATAAAAGTAGACAGAATATTATTATTTCCAGGGAAAATAGTTGTAAGCATTATTAAAGGGAAAACAAATTGATAGGGGGAAAAATGTTGTTGGAAGGTGTTAATGAGCATGTAAACCAGGTGGCTCAATAGAGGCTGTATTCTTGGACTCGGAAAAAAATCCTCAAAAAAGTCTCCCTGTTAAAGCCATTTGGCATGGAATCAGGAGCCCCATTGGACTGGCAAATGGCTAAAAGACAGGAATAAATGAGCAATTCTTGCATTAGCAAGATGTGCACAATTGGGTCTCCAAAGATCAGCATTTGAACTAGTGGTTTTCACCTGGTTATGAATGATCTGACATAAGGGTTGAACAATGAGATGACCCTATTTGCTGTTGAGAGTGGTAAAAGCAAAAAGGGACTATGAAGGATCTCTGCCAACTGAATGATATTTATGTACATGTCAAAAATATTAGTTTTCCTGCCCTACAGTGGTGGGTTGCTCCCAGTTCTGTCCGGTTCTTGTCACGCCCCCCTAGCCGCCTGAGGTCAAACACAACACTGATGCGGCCCTCAATGAAATAGAGTTTGACATCCCTGTTCTAGGATATTACTGAATTTCTTAAATTATTTAGTCATGAGTGCATACATAACAAGGCTTGTTAAAGTTCCTTGTTCTTCTTGATTATAAAAATTCCCAAAACAAACACCATAGTCTTGGCTGCCTCTGAGATGAACAAGGATCAGAAGTTAGAAAGAGCTAAAAAGCTTTCGCCATAAGTAAGATCTATATAGAATTCAATTAGGTCTTCCCTGTTTGTCCACCCAGAACCAGGCTGACTCCATTTCCCAAAGGATAGCTTCTCAGTCTATTTTCTTTGGCAGTTTACCTGGACAGTATCATAGCCTAGGATTCCAGTCATGCTTCCGGTGCCATAGGTGATGGATACGGTCTGGCTGGTGGACTGGAAAGTAGAAGACTGTTGTGGATTGAATTTATGATGGTCAGCTGCAAAGATAAGTAATTGTAGTATGATGTGGGCATATTGAATATGTAACAGAACAGAAAGAGTAAGAAAGATCTTGGCATTCCAGTGCAATATTTTCTAATATGTGAACTCTGTCCTCAGTCATAGCTAACCTGAAAGCTGGTTTATAATTTGGGGGAAAATAGTTACATTTCCCCTTTATGTCATGTGGAAAATAAAATATGAAATAGTTCTATTGTTAGACATTTTACTGTATCTGGCTTTATGGATGTAATAAACTGATTGGATTATCCCTTACATTACATCCCACACTTCTATATCCAAGCTCGTGCCTAAACATTTGCTATGTGGGAGCATGTTCTGTTATTCCATAATAATCCCCTTGAGTAGCAGCTCCCCAAAGCTGTCTCTAGCAGTCAATACCTGATATTAGTATGATCCATGTTGAATACATTGGAAAAATAGATGGACACGAGAATACAGAATTCTCCCTGATTTGGTCCTTTTCAAATGTGTTGGGATTGGAGTTCTGAGGATTCCAAGTCAACATGCCAACACAGATACTGTGATGGGACTTGTGGTCTATTACATTTGGAAGGTACTAGCTTGAGGATGGCTTGAATAAAGAGTAGCCTCTTTCTGAAGGCATCAGTTATGGAGACTACTTACAACAAGCTCCACTTGAGCAGTACACAGAAGGGACCCACAAGTTGGAAGAACCAGTGTCAAAGATGACTGTGAACTCTTGTGGTGGAGTACCAATGGAGATAGTGCCAATGTAATCAATCTGTAGAGGGAGAAAACAGAACATAATAAAAAAATCCATCCCTGATATCTCCATAACATTTTTGAAGCAAGAGAATTGATCACTTCTTTGTAAACAAAAGCAAGTTTGACAAGCTTTTTAAACAATACAAATCTGCTCAATTTGTTACAGTAGAATATCGTTTATGTTCCATGATCTCAAATTGCTTTCAAACATTTAAAAGTATAACTTCCTAAATCCATATGTCTCTTTTTTTGCTCTCTAGAGCCAGGGGCTATTGATTTAAATCAACAGGTGTTGAGATTCTCTATTCTTGTCCATAGGCTAAATGCTGAGTATCTCCTCCTAATATGGAATACTTACATCCATATAATTTTGCATGGGTTCTGCATCAGTGGCAAATGTATTTTGCAGCCCAGGGAAATATTTTGTGCCAGGGTTATAAGGATGCTTCTTCAGAAAATCATCTAGCAGCCCATGCTCTTGAAGGATTTCTCTCACTGATTTTGTTTTCCTTAGGTGAACCCTAAGCATTGAATAATGGAAAGGAAAAGATTAATAAGTGAGAGATAGTGCTCGTAGCATTAAAGATTTTTTAAAAAGCATTTTGGACATTCTCTGATTCAACACTCTTAAGAGGGCTACAACCTTCAGAATTCCCAGCTAGAATGAAAGGTAATTGCAACATATCTGGAGGCCCTCAGGATGGGAAAAGTTAGGTTCAGATTTATTTCTCCTGAGGAAGAAGGACTTGAAATCTAGGTATACTCTTTAGAGAAAGAAGCATGTTCTACTTGATGAACACACAGTGCATTTGCAGATAAAGCTATAAAAGGAAATAAAATATTACTGTTAGTGGAAAACCTAGGCAAATTACGGCTCTGTGGCTTGCTCACCAATCACAATAGAAAGTTTGCTGTGAGAGTTTGTGGAACATAATTTAGAAAGAAAATGAGATCCTTCAGAAGAAAATGGTACATGATGTTTTCTTTGAAGAAAGCACAATGCTCAATACTTACTTTGATGTCAGACACTGGGAAAGTGCCACCAGGCTCAGAAGTAAGAGGCACTTCATGATTACTCCTGTGTCCCCAAATTGTTGATTCAAATGAAGTGTGGGTCCCAACTTCTAAGCCACACACTTAGGTTTGCTACACACACACATATATATAGCTCCAAGACACTCTTATCGTATTTGCATATCATACAAAAAGCCAGACATTCCTGATATGATTATCTTTTTTTAAAATGTCCTTAAGAAGAACTTTCCATGTTATTCTTTTCATTTGCATTAAGTTCTTGACATTAAAAAAAAGGCTGAGGTGTAGGTGACATTGGCAACCATTTCAAAGACTTTAATACATCCCAAGAGCACTAAAGGAATGTTTTCCATAACTTTTCAACATGGGAACCAACGGTAAAAGTGTACATTTTCTTTTTAAAGTAATCTGGATAGAATTTTATTTTTTAGAAAATAAACCATATAATGAATTAAATATAAATTTAATGTTTACAATTTAGGGCTTCAGATATAGTATACCCAGCATCGTTCAATTTCTGGAAAGATATTTTAGACAAGTTGGTAGCCTTTGCAACACTGCAACATTCTGCAAAATCCAGAAGTTGCAGCTGGTGCAAAATGCAGAGGTGTGGGCTGATCAATGTATGTTACACCTGTCCTCTACAAGCTGCTCCATCAGTTTGCTTCTGATTTCAATTCAAAATGCTGGTAATTACCTGTAAAGCCCTACATGACAGGGGACTGGGTTATTTGAGGGATCACCTCTACTCAGGTACATCTGCCTATCAGGTAGAGGCATGTTTTGGGTCCCATCTACTCAGGAGCCTCATCTGAGGGGAGGGACCTTTTCTGCCATGGCACCGACCTTTTGGGGCATCATTCCTTGGAGATGAGACAGGCCCTGACTCTATTGGCCTCTCAGAAGATTCTGAAAGCATGAAAGACTTCCGGTTTTTGCTAGCTCCGGTGAAGATGGTGCCTTTTTAAGGACCGCCAGCCCCGCCGTTTGTAGAGCCGCTTCGATCGTGAGAAGCGGCTTGAAAACTCCAGAATCTGCAGGATTTGAAGGAGAGAGCAAGCAAGGTGCAGGTTGAGCCCCTGTGAGCCCCCAGAAGTTTGCTATTGGGGGGGAAACAGGCACGGCTCCCTTTCAACTTGCGAAGACTCCGAGCGGCGTGGGACGACTCTGCTTTTTGCAGAGCAAGCCGGCAGCAGCAAACACGAAAATTGAATGAAACTAACTTTACCAACTAAAAGAAAACCTGAATCCTCAAACCAAGGAACTGCAAGTATTCTTTCTCTTTGTGATTTCCCGATTTTACTAAAAAATAACACGAGCGGAAGCGGCTTGAAAAGATGGCGCCGCTCCAGCGTTAACAAGTTAACAAGCTGAAAGGGAGAGTGATTTCCTAAAGCTATTCCAACAAGTTACATTGTTGCGCTGTTTGTAGCAAGCACAGGAGAAGAGGGGGGGAAAAATCCCTTTTTAAACAAGTTGATCTTACAGTCTAATTCTACTTCTAATTTGCCTAAAAACTGGGGGATTTTTTTAGAGGACTTTGTGGTGTTGGAAAAGGAAAAAGGATTTCTCTTTTTAGAAAATCTAACCTACGTGGCAAAATGGCTTCTAAAAAACAGGAAAGCAAGGCAGCAGGGGGGGGATCCCCCACACATAAGCCTGAAGAGCAGTTTGACTTTGAAAATTTAAAAAAATTTATTACTCAGGCTTTGGATGACAATTTTCAAAAATCTCAACAGGAAATGGATGATAAATTTCAAAAATCTCAACAAGAAATTAAGCAGGAAATTACTGAAGTGAAAAAATTGGTGAAAGAGAATTATGATAAGGTGACTGATAAATTATCAAATGTGGTTTCTGGCTTGTCAGAAATTATTATTAAAGTGGACTCTAAATTGGAAGATTTCAAATCAGAAGTTAATGTCAAAATAAAGGATACTGATTTTAAAATTGCTGATGTGGATAATAAAATGCAGAGAGTTGAAGACGAGATTACGATGATGCAATTCCGGTCCATGGAATTTGCTATAAGAATTAGAGGTATCAAGGAGAGTGACCGGCAAGATTTGAGACAGGTTTGTGCTGATGCCTTGGCTGTGTTGTTAAAAATTAATTCTGATGAGATTTTTTACAAAATAGACAAAATTTACAGAATGAATTCGTGGGTGGCCAGACAAAGACAATTACCAAGAGATGTGGTGATATATTTTACAGACAGAAGAATGAGAAATGATATTTTGCAAAAATCTTTTCTTTCCTCTGTGCAAGTGGAGGGAACTCAAGTTGGAATTTATAAAGAATTACCTCCAAAGATGCTGAAAGATAGAAAAGACTTTGGTTTTTTAGTAAAGGAATTAAATAAATTAGAGATACCATTTCGGTGGGATGCCCCAATGGGTATAATTTTGAAGTATCATGGGGAAAGATATCGACTGAATACTGTTGAAAAGGCGGAACATTTTTACCATACTGTTTTTAAGGAGAGATCACCATCTCCACGTTCATCTACTGTATTGGAGATAAAGGAGAGTGATAAGGAGAAGCAACCCCAGCAAGAGTTGGAAGCGCAGCTTAAGCAGGCTGAATTAGATCCAATAGAAGCGCAGGGTGCTACAGGAGGTTTTCTGGAGGAGCCCCTGTTAGAATCCTCTCCAATTTTGACTACAAGAGATGTGGCTTTGGATCTAGCTCGTATGGCTGAAGCTAAAGACCAGCGAATAACTCGTGTGGTTTCAAAACAACTCAAAGAAAAACAATTGCAAGAAAGAGCTAAGGCACAACAATATAAAAAAGGAGCTAAGAGTACTACAGAACACAGTGAAGCCATGGGGAGAGCAAAGTTGGTGGCCTCGGAAGACATCCGGCAATTCTGCTCGTCGCTTCAAAAAAATATGCATGATGGTTAAGTTTTTGTCATGGAATGTGAATGGACTGAACTCACCACAGAAAAGAAAGAAAATATTTACATATTTGCAACAATTTAATAATGATATAATTTGTCTACAAGAAACTCATATTAGAACGCAAGATCAAAAATATTTGATAAACTCCAAATTAGGATCACACTTTATAGCTTCAAATTTGGAAAAAAAGAATGGTGTGGTTATTTATATAAACAAAAGATTATCAGCTAAAATTATAGAAGTGGATGAAGGTGGTAGGTTTGTAGCAATTGAACTGCATACTGTACATGGTCAAATTCTTGTGATTGGAATTTATGCTCCTAACCAACAACAGGATCACTTTTATAAAATTTTGCATACTAAAATATTGCAGTGGGATTATAGATCTATTTTGATTACGGGACACTGGAATGGAATAATTGACTCTAAACTAGATAAAAAAAGTCTGGCGAAGTCTAGGATTAGACTACCACAGACTTTTTTTGACATGAAAGAAGATTTGGAATTAAAAGATGTTTGGAGAATACACAATTCAAAAGACTTGGACTATACTTTTTTTTCTGATAGACACAGATCCTTTTCAAGGATTGATTTTATTTTATTATCAAATGATTTACTTGTTAAAACAAGAAGAACTAAAATCTTTCCAAGAATCTTATCTGATCACAGCTCAGTATGGATAGAAATTGAGATTGGAAAAATTGAGAGAAGATCATGGAGATTAAATGAAAATTTATTTAGATATGAAAAAAATATAATAGAACTTAAGAAGCAGATGAAAGAATTTTTTGAAATTAACTTGAATAAGGGTACCCCTATTGAAATTGTCTGGGATGCAAGTAAAGCGTATACGAGAGGGGTACTCATTCATATGAATTCTAAACATAAACTGAATAGACAAAAGAAAAGATTAGAAATTGAAGCAGAAATAAAGAAAAAAGAACAGTTACTTATCAAAAATCCAGCAGATGAAAGAATACGTGGAGCTATAAAACTTTTGAAAGATCAATTCCAAATGCTTATGGCGGATCAAGTTGCAACAAACTTACAATACGCAAAGCATAATACATTCTGTAATGCCAACAAACCGGGCAGATGGCTGGCTTATACATTAAGGAAGAAACAGAGTATGCGGACTATCGACTGTATTGATACTGGAGGGAAAGAAATTTATCAACAAAAATTAATTAAAGAAGCTTTTGTAGATTATTATACTAAACTATATGCTAAAGATGATATACAGAATGGACTTATAGAAAAATATTTAGAAAATAAAAGAGTTACAAAAGTTACTAATCAACAAAAGGAAAGAATGAATCACCCTATAACAGTGGAGGAAATAATTGCAGCAATTAAACAACTGAAAACTGCCAAAGCTCCGGGAACAGACGGTCTGACTGCAGTGTATTATAAAACTTTGCAAGCAGAAATGGTGGAACAACTTAGAGACTTATTTTGTAATATACAACAAGGGGGTAAAATACCCCCATCATGGAAAACAGCTTATATTTCTTTGATACCAAAAGAGCAAGCAGGTCCTAAAAAACCGGAGAATTATAGACCAATATCTCTTCTGAATAATGATTATAAAATTTATGCAAAAGTACTAGCCAACAGGTTGATGCCAGTAATTCAAAAGGTGATTCATGATGATCAAGCAGGATTTATAGAGGGTAGATATATGAAGGACAATGTAAGGCAAGTTATAGATTTATTGGAATATCTTGAGAAGAATAAACAGATCCCTGCAGTGCTGGTTTTTTTGGATGCGGAGAAGGCCTTTGATAGAGTGGATTGGAATTTTCTATTAAAGACTTTGAAAAAGATGGACTTTGGGGATCAATTTATACAAGCGGTATCAGCAATCTACCAAGAGCAAAAGGCACAGATTATTATTAATGGAAATTTAACAACAGATTTTAATATTGAGAAAGGAACAAGACAAGGTTGTCCGTTATCCCCTTTGTTATTTATTTTAACACTAGAAGTCTTGTTGAATACAATACGGGACTCGAACAGCTTGAAAGGTATAGTGATAAGGCAAGAGGACTACAGACTAAGGGCATTTGCAGATGACCTGGTGGTTACCCTTTCACAGCCGATGGAATCAATAATCCAGATGAAAGACATTATAAAAGATTATGGTACAGTATCAGGATTTAGACTGAATCAGAAAAAAACTAAGATGATAGTTAAAAATATGACACAAGATCGAAAACATGAACTTGAAAGGATGGCAGGTTTTGAGATTGTATCAAAGGTTAAATATCTAGGAATTCAGGTGGCAGAATCAAATATGAAATTATTTCAAAACAATTATGAGGTGTTATGGCGAGATGTTCGAAAAGATATGGAGACTTGGAAAAAGTTGCAGCTCTCGCTACTTGGAAGAATAGCAGCAGTTAAAATGAACATTTTGCCAAGATTTCTTTTTCTGTTTCAAATGATTCCGGTGCTTAAAAGTGATAAACAACTGAAAGAATGGCAAAGTGGAGTGAATAAGTTTGTTTGGAATGAGAAAAAACCGAGAGTGAAACTAAAAATTATGCAAGATGCTCCAGAGAGGGGAGGCCTTAAACTTCCAAACCTACAGATATATTATGAAGCAGCAGCTTTGACTCAAGCAAGCGATTGGTTTGGAAGGAAAAGGACTGGAATATTGAACATAGAAAGCTTTGACCTGGATCTTGGTTGGCATGCTTACTTATTTTATGAAAACAAAGTGGATAAAGTGTTCAAAAGCCATATACTTAGAGATTCGCTGATGAGAGTTTGGAAGAAGCACCGATTTAAATGGGATTACAAAATACTGTTATGGTTGGATCTTGGTCATATCATGTGGAATACAAATATAATGTCACTCGGGGGGTTTTTATATAAAGAAGTTCTTTTTACAGATGCGGGCAGATGGCAACTAAAGACATTAGAGACACTGTTGGACGAAGGGATTAATTTAACCTGGTTACAATATAATCAACTTCAACAGAGATGGAAAGAGGACCAAAAAACTGGTATTATGTTGCATGAGGAAGAATTGGTTAGACATATAAAAGAGAAAGGTCCAATGCATATTAAAAGGTTATATAATGTTTTGTTAGAAAGGGATTCAGAAACTGAATTGGTTAAAGATTGTATGATTAAATGGGCACAGAATTTTGCAGAACCAGTAATGTTGGAAACATGGGAGAAAATATGGGTTCAGAATGTTAAATTTACGCAATCGCAGAATTTGAGGGAAAACTTTTATAAAATGTTTTACAGATGGCATTTAGATCCCAAGAAATTATCCTGTATGTATCCTAATGTTCAGCCAAAATGTTGGAGATGTGATAGTCTAGATGCTACATATTATCATGTTTGGTGGAATTGCAAGAAAATCAAGGCTTTTTGGATAAAAATATGGTGGGTTATGCAGAATGTTTTGAAGAAAAAAATTCAATTTTCTTCATAATTGCTTTTATTGGGTATAGTAAAGGGTTTTACATTGGATGAAACTAAGTTGATATTGTACATGATAACAGCAGCGAGATTATTGATAGGTAAATATTGGAAAAATGAAGCTTTACCCACTATTGAAGAATGGACTTTCAAGATGGCCAGTTTTGCGGAGATGGCGAAGATTTCAGCATATTTAAAAGATCGCTCACAAGAGATTTATGAATGGGAATGGAAAAAATGGATAGATTATGTGCAAAAAAAATACCAAGTTAGGAAGTATCAAATTGTTTTTCATTGAAAGTTATATAGAAATAGAAATGTATGAATTGTGAAGAGAGAAAAAAAAATTATAGGGGGCTTGAGGGGTTCAAGTTTTTATAAAAAAAAAGGGGGATTTTGATGGGATTATATTCTGTGGAAGTCAGAGGGGGAGGGTTAGGAGGGGTTTGGGGGGGTTAGGGTGGGGAGGGAGGGGTGGGTTGGGGGGGAAAAGTGGGGTGAAAATGTAATTGTAAAACTTTTGCAATAAAAAAAAAGAAGATTCTGAAAGCATGACTTTATTTAGGGATTAGGTGTGCTGACCTGCCCAGTGGTTCTCCTGAATGTTATGACTGGTTTGTATTCAACTACTAATTATACGTGTGTTTTAACAAGGTGTTCAATAATGATTTTTACTTAGGTTTTTACATTATTTTTGAGAGTTGATTGATATAGATATGACTTACCGTTCTCACTTCTCCCCATGATACCAATTTCCAGAATTAGAGAACTTTTCCAATGGAGGGTTTCTAATATTAACACTACCAGTGAAAAGATTTGGTGCAGCCATTCTGTCTTTTTCACCAGAACAGATATTTGGAAAGAAAAATGGCACAGGAAATGGCTGGAACAGATAGTTACTGCACAAAGTTTCAGTCCTGATTTTGACAAGAGACGAATCCTCTGGTGATCCAGAATCTTATGTCTGAAGCCAATAATTTTCTCTAAAATCCACAATTTGTTTTCTTTATAGCTGGTCAAATTCACTTAGGCTTACGTTCCCCTATAAAGTTTTGCTTGGGAAAAGTAGAAAGAAAAGTAAGGTGAGGAATGGATGTAAATAGCAAATCAGTCCTAGATGCATTTTATTTTGGGATCAAATGAGTTGAAAGACATAGGGGCTGGGTGTCTGAAAATTTCTGAAGCCATTTGGGGTAGGAAATTTTTAAAAAGTTGCAATCGTCTATCCTTTGTAAAATGTTGTCAATACAAGTTTTCTTTCAACAAGCACAAGCCTAATATTCTCAGCTTTCCTCTGGTCCATTTTAAATTCTGTCTAATAAGAAGTAGCTCACCCTCAAAGTTTTGTTAAGAAGTTCTTTCACTAGAACATCTTGTGAAACATAATGATGGTTGCATGAGGAGTGGCCCAGATATACAATACGCTTGAAATTTGATGTGCATAACTATTAAAACTCAGTTGCAGAGGTAATCAGAGCAGTCAGACTGTGGGTTACAATCAAGATGCTATTGAATCTGGATGGACAACTGCAAAACAAGTAGCTTTATTGTATCCAAATCCAAAGTTATCACTAGTATCCTATTAAGTTTAGACCAGAGAATTTACTTTCCATTTAGGACAATTGGGAACTTGCTAAGACCCAGCAAATACGAAGTATTGTCGATTTCTGTGTGACTCCTTGTAGTGGAAACTTCCAACATCTGAAAACAACCTTTATTAAAAGTCCTTTTGCAGTGTTATCTTCACAATCTTGTGCTGGCCATGGAAGTATATCTGCCCTCCTTTATCCTATTGTATGAGTATAGCACTTCAAATAACACTCATCAGTTGCTGCTTGGCACTCTGTATTTGCTATTGGGTGGAATCCAGTTTTAACTTTTTTTTCCCCCCAGAGAACTTTTTTTTAACAGAGATCCTGAATTACCAAGCATAAAAGGGCAAATCTGGGTCACGGCTAATTTGTGCTTTTGATAGTGTTCTGAAGTGACAACTATTAACCTTCCCCTACAAAACAGCAGCATAAGCTGTGCATCTCACAAGTATTTAAAGACACAGAAAATTATGCACCTGATCAATTCCATCTTAGACTGCCAAAGGTTCCTGCACATATTCCTGGATTCTTCAAAAAAGACTTTTGCAAAAGAAAATGGTCATAATGTAGTCACCTTTATGATAATGCAATTTTTTAAGATGATTATATCTTAAATTTGCAATGAAGGGCAAATGATGCAGATGTTTCTCTTAATGTCAGGTGGAATGTATTAGCGTACTTGTTTTTATTAATTACTCACTGCAAGTTTATGTATGTAAATTCTTACACCTCGTTAGAAAGAAATATCTTTTACTTTTGTTTATGTAATCTCTCTCAGAAGATTACCTGGAGAAATGACATTGGGAAAAATATATTTTTCTCTAATAAATGTGGCAGCTTTCTCTTAATATCTCAAGACACCCCCTAAATGTTTTGAACCAATTTATCTTTATAAGTTATTTGAATGACTTTGCAGAACAAAAATGGTTACTATTGAGCTTCAGTTTGTACAATTAATCAGTGAAACCATCTGCCTCCAGAAGTTGTGGGTGCTCCAACACTGGAGGTTTTTAAGAAGAGATTGGACAACCATTTGTCTGAAATGGTATAGTTTCCTGCCTGAGCAGGGGTTTGAACTAGAAAACCTCCATTGTCCCTTTCAACCCGGTTGTTCTGTTAATCTCCCCCCTCGACCATTGAAAATTACCCTCTAATGCCTCAAAACCATGACAAGATAAAATCAAATACCCCCATCTTCATGCTATTCAGGTTTATCTTGTTTCCCTTGTTTCATGCCCTCCATAACTACCCATAAATAAATAGTACTGAAGTCAATGTGCTTCATATTTTTTCTCAGTTTATTTTAATATGGCTGTTTTCAGCTTTGTCACTGTTTGGAGGGGAGAAAAGAATGAAGAAAGGGACATTTTAAAATCTCTACGACATTTTCCTTCAAAGAAATAAAATGCTGGAGGAGAATGTTATCATTTCTATTTTTTATCTGGCTGAGTAAGGCAGAAAAAGGCAGGAGAGAAACTTTTGAGGTTAATGAAGTGTTAGTTTCTTTTCTACAAGCCCTGGAAAGATTACCTGCTGCTGACTCTCTCCTCTTCTTTACAGCTATTGTTCTCTCATTTGTGGGATTCCAAAATATTATAATTATCTTTGCATATATGATTTTAAAATATTCTGTTACTTTTAAGGCAATTAACACAATAGTGTTAATGTTCATTCCCTTCTTTTCTTTCTCTCCTTAAGTCAGTAGAAAGATATGCAATTATAATTTGTGCTCTAATGACTGTGCTCTAACCTGCTTCAGTGATGAGACTGATGAGCATTCTTACAGCTTTACCGGGGAGCAATTTACAGAATATGATTGGTGGATCTCTTCATTTCCTAAATTCACCCAGCCAGAAAAACGATTCTCCTTAACATGTGGTTAAACGATTAGGAGCAGATGCCTGGATTTAGTCATTTTTCAGTGAGAGTTCTTCAGTTCTGAGTGAGAGGTTGCTACACAAAGATGCTCTGCAACAGTAAACCTGTCACTTGTGCCTTTTCTAAAACAGCCTTGGGTGATAGACTGTTGGGGTAGAGGAATCATGTGGAATGAAGCAAGAGGGAGCTTGCATGGCACACCAAGAGACTTCTCTCCTGCTGTTTTATCCTGGGCTTCTATCTTTCAAGTGGACTCTATCTCTCATCAGAGGATAGATGGGCAAATTGACAGAACTCTTGTCAATTTTACCCAGCTTCCAAATATTCCAAATCTATTAGTGCGATTGTGGCTAGTAGAAATCCAAAATGGTTCTGGAAGAACCCAAAATGTTTCCCTCTTGTAGCAATACAAACACTAGAAAGCCAGCCTTGTCAGTGGAAGCAGTGGAAACCATATGCAATCAGTTGGGATGAAACCAGCCATCCATTGTTGACAGAACTCAACCTCTTTCCCATTTGACAGCTCAAGTCACTATTTAAAACACAGATGCAATGCTGTTTCAAAACACTGCTTAACGTTGCTAAAAATTGGTCTAATGGTTTTCTAAAAGAATCCTAGACTCTTTCCCATAAGGACCTCACATAATGCCAGAGTGGTGATTTGCAAAGGCCAGTCAGGCATCATGTAGGCAGATGACTCTGCAGAAGCCAAAGGCCTAAATTTTCCAGCAGCCCAAGTCAAAAATGAATACTATATGAAACACTGTGTTTAGCAATTTGTGAGGTTTGCAGTGGTGGAAAGCCCCAGTAAGAACATACATTCAATATGTATGTATGGACTATTGTAACACTCTCTACATGGGGCTCCCCTTGAGGAGCACTCGGAGGCTCCAACTGGCGCAGAGTGCGGCCGCGTGGGTGGTGATGGGAGCGACATGGCGCTCCCATGTAACACCTCTCCTGCGCGAGCTGCACTGGCTCCCGGTGGTCTTCCGAGTGCGCTTCAAGGTTTTGGTTATCACCTTTAGAGCGCTCCATGGCTTAGGACCTGGCTATTTACGGGACTGCCTGCTACCACCAATAGCCTCCCACCGACCAGTACGCTCCCATAGAGAGGAACTCCTCCAGGTGCCGTCAGCCAAACAATGTCGACTGGCGGCCCCCAGGGGGAGAGCCTTCTCTGTGGGGGAACCTACTATCTGGAACGAGCTCCCCCCAGAGATACGGAGGATCCCGGATCTGCGTACCTTCTGTCGCGCGCTCAAGACTTTCTTGTTTCATCAGGCTGGCCTGACCTAAGTCTTTCCCCTTTTTAAATGGAAATTTTAAATTTGGTTTTAAAGTATTGGGGTTTTAAATTTGTTCAGCCAAATTATTTAATTCGTTTTATTCTATTTTAAATTTTGTATTTACATTGTTTTATTTTATGGCTATTCACCGCCCTGAGTCCTTCGGGAGTAGGGTGGTATACAAATTCAATAAAAACAAAAACAAAACAAAAAACAATATTCTGTCACATCATGACCTATATTGTTAACAAGGCATTGTAGAATGCATGTATACTGGTAGCAAGTCTTGTAGGATTCAGAACAGAAAAAATCATAAAAATAGAAATGCTAAAATGTGGACTGGGGAACAAGGCAAAGGCTCCATCACGAGCATGAGTCCCTTAAAAGGTCAATAGGGCATTTTCTTTTTTTTCTTTTTTCTTTTTTTTAATTTTTTATTGTTTAAAAAAGAAAAACAACAGTAAAATACAAACAAACATAAATACAATAAAACAATACGAAAAACAAACCAACATCAAAAAGAACATAAATTTGTTGCATTGGTGGGTTATTTTCCTATTCCACCTGTTTTTCTCTATACATATCTATACATATCTATTTTACATATTCATTTATTTACATAGTTATACACAAATCAATTGTAATCTATTTCTTGCTTAGCTACCTGTGGCTCCTGCTTAGTCATTCAGGCTACATTATTTTCCTATATTTATCTTTCCCTCTAACCAGGAATACCATCTCTGCCAAATGTCAATAGGGCATTTTCATGCTGTAATTACTGGGACTGAATCACTTTTTATCTATAAATAACATGTTACAAAATCCTGTGTGGAAAATATGTCTATTGAATAAAGAGCTAAAGCATTTGGAGATATTACAACAAAGTATAGTTTATTGGTATGCAGAGATTTACAGGTTACTGAGTTCCTGGCCAAACAAATGTTAAAGAGTTACCAGGTCTACAGGGTTATAGATTATAAGTCTTTATAAGAATTTATTATACAATCCTCATACAAAGAATGCTATATCAGATTAGGTGAGGGAGCTGGCCTTACTGTGGTAGCCATTCTGGTGACTGAAAATGTTTATACTTCCAAACATGTCTCCTCTTCTGTCTAATACTAGCACTAGTTATCATAAACAATTGTTGTTTGCTATGTTCATAAAGGGACTCTTTTTTACACTGCTAGAAAATACAATAGCCTGCTTTATCCCAAAGGTAGCTTTCTTTCAGAAGGCAACTGGAGTTTCTTTTTTTGCTAGAAGACTTTTCGCTTCTCATCCAAGAAACTTCTTCAGTTCTGACTGAATGAAGAATGGAAGGATTTGTAGTTCTTGCAGGCATCTGGTCATTTCTTTCTGAACATCTGGTCTTTGAAGACATTCTCTCAGAAAGAGTGCTAATGGCCAGATGACTGCAAGGAATGGTACCTGTTCTTTGATAAGGATATCATGTGGTCTTGCAGGAAATTTAGATCAAGGATGTAAGACCCAAGAAAACATCCAAGAACATAAATGAGCAAAATGGATAAAAAAAAAAAAAAAACCCTCCCCAAAATTGAGTTTCTCTGACTAAACTAGTTATATCAGACCTACAATTTGAAGGATATGAATCGGAGAAATGATTCACAAGGAAGGATAGGCTTGGGGAGGTACTAGTTATAGCCGTTTCCTTTTGGTATCTTATGTCTTTCATACGTATGAAATATATCCTGTTTCTTTTCTGCCTTTTACTTTGAAATGCAAAACTGTGTTGGGTATGGATGGGATGGTGGCAAAGAGATATAGAAAATGTATCCTTCTTTGCTTCCATCCAATGATTGTCCGGAGTTTTGCAATGCAAACTCTACAGCAGCTAAATAAACAATGAGACCAGAGTCCATGAAATGCAAAAGAAGAGAAGTTCGAATACACCCTCCGAAGATCTAATAATTAGAAAGATATCAGATTGCGCCCAGATGGATAAAATGACATTGGAACTGAAAGGACAGATGGATTCGGACTTTTAGTAATATAGGAAAAATGGTGTAATTGGATTGAAGATAGAAAAAACGGGAAATAACAGATAGTAGATTTTGTAAAATTATATAGAGTATAGGAGAATATTACTGTGATGATACGTAAATGGTCACAGACATGCACAAGAGTTGAATAAGAATTGTTTAATTGTTAAAACCCAATAAAACTCAAATGGAAAAAAAAAAGAAATGCAAAAGAACTGTCTTTCACAAAACATATCTCGGATGCAATCCATATTTTTAAATCGCATTTTAACAGGCCTCTATTTTTAAGACAAGAGATCCGCGGGACAGAGACCAATCGTCAAATTGCCTAATTCGACTCTCAGGTAGCTAAACCACAATCTGGCTGACACAAAGGCTTCCCCTACTGAAAGAGCGTTGGTTCATTGGCTCTGTCAGCGGATTAAACCATCTCCTTTACGGGTAATAAGAAGAACCCATTGAATCACCACCACCACCCCTCCTCCACACGTTCATGGTATAACCTGAACGGACCATTGAGCGGACGCAATTTCCGGCTTTTTCCCGGAAACTCCACTTGACGGCATTATAGTAGTACGTTCTTCTGTTCTTCCTTCTCCCGGCTTCTCCCAGGTACATTATTATGGTCAGAGAGGCGAATCGCTTAAAGCCTTTCTCGCGAGAAAATAGGAAGCACCCTTCCCGCCCCGCCCTCCTCTTTGGAACGGCGCTCTCAGGGGGTGGAGGGTCGCTGGGTGTCCGCGCGACGCCTTCTCTCTCTCTCCCTCCCTCCCTCCCCCACCCCCAGCGCGCGCATCAGCTGGCGGGGGGCGGGGGGAAGGGAAACAATGCTTCCCCTCCAAGGCCGCGCGCGCTGGGGAGGCTGCCGGCGTTCGCTCCGCTCTGGAAGGCTCCACCCTTGTGACGGGAGCCTCAGGGCTGAGTCAGGGGGGACCCTTCGTAGGAGCATCGGGTTTAAAATGAATCTCAATCAGGGGTCCTCCGGATGCAAGTCCCAGGATTGAGCGGACTGACTGGGAATTATGGAGATTGTAGTAGATTACTGTAATGCAACATATCGGGAGGGCACAAGGTTGGGGCAAGAGTGTATCAGTGGCCAAACAGGTTCCAGGGTAAATGTTTAATTCACATTAAAAAGGGTGGGTGATTGTGTTCTTTTGAGTGTATTAATAAGCTTGGGAGAGGTGTGCCAGTTGCTTTGTTGTGTTGTAATTTGTCACTAAAATTATAGTGCAAGAGTGACTATTTGTGATAGGTTCTATTGTCATTTATCTCATGCAGCACCAAATTTATCTGCCCTTCATCTCTGTTGGACCCCAGGTGGGCACTTCAAATTTGGCAGATGTGGGCGCCATTCTGAGGTATTTGTGTATGCTTCACGTATCTTTCGGGGTATAAAGAGCAACTTCCATGGAAGTTAAAAGTTTTGCAGATGTCATTTTTTTCTACTGGTAATGGATAACTGACTCCTCTTCTTTTGCTGTTCTCAGGTGTACCATGAAAGTTATTCCCAGGTCTATAACTTTCAAAATTTTTAAGATGACAGACATATCAGTAGATAATATTGGCTTGCAGAGGGGATTCCTCTGATACACCTGAAATATACTTTGCACAGGAAATGATTTCACAGGCTCTTCTTTTTCCAATTTGACAATTTCTTCCTGGGGTTAAGGGCATTGATAAATAGGAGTAGTCCTGTACTTGTATCATTATATATGAGAAAGTGTTGTCCTGATTTAATCTTATCATCTTTAACTTCTATTTTCATTCTTTGTATTTTTATGTTCGATGGGTATTCATTTTTATTGTTTTATGGAATTTTATATCAGGAGGGTTTTATCTGATTTATGTTCTACATAAGCCTCCAAGAGTCTTTTCATTGTAGTGGGATGACAGTGTGATTAATACTTAAAATATTAATATTTAAGTATTAATCACACTGTCATCCCACTGCAATGGGATAAAGAAGATCTGGGGATGTTAGCTAAATATTTATTCAAAAAAGAACTTTAAAAACTATTTCTGTCTTACACATTTTCTTGGAAATATTAATTATATTGTGCACAAACAAGTTGTCAGAAGCACACTTTCACTTTCAAGTTTTATGTAAAGCATTTTCTTTGTTATTCATAAACTTAGAGTAAGAATTAGTGTTCAATACAGAGGATTGAGCACTAATATCCTTAGCCAGAGGATATTTAGTATTCACTTTGGGAACCATGAAAGCAAATACAAACTTGGCGCTTTTTTTTTCAGATACTGATGGTGACTCTTCAGAAACAAGTCCATGAAACATTTTGTTTGAACCAAAGGTAGAACAATCAGTAGCAGAGAGTAAGAGGAGATATATATATATATATATATACATATATACATATATACATATATACATATATACATATATACATATATACATATATACATATATACATATATACATATATACATATATATATATATATATATATATATATATATATATATATATATATATATATATATGTTTTTCTTCTAGCCAGGTTTTCCCTACGTAACCAAGGTTTTTCTGCAGCACCAACTCAGTAGAATCACATCCACTCGATTCTGGGCTTTTTTCTTTTCTAACAGCTAGCAAGCTCTTCCTGCTAGGTGGGAGACCTAAATAGATCTATTTCTAGCTCGTTTGCTTTCATCAGTAGGCCACACCCATATTTTATGTATCCTCCCTGTAAAGGTACAGTATCAATTTTCTTACTTCTTCGTAGGGTTTATGTGTGTTTTTCTTCTAGCCAGGTTTTCCCTACGTAACCAAGGTTTTTCTGCAGCACCAGCTCAGTAGAATCACATCCACTCGATTCTGGGCTTTTTTCTTTTCTAACAGCTAGCAAGCTCTTCCTGTTAGGTGGGAGACCTAAATAGATCTATTTCTAGCTCGTTTGCTTTCATCAGTAGGCCACACCCATATCTTACCTAGCAGGAAGAGCTTGCTAGCTGTTAGAAAAGAAAAAAGCCCAGAATCGAGTGGATGTGATTCTACTGAGCTGGTGCTGCAGAAAAACCTTGGTTACGTAGGGAAAACCTGGCTAGAAGAAAAACACACATAAACCCTACGAAGAAGTAAGAAAATTTATATATATGTGTGTGTGTGTGTGTGTGTGTGTGTGTGTGTGTGTGTGTGTGTGTGTTTAATATCAGTTTTGATATATACCTCAATTTAACTCCGATATCTCAGGCTCTTGTAAACCAGACAGAATTCATGGGTAACAGGACATATAAAAGAGACAATTATGAATATATATGTCCTGTTACCCATGAATTCTATTATATATATATATATATATATATATATATATATATATATATATATATATGTACATATATATATATATATATGTGTGTGTGTGTGTGTGTGTGTGTGTGTGTGTGTGTGTGTGTGTGTAGGTCTTTGTTTATTCGGGTTTTCTCCCGCGTAAAACTGGAAGTGTCTTGGCAACGTTTCGACGAAGTCTCATTTGTCATCTTCAGGCTGGTGTTTTCGGCTTTGTGCTTCTAGGAGCATGAAGCCGAAAATACCAGCCTGAAGATGATGAATGAGACTTCGTCGAAACGTCGCCAAGACACTTCCAGTTTTATGCGGGAGAAAACCCAAATAACCAAAGACCTACATACAAACACCCGCGAAAACCTCAGAAAACACACACACACACACACACACACACACACACACACACACATATACACACACACACACACACACACACACAAACTGGAAGCTCTGCTGGGTGGGACAGGGAGCGAGGAGATGGGGGAAGTTCAGAAGAGTGCATAAGGTCCTTGAAACTGATTGGATTTTCAATCTTTTGAAGCCTCGCCACTCGAGCTGAAAATCCTCGTTGGCTGAAAATTCTGCTTGAATTTTGGCACGGAATATTTTCAGCCAGCTCCCAGAATTGAGAGGGAATCCTTTCAACTCAGGGGGGTAGTTGAAAATGCCCCATGCAAAATCCTGCTTAGGCTTCAGCATAAAGTTTTTTTCAGCTAAGTCTCAGAGATGAGAGGGAGACCTCTTGGCAAGCAGCAGCAGCAGCTTGCAACCTTCCCTGCTGGTTTCCCTGTTGACTTTCTGGAGAAGCCAGCAGGGAAGATTGCAAATGAGTTCTTGGCAACTAGTCATAAACGTAGACAGGTTTCCAAGTGCCCAAATTGCAGTCATGTGACAGGAGGGTTGGAGGGGTTTCTTTGTTGCCTATAACTTCAGGTCTGTAAGTCCCTCCATTCAGCACCTTCATAACTTTAAACGGTTGCTGATCGAATAGTCATAAGTTGAAGACTACCTGTATATGTGGCTCGAGGAAAGCTGCTTAAAAAACTGTGGAAACAGAATAAGAAAACGCTTTGTTTGCAAAATCTGTTTACATATTGCAAACATCAAATTGTCTGGCTCTAGTGAAGGGATGGGCAAATGTGGTCCTTTTACAGCCTGTGGACTTCAACTCCCAGAATTCCTGAGACAGCTTGGCCGTCTCAGGAATTCTGGGAGTTGAAATCCACAGGTTGTAAAAGGGCCACATTTGCCCACCCCTGCTCTAATGGATCACAAAAGACCACTTTGTCCAGGATAAGTCAATTGGAAACTTCATTGGTTGCTTCAGTGTAGTTTTTATTGTACAGAGAAGCTGCTTATGTGATTATTAAATCATAATAATAAGGTTTGGAAAGATGTTGCAATGACGCTAAAGGACTGATAACATATCAATGGGGAAAATAATAGAAAGTAACAAGAAGTTGAAAAACGTATTCTGATTTCTGCTGAAAAATCAAGAGTGGTTGTCTGTCTTGACTTACCTTAAGCTTTGTTTGCGTGTCAGTGAATAACAATAATGAATCAAAAATCTCTCTTACCTGTTAGAAGGTTCTTTGAAACATAATTTTCAAAAGGGGGATAAAGATTTATTTATTTTGAACAAGAAAGTGTTATTTAATGCCAATAGCTTTGTACATTTACAATTGTGCAATAATTGGGGAAATTCAGCAAAAAAAGATACTGAATTTTCTTTGCTCTAAAAATGAAAATAAGTGATTTAAAAGGATTCTGCACAAGACAAGATTAATTAAAGATTTTTTTTAAAAAAAATACCATATTTTTCAGAGTATAAGACACACCTTTCCCCCTCTAAAAGGGGGTGAAAATTTAGGTGCGTCTTATACACCAAATGTAGCCCTGCCCACCCACTGGCCCCCACCCTTTGGCCTGTGCCTCACAGCAGTTACCTCCTTGCAAGCAAACAGCAAGAAAGAACAGCTCCTTTCAGCTTCAGCATAGATGGGCTGACTCTCAGCTGATTTGCTCTCAGCTGTTTTGTGCAGGGCTCTGCTGCATGCTGCAAAGAGGTAAATTGCTGGAGCAGATTTTTTTTTTTCCTTGTGCTAATCAAGCTATGCTGAAAACGAAACTGAAAGTAAAGCAGGCAGTATGCTGTTTGCTGTAACCAGGCAAAATTGCTCAGAGGCAGAGGGAGATTTCTTTTTCCTCACCAAAAAAGGTAGGTACAAACAATGGGAAATTTAGGACAAAAGAGGAGAGTTCAAGATTTGAAAACACAAAAGAACAAAAGGAGAAAGAAAAAGGCAAAAATAAAAATGGGAAGGGAGAAAAAGAAATGAAAGAGAAAGATGTTATACATATTTAGAATTGAAATAGGAATAGTAGTGAGAATTAAATGGGAAATCATGATTGTATAAATGAAATGATAATAATTGGAATATTTGTCTTTGTATTTTTGAAATCTAGACAATAAGGGTTTTTTTTTTCTTTTAGAAATATGAATAGGTATAAACTGTAACAATTGAAATACCTTTAATGGTAAAAAGGATTAAGTTGTAGCTTGGATAATAGCTAGAACATTTTTAAATTTAATTAGGGAAATTGTAACGATTGAAATATTTTAAATTATATATTGTGATGAAAGTAGAAATGATTAAGTTGTGATTTGGAGGATTATATGAGCAAAACTATTTGGGTTATTGAGAGAGTTTAAGATGTGAAAATGAGTAACAAAGGGGAAAGCTCTATTTAACTAGGGAATTGTAATAATTGAGATATTGTATATTGTGTTGAAAGCAGAAATGGTTAAGTTGTGGTTTGGAGGAATATATGGGGAAATTATTTGTTTATTATTGGTAAATATAATTAATTGATTTGTAAGAAATTGGATTGCATGGAAATAATTGGAATATTCATGTTCATATTGATTAATATACAAAAAAAGATAGTTATATAACTAATTGATTTATATTAAAATGTTGAATTTGTATTAAACAATTATAATATTACATAATTAACCAATGTGAGGATGGATATAAAAATAGATGACAATGGGAAGGGGTATAATATAGAATAGAAGGGAAAAATTGAATTCGATTAAGATTAGAGATAAGGATGAAGGGTAATATTGGTTTTTTTAAAAAAAATAGATGAGGAATAAATATGGCAAAAAGGAAATATAGAAATTGTAAATTTAATTGAAATGACTAAACACTTTAAATTTGTGAACCGGCCAAATACTCTGTTCAAAGAAAATAACATTGTATGTTTGTATGCGTGTTTGTCTAAAAAAAAAAAAACAACTTTTTATTAAAAAAACAAAAGCAAAAAAGGTAGGTGCGTCTTATACTCCAGTGTGTCTTATACTCCAAAAAATACGGTACATTGAAAATGAAGGACATTTTATATATTTGTCCTAATTGTTTTGCTAAAGTACTGGTTACCATACTATATTTCTGAACAACTGGTTTTCTTATTTCTGCTTTTTACCATTAAGATTGTAGTGTTAGATTGAGCCAAAAGCCGAAAACCTCCTGCTGCACAGGAATGTTGCAATTCTTAAACTGATCCTATTTGCTCAATTAACAGGCTTGTGGATTAAGATGGCAAAATTCAAATGGAGATTATTGTGCAAAATCTCCTTCCTGTCCTTCAGCCATTATATTTTCTGTCTAGCCACCATACAATCTATAAAGCTGCATAAACCATTACTGAGTAGTTATTGGGTATTCTTCCTGAAA
The DNA here is from genome assembly GCF_029215685.1 of Pituophis catenifer annectens. Taxonomy (NCBI): domain Eukaryota; kingdom Metazoa; phylum Chordata; class Lepidosauria; order Squamata; family Colubridae; genus Pituophis; species Pituophis catenifer. The sequence continues at coordinate 238,300,488 of NW_027256881.1, read as the reverse complement.
CATACAGTAACTTGAAGCAGAGATTATTTAGAATATTTTAGTTCACCTTTGTGTCTTTTCATTTCTTCCTGTTACTTAGTTTTTGGAAGATTTATATTTTTTTTCTTGCTCATCTTTGGTCACACAATGAATGCTGTACAATATTCCCATTATTCACAATAGGTGCTGGAGAGATTGTATTTAATTGCGTCTGTCTTGCCTTTTGTGAAGGTTTAAACCGTTAATTAAAGGAGGCTAATTTATGAATGAAACCAGGCCTGCAATAGTCCTAATTAAAAGCAGGAGGCTAGATCTGATGATGCTGGAGGGGAAGAAAACAGATAACTGAAACTTTCTTTGTCATCTTTCCCTGGTGTGAATGAAGACGATGTTACTCATAAATTAGTAAAGGTGTGATAAAAAATATAAGTAAATAAAATATTGTTTATGTTAGAAGGTGGTGGGCTTGGAGCCTTTGCAGGAGTACAGAATTTAGAAGCATTGGGTCAGATCGTAATAAGCTCACCCCATGACATTATCAATTGCTACCTTATGACTGTAAAGGTCAGGCTGTGATTTACAATATTTTCTTTATCATTTCTACTATAGATGTACCAAAACTGTATAATCTGTAATATTGATCTGTTTGGGGCTCTACTGCAGTGCTTTGTCAAAGAGCCCAAGGATCATTATAGTTCCTGTGTTTCAATACAGTATACTTTCTTGCATCTATCTCCAGTTGTTTTGGTTCCTCTTTTAAGGTGGATAATGCAGTAGTTTGTATGATATATTTACCTACATATACAGTACTTAATAAAGACGCATATAGCCTTATTGGACAGAACCCTCTGTTATTGGTCTGACACTTATATGTAAAGTTACTCTTCATATTAATATGCAAAAGGATATTCAAATTAATATGAGAAAGGATGAGTAATTATTAGGTTGTCCTCTGATATAATTTTTGACTGCAGATATGGCTTCGCTAAACTGAAAATTGCCCTGCAACCAAATACGCTTGGATGATGATATGAAATTAGTAACCATCTTCTTTTTCTCTTAATCCCAAAGGAATTGATGAACTCTCCCAAAAGATGGAGACCTTCAGAGATAAAACTGTAGATGAATTGAAAGAACTGCAGGAAAACTCAGAAGAGATTGAACGGTTGGCATTGGAGTCGGATGAGGTAATCATTCATGTACATGAAAGTTATTGAAGAGAGAAACCATTTTTTAAAATGAGCTGTATCTGCCTAACATTTCATTTTTCAGGTCCAGAATGTACAGTTGCAAAGGGAGATGGCTCTGGCCACAAACCGTAGTCTCGCGGAGCAAAACCTGAAGTTCCAGGAGCCCCTGGAAACAGGGCGCGCAAACCTCTCCGACAGATATCAAGATCTGCAAAAACTGATAGAGCGATGCCAGGAGCAGAAGTCAAAGCTGGGTAAATTTTCAAATGGCTGAGGCTGATGGGGATAGAGGTGGAATAGAATTAGTCAATAGGCTTTCTCTAGCCAAGATGATGATGATGATGATTTTTTTTTTTTTTTATTTTGAATTTGTATACCGCCCTTCTCCCTGAGGACTCAGGGCGGTGAACAGCCAAGTAAAAACATCAAGTACAAATATTAAAATACAGTTAAAATATACATATATAAATTTGGCCCCATTAATTAAAAACAATAAACAAAGCACTTAAAAACACTTAAAAAAAAAAAAAATTAAAATTAGGCCAGCCCGGCTTGCTGGAAAAGGAAGGTTTTAAGGGCACGGCGGAAGGCACCGAGGTCTTGGATTCTCCTTATCTCTGGAGGCAATTGATTCCAGAGGGTAGGTGCCCCCACAGAGAAGGCCCTCCCCCTGGGGGTCACCAGCCTGCACTGTTTGGCTGATGGCACCCCGAGGAGGCCCTCTCTGTGGGAGCGCACGGGTCGATGGGAGATTGTCGGTGGCAGCAGGCGGTCTCGAAGATAGCTAGGCCCTATGCCATGGAGCGCTTTAAAGGTGATAACCAACACCTTGAAGCGCACCCGGAAGACCACTGGGAGCCAGTGCAGCTCGCGCAGGAGCGGTGTTACATGGGAGCGCCAGGCTGCTCCCGTCACTACCCGCGCTGCTGCATTCTGGACCAGTTGGAGCCTCCGGGTGCTCCTCAAGGGGAGCCCCATGTAGAGAGCGTTGCAGTAGTCAAGGCGAGAGGTGACGAGGGCATGAGTGACTGTGCACAGGGAATCCCGATCAAGAAAGGGCCGCAACTGGCGGATCAGGCGAACCTGACAAAAGGTCCCCCTGGTTACAGCCGTCAGATGTTCCTCCAAGGACAGCTGCCTATCCAGGAGGACTCCCAGATTGCGAGCCCTCTCTGTGGGGGCCAACGACTCGCCCCCAATAGTCAGTGATGGAGTCAACTGACTATATCGGGATGCCGGGAGCCACAGCCACTCAGTCTTGGAAGGGTTGAGCCTGAGCCTGTTCCTCCCCATCCAGATCCGCACAGCCTCCAGGCACTGGGACATCACTTCAAGGGCATCGTTGGGGTGGCCTGGGGTGGAGATGTACAGTTAAATGTTCAATTGAACATTCAAAAATGCATCACAAATACCATTGACTACCATTGACTGGTGCTAATTTTTTTATTATTATTAGTATTCGTATTATTATCATCATTATCATTATTTGCATTTCCTTCATCTTGGTCTTGGGACATGGAATGGCAACAGGGTATGGTTGGCATCTTCTCATCTGGATGCATTTGTTAATACCCCCCAGTGGTCAAGCCTCCACAGCATTACACTGTCATGAGCATCTGGTTAGTCAAAAACTGCACTTGTACTAGCGTTTTGGTTTTAATTGATCACCTTCTCTTCTTCCTTCTTGGTTATGGGTTCAGATTCCATGAGACTAGCTCTTAAAGCAACAGAATTCTTTTAGAAGCTGGTAGCCTTCATGTATACCAGGGGTGTTAAACTCATGTCGTCATGGCGGCGTCACGTGACGTATTGGGACTTTCCCCCCTTCGCTAAACCAGGCATGGGTGTGGCCAGTGCGTGACGCATCTTGCCTGCGGGCCAGGAGTTTGACAGCCCTGGTATACAGTATATGTGCAGGACCAGGTGCTTGCATTGAAATGAAAAGAAGAAGAAGAAGAAGAGAGGTGTATTTTTGTTTAATTTTTAGGTGTCTCTTTTTTTTTTCTCAGAGCAATTCTCAGCAGCAACAAACCCTGATACCCTGTTAAATCTTCTGAAGGTGGAAGGACTCAAAATCGAAGAAGAATCTGAGGTTAGCCTGTTATTTAAATTCCAGAGGGAATAAATTATTTTAATTGTTTTTATTGACAGAAATTGAACTTTAAAAGTCAGTCTAGCTGAGCTTTTTGTCTTTATTATACAATTCAAGCAAATACCTGTGAGCTTTATATTGCCCTTTAATACATCCCTTATTTACCCTTGAAATTGATATCCGTTACATCTGAAAATTCCATTGGGCTAGTGATGAAAGAAATTGAGTATATTTCCTCATCTTCCTCCTCCTCCTGGAGGTCTGGTAGGTGTTTTGCTGCTATAAATCAGTATTTTTAAACCAGCTTTTGATCCTTCACTACGTGCATAGCATCTAACTAGTTTTCAAGTAAATTTAGTGAGGCATCAAAAGGACATGTTTAATATCTGACATCTGTCATCTCATCATTTCATCTATTTTGAGGGATTGTTTCACCTAAGCAAAGTTTTGCTTGGGAGGCTAATTGAGATTAGTCCCCTAAGCATGAATGGAGCATAGACTAAAATATAGCAGGAAATAGGTTCTCTACATTATTTAGGAATGAAAGGAAATTTATAGAACTTGCACCTTTTACTCAAATTCTTCATGTATTTAACTTAGATCTCATGTGTCTTTCTTGTACTTTCTCTATTGGAGAAGAATAACCATTAGTTTTTCCTTGCATTATCCAACCATTTTCAGGAGATTTTGAATAGTTTGGGTAAGGAAGTCTTATAGTCAGGGAATTAGAATACAGTAGTCCTTGGGGTCTGATGATAATTGGGACTGGCATTTCTGTTGCTAAGCAATGCCACACCGTTTAGCTTGGGAGACACTTAGCCGAGCAACTTGGGACCTTCCCTGCTACCTTTCCCATTGGCTTTGCTTATGGGAACCTGCAGGGAAGGCCACAAAGGGTGAACATGTGAATCTAAGATGCTCCCACCTTCGTAAGCAATAGCTGGTTGCCAGGCACCGAGATCGTAATCACGTGGTCATGAGGATGCTGGGACAGCTGAAATTTTGAAGCCTCATTGTAAGTTTCACTTCTTGCAACTTTGAATGGTCACTAAATAAGTTGTTGTTATCTTTATGTTCCCTTTGATGCAGATGGAAGCATTGTTTTAATATCTTTGTTTTTGTTCATTCCAGATGATGGCTGAAAAGTTCCTGGAGGGGGAGGTGCCTTTGGAGACATTTCTTGAGCAGTTTTCTACCATGAGGAAATTATCTCATCTACGACGTGTAAAAGTGGAAAAACTTCAAGAAGTGCTGCAAAAATCTCAGTCCTTGCCGGAGCCAGCAAATGATAATGAATTTAACCACCAGTCTCCTTCCCACATATCTTCTGGACCTATAAATCAGCAGCCACAGAAACGTTCAGTTGGGGAACCAGCCTTTCCTTTACCTTATGGTCTATCTCCTTGTGTTCCAACAGGCCCTTCAGCTTATGGGGCTCTCCAGCCAGGCCCCTTTGGAGGAGGACCAGTTACAGTGGGACACGTTGCCTCTTCTCAACCAAGTGGCCAGCCCCCATTTCCATATAGACCATCCTCAGGTCCTGGATACCCATCTGTTCCTCCAAGTAATCCCGTACCCCAGCCTCAGACAGGTGACCTGGCTTCATCCAGGTACTCTTGGTCTCCATCCAGAACATCGTCTTCTGGGCCAGGGTATCCACAGCCTTCTCTCAGGGCTCCATCAGTAGCACCAGGATTTCCTCAGCCTATGCAGCCTCCCTATTTTCCATCAGGAGGAAGGCCACAATGTCCTTATCCCACTCAACCTTCAGTGGCTGGCTTCCCTGTTCCCTCCCAGCCTCCATATCCTCCAGGTCCAGGTCCATCTTTTGGGTATCAGCCACCACCTCGGGGCCATACTTGGTCTGGATATTAGACCAGCTTTCCAGGCAGTATTTTACATGGTAGCTGATGAAATGATGTCTTGCTAGCTAATGAGCCCCAAGATGAAAATATGGGAGGGTCATCCTGAGAAACATACTATACATAAGCATTACATTGATGGAATAAACGATGGAATAATACTGTTAAGAGCTGCAAAGGAAGGCCGCCGTTTGGTGGTTCTGCTTGTAAATTTAGTGATGGTAGGCAGCCTTAATGGAATCAGTATTGACCAAACATTCAGTTCAAGCCATAATATAAAATACATACAAAGACCCAGAGCTCTTATCAGGGCACTGTGCTTGCTAAGCTCTTTAAGGAAGACTTAATTGACAGCAACCTGGATCTGGTTTTGTGTAGGGACGTGTGTATGCGTGTGTGTGTGTGTGTGTGTGTAGTTTTCTAATTTAGTATATTAGAATATATTAAAAAATTCTATAAGCCTATATTCCTACAAAGAATCTGATGGAGAAATCAGTAAAGCCTTTCTGATGTAAAACATGCTTTCTAAAGAAGTCTAAGGTTTCCTTGACAGTAATGGTATGTTTGCTAACTGCACAAAGAAAGAAAGGAAAGGAAAAGAAAGAAAAAGAAAAAGTCTTCACCTACTAGTAGCTACAGCAGATTACCAAACATTTGCTGCTGGATGTTCCCATATGGAAGCTTTGGAGAACCCTTGTCAATCTAAGGGAGCATGTTTCTTCATAGAACTGCGTTAACAACAATGGATGAGGTCAGCACCAAAAGCCAAAATTATTCTGCTCCGTTATGCTCACCGTCCACCCATTTTGCAATTTGTGGCAAGAGCTTCCACAGAGTCCACAAGGTGCTCCTCTCATCCCACGCTGCAATCTGCCATTGATTGGATTCTCCTCTTTCTTCTGTAACACTTAAGTAACATTGCACTTTCTTGATTTCATACCATCAAGCAAGACTTGCCATGACTTCTTCAGTCCATATGCTACCCTTTGAACAATTGCTCTGATTTTGTTTGACCTAAGGAACTTGTGATCTTGGCAATGCTTGGCAGTTGGCTAGCATTATAGACTAATAGAAAGCCAAATCACTATGCATTTTTTATATTGGGGAATAAATGAAGTAATGTCCTACCTACATTATTGAGTGTGACAACCTTCTCAGGAATTTGGATTTGTAGCTTCCATCATATCCAGATCCTTTTCTTTAATAATCTTTTAATTTTACAGAGAATGTAGGAAACAGGCATTTCCCTTGTTTTTGCTCATTGTTCCACTTCGGTTGAGAAGAAGAAACACTGGCTGTCAATTAATAGAATGCAGGAGATGTAATGGAAAACAAAATAGTTTTGCTAAGCACTTTATCCTCTTGCTTGTCTGTAATTTATTTTTTAAAAATAAACAATAGATTTGACTGACTTTCAGACTTGGTGGAAGCAATTGCATATATGTAATTGATTAGGGTAATAAAATTTGATGAACTGCTTAAAATCATGTGGCTATGAATTTTGGAAATTAGGCTGGAGCTAATTTATACTTGAAATTTTGTTCACTTTGATTTATATTGTATCAATAAGGCTCTTCATTTTCATCTCGCATGTTCATAACCCTTTTGTACTAGCTGACCTTTAGTTTGCTTAAAGATAGATTTTTGTGACAATATCGCCCCCAATGACCAATAGATTTAACTCATCTCCATTATTTTAACATTGAAGCATCTCTATTCTCTAAATTTTAATTTTCATGATTCATTTCTTCCTCCTTTATTATTCTGTTACTGTCTCCATTCTCTTTGTATCCTTTCCAGTATACATTAATGCCTAGCCAATAATAATTTAAATTATCATTTAACTCTAGCTTTTCCCAACGTTGATCTAATGTGTAATAACTTCATACCTATATATATCCATAACATGACTCTCTTTCTAGCTAAGCAACTTCATATAAAATGTAGAAAGGAGTAAGAAATAGGGGGAAAAATAAAGTCAGGAGATAGAAAAGGAAAAAGCAGTAATTTACACGAACGCCGCTCACTAGGCTTCTCCAAATCTTTCTATCCTTCCATCTTTGGTTCCACTGTTCCCATTCATCTCTTCATAAGTAGCTTTTTGCTTTTTACGTTACTTTTTCTCACATCCATTTATTCGGATGAGCAGCTTCCTCTTCAGCCTCTCATTTTTTTCTTTGTATATTTGATATTAGATTCTCATTGATTCTCCATAAATAACCACATCACACAAATAACCAAATCATTTCATAATACTTTTGCATTCAGTCCATATTCGTTCAATAACCCTCAGTATTGACCATATTTTCCTTTGCCGTATACACTTAAGTACTGAATCCTATTCCAGCTGCAGCCAAGTTCTTGGGATTCTCCTAACATATCCACCTCTCATCTCTGTATAACAAATTGGGCAGAAGCACATTGTTATACATAACTATCTCACACCAGAACTTTTGATGGCCACTGTCTTTCTGCCAGCATTTATCTGAAATGTTTTTCATTTTCCCATATTTAGTAAGCATTTCACCAAAGTACACAAATTGATTTGCTTGCTCTAGTTTTTCTCCATTTACAGTATATATAGCTGGCAGTCATCCACTCCGTTTTTCCTATCAAAGACAATCATCTTAATCTTTTGTACATTACTTTTCAGAACCAAGCCCCTTGTGGCATCTTATAGTTTAACAAATATTGACTGCAAATCATTCAGGTGTTTACTCAACAAATAACATGGATGACATGCCAAACACCCCTCTCCCCTTACTCCCAACTAATTCACCTATTAAGGTCACCACAAACATTCCGTAAATATCTATAAACACATTAAGCAATTATATCCTTCCCAATATTTTTATCATAATTTGTGAGTCCCACATTTCGACCTTCCTGGGAATACAAGAAGATTCCATAACTTTACCTCATGTCAATGTAATTGGTATAATTCCAAGTTTAATGTTTTCTTCCCTAATAAAAAATGTACGCTCTTAACTAATTGGTTGATCAAACTATCAGAAGATTTTGCAATATCATCAAAAGTCTGGGAGTAGTATATCTTGTCACTTAGTTATTTATGGGCTAGAATTTGTACCCTCGTAAATCTGCAATAAACATAAAATATGTGAGTCCTATATCACCTATGAAGGCATTTTTAATTATGATGATATACTGAACCTTTCTTTGGGTTCTTTACGGAATGCATCATAAATATATCAATTTGTCATTTATATGTGTTTGTATATTTTTTCCTCTTTTTGCAGAGGGAGTGGGGGAAATACAGTGAAGTCCAAAAATCCCTAGATTTTGTTGTTTCTTTACAGTATTTTTCTAGAGGAGCTAGGATTACAGAAATAATTTCATTACACTTCCAGAGAAGGCCATTTTATTTCAATTACTTTGAGGAAAGTACCATTTCACATTTTAGTTACGTGATAGTTTAGATTATAATAGAGACTACATGGGTTTACCTTTGCAAAATGCTTTGTTTGGGATCCCAAAGATCCTTTTTCAAGCTGCAACTGGACTTCCTTGTTTTTCTTTGAAGATGTTTTGCTTCTGAAGAAGCTTCTTCAGTTCCAGTTTAACCAGGGATTTTTACTTTGAATTACTTTAATTTTTATTATTGTTTCCTGGGAATTTAAGTATTGTATCATTATTAGCTATATTAAGCAAACCTTACTGAGCAGAAACACAATTATCTTTTCCACTAAAGCTGATAATGATTACTTAATCGATTTAGCCACCACCTGAATTTCCACACCACTCTGGATGGCTCACAATATAGCAAAACAGACTTTAAAAATAACACTGTACAAGATAAGTAGCCAGATATTTAATCTTAATGCAGGCCACAAGGGATATATATTTACCCTAATTCAAGGCTTGGTAGAACAGCCAGGTTGTTAGTTGCCACCTCAAGCTTGCACTTCACAATGATTGGTATCAGCTACCATGAACTCTTGGGTGTGGGGGGGAGCAGGATGGGAGGGGATATGCTTCAAGGGAAACGAAACTTCACTGTACCTCTCCAAGATGGGCTTCGAGGACAATCAGCTGCAATGGTGGGATTCAAGTAATTTAACAACCGGTTCTCTGCCCTAATGATTTCTTCCAACAACCAGTTTGCCAAACTGCTCAGAAAGTTAACAACCAGTTTTCCCAAAGGGGTGCAAACTGGCTGAATCCCACCACTGATTGGCTGGGAATGGAATGCAGCTGCATACCAAACCTAGGCCTGAAGTGATTATTCTAAAAACATCTTGTTTAAATTTGATTGGACATGGGAGCCCGGTGATGGGAGGCAACTAAGGGAGGGGAAAATTAGACTTGGGGATTTTTGGCACAGGATTTTCAGTTTTTGCTATGCATTACTGTAATTCATTTGACTTCCAGTAAACTATACCTTTCTCAATAAATGAGGAGGATTAAGGATCATTCTTATTTAGAGGTTCAACCTGGGGCAGGTCTGACACAGGTTTTAAAAGTCTTCTAGACTTTTTTAAAAGTGCCAATGGGGTAGAACCACACAGATTTCAGGCACTGTGGCAGAGATAGTGCCACTCTTCAATAGGCAAGTGCTAACGCATTTAACTGTCTATGGAGATTCTCAGTCATCTAGGTCATGGTTGTCCCAAAGGTACTTTTTCAAGAGGCAACTGGACTTTCTGGTTTTTCTTTGAAAATGTTTCACTTCTTATCCAAGAAGCTTCTTCAGCTCTGACTGGATGGTGAAGAAAGGAAAGATTTATATTCCTTGTAGACACCTGGTCATTTGCATTCTTTTACAGAGTCGTTGAGGCCACCTAGAAGTTTATCTGTGTTTTCAGGATCACCTGAGTAGTGCAATTGGGTGTGGAGACTTCTTGGAACTGTTGAAAGGACTGTGTTGTGCACTCAAGATAGATGTTGTCATATCCCTTCCCTTCTGTTGAGAGAGGGCTGTTCAATTTTGACATAGATGGTCTCTTTGACCCCTCTTTCAAATCAGCAGTCCTCTATCCAAAATGTGGACGTTGCTGTCTTCAAAAGAGTGGCTTTTGTCTTTTAAATGCAGATGGACTGCTGAATCTTGTCTTGATGGGTTTGTTCTCCTATATTGTGCCATGTGTTTATGAAGTGGTTGTTTTATTTCCCCAATGTACAGATCTGCATATGGCTCACTGCATTGTACCGCATATACCACATTGCTCAGTTTGTGTCTGGGTGTTTTATCCTTGGGATGGACAAGCTTCTGCCTTAGTGAATTCTTGGGTTTGAAATGTGCATGTAAGTTGTGTTAACTGAAGAGTCTCCTGAGCTTTTCCGATATTCCTGCAACATATGGAATGACAAAGTTGCTTTATTTATTTTTCTCTTCATTGTCTGTTATGGAGGAGCTCCTGTAGGGTCTTTTTTGAGATTTGATGAAGGCCCACTTGGGATAGCTACATATTCTGAGGGCTTCCTTGATGTGTTTTAGTTCTTTTTCTTTTTCATCTTTGCTATTATATTAGCTAGTTTGGTGATGAAACATCTATAAGTCAACCACAAAGCTCAGAGAGCAACAAGGACCCCACAGTTCAACCCCATGCTTCAAAAAATTCTCTTTTATTGGTAACACATTTTATTAAAAGATAGAAGATTTTGTAAGCTGCAATCCATCAGAAGAAAAAGTACATATCTGCATTTGTACATATGGTTATTTCAGATGATAAAGTGAACCGCAGCTCAAGAAAGCAAAAACCTGTAGGCCATTTATTAACTACCACACAAAGAATGAGCTTCTGTATCATTAAAAAACCTTTCCCTTCCAAACGTAGAACTAACTATAGAATTGGTTGAAAATGTTTGATACAATCATCTGTCCCACCAAAATACATATTAAATGGTTGAGAGGCTACCTCCCTTTCTCCAAAGACAGTGAGCAAGATAATTAACATGGTATCTCTGAAATGTACAGCAATTTAAACAAGTGAACAACACAGCATTAATCCATATGAGAAATCAGTTGTGAACCAGATGTGAAAATTGGACCTATGGGCCAACTTTTTGCAGTCACTAATGTCAATAATCAAATAAAGAATGGATGTCAACTGTGCTACGTGAATGTTGATTGCATAGTTCCACTCCCCACACCATTTAAGTTAAAGTAGTGTTGCTTGAAGACAGTTCAATAGATTTAACAATTAATAAAGCTCTCACCAATTAGCTTCAATATTTATTTAATTGCAACATATTTAGAACACATAGACTCATAATCTTATAGCATATGTAGATACTGTACACCCTAAAAAGGAAACATTGATTTAAATTCTCTGGGCCGAGAAACGTATGCTGAATAATATTAGCTCTTCTGACTTACTCTAATTCAGTACCTCAGTAAGGTGATAAACCGCATATCCAGATTTGTGTACATATGGCTCCTTCATATATACTGTATCTTCTTGAAATTTTAATGGACACATAAGTCTTCCTTATTTGGCTTGCCAGAGATCGCCTAGCCTTATTTTGGGTGGTCAGGTAGGAGGATGTTAATCCTACAGTGGTCTATAATCCAAATTGGTTTTCAGTGACTGAAATTGGGAGATTTCTATCTCTATCAGTGTATCTTTGATGGGCTGAGACTTGTAGGAGTTGACATTCAATATAACTGGCTAGGAAAAACATGCTAATGCTCAGTGTATGGGTAAGTTGGTTTTGCTATCACTGTGGAGGTAGAGAAAATGTACATGTTCCAGTCCAGAGCAAGTGCATTTCGGGTTAGACAATAAAATTCTTCCTCCCCTAAAATGTTTTTATTTTTACTGAACTTTCTGTACCTGCAAAGGAGAACATAAACTCCATGAATTACTTTGAAGTGTACTATAATTAATATAATTAAAGAAATGATTTGTTTTCAGATGGCAAGTTTTGTCTTCTACGTTCCAATTATAATTTTTAGAATTTTAGTACCAAAAAAAAAAAAAAAAAGGAAAGGAAAGGAAAAAGAGGAAAAGTCAAATCATTTTTTAAGCAAAGTCTTAAACTTTGACCCTAGGGAAAACGATTGATCCATCTTTTCATTTTGTTGATAAAGAATCCACTCATAAACTAAGGGAAAATCTCATCTATCCAAGATCTATATTACAAATATCAATTTCCTTCCTTTCAAAAAAATGGTTTTAAATTTATTACAGTGATTATGCCCCTGGAATTTACTATTCATTCAAAGGATATTCCATTATTAGATTTGTATTGGGTCTTTTGCTCAGAAGCTTAAACCATTACATATTGGATTCCCCTCAATTTTTCCTCACAATCACTCCATGATGTTGTTTAAGCCTGAGAGAGAGAGTGACCTGCCTGAAGTAATTCAGTGAGCTGAGGATGGAGTCAGGATCACTTCAATGCCGCCTTAAGCACCATATTGCAGGTGAACAGAAAGGAGTGTCATCCATACTTCACAGAGTTTACAGCTGCTGTGCGGAACATAAGTCATAATCACTGTCAGAGGAGTTATCCAAAGGGCTGGAAGATCTGTTGGTTGCCCCTTCCAGAGCTGGAACATGGAGGAGAAAAAAACAAACAAACAACCCTCAGCATGGAATCACATTGGCATGGAACACCAATTGGTGCCAATAGGTTACCCCTTCCTATATGACTGAAATATTTGCATCGAAATGATTTTCCTTAAAGCTACAAAAATGGTTAGAGCAACAAAGATGATTAGGGGACTGGAGCCTAAAATGTATGAAGAATAGTTACACGAATTGGGTATGCCTAGTCTAATGAAAAAAAAAAAAAAGACTGGGGTGACATGATAGCAGTGTTCCAATATTTGAGGGGCTACCACAAAGAAGAGGGTGTCAACCTGTTTTCCAAAGTACCAAAGGCAAGACAAGAAACAATATATGGAAACTAACCAAGGAGAGAAGCAACGTAGAACTAAGGAGGGCTATGCAAAATATATGAAAAAATAAACCACGAAGAAAGATATTATTTATGGACGCTAGGTGGAGCACGTGGCAAGTTATAGAAAGAGACGCACTCGGAGGATTTTGCTTCAACACAAGCCATTGGTTTATCTTTGCCATGTAAAGTTGTCTCCAAGTACAATCTGATGCCTGGTGACTCAAATCTTTGTCATTTTCTTAGTATGGTACCAAAAAGGATTACCATTGCCTTTTTTCAGAATGCTTTTCCCAATCTGATTTATAGCCCTGGATTTTCCAGGGGGCAATCTATCCAAATATTAGCCAGGTACTGGTTTATTAATATTATCCCATAGGTTTAACTTTACATTCACTATGCACAGGTAGTCCTTGTTTAGTGACTTCCTTGTACTGTGACATGTGCAGTTATGATGAAAAACTGACTTTGGAACCAGTCCTGACATTTATTATCTTTGTTGGTCTATAAAGCAAAGAAAACTAAAATAAATTGTGAAACACAGTTGCAGTTTTACTTAGTGACTGCTTCATTTAAAGACCTAATTGCTGATCGAATTGTGATTGCTAATTTTCTCTCTCTCTCTCTCCATCATCATCATCATCTACTTTCTCTTTCTCTCTCCTATCTAATCTGTTCTTTCATAGCATCACAAATAGTAACCAAAATTACAGTTCTAATGGCCTTATGGGTTATATAAAACATTTGCCTTCTCTTATCTCTGCCACTGTGATTACTTGTAAGAATCAGAACAAGATTTTAAATATGGCACAGGCCAATATTAGCATCAGTGCAATTTTTGATTTTGTGCAAAAATGGAAAACTATACCATTCATAATTTGTTCACAAAGAATAATCACAAACAGAAGATTTGTACTGGCATAATGAGATTGATTAGTTTACTTCATCTGGATCCATCACTAAATATAGATTATTGAGAAACTGGCCCTCCATTAGGATATTGCTGAAAACACAGAAAAAAATGACACTGAAGACACAGCAAAATGTACATGTTGTAGTGCCCTGATCTGATATGCAGTACCTGAATGTAGCTTATGAATCATTTGCCCACAGTGGAGATAAAAATAATATATATTCATAGCCTGGTATATGAACATTATCATGGGTCATGATGCTCTGTTTGTTTAGATCAGCCGTCACCAACCGGTGGTCCATGGACCACTGGTGGTCTGCAAGAAAATTTTGGTGGTTCGCAGAAAAATTATTTGCATTTTTTATATTGCACTAAATCAGGGGTCCTCAAACTACGGCCCCTGGGACAGATACATACAATGAATGTTTGTGTTGCTGCAGAGAGTCTCCCCCTTCAGGGGTCTCTTTCTGTGGGTCGGAGGGGGACAAAAATTCCTATTTGGGGTCTGCTTCTGCCTCCTGGTGCAGGACTTTGGGCGAAGGCTGGAGGGAAGTGCCGCTGGTGGCGAAGAGCTGGAGGGCCTTGTTCCACTGGGACTGCATTATGGCCTGGAACTGGCTGACCATCTCAGACCGCTGAGCCTCCAGGTCCCGGTACTTGGTCTTGCACTCCCACAGGATTTCCCTCTGTTTGGAAAGCCTATGCTCGTAGTCCTCAGTGAGGTGCTTCTGCTGAGCCTCCTTCTTGGTCAGATCTAATTTGAACTGAGCTGTTTTGTCAACTCTTTCTCATGATGGCTGCTTAGCTCCAACAACTGCTTCCTGTCGGAGCCCTAAGGAGCCCGGGTGGGCAAGAGAGGAGTGGGTGGGAGGGGAGGGGTGAGTGACATCAAGTTGGCCATGCCTACCCAGTCACATGACCACCTAGCCACACCCAGCCACCCAGCCAGTCATTAAGCAGATCATATTAGTGGTCCATGGGATTTAAAATTATGAATTTAGTGGTCCCTGAGGTCTGAAAGGTTTGTGACCCCTGGTTTAGATCAATGTTTTGGCTGGCACAGCTCCAATATATGGGGAAAGAAAGGAATTGAACTGGGATGACATTATCATCCTATTTATTAGAAGTGTCCATCTGATCTGTTGTGAGACTTAAGATGCCCTGGCTCAACAACTTTGGACCAATGGTACATATTTTTTAAGAGGTGACAAACACTTTTAGTTTAAGCAAGAAAGTGTTACCTGCATAGGGTGAGAGATAAATTTTCTGGGAGGCTTTATTCCCCTCTTCCTGAACAACTAGGTTTTCAAGACGTGTCTGGAGGGCAGTAGAGCTCTTGCGATGGAATGAAACTAAAGAAAAACACAATGTGGCCTTATTTTCTATATATTGAATCCCACTCATTTTGTTTCTTAGCTCCGATTCTTCATTCATGCAAGGATACACGTTTCCTGACTTTGTGACTAGTTGAAATTAAAATGATAGTTTGTAGGGAAAAGCTCTGATAGAGCGGTGCTCTTTATGGCACCTTTTAAAAACAGAGTATATCCGGGAGCTGCCACGTTCAAAAGAGTTTATTGAAAAATAATGTCCATACTCGTGTACATCCAGTGTATTACGAACCATGGTGGGGCAGTGGTTAGAGTGCAGTACTGAAGGCTACTTCTGCTGAATGCCAGCTGCCAGCAGTTCGGCAGTTCGAGTCTCACCAGGCTCAAGGTTGACTCAGCCTTCCAGCCTTCCGAGGTTGGTAAAATGAGGACCCAGATTGTTGGGGACAATATGCTAACTCTGTAAAACCGCCTAGAGAGGGCTGTAAAGCACTGTGAAGTGGTATATAAGTCTATGTGGTATTGCTATTGCTACATGCTAATGCCAACCACCATATTCTTAAACAGTTCTAGTTCAACAAAACACATGCTTTTCTTTCAAAGGCTTTTCTCAAGCCTTTGAAATCACCCTCAACAGCACCCCCAATTCTGTGCACACATCTTTCATTGTAAAAATGCACACATACCCCTCTTCTTTTTAAAATGGAAGTAACTTGCACTTCCATCCCAGGATCAAAAGCACTCTCAGTGGTATGGAAGAAGAGAATGTTTTGAATCCTATGTCCTGGGACTGGGAGAAAGAGGTTTCAAATAAGTGTGCACACATCCTGATTAAGGCCTTTCATTGTTGCTACTCAGTATTCCAAAATTAAAGATCAGGATTACAGTCACATAGTTAACATTATGTCCAGTCTGGTTCTTCAAAGGGTTTCTTGGCTGGATATCAGCAAAAGCAAAAGGTCTGCACTGCAGTCTTTATGGGGCTGTCAACCTACTTCTCGCCTCTAGAGGGAGCCAAACCATGTTTTTGGGACCGACCTACACATTTATTATTCTACCCACGGGTTTCATTGAAATTGTGATTATGATACTAGATCTCTGTCCATAATCAGAAGAGGCATTTGTGGCATTTACATTAGAATCCTCATGTTTGCCAGGAAACAAATGACATTAATCTTGCCTGGAATTCTTTTGCAGTTCCTCTCTGCCATATGTTTCTAGTTCAATAATGTTGCATCCCCTGCAAAGACAGTGAGACTTTAAAAGGGACAGCTGCTTTTATTCCTCTTGTGAGGAACTTGAAAGCAAATGCTTTGGGAGCAAAATTTTGACCAGGACTCAGCAGATGTGTTTTGAAATGTCAACTTTAGTTGTAAAATATATGGCCCAGTCATAAATAACAGAGTACTATTTAAGAGTACATTTAGAAGAGAATTATCACTCTTCCCATAGAGGCTAGAATTACAGGATGACAGTCTTTTTAAGCAGCCTGTAACTCACAGATATCAGTCAATGTCTTATGAGTCTGACAAATGTGAAGATCTGATCTCTTCCCTTCCATCTTGATTTATTTAGGCGTATGGAAGATAAAGTTATACCCATAAAGACTGCATGATTTGGTTGGGGTGAGTTTGCCCCATCATCCAACAGAATTGTGCTTTACATTTAATGATGCAGGTGGAGATACTGTAAGGCTGCCCATCTATTTTCCCAGATGAGAGACTTGCTTTGGGGTGGAGGGCAAGTATTTTGCTCTTTATTCTGCTTGCCAGATGGATTAAAAGTCCCACCAGCCCAAAGTAAGCAGTGGTTATTCTTATAACCCCCTCCGAAGTGTGTTGATCGAAAGGTAGGTATGGCTCCTACTTTTCTGAGCTCAAATCTTGCTAGGATGGTATGGTCCACATCACCAACCTGAGCTCTTATATCCATTTATAATGAGAACATAAAACCTGCATTAGTAAAGGTGTATATTCAGTGTCCCTGTATATATTATGAGACATGCAAATGCCTATTTCCTTTGACTTACAGGAGAAATTAGTCTGTGGATTCTTGTTCCCTGCTTTGCAGGTGATTTCTTACCATTTTGGTTCACCCCACTTGGGCCAATCCATTGTTGCTGCCTCTTCTTGGAATCTGCAGAGAAAGAAGGGAAATGGGATTGATGAAATAACCAGGTAGGGCATAAATACTCTTCCCCCAAGTTCCATGAGCATAATCCTTATTAGTTAATAACCATAAGCTTTTAGTGTGTAAAGCAGGCACTGCGCATGAAGTGGCATTGGATACCTACAGAAACAGGTTCATAGGAGCACCTTTGACTTGGTGGAGCCAATTGTGGACAAGGAATTTATGGATGAGTTTGCATGACTTGATCATTCAAGTTGAGGAGGATGGAAAATGGTTACATAACATAATCAAACTACATGCTTTCCATTCCCGGGTATGCAGGAAGTCTGGTTTTTTTTTTAAAAAAAGAAAAAGATGGTAAAGTAATAGACTCATTGCCAGTACAGTTATCCTAATCTATCTTTTTATATCTTTTTAGATAGACTTGCTTTTGACCTCAGTAATGACTTATTAAGCAGCTGACTATCACTGTTCAGCATAAATTCACTAGACTCATTGCTGCAGGAAACTTTTAAACCTCCTCTGGATGGCCTTTAAAATTATCTTTTAAACAGCAGTAATCACTTCCAACCCAGACATAATTAAAATAATAGTAAAATACACTGAAGTGAAATGTTGTAATGCAATATATTAAGGAGTCACTGATATTTTTAAGTGATTAATGGCTGTAATCAGAAAGATCCTGTTTATGCTTTTAGTAGAGCTATATGTTTGCATGCTAATAAAAAGCATGAAGAACGTTCCCATTCATTGTTATTAACTACATCCAAAAACTGTGATGAATAGAAAGGATTTCAAATGCAGGTTGTATACTCAGGCTGTTAAGGTTCACAGAAGGATTAGAACATGCATAGTATCCTTCCAGCAGTGTTGAAAATAACTATAATTCCATAATAGAAGAACTATTAATTAATGCCAGGTACTGCTAGGAAACATCGGTATAGTCATCATATTTTTATGACCTGGTGAGAAACAGGGGAGATTGAAACCATAAACAGGGACAAAATGAGCCCAGCAGTATCCATTCATGAAGTCTTTTTTGCTCTCCAAACTTCATTATTTGCTTATAGATGTTTCATTACCCATCTAGATAACATCACCCCCACAAAAAATTAATTATGTTATCCAGTGGGGTAATGAAATGTCTGCAAGCAAACTACCAAGCTCAGAGAGTTCACAGTTCAGTCCTGAGCTACATATATTTTCTTTTATTGAGAGTGCATCTAAACTTGGAGGGAATCTGATGCAGGGATTAACATCTTTGATATTAATGCGGTTTATTTTCAAGACATTTCTAGATGGCAAAAGGTAAAAATTTAAATGAAGGCATACGGACAAAAATATACCATGCACATTGGTGCCATCAGGGTACTTAAAAAGGAAAGGGGTATGTGTGCATATAGCATACAGTAGTCCAGGAATGAAAGGTGAGAACCAGAAAATTCCTGGTGCAATCAATGGATCTCTTAAACTAGTTTCTTCAGCTTGAACTACCAGTCTCGGGGAAAAAAGCATGTCATCATGCTTTTTTTCTGGATTTCC
This sequence comes from Pituophis catenifer annectens, assembly GCF_029215685.1. Taxonomy (NCBI): domain Eukaryota; kingdom Metazoa; phylum Chordata; class Lepidosauria; order Squamata; family Colubridae; genus Pituophis; species Pituophis catenifer. The sequence continues at coordinate 238,281,586 of NW_027256881.1, read as the reverse complement.
ATCCAAAACAGACTCTGACAATCTCTTTATATTAGCAATACAATCTTACTTACATTTTTTCATAATTTTTTTGTAGGTAGGAAGAGCACAAATACTCAAAAGAACAGCAATAAGAACAAGACCAAGCAGGATTCCTAAGACAGTCTCTGAACTGGATTTCTGGGGCTTCAACTCTTGATCTGGAGAAACAGAAAATCCTATAGATTATGAACTTGTCCTGTCAGCTAGGTTTTCCACTTCCCAACTTAAGTTGAAAATGTGCTGAAGACTTGATCAGGTCCTCTGGATTATTTGCAGTTCTATTTAGTTTTCAAGATGTTATGGGGGAAAAAAATTGTATCTATAGGTTTGTGAGTCTAAAGCTTGAAAAGAATCATCTACCAATCACTAATTTTCACAGTCTTTTCAGGATGGCCAAGAACAGGATGGCCATCCCCCAGGATGCGCCCCCCCCCCGTCCTTTAAATTCCCAATGCTGGCATACTGGCAGTTCTGTTGCGACAGGTTTCCCAAAAGGATGACATAAGATGAACCAACATGGATCAAGTCTCTTTCAAAAGGATTACAGGATTTCAGCAGAGAGTGCAATACATAGCCCCTGCAGAAGTTACATTTCCTGCCATGAAACATTTCCTTGCCCACAAATACAATGCGTCACTGACATACTGAAATTGCTTATAATTACAAGCCCCTTTTAAGATGCAGCATGATACTGGATGATAAGTCATTTCACATGGATACTGGGGCTGCAGCTAGTTCTGAAAGAGCTCTGTATCTTCAATAGCAACAAGCTCATTTTCAGAGAAATACTATTGCTTTTATGCCCTCATTCAATATTTCAGCACCAGAATGATTCCCACCCCCTGTCTCCTTTTTGCATAACTGCAATTTTTTTTTCTTTCCAGCATTCAGTCTGACTGTACAGGAATCATTCCTGCACTGCAATGATTCCACTATAAATATCATTTAGATACTAGCTACCACATGCCATCTGTCACTCATTAGGTTACCTCTGAACATCCACGTTCAGAATACTAGGTTAACGGTTTTCTTATCAAACCTCCCTTTCAGATAGTTCAAGAAACGAAGAGCTAACCTTCATAATATCAGGGGCTACAGTGAGCTTGCAGAGTTCTGGATGTTACTGTTTGTACTATGGGAAGAGGTAGACCCATATTTTTAGAATGTAGTAGATCCAGCATTTCAGGAATAAAATTCCTCTCTTGGAATAATAGCACAGGGAAGTTCTTTTTTAAAACATGGAGGGTGGAAATTAGAAAATATAACAATTCCTCCACAAGCTGGTACTGTTCCAGAATTCTAGTGCATTACTCAACCAATTTTTGTACAAAATTGCCCTCCCATAATTGCACTGAAAGACCAATTTTGTGTAATTTAAATGATGAGCACAAATGAAAAGCAGCGCAGGGATTGAGGGTGCTCTCCTAGTAAGGTTTGCTCACCTGAACATCTAACCAGGGTTAGGCTTAAGCATTCTTGTGTGCTTCCTGAGCAGTCACCCATGCTAAGATTCCTTTTTTCACACTGCAGCTTCTCCCAGTGGTGCAGTGACTTTTCCCTGTTCTGATCCTTGTGTCCTGGATTTTCACAGTTTACTCCCTGGCAGACCAGCTTATTCCACCATCTTTGTAAACTCAGGCAAAGCATTTTCTTGTAGCCTTCAACATCTGGCTCCAAAATCCCTGAACACAAGGATGTTCCTTCTTCAATGTTTGTCCTTGGGTGATCTGGGAAAGGTAATACAAGGCACTGATCAATTAATGTAGCAGTAGTATGATTGACAGTACAAGAATCAAATTTAAGGCTTTGTGTTCATATTTTAACTTTTCCAATGAAAACCATAAATACTTCCTTATGAATACTTTAGATACAATACATGAAGTGTAGACAGCTAATACCCTCCAGCTGTTTTAGATATTAACTCTATCAGCATTAGGAAACATTGTCACAAGGCAGTTTTGGTTTATAGCCTTGAGAAAATTTGACAAAGGTAGGGACAATCAGATACCTTAATTGAAGAATATTTTTTTTTCTGAAATGTTTTAAGGGTGGGGACAACAGGGAAAGTTCTGCTGCCTTCATGTTCTTGTGAATGATCTAAAAATAACTACTCAAAGTTATTGGAAGTCAGGTAGTATGTAAAATTAAGTCACTATCACCATCAGCAAATATTTGGGTTTTCCTACCAAAGGGTTTTGAGGAAGTCACCACTGGTGCTGTTGTAGGCTGGAGTACTGTGGTGGTTTGCACAGGAGCTGAAATGATAAAGATAATCCAAAGTATTTTAGAAAGAAAGATTTCAATCCAAGAGATAAATTTATTTTATTTAGCCTATGGCGTATCATATGTGGACAAGCAATCTATATTAACATTTCACCTAGATTAATAAAACAAGAGATAAAGTTACTGTAGCACCTCAACTTGTTCTTTAGTACTCAGCTATAATCTTGGCTTCACAATTTGCTAGCAAGTTAAACATTAATTCAGTTATTTACTTTGTCCCTTTCATTATGCCTTAGCTACACTTCAACTTTTTAAAAACAAATTAAGATTTATTAACCTATATCCATTCTTATTTTTCTCTTTTATGAAAAGATTATTACTGTATATATATATATATATATTTATTCAGCCTTTCTTTGGGAAATGTTCAAGGGTACCTACATAAAATACATCTGCATGAGATTTTCATGCCACATCTAAATTAGCCCTGCATCCTGTGCCTTCATTTCTTTTTGGTAGCTGACCCAACTTACTTCAGACTCAACTGGGGGCCAGGAGGTACCTCAGAGGAAAGCCTGTTTGACAGTTTTGTTCCTCTGTTTCAATAGTCCAGGCAAGTAAGCAAGGATACAAGTAAGAAGAACCCTCAAGAGACATCTGGGTCTCTAATATCCCTAATATGCATTACCCCTAGAAGAAGGACCAGCTGATGTGCTATTTTCCATCTCTATTTTTTGGCTGTGTGTGTATATAGGAAAGCTGACATCTAGAGTAACCAAATATTGTTTTTAGTACTAATACTAACAGTAACATGCTACTAATTTAGTACCATGCTAATTGCCCACTGTATCGTTTCCATTGCTCTGGGAAGCTCTGTGCCCTTTTGATATATACATATATGTTAATGTAGATTGTTGACATTAAGTCCTTTTTATTTCTTGATCATATTTCATTCTCTCTGTTTTTGCTTTCCTTTTGCTGTGTATTGTCAGTTAACTGCTTTTGAAGGATGCTGAATTTTAAAAAAATAAATGTCAAAGTATATTATGTGCCAACTGAACTGAGCGGTGTCTGTGCTTACTCTGATCTCGGTATAGGGAGTCTGCTGGGTGCATAGTGCTGAAAATTACCCATACTTAATGTCTTTTTTCTTTCTATTCTTTCTGTGCTAAGTGGAATCATGAGAATTTTTATGGCCGCAAGACCTGAGGCAACACATTATGAGGTTGTGATTTGTTTACTTCCTACCCCCAGTGCTCTCATGTTGGGAAGCTGCAAAAAAAAAAAAAATCTCAGATCCTCTTCCAAAAGCTTTTGAAGGATCAGAGAAGGGAAGCAGTGCCAGTGTGGAAGTGCTCACAGTCTCTGGGCCAAGGCACATAATGCAGTAACCTTCCTGAAGCTAGGCAGAGTGACTGGTTGAGATTCTTGCATTGAATTCCTAAGACAGAAGGTAAGATCCATGTTCGGTCCTCTATGACTGGTTTCCAATTCAACTAAATCACAACATCAGTTTCCCAGAGGCTGTCCCCATATGACCCAGACTTTGTTCAAAGAGAGCGTGCAAATAGGAAGGGGGTTGGTTGCACCTACCTTGACAAACTAGGAACACACCCAGAGAGAAGTAATCATGGGAATCACAGGCTATGCAGTCCTTGAGAGCCGTCTCATTCCCTTGGCAGGTCATCAAGCAAGTCTCGTGCTTCTCCGATTCTTCAACATATGGTTGCAAGATCCCGAAGGGTAAGTAGCAACCAAGTTGTCTACAGGCAAGTTCTGCATTCTGCTGTGTAAAATTTCTGCTATCAATCCTCTTCCATGTGGCTGCATGAAGCACCTCCAGCCACCCGGAACATCTGTAGCCTGTACCATTAAGCCTCAAATCCATTTCTGGTTAGGAAAAAAAAGAGGAATTATGGAGACCCTGGCAGATACATTGCAGTGTTGTCTCTCTTCCTCTCAGCGCTGCTGGGACCACTATGTATGAAGTGATTGGTTTGCTTTAGGCTCAATGAGATTTGTGGACCAATTATGGTTTATTTATTAAACCATGGTTAAACATGGCTAGGCATGGTAAGTGGGATTTCAGAGTCCCTAACATTATACAGTACATCTCATGCCTTTCCTTATTATGAAAACATGAAAAGAAAAGATACCTACTATATGGGCTTCATAACCATCAGTAAAAACAAAAAAGCAAACATTATTTGTCTTGAAAAAGACATATCTACTTGCTTTTTTCCCTCTTTCAGACAAAATGAAATCTGAACTGAGATTTGCCACAAGCTTACCAATCAACATATTTCCCATACTATCATGACAATTAGATCCAAGCAAAGCTTATGCATATTTACATAAGATAATTCCCACTGGGTTCAGACTGGCTCCTTAATCAGGGTTGGCATTTTGGTGCCTGAGGCAAAAAAATAAAATGGCGCCCCCTCCTCATTCCACACAGAGATGCTATGAAATTAGTAAATTTTGTATTTCTACGCCTGGATATCTTAAGGGGCTTAAAAAAGAGACATAAGATAAGGCCTTGTGACATAAAGAGTATTTTCCTCTAGAGAAGTAGATGCTGGAAGATGCTAACAGACTTTCAATCAACCACCACTGTTTTTGTGAGAAGTAAGACAGATGACCTTGATGGAGATATGAGAGATCTGTCACCCAGGATCTTGCCTCACTCCCTACAGTTTCTCTCGTTCTGCTGCCTATGTGATATGCTTCCTTTAGCTCAGAAGAAAGAGCTAGAGGAACAGCTCAGCTCTGTCCTGACTCTAAAACTGAACCCAGTGATGAAGTAGATTACTACCCTTCAGGACTTCTACTTTGTCCACTGTTACAAGTGACCATTGGGGAAAAAAAGTAATATAAAATTTAAAAAGTGGAACTGAAATAGGCCAAAGACAAGAGTGTGCTAACCAATATGCATGTTGCTTTGAAGGTGGCATCTATGCATCTAAGCATTTGCATTCAGCTTAACTCCATAAATTCAGAATACTTTACAATCCTAAAGCACAACAAAGAAACATACAAAATGCAAGAAGAAAACTTCGCCTCTGAAATTATGACAAATATTCGTGCAAAGTGGTTTTTCTGTTTATTATTACTTCCAAACTTAATTCTACCCTTGTCATAAGCATCTTGCTAAAATAGAATTAAAAAAATAAATTCCCAACAATGCCATGTCTCTGGCTAAGTTCTTTTTTAATAGTAATTTTATTAAATATTGGAATTACAACCAAAAAAAAAAACAACAACACTACTACAAGCTAAAAAAAATATTAAAATATTAAAATATTAAAAAGAAAAAAAAATCAAAGGTGGAGAAAAGAAAGGAAAAAGGGAAAAATAGAAAGAAGAATAGGAAGGAAAAATAAGACTATAATAAAGAAAAAGAAAAATATACAGAGAAGTGAATTAGCCTTTATCACAATGCACAAACAATTTTAGTAACTTATCACCTTCTCTTAAATACAACAAATGATCTCTTTTTTCATATCCCATTTCTTGTCTATAAACTAATCCTTAAAGCTTCATCATTTCAGTCCTGATGTCGGCAAAAGCAACAGGGTTGCAACAGATAACAAACTATCTATTTTAACTTGGTTAAATAAATCAACTTTGTATTCCTTCCCTTTATTTATAACAATTTTGATCTTTAGGCCCTTCAAATAATTTTCTAGTACAGTACTTGATTTCTTTTCACTTTTTCTTTGTCCCTTTTCACTCAAATTCTTCAAAGCACCTTTGCAAATCTAATGTAGGAAAGTTATTTGCATATCCCTTTTAATTATTAAAGCATCAATCAGTTTGTTTTGTATGTCCAGTGTAACATGTTTTTCCATCTCATACTTGAAGCATGTCATTTTTAAATCCATTTTCAAAGCATTCCCAATCTTGTCAGGTAAAACTTGTTCTTCTTTCATAACATCTATTAGACACAGTCTATCTATAGAGGCAAACATTCTTAAAATTAACTTCTGGATTCATTGTTCAAAAATATCCTTCAATATGTTCAATGTTAAAATATTTGGCTTCATTCTGTAATTGTGAGTTGAGTTTGAGTGTTCTTCTCTTTTAATTATAATATTTAGTTCTCTCTACTTCCCTCAAGTGTCCACTTTTTAACATCTTTTATTATGGATAGTCCTTGCTTAATGGTCATTAGTTTAACCATATGCCATCATAACCATTCAAAGTTATGATGGCATTGAAAAAAATGACTTACAATCAGTCCTTGCACTTATTTCGCAGAGTCCCCACGATCACATTATCATGACTCAGGTGCTTGGCAACTGTTGTGCATTTATAATGATCACAACATCCTGCGGTCATGTGATCATTATTTATAACCTCCCCAGGTAGCTTCTGACAAGCCAAGTTAATAGGAAAGCCAGCAGGGAAGGTTTCAAGTCACAGTCACATGATATCTTGCTTAATGGCCATGACAATTTGCTTAATGACGTAAAAGGTCATAATATTGGGTGGGTTACTTAATAGCTGTACCACTTAATGATGAATTTTCCAGTCCTATTGTGGTTGCAAATTGACTACCTGTATTATGTTTCTGAAAAGGAATTAAAAACAAATTTCCCATGGGAAGGAGTTTTTATAATTAATTCCAACACTTTATTTCAAATTTATCTGGACCCTGAGTCCATTAGTAACTTTTTAAAATCACAGTTCTAATCACCCTTTTGCTATTTATTCCATTTTTAATGCCCTTAATCTTGTATTTAACATTTCTTTCATTAAGAATGGAAGAAAATTCACCTGGCACTGTAAAAACATGTTGATCTAAAAGTTCCTAATAGCTGGGAAGCAAATGCAAGTAATTTCAAAAAATGATTAAAAAAGGAATTATGCGGACTTAGTGTCCTTTCAAAGGGGCCAACCACAGTTTGAGCAAGATGGCTATTCCCCTGATTTCCCAGTGCTAAAAACCCACTAGAGACTATTGTCTTGCAATCTCCTCATCTGGAGCAGCTGTCTGAAGCACTTGTGGGATGTCTCAAGTCCTCTCTTGTCTTAAGGTAAAGGTAAAGGTAAAGGTTCCCCTCGCACATATGTGCTAGTCGTTCCCAACTCTAGAGGGCGGTGCTCATCTCTGTTTCAAAGCCGAAGAGCCAGCGCTGTCCGAAGATGTCTCCATGGTCATGTGGCTGGCATGACTCAACACCAAAGGCACATGGAACGCTATTACCTTCCCACCAAAGGTGGCCCCTATTTTTCTACTTGCATTTTTTACGTGCTTTCGAACTGCTAGGTTGGCAGAAGCTGGGGAAAGTAATGGGGGTTCACCCCATTATGCGGCACTAGGGATTCGAACTGCTGAACTGCCAACCTTTCGATCGACAAGCTCAGCGTCTTAGCCACTGAGCCATCGTGTCCCTGTCTCTTGTCTAGAGAGGAATTATTGAAGAGTCAGTCCACTCACCAGCTCTTTGATTTGTCATTGGTTCCACTTTTTGCCAGAACATCACTGGCAAAATTCCAAGTTCTACCGAATATGGCCAAATCCATCCAGGACTTACCCCACATATTATAAGATGAATGTCACTCCTGGAAAGCTACAATACTACCTTTCTAAGGCTCTTTTATAACATGATGATTGAAAGGGCCCATTCCCAAAGCTCATCACTCATTGCTTTGCTTCATAATAGCTCTATTAATGTGCTTTCTTCTAATCCTTGAATTGACATGAAAATATATCAGCATGAATTGTACTGTCCTGGCAATTGAGTTCTATTCTGTCTGAGTAAAGAGGCTGGCAAATGGTCCTGTCCTTAATTTTTAATGCAGTACAATTTAAAGGCAGTAGTTAGTTGGAACCGCTCAGCTTGGTTTATACTTCTGTCCACATGACCTCCCAGTGGAAAATGCATCCAGCAATCACTCTCCTTAATGTGCGGCAGGGGGTAGTTGGGTGAATGCAAGTAGAAGCCTGGACCAATTATTTACCCATCTTTCAAATTGCCTTTATGGCCATTCCTTGTCAATTTGTTTTGAATATGACTCGGGTACATTTTTGAAAGAGCATTAAAGGTGTCCTTTGTCCAAAACTGACCCAGCAGACAGATTACAGGCATGGCAGAGTACGCAGCATGAAAAAGCAAAGAGCTCTCCTAGTATATCAGGTTGTTCCTTCGACATTCTGTTCTATTTACCTACGATCGATAAAAATCGCTCCAAACATTCAAGTAGTTCTTGTTCCCTGAGTTTGCAATATAGGGAGTCATGGAGGGGACCACCAATAAACTACCGCAAACTATCTAGTCTTCTTGTAGAATTTGTTTCCTGTTCTGGACAACATTCTAGGACTGAGCTGAGAGCCAGTCTGGTTGCCCCTGGTTCGGACCGTTTTGCAAGAACCAGTAGTAAAACCGGTGGGAGCAGAGGTAGGTTTCAGCAGGTTCTGACCAGTTCTGGAGAACCGGTAGTGGAAATTTTGAGTAGTTCGGAGAACCAGTAGTAAAAAATCTGACTTGCCCTACCCCCATCTATTCTCTGCCTCCCAAGTCCCAGCTGATCAGGAGGAAATGGGGATTTTGCAGTTTCCTTCCCCCGGAGTGGGGTGGGAATGGAGATTTTACAGTACCCTTCCCCTGCCATGCCCACCAAGCCATGCCCGCCAAGCCATGCCACACCCACTAAGCCACACCCACAGAACAGGTAGTAAAAATTTTTGAAACCCACCACTGGGCGGGAGGCTCCGCCCACTGACCCGGACGTCATCAGAAGTGATCTGCGCAGGCACGATGTGAACCGGTAGTAAAGGTAAGTAGAACCCACCCCTGTATGGGAGACATCGCCTCCTCTAGCATCCCTCCTTCATCTTATTACCTCTTAAGAACCAATAAAAATGCTATAAAAGAAATGCGGCTGCATGAAATTCTTCAACACTGGGCCTGTTGGTCTGTCTGTTGACTTGCAGAATTGCACTTGTGGAATTCTATACAGTATTTACTGCCATTGATAGGAATGAGTACATGTAACAAAGGTATTACTGAATGTTTCTATTTTATGGCTTACTGCAATTAAGGGACCAAGCATGTGCTAGTAGTAAATGGCCAATGATTGCATTGTGACCTCGCAGCCACAAACGCTCAGAATTATGCAAAATAATGTAGGAGTAGTATAAATCCCAACCCCATTAAATAAATATATTTTTGAAACATGGCCACGTAAAGTTCAATGCTGACAGAAGCTGTGGAAATTGCACATATCTATGACAGAGCTAACGAAAAAAGCTGGCAGAACTTAGCTCTCATTTCTATTAAATTGGCCTTCTTTGCAGTACAGGACTAGTGCTGTCTAGCACTGTCTTTTGTCAGAGCCTCCTTTTAAAACACAGATCTAATGCTTTTCAAAAGAAAGCTATAATAAACCCTTGCATATAAACAGACCACATACTGCCCGAATCGTGGTTTGTGAGGAAGCAGTGGGCAGGTATCTCTTTGCACACCAGGTTCTGTAGTCCAACACAAAATGGCCATGGAGAGCAATACTAGCAACAGGAGAGGGAGGGGCATGCCTGCACAAGCCTAAAGTGACCAATAGGATCTTACCTTCTATCTGGCATCATAGATCATGTTCATCGCACAGAATATTGGGGAAAAATGGGAACACTACTTTAAAACTGGAGCAGCTGAATTCGACTTTAAGTTGCCTCACCTATAGTTCGGAATGAGATAAAGCAGCGTTTCTCAACCTTGGCGGCTTGAAGATGTGTGGACTTTAACTCCCAGAATTCCCCAAACAGATGAGATACACTGAGATAAAGGAAACAATAGGAAGACATTTGCTTTGAAAAGAGTTCATGTAGCATCTTCATGCCATGGCTAGAGAGATGAGACGATGAGGCATGTAGATGAGATCCGAAAAGCCATATTTGCCAAGATTAGTTCTGTGCTTATAGGAAAGATTCACAGATCTATCCCAAATTGCAAAATATTTGCACTTTGCTAAAGCTAGCCTGAAATATTTTGCTGCCTGGACCAAAGATCAGAGATTCTTAGGGAGTTTAGGACATGTGGTGCACTGCACTCTCCTTCAAAACTTTACTGCCTTGCAGCATCCACTACCTGAGGTGAAGTTTGTGCTCTGTTTAATAATAAGATCGGCCCTTGCATACTGCTTCGAAAGTTGTACCTATTCTGAAGAGTATGTTTTTAGGGAACGTGAGGATCTACATATCTATGGAGATTCTCAGTCATCCAAGTCATGGTGTCCCAAAGGTGTTTTTTTCAGGAGGCAACTTGACTTTCTTGTTTTTCTTTGAAGACGTTTCACTTCCCATCCAAGAAGCCTCAGCTCTGACTGGGAATGGAAGGATTTATATTCCATCCAGACAGCTGGTCATTTGCATTCTTTTAGAGAGTCATTGAGGCCACTTGGAAGTTTATGTGTGTCTACAGGGTCACCTGAGCAGTGCAAATGTGCATGGAACCTTCTTGGCTGCAGGATGTTTTCTGCTCTGTGTCCCTTTACTGTTGAAGGCTGGTGCAAGCTGTTGGGGATGAGTCTATGTTGTCTGCATCTCAAACTGGAGCGCAAATGGTTCCTGTAGTCTGCAATTTTTCTGAGGATCTACAGTGAAAAATCCTAGGGGTATATGCTGCAAAAATCCTTTGGCTGATACACAGCAATGTGTGAAAGAATGTAAATCTGCCCTTTGGAAGGGAGAAGATAGCAATTAAGAGAGGAGAAACAGCAACTCACTCCTGAGAAAGTAGAAAGGGTGAGAAGGGATCATTTGAAAACCTTTTGAAGATGTTCATTGTCTACCCTTCACCAATAAAGAGCATTCCTCTGCTGCTTCAGTTTCTTGACCTTACTAGCAAATGAATTGAGCAAGTGGGCTATTTGGAAGAATCTGGTTTCAGAACCTGTTTTAATTTTTAGGTGGATCACTAGTATCATATTGGGTTCTCCCGTTCTGTTGTTAGCAAATCGGTTAAAAGGTAAATGTAAAGGTTCCCCTCGCACAAATGTGCTAGTCGTTCCCAACTCTAGGGGGTGGTGCTCATCTCCGTTTCAAAGTCGAAGAGCCAACGCTGTCCGAAGATGTCTCCGTGGTCATGTGGCCGGCATGACTCAATGCCAAAGATGCATGGAACGCTGTTTCCTTCCCATCAAAAGTGGTCCCTATTTTTCTACTTGCATTTTTTACATACTTTCGAACTGCTAGGTTGGCAGAAGCTGGGATAAGTAACGGGAGCTCACCCTGTTACGTAGCACTAGGGATCCTTTCGGTTGACAAGCTCAGCATCTTAGCCACTGAGCCACCGCATCCCTAGCAAATCGGTTATCACTGCCTAAAAATGTATATGGATATTTATCTATTTATATATCAAATTTGGAATCTGCCCATCTTGCTCACAGAGTGACTCTGGACAGTGTACAGTTAAAACCTACAAGCCATATAAATATTATGTCCTATTAGGAGGCAGTTAAAACCAGAATAGAATGATTAAAGTTAAAGAGTGGGGAGATGTCAGTGAAGGCACTAACCAATTCCCAAGGTGTGTGCTACTCTTGTGAGCCTCAAGCAAATAGCAGATCCAGGTTTCCAGATATTTCTGAAAGGCCAGGAAAGTGGGGCCCACTTCACCTCTGGGGGCAGAGAATGTGCCCTTCCTGGACTCTGCCAGTCAAATACTTTCATTGGGAGGGTCTGTAAAATGCTGATAACAACAAGAACACCTATGAAACCCCTATTCCTGCTTTTATTTCTTAAAACGAACAATGCTTTGTAATAGAGCAGAATGAGGCGAGGTGGTATTTCTAAAACAAATGAGCATATGGGCCGCTGAAAGAATATTTCCAGCAATGATTTTCTTAGCAAATTCTTAGTGCCTGCTCTTTATAAATGTGGAAAAAAATAGTAAAGAAGGGACTTCTGATATGCAAAAAAAAACCAAAACAAAACAAAACAAAAAACCCCCCACACATTCTGATCAGTACCAGTTTTATAATACATTTGATTTTAGCAAGAATAATTTTAAATATTGTATACAAAACCCTATTACATGAGAACAATAATACTTCAACTAAAAATAATAAGAAATGTGCAAATAAAAGATCAAGCTTGCAGTATTTTTGTAGATTTGTAGTGTAATATGTGGAGGAGGTTACTTGAAGATGTAAATCATGTTATTTGTCTGTTTCACTTGCTCCAATTTCAAATGATTACCTTTTTTGGAAGAATAATTCAATTAAGGGGACTTTTCAGAGCATTGAGACGATGGCATAAGAAAAATCACAATGAATGCTCTTATGAAGAGTTCAAATTAGATTTCACTGCGATGGCTTTGATTTGCATCCAGTCTTCTCTAGTACTGTCTGTCTGTCTGTCTGTCTGTCTGTCTGTCTGTCTGTCTGTCTGTCTGTCTGTCTATCTATCTATCTATCTATCTATCTATCTATCTATCTATCTATCTATCTATCTATCTATTTATCTATGGGATTTACAGGGCTGCTGAACCCAAACAAAGTGACTCTGGGCCATATATAACAACAACAACAAAGAATAAACAAGAATAATAACAATACAATGTTAAAAAGAACCATACTTAATTATAACTCTACTTACTTGTCTTGCTTTTTCTGTAGCTTAAAAATAAATTATTGTCCCACCTGCACCATGCCACAATAATACAGAACAAATATATGAATTTCAAGACACATGCCCATTTGCACAAGTGGGTCCAAGCATCCCAAATGTTTTACAAATAAAACAGAAGTGCTAATGTAACAAACAAACATGGTTGCAAAGGCATCTATCACATGTGGAAATCCTTTAAGCAGTCAGGATCGACTCTGTCTCCCAGTAAGCATCCATGTATTGGCATAATGTGGTTATGGTTCCATGTATCTGAACCTATAAAACCCTGGTGATCCCCAGGGTTGCAGTCAGATGTCCAATCCTATTCTAAATGGTTTTCCCCAACCTGATCCTTATGAATGAGTTGAACCCAAGAGCCTTGGTGGCACAGCAGACTAAAGCACTGTTGAGTAACACCAGCTGCCTGCAATTACTGCAAGTTCAAATCTCACCAGGCTCAAGGTTGATTCAGCCTTCCATCCTTTCAAGGTAGGTAAAATGAGGACCTGGTTTGTGGGGGCAATAAGCTGACTTTGTATAAAAAAGAACACCGCTTAGGGGGAGGGGGGCAAAAGCCCTACTAAGCAGGTATATACAAATGTATGAAGGCTATTGCTTAACGCATTGTAAGCTGCCCTGATTCTCCGGAAAAGGGGGGCATATAAATCGAACCAATAAATAAATAAATAAATAAACTTCAACTGCCATAATCCTCAGCCAGAATTCTGGCACCATATATAACCTCTCCTCATGAGATCATTGGCCTGCTAATGCTCCACTAGGCTGGACATCTACTATCAGTGCAATTCTTCTATGATCATCATTAGCAGCAGCAAACGAACCTCACAGCCATCTTACATTGGTGTAAATACAACACACAATATGCGTTTTTGAATATTCTTCCTTGAGAGACTTGCTTGCAACCATCTTGTTCTTTCACGCATAATGCAAAAAGCTTTTAATTCTGTTGGGCTATTTAAACCTTGAGTATAATCAGTGTTTTCATCTGTCCTTTTAAACTTCATATGATTCTGTGATTTAAATTTTATAAACTGCTTAAGGTTGACTTTTTCAGAAAATAAGAAGGCATTTAAATATGTTTTTAAAAAGTATGTTAAAAATACTTAGAGGAAGACAAATGAAGTGTATACAGAAAGGAATTGGAATTGGATGGAATTCTGGGCATATAAAGTTTGAATCCAACATACTGAATAATATAATTAGTTCCCATATTAATGCCAAGGGGAATGAAAGCATTATTTTTAGAAGAATACTAAGAACTTTTAATGCATGGCTGATATGAGCCTGAAAATCTACTGCATGCATCAATTTTCAGAATGATCAAGTTTTTACCAAAAAGACAAAGTTAATTAAACCTGGGTCACTTTTCATGGAATAACTCTAGCTTTAGCATCAGCTATCTTGTGAGTGGCACATTTAAAAAAAAAAATCTTAATTGCATCTGGAGACTCCTGCTATTTATATTAAAATGAACATGCCATGAAAGGTGGATTTTGATCCTTTTGCTAATACTATTTCTCCAGATTCAATTCCTCTCCCAAATAATTTTAGATTTTGCAGAAGGAACCCAAAAATGGGATGGGAAAATTCTATTTATGAGAAAATGGGGAAATTTCTAATGGAGGTTGAAAGATTAAGTTACACTGTCCCAGAGTCATCGTTCTGACCTGACCTGGGGAATCTCATAATTTGATCTCCTTAAATATAGTAAGAAATCCATGGTCCTTTAGCGGTGAAGCTAAGTACATTTAAATCTTGGACTTATTGATCTGGTGGGGTGGGGGGGGAGCTCAACTGTGCATCTGTATGATTTCTCCTTTTCGCCACCATTTTATGCTCTTTTGTACAGCTGTTTCTGGTATAATTGGGAGACAAGTAAGCTACTGGATGTTTACCAACTCTGTACCTGTATGGTTCCACATTTAGTAAAGCAAGCCCATAACTGCAGGAACGGAGTTAAAATTTTGGTTTCTGAATTCTGACTCTAAACATATTTCCTGAGAAAAAACCTCACTCACTTATTGCTGGTGTTTAAAAAGGATGCTATAATTTAAAGTGAAAAGAATAAAATATACACACTCATCTGGTCGCTTGTTCCATCTATCAATTGTATCTACATTAAATTACAAGGAAAAGTGCTGCAATGAACAATATCAGTCAGGCATGCACACACTGGCCCAGAATATAGAGCTAGGTCTGTCTGCAGGGGCATTCACAATGGGCCCCCCAAAAGATTTTACCTGGCAACCATGACTACACAATCAAAACTTATTTATTTATTTTTATTTATTTGTTCGATTTATATGCCGCCCTTCTCTGGAGACTCAGGGCGGCTTACAATACGTTAAGCAATAGCCTTCATACTTCTGTATATACCTGCTTAATAGGGCTTTTGGCCCCCCCCAAGCAGTGTTCTTTTTTATACAAAGTCAGCTTATTGCCCCCACAATCTGGGTCCTCATTTTACCTACCTCGAAAGGATGGAAGGCTGAGTCAACCTTGAGCCTGGTGAGATTTGAACTTGCAGTAATTGCAGGCAGCTGGTGCTACTTAACAGCACTTTAGTCTGCTGCACCACCAAGGTTCTTAGCTCTCTCTTCCCCCCCCCCCCCTTCATATGGCATATTGCTCATGTGAAATGGAGCAAGGCTTCAATTGTGCCATTGCCACTGCCATTTTGACTCCTCTGTGATGACTGGTACCCGTTTGCTCCTCTCCCCATCATCTGTCCGCATCTGCTTTATAATAATTGTCCCTTCTGTTGAGATCCCTGCAGACAGGCCCAGCTCTATGGTCTGAGCTAGTATGTGCATAGTTGGCAGACATTACTCATTGTAGCATTTCTCTTTTTAATTTAATTTGTCCAATATGCTGCTGTTTATAAGTACTGAGGACCCTATGCAAGACTGCCTTTCATCCACAGCTGGCATGGCTAAGGCCATGGCATTCAGAGTGCTTGCATCTTGCAGTCTCTAGAGCCTCATTCAGTTAAAAGTGATTGAAGAAATCCCTTGGTGTTTTCAAGCAGGGGAAGTTAGAGCTCGGAAGCGCTTTAATGAATTTTCTTTTTTTAAAGAAAAGATAAACAAACCTGCTCCCAAAATATGAGGGGGGGGGGAGATCTCACGTCCACAAATGTGTGTTGAAGACGTGTGTGGCTAGTTCTTCATGCTGTACCCCAAAGGTGCTTTTTTCCAGAAGGCGACTGGACTTTCTTGTTTTTTTTTTCTTTTTTTTTTCTGAAGAACTGAAGAAGCTTCTTGGATGAGAAGTGAAATGTTTTCAAAGAGAAGAATAAGAAAGTCCAGTTGCCTTTTGGAAAAACACCTTTGAGAGAACCATGACCAGGATGATTGAGAATCTCTATATACACATACATGCTGCATCTCCTCTACAAACAATGCACAAGTGCTTTTCTTTCCTTCCAATTGTAGACAATCACTTCAAATTTTATGGGGGGAAAAAAAGAGGCAGGCAAGGAGAGGTATTGAAAGTGCCGACTAACACAGAAAGGGTTTAGTGTTTTCGCTGTGACAGCATTTGCTGAGCGTTTTTACACTCAAAACCGTATAATAGATAATTCTATCCAAAGTTATATTTTCTATAGAATTCAAAGTCTTTCGCCGAGGTGAGTCTCCTACCACTGCCAACTGTATATTTTCTCATAATCTAAATTTGATTTTTAAAAAATCTGGGTTGATTCAAGCCCACACAATGCATATTAATGCACCCAGAAAAATTCATTCGAATATCCATTTACTTGTCTAAGTTATAGATATATCAGATTTTGATTGCCTCAAGTATTATGTAAAAAATAGATGAGGCATTTTAAAAAGAAATACAAATAGTGATGTGCTATAATTTCTATGGTATTTTATAAAAGTATTCGGAGACATCATATGGGTGGGAATAAGACAAATTTTTACAAATTAGGTATGCATTTCCCAATTATATATATAACACATATATAACATATATATATATATATATATATAACATATATATGTTTTTGCAATAAAGATCATCATCAGTCAGTGTAAATTTTAGAAAGATAGAATCACACTGAGTTTCTATTTATATGCAACTCTGTTCTCAATGAATAATATATTGTGTGATAAATATATACATTTTAGTTATAAACATAAAAATTCTCTAAGAAAATAAATATGTCATATATTTTAGAACCTGTTGACTCCTTAGTGAAGTGCGGTAAACTTTCTTCATTTACAAAACAACAACAACTAGCAGCTGCAGTGGAAATAAATTTTTTATATATATAATGAAGAGAGTTTTTTAAAAAACATATTGAAGGATAGGGAGCTCAAAAAGTATGGTAATTACTTTAAATTTTATTATTTTAAATAATAAGTGAAGTGTAATGTTCAGCACTCAAAATGCTTCACATTTTTAGTATAATCATCCATTTTAAATATAATCACAAGAAGTTTTATATCTGGTAAAGAGAAAAGAAATATCTTGTGTCATGACAAAGCAAAGATGCAAAAATCAACATATGGTATCCCCAAACACATTAGGTATTTGTAGAGAATTATAGAAGAACAGAAGAACAGTACATTATGGGAACATTCTTATCTTTGTGCTGAAGTAGGATGAACTAGGCAGTGATGTGAATTGAAAACAAAATTAAATTTAAACATGGATTTTTGGTATCCATCTGTAATATCTGACAGTAATAACTGCTTTTAATGATTGTTTTTATATATTTATTGTTTTATTTAAACTACATGTTGCCTAGAGTCACTGTGTGAAATGGGCAGTCCTATAAATTTGATAGATAAATGTATGTATGTATGTATGTATGTATGTATGTATGTATGTATGTATGTATGTTACAATCTCTAACATGAGCTACTGTCCTGATTTGGTCCTCTCATGTCCAATAGGAGTTAGAAAATAAATTTGTTTTACCTTAAAAACACATTACTATCAGAAATAATAGTTTTCTCATTCAGTTCATGTCTTGGCTTTGAATAAGATTAGTTTATCAAATAATATTTTCGAAGTATAGTTGTATTCCATATACAAAACTGTTGTGGAACTTTGCCTGCATTAACATGAAAGGAAAGGGGGAAAGGGAAGGGGGAAGGGGAAGAGGGAAGGCAGGATAGGATAGGATAGGATAGGATAGGATAGGATAGGATAGGATAGGATAGGATAGGATAGGATAGGATAGGATAGCAAAGCATAGCATAGCATAGCATAGGAAAGGAAAGGAAAGGAAAGGAAAGGAAAGGAAAGGAAAGGAAAGGAAAGGAAAGGAAAGGAAAGGAAAAATATTAAATGTAACCCATGGCAAGTATGTCCATATAAATTCACTTTTTTCAGGACATGTAGTGGAGTCAGTTTGCTTAGATTAGAACTGAAAAAAACCACCCTACTTTGCCTTCCCCCCTCCCAGTGCAATTAATTCAAGAAGCAACTTGATTTCCTTATTCTGATTTTCCACTTGTAACTAAGATCACCCTTCCATCTTCAGTACGCAGGTAATTTTTTAAAAAACTTTACAATAATTATATTCTGTGGGTATCTTGAGTGACTGGTGCAGCCTTGTGCTGAAAAATAGATTTTCTGCTAGTCCTGCCAATTTTCAGTAGACACAATTCATGATCTCTAGTTAATTAAAATAAAATGAGGGTGTGAACAGATAAGGAGTTCTTGATTAATGACCAGGTAGGGTGGATATATTAACAGGAAGACAGGTTTGATTCAACATGAATAAACACTTGGTACAATAAGTAGCAAGAATTCAGCAACAAATTTCTTCCCAGACTATATACATATTTAATTACCGCTCAATTTAATGGCTGCAGTTATATGGTGGGTAGGTCTGCAGCACTCACATAGATTACATCCTGTATTAACTTGCATTTTCACATCAATTTTCCTTCTTTGGCTAGGTTGACTAGGATGGCTTGTGCTTTTATATTGGAACCTAGATTTCGTTCACCTAGAAAGTGGAATGATCTCAGCATATTTTTCAAATCTTCTCAAACATTCAAAGTTTTTAGAAATATAATATAGCTAAGGCTTGATTAGCTAATAGCATTAGCTATTAGCTATTAAACAAATCCAGTTTCTCCCATTGACTTTGCTTGGCTGGGAAGGTCACAAATAGCGATCACATGATCCCAGGATGCTACCTGTACATCTACCCGTACATAGTAAATGCATATGGTTGCCAAACGTCCCAAATTTAGATCACGTGGCTGTGGGGATATTGTGATGGTCCTGTGAGAACCTGTCATAAGCAATCTTTTCCAGTGCTGTTGTAACGTCAAATGATCACTAAATAAATGGTTGCAAGTTGAGGTCTACCTACCTCTGACATTACTAGCCTATTACTGACCCCACAAATCCACAGCAATCTCAGAGGAATTACATTCATTCACAGTGCCCTGAAGAGGGCTCTCTATAAATATATGTGCCTCGTGTTTATCCCAAAATTTATAGCTGTAGCCGACTATCCAAAGTTATCAGCATTGTATAAAATATTAGCAACGAAAAACATAGTTTAAAACTAGTAGCAAAATAACGGAGGTCATTAGCAAGTTAGCCCACAAAGTTTGTGAAAAATATAGATAGCAGCAGCAACTTCCCAGCAATTAAAAACACTTTATACGCATGAAAAAAATTAATCATAATCTTATTAAAAATGGAATATTTTAAATAAAGCACAAGGGGATTTAATAGGTACTTTGTCACAGAAAAGAACATCAAAGATAGGAACCCTGCAGTGAAGACTTCAGCTGCCCCTAACCCCACTACAGTGGGGGAAAGAACTGATGACGGAGCAGAGCATACGAGACAAAGGGCCTTGCGCAGAAGTGATATTGGAATTCCTGGGTTTCACACAGCCAACCCAAATTTCTTGCCAGATGAAGCAAGAAGACATGGGAACACTACATGCAACCCTCCCAGGAATGGACAGGTCTGAAAACTTTCCAGATGGAAGAAAACCGCAGGAACTCTGTTTTTTCTTAATCTTTCTCCCAAGTATTGAAAGTCCTTCATATACCCCTCGTTCAAAAAAATTGGCCCCAACAGGAGTGTCTGTCTTGTCTTTGTCTAGTTAAGTTGAAAGGAGCTGGAGCTTAAGCTTAGCAACTGGGACCATATAGAAGCCTCTACGTGATTTATACTCCCTGCTGAGATTTGAACTTGTGCAGATAGCATAGTCTTGTAAAATTACTCACCCCACATCTCCACCAACATTAGTGGGATAAAGCCTAGAAGGTGCGTGAATCTCATTAGTCTGTTCCACCACATCCGATGCATACAAGCACCCCTTTTTCTGTCCTTGCCGTGGCTTTTCTGCTACCTGCTATGGGTGAAGGGAGGGGGTAGGGAGGTGACTGAGTGCTTTTCCTCTCCCTCTCCCTCCTGATGTGGTTTTTTTGCGTCATTTCTCAACAATGGCTTGGAGTGTGCTGCACTAGGTGCCTTTTTAAAGCCTTAATGGTTTAGAATTGGGCCCCAGCTTCCTTCACAAAGGGATTCACACTATCAGACCACAAAAACATCCACCCTTATTCTTGCTTGCTTAGCAGGCACAAAAACACCCCATGGATATCTCTGAGACAGACTGGCCAGATTAGAAAAAAGAAAAAAAAGAGAAAGAGACGAATTGCAGCTAGCATAAAGGAAACCAAAAGTTGAATAGATGGGATCATGCTCAGCATTGCCTAATTTGGAAGGGTCCAGATGCTAGATCTGTTTGAGGAAACTGATGAGGAAGACTAAGAGTTAAAAATGAAGGTAACCAGAAAGGCAATCAGGCACATCATCCGTCTCTCAAGAACAGCATTCACTACCCAAACGATAGGCTTATGTTGGAACTGTTTCACTTGTGACTAATGAACAGTTAACCACAGACAGGCTGCTCAATATTTCTGGTTGCCATGGGAACTACAAAAGTCAGATTTCAGCGCTCATACAGTGTATATATTTTAGAAGCAGGACAGAGCTCATTGAGTTAAGGATAATAAGGGCTCGCGTGGGGACCCAGAGTAAAGCCTACTGCAAACAATCTCTGTACGCTCGGGGCATCTGTGCGTGGGATTCAAAAGCATTAAAAAACCCATAATGCCTGTCAATAGATGTGATTCTGTCCACTGTTTTGTGTTGATCCTGTCCTGACAATTTTTCACTAATTTTATACTCTGTCCAATCCTTCATGATCAAGCCCTGATCTGCAGATAATAATGGGGTGGCCCCACAGATTACCATTGTTTTGCTCCTGCAAAGAGAAGCAAGAGAACTAACCAATAGGAACTCTTTAAGAATGAGACATCCAGTCCCCTGTCCGTTAAACACACAGAGGCAGAGAGATACAGATATTGCATTATATCGTGGCCTTAAGATTGCAGGGGTTTTTTTGGTAACTCCCACACATTTACATTTTTTTCTTTCTGTAAATGTCAATATCTGGCAAATAATTTTGATTTTTGTAGATCCCTGAAATGGTGATGAGAGCTTCTCAGGAAACCTTGGACCATATTTTAAGAAACACTGACCTAAAGTTTCCAACTATCTGAACAGACAAAGGAGGATACAGATAAGGAGGCCGAATTCATGGTGTGAAGGGAAGGAAACCCCCCTAACTGTTTAACTTTCTTTATATCTACAATAAAAATTACAACAAAAAGCCTGCAAAAATCTGCTTAGGCTACCTGGATATGAAATTATTTTTTCCAGCCTCAGAAAGACTGGTTATTCCACCTCAATGTTTTTCCAATCTTTATTTTCATAGCTTAGCAATATTATGGCATCATAATATTGGCATGCTTTTCAAATTTCACTATCAAACCATATGATGAGTCATGTGATCAATGGAGAACAGTAGTAGATTTCAAGGTGGAAACTGCTGGAATCAGAAAATAAATTAAAGGACATAAATCTAGAGGTCTTCAAACTTGGCAGCTTTAAGACTTGTGCACTTCAGCTCCCAGAATTCTCCAGTCAGCTATGCTTAAAGTCCACAAGTCTTAAAGCTGCCATTGAAGACCTCTGGCTTCAGCCATGAGAGGAGATGCCAGGATTTTTTGGCAGACAGTCAGACAAATGAAGTGTGACGTAATAAGGCTAGAGGAGTACAGGTAAATAATTTTCTTTACCTATAATGAAGTGGGGTGTTTTTAAATTTAATTTCTTTTATTTTTTGCTGCTGCAGAACCTGTGAGTATCCATGCACATCCTTGCTCTTTGTTTCCACACTTCAAGTTAGCAGAATTAAAGACATGGGGAAATGGGATGTGTGACTGTGCCCTTAAACCTGAAAAGGAAAGGAAAAGAGAAGGATACAAAAGCAGGGAAAATTAATAGAAGTAGAGAGATAAAATAAGGGCAAATGGCAAGGATTAAGTTAAAAGGCAGAGGCATCAATGCCATCTCTTCTGGCTACTTGCTTATCAGTGTTGTATGATGATAATTATGATTTTTTTAAAAAGCTACGGTATATAACTCATACCATGAAGCCATTTGGTTTTTCTGGAAAGGGCACTTGAGATGCCACTTGGCCACTGTCTTACCATCACCATCTGCAAATGTCCTAACCAGGGGTGAAATCCAGCAGGTTCTGACAGATTCTGAAGAACCGGCAGTGGAAATTTTGAGTAGTTCAGAGAACCGGCAAATACCACTTTTGGCTGGCCCCAGAGTGGCGAAGGAATGTGGATTTTGCAGTATCCTTCCCCTGCCACGCCCACCAAGCCACATCCACCATGCCACACCACGCCCACTAAGCCACGCCTACAGAACCGGTAGTAAAAAAATTGGGATTTCATCACTGATCTAGGCTATGAGGTCTTTTGATGGATGAGAAGGGAAAAAAGCAGACAATTTACAAGGTGACACTATCAGAAAGTTTCAGTGGCTACTATTGTGAAAACAATTCAAAATGAAAACAAACAACACATTCAAAAAGCAGGCAATGGCTTCCAGATGGCTGATATGAGGACAAAAAGGAAGTCATGTCCTTCTGCTGGGCATTTGGTAACCCTAAATCTATCTGCCTTCTGAAAGCCCATTAAAACCAACCCAACTGAAAGATTGGTGGGGTGGAAGCTGGGATAAAGTTATTGCAGAGGGAACAACTTTCATCCTGCTTTATCTCAGATGTCCTTTCTACATCATCAACATATTTTTGAACACACTTTTTCAGTCTTCTGAAAGACCAATGTTCAAAGTAGGTCAAATGAATCAAGTATTTCTCCACTGGCAAACAATTAGCTAGATATCTTGAAAGATGGCTGAAGTTTCTGTTCAAAGTCTCTGTGTATTTTTGCCCATGGCTTCCTTGTCACACTTTAAAGTCAGCAATTGTCTTTATGTCTGACCTACCAGCTATGCACAATACATAGTAGAAAAATCAAAGCTGGATGAATCAGTGTACCTAAATTGTGAGAGGGTAAAACTCTAAAGACAGGACCACTTATGAGTGAGCCTTGAGATTCCTTACTAATGAAGATTACAGCTCAGATGTTGGGGCAGCACAAAATATGCCAGGCCAAGAACTGGAAGAATGCACATTATCATGCCTTAACTGATTAGCTAAGAAGGATAGCTTAGATTCAGTAACATTGCTATTGCTAATTCGCTCTTTCTGTGGTTATAAGCACAGGATACATCTATTTGGGCAGTGCAGTAGAGGTAATTCTTTTATTTATTTTATTTATCATACTTATACTTAATTCCTTAGCATGACCCAGTAGATTTCCTTAATTTTACAACACCAATCACTTTTTGACAACTCCATGTTTCCTTTTTCCCCCTCTCAAAGTGAAATACCATGAAGATTTGTTTTTCTGGCTGAGACCCACATTGTAAATACCCCTCTTTGCTGTACACTTAATGGAAATACTCTGGTATAATGTACCAATGTTCCCATGACAGACAATAATGAGGCTGCAGCCAGGTTAATGGTGCACATTCCTCCTGAGAGTGCTAATGCTCTAAAGTCATTAAAGCTCATCCTCAATTATATTAGCGTTAGGGTTAGAATATCTAACTGGCCCATAATATCTGCTGAGGAAGTTGGCAAAGGAACAGCATTGACGCAAGCGTTGCCACCAAGGTGGCCATGCCTCCTGACAAAAATAACTGCCTTTGTTTCAATAAATAGCCTCACACTTCCTGTGCCTGCCTGTGTGTTATGTGTATGTATATATGTTTGGTTCCTTCTATATTTACTTCTGATTATCTCAATCTGTGGTCTCTGCTTGAGGCAAAGAAGGTTTTTGCTCAAAATGACAGGAAATTCACAGACAACACTGTCGGGACAGTTTACCTTTCAATCCAACTGTGCAGAACTGACTTCAGTCTTATCTGCCCGGCAGTCTCGCTCATCAGCAGAGTACAGTTGCTGAGGCAAGCGGGGGAAATCAACGCTGTAATCAGGGCAAAGCTACTAATGTGGCATAGAGAGGCCATTTCTAAACTGAGGCGCACCATTTGGGTTAGTTTCATCTTGATCCTAAGATACTAAGCTCCTGAAAGGTCATCAGGGCTCTGCTGCAGGCTGCTCTTTCAAGTTCAGCCTGCTTTAACGCAATCAAAGCTCATCTCCCTTCAGAGACTCCCACAAAGAAAGCGAGTCTCACCAAGAGATCAAGGAGCTGCTTGAAGATCATAGTAAACATTCCAGGCCCTGTCTTTTCTTAGTCAACACAGATGGCTTGCATACAGATTTAGTGCCATCTCAGATGTGAAATGCCTCTTTTATTATCTCAGGAGACTGATAATGTAAAGTCAGGGGCTTTTCCTCCCAAATGATACCCGTCTTTTCCTCCCACCTGCCCTCCTTCCTTCATCTTGCTCAGAATTCACTTCCTGAGATAAAAAGGCTAGGAACTGCAGCCTGAAAAAGTGCAATTCAGAAGCAACTTTTCCATGTCCTCCTAGTCTTTTCAGGATGTTTAGAAAACTTGCTCATCACCCCCAAGTTTTATCTGTAATCTGTAGGTCTTCCTGATATTGTGTGTTTTCAATGTAAACACACCCTTGTCTTTGATTATCTCCAGACTTTCACCTCTGCAGAATAAATGAACGAATAGCTCTCAGAATGCCTGTTTGAAAACAAATGGCTGCTAAAACCAGCAAAAGAGTCAATGTCAATTAACCAATTTACAGCTGTTATCCCAAATGTCCATATTTAAATCAGTTGTTTGGATGCAGACAGGAAATGGGTCTGAATAAAGCAGGGTGGCTGGATTGTTGCAAGCTGTTTTGGTTTTAAAAGGATATCTTGGACAGGGCAAGGCAGGACAGGGAAGGCTAGACTAGGATAGAATAGGAAAGATAGGATGCTTAGGAACACTAATTGTACTAAATGCCACTAATAGTTTGCGCTGTCAATATCCAGTATTGTTTCCTGACTTAATTGTCTCTCTGCTTAAAAGCAAGAGTAAATGACTAATTAAAAAGTGATAACGAGATAGCAACAGCTTACTCAGACATTTTCTCTTCAACAGGCCACAAGACTTTAATTGTTTTAAATTGCTACAATTCTTGTGATACCTAAAAGATTGATTGATAATATATGCCCTTGCACTAATGCACTGGTATTCACATTAAATATTGTAATAAATGTTATTACATTTAAATATTTAAACATTACATTACATGTAATGTTATTACATTTAAATATTAAATTATATGTAAAATATTGTTATTTTTTTATGTTTTGAACAGGCTTACCTGTTTGCCCAACTTTTATAAAAAAATATAGTCCAATTTTGCTTTAGAATAGATGTATTTCCTTCCAAATTTCCCATGTCTCCCATAAAGTAACATAAATTACAGAAAGTCTTACCTATTGTCTGGATGAGGCAAAGTCCCCATTTGGCTACTGAGGAACAAGCAGAGGTGACAAATTTCATTGGGGCCTGCATTTGCAAAGCTCCCACTGCTTGTAAGGTCTTTTCCCCCTTCCTATTTAAAAAGCGAGGAGTTAGGCTGGCAATAATGGATGTGGTTGCAAGTATCCATTTTATTGTTTTTAACTTTAAAATGCCATCATACTTACCCAGTGGTTATATAAAATATCTCCCACCATCTATATTTTGCCTATTAATTTATTTGATGGTTAGGAATGAAAGATTTCAGTAATTGGATGCAGAGATGAAAACTCTTGATTGTTTCATCTTTTCCAGTCTGAAGCACAAAATAATTCACCCAGCTGGGGTCCACCCCAGTCAGCTTTGTCTGAATATGATGGATTATGTTAGGCATGTATCCAGATAGTAGTGGTTGAATTTAAGGCTTGCCTGCCTTCTAAGAAAAACCAGACTTGTAGAATTTCAGAAATCTGAAATCGTGTTTCGTTTTTTTATTTTCCGTCACTCTACTGTCCTGGTTTCAGTGACATAATAATTGCATAATTTACCCCACCCGCCCCCATTTTCTGTGTGGAGAGAAGCTCTGGCCCACTTATAAGCTAGAAGATTCTCTTTAGAGAGGCTGCTTGAAACTTCCATCATTTTTGAACAGAGGTTTCATTTCAGTTCAGCAGAAGAAAGATTTGTGTCTCAAGTTTTTCAGAAGAATCTGATGTTTACGAAAGAGATTCTGAACTCCCACTGTTTTCAGGGAAAGAAGAAAATGAAAAGAGCTGTTTACTGAAGTCTGAATAAACCCATGGAGGTGTTTTTACAGAATGTGTGTAAATAAGATATGCATTTGTGTCTAGTTACAATAATGCAATTCTGTAGGGTTCCTGGGTATTTGTAAGCTGCTGGTGTTATTACTTTAAGAGACCGGAGCTTCCCTCCAGTCTGAGTTATTGATTATTTCATTATTTCCCATGACAGAAAGGGTCATTTATTATAGGCTTTACACGGGTTACATACAGCACAGACAACAAGGTCATAAGGCACCGCACCGATCCCTCAGACTAAGACCTAAAGTGATAGTTTTCCAGGCATCTGTCAGCCAGGGGTGAACTGATATGTGGGGAGGGAGGGCTCAAAATGACCTCTGCTTCCCAGTGCTTGAACAGATGGGAAATTGCATCTCAGACAGATTGCAAAGAGGGAAATTATATTTGGATTTGCAACTGGCAAACTGAATTCATATTTCCTTTTTGGAAAAGTTGGAGGTGGCTTCATCAAACCAAATTAGGAAAGCAATTTCAAGGGAATATCTCCAAATATCCCAAGATTCTCCCCAAATAGACCTCACAACTCCCACTCATACATAAAACCCACTCATACATCAAGATCATTACTATGTATTGCAGAACCTATATATGTACTAAGTCTTCCAGATCTTCCAGACAAAACAACCCATATTTATTTGTTTGTTTGTTTGTTTGTTTGTTTGTTTGTTTGTTTGTTTATATGCGCATTTACACACACACACAAACACACACACACAGACACACCATACCTTCAAGTCAGTTTTGATTCCTGACAAATGCCTAGACAAGTCTCTGCAGTTTTCCTGGAAAGATTTTCGGAAGTTGTTTACCATTGCCTCTTTCCTAGAGCTGAGACAGAGAGGCTGGCATATTACATATTACAACAGCAGCGAGAATAATATATGCACAGAATTGGAAGAATAACAATATACCATCAGAAGAAAATGTGATAAGGAAAGTTTTAGAGTGCGCAGGGATGGATAGACTCACAAAAGAATTGCAAGATAAGGGAGAAACAGAGTACTATATGGTATGGAATAAATGGTATGAATAGTTAGAGGATAGGTGTAAAGGGTAAGGAAAGATTAAATGAAGAAGATATAGGAGTTAGAACTTAGTAACAAACTCATAGAAATGGAAAGGACACATAATATATGATCGTATTTTAGTATATTGATATATTAATATGTATAAATAAATAATAGAACCACATGTATAGATAAAGGTAAATTGAAGTAAGTGGGAAAAGGGATATATAAGAGATGTATACTGATGTGGAAATGTTGTAAAGAAGAAAATTGTCAATTTTTTTTTAAAAAATCTGTTTAATAAAAAATTATTTTTAAAAAAAAAAAAGAGAGAGAGAGAGAGAACTTGGCCCAAGATTACCCAGTTGGCTTGGTGCCTAAAGCAGAACTACAACTCAAAGTCTTCCAATTTCTAGCCCAACACATTAACCATCGCAGCAAACTCTCTCTCTAAATGCTTGTTTACTCAGGATTTTATTTTATTTTTTTAAAAAAAAACCTCTGTGCAAGTTGTATAAAAGCTTGTAAGTAGGACATGTTTGCTTCTGTGTTGTTCTAATCTAAGCTGTATGGGCATATCTCACTTGGATCTGCATTCATTTTATAATCCCCTGCAGTGCAACCCTTTCTGTTCCATTGTAAAAATGGAGCATTTTTGTGCTTTACTTGCATTTTCACATTATTAGAAAAAAACCTTTCTGACACAGAGTATGTGTAAGGTTGGTTTTTTAAAAAAACATTACATTTATTTGGTCCCTTGACATTCTTGAATAAGACCTTCCTTTCATTTCTTTGGCTGTTTCTAAATTTAGCACCAGCAGCAATGCTTCTAATGAAATCCAGTGGGGTCGCCAGGGCAACAGCTGATCGTAAATCATTTTTCAGAGCAGCACAACTGGGGCACAATCTGAATCGGCAGAAACCATGCACAACCCTTCATTCCGAAGCTTACATGGAAACGGCGCTGAAGATTAAGTTCCCAATCCTTTAATATCCCTTTTAGATATTCTCCCAATGTTTGCTGAAGTTCTCTACCTGCACCTAATCACAGCACTACCTTACCCTAGCGATGACTTTTACATAAACAAATCACCACCCCGTGAGCAAGACAAGCTGAAATTGCCATAAGCTGAGCTGATGTTAAAATGATATTGTCTTTATTCTGACACTATCCAAGGACAGTCACAAGGTGGATAAAATATATCCCCCATTCTACTACAAGGAAATCAGGGTGCCTGAAATTGACTTGAAATAAAAGCAATAAAGGCAGGATAGATGTTGGCAGTGGAGGTAGCAAGTTCATGCTAAAAACGTTGGCACAAGGATGGGTGGACAGCAGCAGGGAAAGTTCCAAGATAGGGCATTAAGATTTGAGGGAAAGGCTCAGCTCCCCAACTGCTGGTTGAAAGGGGGTGAATTTACCACATTTAAAAATAAGGGAAGTAATTCACATTGATATCTACACAGCATCTCCTCCAAGAAGATAATTATATTCAGAATTTAAAATATTCTCAATGATTTTAATGAAACAGATCCAACACAGTAGGAAGAACAGTTCTTTTAAACAACCACCACCTTTGTTTTAAAAATAAAAATAAAAATTCAAAAAAACAACAACCTTGAACTACAATAAAGTCAGAGACTATCTCCAAATGTCTTCCCATGAGCACAAATGCCAAACACAGATAAGCTATTGTTTAGTTATCTCTCTTTTGATCACCATTTGTTCAAGAGAATAAATACAAGGCAGCTGTGATAGCAGAGAGGTCGAGAAGGACAGGACAAGCAGGGAAAAGCCTGAGGATATTCCATCATTATCTGCCTATGGATTTGGATAGAATAGGACAGAATTGGCAGTATCCAGGTTTTAAACTGCAACTCCTGAACCATCAAAAACAGAAACACTATATATGTAAAGGTTTCCCTGTCCAGTAGTGTCCGATTCTAGGGTGCAGTGCTCATCTCTGTTTTTTGGCCAAGGGAGCCAGTGTTGTTCGAAGACATTTTTCATGGTCATGTGGCCAGCATAGCTATATGCCAAAGGAGCATGGAATGCTGTTACCTTCCCACTGAAGTGGGACCTATTAATCTACTTGCATTTTCATGCTTTCGGACTGCTAGGTGGGCAGGAGCTGGGGCAGGAACGGGAGCTCACCCCACTGTGTGGTGCTCGGGTCTCGAACCGAGGCTGTCAGCTTTGCAGCTGACAAGCTCAACGTTTTTTAACCACTGAGCCATCGTGCCACCTACAATATAATGTGCTGTAACAGAAAATAGAAACTCATAATTGAACAGAGTCTGTTTTGACACTCATTATTCGATGCTCAGTGCCGGCAATACACACAATTCTGGCACTGGGGAGAAGAAGCAAAGGAGCATAGAAATTTCTCGTGCTGATATGCACTTAGTTGCCAGAAGAAGGCAGATGAAAGTGGGCTAATTTCAGACCTTCCCCCCCACCTCATAGGCTGTAATCAGCCTAGAGGCAGGCAGCACAATGACTGACACAGTTTTGACCTCATCGATTTTTTCCCACATTGCCAAACTGCATAGACCTGGCTAGAGGATGCTTTATTGATCCTGTTAATTCTTCAGGGTGTGTATGTATGGGGGTCGGGGTAGGAGAGTGGTTCATAACATATATGCTGCACAATTTTCCAAAGGCTTTGATGGAGCTAAATCAGCAGGCCAAAAGTGTAAAGAAGGCTCTGATAAATGTATGCCTTTGAATATAGAAATGCATTTTCTGCAGGCCAGAAAAAGAAACTGATGATAGTTGCAGACCCAGTAGAGATTACTGTGTTCAGAGTCATCTGAATTGATTCATGTTGACTGGGGATTGGCAATTGTTTTTGGCCCCACAGCTACACTTGATCTTTGAACCATGTGTTTTGACAGGACCAGGACAAAAGTTAAATTTGATTAAATGTAATTTAATTTTAGGCGGTTAATATAATTATCAGATGTATAAACAAGGGAAAGAGCTCCACCCATGTGGAGAAGATTGGGAGCGACTTCTGAAGCAGCTGTGCCATACAAGCCTCACAAAAGATGCCGTTGCTTTAGGGATTTGACTAGATGAGTTTTATTTATGGTAACACATGCAATAAAGTGTCTCTCTTTGGAATGTTTTACAGTAATATCCTCCCTAATTCCTTCCTCCTGTCCCATTAGTGGCCGGTTTTGAAAATCTTTTGTGGTTTCATCCAGTTTTGAAAAACTACATCTGATCCCTGTACCTGATTTTCTGCTCTATCCATCTCTTTCAAAGATCCCAGGCTGCCTATGATAGTTTTCTTAATGACTTTTTGTAACACAGTGTTGTTATTTTTCTCCTTGTAGCGAAAAGTGAAAAGATCAGGATGTGTTCAATTAGAAGCACTTACTTGAGGCAATCATCTTAGGTAGCTGATTTTCTCCAGCTACATGTTATTTATTTGATTACCTGTCGTTGTTTCTTAAATTACCTACTGACTAAGTGATGAGCATGTACAGAATAAAACACAGGACATAATTAAAGGGTTATGAATAAAATCACTGGAAAATGTCAGTATAACATTTTTACAGATGGGACTTGATGAAGAGGGATACCTCTATTCAAGAGACATGGCAAGGAGGGACATTCAAGAGGCAAGGAGGGAAAACCAGGTAAACAGAAGAGGCAGAACCTGGACCATAAAACTCCAAATGAAATATTGACAAGTTCATGGAAACATTACTGTGGGAACAAACCATTATATAGTTCATTCTGCCCATGATAATTACCGTAGCTGAGGAAGTTGTGGGCAGTTTTGTGCATGTAGGCAGAGGCAGCCATTTTTCTGTAGAACTCTATAAGTAACACCTAAGACAGAAAGCCAAAGGCCTCCAGCCTTAGTCCTTGTAATTCATTGCAGCTTTCAATTGAATCTTTCGTAGTAGTGTGAAGCCACATTGTAGAGAGGCTTATCTTCTAATGCTGGCCTTTCAGGAGTAGTGAGAAGAACTGCATCACCAGCTCCTATTTCCCTGTGCATTTTATCCACACTTGTTTTCCATATTTATGCTGCCAGAGTTGGGTAGCATATAAATTTAATAAGTAAGTAAGGTTTTCCACCTAATCAAGAAAAACCAAATGTACACCTTAGGTGAAACCTGGCTTAATAGCAGCAATTGTGAAAGGAATCTTGGAATTTTAATGGATAATCACTTAAATATGAGCCAGTAATATGCGGCAGCAACCAAAAAAGCCAATGCAATCCTAGGTTGCTTTAACAGAGGGATAGAATCAAGATCACGTGAAATATTAGACTGCTTTATAAAGTCTTAGCAAGACCAGACTTGGAATCGTGCATCCAGTTTTGGTCACCATATAAAAAAAATTGTCGAGACTCTGGAAAGAATGCAGAGAAGAGCAACAAAGATGTTTTGGGGCCTGAAGACTAAAATTTATGAAGAAGGGTTGCAGGAATTGGATATGTCTAGTCTAGTGAAGAAAAGGACTAGGGGTGACATGATAGCACTATTTCAATATTTGAGGGGCTACCACAGAGAAGAGGGGGGTCAACCTATTTTCCAAAGCACCTGAAGATAGGACAAGAAGCAATGGATGAAAACTAATAAAGAAGAATACCAACCTAAGGTAGAACTAAGGATAAATTTCTTGACAGTTAGAACAATTAACTAGTTGAATGGTTTGCCTTCAGAAGTTGTGAGTGCTTCATGTTTAGAGCTTTTTAAGGAGAGACTGGACAGCCACTTGTCTGGAATGGTATAGGGCAGTGGTGAAATCTAAAATTTGTTACTACCGGTTCTGTGGGCGTGGCTTGGTGGTGATGAGGTAATGTGACTGGGTGGGCGTAGCCAATTTTTTTTAAACCATTTTTTCTACAACCTCTTCGGCGGAGAGGTTGTAAAAAAATGCTTTCAAAAGGCTCTGACGATCCCAGCTGAGTTGCCTGATCGGCAGAGGCTTTTTTTCTTTTAAACTCAGCTTGGATCATCAGAGGCATTTAAAAGAAAAAAAACCTCTGCCAATCAGGCAACTCAGATTAGATTGTCAGAGGCTTTTAAAAGAAAAAAAGCCTCTGCTGATCAGGCAACTCAGCTTGGATCATCAGAGGCATTTAAAAGAAAAAATACCTCTGCCAATCAGGCAACTCAGATTAGATTGTCAGAGGCTTTTAAAAGAAAAAAAGCCTCTGCTGATCAGGCAACTCAGCTTGGATCATTAGAGGCATTTAAAAGAAAAAAAACCTCTGCCGATCAGGCAACTCAGCTTGGATCATCAGAGGCATTTAAAAGAAAAAAAACCTCTGCTGATCAGGCAACTCAGCTTGGATTGTCAGAGGCATTTAAAAGAAAAAAAACCTCTGCTGATCAGGCAACTCAGCTTGGATTGTCAGAGGCATTTAAAAGAAAAAAAACCTCTGCTGATCAGGCAACTCAGATTAGATTGTCAGAGGCTTTTAAAAGAAAAAAAGCCTCTGCTGATCAGGCAACTCAGCTTGGATCATCAGAGGCATTTAAAAGAAAAAATACCTCTGCCAATCAGGCAACTCAGATTAGATTGTCAGAGGCTTTTAAAAGAAAAAAAGCCTCTGCTGATCAGGCAACTCAGCTTGGATTGTCAGAGGCATTTAAAAGAAAAAAAACCTCTGCCGATCAGGCAACTCAGCTTGGATCATCAGAGGCATTTAAAAGAAAAAAAACCTCTGCTGATCAGGCAACTCAGCTTGGATTGTCAGAGGCATTTAAAAGAAAAAAAACCTCTGCTGATCAGGCAACTCAGCTTGGATTGTCAGAGGCATTTAAAAGAAAAAAAACCTCTGCTGATCAGGCAACTCAGATTAGATTGTCAGAGGCTTTTAAAAGAAAAAAAGCCTCTGCTGATCAGGCAACTCAGCTTGGATCATCAGAGGCATTTAAAAGAAAAAAAACCTCTGCCGATCAGGCAACTCAGCTTGGATCATCAGAGGCATTTAAAAGAAAAAAAACCTCTGCTGATCAGGCAACTCAGCTTGGATTGTCAGAGGCATTTAAAAGAAAAAAAACCTCTGCCGATCAGGCAACTCAGCTTGGATCATCAGAGGCATTTAAAAGAAAAAAAACCTCTGCTGATCAGGCAACTCAGCTTGGATTGTCAGAGGCATTTAAAAGAAAAAAAACCTCTGCTGATCAGGCAACTCAGCTTGGATTGTCAGAGGCATTTAAAAGAAAAAAAACCTCTGCTGATCAGGCAACTCAGATTAGATTGTCAGAGGCTTTTAAAAGAAAAAAAGCCTCTGCTGATCAGGCAACTCAGCTTGGATCATCAGAGGCATTTAAAAGAAAAAAAACCTCTGCCGATCAGGCAACTCAGCTTGGATCATCAGAGGCATTTAAAAGAAAAAAAACCTCTGCTGATCAGGCAACTCAGCTTGGATTGTCAGAGGCATTTAAAAGAAAAAAAACCTCTGCCGATCAGGCAACTCAGCTTGGATCATCAGAGGCATTTAAAAGAAAAAAAACCTCTGCTGATCAGGCAACTCAGCTTGGATTGTCAGAGGCATTTAAAAGAAAAAAAACCTCTGCTGATCAGGCAACTCAGCTTGGATTGTCAGAGGCATTTAAAAGAAAAAAAACCTCTGCTGATCAGGCAACTCAGATTAGATTGTCAGAGGCTTTTAAAAGAAAAAAAGCCTCTGCTGATCAGGCAACTCAGCTTGGATCATCAGAGGCATTTAAAAGAAAAAAAACCTCTGCCGATCAGGCAACTCAGCTTGGATCATCAGAGGCATTTAAAAGAAAAAAAACCTCTGCTGATCAGGCAACTCAGCTTGGATTGTCAGAGGCATTTAAAAGAAAAAAAACCTCTGCCGATCAGGCAACTCAGCTTGGATCATCAGAGGCATTTAAAAGAAAAAAAACCTCTGCTGATCAGGCAACTCAGCTTGGATTGTCAGAGGCATTTAAAAGAAAAAAAACCTCTGCTGATCAGGCAACTCAGCTTGGATTGTCAGAGGCATTTAAAAGAAAAAAAACCTCTGCTGATCAGGCAACTCAGATTAGATTGTCAGAGGCTTTTAAAAGAAAAAAAGCCTCTGCTGATCAGGCAACTCAGCTTGGATCATCAGAGGCATTTAAAAGAAAAAAAACCTCTGCCGATCAGGCAACTCAGCTTGGATCATCAGAGGCATTTAAAAGAAAAAAAACCTCTGCTGATCAGGCAACTCAGCTTGGATTGTCAGAGGCATTTAAAAGAAAAAAAACCTCTGCTGATCAGGCAACTCAGCTTGGATTGTCAGAGGCATTTAAAAGAAAAAAAACCTCTGCTGATCAGGCAACTCAGATTAGATTGTCAGAGGCTTTTAAAAGAAAAAAAGCCTCTGCTGATCAGGCAACTCAGCTTGGATCATCAGAGGCATTTAAAAGAAAAAAAACCTCTGCCGATCAGGCAACTCAGCTTGGATCATCAGAGGCATTTAAAAGAAAAAAAACCTCTGCTGATCAGGCAACTCAGCTTGGATTGTCAGAGGCATTTAAAAGAAAAAAAACCTCTGCCGATCAGGCAACTCAGCTTGGATCATCAGAGGCATTTAAAAGAAAAAAAACCTCTGCTGATCAGGCAACTCAGCTTGGATTGTCAGAGGCATTTAAAAGAAAAAAAACCTCTGCTGATCAGGCAACTCAGCTTGGATTGTCAGAGGCATTTAAAAGAAAAAAAACCTCTGCTGATCAGGCAACTCAGATTAGATTGTCAGAGGCTTTTAAAAGAAAAAAAGCCTCTGCTGATCAGGCAACTCAGCTTGGATCATCAGAGGCATTTAAAAGAAAAAAAACCTCTGCCGATCAGGCAACTCAGCTTGGATCATCAGAGGCATTTAAAAGAAAAAAAACCTCTGCTGATCAGGCAACTCAGCTTGGATTGTCAGAGGCATTTAAAAGAAAAAAAACCTCTGCTGATCAGGCAACTCAGCTGGGATCATCAGCTGACAATCCCTTTGACAATCCTAGCTGAGCCGCGCAATCATCAGAGGCTTTTTTTTTTTACTTTTAAAGGCATTTTTTCAGCCGAAGAGATTGTAGAAAAAATGCTTTTAAAAATTAAAAGAAAAAGCCTCTGATGATTGTGCGGCTCAGCTGGGCATGGGGGGGCTCCACGGATTTTTGCTACTGGTTCTCCGAACCACCCGCCTCCATCGCTACCGGATCAGGTGATCCGGTCCGAACCGGGAGCATTTCACCCCTGGTATAGGGTCTCCTGCTTGAGCAGGGGGTTGGACTAGAAGACCTCCAAGGTTCCTTCCAACTCTGTTATTCTGTTATAATAAATAAAAATATATTGTTGTTTTTTATTCAATTGTCACTTAACCTTGAAATGGGTTTGTGGTGCTGTGATCTACAGGATACAATGTTGCTATGAAGCCATGTACAGTATTCAGTCAGAGCTGTGAGTACATCTGGGAGAGCAAATGAAGGTTTTTCATAGCCCTCATTCTTAGACACTGAGAAGTATTGGTGGCCTGATCATTTGCTAGAATCAATTTTTTTGTGAGACAGAATATCAGTAGCTACACGCTTTGAAATGCACATTTTCATTTTATTATTTTGATAAAAATGGGAAGGGGGTGGTGGTAATGCAGTTACATTTATCTAACCAACAAGACACTTGCTTTTGTCCATGTTTAGATGTCTGTCTAGATTTTGTTGAACTGCATTGCAATATTCTCAGTGAGAATGAGGTCAAGATATTTTGTTGCTTGTAGTAGACTAGATGTCGCCTGTTCCTCTTTCTCTGATTAGAAATCGACTGAACTAGTAGTTTTCTCTTACTTTAATATTGTGATGAAAAAGCGATTTCCATGGAAGACAGAAGGCTGACTGAAAGAGTTTGAGCAAGTCATGGAAATTATTCTCTCTGATGATAAAACTAGTCCTGGAATGTGTATTTAGATGTGCCTCTCCTTCTGTATTTGCCTCAGTTAGTCAATTACAATTGAAGAAAGTATGGAAGTATTAGATAGCCTGCTGCTCTAGCACTCAAGTACTTGCCTTCTTTGCAAAACAGTGCAAAAATCTAAACAGTTTCTGTTCTTAATATCTATTATTAAATTCTTCGAGGTTTTTCTCCAGCATTAAATATGCTAGGCAGAGAACAATGGGACAAGACAATAGAAGAAATACTCCCCACCCTCACATGTATGAAAGCAATCTGAATTCATCTGGTTGGCCACCGACGCCAAATGCAGAATGAAAGGCACTTTGGCCTTGATCTAACTTTTCAAGAACATTTTCAGTGGAGCATTAGCCTGAAGCAAGAACAGAAAAGGGGATTTTGCAAATCATCTTTATTGCTACTGCATCACACCAGTTTGCGCACGTACTTTTGGGGAACCAGACTGTGTTAAAAGTGATTCTGAAAGATCTTATAAAATTTCCACTGTAACTTTTTTTTTTTTCAGCACCTGTGGCTTCAATTCTTCTGCTTCTTAACATGCGGTAGTTGTATTCAGACTTACAGAAAACATTTCAAAATAACAGAATAACAGAGTTGAAGGGGCCTTGGAGGTCTTTTAGCACATCCCCCTACTCAGGCAGGAGACCCTGTACCATTCCAGACAAGTGGCTGTCCAGTCTCTTCTTAAAAGCCTCCAGTATTGGACCGCCCACAATTTCTGGAGGCAAGTCGTTCCACTGATTAATAGTTCTGTCAACAAATTTTTCCTTAGTTCTAGGTTGGTTCTCTTCTTGATTAGTTTCCATCCATTGTTTTTCGTCCTGCCTTCAGGTACTTTGGAGAATAGGTTGACCCCCTCTTTTTTGTGGCAGCCCCTCAGATATTGGAACACTTCTATCATGTCACCCCAGTCCTTTTTTTCATTAAACAGGACATAACCGTTCTTCATAAATTTTAACCTCCAGCCCCCTAATCATCTTTGTTTCTCTACTCTGCACTTTTTCCAGAATCTCAATATTTTTTTTTATATTGTGGTGATCAAAACTGGATGCCGAATTCCAAGTGTGGTCTTACCAAGGCCTTATAAAATGGTACTAATACTTCATATGATCTTGTTCTATCTCTCTGTTAATGCAACCTAGGACTGTTGCTGATTTATTCCAATGATTTAGGTCTGTTGTTTTGCCTGGACAATCTTGCTAATATGTTTAGTTAATTGTTTCTTTACAGTTGGTGGCTGATGCACACACAAAAAAAATCTGTCACTAGGAAGCCATTTTAAAACTGTTCTATCTTGCACTTGTTTTATTCTGAAAAAAAAGCAATGGAATATTTCTATCTGGAGATTTGCAACTGCAGGAATTACAACGTCAGTGTGACAAGACGTGACTCAAAGTGGCTGGCTGGAGAAAGACAGACAATGTAAAGAGCAGACTGAGCCTTCATCTATGGCAGGGCACCACTTTCCATATATTTAGCATGATGATGAATGAGGTGACAGGATAAAAGGGGTCATTATTTTAACTGAATGAAAAGATGAAACTGAGAAGGTGAGGTCCTTCTTTTCTGTGCCTCTCCTCTGAGCAATGAACAATTTCAGGGGACTTTTTCACAAGTCATCAGATAGCTTAGAAGGAAACAAATGGTCTTTTGTGTGCTACTATTTACAGGCACTCCTTGACTTACAACCACAATCCAGCCCAAATCTTCCATTGCTAAGCGAGACAGTTGCTAAGTGAGTTTTGTCCCATTTTACAACCTTTCTTGCCAGAGTTGTTAATCACTGTGAATTGATTAACAGTGTGAATCACTGCAGTTGTTCAGTAAGTTACATGGTTGTTAAGTGAATCTAGCTTCTCCGTTGACTGCTTGTCAGAAGGCTGCAAAAAACATGACCCCGGGACTTTGCAGTCGTCATAAATACATGCCAGTTGCCAAGCAACCGAATTTTGATTATGTGATGATGGGAATGCTGCAACAGTTGTAAGTGTGAAAAATGGACATAAGTCATTTTTTTCAGTTTCAGTTGTAACTTTGAATGGTCACGAAATGAATGGCTGTAAGTCGAGAACTACCCATATCTATTCTAATTCTATAACTTATTCACCAAAACATTTCTAACAGAAAGTTCTCACATAATTTGGACATGAGTTGAGTAATCTAATAGGGCACACTAGCCTTTTCCTTTCAGACAAGTGCAACCCTTCCCAGTTGCACTAATATTACATTTCATCACAGTCTCACTCATGGACACTTGCTTTCTCTGTCCTTCTGATGCTCTTTTTTCTCAAAAGCCAGTCCTCCCCCCCCACCCCCCACTTTGAGAAGAGTTCTTTGAGAGATTGGTGGCTTCTGCATCCTGCCAAGTTTAATATATTTAGAGCTGTAATCCAATCAGATTCGCTGTTGGAATGCTCCTGAGGAAGGTCCAGCATTTACCTATACTATTACTATGATTAAGTCAAACCAGTAAGAGTACATGTGGAGACTGTGTAACTCACCAAGGTTCATTCCAAGCACATAATTTATCTATTTGCTAAACTGTAATCCACATGAAGTATTTCATCTGCTGTACTAGCCAGATCTATGTTCTTTATTCATAAAAATGTAGTCTTCTGTTTCTACTCCAGGTATCAATGGACTTTCAAAATCCCAAATCTTGTACTTCTGGTAAGTTGAAGTAGTTTGGTATTTTTAGAAATACCAAGAACTGAGCTTGAGTTAGGACTTTCCCATGAGTTGACTCTCCACTATATTATGCTTTAGTCCATTTTGAATCACCAGGATGATCTTAGAGAGATACTCCCAGAGATAGTCCTACAACTAGGGGAAAAATGAGCCCTTTCTTGATCCATGTTGCTGGGAATTTTCCCTTGCGCAGATGCAAGCTTTCTTTCATTGCAGTGCCCAGATTTTTTGCAAGCCAAGATCCCACCATTCCATCAGGAGGAAGTGATTGTTATGGCCGATCGGCTGCCAGCAGAGCTAGCAGCAGAGTCAGACGAGGAGAAGAAAGTGGAAAGAGAGTCTAGGCCAGCTTCAAAGCCTTTGGAAGGCTCTGATAAGGAAACAGCATCAGACAGAGGCAGAGCCGGGACCTTCTGTCCTCCCCAAGGTGGAGAGGCAGCTGTCTTTGGGGCCTGAGCTGAGTGAGGGGGAGGAACAGATGGGGTGTATGCACAGAGAGGAAAGGAGAGGACTGCAAAGAAAAACAATAAGATGGCTCTCAAGGAAAAGCAGACATGGACACTAGCCAGCCCCTCCCTGGCTGGGAAAGCCTCGGTGGTGCAGCAGACTAAAGTGCTATTGAGTGCTAGTACTTAGCTGCCAGTGGCCTGCAATTAGTGCAAGTTCAAATCTCACCAGGCTCAAGGTTGAGTCAGCCTTCCATCCTTTTGAGATAGGTAAATTGAGGACCCAGATTGTGGGGGCAATAAGCCAACTTTGTATAGAACAACACCGCTTAGGGGGGCCCGAAAGCCCTAATAAGCAGGTATATACAAAAAAGTATGCAGGCTATTGTTTTAATGCATTGTAAGCCGCCCTGAGTCTACGGAGAAGGGAGGCATATAAATTGGACTAATAAATAAATAAATAAATAAATAAATAAATAAATAAATAAATAAATAAATAAATAAATAAATAAATAAATAGTAGGGGTTTGGGAGTGGCCAGTTGTCGCAGACAACCACTCGTTTTTAGGATACAGCAAGCAATTCGGATTTCTTGGCCAGAACCAGGTCTGCTGGGACTAATTATGTATAGTTTTCGTTTATTCATGTGAATAAAAGACTGTTCCTATCCTGTTTGAAAAGGGGTTGGTTTTTACTCGCGAGCAAGCAGCTTATCATTACTTGCTACGGCTGGATCAGAATAGTGATGACATGATGGGATGAAACGCACCTAGCAAAGCCATTGTGATTAGATATCGGGGGCACATTTCACTTCTTATGTTGATTTGAAACCATGCTGGGCAGTGCCCTTATCAGAGCAAAGGCCAATGTAATTTACAATATAAAGTTTTGAATCAAGACAGAATTCTAAAAGATCACAAATAGAAAAAAAAAAATGGAGCCAAGAGGACAAATGCTTTAAAACAGAGCCAAAACATTTTTTAAAAAAACATTTGAAAGGCAAGCAGAACAAAAAGAGTTTTAATAGCCAGTCTAAAACTAGAGGAAGAAAGCTGCAGTGAGAGAAAAGGGCCCAACTTTATTTCCTACCAACTTGTAGTATCAAACAGAGAAAGCAACTTCAGGGAAGAACCAGGAGCATGAAATAGGTCTATAATCAATTGGCAGTTCATGCTATGATCAATAATGGTTCTTCATTTTCTGGTAAAATACTTTTTTTCAGACTTGTGACCATTGTATTTAAAGCAATAAGTTCTATATGAGTAGTAAGTTATCAGTCAGTGTAACACAGCCAGCTTTTCTTGTTGTTTGGAAGTGATTGAAAGTTTTGCCAATATCCACTCTTCAGTCTTCTAAACTGACTACTAGAAAAAATGTGAAATTTTCTATTTTCAGTGCCTCTGGGAGTAGCTGATTAATCAAGTCCCATCTAAAGCTTTGGGATAGACTTTAGATGTACAGCATGCCACCTTTATTTCCACTGGGTAATGTGGCGTATAATGTAAAAAAAAAAAAAGGATAAGGAGAAATGACAACACAGACATAACCTTATTTCCTTCATTCCAGCAGTCCTTTATTCTGACAGGACATAGAGAGTTAATAAATTCTGTCATGTGTATAACTGCACACAAACAGCAAGACTTTCAGGACAAAAACCTTAGGCATACTTTTTGAGGCAGCTTTATTGAGCTGCTTGATCAAATATTTGTGTGAAAAGATTGCTTTGGAAACTTGAAAATAAATATTCACGTTCCACTTTCAGTCCTGTTTATATGGAGATTTACCAGTCAGATCAGCAGAACATTGGAGACATACTACAAGTGCAT
Source organism: Pituophis catenifer annectens (assembly GCF_029215685.1). Classification (NCBI taxonomy): domain Eukaryota; kingdom Metazoa; phylum Chordata; class Lepidosauria; order Squamata; family Colubridae; genus Pituophis; species Pituophis catenifer. The sequence goes on along the minus strand of NW_027256881.1, from coordinate 238,240,150 downwards.
TAGTTTATCCTACATTATAATCTGAAAATTGTCAGAATTGAAAACATTCCGTATTCACAGCCCGTAGGCAAGACATGGAATCTTTATTGGTTTTCTCAAAGCTCTTGAGAAAAATAAACAGAGAAAAGATTGATGGTATGCTAAAACTAAAATGTGACAACAAATTAATAAACTATATTTGTTAATTGCAGAATCCCCTCTGGCAAACTAGTTTAAAATCAGTTTGAGTTAGGAATCTCAAATAAGTGTTTTTGAGCCATGATGCGTTTTTCTTTCTGTGTTTCATGCTTTGGACTTCTTCAATGGGAATATTGAATCTTCCATCATCTGCCAGCAATGCCCCTCCAGAGTTTATATAGGACAAATGAGACAAACTTTGTGCAAAGAATTAATGGACACAAGTCTGACATCGGGACTCAGAAAAAAAAAAAGACATGTCAGACTGCCAGAGGATTATATAGCATATTTCAAAGTGACTGTTTTGGGGGAAAAAGCGTTTTTTACTCCACCACTGAGTGAGAAATTGCAAAACTCATATACTGTACATCAAAAGATGTCAGGCAATTGCGTATTTAACACTTTATAATTGTTGATTGAAACAGGACTTGCAATCTGGCTCACACACGAAACCTTCATCTGTATAATTACCTATGTGTCTCTTTCCCCACCCCCATCGAAATCCCACATCAGTCTGATTGCTCTGTGCATCTGTTGAAGAGAGCTGCAGTTCATGAAATCTTATGCCTTTCCAAAAAAAAAAAAAAAAAATTGTCAGAAATGGTGGCACCAGATTCTTTTGGATATTTTTTTTGTGACCATACACTAACACAGTTCTCCTTCTACAATATTTTCAATAAAATATTTTTCAATAATTCTCGGGAGGGTTTACTGCTTAGGGCAGCTTCGCACACTTAAAACATTCTACTTCCAGGTATGCTTTATTCTAAAATGTAGTGCTAGTGAGATTTATTGTTTAGAAGCGTGATTTTACCCTATGTAGAGCCAGGCAAATAAAGCTTAATCTGAATGTGACACTATTTATCAATTTTGTGTAATTCAAAGGGTTGTATTGAGGATAAACGGGGAGGAGGGGAGGGGAGAAAAAAGAGGGAAAGACTGAGAGATGAAAAACGGATATACTAGCTTGAGCTATTTCTTTGATTTTCTATTGTGTCTTATACAGTCAGGTCCAGAAATATTGGGACATCGACACAATTCTAACATCTTTGGCTCTATACACCACCACAATGGAGTTGGAATGAAACAAACACAATGTGCGTTAACTGCAGACTGTCAGCTTTAATTTGAGGGTATGTACATCCAACTCAGGTGAACGGTGTAGGACTTACGGCAGTTTGTATATGTGCCTCCCACTTGTTAAGGGACCAAAAGTAATGGGACAATTGGCTTCTCAGCTGTTCCATGGCCAGGTGTGTGATATTCCCTCATTACCCCAATTACAATGTACAGATAAAAGGCCCAGAGTTCATTTCAAGTGTGCTATTTGCATTTGGAATCTGTTGCTGTCAACTCTCAAGATGAGATCCAAAGAGCTGTCACTATCAGTGAAGCAAGCCATCATTAGGCTGAAGAAACAAAACAAACCCATCAGAGAGATAGCAAGAACATTAGGCATGGCCAAAACAACTGTTTGAAACATTCTCAAAAAGAAGGAATCCACCGGTGAGCTCAGCAACACCAAAAGACCTGGGAGACCATGGAAAACAAGTGTGGTGGATGACCAAAGAATTCTTTCTCTGGTGAAGAAAACACCCTTCACAACAGTTGGCCAGATCAAGAACACTGTCCAGGAGGTAGGTGTATGTGTGTCAAAGTCAACAATCAAGAGAAGACTTCACCAGAATGAATACAGAGGGTTCACCACAAGATGTAAACCATTGGTGAGCCTCAAAAACAGGAAGGCCAGATTAGAGTTTGCCAAACAACATCTAACAAAGCCTTCACAGTTCTGGAGCAAGATCCTATGGACAGATGAGACCAAGATCAACTTGTACCAGAGTGATGGGAAGAGAAGAGTATGGAGAAGGAAAGGAATTGCTCATGATCCTAAGCATACCACCTCATCAGTGAGGCATGGTGGTGGTAGTGTCATGGCGTGGGCATGTATGGCTGCCAATGGAACTGGTTCTCTTGTATTTATTGATGATGTGACTGCTGACAAAAGCAGCAGGATGAATTTTGAAGTGTTTTGGGCAATATTATCTGCTCACATTCAGCCAAATGCTGCAGAACTCATTGGACGGCACTTCACAGTGCAGATGGACAATGACCCAAAGCATACTGCAAAAGCAACCAAAGAGTTTTTGAAGGGACAGAAGTGGAATGTTATGCAATGGCCAAGTCAATCACCTGATCTGAATCCCATTGAGCATGCATTTCACTTGCTGAAGACAAAACTGAAGGGAAAATGCCCCAAGAACAAGCAGGAACTGAAGACAGTTGCAGTAGAGGCCTGGCAGAGCATCACCAGGGATGAAACCCAGCATCTGGTGATGTCTATGTGTTCCCGACTTCAGGCTGTGATTGACTGCAAAGGATTTGCAACCAAGTATTAAGAAGGGAAAGTTTGATTTATGATTATTATTCTGTCCCATTACTTTTGGTCCCTTAACAAGTGGGAGGCACATATGCAAACTGCTGTAAGTCCTACACCGTTCACCTGAGTTGGATGTACATACCCTCAAATTAAAGCTGACAGTCTGCAGTTAATGCACATTGTATTTGTTTCATTCCAACTCCATTGTGGTGGTGTATAGAGCCAAAGATGTTAGAATTGTGTCGATGTCCCAATATTTCTGGACCTGACTGTATGTGTTTAAACTTGCTAAATTCACTATGTATTATATTATACTTAATATGATTGCTGAGCTTTTGTTTATATGTTGCTTTTCATTTATGAAAGCGATGGTAGACACCTGTATTCTGGTAAATCCTTAAATAAACAAATAAATATACCCTTTAAAATGCTAATACAAAACCTGTTCAGAAAGCTGATTTGCATTTCCAAATCCCTCTTTGGTGCTTCTGCAGAAAGATAGTTCAGCAGTAACATTTGGAGAAGCTCTGGAGCTCATACACAAAACCCTGGGGTGCACATGAACTTGAGATGTAAGGTTGTACAATAATGAAATTGAGTCTTAATTGTAAATGCTCTAAAAAATTTTCTGTCCCATATTAAGAATGTGATGATTGTCTTATTGTCATCCAAGATGAAGCCGCTTTGGAAGGACTTGGAGGCAAGTCACTTCAAAAACATTGGAATGCAGATAGGGGAATATTGTGTCATGTCACTAGTTCCTTATTATTTTATTTAAGAGATTTTAACATTAGTTACACTGGCAAAGATAGGAAACTATTTGGTATAGTTTCTAATGGCTAGCAGTGACTAGCAGTGGCTATCCAATATTTTCCATAGGACAGTGTTTCTCAATCTCAGCAACTTTAAGCTATGAGGACTTTGACTCCCAGAATATTCTGGAAGTTGAAGTCCTCATAGCTTAAAATGGCTGAAGTTGAGAAACACCATTATAGGAGCTTTTTCTAAGCCATTTAGAAATGCAAACAAGGAAAACTGAGTCCTTTTGCACTGCAACATCAGTCAGTCAAATCACTGGGTGCAGATTATAGCTCAGCCTCAAGTACAGCCACCATGTGTGTTTGTTTAAAGTGTAGTAGTTGTTGTTGTTTTAAAACCACAACACAGAAGAGGTCAAGCCTCCTCCAATTTTCCTGGTATCTTCATTTGCCTAGAGTGCCTCTAGGTAACTCCCGGTGAGCCTAGGGGGTATTCTGAGGAAATTAAGATGCCAGACATGACTGAAGCTTTTCTTTGTAATGTGCCTGAGTCCATCTAACTACTGGAGAGAGAGATAAGGAAAAGATGCTGCTGCACAGGAAGGTGAAGTGAGCATAGGGAAGGCAGGAGAAAGCAAAAAGAGGAGACAGAAGAGAGAAGGAAGGCAAAGACTGAAAGAGGGAGAAAGTAAGAATAATAAGGATACTAATGTCATCTCATCTAGGCCTCCATTAAGTCTGGCAGTATCACCACATTGCCTACTAGAACCTTTGTAAAGGTGCCTGTGATTATAGCATTATTAATCTTACTATAAATAGTATTGTATTACGGGGCTGTAAAATTTTGTTACCTGCCTTCCGCCCCGTCTGAGCAGAAAGGTTTGCTATCAGGCAAATAAATGAAATAATAAATGGTAATTGTGTCCTCCAGCATCAGTGTAGTCATCTCTGGATTCTTCAAATTCTGTGTATTTCCGCTCATCACTTCCCATGTTCCCATTATTATTTTCTTTTACACTTAAAAAGTAGCTTCTGGGTCTGAGGACAGAGATCTCCGAGGAGGGTGGCAGAAAGACAGAAACATGCATCTCTCTGTAATTCTTTTCAGACTGACAGACTGCAAGGATAGTCCTGTTCCCGGGGGGAAGAAGGGGAGATCACTCCCCCCCCCAATCTTCTCACTGTAGATACTTGACTGTGTGGTAAACATACACAGCTGCTTTAGGGAAAACCTAAAAACATGGAAATTAATTATACATGCAAATGATTAAAAATGTCTGTGGTAGTGGAGGGAAGAATCTGTGGCGCCTTATTTAGCGATGAAGCCAACAGGACTACAATTCATACTCTTCTGCAGCTGCCTGTATGGTATGAAATTCTCTTTCCTAGAGCCAGTAGTCCAACAACAGGGAAATAGAGATTCTATTAAAGGATGTAGTGGGTGACCCGATGTGGAGATTCATCAGCCCTCACAGACAAGAAACACAACAAGATGAGCTAATTCTACTTTATTGTAAGGCTACATTAAGAGAGTCTTGCAAGTCTAAAAGTACAAAGCTCCTGCTGCCATGTTTAATTGCCTGATCCATTATAGTCAGTCTTTCCTAAGTTTCTTTCTCTGACCATTAAGCAACTGTGGGCTCCCTGCTTTCTTGTCCAAGCATTTCCTAAGCAGCACCTATTCCTCTTGCTCCTCAAGGTCACTCTCACATGCTATTGCAGCATTGCATTATTCAATTGCAAAACAGCAATGTTGAAGTTTTAATGTATATTTGGAATCCCCAGAGAGGCATACCTATGCATATGGATTTATAATCCCTATAAAGATTATATAATCTCTATAAAGTTCTATAAAGATTTAGAGCAGCATTTATCAGACTTGGCAATGTTAATTTTCATGATTGGGAAAGTCCACACCAGTGGTGGGTTCCGCCCGGTTCCGCCCGGTTCCGCCGAGCCAGTAGCGGTGATGATATGATATATTCTTAGCTTTTATTTGGCCCCACCCCCAATCTATTGCTGCCTCCTGAGTCCCAGCTGATCGGCTAGAAGGAAAAAAACTATTTAAACTCTTGTCATGGGGCTTCAAAGGGCCGCCCTACAGCTGATCAGTGTTAAAACACAGTGTGGTGGTAGACTGGTGCTTCCAAAAACAAATGAATAAATCAGTGCCTGCAAAAATAAATGGGTAGACCGGTGCCTCCAAAAACAAATGAGTAGACCTGTACAGCTCTGCAAGCAGTTAAAAGCCTGGTAGACCAGTCCCTCTGCTAAATCCTAAAGAATTGTCACATGACCATCAAGCCGCACCCACAGAACCGGTAGTAAAAAAAATTAGAACCTGGTCCACACATCTTACCTTTGCCAAGTTTGGAAAAACACTGGTCCAGATTGTGCTCAGGAGAACCTGTTCACCAAGTTGTGTGAAACAGACAGTTTAAGATTTTTTTTGTTAGTACTTGAATTTTCAGAACAAACTTTCTCAGTGCACAAATTATGCAATGTAAGATACAGCTCCATATGTGACCATTTTAATCATGCAAAAGTGGTATTTCCACTGCTTCCATTGCAAAAATAGTAGTTTTATTTAACATTTCCCCTGGTCTGTGGCAACATAGCTCTATATCTTGGACTGCTGTTGTTTGACTTACTAAAAGCAAAACCCAAAATTTGGAGAGAAAGAAGTTTTTTTTTTTTTTTAAATCATTTCCAGTTAATGAAATGTTCTTTCAAAAATATACTATAAGTGGCACAAAGCTTTCTTTTTTCTTTTAGAACTTCGGATAATACTGATGAAAATAGAAATTTACAGATTCGAAGTGGCTAGTATTCTTTAGTTGATTGTCAACTTTAAAATCAATCCTCAACAGAACAAATCGTGCTTAAGGACAAGTTGTTATGTGTAAAGAACTGGAAGACATTTTCCTGGATCCAAATAACCACGCAACTTGTTCCATACTTCAATTGGAACATCTGTTTCCTTTATGCCGGGTGCCAAATCTCTTGAGAAATTCAGAAGCAGTTTGAGATCCAAAAAGGGCAATCTGTCAGTCATAAGTATTACATTTACAATTGTACTTGGCACACAGAGCTAACATTCAGTGAGCATCTGAAGTACCTCTTTACATGTCACGGATGGGTGGCAGCCTTTTTTCTTTGGACAGCAACAGTACTTTATGGATAATCAGTGGGAGGAAGTATGCCAGCTGGTGTCTAGGGTCAAAGTAAACAGGCTAGATTCAGAGGCTGAAGGGCATGTCTTCCCTTATTCCTCTTACAGCAGCCTCTAACAGAGGGGGAGTCTGAATTACCAAATGCTTACAGAAAGATTTCATCATTAGACTGAGAATTTGCTTATTTACTTATATGTATTTGTTACTGGATTTATATCCTGCTTTTTATTTTGTAGAGTGGTGCATTGGCTCAGTGATTAAGAAGATGCTGGACTTGTTGGCTAGAAAGTCTGTTCGAGGCTTGAGCACCACGTTACGGGGCGAACTCCCATTCTCACTCTAGCTCCTGCCAACCTAGCAGTTTGAAAGCATGCAAATGTGAGTAGATAAATAGGTACCACTTTGGTGGGAAAGTAACAGTGCTCTGTAAATCATGCTGGCCACATGATGGCAGAAATGTCTTCGGACAGCGCTGGCTCAATGGCCTTGAAACAGAGATGAGCACCACCACATATAGTTGGCAATGACTAGCGGAGTAAAATCCGCAGGGACGCCTTTTATTTTGTACAACACCATGCTCCTACCTTCTATTTTTCCCACAACAACATCCCTGTGAAGTGAGAGAGAAAAACTGTCGCAAAATCACCCAAGGGATTGGACTTGATCATCTAAATCAATCAGGGCTGTCAAACTCCCGCCCCATGGGCCGGATGCGTCACATGCTGGCCATGCCCATGCCCATGTTTAGCGAAGGGGGAAAAAGTCCTGATACGTCATGTGATGCCACCGTGATGACGTGAGTTTGACACCCCTGATCTAAACAGTCCCTTCTGGTTTTATATTTCTATGTCATTCAGACAAGGCTGGTGATAACCCAAAGGCTACCAGTTGCTTGACTCCAGTGTTCACAGTATGGAAACCCCTCTCACCAGAGAAGGTATCTGTGCTTAGAATCAGTCAAGGCAAGAAAACAAAATATTCCCCAAATGTTCGCAAGGTTAGCAATAGCAAGATATAATGAATATTGAACCAACTTTCCTTAACCCAACATCCTCCAGATGCTTTGGACTACAGCTGCTTTGCCCCATCAGGCAAGAGCCTTGTTGACTGTGGATGATGAAAGCTATAGTGCAAGATGCTGACTGGGGAATTCTGGGAGTTGAAGTCCAGACATCTTACTGCTCTGGAGCTGAAGCATCCATACATCTATGAGAAATCATGAGGTAATCCCTTGAAGAAATGTAAAAGGGGAGGCAGAAATATTTAGGTCAAGTGTTACAGATATATTTGGTTTGTGTGTATGTGTATAAAAGCAAGGGAGGGAGCAAAAGTGCACTATAAAAATAGCCTTTTAATATAACAAAACCAACAATAAGAATAGTATACCCTATTTCTGGCAATTGTGGGTTACATGCTGAGTTTTTGAATGGGCGCTTCCTATCCTTCGTTTTTGTACTTTGCATTTCTAGGCCACAGGTGTTCACTGTTTCTATTTCAATTCTTTCTGTAGACACAACCTTCATTTTGTGGTTTGCTGCAACATTTCTCTCCCTCCCTCTCTCTCTCTTTGTGTTATGAGAACCTATCAGAGCCGATAAATAGCTGAAGGATGTGGCAGAGGGGGAATTTTCTGCCAAAGCTGGTTTGCACCAATGTTGCTTTCTTTGCAACCACTTTCAGCTCCCCTCCCTTTTGCCCTTTCATGCTATGGTTGTGAATGATCACACGTTCACACAAACATGGATGTCTTCTATGTCGCAGTCCAATAGATGCCAATGATTTAAAGATCGAATAAAAGAGATGTGTGTGAAATGGGGGACAACAATGTCAAGGAAGCAAAGTGGGACCCACAAATAGCGGTTAGAAGAGTACAGCAGGCTTGAGAAAATCTAGATAAGGCAGTTGGTACTCCAGAAATGTTGTGATTTAGTCTTGTGTCCTCTGATTAAGCATCCTCAGTATGCTGCTGAGTGTTAATAGAGCAATCTTTACTCTAAGTGCAACATCTGTCTTCTTACATCTTGATCGGACAAATCTTAGCACTGCTAGTTCTCTGACTTTTAAGCCAGTCTGGCTTAACCTAGCCAAGTGGGATGGTTTGGATGTGCATACATTCAATGGAGTTTCCTTAAATAAATGAAATATAACCTTGAAAATTAGGTATTTCTTGCATGGTAATAATTGTAATATTCTGTGTTGTGAATTCTGAGAGGGACATTTGTTATAGATTATCTAAAGACCACATCAGAAATGGAAGACTAATGAATCTATGCAATTATGCCATCTCTCATTTTCTCATATAAGGTAGGCCATCAGTTGCAATGTGTGCAGAGCTGGTATTAATTCACAGTAATTCAGGAAACTCTTACATTATGATTAAGAGTCTTTCATCATTTGTATCTAACATGGCACAGACATGCCTTGGCAACATATTTTATGCAGTCTTCTTACCTGTTCTGATTTTAAAGTAGTTCTTTTCCTCTTACGTGGACATAATTTTTGTCATGAATATCATGAGGCACATTTCACTGACTGTTAGGTTGCTCACATGTGGTGGGATTCAACATTTTTTACTACTGGTTCTGTGGGTGTGGTTTGGTGGGTATGGCATGGCATGGCTTGGTGGGTGTGGCTTGGTGGGCATGGCAGGGGAAGGATACTGTAAAATCCCCATTTCCTCCCATCAGATGGGACTTGGGAGGCAGAATAGATGGGGGCGAGGCCAGTCAGAGGTGGTATTTACTGGTTTTCTGAACTACTCAAAATTTCTGCTACCGGTTCTCCAGAACTGGTCAGAACCTACTGAAACTTATCTCTGGTTAGGTGAACCCTAGGAGATAGAATTAGCAGGGCTACTTTAGACAGATGTGGACATGGCCCCTACCTACTCTCTGCTCTCTAAGCCTGCTCTCAGGGTTCATTCTAGTTTTGGAAGACAAGAGTTTGCATCTTCCAAATAAAGCTCCACAATTGTATTTACAAGCAGCTGATCAGCAATGGTGGTCACAAGCAAAACTCTCTATGTCTTGCTGGCTGTTATTTGGATGGCTTTTGAGCATGAGTTTAGTGTTTTTCAGGAATAGATCTAAACCCATATCCAAAATAACCCCCACCCCCACAAGCATCAGTTGATGTTAGCTAACATTCAAGCTTCCTTTAACTACATCCATAAACAACAAAGTTTGACAGATGACTAAATTTGATAAACAACAGCTACCGGTATCTATCAAAACATGCCTCTCTTCCAATCCATATTAAGGAAAGTGAGTGATGGGCATTTTCCTCTGGTTGCAGATGACTTTGGGGAGGGAATAAAACTGGGAGAATCAAATGTTTGCCAGCATTGTTTTTAAGTAGATAGGGAGTGCTAGTGAGGGGAACTCATATCTCACTGGTAGCGTTTTCTGCTGGCTCAGGGATTGATGGGTAGCGCTTTGAGAAGAATCCTAGGCAAGATAGTCTACTTAAGACCAATGCAGAGAGCACCATATTCTGTCTCACATAACAGAACTGAGGGGTAGCTTGTTGGGTTTCTATCTTTTCAGTCTGACAAAAGGGCATTGTGCGGTCAGGCATTGAAGAAAAGGAGTGAACAGTTTCTGCAAAGCATGAATAGGGAGGTTTTTTTTTCTCTTCAGATGAAATTTTGTTGAGATAGTTTGTTCTTAGCTGTATTAAATAGGATATTTATGTGCAACTTTCAGTATCAGAACAGTACAGCAAAAATGTTTTCATTTATTAAAGCTGTAATCCAATGCAATCGTTTAACACTCTTAGGAAGGATGATTGAAAGATGCGTCACCAATTAGTAAAAATGTTACAGAATACAGATTGCAATATCTTATTAAAACCAAGGCACAGCATAGCTACTTTAGAATTTTCAATCGCAGTGGATATATTAACTGGAAAAGAATAGTTTTCTAAAGGCTAAATATTGTGGTTTGAGGTATTGTTTCTATATAATATCTACCATGACACAATAAATCATTGTGGGGGCCAGGATATTGTATTTCCTTCCTGAGTATCAAAATCAGTAACGGCAATAAGCAAAATTTATTGAAGATTACAGAGAAACAGAGACAGATTATGAACAGACATATAACAATAAAGAAGTTTCTGAAGCTATGAAAAAGATTAAACCAGGAAAGGTGCCTGGAGCAGATGGATTTTCAGGTTTTTATTATAAATGTTTGAGGATGAACTTTTGTAACTTTTACAAAACACAATGAATTCTACCTTACAGGGAGGAAAGATGCGAGAGGATTGGAAAGAGGCCAACATAGGACTAATACCTAAAAGTGGACAAGATTTGACTTTAAAAAGAAACTGTAAGCCAACATCATTATTGAATACAACTATAAGTTGTTCACAACGATTCTAGCTGATAGACTGAAATAATTTTGCAAGAATTCATGAGGACCAATGTGGGATTTTATCTAAAGGATAGTTAAAGGACAATATTAGAAATGTACTGGACATTTTGGAATATTTGGAGCAGCATAATGGAAAACAAGCCACATTGATTGTCTTAGATGGAAAGATGACATTGGACAGCTTTAACTGGGCTTTCTTCAAATTTATGTTAGAAATGTGAACAACAAGAATGGACATTTTATCATGTTTGGTGGACATGTAAAAAGAACTAGAAAATTCTGTTTCTGATTATTTTAATATACAATTTAGAGCACATGTTTTTCTTTTGGGATTGATGGATAAACAGTTGAAAAAAATCATGGAACTTTATTCTTATACATTGTAACTACAGTAAGATTATTGTATGAACAACGATGGAAAGATTCAGCACTACCCGCAATTTGGGTGTCTTCCTAGACTCACAGCTAAGATTAGAGCAACATCTGTCAACTGTGGCTAGGGGGACCTTTGCACAGGTTCGCCTGGTGCACCAATTGCGACCCTACTTGGATCAGGAGGCTCTCCTCACAGTCACTCATGCCCTTATCACCTCACGGTTAGATTATTGCAACGTGCTCTACATGGGGCTACCCTTGAAAAGTGTTCGGAGACTACAGTTGGTCCAGAACGCAGCCGTGAGAGCTGTCGTGGGTGCACCTAGGTACACCCACATTACACCAATTCTCCACAAGCTGCACTGCCTCCCTATTGGTCTCCGGTCACAATTCAAGGTGTTACCTTTAAAGCCCTCCATGGCTCAGGGCCAGGGTATCTTTGAGATCGCCTTCTACTGCATAGCTCCCAGCGACCAGTAAGATCCCACAGAGAAGGTCTCCTCAGGGTCCCGTCAGCTAAACAATGCCAGCTTGCGGGCCCGCAGGGGAGGGCCTTCTCTGGGGCTGCCCCAGCTCTCTGGAACAAGTTACCTCCTGAGGTCCAGACCATACCCACCCTATTGGCCTTCCGAAAAGGGGTGAAGACCTGGCTCTTCCGGCAGGCCTGGGGCCGTTGATCTCACTGTTGCGATCTGGCGAGATCCGGCCATGAATGGTGTGTATGGGTTTTAATTGTTTTTAATGGTTTAACTTTTAATGTTTTATATATGGTTTTTAAATGCATTGTAAGCCGCCTTAAGTCTTCGGAGAAAGGCAGCGTACAAGTTGAATAAATAAATAAATAAATAAATAAATAAATAAATAAATAAATAAATAAATAAATAAATAGAGGAATGGTTGCTAAAGATGATAGAACTTGTTACATACAAAATAACAGTTGAAAGGGATTTTGGAGGTCTTCTAGTCCAACCCACTGCTCAGGAGACCCTATACCATTTTAGACAAATGGTTGTCCAGTTTCTTCTTAAAAGTCTCCAGTGTTGGAACATCTACAACTTCTGAAGGCAAACTGTTCCACTGGTTGATTGTTCTTACTGTCAGGAAATTTCTCCTTAGTTCTAGGTTGCTTCTCTCTTTGTTCAGTTTCCATCCATTGCTTTTTGTCTTGCCTTCTGGTGCTTTGGAAAATAGATTGGCACCCTCTTCTTTGTAGCAGCGTCTCAAATATTAGAACACTGCTTTAAGTCACTCCTAGTTTTTCTTTTTACTACACTAGACATTCCTGCAACTGTTCTTCATATGTATTAGCCTTCAGCCCCCACAATCATCTTTGTTGCTCTTCTCTGCACTCTTTCCAGAGTTTCAACATATTTTTTTTATATTGGGGTGATCAAAATTGGACATAGTATTCCAAATCTGATCTTACCAAGGCATTATAAAGTGGTAGTATCACTTCTCGTGATCTTGATTCTATCCCTCTGTTAATGCAGCCTGGGATTACATTGGCTTTTCTGACAGCTTCAGCATACTTCTGGCTTATATTTAAGTGATTGTCCACCAGGACTCCAAGATCCCTCTTGTAGTTACTGCTGTTGAGCCAAGTTCACCTACTCTGTACTTGTACATTTGGTTTTTTCTTGCCTAAGTGTGTAAAACCTTACAAATTTTACAGAATACATAAAAAAACAATTTAGGATTTATGGTTTTGATACTTAGACAGGAGAGATTATAGAAAGGAGAGATTATGTTATGACCATAAAATAAGAGGCAAATTTATAATTGTACTTATAATTGCTGTAAAGAAGATTGGAAGCTACTTCTTTGTATCTTTTTTCTTTCTTTTCTATTTTTGTTTTACTTTTCTCCCCTTTCTTGCACTTTTAGCTTTCTGTTTGATCTTTTTTCTTTTTCTTTCCTTTTTCTTACTTTATATTAGTTTTTTTTCTTCCATATGTTTCTTCCATATAGTTATACACTAAATTTTACACACATGCACACACAAATGGATATAAAAACTAATATAAAGTAACAGAAAGGGGAAAATACATATGCATATACTGTACATCTCTCTCTCTCTCTCCCTCTCTCTCTCTCTCTCCATCCATCCACATCTATCTATCTCTCCATGCAGTAGTTTGCACTGACATGGGTGGTGTCTTTTTTTAATAACTGGATGTGCAAAGATAGTGAAAGCGGCTGAATTGACTGAAATGGTTGTGGTGTTATTTTCTCAAATTTCATTGTCAGCACAATTTTTCTGACAGCAAATCATGTCATTTCCCCTCCCACCCTCCAGTGCAACTTGGGGTTAGTGAAGTAGGTCCAGCAATAGCAGCGGCATCTGCAGATCAACTTTAACTATATGCAGAGTTGGCCAAAGAGTAAAGTTATACTGCAGTGAAATCAGCATCCAACTCTATACTTGTGTAGCCTTGACCACTAGATGGCAATGAGCTTCAGGGCATCTGCTTATAGGAGGAAGGACCTTTGAAGGCTGATTGTTTAGACAATCTTTCAGCTGAAAGATGCAGGCAGTTCTTTTAACTTTCACCCATTTCATGAACTGTTTTGTGGTAATAAAATGTCAGGAGAAATGCTAGAAGAATTGTATATGGAAGACAGGAATCCTTTTCAACTTCATGTTTTAGATAAAATACTGCAAAATCAAAACACCTTCTGGATATCTCACATATTCTCTTTCCTTCTTTTTCTACTAATGGGCAAAGAAGAACATTCCCTATAAATTCTAGCATTGGTCCAAATCTCAGAATTCTGTTTTGTTCCCATTAAATATTGTTCGCAGGGTTTCACGTTGATTTAAGATTTTATATTTTCCTAAGTGTAGTAATTGTGTTGGTGTCTATAAATCTCTGTATGTGCATATTGAATTTATAGCAGTTGTGCAATTATAGTTTTTAGCTTAATTTTAACAGAAGCTAGTTCATACCTGGTTTTGGAGGAGGGAGGCATGTTGTAAGTTTAAAAAAAAGTTTTTAAGATACTGCCACAAGAATCCTCATTCTGGGATCAATGACTGTAAGCTTCAGTTTTCTATTTCAAATCCTTCACATTCAGATGTAGCATAATACCAATCACTAAACAGAAAGAAGAACACTCACTCCATATTTTCCTGTGACGGGTTAGTTTATGACTGAGCAGGCTCTTGTCTGATCTAGCAAAGTTATTCTCATGAGTCAAAGTAGGATAAGTGGATATGGCAAAGGTTGATCTACTGTAGCTTTGTGCGTCCTACTGTGCTTATGTGGAAGATCAGAAGCAGATAATGCTCAAATAATACCTCCTTAGTTGAGTGCCCTACAGCAACAGAGATTTAGAGAAATTGCAGAATGTCTTGGGAAGGAGGAGGAGGGACATGCAGCCATTAAGACTATTTAATTATTAATAGTCTTTTTTGTTCATTTGTCTGGTATGCAGTACTTTTTAAACGGATCTTATGAAAACAAATTCTATAGTTTTATTATGTCAGGAAACCCTTCCTTTTATGCCTGCTGAATCAATTAATTCATCTCAAGATCTACAACAAAAAGGACTTTGTTCATTTATTTTATTTTATTTATTTAAAGAACCGATATGGCTGCCCACTTCACATGGTAATCCTCTGCAGCTCAGAGCAGCCAATAAAAACAATATCATTTTCTCTATCCGTATTTCGCAGCATTATGCACATTATGCATACTTTGCTCCTGCCCATGTCTCTGGCTGTTATTTTTTAAAGATTGATCGGTGCAGTAGGGCTGTGCATCAGTTTGGAAACAATTGGGAAAAGGTGCTTTGGAGCACACAAGGGAAGATGAACAAAGCATCTTTCTAAAGCTCTTTAGTGCAGTCATCTCCACCCCCCAGTATTGGTTTGTTTTCTTCACCAAGGTACCTTTTGTTTCCAAATCCAAAACACCAAAGAAGCCAACAAAATACACCCTGAATTTCTTCAAGGTGGAGTTGTTCCAAGTATACTAAATTGGTATGCTAGAGTCATGTCTAAAATCCTAAATTGCCAACACGTTCTAACTCCCTCTGTGGGGGATTGTTAAACTCCAGGCAGGGGGAGAACTGTTTTGAGCCCCAAAGACTGTTTTGTTCAGTTTTCTCCATTGAATTATTGTACAACATTCGGATTGGTTTCCTCTGAATTGTACAAATCTTTTTTTAGGTATCAACTCAAAGGGCTTAACTGGTAGAGATTCTTTTTCTCTCTGTAGAGGGAAAAGGTGACTTTCAATATAAATAAATTGCAGTTGAGAGGTGATGTGCATATTATTATTCTGTACGAGACCACAGTACTTCTGCTGGGTGGTAAAATATGCAGCTCCCTTTTGGGCCTTGGTATTGAAAAACTATATAGATCTCTACTGACTCAATATTCACTCCCTGTCTTCAGAGTCTCCAATCTTCTGGTGTTACTGAACATTCCTTTCCTCTGAAATAACTCTTCCTGCCAATCATTTACAATCCCTTATCATTTATATTGGGGGGGGGGACAGGAAAAAGATGACTGGGTCAGATCAAAGGCTTCTCAAGTCTACTATGCTGTTTCCCACAGTAGCCTCTAAGAAGACCACAAGGAAGACATCAGAGCACTTCATCCATCCCAGATTGGACTAACCTTTTTTGGGTTGGTAGGCAGTTTGACAGCATGCAGGGGATGGGCACACAAAATGGCTGCCATAAGAGACTTGTCTAGACATAAAATGGCTTCAGTGAAGGAGATGGCCAATCCTAAACTACCTTTTTACCCAGAAATTGACTTAGCAGCCAGAATTTTGGGAGGCCGAAAGGTATTAGTGGAAATAAATATAATGCCAGTACTTTGTTTTGTCCAGCATGTGTGTGTATATATATTTGAATGTTATTTGGTGCATGGAGCTATTGGACATCAAATGAGGTACCTAGAAGCACCAGGACTACTAGGAGATCATGCTGTTTGTCTGTCTTTTATTTTGTTCATGGTCTACTTTCAAGCAATTGATCCTGAAAGGAATACTGCCATACTAATGCATAGCCCAGACTTTAAAAAAACAGGATGGAAACAGTATTGACACTTTTGAACTAGGTATTGAAACTGATTCTTGAAAACACCATGAACAGCTAAGGAAACCAACAATTGGATTATTTAGCAAACCAGTCCATAGTTCTCATTTAAGGCACAAATGACCAGGCTCAAATTATCCTACTTTCGACACTCTATGCAGAAACCCAGTTCTTTGAAAAATGCTGGGAATACTGGGAAAGGTGGAACAGAAAAGAAGAGAATGACTAGCAGTAATGTGGATGGATTTCGTTATAGTGGGGATGGGTACACTGGTGGAAGACCTGAAGCACCAGGTTAGGGAGAGATCATCATGAAGAAAATCTGCCTACGTTGTTGCTAAAAGTCAATGCCAACTTTATAGTGCATAATCAACATGCATAGGCATCTTATTCTGGGGGTGTTCAGATCAATCCAATGAAGAAAAGCATGCTTCATGATAAAAAAAAAAAGCTAGAGTGGGATCAGGAAGTATGTCATTAGGGATGAGCAAATGGAATGAATCCAGGCGCCAATCATATTGCAACATTCTATTTGAGGTCTCAGTGTCTTCTCCACTTGCAAAATCTGCAAAGGACATTAAAAAAAAAAAAAGGCAAAGCTTTCTCTCTTAGATAATTACACAAATGCAGCAACCCTGCTCATACTCTGAGAATGACTAATAAGACTACATACAGTTTCCTTTAGATATATATTATGCTTATATTGTTGGAGTCTTCCTGTTCTAGCAACTGTGCACCTTACTCTGTTTTGAGAGGCTTCACGCTTGACATTCAAACAAATGCTTTTTGAACAGTGTTTTGTCCTACTTCCAGCTCATGAAATCCCAGAGTTACACACATCCCAGAGGAAAACAACGATCTAGCTATGAAGGGACTGAACTTCATTACTCATTTCCTGTACACAAGAAAAGAAAGTTTTCCATACTATAATTATTTTGGCATGGCATGCCAAGTCATAATTGGTCTAAATATGGCTTACTGAATTAACCAAGGTAGGCTAGTTCTTGTAGTACATCAAACCATAAACCATCCTTTCCGAGCCATAATGGCAAAGGTTACACAGCAGATAAGATAGTAGGCTGCAGCCAGACAAATTACATTTTGTCTGCAATAATCCACATGACACTAAAATGGCAGCAAAGAAACATAAAATGCTGTCTCTTTGCTGTCATTTAGTGGTTTTCTAGATTTTGTAGATGATACATGGTCACCCTAGTTTTGTTTGATGGGTCACTTAGGACATTTCCAAGTTGAGAGGGTAAAAATAAAAAGAGATGGCCTAAACAACCAGTATTGTCTCCTTAGTAGAACAAGAGGTGGGGAAACATAGGAGAGTTGGTGTCTGGATCTTTCCCTTACAATTTTATAAATGGGGAAATCTAGTGGCACACTTGCTCTGCCTCTCTCACAGATGCACAAACCCAATTTGGAAACATCCTAGATCTTCTTCATTGATAGCTGTGAGGTACTTAACTATAAACTTCCTTAATCTTTCCCTTCTTCTTCTTGGGGTGGTTTGTGTTTTTGTTTTTGTTTTTGGGTGATTAGAACATTGGAAAATGTGGGAAGATACCAACCCAAACATAGTAAATATCTTATACAAGGCAGTGCATATGTGCATGCACATATGCGCATACTTTGAATGGCTGACAGTTTCTGTCACACATTTGGCATTTCATAGCTACTCCCGGGCTTCAATATAAAAACCTAGACCTTCCTTTCAGAATCTTTTAAGAGACAGCCAAACTTTCTTCAAGAGAAGCAGCATTGGCATTTAATTTCATCCATGAGAGAATCCCATTGCTACCCCAAAAATCTCTAACCAGCCTCAGGTCTTAAACCTAACAATTTCCTCAAAAACAAAACTGGCCTCTTGGTTCCTGGAAGAGAGGTCCTGAAAAGGTAGCAGCAACACCCTAACAAGGTGATGTGGCTGGAATATTCTGTTCTTTTGGCTTATCTAGTATTTTGAAGTTCCATCTTGGTTTGATGGCATCTCACTGTGTGACAAAACAAAATCAGATGAGGGGAATCAAATCCAGAGCTCAGTGCTAATCCTAATCCCCCACAAAGTTCTCCCATGGTAGGGCAGGATAGAAATATGTGTCTTTATAAAGGAGGCATATTTCTCATTGAACAAGGGAGGGAAATAGTCATTGATGTGCCTTTGCAGCTGCTGAAGATCCTGAAATCCTCTGGTCTATTTCTTCAATGCTGAGTCCTCAAGACTGAAATTGTGGATAATTCTCTCTCTCAGTTCTCAGGTTATTGTTGCCAACCTTGGTGATTTTTGTAGGAGAGGCCAGGCATGAAGCTGTCTCCCTTCAGCAGCCCAGGTCCTTAGGATCACATGTTATGATGTTCACTACTGTCAGATGAATCATTTCCAGAGCCAGTCAAGCCGTTTGACCAAGGTTTGGCAAAAACTGTTAAGCCTGAAGCAAAAAAATTGAGAAGAATAATCAGCTCAGGATCCAAGAAACAAAAGGCAGTGTCACAGAAGAAAAGGATAGAATAGAATAGAATAGAATAGAATAGAATAGAATAGGATAGGATAGGATAGGATAGGATAGGATAGGATAGGATAGGATAGGATAGGATAGAATAGAATAGAATAGAATAGAATAGAATAGAATAGAATAGAATAGAATAGAATAGAATAGAATTTTTTATTGGCCAAATGTGATTGTACACACAAGGAATTTGTCTTGGTGCATACACTCTCAGTATACATAAAAGAAAAGATACGTTCATAAAAAATCATAAGGTACAACATTTAATTATAGTCATAGGGTATAAATAAGCAATCAGGAAACAATATCAATATAAATGGTAAGGATCCAAGCAACAAAGTTACAGTCATACAGTCGTAAGTGGAAGGAGATGGGTGGTGGGAACAATGAGATTAATAGTAGTGCAGACTTAGTAAATAGTTTGACAGCGTTGAGGGAATTATTTGTTTAGCAGAGTGATGGCGTTCAGGAAAAAACTGTTCTTGTGTCTAGTTGTTTTGGTGTGGAGTGCTCTATAGTGTCGTTTTGAGGGTAGGAGTTGAAACAGTTTATATCCAGGATGTGAAGGGTCTGTAAATATTTTCACAGCCCTCTTTTTGACTCATGCAGTATACAGGTCCTCAATGGAAGGCAGGTTGGTAGCAATTGTTTTTTCTGCCTTGTTGGGTTGCAGAACCAAACAAGACAGTTATAGAGGTGCAGATGACAGACTCAATAATTCCTCTGTAGAACTGTATACTAGCTGAGAAATCTGATGACCTAATTATCTAGTCAAATAATCTTTTGGAATGAATGGAAGAAAAGTATTGACATGAGAGATGAGAGATGAATGCTCTGACAAGCCCTTCCTGAACAGCCTTTCCCATTCTAGGAATTCTAGCCCCAACACATCTGGAGGGAAACAGAAGGGCAAAGCTGCTGTAAAGGATATTTCACCCATCTGTGGCTATAACCACATGCAGAGGATTGCAACATGAAGGACCTATGCTTACATCAGGATGACAACAACAGATTTTGTCTGTTTTTAATATATAGAAAAAAATTACCCAATTTAGAGCTTCTATGCTGTGCAAAAATCTGGACAACAACTAGATAGAAACAAAGAGAGTGTTTGATGAACAATACACTAATTGACTAATTAAAGACTGTGCACCTGCTTTTAGGACACCCGTTCTTCACCTGCAAAGGAAGGTTCATCTGCTTGTTGTGCCACGTCTTGTTGTGGTTTGTGGATATTCTCGTACCAATCTGCATCTCCAGAAGAGGTGCTATCACTGTCTATAGCATCTGTTGGAGAAAACCACAAGTCTTTGAATGGAATCACAAAGCTATAATTTTTGCCCTTCTGAAGCACCCATGCAATGTCTTATGAGTGCTGCCCACTGGCTGCTAAAGAACTCTATGATTTTGACCAATGTTCCTCCAGCTGCTTAATAGAGCCCTGGTGGCGCAGCAGACTAAAGCACTGTTATTAACATCAGCTGCCTGCAATTACTGCAAATTCAAATCTCACCAGGCTCAAGGTTGACTCAGCCTTCCATCCTTTCTAAGGTAGGTAAAATGAGGACCCAGATTGTGGGGGCAATAAGCTGACTTTGTATAAAATATACAAAAGTATGAAGGCTATTGCTTAATGCATTGTAATGCCCTGAGTCTCCGGAGAAGGGCGGCATATAAATCAATTTTTTTTTTTAAAAAAAGGAGATTGCAAAAAAAAAAAACCAACAACCCAACAACAACAACCTGTGATTTGACCAGCATTCTTCACTAGAGCCCATTTATTTGGTAGCAAGGAAAACAATGATGGTTGTGTGGGAGGAGCTACAAAACTGCTTCTCAGATACCTCTGAGAGAGTAGAATAAGAGCAGCAAAGAGACACTGACTCGTGATTTCAGGAGGGAGGGGAAAAATTCAGGATCCATGAGGCAAGAAAAAATAGGAGTTCCCATAAGTAAACTTCAGTTCAGAGAAAATGATGCAATACTGTACTTTATTTGGAGCAGAAGTTCATTATGACTGTAGAGGCTTGCCCAAAAATAATAGTCATGTTATTAGGAGTGCGATGTCACTCCTAAATCAGCATAGCCCATAAGTGTGTGTGGAAAAGGTGATTATTAATTTATTTGTGTTCCTTTATACTCTTGTCCCAAACTGGTTTTCTCCTGATATATTGGACTTCATTTTCCATCATTTCAATCCTACATGGCAGCTGAAGTCCCAAACACTGGGAGGGCTCTAACTTCAAGAAGGCTGTTGCACATTCATCTTCCTAGGGCTTACTTGCATTTTTTATAGTCCTGAAAATAGGGAAGTGAATGTAGAGATGATTGACTGTAATATAAAGGAGTGGGGGGGATGGAAAACAACAACAGCTATTCTAGTCATGGTCATCCTCTTGGCAATTTCTATTACTTCCTCAAATATTGATGTAATAGATAATCACCATGATTAATATCTATTGATAGTTGCATCTAACTTCTAATACTTATTTCATCAAATGAGGATTTTATTTGATAGGGCAAATCAGCTGAATGAAGCCTGATATGCTCAATAGCAAAAGAATAATGACTGATTATTGTTCCAGTGACATAAAAATGGAGGGGGGAGGGGGAGCCTCCCAATAATACACACACAAGGATTTGTATTTTATAGACAACAAGTAGTTGTCTATAAAAAAGGAAAGCCAGTATCTGCTTAGCCTGTTATTTATCTTTACATGTCTTCTCTTGACAAAACAGTTACTACCATCTCCTTGGCTCAGATTATTCATTCATAGTTAAAATTGAAAAATCATCCCCTCCTCTCCAATAAACCTGAAACCCAAAATAATGAAGTCAGGGGCTTTAGCAATATTTGGAAGCTTTTTTAAAAACATATATTTGTCCCTAAAACCTTTACATATTGCATGTGAGATCTGATTTTATTTGGAAATGATGTGCTAGACAGCAGGTAGGAGATGGTATCATCATTCCCAAACTTGTGTCTTTCAGATACATGTTTGGATTGTGTAGTCTGCAAGTTTCAGGCGATATGGTTAAAAGCTGGAAAATTGGGCGAGCTCCAGTGTCTTAATATACAGTATCTGAACGGCAAAGACTGGGAAACACAGATAACAGTATAAGGTAGTAATAACAACACAGCATAGACTCTCCCAAATGTTATATCAGAATCTGAACCAATCTGATCACTCGGGTGAGCTGTTAAGGACAGTTTTACACAACTATTGTTTTCACTTTTCAAACTCCCAGACATTATTAGAAGGTAATCCATGAGGATTTTTTTTTCACTTCTTCCCATTTGAAATGACGAATACAAGGGATGGAAATCATTGTTCCATCCCAAGGTGCTATGGATGGAAAAACATTGTCCTACCAAACATTTCGTACAACAGAGAAGGAAAAAGAATAAAAAATAATAATCCAGGAACTTGGAATTAGTTAAACTGGCCCGGTGCTGAAAAACAACCAATGGATACTCATCCATCCCAGAAGATATAAAATGAGGAAAGATATCTGGATATAGTAATAGTCAAGAAGAACTGGATATGGTACAAAAAGATAAAAATCAGCTCTCACCCTGTTGCCGATAATCCTTGGGACGTTTGGTCTCCTGGCGCATTGTCAGTTTGGGGAAATTGTGGGGTGGTGAAACTTGGTCATCACCAGTTGCTTGATAATGAAAAGAAGCTGAAAACAGAGCAATAGTCCATTAAACTCTTAGTAATAGACCTTGAATTGGGTTGTCACACCCTTGCTTATTTCCTTAAAAGTTTTAGAGCTGGCAGATAATATCACTTTCAGGAAATGAGCTATTGCCCAAGTCTTGTGATTGTACAGTTAAAACCCTGTTTAACATCAGGCTGCTGTAGATCTTTAAATATTTCAGATTTCTGATAACACTTGTCAATCTGCAGCATTTGCAAGGAATCGCCGGTCCCTCAGAATCTTCCTTTTCTAGTGAGATATAATGGATTTTATCTGCTAAGGGAGATGTTGTTATGGTCTACAATGAAGTGACAATTTCCCAGAAAGTAGGGAGCACATTCCAAAAAGGGGAACAAGACAAGGGACAACACAGCCTGGACAACATTGGAGAGAAAGGAAAAGATTTAGGATAGTCTCTTCATAGAATCTCCTAGAGTACATCCATTAGTGTTAGAGTAGGATAGATTTAGTCTGGCAAGATTCTATCTATTTGGAGTGAATAAATAAAGAAAGAATTGAATTTTACTGGACCTAGGTCCAGAGTCTAGGTCACTTTGGGCTGGGCCTGACATCAGCAGATGAACAAAGAGATCTGGTGGCCAGCAAGGAGTATCTTGTCATGCTCCTTCAGTTTCTCTATCTAGAAGTAAAAATAGAAGAACTGTTTGTGGTGCTCATCATGCTGGCTAGTCATCAAATCCCCAATTCCACTAAGAGTTTTGGTCACTCTGTATGATTGAAATCAAGGCATGTTGGGTATTTTCCTTAATAACTGCACACTTTGATGCATGCAACAGAACCTAATGAAACACTGCCACTTCTGCAGCAAGTTTTATTGTTTGGGTAATTGATTGCTTATCAGACAGAATGCTCACAATTGGCACTGGGAATAGTGGGTCATCTCAGAATGGAGATGTCTAATTATTGTACTGTATTTAGGTATAATTTCTGCATCATTATTCACTGATGTCTGAAATGTGTCTTAAAAACAGTTGTATAATTGCCAGAAAATAAGGCCATTTTACATGTTTTGCTCTGACTATGCGCACCCAAGATTGGGGTTAAAGTAAAGGTCTGAGGAAGAAGCAATTATTTTGGGAAATAAGGCCTCCCCCCCCCACAAACCCGGGAAGAACACCTTCAGGTTTGAAAGAAAAATTCTTCTTGTAGCTTGGTACAATTTGAATAGAAATCCTTCCTTGGTTCTTTTTTCATCATAGGAACTACAATGAAGGTTAAGCTTGAGTTTTGAAGAAAAAGGACCTCAATCTTTGGAACAACACAACATTCAGGTGCATATAAGTGGGGAGAAAGATAGCCATGGGGGATTGCTCACTATAGAAATTAGAGAGAGGCACAGGGGGCTTCTTGCTGAAATCATAGTCTTCATAATCAGAATCAGAGTCTTCATGGGCTGCTGAAGGGGTCACGTCTGTTTATGGAAGAGAGAACAGAAACAATTGTCTGAGGAAACCAGCAGAGTTTAGAAAAGGCAGCACCTAATATACTCTGCTGTGGTGTAGGACTGGCTCTTTAAAAGACCGGAGTCATGATTTCAAAACAAATCTTCATTATACAGGTAGTCCTTAACTTACGACCACAATTGAGCCTAAAATTTATGTTGCTAAGCGAAACATTTCTTAGGTGAATTTTTCCCCATTTTATGACCTTTCTTGGCACAGTTCTTAAGTGAATCACTGCAGTTGTTAAGTTAGTTATATGGTTGTTAAATGAATCTGACTTCCCCGTTGACTTTGCTTGTCAGAAGTGGGATCACATGACCCTGGGATACTGCAACCATCATAAATATGAGTCAGTTGCCAAGTGTCTACATTTTGATCATGTGACTATGGGGATGCTGCAACGGTCATAAGTGTGAAAAACTGTCATAGGGCACTTTTTTCAGTGTTGTTGTAACTTTGAACGGCCACTAAATGAACTGTTGTAAGTTGAGGACTACATGTAATTACCAAACAGGATCATGGATAGTTCAGTGGTGAAATCTAAAATTTGTTACTACCGGTTCTGTGGGCGTGGCTTGGTGGTGGTAGGTAATGTGGGAGTTGCCATTTTAAAAAAAACTTTTAAAATAATTTTTTCTACAACCTCTTTGGTGAAGAGGTTGTTAAAAAATGCTTTCAAAAGGCTCTGACGATCCCAGCTGAGTTGCCTGATCGGCAGAGGCTCTTTTTCTTTTAAAAGCCTCTGCCGATCGGGCAACTCAGCTGGGATCATCAGAGGCTTTTAAAAGTATTTTTTCTACAACCTCTGAAGAGATTGTAGAAAAAAATGCTTTTAAAAGCCTCTGATGATCCCAGCTGAGCCGCGCGATCATCAGAGCCTTTTTTTTAATTTTTAAAAGCATTTTTTCGGCCAAAGAGGTTATAGAAAAAATGCTTTTAAAAATTAAAAAAAAGCCTCTGATGATTGCGCGGCTCAGCTGGGCAATAGGAGGGGGCAGGGATTTTTGCTACCGATTCTCTGAACTACCCGCCTCCATCACTACCGGATCGGGCGATCCAGTCTGAACTGGGAGCATTTCACCCCGGGATAGTTACAAGGCCCCTAGACATGCTCATAAAACTAATTCATTTGAAAACATGGATTTCAAGAGAACTCTAAAAAGCTAGTTGGATTATCAAGGACTTTCTTTTTAGTGTAAAGCACTTTTATGATTTTTATGATGACTGGAGGGGATTTTATACATGTTTATTGTTATTGGTTGTTTTATCAGATGCTGTTTAAATTCACATCAAGTTGTTATTTAACACTTTTTATTTACTATTGTATTATGCACTGTCACATGCTGATGTGTCAGGACAATGCAAATATACATTTGATATTAGCTAAATTTCCAGAGGTATTGTCTCTCCTATTTTTTTCTTCTTCTTAGCATTTTTCCTGAAATTGCCGGGTGTACTTTTTCAGATCAACCAAATGTTGGTTCATTGATTGTGACAGGAATTGACCAACTAACTTGCATTTTCAGTGTGATATTATCTCTGCTAATATATTGAAACAAAGGAGACTTGTGGCATATTAACATTTAGCACTTAGACTTATATACCACTTCATAGTACTTTATAGCCCTCTCTAGGCGGTTTACAGAGTCAGCATAATTGACTCCAACAATCTGGGTCCTCATTTTACTGACCTTGGAAGGATGGGAGGCTGAGTCAACCTTGAGCCTGGTGAGATTCGATCTGCCAAACTGCTGGCAGCTGGTGATCAGCAGAAGTAGCCTGCAGTACTGCACTCTAACCACTGCACCACCGCAGCTCATTCATTAAATCCAACTGAATCCAGTGAAACTCAGTGGATACCAAAGCACACATTTTCATAAACATTTCTTGTTCATTTTTTTTTGTCCATCAGTAATTTCAGCAGGTTATTTTGGCCATTACCTATGCATGTACTAGTGCTGTAATCACAAAAATATCCTCAAATATATTCTACATTCTACATTATGTGTATGTATATGCACAGCTATGCATGTGTGCTTCTGAGATAGTGTTGGCTCCTGTTGAGCGCCTGGACAAATCCCTGCAGTTTTCTTGTCAAGATTTCAGAAGAGGTTTGCTTTTGCCAGCTTTCTAGGGCTGAAAGAGAGACAGAATGGTCACCCAGTTGACTTTGTGCCTAGGGCAGCACTAAAACTCACAGTTTCTAGGCTGGTACCTTAACAATTACACTAAACTAGATCTCATTCTGCATGATATAACTCTGCAGTATCCATTTAACAGTTTAGCCATGTTTTTATAGATGATTGTGAGCCTCCTAGAGTCACTGTATGAGATAGGTAGACATATAAGTCCTGTAAATAAACAAATGGAATTGTTGGTTAATATTTATTTAATTGAGGTTGATTAAGAAAAGTTCACAGAATCTGCCTATATATTAATTTATTTGCTGTTGGGTAAATATTTTTTTGAGATGACATTGAATTTAAATTTGGTCTCAGTTGTTTTGGTTGTATGAATGAATTTATTCCTAATTTATTTCCTCTATTTATAAAAAATTCTCCTATAAATTCTACAGTATTGAAAATAGATGATTAAAAGGGTATATCTTTAAGATTAAATATGTACCTTTCTATATGCTTCCCATTTTCACCAATGCTTCTTTTTCTGGGTTTTTGGATCAGAATGAACAGAGTTCCCAATCAAATGGATTTTAATATACTTTACTTTTAACTGCTATTTTATTGCCTTAGTTAGTTTTTAATGGTCCTTATTGCTTTCTTTTATATTTATTGATTCTTATGTTTTTGTGTTTGCTCTCCAGAATCGCGTTGCCTACGTTAGGCAGCCATATCATTTCTTCAACGAAACAGCAGATACTGGTTTTAATAATAATTTAATTGGTTTAATTTTAATATTTTAATATTTTAATTATTTTTTACTTGTTTTATAACTTGCAAGCCGCCCAGAGACACCTTGTGAAGGGAGATGGGCAGCATACAAATTTAAGGCATAAAATAAAAATGGATGCTGCATTGGTTCCCCCCCCCCAAAAAAAAAAACCATGCATAAAGCTGAGTGCTCTAACAGAAAGTAATGTTAAGCATTCTTTGAATTTAACATGCACATTTTCAGCACTTGCAGTTGATGATGGCTGAGAGTTGGGGATAGAGCTGAACAGTGGAAATTGTCTACCAAGACAAATACTAGGTAACTTAAAAGGACAGATTTTCCCTAAGAACTGCAAAAGTTGTTTGTTGGCTTGTTTGCCTGCTGGTGTCCTACAGCACACTATCTACCAGGGGTCTCCAACCTTGACAACTTTACGACTTGTGGACTTCAATTTCCAAAATTCCTGCTGGCTGCTATGGACAACCAGGTGTAATGAAATTCTAGCCTAATTGATCAGAGCCAGAAAAAATTAATTGTCCGGAAGCAAACAGAAGGAAAAAAAGTAAGAATAAAGATAGTAAAGATAAGAAGAGAACCAGTTCAGGCAGGCAGGCAGGCAGGCAGGCAAGAGTTTTTAATACCTTCTGTTTTGTGGTGGTTCAGGGAGACATCCCCTCCAGTGGTTAATTTCTGCACCGTGTGATTCATCAGGACGGGGACAGATACTGGAGCAGAAGAAATAACACAATCTGCAAATCAAATGCTCACTATATAAGATCACTGGGAAAAGGTGACCTTTCTTCTTTTACCCACAGGTTTTCGTGCTACATCCATACTAAGATCATATTCATTATATACATGTGTCACAGATCTATGTATTCCACTCCAACTGTGCTTGCTACTTCACTAGTGATCCATCTGCCTATTTCAGTTGAAAAGCACATGACTGAGAGATGCCAGACGCTGGTAGGCTGAAGGTGATTACAGCTAAACAGCACTTTGACTTTGATTTCCAACTGGAGCTTTGGAGCAGAAACAGAGCACCTGACTGTTTGCAACATGCTGAAGAAGCTGTAGCCCTTCCTGGAATATTAGAGCTATGTCACCTGGCTGCTTTAAGGTGGTCTGCATATGTGCATTTACACTCCCATAAGATCTAAAGCATCTTTTGGCAATTAAATCCAAAGTGTTGCATAACCTTAAGCAGTACTGCATTTAAAAAAAAAAAAACCCACCTCTTTAATCTCTGTCTTCCAATACAAATAAATCTGACCATGCAGATATGATAAACAGGATAATGTAAAGGACCCTAAGAGCTGGTGGCTGCATTAAGTAGAACTGTAGAAAGACTCTCAGCCTCTTGGCTAATCAATCCAAATGCACATTCTTTCAGCAGATTGAAATTTCCGTTCTAGTCTAATGGAGGTTTTCAGAAATGGCACAGCTACAACAGCACTGAGCTTATGCTGTTGCTTGCTAGCTGTAGGAATTCTTAGCAGGGAGCCCTCACAATTATGTTGTTTCTGCAAAAAGGGAATTGGTCTTGTGTTTCAAATCACAGTTTACCCCTGTGCAATGCCCTCTAAATAAGATGCATTAAAAACCCCAAACCATAGTTCTGACCACATTTTAATATGTTGCTCTCTCCTTGCTTTTTAATCATAATATTAATATTTTTAATTTGTTTATTTTTATATTACTGTTCTATAGGTTTTTTTTAATTGTAAGACATCCAGAATTATATTTTGTGAGATGTGCAGCTATATAAATGAATGAATGAATGAATAAACAAAATATTTCTTCTAAGCCACCCCCCACCCCCAGTACTTGTGATCCCCAGTACACGAAATGTACCATTTTTCTTCTGTCTTTTCAGCAGAAGGATAATAATGATCACAATGCTCAGAAAAAGGAGAAAACCCAGAATGATGCAGGTCATCTGCAGGTCCCGATCTGGTGATGTTGCTTTCACGTCTTCAGGAGTTGTAAAAGCTGCAAATGGAAACGTTGATAGAATTGAGAAAAGGAAAGAAAAAAACTGCTTTCTGAAGCCGTCTACAGGTAGTCCTTGACTTACGACCACAACTGAGCCCAGAATTTATGTTGCTAAGCGACACATTATTTAAGTGAGTTTTGTCCCATTTTGCGATTTTTCTTGCCACATTTGTTAAGTGACTCACTGCAGTTGTTAAATTAGTAACACGGTTGTTAATCTGGCTTCCCGTTCACTTTGCTTGTCAGAAGGATATAAATCACGTGCTGCAATGACTATAAGTGCTCTCAATGGCCATAAGCCATTGTTTTCAATGCTGTTGTAACTTCAAACGGTCACTAAAAGAACTGTTGTAAGTCGAGGACTACCTTTATGTGTGTGGGGTGGGGTGGGGTGGGGGGGAGGTTGATCCAAATCTCTCTTCCAAAAATAAGTTTTTACTTTTCTACTTCAGTCCCACAGTGCTTTAAAAGGTATTTAAAAGGTCTTTGGGTGATATTTTGGAGCTTGCAAGTTATCCAAGGATGCTGAGGTGACAGTGTCTTTCAATGCATACCTTCTCTATCATAGCATAGCATAGCAATAGTATTTAGTCAACCTTGAGCCTAGTGAGATTCAATCTGCCAAATTGCAGGCAGCTGGCAGTCAGCAGAAGTAGCCTGCAGTACTGCATTCTAATTATAGCGTACCTGATCTGAAAGTAGTAGGAATACTCTCATATATTTTCCTTTGCAATTTAGTTGGAACATGGGACAATAGGGACTGCCTGCTGTCAGAATTCAGACTGAGGAAGCGAAGTTCAAGTCCACTCTTAGCTATGGAAACTTTCTGGGTGTGGATAGCTGAGCCATTCACTGCTTTTAGCAAAAACCAATGGCACAGGGGGATTTTACTACAGAGAAAAATGAGGGGAGATTCTGTAGGTAATCAGACTTGAAGTCTTGGAAAAGAGGATAAGTATTTTTTGTTTGTTTCTTTGTACCTCACTTTTATTATTTTTACAAATGATTTAAGGCGGCAAACATACACAGCCCACTTTCCTCCTCCTATTTTTTTTTCAGAACAATGACCCTGTGAGGTGAGTTGGGCTGAAAGAGGGTGACCGGCACAAGATCACCCAGCTGGCTTTC
Source organism: Pituophis catenifer annectens (assembly GCF_029215685.1). Taxonomy (NCBI): domain Eukaryota; kingdom Metazoa; phylum Chordata; class Lepidosauria; order Squamata; family Colubridae; genus Pituophis; species Pituophis catenifer. The sequence continues at coordinate 238,210,172 of NW_027256881.1, read as the reverse complement.
ATGGTTAAAGTGGGACTTGAACTCATGGTCTCCCGTTTTCTAGCCTGGTGCCTTAATCGCTAGACCAAATTGGATCTCTTTTACTTTATTTTCTATTTAATATAATAAAATTATTACTCTCTTTCATCTCATATCTAAAGTTAGTGTAAGACTCTTACTCTTCACTCATGAGAATTTCTCCAAATATTTCCTTTATTTAAAAAGTAAATCTGAAAGCAATTTCTTTACCATCAGATTAAATGAGAATCCAGAGAACAGAAAATCCAGAAGGAATCTCTAGTAGTGTCAAAAAAGAAGCCCATAAAATGTTGTGGTACTGCTTTTATTATAATAACATACCCAACAGTAGTGGGTTGCTCCCGGTTCTGTCTGGTTCTATAGAACCAGTAGTAAAACCAGCGGGAGGCCCCGCCCACCCACACAACACCATCATGGGTGAACTGCGCATGCACAGAAGAAAGAGAGAGAGAGAGCGCAATCCCGCTGCGAACAGGTAGTAAAGGTAAGTGGAACCCACCCTTGATACCCAACCAAGCACACAAACCTGGTCTGTAAGTACCAACATCACCTTGAAGACATAGACTAAGAATGGGGTTGGGTAAAGGATGCTTTGAGAGAAGTCTAGTCAAAAAGTCAAAAAGTAGCAATAGCTTTTAGCTGAAACATAATATGGAACACTATAGAAAAACCAGAGGATTATTAAAGAACAGTGATTTTATGTGGACATCCTGAAAGAACCCATGAATAAGACCAGACAATTTCACAATTGAGCAGCGCAAGTATTTCCACCTGCACTACCCACAGAACGCCATGATGAGACCAACATGGTAGGCACACAATGAAATCATATGCACCCATGACGCATCTGCATTCTGATATCTGATGCAAGTATGCTAAACAGTGGCATTTATATGGTCCCATGCATGGGCCATCATATGCTTTGCCTGCAAACTATGCTGAAAACACTTTCAACAGCTGGAAACAGACGAGCCAAACCACAGCAGCCGAAGAGACACAAGTTGTTTATCCCACTCGTTTCTCAGTTTATCTTGGTTTAGAAAGGTGTCTATTACAAGTGAAATGCTACATGGGAGGATAATGCAAGATCAAAAGGTCAAGTTCTCCTAGACTGTTGGGCAATATAAAACCCACACTGTAAGTTCATTTTCGTTCCTCAAAAATTGTTCATTTTTATTTTATTTTACATTGTGCTTGTTTGGACATGGATTAATGAAAACTATCTGGTAGAAAAAATAACATTAAAAAGAACATACAGTAGGTTGAACAGGTTCTCCTTATTCACTTATTGCCTTAATATATAGCTAAATACCTTTAGCCAGATAATCAGCTGCTGCCTTCAAATGAATACATTAACTATACAATCAGGATTATAAATCAGCCAGAGTTACCCTGGGTAAAATGGGTGGCCAATACATTCTACAGATAAACAAACAAATTTTAGCTTTCCTCAGCTTTGAAGCTCCAGACTGGGCTCTTCTCTTTTCCTCTTTCTTTCTTTTTTTTTTTCATATGTATTTCTTCCTTGGGTGGAATGCCTTTTTCAGTTGTCCCTTCTCTTTCCAGGACCCTTGTAAGCAAAGCTGCTCAGTTAGTGGCAGCCAGGGATCATCCTAACTCTCTGATTCTCTGTCTTCACGAGAGATCAACCAATCAGAGGTGAGGTTTTACTTTCTTCCAAAATGCATCAGTGAAAAATAACTTCTAGGGAATGAGACTATGGGTTCTGACCCCATGAGAAAAAAACAAATTAGAGCCATGGGTCACAATTAGATTTGCACAGATAGAGTGGGAGGTCAACATTTTTAGTTATAATTATTGATTATTGAATAATTTTAATTATTGAAACTAAAGTGGTATATTTATTTCTTGTTTAACCTTAAGATCAATTCAATGAATACAGGAAGTCCTCAAGTGATAATCACAACTGAGCCTAAAGTTTATGTTGCTAAGTGAAACTTTGTTAAGTGAGTTTTGCCCCATTTTATGACTTTTCTAGCCACAGTCATTAAGTGAATCATTGCATTTGTTAAGTTAGTAGTATGGTTGTTAAGGGAATCTGGATTCCCCCATTGACTTTGCTCATCAGAAGATTGCCAAAGCTGACCACATGGCCCCAGGACACTGCAACCTTCATAAAGATGAACAGTTGCTAAGCATCTGAATTTTCATCACATGACAATGGGGAGGCTGCAATGGTTGAAAACGGTTGTGTGAAAAATGCATTTATTATTCTAGGGATCATTCTAATGCAGTCTACTGCCAAATGTCAATCTGATTGGAATGTTGCTTCTGGCTGTTTATACCACTAAAATGAATTGGGAGTGAGCCAAAAAATATAGTTAAGAGAGAGAAAAAAACAACCACCACTACATGCAAAGTGAATTAGCATGTAGTAAGCTCTTTGTAAGCAAGCAATCTACAATGACTTTGTTTAAGCAATTGCACTGTGTGCAGTTGAAGTACTTTAAAGAGATTTTACTTACTGAGACTGGGTAGATGGGAGACTGAAGTCACAGTTTCTCTTCCTGTTGTATCTGTAGGCGTCTGGATACTCAGTGAGCCTGAAATTATAAAAGGATACAAAAAATTTAAAAAAACAAAATCAATTAACACTGGAGAAGTGAATCAGTGTCAGTTTTTAATAGAAATTTTGACAATGAGCATAAAAACTAATTAACACAAACTAATAACAGGTAAAGAGGGGGGAAAAGTCAAAATGCAGAAAGAAAGAATAGAAACAAATAGAAAGCAGAATTTTCTGATTTCCTTTGCAGCAAATATGAATACAAATTACAAAGTTATCTCTTACCCCCTGATTACAAAAGAAAGTTCACTCTTTTCTATTATTCAGGTTTGTTTTCTAATCACTGAACCACAAATCATAAGTGATTTTTTTTCAATTTTATTCAAAAAGTCTATAAAGGGTAATAAATGTAGACACGGTTTACTTTCTCTAATCAAAGAAGTTAATTTGGAGTCTCCACAAGCTCCATCATCTTCACCAACCAGTTTCAAATTTAGACAAATAAGGATATGCTGAATCTTAGCTTGCCCAGACTGTATATTCTAAGATTATTGTGTGCATCAAGAAAAAACAGAATTCTCCCGGGGAAAGCAAACCTTAACCCCAGCACATATCTCAGAGGCTCAGAATTACAGAGCATGTATGGGTTTTGCATTATGAACATTGTTGTATGGATCAATAGATCAAAATCAATAAAGGAATGAAGCACATCAGAGATTTAGAGTGAAACAACCTTTCCAATCAAAGCCAGCTGAAACCTCCTACAGACCACAATAGCTAATATGATAGCAGGTTTCTCACTTTCCAAACAAGCTACTTTGGCTAACCAGTCATACAGTTAGGATCAGTGGTGAAATCCAAATTTTTTTTACTACCGGTTCTGTGGGCGTGGCTTGGTGGGTGAGGTGTGGCATGGTGGGTGTGGCATGGTGGGCGTGACAGGGGAAGGATACTGCAAAATCTCCATTCCCACCCCACTCCAGGGGAAGGATATTGGAAAATCTCCATTCCCACCCCACTCTGGGGACAGCCAGAGGTGGTATTTGCTGGTTCTCCGAACTACTCAAAATTTCCACTACCGATTCTCCAGAACCTGTCAGAACTTGCTGGATTTCACCCCTGGTTAGGACATTTGCAGATGATGATGGTAAGACAGTGGCCAAGTGGCATCTCAAGTGCCCTTTCCAGAAAAACCAAACAGCTTCATGACATGAGTTATATACTGTAGCTTTAAAAAATCATAATTATCATCATAAAACACTGATAAGCAAGCAGCCAGAAGAGATGGCATTGATGCCTCTGCCTTTTAATTTAATCCTTGCCATTTGCCCTTATTTTATCTATCTACTTCTCTTAATCTTCCCTGCTTTTATGACCTTCTCTTTTCCTTTCCTTTTCAGGTTTAAGGGCATAGCCACACATCCCCTGTTTTCCTGTCTTTAATTTTGCTAACTTGAAGTGTGGAAACAAAGAATGTGCATGGATACTCACAGGTCCTGCAGCAGCAAAAAAATAAAAGAAATTAAATTAAAAAACACCCTACTTCATATTATAGGTAAAGAAAATTATTTACCTGTACTCTTCCATCCTTATTACTTCACACTTCATTTGTCTGACTGTCTGCCAAAAAATCCTGGCAGCTCCTCTGAGGGCTTAAGCTGGAGGTCTTCAAACTTGGCAGCTTTAAGACTTGTGGACTTCAACTCCCAAAATTCTCCAGCCAGCATAGCTGACTAGAGAATTCTGGGAGTTGAAGTCCACAAATCTTAAAGCTGCCAAGTTTGAAGACCTTGAACTGTCAAGCCACCTTTTCCCTTGAAAGACCCACTAGCATGGCTGCAGCCTAAGTGCCAAGTAATGGGGTGAGGGAGGAGCTCTATAAGCAAGGAAAGGTTACTCCGTAAATTCTACAGAGCTGCAATGTGCCAAAAAGCAAACCAGATTCCTGCATGGGCTCCTCCCTTTCAAAGACATTCAAATTTCAAATACTCAACACTAATACTAATACTCAGTATTAATCAGCTCAGCTACTGAACAGGAATGATGCCACAGGGACACAAAGCCAATGCACAGAACAATGCATGTATTGTGTGAAAAGATACCTTAAGTGCAGGATGGACAATATTACTGTTAGCAAGAGACACGGTTGATTGAATGTCATTATCCCCAAATGCTCAATACATGCCTCAGCTTGTATCACTCAATAAATATCAGCTTGTATCAACGCCAAGGAGAATGTCAAAGATCTGTCTTAGGTTTTGTGTTATATTTGGACTTGAAATAAAGCAACCTGGGGACATTTATCAAATTCGCAGATGACACAGAACTAAGTGGCTAACAGTACAAAATGCAGAATCAAAGACAGAATTCAAAACAATTCTGACAGATGGAATCCTGGGCCCAAAGCTATCCAGATGAAATTCAAGAGAGAAATGTAGAGTTCTACAACCTGAATAGTAAAATATCACAACCATAAGGCCAGCTAGGATACAATAAATGTAAAAAGAATGTAATTTTCCTAGAGGCTGACAAGTTGAACACCATTCTTTTTAGTCAGGGTTGAAACCTGAGCATGGAAAGTTGGGAACTGAACCCACATTGTCACTCTTGCAGGTTACTGATGATGAGATTTTAAAAGGGGGAGAGTGACCCAGTGCTGCCTTTAATACCACTGACCATAGTATTCCTCTGTGTGGTCAGTTGAGGTGTGTGTGGGGGGGGGAACTAGATAAGCTGTAGAGCTCTTCTAAATGGGTGCAGAGACCTGGAGGGGTGACCTTGAAGCAAATATTCAGAAACCATCACATAAACAAAAAAAAGAAACATTCTTTATGTCCTGGGAAGGGAGAGAGTATTTAAAGGAGGCTTACTACTACCTCATTCACTAGAGCAGTGATGGCTAACCTTTTTGTCGCTGAGTGCCAAAAGTGCGCATGACCACCCATAATGCAATGCGCGTATTTATTTATTTATTTATTTTATTTTATTTTATTTATATGCCGCCCTATCTCTGTAGGACTCAGGGCGGCTCACAACAATAAAATATCCAATAAAAGCATGTTAAAATACATGTTAACCCCACCCCAGTCCAGGCTGAACAACCATGTCTTTAAGTCACGGTGGAAGATGCGGAGGTCAGGGGCCAACCGGAGCCCCAGAGGAAGTTGGTTCCAGAGGGTGGGAGCATCCACAGAGAAAGCTCTGCCTCTAGGGGTCACCAGTTGACACTGTCTGGCCGATGGCACCCTGAGTAGGCCCTCCCTGTGAGAACACACCGGGCGATGGGGAGCTGTTGCTGGTTGCAGATGGTCCGACAAATATCCTGGACCTAAGCCATGTAGGGCTTTATAGGTCATCACCAGCACCTTGTATGATCTTCTAAACTCAACAGTGAATCCAGGAGGACACCCAAGTTGCATGCCCTGTCTACAAGGGGTAACACCTCATCCCCTATAGACAAAGATGGAACCTCTAGATCGGACCGGGATGCTGGTACCCACAGCCACTCAGTCTTGGCAGGGTTGAGCCAAAGCCTGTTCCTCCCCATCCAGATCCGTACCACCTCCAGGCACCGGGACATCACATCGAGGGCATCACTGGGTTGGTTCGGGGTGGATATAAAAAGCTGGGTATCATCAGCGTACTGATGATACCTCACCCCAAAACCACGGTGCACCCCCTCCTACGTGCATGTGTGCATGACCCCTTGTGCACCCTGCCCCATGCATGCATGCGCGCCCCCTGCACCCCCTGCCTGAGCAGGTGCACTTGCCCCCCTGCATGCACCCCACCCCCTGCACATGTGCACACATCTCCCGCATGCGCCCTGCCCCCTGCACATGCACGGCAGAGACCAGAAAACCACCTGGCCGGTGGGAGGCATGTGCTCATGTGCAGTGGAGTTGAGCTGGAGTGACGGCTTGCGTGCCCGTAGAGAGGGCTCTGCGTGCCACCTGTGGCACACGTGCCATAGCTTCGCCATCACAGCACTAAAGTATAAGTGGAAAGGGAGAAAAAAACAATCAGACTCTCAAGATTTTGTTTCCAAAACCCAACTTGATAAAGCATAGTTCTAGTCTTCCTGTGGTGTTACTTTCATGCCTTGGTTTACCTTGTAATGGGCTAGTAATGAGATGCCACAGGCTCTCTCCTATCTTATGTAACATAAAACCACTGGAAAAGTTGTTCAAGTATTTCGAGTAAGGTATTGCAGAGATCTCAGAGATGATCTTGGAGAAACTAAGCTGAGATGATGGTTGCAACAACATGTTGCCTGAGAAACAGAGAAAGTATGAGAAAGAAACTGAGACTGACTACTCACTAATTCACTAGTATAAAAGGGAGGAAGAGGACAACTCAGTCAGGGTTTCAAGATTCTGTTGCTATATAACGTATCCAGTGGTGGGATTCAGCCAGTTCGCACCACTTCAGAAGAACCGGTTATTAACTTTCTGAGCAGTTTGGCAAACTGGTTGTTGGAAGAAATTATTAGGGCAGAGAACCGGTTGTTAAATTACTTGAATCCCACCACTGAATGTATCTCAATAAAGTCTAGTTCCAGTCATTCGTGGAGTCTTTTTTTCTGTCCTAACTTACCTCAGAGATATCATCAATATGCAGATGACACTCAGTGTTACATTTGTACTTCAGAATGTGTGGGTGATGCAATTAAAGTCTTGACCTGTGTCTGGAGGCTGTATTGGTCTCGATGCAGAAAAACAAATTTAAAGTCAAGGTTAATAAGATAAGGCAGTTATGGCTTCAGAAGCAATTTTATACTGAGGAAGGGGGGGTGCCATCCTTTACTCTAGACAAAGATTTGTGGTGAAATATTGCTGCTTAAAATGGTAATGTGGTGTTTGGCTGTGTTAATAGAAGCACGGTCTTAAGACTAAGGTCTTAAGAAGTAATTATTTACTTCTATTCTACACTGGTCAGGCTGCAGGGAGATGACCAAGTCCAGTTTTAATGTTACATTTTAAGAAGAATTTGAAGAATCTGGAAACCAAGTTTTACAAGTAATGGCCCAAAGACCAACATATTTTTAGTCTTGAGAAGAGTATACTGAAAGAAGACATGATAGCCTAGGTATTTATTTATTTAGAAAATTTATATGGCCACTGAACTAGTTCATGCTGGCTTATAAAAATAAAAGCCCCAATACAAAAGCTAATTTAAAATCTGCAGTGTTAAATCAAGCAGAGGACAGATCAGATGCATCTCCTGTTGCTTTAGAAAGCAAGATTAAAAGCATTACAAAGGAAACTGAAGATTTTGCCTAAGCATTAGTGGAAACTTCCAGATAATAAAATGTATCCAGCACTACTTCAGAAAATGAGGATTTTTCTTCATTGAACAATCCACTCTTTTTTCCTAATGAACAAAACAAATTCACAAAACCATTTTGTAACAATTCATATCAAACCTGGCAGATATCTTCCTCTAATTTTTTAATTAAAATAGCTAAAAATCCAATTCAAATAATTTAAACACTCTTCTGACTGCTAGTTGGTGTTCATGGACACACTCTGCTAGTCTTCTGTCTGCCTGTCCTATTTAGTGTCTGTTTGTCCTTTGACTCTATGTTATAGATGACTCCTGTTTTTTATTTTTGGGTTACTGGGTCTTTTGGTTTACTTAAGATATCTTGGAGGCTTTAGTTAGTCTGTTATGGTAAGCTGTATGTCTGTTGGTTGTTTCTGAGATGTTTTTGACATATGACAGTGTTAGCCTTTTTATAGCTTGCATTGACTGTGTTGTAATGGGTTGAGTGGTCAGGCATTTTTTTGATAAAATTATGTCTGTATTCATTTTGTTGGAAGATATTGTATTGATGGTCTGTTTCCTTTTTCTGGTGGTCTGGGTTGATCCAATGAGTTTGTGTTCATCTGAATAAAGTTCTTACACAGCTGCTCTTGCAGGAGGTTAAGTTATTACTCTGATAGTGAAGGACTTGGTTAGTGTGGGTGAATTTTTGATAGAGATCTGTTTCTAATTTGCTGCCATTTCCTGTGCTGATGAGGACATCCAGGAAGGGAATGTGTTGTTTTCTTCTTCCCTTGTGAATTTAATCCTTTGAAGACCATGTTGATTGTTTCATGTGTCTTCTCTAATTCTTCCTTTTTTATTACAACAAAGGTGTCATCTACATACTGGATCCATACTTTGCGTTGTATGTGTGGGAATGCTATAGTTTCTAAACTCTACATTACTGTCTCTGCTATGAGTCCTGAGAGTGTGAGCCCAAGGGTGATCCTCTAATTTATTGCTGTAGTAGTCTATCAAATTGAAAATAGCTAGTGCGGCAAAAGTTGATGAGATTCATGATTCTGGGTTTTTCAATCTTAATATATTTAGTTAGATTGTACATTGTCTAGTACTGCTGCCATGGATTCTTTTGTTAGTTCTGGGTCTATGGATGTAGAGTGCTGTAACATTGAGTGACACCATAATCTCATCTTCTCCTATTATTAGGTCTATGTCTTTTCTGAAGAAGCTTTAGTGAGGAATTGATATCAATGTGTATCTCCTGGTTGTCATGGCAAAGAATCTTCTCGGTTTCCAGCAAGGGCATCCTCTTGACTCTCCATAGAGCTGCACTCACATCTAATTCAAAGCCACTTCCATTCCTCTTCAGGCCTTCTACAATATTTGAATCTGCAGACATGAATGTGAGGCTCCTTTGATGACCCATCTCTATTGGGAGTGAGACCTTTGTATCTTTAGACAAGTCTCTGAAAGGGATTTTAGCTATGGGCTAAGGTGACATTGGTACATGGTGGCTTATTGATAAAGTAGTGCAGTTTCAACTGTAGGGATAGTCCTGGATTTACCTTGGTTTAGGAACCTACATCCTCCCTTTTGGAATTCATGGGACACTATACAGATTCTGTATAGTGCATGCAGTCTCACAGATACACAGATTCTGATCCATGAAAGGCTTTAAAAGTGATAGCCAGCAGCTTAAATTGCATGTTGATAATTAGTGCAGCTCCTGTAAAGTTGTTAATGTAGATGCCATGAGTCAAACGGGTTACAACCTGGGTTGATGCATTTTGGGACAGCTGAAGTTTCTACCTGCAGATGGCCTTCAAGGGCAATTCGATGGATAATGTATTGCAATTCTCCAAACATGAGGTGATAAGGACATGAGTAACAATAGAGCCTTTTGATCCAGAAAAGATCCCAACTTGTGCATAAGGTAGAGCTGTGTACAAGCCCACCTGGACATGGCCTTCACTTGCCCTTAAAGAGGGGAGCCATGACTGGGAACTAGCTCCGCATAGGAGCACAATTCTGCCCCAAACTAAAGACAAATTATTTACATTATAAGAGGGCTTCCAAATCTATAGTGTTTTGGGGATTAAATCTGAGTTTGTTTCATGCCATCCAGATACTAAAAGCCTCCAGCCACTGGGGCAGGTCCTTAACAGTATCCCCTGTTCATCTCAGGATGGAGATATACAACTGAGTGTCATCTGTATATTGATGATACCTCATATAATGCCAAGGGATGGTTTTTCCTATTATTTTCCTGTAGTTGTTAAATAATTTGGAGATGACAGTAGAGCCCTCAGGAACCCATAATACAGAGCCTCTACACTTGACTCTCATCCATCCACAAGTGGAGTGGTTCTCAACCTGTGGTCCACAGAACCCTAGGGGCCACAAAGGCTTGAAGAAATATTATGATTTAAATCTTGAATTAAGTCTTTGTGGTCCATGGTCCATGGCCACAAAAGGTATTTAAAGGGGGGTCTGTGTGAAGAAAAGGTTGAGAACCACTGCACTAGTGCAAGTAATGAAACCAACTGCTCAGGGAAGAAAAGAATCCATGTAGAACAGTGCCCCCCACACTTATCTCCCCCGTAGGCAATCCAAAAGAATACTATGACATATGGTATTGCATGTTGCACAGAGGGTGGGGAGGGTTACACTTCTCCTATCCTGTCCTGCCATAGGTCACCAATATAAGCAATCAGGGCTATCTGGGTCCCATATTCAGGCCTGAACCCCAATGAAATTAATTAAATCAAATTAATACAAAAAATAATAATACAATTAAACATGAACACAAATAACAGAAATTTAGTTAAGTTCCGTTCACAAACCTAAACAAATCACACCGGCATCTTTGTGTCCACAGTCATAGCTCCTCTTGGACAGACAGTCCCATAGATACAATTCGGTCCCCAAGCATTGCATTTCATGGATGGGTCTCGTCCCATTTTGGAAATGAGAGCCACGGAGAGCCTGAGAGGCTGAACCACAACCAAGTTGCCGACACACAACTTCAGCATCAGCAAGATCCCAGTTGTCACCACATACTGTGCCCCAGATACCCATGACTTCCAACTCGACTCTGCCTGAACAGTTGCTTCCTCCATCCATCAGACATAATTTTTGAATTTCTGCAAGATAAGAAGTTGAGATATTAAGTCGTGCAACTTGAATTGCAATGTAACAGTCTTAACAACATGAATTAAAAAAACATAGTGCAGCTATTCTGATTTTTTTTTTCTTTGACAGGTTTTTGGAGATGGGGAAGGATGGAAGAGCTGTGGGATAGTTAGAAATACATGATAACTGCATGATGAAAGTTTCACCTTGCACCATCTCAAACTGGTGTGAAACATATAGTACTTTGAGGTTTCTGAAATAAATGGATAAATGCCTAAGAAGAGAAAACTTATTTAGGGGTCTATGGACTTTTTTCCACTGCTATTTGAAATTATCAATCCTTGAGACAGTGTAGAACAACACAGGCTGCCCCCGTTATTGATCTCTGTTCTGCCTGTACCACTTTTGTTTCATGTCACTGTCAGTCATTTGCCTTCCCATTAAGGCAATAGGCCACAAAGCCTAATATATTTCATACATTCTTGATGGTGTAGGAATAAGGGAGGAAAACACAATGTTAGTAACAATACAGCTAAGGAGAGTTTAAGTATGCCCCACTCATGGGCTGGGGCATACAAGATGGAGGCTCTACTGTAACAAGAACATGTTGCAAGGGTATATTTGTGCCACAATTAGGTACAAGTGGAAGAAAGCTCTAAATGACTATCGAAAGAAGATAGTAGATAGGGAGATATCTACTCCCTATAAAAGATAGGGAGGTTGAACAACTAGCCTTGTGTTGCAACCAGAACAATCTTGAACTAAATACACTCAAAACTGTAGAAATGGTGGTGGATTTTAGAAGAAAATCTCCTATACTACTATAATATATATAAACAATACAATAATAAACAACACAGTATCAACAGTAGAGTCCTTCACATTTCTAGGTCCTATCATATCTCAAGACTTAAAATGGACACCTAACATCAAAAACGTCATCAAAAAAGCTCAACAAAGAACATTCTTTCTGCGCCAGAAAGCTCAAACTGACCAAGGAGCTGCTGATACTGTTCTACAGAGGAATTACTGAGTCTGTCATCTGCACCTCCATACGTGTCTGGTTTGGCTCTACAACCAAACAAGACAAACACAGACTTCAGAGGATAATTAGAACTGCAGAAAAAACAATTGCTACCAACCTGCCTTCCATTGAGGACCTGTCTACTGCATGAGTCAAAAACAGGACTGTGGAAATATCTACAGACCCCTCACATCCTGGACATAAATTGTTTCAACTTCTACCCTCAAAGTGACGCTATAGAGCACTGCAGACCAGAACAAGTAGATACAAGGACAGTTTTTTTCCCGAATGCCATCACTCTGCTAAACAACTAATTCTCACAACACTGTCAAATAATTTTCTAAGACTGTATTACTATTATTCTTCTCTTCCTTACTAGTATCTATCTCTTCCCACTTATTACTATAACCATGTTGTTTGTATTTTTCAATTTATATTGTTTTTATTTGTTTTCTAGTACGATAAATACAAGCTTATTAGTAACCTTGACATTCACTAAGTGTTGTATCTTTTTATTCTTGATGAATGTATTTTATTCTTCTTATGTACACTGAGAGCATATACACCAAAGACAAATTCCTTTTGTGTCCAATCACACTTGGTCAATAAAGAATTCTATTCTATTCTATTCTATTCTATTCTATTCTATTCTATTCTATTCTATTCTATTTATTCCACTTCATATTAACTTATAACCATTCAATGCATGATGAATGATCCATAAGAGACTTTCCTTTTCTAATTTCCTATTTGAAAGCAATTACTTGATAGTGATAGTTCCATTTATGCAATGAAGTTCTACTGCCCACCCCAGTAGTAATAGTATGATACTACATTTATCCCACCCAACAACAGAAATTTAATATTCATTAACCAAGATCAGTGTCTGCACATAACAGCAGAATGAAGTATCAGATGATAAGCAGTTGACTTTTGATTGCTCTATCATGTACCAAAGTTCCTGCTAATAAAAAAAAACCCCTACTCATTAGAAAAACAATTATTTAAAGTTGACTCTATTGCAGTGTTTCTCAACCTTGGCAACTTTAAGATGTGTGGATTTTAAATCCCAGAATTCCCCAGCCAGCATAAGTGAAACATGTCTTAAAAAGTTGCCAAGGTGGAAAAACACTGCTCTATCTTTTTTTTAAAGACCAGAGAGTGTGGAGAATGTGAAATGCTATAGCCCATTGTTTCTCTTTCAGGTATCATCATCCACTTCATTCTGTGCTGATTGTGTCAGCCATCTTAAGTACAAAGAAATCAATCGCTTTAACTGCACAATGGGGTCCATCTGAATTATGTTCTGATAGCAGCAGAATGCAATTGTCGGGAAATCTCTCCAACCTGAAGTTTAGCTGATAGACATTCTCGTGATAATGTAGTGCAGAGGATGGCAAAATGTCTTGCGGATTTGAGAGGGTTTTGTCCCCTATTCCACTTAAGAGCAATATGCAGAACCATACCTCCTCCCTTTCCAAAGTAGTAAACAATTGTTTAAATGCTTAAAAAATGCTTTCCCTTACATTAGATGGCACTTGAGTACAAAGCAGCAAGAGACAATCCATTTTGCTTTCTACCAGAGCTTTTAATAGCTAAGCGGGTATGAAACTACTGTGGAGAAAAGGCATATGTGGAAATTGTATATTATGATTCACTACCCTTCTATCGCACATACACACACTTCAGTTAGATTGACAAAATGAATGCTCCAAGGTTGATTAACTGTTAGTGAGTTCACAATATAGGTAGTCCTAACAACAGTTCTCTTAGTAGAAGAAGAAGGTGGGGAAAAAAAGTTGGAAGGAGAAGAGGGAGAGGCTAGGTTTGAGGAGAAAGATTGCTGTACAATTAAAAAAAAAGATGAAGTGGAAGAAAGGCAGCTCTGAACAAACAAATATAAATATATTAAGAAAAAGAATGAATTGTTTAAGAATAAAAGAGGATAAATATGTACAAATAGTAAAGTTAGAATTTAGGGATAAATGAAGAAGGTGTTTATGTATGCAAGTATAGAAATACTGAGATATATTCAAAAAAAAAGGAAAGGGGGGAAGACAATATTGACAAAAATTGTAATTGAGTAAAATGTATTTGAATTTGATTAATTGTATAAGATAAGAAACGACCAACACTCTGTTCAAAAAAAAGAAAGATTTGGGTGAAGGTGGGAGAGGAGAAAAAAATCAATAAAACTTGTTTTTTTAAAAAAAAAGTTCTCTTAGTGACGGTTCAAAGTTACAATGGCACTGAAAAAAAGTGACCTATGACCATTTTTCACACAACCATTATCACACCCATATGATCAGATGATCAAAACTGAGACATTTGGCAACTGACTCATATTTACGACGGTTGCAATGCCCTAGGCTCATGTGATCGCCTTTTGTGACCTTCTGACGAGCAAAGTCAATGGGGAAACCAGTATCAGTTATCAACTGTGTTACTAAGTTAACAACTGAAGTGATTCACTTAACAACTGTGGCAAAAAAGGTCATAAAATGGGGCAAAACTCACTTAACAAATATCTCACTTACCAAGAGAAGCTTTGGGTTCAATTGTGGTCATAAGTCAAGGACTACGTCTATCCCAAAATGGAAACTGCCAAGAACTACCCCAGCTTAGATTGTGGTAGAAATCCCCAGCACCACCCAATGGGTCCCCAAAAAGGTCACTAAAAAAGAAATAAAAATCACTCTCCCTCCTCACCCCGCCCCAGTCCTTTTATCGGTGAGGTTGGGTAAACACAAAATACCACCCACACAGCTTCCTGCCTCTTTGATAAAAAATGTCACTGAGGTGAGTGTGCATGGAGCACAGGTAACCTCAAATACCACTGCTGAGGTAGACGCCTCTGCTTGGGAAGAATCCCAGTGGGGCACCTAGCTGTTTTTGTCCAGCAGATTCCCAGGTACATACTGAGCACTACTACACAGTTGAAAATAGGGACTGCATTCCTGGAAAACGCCACCATAATTTCTCATTCAGCAGTTCATTTTTCAAACAAGAGAACAGATTATATTCCTTGACAATCAGAAACAGATGGTGAAAAGTGGTCAGCCACTTCACCAGCCACTGGTGAAAAGTGGTCAGCCCGTCCCCATCCGATCTCTTTGCACATGGATTTTGGAAAGCAATGACAGAGCCACGCAGACTTCTAAATCAATAATACATCATCATATTTTGGAATGCTATTGTTCCAAAGAGTCTATTTTCGATCAAAGGACAGAATAAAGCAGTCAGACAAAGGAGATGCCTGGGAGACCCGTACATCTCATTCTGTGGTCCTGAAGAAGCTTATCCCTCTAGTGACGACAGTGGGGTATAGGACATTAAAGCTTGGAATGTAAGAGAAAAAGAAGCAGAGAAAATGCAGAATGAATAAGGAGTTCTTATGGAAGTGGAGAAGAATAAACAAGGAACAGCCAGCAGAGAGAATAGAATTGTAAATGAAGTGATAAATGATTTGGGATGAAGCTGAACTAAAAGAATGCCAGAAGGAGTCTTTTAAAGATTTGAATGTGAATTATAGACACATTAGTCTGCACTACCAGCTTGCCTTGGCATGAGCCTGGCCCTCTAGTCATTTCTCAAGGACTGCATGTTGTTGTCTCCATTTTTCATCCCCCAGGCCATCAGAAAGGCAACCTCTGCACACTATTTCCTGCTCCACACCTAAGTAGTGTTTTTAACTTGTGTCAATCCAAGCATTTTTCATTTTAGCAAAGACTAAAATGCATTCTGCATTCCGTTTGGTTGTTGAGTATAGTGATAGGAGCAATCGCCAATCACTGCCATCCATGACCATATTATTTTTACAAGTTCACCAATGAGAAGGTGTAAAGCGGTGCTTTTTCTTTGATAAGTTCAGTAATGGAACGGTGAAAGAGAAGTTTTTCCTCTTCCTCCTCCTCCTCCTCCTCCTCCTTGGTGAACTGGAAAATGTTCTGCTACTTTTCTCTTCTGACTCTAGTGATAGGAAAAAATGATAAAACTGTAGTGTTTTCCGTCTTTTCCTATCAAGGAGATGCTGGTGGGAAAAAGTCAGCTATAAGGGAGAATCAATGGAGAAGGTTCACTTAAAAGAAATGATGTATTTTCAAGGAATCCCCTACAGAAATGAAAGTGATTCAGACTTGTTTTCTTGACACAGATGGGAAAGATAAAGAAATACAGGGAGGTCCATCAATCAGGGCTCATGGTAAATCCAGCTGGGAAAGTGCATCAGGCTACCATCTTGGCCAAAACAGAGAAAATTCAGAAAGGCATTTCTTAAGCCTGCTTCATTTCCAGGCATCTTATGAATAGAAGCTCAACAGCTTTAAGGCTTCAGTAGAGAAAAGCCGTAACAATAAATTAAGGGAAAGGGGGTCATAAATGGTGTGGAGAAGTTGAAAAATGGTAAATATGCAAATATAGGGTAGTGTAATTTGAAATATATTATAATTCATAAGTGATTTCCTTATGGAATGGCTGAGCAACTACCGGTAGTAGTATTGCACAAAGATTGCATCTATGCCTATCAGCCTGGAGAGTGATGTTACAGGTAGTCCTTGACTTATGTCTACAACTGAGCCCAAAATTTCTGTTGCTTAGTGAGTCATTGTTATGTAGGTTTTGCCCCATTTTATGACTTTTCTTGCCACAGTTGTTAACTGAATAACTGTAGTTGTTAATTTAGCAACAACTTAGTTAAATTAGTAATATGGTTGTTAAGTGAATCTGGCTTCCCCATTGACTTTACTTGTCAGAAGGTCACAAAAGGTGATCACATGACTCCAGGACATTGCAACCATCATAAATATGAGTCAGTTACCAAGCGTCCAAATTTTGATCACATGACTGTAGGGATGTTGTAATAGTTGTTAGTGCGAAAAATGATCATAAGTCACCTTTTTCAGTGCCATTGTAATTTTGAATGTTCACTAAACAAACTGTTGTAAGTCAAGGATTTACACAAAGAGGAAAGTAGTAGCAAGAATGAATGTAGTAAAACAAGAAAAGGCAGGGTCAGGAATACATAGGTAATGAATAAATATGGACTGAGTAAAAAAACTGAATGGTCAATATGAAAGACATATGTTGCTCATTTAGAGCAGGGGGTCTCCAAACTTGGCAACTTTAAGACTTGTGGACTTCAACTCCCATGTCTGGCTGGCTAAGGAATTCTGGGAGATAAAGTCCACAAGTCTTAAAGTTGCCAAGTTTGGAGTACATTTCTGTAAATGTAATGAATAAATGTAAATGTACTCATTTACAGAAATGAGTAAGGGATTAAATCATCAAATATATGAAAAAAGAATGAATGGGTCAAGAGGAAGGGGGGAACTGACAAAAAAATGACTTAATAAAGGAGCTCCCTTTGCGAGGGAATAGCAAGGGGTATAAAGACATAAAAGTCACTTTTTGAGTGATTCTACAACAATTGAAGTCTTGCACACAGAAGCTGCTTGCTCAACATATTTGTTTTGTTGCTAGGCAACCTCCTTATTTTCCCCCCAATTATTAAAATCAAAAGCTTTATTCGAATATCTGATGCTGATTTTTTTTTTTGCCTTCCTTTCATTGCTTCAATCTTAACAAATTCATTTTAACTCCATTATATTTAATCATATAGTAATATAGAGGGCTATTGAGGTGGGGTGTGTGGAAGAAATACAAATCTCTGAAACAGAGTAACAGAGTTGGAATGGATCTTGGAGGTCGTCTAGTCCAACCCCCTGCTCAAGCAGGAAACCCTATATTATTTCAGGCAAATGGTTCTCCAGTCTCTCCTTAAAAACCTCCAGTGATTCACAACTTCTGGAGGTAACTTGTTCCACTGATTAATTGTTCTAACCACTGATTAATTATTCTAACAAATAAAAAGCAATTGCTTAATATTAAAGTACAAATTAAAACTCATATCCGCTGCTCCAGTTCACTCCAACCTGGTGCACTTTTCAGCCATTTCTTTTCTCCATTTCCCAGGGGATTGGAGGAACAGAATAAAAGTGAGACCCTTTCTATCCTTCCCATCCTATTTTTTTCCTC
Source organism: Pituophis catenifer annectens (assembly GCF_029215685.1). NCBI lineage: Eukaryota > Metazoa > Chordata > Lepidosauria > Squamata > Colubridae > Pituophis > Pituophis catenifer. The sequence continues at coordinate 238,192,170 of NW_027256881.1, read as the reverse complement.
CCTCTCCTGCCCATGGAAAGCGATCTTGTGGATAAAATTAATTGCTGGTTTGAGGAGGCTAAAAAGATAAGAAGCAGATTAAGACCATTTCGTTATTGGTATTTTGCAGCATCATCCATCTCTTACAGTACCAAAATTATTGAAATAATGAAGGCTTTCAACCATCTCAGTATTAGTTGGATGAAATTGTAAAATAGTATAAATCGCTAGTGAGGAACTGGCTCAAGAGATCATTCAAAAGGGTTCATAAGCATAGAGTTTTACAATGTGCAACTTAAATAAGGAAATTACTTGCGAGTTGATTCTGGCATGTGCATCTCCAAAGAGTTGAGTGAACCATGTCATCATACCCACAAAAATCTATCTGGATGGTACATAAATAACTTAGTAACAATGGAGGAGCACAGCGGGAATGTAGCAGTGGGTGGTCCAAAACATCAAACTGACCACAATGAATATACAAGTATATAAAAAACAGATGGAGCTTTGATCACACATCTTCACTATTTTGACTCTACCCTATAGACACCCTGATACCATGGATGGAAATAGGCATGTGAGACATTCCTTATTTTTACATTCTCTGCATCAGGGCTCCAGGCCTGCTAGGTAATATTTGTCCTGTCATCCTTAAAGCAAAACACATGCTAGTTTTAAAAAAGGTTCTTCCTAAACAGAATTTCCCCTCCCATGTTTTTACCTGATTCTGCAGTTGTGGTGCTGCTGCTGGTATTTCTGAGAGCATGAGGTCCGCTCGGCTTGGACTGGACTGCAATTAAAACAGAATTTAAAATGAAATCTCACTAATATGTCACCACAGAAAACCACTTCCATCCTTAATCTAAAACAATAGAACAGCCATAAATAATCTGAAAGAAAGCTGCTATATCTAATTTGTTCAAATTTGAGAAACAATGCTTGGTACATTTTGAGTAATAAACTCTTTTTAAAAGTCCAATCTTATGGTTGGAATATTTTTGAAGGCCTTTTCTACTTGCCGGTACTATTTGTTCAATATGGATCAAATTGGTCTTATACGCATCAAAGCTTTCAATTCCTCTAGTGTTCAATCTGAATCAAAAAATTTGAGAGGCTAGCAATTATGTTTCTGAGAAAATAGTTTAATGGGTGCACAAGAACTATTCATTCTAAATATAAATCCAGAGTCTCTGAACTGGGAAATGGGTGGCATAATAAACATCTTAAATATAAATATATTAATTATTTAATTTAGAAATAACTAAGTAAATCACAAATATTAAGCATTTAATAGAGATACTTTGTAGAGTGAGGTGAGCGGCATATTAATTTAATAAATAAATAAATAATAAAGACTACAAAACAATATAAGAATGTATAAAAGGTAGCAATTAAATTGGTAACAATTCTTGTCATTTTTTCCCAAGAAATATTTTAACCTGTTCCACATTCTGGTTCATGTCACTAGAAGGCAAAATCACAAAACTGTATCTCATTTACTTTGGTCATACAATGCAGTGGAATTCACTGGAGAAAACAATTGTGTTTGGAAGAGTTAGTGGTAAAAGAAAACCAGGCTGTCAAACAACATGGTGACTGAACACCATCAAAGCTGACACCAGCTATCTCTCCAATTTTATTGAGTATTTAAAATTTTGCATCCATTTGATCATCGTATGTTTAACTATTTCCTCCTCCATCTTATAACTTAACAGAAATTTGTAGATTTTACTGATTAATTTCTCTCCTGAATCTAATATAATTTTGTCTAGTTCCTGTTTTTCTTTACATATTTCATACGTTTTTATATAATCCTTGTGTTTAGATTGTATCTGAGAGAAGGGAAGAACTTTGGCAAACGAACACAAAAACAACACTGGCGGTGGCATACAAGGAGAACCAGCTAAAGATGTTTTATAGGTGGCATATGTCACCTACAAGACTGGCCAAAATAAACCCAAAAAATAGTTCGGTGTGTTGGAAATGTAAGAATCCACAAGGCACTTTTTACCATCTATGGTGGACATGCCCGGCGGCAAAAAAAATTTGGTCCATTATCAAGAAATGGCTAGATCAAATCACTAAATTACAAATGGATAAGAAACCTGAAACCTTTTTGTTAGGAATCTTCACAAAATCTTACCCCAAAGAAATAAAATACTTGTTAACACACATTTTAACGGCAGCAAGGATAATATATGCTAAAAATTGGAAGGTGGAAAAAATCCCATCAGAAGAAGAAATAATAGATAAAATTACACAATGTGCGGAAATGGACAGACTGACAAAAGAGTTAAAGGAAAAAGAAGACACTGAATTTTATAAAGTCTGGAATATATGGTATCAATGGTATAGGGCTGTTACGGAAGAAATATAATCAGAAATTAGATAGAACAGAAGTACAAATATGCATATAGTTACTTCCTTATGGGCGAATAAACCTACAGAAAGAATCTCAGAATGCGAAGGTATAATTCAAACATATAACATACAGATCAGAAGTCTTAGAGAGTAAAAGAGAGAAGAGGATAAAGAAGTAATAAGAAACTATTATTTTAGGATTTAAGGGAATAAGAAAACTGTATTACTGAAAAGACCATTACGAAACAGACGCTTCAAATGATTGATTACTTATAACTGTTTATTGTATAATGTTTATTTTGCTTTTTGTTCTGTTTTTGTCATTTGTGTTTACTGTGTTTTTTCTTTATCTGTATTAATAAAGTTTATAAATTAAAAAAAAAAAAGCTGACACCAGCTAGAGCGTAGAACAACTCAATGAAATAGTGCAAGATTGGAAAATGTGGCGAGACCTGGCCCATAGAATTGCCAAGGGTTAGACACGACTGAATGGATATCATCATCATCATCATCATCATCATCATCATCATCATCATCATCATCTATTTACATGAAATAATGCTCACTGTAAAAATGAAACTGCAGTAGAAGTTCACATTTATTTTAAATATTTTCTATTTCAGATTTTTATTCCTGTTTACCTGCTGCTCAGAACCAGAGAATATTTTGAAAATGAAATGCCAATCTATTATGAGAGAGTACTAAATAATTAAATATTGCATTTGATTAAGTAGTCAGTAATTCCTGCAACCTTACTCCAGAATAAATGTGTTCATCATGGGGGTGTTTTTTTCTGCAAATGGCTCAGAGTGGAATCTCTTTAAAAATGACCAAATCAACTGACCTGTGTGACTCCAAGCAGTGCCCCAATAAGACCTATGAATTATTAGAGCTGAATCAAGCAGATCTTAATGAAATTATTTTTAGAGTATATTGGTTATTCTGTGCTATTTGATACCCCATTCTATTCAACAGCATTCCACAAAAAGAATACTGTAGCTGTTTATGTTGATTAGATGTACTTCATTCAGAGTTGCACTTTTTTGAGATGGCTGGATAGATAGATAGATAGATAGATAGATAGATAGATAGATAGATAGGTAGGTAGGTAGGTAGGTAGGTAGATAGGTAGATATCATCTCCAGGCAACATGGATAAATCAGCTAATGAAAGATGGATGGGTAGAAAATGCACCATCCAATTGGGTGCTTGGCAAAACCATTCTTCTCTATTTTTTCCTATCAGCAAAGAAAGAGAATTTGCTTTAGATAGATAGATATCTCTTTCAAAGGAGAACAGGACTTTGGAGACATTCATAGATAGATAGATAGATAGATAGATAGATAGATAGATAGATAGATAGATAGATGGATGGATGGATGGATGGATGGATGGATGGATGGATGGATAGATAGATAGATAGATAGATAGATAGATAGATAGATAGATAGATAGATAGATATAGATAGATAGAGTATTTATAGAGAGATATCTATATCTACTGTATATCTATACCTATACCTCTGTCTGTCTGTCTGTCTGTCTGTCTGCCTGCCTGCCTGCCTGCCTGCCTGCCTGCCTGCCTGCCTGCCTGCCTATCTATCTATCTATCTATCTATCTATCTATCTATCTATCTATCTATCTAGGATCATTATTTTCCCTAGTGATCTACAGCCTCCTTGGCTTCCCACACTTCCATTAAATTCCAAGAGAAGGCCGAGGAGGAAATTCATTCAAAGTAGGCTGTTTAGCAGTGAGATTATTATTAGCGCTAAAGAGGAGTCTGCCCTTGAGAAACAATTGGAGATTTTTTTCTCCTAATTTCAGGTAAATCATGGCAGGTTTTAGCTTCTATTTTCCTGTACCAACCTACCCTCTCCCCCCCTTACTATTCAGCTGCTATCACTCTTTATTAACAACAAAGCAGGTCCCAGTGGGAGATATTCTGAAATTTTTGCAGAGTTAGCATCTGAACTCAAACTAAGTATATGCATGATCTGAAATTAATTTAAATGACTGACATGACCTGAATGGCATTTCTACAGAGTATGTAAATATGCATGCATTGTGGAAAGTGGATTTTGTGAAAATTAGTTCTGATGTTGTCAGGGAAAGTGAGAGCAAATCTGGCCATTGCAAAACCAGATAGAAATAGGTCATCTTACTCAAAAGAGGAGGTCACGTCATCTGCTATTTAGGGCAGGGATAAAATGAAACTCAAGAAGGTTTCAACATTCTTACTATAATTAAGTTGGACAACTGAAATTCATAGAGTGGTGGCTTTCCAAATTTTTTAAAAATAAATATTACTCATCCAAGGTTCTTTTGGAATTTTTTTTGGTCACCTTGCCTGCATGATTCCAGTCCAGTGTAATTGGGAGAGAACTAACAGTCAGCCAGTTTGGTGTAGTGTTGAAGGTGTTGGCCTAGAAATCAGAAGACTGTGAGTTCTAGTTCTGCCTTAGGCATGAAAGCCAGCTGGGTGACTCTGGTCCAGTCACTCTCTCCCAACCCAACCGTCAGGTACAAATAACCAGACCCCCATGTATAGCGTATAAATTAGGTACTTTATTGTTCAATGCCTATTTCACTGCAATCTTTTGCTGGCAATTTGCCTCTGGGAAAAACTAGATAAGGTTCTATAACATTCAAGAGGGGGCGGATCTTGCCTTCTTGCAAATAGCAATTCCAGACTGATCCCTGCTTGATCCATCCTCCTGTCTGGGACAGGCTCTGTAGGAGATGGGCCTGAGGACAGGGTCAAACGCATCATCAGTTTAGAGTCCCTACATCCCCTAAAGATACCTTGAAGTCCATTGACTCTTATCTGCCAATTTGGCTTGCCCATTAGTAGATCAGATTCTTGTATAGGTTGCATGGGAATAAACTTGCAGTACTTTTGAACTTTATCCTGCCTCCTGGTTTCTTGTGCCAGGTTTCTTGTGCTGGTCTCTCTGACACCAGCTCACCTCACAGGATTGTTGTTGTGGGAAGAATAGAAAGCAGGAACTTTAAAAATGTCCTTTTCTTTTGTGTAAAGGCATGAAATAAACCTAAGGATAACTTTGCTCTCAGAATTGGCAAAACATTTCATTTCATTTTAGGATTGCATAAATAATAATATAGAAGGACATTTTATCGGATTGGGACGCCTTGCGCACGGTCACTCATGCCCTTGTCACCTCCCGGTTGGACTATTGTAATGCTCTCTACATGGGGCTCCCCTTGAAGAGCACTCGGAGGCTCCAACTGGTCCAGAATGCGGCCGCGCGGGTGGTTATGGGTGCAACTCGTTGCGCCCACGTGACACCCCTCCTGCGCGAGCTGCACTGGCTCCCAGTGGTCTTCCGGGTGCGATTCAAGGTGTTGGTTACCACCTTTAAAGCACTCCATGGCATAGGACCCGGGTACCTTCGAGACCAACTTCTGCCACCAATAGCCTCCCACCGACCAGTCCGCTCCCACAGAGAGGGTCTCCTCAGGTGCCATCGGCCAAGTTATGTCGGCTGGCGATACCCAGGGGGAGGGCCTTCTCTGTGGGAGCCCCAGCCCTGTGGAATGAACTGCCCCCGGAAATACGTAAGATCTCCGACCTCCGGGTGTTTCGCTGCGCTCTGAAGACCCTGTTGTTCTGCCAGGCCGGGCTATTAACATAACGTTTTTAAATTGGGGTATTTTAAATTTCTGGGATTTTAATTGGAGCCTAATTATTTAATGATTTTAAATTTTAATTGTTGTTTTGTTTCTGTGTTTTTAAATAGGCTGTACACCGCCCTGAGTCCTTCGGGAGAAGGGCGGTATAGAAATAAAATTATTATTATTATTATTATTATTATTATTTTAAATTTACTGATCTGAAGCAAATCACCATGTTAGTATGCTAAGTACAGTTTCTTTGTAATCTTTCTTTTCTTTTTTTTTTTCATTTTTTAGACCTAACAATACCATGTACTCAGTGGTGAAATCTAAAATTTGTTACTACCGGTTCTGTGGGCGTGGCTTAGGGGGGGTAATGTGACTGGGTGGGGGTGGCCATTTTTTTTACTTTTAAAACCATTTTTTACATGTAAAACCATGTTAAAAAATGCTTTCAAAAGGCTCTGACGATCCCAGCTGAGTTGCCTGATCGTCAGAGGGTTTTTTAAAAACCCTCTGCCGATCAGGCAACTCAGCAGGGATCGTCAGAGCTTGGATCGTCAGAGGCATTTAAAAGAAAAAAAGCCTCTGATGATCACCTGGCTCAACTGGGCATGGGGGGTGGGGGCAGGGATTTTTGCTACCAGTTTTCCAAACTGCCCGCCACCATCGCTACCTATTCGCCCGAGCCGGTCCGAACCGGGAGCATTTCACCCCTGCATGTACTCTATGTTGTATTTAATCTTATAATTATAAAAGCTTATATTAACAGTTATTTAAAAACTAATTAAACATTTACTGATCTAAAGCAAATTACCATCTTAGTACATTAAACAGTTTCTCTGTAATCTTTCCTCCAGACTAAAGAAACACTACATATTGCATTTAATAAGTTTACAGTAAATTACTTTATATTAACAGTTACTTAGAAGACAACTAATGAAACTGGTAAATGAAAAAGTCTTTGTGCCTATTCTTCACCTGCTTGGCTTCCATCCTTTAAAACAGCATCCCCCAACCTTTCTGGCTGGGTGGATCGGCGGAGGTGGTAGCAGCAGCGGCAGGGGAAGGGTATGGTTTCGTGCGTACACACCACTTTCACAAATGCAGTTTTGTTTGCATACATGCTCGCCCACCACTTTGGTGGCCCAGTTCTGAACAGGATATGGCCTGGCACTGGGCCATGGACCAGAGGTTGGGGACCCCTGCTTTAAAAGGCAACTGAAAGCTTGTAAAAATCGAATAGTGAGGGACCCCATCCACTTAGGACAGTCTACTAATCCTCATCATCTTCGTCTTGAAAATAACACCATCCTACATTTCTTTGACTGGAAAATCAAGTGAGTAATAAGTTCTCCTAGAGAAGAGAAAGCAAATGACTTTTCTTTTCTTTTTTTTTTTTATCAATACTATCACATATTCTTGAAAACGGGCATCTTCTCCTCCGATATTTCTTTTAACTTAGAATAGATTGATGGCGATACATGTTTCTCTTTGAAAAAAGTTAAAACAGAATATTTTCTCTGGAAGTGCAGCGGGGCTCCAGTTGGTAGTAGTCTGCAGCTACAGCTCACAAAAGCTTATGCCTTTTAATAAAATTTGCTAGTCAGAGAAAGTACTACCGGAGTCTCCTGATTTTTGCCACCAGCAATGGACATGGTTCTCCTCCCACAGCAGCTCCATGTCATCTTAGCCTCCAGAGAAATGTGGCAAGTAATGCATACATAGCTTTCTGGGGCCAGGTAATACTGCAGCCTTCTTCGGATTTATACTTCCAGAAGGAAATCTGTGGCCCTTGAAATGTTGCTGGACCACCACCAACAATCCAGAATGACTGGAGTCAGATTGCAAGGACAATAGGAGGAGGATCTATTGGTCTACGTCAGTGGATCTCAACCTTTTCTTCACCACAGACATACCACCTCCCCTTTAAATAACTTTTATGGCCACAGATCATGGCCATAAAATTGTATGCGCGCAATCCCATTCTGAACTGGTAGTAAAGGTAAGTAGAACCCACCCCTGCATCACACTACTCTTTAGTGTAATCTTAATGTACATACAGTACCTCCCCTAAAACCAATACGAGCAACGAAAACAATACAGTGAAGCTTTATTTTTAATAAGGCATAAAAAAAAGCAAAGCACATGTCTCCTCTATCACCATACTCCTCACTAGAAATTAGTACAGGTAGTCTTCAACTTACAATAGTTCATTTAGGGTCTGTTCAAAGTTATAACGGCATAAGAAAAAGCGTCTTATGACCATTTTTCACACTTTGACCATTGCAGCATTTCCCCCATGGTCAATATTGATCAATATTTGGATGCTTGACAACTGAGTCATATTTATGTGTCCCGAAGTCTTGTGATCACCTTTTGCAACCTTCTGACAAGCAAAGTCAATGGGGAAGCCAGATTCATTTAACAACTGTGTGACTCAGTTGACAATGGCAGTGATTCACTTAACAACTGTGGCAACAAAGGTCGTAAAATAGGCAAAATTCACTTCACAAATGTCTTATTTAGCAACAGAAATTTTGGGTTCAACTGAGGTCATAAATCAAGGACTACTTGTAATTTGGGAAAGCCGGATTTATTGTAACAATGTACAATTCAGAGATACTTCATACTTCATCTCAGTGGAGAAATCCAAATTTGTTTACTACCAGGTGGGTGGGTGTGGCTTGATGGGCATGGCAGGGAAAGGATACTGCAAAATCCCCATTCCCACCAGAGGTGGGTTTCAGCAGATTCTGACCAGTTCTGGAGGACCGGTAGCGGAAGTTTTGAGTAGTTCGGAGAACCGGTAGTAAAAATTCTAACTGGTCCCACCCCCATCTATTCTCTGCCTCCCAAGTCCCAATTGATTGGGAGGAAATGGGGATTTTGCAGTAACCTTCCCCTGGAGTGGAGTGGGAATGGAGATTTTACAGTATCCTTCCCCTGCCATGCCGACCAAGCCATGCTACACCCATAGAACCAGCAGTAAAAATTTTTGAAACCCACCACTGATTCCAACCCCACCCTGGGGCCAGCCAGAGGTGGTATTTGCCAGTTCTCCGGACTACTCAAAATTTCCACTATCGGTTCTCTGGAACCTATCAGAACCTGCTGGATTTCACCCCTGCTTCATCTGCCCGAATATCCCCAAGGGAGGTAAACTTCAGTTTGGGAAACCTGCCACAAACAAAGATATTCTCCGAAGCTATGTGAGTGAAGAGCACTAATAAATCCGCAGATTCAATAAAGCCAACTTACCCATTTCATTCCACTCCTCTTTCTGTCCATGCTTTTCATGGAGAAATGGGAACAATATTAATGTATTCTAGAACCTTGGTTCTGAGCCACCCCATTTTCCCTTGTCCTGCTATTGAGTTGATTTGATATTCAATGTTTGATCAAATCCAGTCCAATTTCCTTAGTAGCAAAGGTATGGTTTCCTTAGACCTGTAACACTGTTTTCATCCAGGCATTGGGATATTATAATACACTTATAATCTGATAGAAATCATTAGTAAGGGTATATGAAATGATCTAATCTATTTCAAAATTTATAAATAATTTGCTCTCAATTTGCAATTTAATAAATTGGTCCGGTTTCTAAATCTAATCTGCCCAGATTGTCAAATGAATTTGGAAAGAAACATAGTTGTACATGCAGAAAATATTGAAGAATCTTTGAATTGCCCCAAAATCTTTTTAAAAATCATTTATAGAATGTGTTTTTTTAAAAAAATTCCAATATGTAGAAATAAATAGATTTTTAAAAATCAATAGAACTCATCTACTGTTGGAATAAACCACTGAAGTGATGCTGTAGCTGATGCCCATTAACTTGCTGAACACATCTATATCCTTCTAAAACTCTCTCTCTCTCTTTTTTTTTTTTTTTTGTATATACGGTATATTTTATTTTCTACTTCTAAAACTCTTATGTCTTTTTGTTTGTAACCTTCAGTTGGGCAAAATGCTGCATCATAGGGCAACAATTTTTGAAACGACACACCTCAAATGGGCTAACTTAAATTACGCATCCAAAATCTGGGACCCATGACTCCCATTCAATTGAAATTTGTGAAAGTTTGGACGCTTTAGTGCTTCCATGCTGCCATGTTACCATGCTTCTGTGATCAACTGCAGTCATGTGAATGACATTTCCAACACTCCTTGCCAGTTTCCTATAAGAAAAATCAGTGGGAAAGCCAGCAGGAAGTTGGAAGTCACTCCTGCTTCTACTGCCTTTTTGCTCGCCCATAATCCTTTTGTTTCTCTGTAAGGAAATACCTCTGAAACAATGACCCAACAGGTCACAGGTTGTCTAATGTCAAGATAAAGCCTTGGTTCTGATCACAGCAAAAATGTAATCACAGATTTGGAAAATTTATGGCTTTCTAGATTGTAATACCCACTAGCTGCATCCAGCATGGCCAGAAATTATAGTCTATAGAATTATATATAATTTTATAGCATAATACATATAATATATAACTATATAACAATAATATTATTTATAAAGGTGCATATAACTATAGGAACGTGCAGTCCAGCATCAATTGGAAGGCCACGGTTACCCACTGTTTAGAAGCTGTGTATTATATAACATATATAGACACAAAGCTAGAGAATGACTTTCAAAACAAGTAGAGTCCCTCCAAAAACGAGTACGGAAAGACAATTTGCCATATCATAGAAGGAAATTATGAAATATATTCATTATATATTTTATGCTGTATAATGAATGTGACTGAAATTCATTAATAGTTTTGGGAGGGTTAATTGCTACTATTTTTTTTTGTTAAGCCAAATTTCTTGGCTGACCCTGACCAACATTTACTTGTAGACTACAGTAAGCCAAAATACATTTCGCTGCAGTTTATTCCCGTGAACATCATGCGGGGAGGGGGAGAAGAGAAATCTCAAATCTAGCAAACAAGCAAACAATTAGAATTGCACACTAATTCCAAAATACTTAGCTTATCACCTTTCTATCTTGGTTGAGTACCTTTAAATAGAAAATGGAATGGAATGGAATGGAATGGAATGGAATGGAATAGAATAGAATAGAATAGAATAGAATAGAATAGAATAGAATAGAATAGAATAGAATAGAATAGAATAGAATAGAATATTCCTTACTAGCCAAGTGTGATTGGACATGCAAGGAGTGTATAAATTCTCCAGTGTACATACAAGCAGCAAAGTGATATCATAAATCATAAAATACAATCATAAATCATAAGATATAACCAACAAAGTGATAAGATACCAATAGGAGCAAATAATAGGAGTGATGAGAAGAATAATAGTAATACAGTGCTATTACATGATTAGATATCTTTAGCCATAAGACAATGCTGGTGCAGTTAAGTGTTTAGCAGGGAAATGGCATGGGGGAAAAACTGTCTCTGTGTCTAGTTGTTTGGCATGCAATGCCCTATAGTGGCTTCCTATAAACTAGATTTTCCATTAATACAAAGTAAAACATTGGCATTTATTTTATGTTTGTACAAAACACATTCCACTGATTCAGTGAAATATCTTGAAGAAGTTATCTTGGTATTTGCTGTGTGACCTGATCCAATAAAAAGTTACTAAAAATTCTCACAGATTTTCCAGGAAAACTCTTGTATGTAAATTTACACAGGGCTCGGGAGAATACTCAGGATATGGTAAAAAACGTGATGATGGTGACAATGGTACAATTGACGCTTCATCTGCTTTTATATGTATTGCATAGCCCATCTCGATATTTTTCACAATATCTTGAGATTCGTCCGACAGTCATGATCAACCAAGGTAAAAAGCAGATTACTGTAGCAGAAATCTGCATAATTGACATTTGATCTTTCATCATACAAATCTAATTAAGTAATATTTTAATTTCTATTGAAAGCTATTCTACTGAAATACTCATGAATAAGAATATCTCCATATTTTATATAGTTTTATTTTCTGTGAACAATTTGACCCTTGTTAATAATTTTAAAACGCTTGTAAAGAAGGAAAATGTGTTAAATTCCTGGGTTGAAATCACTGCTGTAATTCAAATTAATGTTGTTCTGAAGTCTATTTTCTCAGTTACCGCTATATTACATCAAAATTTATTCTGCAGAAATGCAATGAATTATTAATCGCATCTCCTAAATTGGTTCCAGAATAGATTGCTGGTGGGGAAAAATTTGCATGAGTTTTGGTGTGAAAGAAAGAAAGAAAATGGCACACAATCAGTGCATCTTTGAAAATCCAAAGCGTGAGGTTGGAAAACTATAATGCTTCAAGCCATCACATGAATGTTGACTTAGAATAGATTAATATCAATTAATGGTAAATAAATTATTTGGAAAGCCTTACAGACTAAATGAGAGCAAATTTTTTTTAAGCGCTTTAATTCTAAATGTACAAAAGCAGTACATTTGGTCACGGCCATAATTCATTCCATAACTTTGGTCACAAACCGATTTGGTGGTGACCCGAACCTAATTTTGGAAATTTGGCGCTCACAAAAAAAAAAGGCGCGAAAGGGGAAATCGGCCGCGAAAAAAGTACCCCCAGCCACCCAATGTCTAATTCTGTTTTATATTTAAAAAAACTCCAAGCAAATTAAAAATCCTATTTTTTTTCCTACCAAGGGACCTATTTCTTGAAGGAAATTTTTATTGGGCAGATCTGAAATTCAATTAAATCACAATTTTCAAATGAACAGGTTTGTTTTAGGATTTAAAATATACTGATATCTGGCGTAATCATGTGTCTGAATCACAACCCAACTCTATATTATTATGATTATGATTAAATGCCCTGTTGAACCTTATATCCCAGTCTAAGTAAGGGTTTTTAGCAACAGGGGGACCTAATCAACCAGCTTGCCTTTATTTCTTCAGTTATAACGGTGTCTTGACATCAGTCCAAAATTTGACACGGCACATAATCAAAATATATATTTTTAAATCAGATAGAAAACAACCTGGCTTGCTTGTTTTCATTGTTTTTCTAATGAATTAAGTATGTAGAAGCAATTGTAAAGCTAAGACGGAAGAAGGTGCAAATAAGACAAATGTCATTGACTTGTTTGGTAAAGGAAGTTTCTATGAGATTGTCAAGCCTGCTGCTACTTAACTGTACCAGGGCACTTACAAAACTGTATGGGAAATTGAATTTTTACAATGTTTAAATCATCCTTTATGTTTGTTCCAATTGCATAAATGTCAAGGATTTTATGAGCATGGACGACTGATGTTTGTATTCTTGAAGGCCATTCATTCTTCAAACAGAAACCTAGGAGATGACAATATAATTATTTGCACACAATCAGTCTCTCATTTAAATGAGTTAAGTTAGCAGAAGATTTACACATGCCAGTATTGGATTTCATTAGAGTCTATAACAGACAACAAAGAATTTGCTTTTTCCAATGAGATGTGCTCCTTTTCTGCTCTAAAGCAACTAGGTCATCAGGCAAGTGTATGAAGACATGGCTTGAAAAAGTTTTTGATGCTGCCTGCCGTAACACATACAGTTGTTGCTGCCACAAGGCATTGGCATATTGACAGTGTAACAGAGAATTCTTGGGGCAGCGCTTAACTCTGCTGGGCCTCAAGCCATGTGGTGTTTTTTCTGTCATTTCTGTTCCTTTGTTTGGTGATCCTTTTGTGGGTTTTTTTAATTGTTTCTTGTTTTTAAATGTTTTTAACTATATGTAAAAACCGCCACAAATCATTGGGAATCGGGCAGCTTTTATTTATTTATTTATTTATTTATTTATTTATTTATTTATTTATTTATTTATTTATTTATTTATTTGATTTTCTTAGGGAATTGAAAGGGACAAATCTCCCATTTCTGTAGAGTATGGCAACAACAGACTCTTTTGATGACATGAGAACTATTAATGATCCGTTGATAGTAACCGCCAAGTTTGTCTTAACTTGGAAATATTTTGTATTTGGTTAAGATCTTTGGCAACTCTATGGCACTAAGTACCTCATCTACATCCCATGGAATGTCTACAGAAGTGTGCATTTTAGTAAAGCGGTATTTAATAATTTAATTATTAAAAATGAATGTATATTTATTTCTTGTCATACCCTAAAGTGAATAAAATCCATTATTCACATAAATCCCTCCACTCAGAATCATTTTGTAGGGGAGATGGGCAGCATAAAAAATTCCATAAACAAACAAACAAATAAAATTTTAACAGGTCACAGTGATACAAAGTTTGAGTATTCTTTGAGTAAATATCTCAGTCTACTAAGGTTAGCTCCATTGATTTCTTTCATTCACCACTTGCTAATATGAATTTTATTTCTCATATAAAACTAGATTTTTGATCAGTGAGCAAACTTAGCATAATACTGAATCTTCACAGCCCTTAAGCACTTCTGTGCTGATGTTTGGTCTTGAACTATAAATAAATTTAATTTTAAAAAATTCCATGCTGATGGCAATTGTTATCCTGCAACATATGGTCTGGATTAATTACTTCAGTTCTCATTTCAAAAGCTTATTCCAATAGATATAGTCACATTTAGATTAAATTGTAATATTTACCTGTCTTGTGTTCCAAAAAACAGTTGCAACCAGAAGGTGACACTTGACCCAATATGGCCTTAACTATGACTATAATTGTTTGCAAACTGCTCCTAACATGATAAATTCTTAGCATTAGAGTATTCTACTGCTCTGAGAATCTCGTTTCACTGGATCAGCCAGATCAGATCAACCACATGGCACCATTTCTGGGAACATTTCTCACAGCCCCTCCTAGCTGGAATTTTCTATTCAAGTTTAGAATGGTATTTTTCAACCTTGGAGATTTTAAAATGAGTGGATGTCAACTCGCAGAATTCCCCAGCCCGAGTATAGCTGACTGGGAGCTGAAGTTTGCCCATTTTAAAGTTGCCAAGGTTGAGAAACACTGGTTCAGAAGAGTGAAATTTCCACAGAACATACTAGAATTGCAAAACTTCTGGTCTAACCTTGAGCTGGTAATGAAAGGCAGAACTTTACCAATCAAGCGACTTATAAATATAAGATAGAAAACCTGAAAGGAATATGTATCAATTGTTATGCAAAATAATACTTTGATAGCTTGAAAGCGTAAATTACTTTCACGGTAGCTCCATGAACAAGATTCAAACCCACAAATAATCATTAAAATACTTCTCGATATCTCTTTAGTCTTATCTGAAAAAAACAGAAGATGGTTCAAAGAGAGGATCGCTTTGTTCAGGTGTTCAGAAAAGAGAGGCACTAATATTAAGGGCAGCAGGAATTGGTACCATGAAATCTTGCTATTCAGAATGGACCCTGGACATAATCTATATTAACTTTGCTATAATTGAAGAATATTGATTGTAATGTTTCAAAATGTTGATCGGATTATTATCAGCAAATTATTATGGAAACTTAATAGGATTTGGTGGATTACAGAGCCCCTGTGAAGCATACATGGCCGGCGGGCTGAGGTGATCAGGTGTACTAATAACAATTAACTAAGAAAAACAAATCTGCTACTGTAAAACAAAGTACAACAGGACCAAACTATAAGTGATAATTTTGTACCTGCATAGTAATTACAGAAATAAAAGTTAACATGGGGAAAGAAGCTACATAAGACTGAAACTTTGTGCGTGCGCTACAAGTGTCTGATGGAATTATCCCACCTTCACCCATTATTAGCAGTGGCTGGAGCCAATGGGCAATTTCCTCCATTTTATAAATGGGAAAGGAAAGACATGCTTCCTTTTGATTGAGGAGCAATCAAAGAAGTAAAAAGGGTAAAAAAAATGTCATTTCATCCCCAAATACATCAGATATCAAGATTCTTCATTTGCTAGTTGGTTCACTTTTAAAAGATATGAACTGTACACTACAAGGGCAAAAAGGGTAATAAACTGTGACAATTTCTAATTAGGCCAGTAATGAAAGTAGCAGCAATTTGTAAAATGCAGAGACCTTGCCCATCGCCCTGAGCGAATTAAAGATGGATCGCAGTTCTCCTCATTACAGAATTATATTCCCCCAAAAAAATATATTTTCAAGTAATGTGCTCAGAAGGAAGTAAAAAAAATCTCGTTCTTGTATGAGCTACATAACTTGAGTTTTTAAAGAGCAGCTGAAAGGTGTAACACAAAGCTGCCAAAATCACACCTTTCATTCTGGATTGCTTCCTTTATTTTAGGAGCACAACCGACAACTGGATTCAGATCTTTAAAATCTCTGTTTCCTGTAGGCATCTACAAAAGAAAGTGGGAAAGCATGGCCAATTGCTCTGAATGTATATTTGTAATGTTTCATTAGGCCTCAATAAACTTTAATAGCTCAGTCTAATAAGATGCAGTTCTGCCTTCAAAGGAAGCAAAAAAAAAAAAGCAACAACACCCAAATAAATCACTAACACTTAGTCCAAAGGTCAGTCTAAGAGGAATATGATAATGAAAATCAATGGTCGAAGAGAACTTTATTCAGCCTTTAAGACTGACCTTGTACCAGTTATCAATGCTATTCCAGATACTAGAGCTAGTCCCAAAACAGATTCTTGGAGGTCCTCAAAATCTGCAAAAGAATTCTGTTTATTTCCCCTCTTATTGTCCATAAGTTATTATTTAATTTATTATTTCATTTAGCAATTATTGTCCTTGAGTATTGTCCTTAAGGAATCATTCAGGATGAACATGCCGGGGAAGTAGCTTCTAAAAAAGGCTGCACATAGTGAAATGGCCCTATTGCTACTTATCATTCAGTGCCCATGTTAGAGATGGACAGTATTCTTAAATTCATGCTACACTGCCTAAGCAAAGTCAAATGGTTTCTTCTTCAACATTGTGAATCAATTTTTTTAAAAAAGGAATGCAAAAGGGATGTACAGCATACTGTAGGAAATCTGAGGTCTTTTAGCTCCCATCAAACTGTAACGCCCATCCCTCTCCCATTATCAAGGGGGATTGGAGCTTCTGGGAGTTGTGATTCAGCAACATACGGATAATGTAACTTTTTGCATTGTCAATTGATAGCTGTTAAAGTACAAAAAGCAAAGAGGAGAGATAAACAGAATTCTTACAATGAACACAAATTTTGAAGCCCTCCAATGATCTTATTTGGACCAGTGCTATTACCAGTAAGAGGTAAGCACACATTGACCAAGCTTGTAGAAAATAACTAATACATTGAAATTCTGAAAATTATATCAGATGAAACTACCTATGAGGATCCATCCCAACTGCAAAAAATAAAATGACAACAGTGAAGTGAAGCAAATTGCCCCTATTTGATTGAAATTCCTAATTTCATTCCTATCAGATCTCTCTCCCCCCTCCCCCTCCCTCCCTCTCCCTCTTTCTCCTGAACTATCAGGAAAGTTAAATTTGGAACAGCGCGGTGCAAAAGAGCAAAGATGTCTCTTTGTATTCAGAAAAGGATGATAATGAAATAATTGAGATTCAGTGCTTAGAGCAACTTTTTTTTATTATTATACAGTGTTTTTAGTGTTTTGGAAAAATGATTGCTATGGGAGCGGAGGAGACATGGTGGAAGATTATAAAATTAACTGAATGTTTGATTTTACCATTATTATTTAAGTATCACCTAGCTGGCAGTAGATTCAGGACAAAAGTAAATAGCCCCTAAAGGAATTTACTATCTCCAAAATAATTAAATAGCTCTTAAAGGAGGATTAAGCAAAAATATAGTAATGAATAAACCTAACAGCAGATATTAACAGAGTAGCTGCTAAAGTTGAGCTGGCAGGGATTGGTAATTCCTAGCCAGGAGGAAATTGAGAGTGTAGTGGTAGGAGAGGGGAAGAATCTTTGCTGGAATCATCTGCTTATGCACTTTCCAGCAATTGTTTGTTGGCTATGGCCAACAGATCCTTGTCCAAAACCATTTAGCTTCTTTTATGTTGTTAAGCAGCTCCTTCAGAGGTCCCTGCAATCACTAAATGCTGGAAATGCCATCAGATACCAGGATCGTATTATCATATGTGGTGGACGTGTCCAGAAGCGAGGAACTACTGGATTAAAATTAAAACATGGCTAGAGGAAATGATACAACAACGTATTGATTTAAAATCTGAACTGTTCCTATTGGATATCTTACCAGAGAAATATAGTAAAGGGAATACTTATTTGATTATACATATTGTAACTGCAGCGAGAATTGTATTTGCACAAAACTGGAAAGCAGAGAAAATCCCTTTAGAGGGAAAAGTAAGAAAATATTGGAATGTGCAGAAATGAATAGATTGACATTGGCTATTAAAGAAAAGGAAGAATCTGAGTATTTTAAAGTATGGGGG
Source organism: Pituophis catenifer annectens (assembly GCF_029215685.1). Taxonomy (NCBI): domain Eukaryota; kingdom Metazoa; phylum Chordata; class Lepidosauria; order Squamata; family Colubridae; genus Pituophis; species Pituophis catenifer. The sequence continues at coordinate 238,173,892 of NW_027256881.1, read as the reverse complement.
CAATTATAACATTGGTTAGAGAATATATATATATATATATATAAATTTAGATAATTGATGAATTAATATAAACATAAGAAATTTGGGAAGAATGATGTAACAATCTAAATGAAAAAATAGAGGTATGATAGAAATATAATATGAAAATGATGGAGGAGGGAGTAGAAAACACAAAATATGTACTCAGATGAAACACTGAATGATTAAGGATGCATTGTTTGTTTGTATGTTTGTTTTCAAAAAATAAAAAACTTTTAAAGAGGTCCCTGCAATCTGCAATCAGTGTAATGTGATAAATGGGCTCTATGTCACCCCTCTTTACATATTAACTTTTCAAAGAATGTAGCCTGCTTCTTCTTCCACTTTTCCTAACAGAGACCTTTTCTTCTGGGCTGGGTAAGAGACTTGTCATCTAACGGCTACTCTGTTGCCTTTTCAGTTTCACTTCTGTAGCTATTTGAGGGCCATTGAAGAACTGCAGAAGAAATGAATAAAGAATCTCTTTTCCTATCCCTTTAGGCGTGGGGTTAATCAGGAACCCTTCCATGCAATGTATGCAGGATCGCATTAGATTACTTCTGAACAAAGAGAATGGAGAAGCAGCAGCTCTAGGCTTCATGTTCAAAGGGTTGCTGATGCCAACAATTACAACTTCATCGCAAAAGGCAAGGCCAAAAGGAAGGAGAAGGTTTGAATAATTAATAAACTGACTTTGAACTGATGCCTCATCTAAAGGTCCTTGAGAACACAGAACAAATAATAGAGTCAGAAGGGACCTTGGAAGTCTTCTAGTCCAGCCACCTGCTCAAGCAGGAGACCCTATACCATTTCAGGCAAATGGTTGTCCAGTCTCTTTTTTGAAAGCCTCCAGTGATGGAGCACCTACAACTTCTGAAGGCAAGCTATTTAGAAAAAGCTAAATGGGGGAAAAACCCCAGAAAGTTGGAGAGGAATGAAGATGCAGAAAATAAGCAAGAATGAAGAAGAGGTACCTTTTCTGACCGCCATTAGGGAAAGGGCCATAACGAGCACCTCCGCCAGATCCATTTCTCTTGAGTGTATATTAAAAACAAAGATCTTCAGAGTTGGGCAAAAAAAATAAAAAAATTCCCCCAACAAGCTTTGTATTTCATTCTCCTGACGTTGTAACTAATTTCCATACAACAGCATCCCTCACTCACTTGTGGTTTCACTCATCGAGAAACTGTCAGTATGGTCCTAGACTGGGTAGCAGCTCAAGGAAGCTGAAAAATACAGCAGAAGGAGGCAAGTGCATTCAGAGAGCGGAGGGGGAAACAAAATGAAACTCTTATCAAATGATACCGGCGATCAAGATGCTACAAAGCAAGCATTAAGACTTCCTCCAGGAGAAGCGATGAGATACAGAGGCTTGATAGTTTTATCTTGGATCTTTTTCTCAGAAATGCATGATTTAGCTGCTGCTTTTCCTCTGCAATGAACTTATTCTCTTTTCTTTTCATGGGCTGAATTTTAATGAAGATTGTTGATGTCAATGGTGAAATTATAAAATTCTATTTTTGAACCAGCCGTTTCTGTCTTTTTTGTCTTCAGATTCATAATCTCTTTGGTTTAATGTCCCCTCATTCCCTGCCATAAAACTCAAGAGAAACCATTTGGTTGCTAATTGAAAAAGATGGGTGCTTGAAGCCAAACTGAAATGTCTTTGGGCAATTTCTTGAGATCCTTCAATTCAGCTCAATCTTATCTCCTTAATGATTTCCTTTTTCTGCAATATCATTTCTACTGGACTGCCCATGCACTAGCTTTTAATCTACGGCTCTAAACCAAAGAAATCAGAAAACACAATGTGCGGGTAGAATATCTCACCATATAGTTTTAATTTTAATTTTGGCCTCTAGTCCCAGGAAGCTTTGAATCCCAGGAAGCTTTGAAATGCTGCCCTCCAATGGATTTTTATCAGTACTACAGAAACACATGGGGGAGGACTCAGATGTCAAGTTGACAGGTCCTCTACATGTTCTATCCACTTGTTCCTTAACACACCTGTTCATTGGAGAATGGCCAGTGCAAAGCAGTGGTAAATTATGAAAAATTCTGTTGTCTCTTCGCCGTCCAATGTTTCCTTCTCTAGGGTGCCCCAGTGCCAGATAGCACTCACGCTCCAATATGTGGGAGAATCGGCCTTCCTCCCTCCCAGCTTGTTTTCAGAAGCGCATGGAATGCTATTATAGTATCTGGCTCTGCTGACTGAAAGTGTTCTCTCTGCAAAACCTCCATATGTTTTCAGTGCAGGGACGATAAGGGCAATGGAGAGAAAACACAATGGGCTTGATTGAAAGCAGGGAAGGGTGTAGCAGAGCTCAAAATGAAAGATGCATTGCTGAGTTGCAATGAATGGACCTCAGGAATTTCCAATTGCACTTAATTTATCATTATTGGATGATAACAGATGGGCTTTAGTCTCAGGACAGATGCTGATAATTGGGTCTATTGTTCTTATGCAGTTCTACTTTTTAGATTGCTATTGTCCTATCCAAAGGGAAACTCGTATGGCAAAATATGCAAGTCATATATTACCTACATCCAAAACCACAGCTTTGGACGATGCACATTTCCCATAAATGTTCATGCAGAAGACAAATAAATAAGAACAGTAAGCAGTTACATCAGAAAGTCCTTTCAACTGCCTGGAGTCATTTTGTTAGACAAGTATGTACAGGGACCCACTTTTTTGTTGTGCTAGTGATTTGGATTGTTGTTTCTCATATTTTATTTTATTTTTTTATTGTGGTTTATTGGTCTGTAGAGACTCTCAGTCATTCAGGTCATGGTTGTCCCAAAGGTGCTTTTTCAGGAGGCAGGCAACTAGACTTTCTAGTTTTTTTCTTTTGAAGACGTTTCGCTTCTCATCCAAGAAGGAATATGCAAGGAATAGAAATCCTTCCATTCCCCACTATCCTGTCAGAGCTGAAGAAGCTTCTTGGATGAGAAGCAAAACATCTTCAAAAGAAAAAACAAGAAAGTTCAGTTGCCTCCTAAAAAAGCACCTTTGGGACTATAGTGTTTTTATTGTTTTTAATTCTATTTGAGCCCAGGATTACTAAATGAGACGGGTAGTTATATACATTGGATAAAAAAATAAAAAAAATAAAAAAAAACCCATACCTTCTTCATATATATCCCCACAGCTATTATTTAAAGAAGAAGAATTACTTCAGCCAGATATGTCTAAAAGGCTTCCTTAAAAACAGATTTACATCACCAGATTGGCCTGAAAATCTCAATGTTACCTTCTGGTTTCTTGACATCAATTTTATCTCATTCCTAGGCTGCCCACAGTTGTATGGGATAGTAAAATGAGTGCATATAAATTTAGTAATAAATACTTTTAAAACATGATTTAACTAGTGTAATCATGTTTTAAAAGTATTTAAAGATTTTAAAATAAATCATTTTTTTCTACTTGTTCATCATAGAACCATGATGGAAAAAATAAACATGGTAATTCTGCCTCTTTGCAGTCTGATTTTTGAGGGAGTTCATGTTCATGTTACCGGGCAGTTTTTAATTGGTAGATTCTCATGCCCAAATGATTTCGACACAAAGGCTACATCTTACATAAAAGAAAGATGAGAAGTATGTGACACTAGTTGTGCTTCAGCCAATCCCTGCCTTCAATATAGCCATTCCTCCCAGAGTGTGTTGGTCAGAACTTGCCTCAGTGAAGAATTTTGACTTGCTCAACAATCCAACCACACATTGAGGTAAAGTCCTTGTGGAGAGTCGGTGATTAGCCTTGATAATCACCGACTTCAAGGCAGAGCAAAGGTGGTCTATTTTGAAGTGTGGTTTGTTTCAATCTCAGGAGCTTGTGTTTTTGGTTCATGTGCTAGACATGTACTAAATGAATATTCAGCAAAGCAACCCACCCACTCCTTTTTGCAGTTTAGAAGTGGGGCTCTACTTTGCTTTTTAGTTTTGCTTCAAAAGGACACTTTTGCTCAAGCCTTACAAAAAGCACCATATTTTTTCAAAGATCTCTACTGCCTTGGTGGACAGCACACATTTGATTTTGCCTGTCCCAGGTGACATAAAGTAGAAACAAGATTTCAAACAACAGATAAATAGGCCAGCAGTAATTGAGTTTTGCTAAGTTTTGCTGGTGAGGAAAGGCTCCAAAACCCGAACCTATAATGAAGTGTTTTTCAAACTTGGCAACTTTAAGATATTTGGATTTCAACTCCAGAATTCCTCAGTCAGAATACTGGGCTAAGGAATTCTTTAACTCCATCCATCTGCTATGAAGCTTCTAACTGTGATTTATTAGCTCAGTCAGGACAATTGCCTATTAGGCATTTACACAACTGATTTAATATTTTGCCTACCTGCTTGTCTGCATTCCTTCCTGCTGGTTGCCTGTTTTTGAACTCAAAGATCTGTTGCCTTAGTTATCCAGTCTTGACACTGTGAGTGGAGAAAGTCTCCTTTAGAGAGGAAAAAGACATTTTTGAAATATTTAATAAACTACTGTGGAATGCAAAGAAATGGATCAACTTTTTCTTTGGCCTGTCCCAATCTTTCCCATTCTGTTGACTTCTATATGTGCATTGAACTCGGAACTCTATATACATTACACTTGGAAATTGTCCTCCCAGTGTGACCAATATGTTTGCTGACTGGGAGTTTTGGAAATTATAGTCTGCCATATCTGGGGAGTACAGAATTCAGACTAATGCAGCCTAACACTGGTCCATGTCCAGTGTATCTTGAATCACACTGAAGCAGTTAATTGCTATTGTCTAATCTGTACTGTTTTGTAAACATGCTTGTCTTCTGTCCTCATGAAACAGATGTAGGTACAATATTGGCACGTGGTTGGCTCTAAATTAGCATAGGATGGTTTCCTTGCCAAATTATCCATTATTGGTGCCGCTATCATTAATTTGGTTCTAGGCTATGCAGGTGTATAGATTTTGTACCAATAGGGACACATCCCCAGTTACATACAATCTGTTTTGACAGCATCAAGCTGTTTGGATGTAACTCAGCAGAACGAAGAGCAACCTTTGCCAAGTGATGATTTGGAATCCAGCTTCCATGTCAGATGTTTTCCCCCACCCACTTCATCTTTCTTATTTAAATTAGTTCAGAAAGTGCCTGCCAAGATTAAGATCAGATGTGTGAATAGCAAATGTCTCCTGAACTTCGCTCAAGCTTTGCTTTAGGCCTCTCTTCCTCTTCTTGTTTTAAAGAATTGGTTGTAATTTCAAAGCAACACATCCCAAATGGCTTTTTTTTTTTAGAACTCTACAGGTCTGGGCAGCCTCCTCCTGTTTTAAAACTTTCATCACACAACATTGTTTAAAAGACAATGAGAAATTAAGACTCAGTGCCATCGTTCAATTAGTAGATCACGGGGGAATTAAGAGGGAAAAAGTTGAAATGTGATGACAACCCATCTCAAAAGCTCGGGAGTTACATCAGAAGGAAATGGCACCACAAGGGAAGGGTTAATTTTGGCATTTGGGAATCAATTTGATTATTCTGAAAGATGGACTTACTGTTCAGTGACAAAGATCTAGAAGTCAATTTTGTCAAACTTCAAAACCGCAAAGATCAGCAGGTATGATTGAGTCTGATCTCTGACTCTGATATATTTGCCTCACTTTGGATATAAAAAATAGAACGATTGATTCCCCTGTAAGCAAAACATTTAAAAATCAAATGGTTGATTGTCTGCAGGAAGATAGAGTCAGGGAGAAAGGGTCAATCCACTATCAAGCATCATGCCTGATTTTCCAATCTGTTTGACTCGGAAAGGTCTAATAACGATAGTAGAAAGAAGCAGAGAGAGAAAGCAGCCTATCTAGACAGGTATGTATCTGCAAAGTGGCTAAATGAGCCTTACTGATTATAGCAGAAATTTGCTAGTTGTGAAACCTTATAATTATGTTTACTAGCTCCCACTGTGTGCTGTTCCACAAAATGGAAAACTGTCTGCATCTATATCTTACCCTCTCCCATATGTCCCTCGTTGCTGTAATCTCACAGCTGTCTTACATTACTTCCCCAGGGCTTCATTCCCATCCCCCAAATGTCATTCTTGATTATGTATTAATTACTCATCACCCAAAGTGTGGAGGCGCTGTACTTAATACCCAGCTTGAATGTATACATCTTCTAGTTTGTCATTTAACTGCCTCCAGCAATGGCTACCTTTATAAACCGCCTCATTAAGTTTAATTTAGTCAAATGCCTTTGCCTTGTTTTTAAAAAAAAGTAGAGGAGGGTTAATAAAGAGAACAAGTACTTCAACTGGTCAATGCTTATTTTTTTAAATTATATCCAGAAATTGGAAGAGTGTATTTTAATACTATAAGCTGCCCAGAGTTGCTTGCAATGAGATGGGTGGCTAAATAAATAAATAAATAAATAAATAAATAAATATATTATTATTATTATTATTATTATTATTATTATTATTATTATTATTATTTATTAAATTTATATGCCACCCTACTCCCGAAGGACTCAGGGCAGTGAACAGCCAGAAAATAAAATACATATAATACAAATGTTAAAACCATTTAAAATACATTAAATCATTTGGCCCAGAAAACAAATTTAAAACACCCCAATTTATAAGACACATTTAAAATTTAAAAAAGCAATTTAAAAGAAAGGTTAGGCCAGGCCAGCCTGCTGGAATAGGAATGTTTTGAGGGCACGGCGGAAAGCGTGCAGATCTGGAATCCTCCGTATCTCTGGGGGGAGCTCGTTCCAGATGGCAGGTGCCCCCACAGAGAAGGCCCTCCTGCTGGGGGCCGCCAGTCGACACTGTTTGGCTGACGGCACCCTGAGAAGCCCCTCTCTATGGGAGCATACCGGCCGGTGAGAGGTTACTGGTGGCAGAAGGCAGTCCCATAGATACTCCGGTCCTAAGCCATGGAGGACTCTAAAGGTGGTAACCAAAACCTTGAAGTGCACCCAGAAGACCACCGGGAGCCAGTACAGCTCACGCAGGAGGGGAGTCACATGGGAGCGCCACGTCGCTCCCATCACCACCCGTGCGGCCGCATTCTGGACCAACTGCAGCCTCCGGGTGCTCCTCAAGGGGAGCCCCATGTAGAGAGCATTGCAGTAATCCAGGCGGGAAGTGACGAGGGCATGAGTGACCGTGCTTAAAGAGTCCCGATCCAGAAAGGGAGGCAACTGGCGAATCAGGCGAACCTGATAGAAAATCCTCCCGGTCATGGCCGTCAAATGCTCTTCTAAAGACAGCCGTGAGTCCAGGAGGACACCCAAGTTGCGAGCCCTCTCCGTGGGGGCCAACGACTCACCCCCAATAGTCAGTGATGGCACCAACTGACTATATCGGGACGTCGGAAACCATAGCCACTCGGTCTTGGATGGGTTGAGCCTGAGCCTGTTTCTCCCCATCCAGATCCATACAACCTCCAGGCACCGGGACATCACTTCGAGGGCATCATTGGGGTGATCCGGGGTGGAGATGTACAGCTGAGTGTCATCAGCGTACTGATGGTACTTCACCCCGAAACCATGAATGAACTTACCCAGCAGCTTCACATAAATGTTGAACAGAAGGGGCGAGAGGACCGACCCCTGTGGCACCCCACATACAAGGGGCCTCGGGGTCGACCTCTGCCCCCCTGCCAACACAGACTGCGACTGGTCGGAGAGAAAGGAGGAGAACCACCGCAACACGGTGCCCCCCACCCCTAACTCTTCCAACCGGTGCAGCATGATACCATGGTCGATGGTATCAAAACCACTGAGAGGTCTAATAGGACCAGGACAGAGGAGCAGCCCCTGTCCCGATCCCTCCAGAGATCATCAACCAATGCGACCAAGGCCATTTCCGTGCTGTACCCAGGCCTGAAGCCCAACTGGAACGGATCCAGATAAGCCAATTCATCCAGGTATTGAGGGAGCTGTCGCGCTACCACACTCTCAACAACCTTCGCAATGAAGCGAAGGTTGGAGACTGGACAGTAATTAGCCAACACTGCCGGGTCCAGTGCCATTTTATTAAATAAATAAATAAATAAATAAATAAATAAATAAATAAATAAATAAATAAATAAATAAATAAATATTGAATTTATACCTTATATTGTCTGTTGTCTACCAAATATAGCTGAAGTAAGCAGTTCATTGCCTGCTATCTTGAAATGTAGGACAGTATTTTTGGAATAAAACATACTTAATTACTACAAAATAAGACATTACAAACTCAGAGAATATATTCAACTGTAGAAAAATGTATTTAGAGTTAAGGTTTATTTCATAGTGCACTTTTATGTTAGAAAAACTGATTTTTTTTTCATGCTGCTGTGCTCTGCCTTACTTGAATAGTAATGATTTTAACAGATTTAAAAGTAGTGATTTTACCTTTATTCTCTTGCCTGTAATGAGAGAGAGGGGGAAGAACAAGGATGAGTTAAGTCAGTAGAGGAAGCAATTGAGTGTTAATTAATTTGTGTAAATGAGGATTCAGATTTTCATTTTCACTTTTTTTAAAATTGGGAGCCAGAAAAAGGAATGAAGAGCTAAGGCATCAGCAAAAATATTTTTAAAATATAAATTAATCTCTTGCATGTTTCTGATAGGGGGATGGTAGGATTTTTATTAATTTATTTTGTTCTCTGGTGGATGGGAGAAAGCAAAAAAAGTACAAGACACTATAAAGACATTTTAATGGTAAAAGTTAATGTATCTTGGAGGCAAGGAGATGGGTGAATTTTAATTTAATTTTGATTTTTTAATGGAGAGAGGAATCCACTTCCACTGGTATAGTTTTACTTGTTAATGTTTTGTTGTTGTTTGTTGTGTTTGTCACTCAGTACATTTTCTGGGAAATTTTAACTGACCAGAACAAAAGGTTAGGATATCTGAGGGCTAAATATCTTATTAAAGACAGACTATCCTGGATACAGGTTCCAAATGAAACCAGCGAAGATAAACAAACAAACAAACAAACAAAAAAACCCAGAGGAAAACAAAGGAGATATTAGAACCCAAAGGTAAAAATGCACAAAGAGAAGCCAAAGCCAAGAAAGACACTGGTGTCTGGAAGGATCTTAGCAAAGAATGTCAAAGAGCTCTTAGAAGCAGTATTAAATGACCTTTGTAAAGACATCAAAGATGGAAACAAATACAAAGAAAGAAGAAAAGTCTTCCAAAAGATCTCCAAATGCAGAAAGTTCAAACCCTGAACTGGTAGACAAAGGACACTAAAGAACAAATAGTAAACTAGCTGTTTCAAAAAGATCAAATAAAGATGGAAGGGATATACTGAAAATTCTGAACAGCAGAGATGTCAACATTCATGATACCTTAGGAAATATTTTTTTATTTATAAGATGTTTCAGGACTTGGAGCTAAAGTTGAATCAGCACTCACTCCAGTCATTACCAAGTTAAAAGACTACAAAAATTAATGGAATATCTGTAAAAATATGGCAAGGAACAGAAGAAGAATCAGTAAAGGTTCTCAACAAGCTCTTCACAGCAAATCTAGGGAACAAAACAATGGACAACAGATTGGAAGAGGTCAATCTACGTATCAGTATCCGAAAAGAGACTTAACGGAATGTATAAACTATTGTATTCTATGCTTACTATCGCATGCTACCAAAATAAAGCTCAGGATCATCCAACACACTTTAGGAAGTTTGAGGAATAAGAAACATTACTGCTAATGCATGCTGGATAATTGAGAAAGCCAAAGAATTCCAACAAGAAGTCAAAATCTACTTCACTGATTATAGAAAGATTTTTGATTTTATGGGCCATGTTAAGCTGCAGAACGGCCTTAGAAAAATGGATATCCCAGAACATTTCCCAGTCTGATCTGTCCCCGTCTACACACACACACAAACACAGCCAGCCGAGGGTTAAGAAAGTACTTGGCACGCACACAGGTCATTATCTCAAACTTGGCAACAATATAAGCACCGTCTGCCAAGAGCTTTACTGCAACAGATAACATAAAATTACATACACATTGCAAATAGTCCAGCAAAACAATATCCCTTCGGCAGCTTCAGACGTTGTTCAAGTGACTAGCCAGAGTTAGTTTTTGTTCGTCACGGAGTTTTACCAGCCACCACCCTCTCTTATATAGTCTCTGGGGTGTGGTCCAGTGACTCAGTTCTAATCCCTAGCACGCCTCCTTAACTGCTGCAACCGTTTATCACGCCTTCGTTGGCGTGCATCCAGAAACGACGGCTCTCCTTCCTCGCTCTCATCCGAGACACCTGGCTCCTGCCTAATCTCCTCTCCCTCGGCCGGCACCTGAGACAGTGCCAGAGGGGAGGGGCCTGGAGAGGGAGGCCTGGCTGACTCCTCTCCCTCATGTTTGGAGCCTTCTTCCTCCGATGAGATAGGCTCAGAGGGCAGGGCCACAACACAGTCCTCATGAGAAACCTATACACAAGACAGGAAACCATATCTCAGGCAAAACATGGCAAAACAGATTTTTCCATGTTTCGCTTTCCTTTTTCATTCAAACAATTTGTTAAATAGTTACTGAGAGACGTTAGATTAAACATGGCCATGGTTTAAACTGAAGGAAGAAATATCATTAACCTGCTGATGACATTATTCTGATAACTGAAAATGCAAATATCCTGCCAGCTCTAGTAATGAAAGTCAAGTAACACGGTGGAAAAAAGATTGGATTAAAATTAAATATAAAGAAAATCCAAGTAATGACAGCAGGTACAACAGCTAGCTTTAGAGCTGACAATGAAGATTCTGAAGTGGTAGATAGCTGCTGCCTTTTAGGATAAACTATCAATATTAAAGAACCAGCAATCAAGAAATATGCCATAGTAGCTCTTAGCAGAAAAACAATGAAGGCATTGGAACAATTATTCAATTATTCTGATATGTTTATGTTTATAGAGATCAAAACAATAGGCATTGAATTTCTCTTTGACATTCTATTGATATAAAAGTTGGAGCTTGAAAGAGAATAAAAAGAATATTGACACTTTTAAATTAATTTAATTTAATTTAATTTATCGAATTTCTATGCCGCCCAACTCCCAAGGGACGTTGGTGTTGGAAAAGACTCCTGACAGTAAATAATAGATAATAATTTAAAACAAACTAACAAATGGCTAGCAATAGCACTTAGACATATACCACCCCATAATGTTTTATAGCACTCTCTGGGCAGTTTACAGAATCAACATATTTTCCCCAACAATCTAGGTCCTCATTTTACCAACTTCGGAAGGATGGAAGGTTGTCTCAACTTGAAGTCTGTCAGGATAAAACTCCTGGCAGTTGGAAGAATTAGCCTGAAATACTTCATTCTAACTACTGCACCACCACGGATCATGCACCAATTCAATTCAAAGTTCTTACTGAAGGTCTAAATGATCAGACTTAAATTATCATATTTTGCATTCCTTATATGAAGACACAGCTTTCTTGAGAAATTTATATAATGCTGGGAAAGATGGAAGGAAATTGAAAAGGATGACCAGCAACAAGGTGAATGGTCTTGATTATAGTGGTGATGGGTGCACCCATGATAGACAAAGGATTTAGTTGGGAAGCAAAGGGCTAAATAAAGTCTATCTATATGGTCTATCTATATGATGAGAATCAAAACACATAATCAATCAATGAATTAATATGTTTTCTACTCTGGTGATTGTTAAAAAGCATTTTATTTCAAAAACAGGGGCATCACTTTTTGAAAAACCTGATCAGCCACTATATTATATCTCAGTTAATTAGAGAACCAACGAATCATTGTGCGAACTGAATATTAAGGTTGTATATTGATTTTCTGCTTGCTATCTTTTCCCTTTTTTATTAACTGATACAAGATAATTCAATGCACTTGGTAAGGAGAATAAATTAAATATAGCTTCAAAATGCATTTTAATTAAGGTTTACAACATTGATTTAAAACTTGTTGGTGGACTAGTTAACAAAGAGAGCAAGCCCCCCCCCTCCCGCCCTCACACTTTCTTTGGCTTTTGCTCTTCCCATGCTTTTAGCCTCGAGATATTATATAGCTTATCAATTCTTCATCTTTCTACATTGAAACGTTTTGCCAAGATGCACAGATTCCTTTACTTGATCTACTTTTTCAGGAATTATCTATACTTTGCAAGTGGTCCTTGTGTTTTCTTGACAAACACAATTACATTGATATTTGATATATTAATTTTCAGATCCATATTTCTTACAGTGCCATACATCTATGTAAAGTTCACTGCAAACCATTTAGATTTTTAGTCAGGAACACAAAATTATTTGCGTACAATGTACAGATAGTCCTTGACTTACAACCACAATTGAGCCCAAAATTTCTATTGCTAAGTAAGACAGTTGTTAAGTGCAGTTTGTCTCATTTTACAACTGTTCTAGCCACAATCGTTAAGTGAATCACTTCCATTGTTAAGTTAGTTAGTAACATGATTGTTAAGTGAATCTGACTTCCCCATTGATTCGGCTTGTCAGAAGGTCACTAAAAGAGATCACATGATCCTGGGATATTGCAACCATCATAAATACATGCCAATTGGCAAGCATCCAAATTTTGATCATGTGACCATAGGGATGCTGCAATGGTCATGTGAGAAATGGTCATAAGCAGTAATGGGTTGCTACCAATTCACCCTGATTCGGGCAAACCGGTAGCAGCGGCAGCGGGAGACTTCGTCCACCCACCCAGACGTCATCAAATACGATTTGTGCATGTGCAAGCATACGGTAGCAAAGGTAAGTGAAGCCCACCCCTGGTCATAAGTTACTTTTTTCAGTGCCTTGTAACTTTGAATGATCACTAAACGAATGGTTGTAAGTCAAGAGCTATCTGTATGTGTTTATTTACATTCCCAACACACATACGTCTGCTGTCACCACACACAAATGCATTCCTTATGCATTTGTCCATAAATACCTTAAACATCCAAGAGAACATCACACATCCTTGCCTCACCCCCTGCCCAACGGTGAGCCATTTGCTAAACATTGCATCCCGCCCCCCACCTAGAATTCCATTATCAGTTATCACTTTCAACCACCAATCTGCATATTTCATACAAATTTGAAATGGAGAATGAGAATAGCCAGTTTTGGAAAAACAGAGAATCTAAGTTTTAAGAAATTAAAAACAATGTAAATAAAGAAAAAACATGAGATAGTCATGGGAAAATATATAATAGTTGAAAGTGTAAACGTGGTGTGGAATTATGCTCCTAGTCTGAGGTCTGACAAAGAAAATAATTCTATGTAAATGGAAGGAAATTTCTTCTGCTATCAATGAATGGATTCAAAATACATAGTCTATCAATGTTTGCAATCCCTTTATATTCTAAAATAAGATGAAGCAATATGTTTCTACATTTAATGACAAATTTAAGGATTGAAGTAATCGTTCACTGAAATGAATTTTTGCTCCTCGTTTCTTTTATATTTTCCTTTGTGTTCAGTTTACTTTAATCATTGTAATGTATGTAGCTTTTTTACTGACAAATTATTTTTTGTTTGTTATCTTACTTATACTTCACTTATTTAAAATTCAGTTCCATAGTTTCCAAAACATTTCATAATTTCAGCCTTATTCCCTTGCTATAAATCCATAAGCAGTTAATGTATTTCTTTCTTGTACTCATTCAGCGTTCAATTACCTGCTGAATAGCAAATTTCGGATTCACATATTCTCTGCTCAGCATTAAGCTTCACCTTCCCAGATGTTCATTGCTGCCTCTGAGACCTTTTTAGTTAGAATTATGCCAAACACCTCCCCAGCTCCATTCTTTTGACCTTTCTCTTTGTATAAGTGTGTTGCGCAGGCATGCATACAATTTTCACACATGTTAAAAGGTCACATAAGCAAAACATATTCATTTATCAACTTTCTTCAGTTGATATGCCATGTACTATCTTTCAACATGGTCACAGGATGCACTGGATAACTTTGTTTTCGTCCAGTTTTTAATCAATTGGACGTTTACATATATATAGCTTTTGTTTCATGTTTACTCCTTCGACATAACCATTTTCACTCCCCTAAGGATCTTTAAGCATTCTTTTGCTTCGGTTTTATCCCAAAACATTTAATTCTTAATTGCATTCACTTTGCTGGAAGCTCTTTTTCTAATCTTTTTTTCACTTGCTTTCAAAACCTTTTTTTTTTTCAATCAAATCATTTTGTATTTTGTCAGCGTCTTTGATCTGAACCACTCCTTATTCTCTTTTGACTATTGTGAGACAAGGTTGTCCTAGCAAAGATGACAAAGATGACATATAAGCAGGATGGGCAAAAGCCAGGAATATTATCTGAATCTTATCTAGAGCAGTGGCCCCCAACCTTTTGGGCCCCCAACCGGTTCTATGCAGAGAGGTTTTTCTGTGGACCAGAGGGATTTTCACATGCTGCCTGCATACCACGGATAGGGCTTCGCTTGTTTGCACGGCATGGTTTCTGGCATGCTGCAGCCTGGTACCAATCCATGGATCAGGAGTTGGGGATCCCTGATCTAGAGGATCCCTTCAGGGAGATTGTTAAGAAAGAGCCAAGTCCTTAAGGAATTTTTTTTTTAAATGTTACATGAATCAGACAAAAGAAGTTTGGCCTGAGAACATGGAAATCTCCAAGACCCATTAAGACTTGAAAATCAACAAGACAAAAGTAGCTGCCAGCCTTGACAATCACAAAGCAAGGACTTTTGGAAGAATGAAAGGGAACCTAAGCCCACCCACTCTTTGAGTTGTGCTTGGATCCAGACTTGGCAGCTTGTGTCCCTTTGGTGTGTGTGTGTGTGTCTGTGTCTGTGTCTGTGAGAGAGAGGGGAGGGAGAGAGGGGGAGAGAGATGTACATTGTAATGTAAACTTTTGCTATTACTTTAGATTCACTGGGTCTCCTTGTACTCCAAAAAAACAGTTGTGTCTCAGTATTCAGTTGAAAATGATTTGAGTATGGCTCACCAGGGCTGTGAATGTGGGAGTGAGTGACCATAAGCTGAACCTGGGAGCAGGTGTAACACTATTTACATCTTTGTAAGGTGACTATTGCTTTGCGACTATTGTTTTCTCTCTATGCATATTACACAATAGCTTTTTCTCACCCTCATTTTTGGAGTTGTTATTGTCGCGCGAGCATAGATTCTTATCTGCTTCTTTCCTTACTACATCATTCCACAAAGCATTTGTCTTCATATTTCCCATTAACATTAAGTTCACATCCTCCCATTGCATTTTGCAACATAATTATTTCCACTGTGTTCTAAGCAGCTTCTTCATCTTTTTCTCTTACGTTCACTTTCCATTCATTCACCTGCGAAATTACTCTATTGCATAATACATTTATAGGACTCACACTGTTTTTTTCTTAACGTTGTTCTACTGTTCTTTTTCTTTTTCTTCTTTTCTTAGAATTATTTGTATTCTTAAATTCCTATTCACATCTCTACCATATGTAGCTTAAACTGTATATTTGAAACAAAATGAAACTTTCTAGGCAGATATTCACTAGTCACTATTTTTATATATTCTTGGTCTCTGAATGATTAAATCACTTTTGCTATATTTTCTCTTCTTATTTCTATCCATCCATGACACAAAATAAATTACCCCCCCAACACCAATCTCTAAATTTCTATTATTCATATACATCCATCCACAGCAATATAGATGATACCAATTTATACTTACTGACATAGATTTTGTTTAGAATTACATTTTTACTTTCACTCTCCTACATGCATTCATCAACTCAATTCTATGTGATATGATCACATTTATTGAGACCTATTGTATGTTTTCTATTTCTTTTAGCTTTACAGACACATGCTTTTCTTTTTGTTGTTTCATTGGTTATTTCATGCTGTTTGTCATTTATTTTTCTTATGTTCCAAGTTCAAGACCATGAACTCAGGGATAGTGATCTCCACTTACCATCATGGTTTTGAGTTCTTCACCTAATGCTTTTTAGTAAAACAGAAAATATATGGACTACCTTATTAACTTTGGTCATACCCGTACCTATTCTACATACGGCATTCCTTCCTAACAGCACCATGTCAGTTCTGGCCAATATTTGCTAGTATAACACAAGTGCAACCAAAGCTTAGTTTTACTTCAAGTATGTTCATGCTATTTTGTGCCATATGACTAGTATCTAAAGCCAGTCTAATCTAGAGACTGCCATAAAAGACTGCATATTATAGCAACTAGAAGATCCAGTAAGTGCATTGATATATTCAGGACATAAGTACAATACTGTATATATTCTTCTTTTTATTATATTTTAACAGTGTAGAAATAGCATTTAGATTCTATGAATATAAAGAGACAATTTTTTTTCCTCCTTTGCCTTTAATAGTTGCATGATTAGCAGAAACAAGGCTGACTTTATACATATCCATACTGCAAATTCAACTTGAGAAAAGCTGTTCCTGATCATTTCTTTTTCTAGTCATCCTAGTGCTGCAACTACACTCCCAAATTCTATTGGTTGCCTGAATCCTACCATGTTCATTCAGTTATGACATTCCCACCTGAATTTTCATTGTGGAAATAGCTTCAGCGGAAGTAATCACTTTTAACAATAGACTAGGCAGAGTCTTTAGAAAAGAGGAGAGTGGGTGACTGGCAAGGCTCCCTGTAGAACAGAAGTATAAAAGGAAGAAATTTACAGGTACAATTTGTCCTGAAATACACAGTATTATAAATGAAGCTCTGCTCCAGATTGACCTTGGCAACTACATGAAACTACATGTACGTGAAAGAGGTTTGCCAATTGCTTTCTTCTTGTGTTTCTTTTTTAACTTTCCAGATTCCCATCTAAGTATGAATCCAATCTGATTCTGCTTAGTTTTAAAAATAAGCTCAAATTAGCTAAGTATTACTATCTCTACAGATAAGACACCTACTAAAGCTGCAGAAACACCCATTAAAGTTTCAAGAGCTCTCATTTAGTCTTTAATCTTGCCTGTATAAGAGGGACATATGGGAACTGCCTGGAATGCAGTCATCATCCTTTTCCCTGCCTCACCAATGGACTCTTTGGTAGACAGGCTAAGGAGGACCAAGCTACATCTAGCATTGGGAACAACTGGATACTTTCTGTGCAAGCATCTGAACCAGAACCTTTTTCTGCTGATGCATTGGCTACTATTCCCTTTTTTAAAAAAATTGGTTTTCATTGTGAAAATATAGAAATACAATTCTGCGTTTTTCGGTTCCATGGTGTTAAATATAAATACATATTATTTACATATTATTTACATAGTATTGCATCTTTGCTTGTACATGGTTTGGGTATTATTACAGGTAGTAATGCACAGTTCTTTATGATCATATATACATGTTATTTACTTGTTATTTACATAGATTGCAACCTTAGTTCAGTAATGCACATGGTAATAGTTAACTCTTTATGATCATTATTAGTTAACCTTAATACTTTTCAAATTTCACTTTTTGTTTCTTTTCTCTATCCATTCGTACCACAGCTCCCACACATTATAATATTCCGTGTTCTCTCTTTCGTTAAGTTCTAATATAGCTTATTCATTTCAGCGCACTCTAATATTTTCCTGATTACTTGTGGTAATTTTTTACTGGTGGTAGTTTTTTCTCCTTCCAATACTGAGCATAGGTTATTCTTGCCACTGTCATTATATGTATGATTAGATACTTCTTCTTTTTTTCGTATTCTGCTTTCAGGATTCCCAGGAGAAAGATTTTTGG
This sequence comes from Pituophis catenifer annectens, assembly GCF_029215685.1. Taxonomy (NCBI): domain Eukaryota; kingdom Metazoa; phylum Chordata; class Lepidosauria; order Squamata; family Colubridae; genus Pituophis; species Pituophis catenifer. Next base: position 238,156,165 of record NW_027256881.1, on the reverse strand, counting down.
TTCAAAATCAATATTTTCTTTTATTATTTCCATAAGCCATTTCCAGATCATTTTCCAGAATTTTTTCACTTGGGGGCAGGTCCACCAGCAATGGTAGAATGTTAATGGTTTGAATGATAATAAAAAGAGGAATTTTTTTTTTTATAAAATTAGCTAAAGAAATGCGGATATAATATGCCTCCAAGAGGTTCATATAAAAAAAGAAGATGAAAAGTATTTGGAGTATAACAAATTGGGAAAAATCTTTACCTCTCTAGCTGAGAAAAAAAGGGGGTGTGGCACTATATATTAAAAAGGAAATAGTAGCATAATTAAAGTATGCTGACCCCAAGGGCAGAATTGTGGCAGTGGAAATAAAGAGAGGCAATTCCCCAATACTATTAATAGCTATCTACGTCCCGAATGAAAACTTGGAGGAATTTTATAAAAAATTAAGGGAAAGAATAAGTAAAATGGATAATAGCAATATTTGCATAATTGGCAACTTTAATGGAGTAGCAGATTCAGATAAAGACCACAAAAGCATTAAAGACCAAAAAAGAAAAAGGAAAAACCTACCAAAAACTCTCTTTGATTTAGCTGAGGAATTTAATTTAGTAGACATTTGGCAAACACTGCACCCAAATAAAAAACAATATACGTTCTATTCTAACCCTAAAAAATCATGGTCAAGAATTGACATGATGTGGGTAAGCAGGAACATAGGGATGGAAATTATGTCAGCAGAAATCACACCCAATGTCTGGGCAGACCACAATCCGCTAGAAATTAGATGGAAAAACCTTTATAAAAGAGGAAATAAGAGATGGAGACTAAATTTACAATTCCTGAGAGACAAGCAAAATACGGCGAAAATAAAGGGAGAACTAAAATCCTTTTTTGAGGAGAATGAAAAGGAGCCAACTGTCCGAGGAATAATATGGGATGCAATGAAGGCGTACCTGAGAGGCCTGGCAATATCTTATGGGTCACACAAAAGTAAAGAAAAAAGAAAGTTACAGAAGGAACTGTTGGACGAATTAAGAAAAGCAGAGAAGATAGCGCAGCAAAACCCAGGCAATGAGGCAGCTAAAGAAAATTGGATGATCCTACGACATAAATTAAACATTCTAGATCAGGAGGAATTGGCATATAAGATAAAACAGACCAAACAATACTATTTTGAAAATGCAAACAAACCGGGCAGGTGGCTCTCCTATAGGTTAAAAAAAGAGAAAGAGAAAGGGATTATATATCAGCTGGAAGATTCAGAGGGACATATTATGAATAAACAAGAAGACAAATTAGAGATTACTCGAGAGTACTACACTACTCTATATGAAGAGGAAGGAATTCCAAAAGAAAAGGTGGATGAATACCTATCAGAAGAAACACTCCCATTAATAGGGGAGGACGAGAGAGAAATGCTCAATAAAGAAATCACAATGACGGAGTTAAAGATGGCAATATCAAAACTCAAAAAGAACAAATCACCTGGCCCAGATAGATTCCCAGGAGAATTATACAAAAACCCAGATTTAGAGGAAATTCTTCTACCAAAATTGTTAGAAATCTACAATGAGGCCCTGACAAAATCCAAACTACCGGAATCATGGCGGGAGGCATACATTACACTCCTCCAAAAAGAAGGTGCAGATCAAAAACTGATAAAAAATTATAGACCTATCTCACTTCTCAATACGGATTATAAGATTTATATGAGTGTTATAGCAGGAAGGTTAAAGATAATTTTGAATAATTTGATACATAGCGACCAAAATGGATTCCTTCCTGGGAGACAATACAATACAAGAAACAATACAAGGATGGTAATAGACATACTGGAATATTATGAGGCACACCCGAATAAAGAAATAGCATTGATCTTTTTAGATGCCCAGAAGGCTTTCGACAACTTGAATTGGGATTTTATGATACAACAGATTAAAAAGATGAATTTTGGTCCAAATTTTGAAAACACAATAACCACAATATATGAAAAACAAAGAGCCAACATTTTACTTAATGGAGAATTGACAAAAACTTTTCAAATTAGAAGGGGGTGAGACAAGGGTGTCCCTTGTCACCACTTTTGTATATATTAGCCCTAGAAGTTTTATTAAAAAGGATTAGAAATAATAGTGGAATTAAGGGATTGACAATTAGAAAGGAGACGTACAAGACCCAGGCATTTGCTGACAATGTGGCCCTTATTATGGAGGAGCCATTAGAAACAGGCGTTAAAATATTGGAAGAATTGGGTAAATATGGAGAGGTAGCTGGCCTTAAATTAAATAAAACCAAAACCAAACTGCTAACCAAAAATATGACTGAGGAACGAAAGAAAGCACTTGAAGAAGCAATGGGGCTCCAAATAGCCAAGAAGGTAAAATATCTGGGGGTGTGGATATCGGCAAGGTGTTTGGCCCTTAAGGAAGACAATTACGTGCCCTTAATTAGAAATATTAAACAGGACCTAGAAAAGTGGGGAAAACTCCAGATATCATTTTTAGGCAGGATCGCAGCAATAAAAATGAGTATGTTACCAAAGTTGCTATACCTGTTCCAAACTGCCCCTATTAAATTGCACAAAAAATTCTTCTCGGAACTTAATTCTATCATAAGAAAATTTATTTGGGGCGGGAAGAAACCTAGGATAGCGATTAGAAATTTGCAAGACAAAAAGGATAGAGGTGGGTTCGGACTCCCGGTATGGGAAATGTACCACAAAGCAGCGAATTTGGTCTGGTTGAAGGAGTGGGGAACTCTGGAAAATAAAAGACTCCTGACCGTGGAAGGGCATGATCTACAGAGGGGCTGGCATGCCTTCCTCTGGGACATAGGGAAAAGAGCAAGGACATATTTTCATAGTCATAAAATAAGGGATACACTAATACAGACATGGGGTGAAATAAGACGGAAACAATATACAAAAGTCCCGAGATGGCTCTCCACAATGGAGGCCATGATATATCCTAACTTATTGGAAATGGGGAAAATGGTCAAATATAAAGAGATATTAGATGGGGGAGGAAACCTTAAAACAAATGAAGAACTGGAAGAACAGGGCATCCACATTGATTGGTGGCCGTATGCACAAATAAAGTCCCGGTACAAAAAGGACAAGGAGGAGTTTGGCATTGAGATAGGTATTAACAGATTCGATAAGATATGGATGGGAACAGACAACAAAATATTAGCGAAATTATACAACTACTTGCTGGAATACGATATGATGGTAGAGGTGGTTAAGGAACAGATGATAGCATGGGCCAAAAACATCAGACAAAGTATAAATTTAAATGAATGGGATACAATTTGGAATAGCAACCTTAAAATGACCAGGGCAGTGACTTATAAGGAAAATCAATATAAGATGCTGTACAGGTGGCATCTAGCCCCGGCCAGGATAGCTAAAATATATCCCAATATGAGTCCCAATTGTTGGAAATGTGGCCATCACCAAGGCATTGGCTACTATTCCCATAAAACTCAGTCGTGGGTTGCTCCTGGTTCGGTCCAATTCTATAGAACCAGTAGTAAAACCGGCAGGAGGCTCCGCCCACCTGCCACGACATCATCATAGGTGATCTGCGCATGCACAGAAGCTTCTGTGCATGTGCTTGTGTGCACGCGAGCGAAACGAGTGCACATGAACGGTCCCTTTGTGAACCGGTAGTAAAGGTAAGTAGAACCCGCCCCTGGTTAGCATGAATATGTTAGCTAGAAATGGTGGAAATTCTGGTCTACCATATGGGGCATGTGGCGCTTGAAAGAAGGCCAGGACAGTTACCTATTAGGCTAAAGAGTAAAATGACCAGTCTGGTATACAGCAAGTTATGTCTGAAGAGAATAACATGATCAGACAATTGAAACAGCATACAGGAGGCTCTTAATTGACACAGCGGGAATTGCTAGTCGCAAGCTCTGTTTTGTGCATTTCCAATTGTCTGAACACATTATCCACTTTACCTTTTAAAAATGTCCCCTTACTTTCTGGGATTGTCTTCCCTTTCCAAGAGGAAATTATAGGTAAAGACATACAACACCTTTAGCATTTAATCCATATCTCTTAATCAGCTATTTAAAATGGTTCAGTGTTTTGTCCATAAATCATTTTATGGAGTTGGTGTTCCAAGCATGCATTTCACAGCAAATTTACGACCATGGCTTCCCACAGGCAATGTATCAATCTACTAATTACTTTTTAGAAGTATGATATATTCCTGGGTTACCTTATGAAAGTTTCCAGTTCTGCTTTTCCTAATGTTGTATTATTTTATAACAAGATTCCTATCCCTCTATACTATGAACAACTCAATGAGGTTTACCCAGAAAAAAAAAAACCATCGAATCGAATCGAATCGAATCGAATCGAATCGAATGCAATGCAATGCAATGCAATGCAATGCAATGCAATGCAATGCAATGCAATGCAATACAATACAATACAATACAATACAATACAATACAATACAATACAATACAATACAATACAATACAATTCTTTATTGGCAAAATGTGATTGGACACACAAGGAATTTGTCTTTGGTGCATATGCTGTCAGTGTACATAAAAGAAAAAAATACATTCATCAAGAATAATAAGATACAACACTTAGTGATAGTCATAGGTTACTAATAAGCTATCAAATCATACTAGGAAACAAATAAAACAATATAAATCGTAGAGATACAAGCAACAAGATTATAGTCATAAGTGGGAGGAGATAGGTAATAGGAAGGATGAGTAATAATAATATAGTCTTAGTAAATAATTTGACAGTGTTGTGGGAATTAGTTGTTTAGCAGAATGATGGCATTCGGGAAAAAAACTGTCCTTGTGTGTAGTTGTTCTGATGTGCAGTGCTCTATAGCGTCATTTTGAGGGTAGAAGTTGAAACAATTCATGTCCAGGATGTGAGGGGTCTGTAGATATTTTCACAGCCCTCTTTTTGACTTGTGCAGTAGACAGGTCCTCAATGGAAGGCAGGTTGGTAGCAATTGTTTTTTCTACAGTTCTAATTATCCTCTGAAGTCTGTGCCTGTCTTGTTTGGTTGTAGAGCCAAACCAGACAGGTATGGAGGTGCAGATGACAGACTCAGTAATTCCTCTGTAGAACTGAATCAGCAGCTCCTTGGGCAGTTTGAGCTTTCTGAGTTGGCGCAGAAAGAACATTCTTTGTTGTGCTTTTTTGATGACGTTTTTGATATTAGGTGTCCATTTTAAGTCTTGAGATATGATAGAATCTAGTGTGGAATTTCAGTTGGTTTTGAATGGAGATATGTCCTACAATCTATAGGGGAACAATAAGCCTAAATAAAACAAAAATAACCGCAACAGCAAAAGGTAATACATTTTCAAGCAGCAAGCTGGAAATGAGCAATGGTTAGCTAAAACAGACTTGTGAGGATTATCAGTCCTATTAAAAATTTCTACTAAGAATATTTTCTTCAAACACTAAAAAGGACAGGAAAGGAATGATAGAAGAACTCAGAAAAGAGTGGGAAGCTGAACTACATGACTAGGGTCTATGACAATTCGGCACAGCCAACTCCCTGCAGGACAAAGAGATGCACTAATATCAAAGAAATGGTAGAATAGAATTATTAAAGAAAGGATGTAAAAGGAGGGATAGAATGAAATGTGAATGACGAAAATTAAAATATTTCTTTATTTATTTTAAATAATTAAATTGAATTGTTAAATTGTCCTGTGGCAAGTTGGCCATGGCAAGTGGTTTCGTGGCAAGTTGGCCATGGCGAGTTGGCTGCAGTGAGTTGTCCCATTCCGACATGACTAGGTGGCCTCAGCACAATTAACATTTCTTGAAGACAGAAAGATATTATGCCATCCTCTAGCACAATAGTTTGCATACTCTTTAGAACTCCTTTTTTTGACATTGGAATGTAGTTTGACCTCTTCCAATTGGCTGGCCACTGTGTCATTCTCCATAATTGGTTTAGTTTTTTTTACTTGGTAATAACTGAAGTGCTGATATAATTTCATCTTCTAATACTAGAGATGCTTTTAGATAAGGAATATCTTCTAAGGCAGGTGTCCCCACCCCTGGGCCACAGCTTACTACTGGACCACGGCCTGTTCAGAATCAGGCTGCAGAAGCAGCAGACAAGCATGCGTGAGCAGCTCCATTTGTGCGCACAGCGAGCAAGTGAGCATGTGAATGCAGCTCCATTTTTGTTTGCCCACCTCTTGTGCAGAACCATCCCCTCTCCTCCCCCCAGTCCACAAAGCTGGAAAGGTTGGAAACTGTTGTGGTAAGGTATCTTGGATATTGACATCTCTCTACTATACAGTATTTCAGTATATGCTTTCCATTTACCTTTGATCTCCTTTGAATTGGTTACTATTTGTCCATTGGTGTCCTTTAGTATTCCAATTTGAGGTTGAAACCTTCTTCTGAGTTCAGAGTTCTTTTCAAAGACTTCCCTTGTTTTTCCAAGTTTGTTTCTATCTTCGTTATCTTTCTAGATGTTGCAGTACTGTTCCTTGTCTCTTCTAATAGAACACTGAACCTATTTATTAAATTCCTTTCTGACATTTATGTCTTTTTTGGCTTCCACAATTTATTCCGGCATCATTATTCTCTTTTTTCAGTTTTGGCAGGTTTTTTTCACATTCATCCTTAACAACTTTAAGTTCATTCCATGATTCCTCTGGTTCTCTATCATTTAAGTTGATGTTCTTCTTGAAAATGGGGAGTATATGTTTAAGATCATATTGTGGAAACTCACTTGCTTTCTTGAAGTCACTTCTGAGTGGAATTGTGAATTGAGAGGTAAATCTCCTGTGAACCATAGGAGACATTATGACTGAAAGGCAGCTCGGTTATTTATTTATTTATATTTATGTCCCACATTTATTATTTTTATAAATAACTAAAGGCAATAAAACTACACAATATATCTTCCTCCTACTATTTTCCCCATAACAAATCTGTGAGTTGAATTGGACTAAGAGAGAGTAACTGGCCCAAAGTCACCCAACCAGTTTTCATGCCTAAGGTGGGAGTAGAACTCACAGTCTTCTGGCTTCACTTCAGATGAAGGAGAGATATTGAGGTCACCCATATGTACTCTGACAGCTGTTTTTGGTGAGCAGACAGCAGAAATTGACATTTTTGTGGTTGCTTGAAATCAGATATGAGTAACAGGATTCCGTCATGCTATGAGCCATTTGACCAACCTTATCCATTTAATCACTTTGGAATTTGCTTTTTTTTTTATTGTTTGTAAAACATTGCGAAACCTTCAGAACTACAAATTTGGCATTTGCTGGACAAGTTTCTTTTCAATCCATTCACACACACACACACACACACACAAAATATACAGTACATACAGTTTTAAGAGGTTTATTTTTGCAATATAGAGCAAAGGGATGATGTAGTGTAGATTTTAGAAAGTTTTTTTTTAAATAGATTAAGGGCTAAGATTAATTTGAATTAAAGAAATACTTTGAAATTAATTAAAAGGATCTTTCCTCATGGGAAAAATTTCTTTGCTTGCATTACAAATAGGACTTTGAAGTTTGGACATTAGTGGGTATCAGATGTCTATTGTAAAGGAAACATTTTGATGCTTGGGTACAAGAGGTTCTCAAACTGTTTATAATGGAATCATAAGCTTTTATTGAAGAGGAATAAACCCTATTCAATAAAGTCAAAATGGACTTTACAGTGGATTTAAAATTTAGAATTTACAAGAAAGAGGGAAATACAAATGGAGAGGGGAAAAACAAGAAAGAGGGAAATACAAAATAATAATAATAAAGATATACAAATAATAAACCAAAAGAATAATATGGATTTAATAGATAGATAGTTGATAGAGATAGATAGATAGATAGATAGATAGATAGATAGATAGATAGATAGATGGATGGATGGATGGATGGATGGATGGATGGATGGATGGACGGACGGAGGGATGGACGGACGGATGGATGGAATGATAGTTGGCTGGCTGGCTGGATGGATGGATGGATGGATGGGATGATAGTTGGCTGGCTGGATAGATAGATAGATAGATAGATAGATAGATAGATAGATAGATAGACAGACAGACAGACAGACAGACAGACAGACAGACAGACAGATTTTGGACAATAAGGAATTTACTGAAGCTACTTCACTGGAGCTACAAAGGACTTTGATAAAGATGACAAGAATTTCGAGAGAGAAAAAACAACAAGACTATGAGAAAGCAGATGTTAGAACTTTATTTGTAGGAATTAAAGATTACTGGCAAAAAGAAGAAAAATACATATTTGGTTTATTTGATTATGGTTGAAATAATGGTTTGCTATTACAGATAGTCCTTGATTTACAATCAAAGTTACAATGGCCTCAGAAGGGATGCTTTACGGCCCATAAAGCACTTTCATCCATCATAAAATGTCATTCTGACCCTCTCCTTGCAGTCACATGATTCCATTTCAGCAACCAACTTACATTTATGAATAGTTGCAGCACACTGTGGTCATGTGACCATGATTTGCCATATTTCCGGCAAAAAATGCCCATTCAGGATAATAGATTGGCCTAATGACTGTGTGATTTTCTTAATGAAGAATGGATTTGCTTAACAACCATCTGATTTGCTTAATGAACTCTGTAAAAATGGTAAAAGGAATCACATTTGGTTACTTGGTTATCTCAACTCGCAATCAAAATTCTGATTCTGACTGTGGTTGTAAGTTGAGGACTACTTCAAATGTTTGTTTTTTAAAAAAATGGGATTGGATGATGACAGTTATTTTTGATAATGTTTAATTAGGTATAGTGGATTAATTTGTAAGATTATTTTTCATAATGTTTAATTGTTGATTGGGATAGGATTTTATTATTTGACGAAAAAGATTGGGGCAATTTGCTTAAATGGAAATGGAGATATAAATATTTTGGTTATTATTTCTGTTAACCCTTATTGGCTTTAGCTCATTAATAAGGAGAATTGAAGATTTAGAGATGACTTTATAGAAAACAGGATGAGGCATGGAAAGTGTAGCAGTATTTAGTTCTATTTTAAAGGGCAGCAATGTTAATGTTGACTATACTTACTAGAGAGGAAGGGGAAGTTTTGTCTTCTAATTTTTTTCTTCTTTTTTTTCACATATACGGGCCCATGCAATATTAATTGATGCTTTTACCATTGTCACTAAGGTGATCAACTATCTCTGGCTTCTTCCTACATCATTTGTTGTTCTATGTCAATGCCTGCTTGCTTCAGCTGAGCTGCTGGGATGATTTTGGGTGACCCTGCTGGGAATATTTACTCTTGGTGTTCACTCCAGATATTCTTCGCTCATCCCCCCCAGGAACATTCCTTCCCCATCCATGATGCACAGGGGACTTTGGTGGGATGGGGTGGAGGAGTAAAGCAAGGTATGCTTTCAAAAATTCTTCTCAAAAATAGTATTTAAAGCTTTTAATCTTCAAAAGTGAGATAAATTAGCATGGATATCAAAGTTTTGATCTCTTATAAGAAAGGAAGTGAATAGGACAGTACCTAAGCAGAGGTGGTATTCAGCAGGTTCTTACGAGTTCTGGAGAACCAGTAGCAGAAATTTTGAGTAGTTCGGAGAACCGGTAAATACCACCCTCTGACTGGCCCCGCCCCCATCTATTCTCTGCCTCCTGAGTCCCAGCTGATCAGGAGGAAATGGGGATTTTGCAGTATCCTTCCCCTGGAGTGGAGTGGGAATGGAGATTTTACAGTATCCTTCCCCTGCCACGCCCACCAAGCCATGCCCACCAAGCCATGCCATGCCCACCAAGCTACGCCCACAGAACCTCGCCTAAATCTTCTGGCCTCTCCTAAATCTTCTCCCTTTTAAGTGTAAATTTTAAATTTTTACTGTATTTTAAAATATGGGTATTTTAAATTATGGGTATCAATTCAGCCAAATTTATTTAATTCATTTTATTCGATTTTAAATTTTGTATATGTATGTGTTTTATTTCATGGCTGTGCACCGCCCTGAGTCCTTCGGGAGTAGGGCGGTATAGAAATTCAATAAAATAAATAAATAAATAAGAACCAGTAGTAAACAAATTTGAATCCCACCATTGTACCTAAGTAATTATTGCATTATCATCCTGATTCATTTATGGGGTTTTATAAAAGTACAAATGTTGTGGGAATCTTTTTCTGTCTTGATTCTTTTTTTCCATATTTGCAAAAATCTTTGCAGAAGTTGTGGAATAACTGTATAGGGTTTTTGACTGATCGCATTAGGGACAATTCACTTGGGGCTGGCTGGTCCTACCTAAAACTATGTGGTCATGTGGTTCTGCCTTGATAGACATACAGGAAAATGGCAGTTTGGTCCTGTGTGTGTGTGTGTGTGTGTGTGTGTGTGTGTGTGTGTGCCACAGATGCAAAAGGGGTGGCGCTGCAAAAGGGGCAGGAGCATGAAAAAGGCCCCCCTGAAAAGGAAACCATCCTGGTCAGAATAACATGAATGTTTCCTTTCAGGGAAATGAGTGCTCATGTGATGCTTGTGTTGGAGGGGAGAAATGGGGAAGTGAATGCAGCACTCAAAGGCTTTGTAGAAGAGAAGAGACCAGGAAATAAAAGCCAGCATAGAAAGGTCCAGAGAGAAATGGCAAAGAAATAAGATCCATAGAGAAGCAAAAACAAGGATTCTGAGATCGGGCCTCCACCATGGCTTCTCGGCAAACTGAAGAGGAGTGCAATCCCCTGTTAGAGCAGAAAGGATCCCAGCTCAATGGGCCAGCCCCATCTCTCTTTGAGGGCAGAAAGGCTGCCTGTCTGGCTGTGTTGCTGGTGGAGATCCTGGAGCGGGCAGCTTTCTTTGGTATCGTCTCCAACCTTGTCTTGTACCTCAACAGCAGCACCTTTAACTGGGGTGGTTCCCAGGCTTCTCAGGCAGTTTTGATCTTCATAGGTGCCTCCTATCTGCTCTCGCCTATCGGGGGCTGGCTCGCCGATGCTTGCCTAGGCTACTACTGGACTATTGTCTTCAGCTTCCTGCTGTACCTTGTCTCAGCATGCCTGTTGCCCACGGTGGCCTCACAGGAGGGGCGCCTCTGGTTGTGTGGAGAGATGCCATCATACCCAATACAGCCTTCATGCCAAGGTGACATGTCAGAGTGTAAACAAGAGCTGCCAAGTCCATATTGCGCCCCTCTCCTGTACACTGGTCTGCTGATCCTGGCTCTTGGCATCAGCTCCGTCAAAGCCAATCTCATTCCATTTGGTGCCAATCAGGTAAGAGATAATCTCTCGGATTTATCCTTTCTTTATTTCAAGGCAAGCAATTTGGAATTATTACTAAATTTTTCATTGGGTTGTTGGGATGATTCTGTCCCAATAAGCCTCAGGGTTTTACCTTAAAAATGTGTTTTGATGTAATGTAACGTCTTTTATTGTTTCGCGTTTACTGATTTCAGATAGTTGTGACATATTTTTTGAAAGCCTTTTTCTAATTATTGCCATCTAAATAAAGTTCAAAGCAGTAAGACTAAAGGAAGACACAGTACTATTTTGGTTTAATTAGCCAAAGATAGAAAAGGCCTCTGAAAATTAAAGGAATTGTACCCGGGATTGAAAAGGCAAGCCTTGGTGGCTGGCAAAGCTCTGAGGGACAAAAGAGTTTTAGAACTCAAGAATGTTAGCAATCATAATGTCATGATTCTCTCCTCCCCATCAAAATGATCTCTAGGCCAGGTAGTTAAAGTAGCAACACCCTTAATGCAGAAGTGAGAGAGATTAACAGCCTTGGAGGAATCCTGGGGATCATATGACCAAAACAAAAATCTTTAGAGTGGGGGAAAGAAGAGCACCCAGTAAACTTCCCGTAAAACAATGGGGAAACAATGAACATAATCAGTGGTTAACCTGCTGTGTGGAAACAGGGACAACCGTTAAGCAGAATGATAGGGTTTTTTTCCTTTGAAAATCAGAAGTCCTGTAGCACTTCTGAAATGCTAATTTTTCATTGCTTCCAGAAATCCTGAAGTTATTCATTTATTTCTCTTTTTCAATTCACAAGGGTCGTTCCCCACTATTTAATTAAAACAGTGGCCTTATGTTGTCAGTCAATTTGCTGTCCCTTGCGTCAATCTCTAACCCGCCTCTGAGTCACATCCAAATGGTGTATTTCCCAATTGACACAAACCAATATTACAGCAAAATGACAATACGTGTATAATGACATCATGAAATGATCTCCATGGTTGCCTTCTGAGGTCTGATGGAAGTATATAGGTCACGGGATTTATGTCGGGAGGACCCACATTTTGTTACTTGTCCCCCTTGCCGTTTCTATAGATGCCTGTGGGGTCGATCACTGCTGACAGTTGTGCTTTGTTCCTGTTCCTTTCAGATCATCAGTGGGAAAAATATCCACTGATCAGAGCACAGCAGCAGGAACAGGGGAGACCTGGGGTGCCTAAAGGAAGAATACACTTCCTTTATTCTAAATAAAATGTTGGTGGTCTGTTCTTTTGTCATCTGTCTTGTTGGAAGCTGGGGGAGAAGCTGGTGTCAAATCAGAATGGAAGATGGGGAGATGACTGCTCTAAAAGGAACTCAGGAAACAAAGTGTTAATGGAGAAGACTAACTCTGGATGAGGAAGATGCCCAGAGGGTGTGCCTCTACTTCCCAGCATGCCTTTGATAAGATCCACAATAGCTGACTATTGCTAGTGTGTGGCAAGGCATGAGAGATTTTACACCCCTTGGGATAATGTTGGAAGGGTGGGGGGGAATACTGCTTTAAGACCAGTATATCTAATAAAGGTTTAAAGTTGTTTCATACACAACCTGTAGACAATATGAAGGCAATATCATGCAAACAAACACACAAACATATGACTCTGTTGTGTAAAGTACAAGCAAGGCCAAGGACCTGTTTTCAGTGCCACTTATTACCTCCACAGCTGGAAGAACAGTGCCACTTGGAAAAGGAAGGTTTTAATACCCACCCACCATTCCTTCTCTTGCCCATCAGCCAACAATTATCCTTTTCTTTATCAGACGTGGGCTTCCATACTTTTCCATATGCAAAGAACTGCTGCTTTTTGTACTGTGCAATACAGACTCATTTCTTTTCCCAGGGGATAAAAAATGAGAGAGGTTCACGCATATTCTCATTTTCTTTTTTAGCAGTGGCGCTCTCTATAGCCATTCTGTACATACCAATAATTTGACAAAAATTGCTAAATTATATAAATGTTTACTAATCTGGACATGCTTTATATCTGGATGCAAGAAGGGAGAGGAGAGGAGAGGAGAGATAAAGAGAAAAATAACTAACTGGACAATTCTTGCTGGGCTTAGCATATTAAGGACTAATTCAGGAGAATCAAGCCTCATTCTGTTCTCGTTCTCTCTCTTTCTGTTTTGTTTTCTTTTTCATTGCAGGTGACAGACCGTGGCCAGGAAGCTACCCGACGTTTCTTCAACTGGTTCTACTGGAGCATTAACATTGGGGCTGTCCTTTCGCTGCTGGTGATTGCCTTCATCCAACAGAATGTGGACTTCCTGATTGGTTATGCCATTCCTGCTGTCTGCCTGGCCCTGGCCCTTGTAATCTTCCTTCTGGCTGCCCCCATCTTTGTCACAAAGCCAGCTGCTGGCAGTCGAGTCCTCACCATGTTGTATTTGGCTCTCCAGAACAGCTGTTGTGGCAAAGCATTGCAGAAAGTGACCACAAAAATCAGGTAAGGCAAACAGAGGCCTCTTTGCACAAGGTGTTGTGGCCCGTCAGCGGCCTGTGCAGCTAGTAGCTGATTCCGACAGCTAGGAGGCTGGTGTGGTGCTGCGCCAGCAGCCTGTGCAGCTGGCACTCAAGTCGGACAATGAGGAGGCTGGAGAAGATTGGTGCCAGAGGTGGGGATTCAGCCAGAGCCTTCAGAACCTCTAGAAGCTCCCATAAGTGAAGAGGAAGAAGAGGAGAAGCCTCTTCTCGATGCACGGGTGCGCAGAGCTGCCAAAAGGCAGGAGTGGCTCCTCAGGAGGAGGTCTCCTCGAGAGTAAGGCTTGGGGCTAATTGGCCACTCCCTTAGCCTATTTAAGGAAGGATGACGACTGAGGCAATTTACAGGGAACAAATTCGTTCACTGTCCTTCGCATCTTGATCTTAGTTCTCTGCAAATTGCTTCTGGGCTTTCTGCCAACCATAGTAAGATTACGATTCTTTATTCTTTGGATTCTTGTAGGCTGTTAAGAAAGTTAATTGACAGCCTTTGTTTGAAAAAGACTGATTTAATTTAGTAAACTAAGGTTTGTACAGACTTTGTGTGTGCTGCGTTCTTTGGGGTCCTTAGCTGGGGCAGAACACAAGGTGGCTTTTTGGCTGCCATATATTTCTGATGGCCTGTGTGGGATTAGTGTCCCCTCTGTGGTAGCAGCAATCTTCATGCATTGGAACTGAATGAATCTCAGCAGTGCATTTCCATCTGCTTGGACAAGGCCTTTGAAGTAATTTGGCTTCGCTGAATTTAGGACTGGGCCATACACATCTTAAACCTGTGACTCTCCCTGCAAATAATTGTAATGACTTGGGTGCATGTCCAGGAGAAGGAAATTGTAGAACTCCTGAGTAAATACAGACTTTACTATTTTTATGGTGCAAATGGAATATCCAAAGAACTCCTTGTGGATTGTCACCAAAAAAAGACAGGGTGCAATCTAGTCTAAATACTAATGGATTTTGCTTTCTGCTTGCAGGGCACTATTTAAAACAAACAAACAAACATACATGAGGAAGCATTATAAAATGGCAATCCCTAACTGCTGGCTCTTCGGCTTTGAAACGGAGATGAACACGGTCCCCTAGAGTCAGGAATGACTAGCACATATGTGCGAGGGGAACCTTTACCTTTAACTGCAACTTGAAAGAATGTAGCCCATTTTACCAGTTTAAGGAATATCTCACCTCATCCTGCAGCTGGACTATATTGTGTTAAAGTCATGAACTAATAATTTCTTTTATTTTCTAATTTGCTTAAATGGATGAATGAAACTCCACGGTTAAATCATGGGTGGAGAGAGAGATCTGTTCTATTATTATTTGGATTTGATGATTGGAAATTATAGATGAAGAGGCATCAAATAAGGGGGAGGAAATCTGCAAATTGCATTAGGACAGTGTTTCCTGACCTTAGCAATTTTAAGATATGTGGACTTCAACTCCCAGAATTTTGGGAGTTGAAGTCCACATATCTTGAGTTTGCTAAGTTTTTATTAGGAGAAGTAGTGCAGACTCCTCTCTCACCAGGCACATAAGAAGCTGCATTCCATTGCTAGGCCTTGTGTACTGCCAAAGGCAATAATATGTTGGGGTGAGGCAGTCAGAGGTTGTTTTGGCAGGTCCCAATGGGTAAATCCAGACAATGCATTTACGGCTTAGCATTCTGCGTGATCCAGGCAAATTGTGGTTTATTCAACAAACTGGCTAAACTTCATACCATACCTCAGGGTCTGAGAGCTGAGTCAGAGCAGTGGTCCATCCAGCTCAGGAAAAACATTACTTGTTATAACTGGTGGCTCCTTTACTAGAATTTTAGATTTTCCCAGCTGTGAGCAGAATTGCTAGATGAAACTTTTGCATTCGAATCATGAACCAAATTACTGAGCAATGTCCTTCCCCCATGAGGTTTCTCTGACAGCGTGAACAGTAGGAAGAGAATTGCTCCCTTCGCTAACAAGGTTTAAATACTTATTTATAAGATCTAATTGCCTTTCCTTCAGGAGCCCCTAGCAGTGTACCAAGTTCCTTCTACTATTTTCCCCACAACAGTTACCCTTTGGGGTAGATTGAGCTAAGGAAAAGAGTTTCCATCACTAGGAATTGAATCTGTGTCTCCCCAGTGCCAGTCCAATTCATTATCACTGTGTTGGCCCCACTAGGTAAATCAGATCAGGAAATCAGCTCCACCGGCAGGCTGATTGCAATGTATCTTTTCTTCCTCCTTTTTTTTTTAATAATTCAGTGAACTAGGGAGGTGTCTGCCTGAGCCACTTCTGAATATTTTCTCATTATTCATGATAAGCTTTCAATCGCCTTTGCCTGGGCAATCAATTCTACTGATAGTCCTCAATTTACTGCTATAATTGAGCCAACAGTTTCAATCATAAGATATGATGGTCATTAAAGGGGGCACCGTATGATCAAACCCGATGTTATAAACTTTTTTGTGGGGGTCATTAAGCAAATACGGCAGATGTTACACAAAGACTATCTACTGTTGACCTCACCCCATTCCTAAGAGGCGTGCATAAGTGCACCAATGTGCCTATCGTCCCAGTCCTACTCTCCCCATTTATTTGTATCCTTATACTGTATTCATAATCATGTTTATACTTATATCTGTTATCTTATACATGTTTGATGAACAAATAAAATAAATAAACAAACATTGGCCAAACATTGGAAATAAATGCTGGTTTCTGGCCAAAATGTTATAAATTGCAGTCACTTGACCGCAGGGTGCTTCAAACAGCTATAAATGTAGGCTGGATGCCAAACACCCAAAATTTCATCGCATGACCAGGTGGGAGCCCTGGACATTGGAATTTCAATTCCAGGATGTAAGTAGGGGTTTTTTGGGTGGGGGAGGGGTTCATTATAACTTGAAATAATCTGTTCTCTGTCTGGTGCCCTCTGGTGATCAGACAACAGGTTCCAGCTGGCTATGGATTATGGGATATGTAATCTGACCCATCTAGGAGCTGGCTCTCCATTTTGGGGAAAGCTGTTTTAGACCCAACATCTTCCTTCCTCCCTTTTCTTTACAGGGCAAGGAATCCCCTGCTGGAAGCAGACGGACCCAATCCCCTTTCAAGGGAAAGCAACCGGCCTGTGGGGTCATCCTGTGAACATGCCCCCAACCTCCATGTGCTGGCAAAGATCCTGCCAGTTATGCTGACTCTCATCCCCTATTGGATGGTTTATTTCCAGGTAGCCACCCTACGGGGCACTCCTTCTTTCATATGGGAAGATGCCCTGACTGATGGGCAATAATGCCAGCAGCAGAGGGAAGCACAGGGGCTTGTAGTGTTCTGGGAGGGAGCATTTAGCTGGGAATCTGAGGAGGATGCCAGTTTTAATTTGCATTTTAATAGTAAGCATTTACTGAGTATTTATTTAGGGATTTATATTCCATCTTTCCCCACTATCTATTTATCCACACGCAATTGTACAGTAAGATTAAACAGTAATAGCATAAAAATGAACTTGTTAAAACTGAAGATGTGCAAGGATGGCAGCAAAAATCCAGCATCAGAAGAAGCCTTTTACTTTAACCGTTTAAGGGAGTTGCCTAGCAACAAAATTACCCCCCCCCCCCCAAAATGGCCAACAAGCAGCTTCTTTGGGCAAGCCTTCCCTGATTGCAGGGCCATTTAGAAATGTTCTCTCCTCACCATTTGCAAGTTTCACCCCAGGGGATCGCCAGAGAAGGCTCTTGATGTTGATTTCAGTGAAAAAGAAATTCAAACAGATGCATTTTTCTTCTTTGCAGGTTAATGCAATTATTAGATGACTCTGTGTCTCACAGGTGCCTCAGAAAAGAGGTAGCACCTTCAGAAATGTTAAAATCATTTTTTTAGTAGACAGTTTAGATACATTTGTATCCCTCCCCCCCAAAAAAATAGTCCTTTCAACCTTAGAGATGTGTAAAAATACAAAGTGCTGCCTGATTAACTGGGTCATAGGTATGGAGCACTTCACATCTGCTGCAACATGTTAGTGGGGTAACCTGGCAGATGGCTATAACTATTGTTCCAAGGAAATTTTATACTAAAACATAATATTCTGCTGGCTCAAGGATTGGTGGGTATCACTTCAGCATGCTGTCTGACTGTGCCCCAGGGCAGGCCTTGGGATAAACAAGGCTCTGAGGACTGGAATTGGTTTGCCCTTATTAAGTATGGAATTTTGTGCAGGCTGGTTGTGCCACTTCCTGCACTCAAAGGCAACTGCAGGAACAGTTTTGAGGGTTTGGGAAAGTATAATGTTGCCCAGTTGGAAGATGTGTATTCTAATGTTAGGTTGTGTCCAGTGGTTCAGAAAACTGGTTTTCATATTTCCAGGAAATGCCAAAGACTGAGCCTAATACCGTGTTTCCCTGAAAATAAGACCTATCTTGAAAATAAGATCTTAGCTTGATTTTTACATGTGCGCCCAATATAAGTCTACCCCAAAATTAGTCCTACTTAAGACCCCACCCACTCCAGGGTGCAAGGGATGGGGCGAGCACACGTATAAAAATCACGTTAGGGTGGGGATGGGGGGTGGAGCTGCCCTACCGGTACTTACCTTCAGACAGTTGCAGCCAGGCCTCACGTGCGTCAATCTGGAACTCTTTTATCGGCTGCAGAGGCCTTTCCTGAAGGCCTCTTGACAGTGAAACGAGGCTGGGATGTCACATGCATCAATCCAGAGCCTGTTTCTTGGCTGCAGAGGCCTTTTCTGAAGCCCTCTGACAGGAAATGGAGGCCGGGGGCTGCTGTGAGGTGAGTCAGTGGAAGACATCCCCCCAAAATAAGACCTGGTGCCTTTTGTGGTGGCAAAACAAATATAAGACCAGGTCTTATTTTCGGGGAAACACAGCCTTCAGTCCTTGTTATGCGCTTTTTCTATCCCATGCATTTTTTGTATGGTCAATTTCAGTAATGTACTGGTGAAGGACAATTAACATCGTAATTTTGAGGTGGCAGCCTGTATATTCAATGTGAATCCTGGGGTGGTTAGTGCTTTCTGTAGACTGCACATTCATGGCAATTCAAGTTTGATCTTTGAAATTTTGTCTAGAGAGAGAGATAGAAGAAAAAAAAAAGCAAGAGATAATCTTTTAGACAAGTAGAAAAAAAGATTTCAACTCATGCCAGGAAAAGAACCTTCCCTTTGTGTGTGTTATTTTTCTATCATTACTCATTCAATTTCACAAAAGAACATTTCCTTTAGAAAGTCTTTCAAAGAAAAAAAAAGCATTTTAATGAAACATTCATTGGTGTGGCAGGATATTCCTGCCCCTTAGGGAATTACTTATAAGATAGTCAACCAAAATGCAATTATTTTACTGTACATACTTTCTTCTGGATATTTGAAGAAAGGGTTGCCATGCTTCTATTGAATGATACTGTTGGCATTAAGATGAGTCCTATACTAAGAAGTGAAAACATTTTTTTTTATTCTTAAAATTTTTTGGATAAATCATTCACCTGAAAGGCTAATTTGGGGTAGATTTTTTTTCTGGGTAGAAAAACAACCTTTATATCAACATGTTTATTTATTTACTTCATATAGCCATGATTTTACTTAATCTTCAAAGAGAATCCCGCGCACTATCTAGCCTGATCATGCTGAACATGAAAATAGCTTGGTTCTTTCCCCCAGATAAATTCCGCCCAATTGTTAGCAGGAAGACAGATTCCATTAGGCTTCAGTCCATGTGCAATTCAAATTAAACCCACTGAATAAATAGTAGGCAGATCCACCTCAATACTATCAACCTGCCAGGTTTTAGGCGTTCTAAATCGTTGTGAAAGATTGGTTAGAGAAAGAGAAGTCTGCCACTTTCATTTCTCCCCTGATGCCTGTTTGCTATTATAGCACAGCAATAAAATTGATAAATGATTGCAATAAACTGAATGAAATGTGCACTTAAAAAAACAAAAAAAGGTCTGTTTTTTCTATAGTCTTTTTTTTTTTAAAGAATTGTAAATCCTTGTTATGCAATGAATTTCATTTGCCAAGAAAATTTAGAAGCAATTATTCTAAAGAGATACATGAATGAAGAAAAGAAGAAGATGGCAAAACTGCCCTGGATTATCCTTAAGCACTTTCTCCCCCTATTTTGGCAATAGGGTTCATCAGAATGGAGAAAGGAGAGCTGTAGGGACAGTGTTGCTCAGCTATATGGGTTGAAAAGGTCATCTCTTAAGTAGCTGTTGATTGCAAATGATGTGTCCTGAAAATAGTTAGCTGCTCATTGTGAACGATTGAGTGCTTCCTGCTGAGTAAGCAGAGACTGTTGCAGAAACTGTAGAAAAAATATAAGGCAGCCAGGATAGAAGTGAGTGAGCGAGCAATGAGAACTAAAAGGTGTTTGTTGAAATGCAACTTGTATAAGGAAAGGTTCAGAAAAAGAAGAAAGCTAAGGCAAGAGTGATAAACCAAAATAAAAAATGACTACATACTTTAGATTTCCACATATTTTAGCAAATATAAGTATGCTTCCTTGGTAGAAGAAACTCATCAGAGGAGGCAATCAGGATGAATAAGAGTTCCTAGAAACAGAAATACTAAAAGTGCAATCACAACCATTCCAAATGGAAGAAAATGAGGGGAGGGGGAGAGGAATGCCAGCAGAACAACCTGTGTGATGATGCACAAAACACTTACCGATAAGTGAAAATCAAACAGAATATATAGTAATGTGGATAAGATAGATAGATAGATAGATAGATAGATAGATAGATAGATAGATAGATGATAGATAGATAGATAGATAGATGTTTATTTAATTTCTCGTCTTGTAAAACATCAATTAGATAACAGATGATATAGGAAGTAGATGGGATGACTGATTCTAAAGACAAAATTCAAATTATCTTGATATATTAGAAAAATGGGCCAATCGCCATTTGGGTCTCATGGTTAAGGTGCTAACCTACAAACTGGGAGACTGGGAGATCTATAGTCTAAACTGTTGATAGTCGGTAGTTGATAGTCTAAACCAGTGATGGCGAACCATTTCAGCACTGAGTGCCCAAACTGGAACATGTGTGCATATACGTGCATGTGCAAGCACCAGAGCGCCAAAAACCCGAATACCAGCTGGCCGGCGCGCACATGCCTTTTTTTTTTTTTTTTTTGCCATTTTTCAGGCCGTTTTTCAGGATGTTTTGGGGGTGTTTTTCAGGCCAAAAACAGCCTGAAAAACAGCCTGAAAAATGGCCCAAAAAAGGCCCAAAAAACAGCCTGTTTTGGGGCTGTTTTCTGGGCGATTTCAAGGTCATTTTCCGGCGCTCTGATGCCCGCAAAAACCAGAAGAGCAGCTGGTGATGGTGCACATGCCCACAGAGAGGGCTCTACGTGCCACCTCTGGCACGTGTGCCATAGGTTCGCCATCACGGGTACTTTCCAGATCATCCTATGTCATAATTGCCATATCTAATTACCCATGTTATGATATTACTAAGACCCTATGACAGGACATTACCATGTGAAGCGTGTAGATAATAAGACTCACTGCTCCATGAAGATGGATAGGGTCCTCTGTTAAAGATATAGGATAAGAACATTAATTTTCCCCCAAACAGATGCCTTTCTAATATTTTAAGCTTCAGTCCCCATCATCTCCAGCCACCATAACCAATGGACATATTAACTGAGAGAATATGGGAATTGGTTTGACATGTCTCAGATTTGCCAGGTTTAGTGTATGTTATTTTATTATAGGAAAGCTCTGTATAGAAAAACATTTAGGTCTTGTGTTTATTTCTTTAACACTATCACTTTCTATTTTATTTTAGATGCAGTCAACCTACTACTTGCAGGGTCTCCATCTCTCCATCCCCAACTTCTTTCAAAATAGTTATATGAATAACAGTGCACTCTCAGCAACCATAGATACTATCTATATGGTAAGCTATGGAGCAGGTGAGCCAATCGGATTGGGTTGTTATGTTCTAAAAAGTTTCGTTCAGTCATTCAGAAGTATGTTGGCCCTCTGAAATCATAATAAAGGTCCCTCTGATGGAGAAGCTCTATGTGTCCAACAGCTCACATAAAGGGCCACCACCAGATGTAGATGTGTTAACAAATAAATAGCTCTGTTGGGTAGAAGGAAAGTGATTGTGGAATGAAGCTGTGTGAAACAGATCCTTTCAATTTTCTTCGACTCCAAGAATCCAAACCCAACGCCTAGTTTTGTAAGCAGAGAGAAATCTCCTGACCAACTGCGTATGTCATAGTTAGTTAAGATCATAGGCCTTGGTTATCATAGATCAGGGCTGTTAAACTCCTGGTCTGCGGGTCGAATGTGTTATGCATTAGCCACGCCCACGCCCAGGCCCAGTTTAGCAAAGGGGGGGAAAGTCCTAATACATCATGTGACCCCGCCTGATGACGTGAGTTTGACACCCCTGCCATAGATTTAATTTAATTAATTTAATTTAATTTATTCAGTTTATATGCCGCCCCTCTCCAAAGACTCAGGGCGGCTCACAATACATTTTAAAAAATCATTATAAAAAAAACATTTAAAAATTAAAAACATTAAAAACTCATTCACGCCATTCATGGCCGGACCTTGCCACATCACAAGAGCGAGATCAACGGCCCCAGGCCTGCCGGAAAAGCCAGGTCTTCACCACTTTTCGGAAGGCCAATAGGGTGGGGATGCAGAATAATATTTACATTCTTTTCCTCACTCTTTCTTCAGTTTCCAGATGCCTGGCTCCTTCTAGCCAATGTAGTGGTTCTGTTGATCCTCATTCCATTGAAGGACCGGGTGATAGACCCATTCCTAGCAAAGAAAAAGCTGTTGCCATCAGCACTGAGAAGAATGGCCCTAGGCATGATCTTTGGCCTTGGCTCAGTCCTATTAGCAGGTAAGGACTTCATTCATAACCTTGTACTAACCTGACATTACTTACCCCTAAAGCAGAGGCTAAGATGTTAAAAAAAGAAACACCAGCCATGATTTGGTCATGACCTGGTTTGCCTGGCCTGACATATTGGCTTTTGCCAATAAATGGGCCTCGAGGAAAACTTAGCAAATCCTGCTTAGAATGAATGGTCTAAACCAAAAGTGATTAATGCACCATACATAATCATTTAATAAATTATGAAGTTATTCAATTAATTGGAATAGCTATTATGTATTCCTGATAGACTTTAACCTGTCTCTGGATATTTGTAAAAATCAGTTTATTATTTGTTGTCTGAACATTTTAAAAATATCTTAAAATAATTAGCCTAAGAGGAAAAAAGTTTCTAACAATCTGTAATGTATAAAGCTGCAGAATGACCATTCATTCAATTAAATTTTCTAATTTCATAATTTGATCCAACTCCAATAGCTGCATATATTATACTTGAGTGACTGTTAGTACTAAAATTGTTTTGAATAATTTTGAATGTACAGTATATACAGTATATAGAATGCATAGTATTTAAAAAGTTTACTAAGATGGTTATTGGTTATTTATGAGAAGTTTGGAATAAAATTAAATAAACAATGTTGTTTCCTATAATTGTAAGATAAATTTAATTCAACAAAAGAATTTTTTTCATATTTATTGCACCCATCAGAGAATATTTAGAAAAAAAACTGTCTACCAACTTCATAATTCTACAAGTATAAAATTATGGAGGAGATACTTAAATATATGGTATGGGTTTGTCCCATGATCGTCCAGTTTTAGGTTGATATACATAGATTTGTTAATAATCATACATTTGTTAATATGGTTTTGGGAAGATGAATAAAGCTTAAATCTGCTAATGTAACATTGACTTATGCACTGAAAACATTACAAGTACTATGGAAAGTAGGATTTCAATCAGCAGTTAATGTATGAAGAACTGAATTTATCAGGTATAGGATGCTGTAAAGAAATTATGTTATGATGAAAGAGAACCAGCAAGAGGTCCCCACAGGATCAGATATTTTGTTTCAAAATGAGCTATAAAAAGAGTTTCCAGAGGAAGAAATGGCAGACTGAAGATGGCTCCACAAAAACCTGGGCCAATGGCTGCAGCAAACAACAAAGAGTCAATGAGTAGACCAGCTCTTCAGAACCCCTCTGGACAAAGACAGGATGGGACATCATCCACATGCACTCTGAATAGTTGCTCCTCACAAGAAGACCACAAGATAGTAGCCCCCAGTAGTTTTTGAGAACTGAAAGACAACAAGAATAGTCATCCTACTCATAAATGTGATCTTTGCCCTTTAAAGGACACTAGGTTCATGAATTTTCTTTTCTAATCACTTTTTAAATTTAATTAATTGTAATTGTAAAGAGTCCTTCCTAAAGGAAATAGATTTGTTTGGACTTTTAGCAAGTCATAATAAAGATAAGCAATTTTAAAAATTAGACACTAGAGGGAACTAAAGATTTTTGTTAAAGAAGAAAAATACATGAGCCAGCTAATTAATTGGGATTTGTAAAATGAAAGAAAACATTAAAACATTGAAAATACTGATGGACACTTTTGAAAAATGGAATCAGAAGTTAGTATCAACAATGTCAATAGTAATGTTTGCTTCTATGGATAGACTATCCAAAAGATGTTGTGGGAGTAATGACATATATGGAATAAGTTGTATTTGAAAGGCAGAGATGGCATCGAAAGTAGTTCTACCAATGACAGGCTACAAAAACAATGGAAAACAATGTCTCACTGGATATACAAAAGAAACCAGTTAATGATATGATACATATTCATCTATTTCTGAATTAGCTTTCTATTGACATAAAGGAAAGATGGGCTAATATTATTCTATGTAGTCAAAGTTTAATGCAATGCTAAAAAAAAAACAAACATCTAATTTCCTCTTGTTTCTTCCTTTCCTCTTGTTTGTGTTTGTTTTTTCTTTTTATTTCCATCTTCTTGCTTTCTTCTTTGTATTTTAGAGCAAACAAAGCTTTACAAACCCATTTCTCCTTACAGCTAAATGAAATGTTAGCTACATTCACTTCTGCACCTCAAAAATGGCAATGCAAACCATTTCTGCATTGTATGAAAATGCTACTCATGTAATTGTTGACACTGTTGCCCCAATTTGGTTTACTGTAATCAGATCTACATCTCCTTGAAAAATACAGCAGCCTGTGTATTAGCAAATCAAAATTACTGTAATCAGCTAACATCTGTTTTACGGTTACTGCACTAGTTACCGGTAGCTTTCCTGGTGCAATTCAAAGTGCTATTTTTGACCTATAATAAAACCCTTGTAACGCTTGGCACCAGGGTACATACAGGATTCCTTTTCTCTATAGAAGTAGCTAGCTCACCCAGCACTATCAACATCTTTTAATGCATCCTAAGTTCACAAGTTGAAGGCTCATGGATAATTGCAAATCCCATATTATGGAATAATCTTCCTCTGAAAATTAGGCTACTTCCTTCATTATTGGCCTTCCAGAACAAAGCAGTCCTGAGGAGATTTGTACAGGGAATAGTCATCATGATGCACTTATATTGTTATAGTTCTTCATTTACCTTACCTTGATTTGTAATCTTTTTTTTTTTTTTGAGGTATCATGTATAATGTAAGGAGTTAGGTTTTTTTTAAGTCTGGCAGTATAAAAATGTAGTCAATCAATCAAGTAGTTAATAGGTGCCTGACTCAAGGGAAACAATGCCTTCATTCTGTACGGTACTGTCTGTGCCTCAGTAATTAAAAATCTTGATCATTAACATTTAAGCCAACATAGTTATATACCCTCCAGGGACTGAATGTTCAAGTGCCTGGCATCCCATCCTGTCCCTGATGACAGCCCATAGCTGTTCCGAGGATATTCCAGTGATCTCCTTGAACCCCATCACCACCCCAAGTCTACAGCCCTCATCTTTGCCAAACATAATCTGTTCTTCTAGTTCTTCATGTGCTTTTATGTGGGGGATGTGAAGAGAGCAGTGTCCTGGTTTCCAGTTAAAATTTTGAATGGTCTGTCTCGATATTGTTCTGAAAAGTTGTTAGTGGTTCTGCAGTCTGGACACTTGAGAAAGTGAAAGAAAACAGGTACTTTCAAATAGTAGCTTTGGAGATGGTTACTCATTGTACCATAGACTGAAATAAGAACAAATTCTGGACCAAATTAAAGCTGAGGAGAGGATCAGCCCACAGCAGTGGTGGGTTTCAAAATTGTTTACTACCGGTTCTGTGGGCGTGGCTTGGTGGACGTGGCAGGGAAAGAATACTGTAAAATCTCCATTCCTACCCCACTCCAGGGGAAAGTTAGTGCAAAATCCCCATTTCCTCCCGACCAGCTGGGCCTGGGGATGCAGAGAATAGATGGGGGTGGGGCCAGTCACAATTTTTACTACCGGTTCTCCGAATTACTCAAAATTTTCGCTTCCAGTTCTCCAGAACTGGTCAGAACCTGCTGAAACCCACCTCTGGCCCGCAGAGTATACTGAAGTGTGAAGTGCTTCATGTGGCTCCTTTTTAAACAGGATTTACTATTGTTGGTTAGAGATACTTTAATCTATATACTACTAAACTCTCATCATGGCTTTTAACTGGGCGAAACAGTGCATCATAGGGAAATAATTTTTGAACCACGGTTACCTCATATGGGCTAATTTACAGATGATGTCTAAAATCTACGACTCCAGAGGGAATGAAATTTGGGGAAGTCGTGACAACTTTAGTGTTACTGGCTGCTGCTGCACTGCTGGGCTACTATTGAGGTCACATGATCTTCATTTTCAAAGTTCTGAAACAGTTTTCCAGCCAGTCTCACAATCCCTTCCTCGCTCCCTCACCCATCAGCAGTTACTTATCTGCCTGCAGAGAAGGAAAGGGAAAGGGAGGGAAGGGAGGTTTCCAATGCTCCCTGCCAGATTTGCACATGGAAACTCAAAAGGGGAAGCAAGCTGACAGGATCCTGCTTTTTGTCCACCCTTTTCACCGTATTTCTGTTTAGGGTAAGGAAATATCTCTGAAACAATAACCCAATGGGACATGGGTTGTCTAGTAAGTATTTTTATACCTATAGTAAATATTTTATACCTAATATAACAAAGATACGACCACTTATTTTCTAATTTTTAAAAACCTGCCTCATCTATGAGAATGTTCTTCACAATATCTTATTCTGGGTCCAAATGCTTTTCTCCTATCTAGGTTTCCTGGAAACTAAGCGGCTACAATATGTGAACAACAACCAGACAATCACGCAAAGAATTGGGAAAGATGAATACTTTGCAGCCCCACTCTCCATTTTCTGGCAAATCCCTCAATATTTACTCATTGGAATCAGTGAAATCTTTGCCAGCATTTCAGGTAAGCCAGGGAAGAAGGCTTTATTGACCTTGTTGTTCCTATATCAGCATTAAACCAGAATTTCCTGATCCAAATATAGTGCAGCTAGTTGCACCAAAAGATGAAAAAGCACAGAGTTCTCATCATGACTTCAGAAGCCTTGAACTATCCTTCAAACCTACTTTGAATGTGCTCCTCTAGGTTGTTAATCCTTTGATTTTTTTCCTACTTTTCCAGGGCTGGAATTTGCCTATTCTGAAGCTCCCAGAACCATGCAAGGAGCAATCATGGGTCTTTTCTTCTTCATTTCTGGAGTTGGATCTCTTTTAGGATCTGGCCTCCTGAGTTTACTCTCCCTGCCAACCAGTGGTTGGATGCACTGCCCAGATGATTTCGGTGAGCATCTGCCATATCCTTTAGCCCCCTTCCTCCACTAAAGAGAATGGAGAAGCCATTTAAAGAGCTTTCACTGTTCTCCAGCAAAGTCGAACATCTTGTGGTAATGGCAGGTAGCCTGGAGGAGACCTTGAGAAAATTATTTTAAAATGTGTTGTCAAAAGACTGTTGTACACAAAGGATTCCTGGACCTGTGAGGGCTGCAGAATGCAAGAAGACATCTTTCTGCTGCTGTATTCTAAAGGCTCTCTTGCTCTCTCTTTCTTGTCTAGGAAACATCAACAAATGTCGGATGGATTATTATTTCTTCCTCCTAGGTGGGATTCAGGCAGTAACGTGCATCCTCTTTATGTTCATCTCTGCCCACTATGAGAGTCAAAAGCGACCCACCAGCTGAGAGAACAACTGATCACATTTTTCAGGACTGCAAGAGGCACACATGCTTCTCATCATGATGTTCAATGCTATGGCTGTTGCAGAAAGTTAACTGATTCAAATGTTGTGAAAGCTATATTAATGAAAATTAAGAGAAAGTAATCCAGATTACTAACAATGGCAGCTAATCACGGTACTAAGAACTACAGTTTCTTATTCGAGATGTTAATGTTTTCCAGAAACTCAATATGAGTGGTGGAGTTATGGGAAGGTTGAAGCTAAGATATTAACTACTGAATGTAAGTTTAAACAGATCATATTTAACTCTTCATAATACTGACGAGTACAGAAATATCTTATTATACATCATATTATGCATATGGACATGTATAATGGGAGCTACAGTTACTGAAGCGAAAACATATGTAGCTTTAATTTTGGACAAATGCATTTCTGCATTCATGTACAAGATCTTTTAAAAATTTTAAAAAGCAAACACCTTTCAGGAAATTGTTTGAAATTGATATGAAATCCATTATTCCTTTCAGGATGGCAAGAATGAAAATTACAAGTATTGCAAAATCTTAGAGAGAAAATTGAAAAAGAGATTTCCCCAAGTAATTGGTATGAAAAATGTCCAGCATGTGCAGATCCAAAGAGATGCCATAGTTACTTAAAATCAATTTAAAAATGAGGAGAAAGAAAGAAAGAAAGAAAGAAAGAAAGAAAGAAAGAGAGAGAGAGAGAGAGAGAGAGAGAGAGAAAGAAAGAAAGAAAGAAAGAAAGAAAGAAAGAAAGAAAGAAAGAAAGAAAGAAAGAAAGAAAGAAAGAAAGAAAGAGAAAAAAAGAAAGGGAGGGAGGGAGGGAGGGAGGGAGTACTTTTAAGTTTGTGATCTGGACTGGAACATTAAAGCTACTGTATTGGGGTTGCTTATTTCAGATTCAGCTTCCCAAGCTTTCAATTTGCTCTTGAATTTTTAAAATCCAAATTAGTTTTAACTCTATAAAATTTCATACTTGGCAGTTCACCAGTTGTTTGCCTCATAAAGTAGACCAGATTAAAAACAGATACCAAATGAGGCTAAATCTACTTTTATTAAAATAGCTACAATAACTAAATCTTGTGCCTCCCTCTTCTATCTTTATGTGAACAGAGAGGGGAGTGGGAGAATTGTCTGAGGTGCTTTTGTAAATCTCTTTTTTGGCCTGGACTCAGGCCACACTTGTCTGATTGTTGCCTTGGTAACAGATCTTCCTTCTGTCTTTCAAGACCATCCTGTATACTCTCCACACTTGTATAATCCTAGACATAACCAGGCGTATAGGACTGATGAGAAGTAAAGCTATTTTAGCAGTAACATGAAATTTAATCTGGGGGGGGGGAGGGAAATGCAATTAATAATCTGTCATTTACTACTTTATTTGAGGAGACCCTAGGAAGGAGAAAGTTGATTAAGGCAGCTGGGGAAGGTTTGCTCAGAGCTGACAATTTGTAGAATGCAAGAAGTCTAGAAATTGTTGTATAGAAGAGAAACATTTTAGCAAATGCAACATGGAAGGATATGAAAAGCAACTTTTCCAAAAGCTCTCTTGCCTATATACATTGGAAAAGTACAAGGACCGAATAGTGAACCTGGAAGTCCCCATTGCACTTGGAGAAGTGAACCTGGTGTAGCTGCTAGTAAGCCTAGGGAAATAGCAACCAAACATACATCAGTTGTGCGATTTATACACCAACTATATCACCCAATATGCGATTGCCCTCAGTTTTATTGAGCACTATTGTTTAGTTAGATGCTACACCCTGCAAGATGTTGATTTAGCAATTCACATTCCCCATTGTCTAGCAGCGCCTGTTAGTACATGTCATAAATCCATTTCTGTGTTTTCCTTTTCTATAAGCTGCCTCCCAGTTGCAAAGATAGAGGGACGCGGTGGCTCAGTCCGTCTAATGGGGTGAGCTCCCGTTACTTGTCCCAGATTCTGCCAACCTAGCAGTTCGAAAGCATATAAAAAAATGCAAGTAGAAAAATAGGGACCACTTTGGTGGGAAGATAACAGCGTTCCGTGCGCCTTTGGCGTTTAGTCATGCTGGCCACATGACCACGGAGACATCTTCGGACAGTGCTGGCTCTTCGGCTTTGAAACGGAGATGAGCACCGCCCCCTAGAGTAGGGAACGACTAGCACATATGTGCGAGGGGAACCTTTACCTAGTTGCAAAGATCAGTAAATAACTAGATAGAGCAGTGTTTCTCAATCTCGACCATTTTAAGATGCATGGATTTCAATTTCCAGAATTCCCTGGCCATCTCCGCCTTGGGATGCATCTTAAAAGTAGGTGAGGTTGAGAAACGCTGATACAGAGCATTCTTTGCTAGGAATTGAGTTTATACCATAGGTAGTCCTCGACTTACAATCAAAATTAGTACCAGAATTTCTGTTGCTAAGCAAGGTGGTTGTTAAGTGAGTCATACCCAATTAGAAAATCTGGCTTTCTCCATTGGCTTTGCTTGTCGGAAGCTGGCTGGGAAGTTCGCAAGTGATCACATGATCTTGGGAAAGTGCAACCACCATAGATAAATGCTGGTTGCTAAGTGCTCAAATTTTGATCGAGTGAGCCTGGGTATGCTACAAGTGTCATAAGTGTGAGAACTGGTCATAAATCATTTTTTTCAATGCTATTGTTCAAGTAGTCCTCAACTTACGACCACAATTGAGCCCAAAATTTATGTTGATAAGTGAGAAATTTGTTAAGTGAGTTTTCCCCATTTTATGACTTTTCTTGCCACATTTGTGAAGTGAATCACTGCAGTTGTTAGGTTAGTAACAAGCATCCGAACGTGACTTTGGAAATGCTGTAATGATCATAAGTGTGAAAAACAGTCCTAAGTCACTTTTTTCAGTGCCACTGTAACTTCGAACTGTTGTAAATCAAGGACTACCTGTACATTGAAGGGTAGCTAAATGAATGGTTCTAAGTCAAGGATTACCCATATTTGTAGTTTAAACTACCTTCTCGTAAAGAAAGTTTAACTAAAATCATGCCGAAAGCTATTCAGAGCTCCTCTGCATTGCAACAGTGATGACACACAGGCCTTAGGCTGGGATCAAGTCCACAAATATTCGGAATGAAAGGAACTGTCAGGTATCTGGACTTAATCCCCACAGCAGAGATGACTACTTCTCTATTACCAAGGAAACACAAATAAACCAGACCGCACAAAAATGACACGCCTTTCATTTTTAGTTATTATTTATTTTACTTTTTTTTTTAACAATGTAAGAATTAAAAATCTTCCATAAATAAAGGACTTGCCTGGCAGCCTCCCAATAGTACAGTATAAAATATGAGCGATTGTACAAAACTCTTAAGGACATCAGGCACACAACCAGGGTGGAAAAGGCCCAGCCAGTGCTCCCTGGAGCTCTGTCCTTGCCTGGCTTTAGGGGAGGGATCAGGGAACTGGGGGTGGGGGAGGATAGGGGCAGAGCCCCAGGCTCAGACCACAGGAAGGACGGAAAGACACTTGTCGTTCATACCATCACAATGGACACACACTGGCAATGAGGGTCAACGTAATATGTGAGGTCTTGGATCAGCCCCCTAGATCACCTCCACAGTACATCGCAGCCAGCCTATCTCTCACCTGCGGCTACTTTCCAGTCTGCAAACTCCACATCCACCCCTCCTAAGGGGGTAGAGGGAGAAGCAATGAGCACACGTGGGCTCTCTTCTTCCCAGGAGGAACGTGCTAGTTCTGCTGAGTGAATACTAGGTGGAGAGAATGCCTCTATCCAGAATGAAAAGGATAGGGCAGCCAAGGAACTAGATCTGTAACACAGAGACCAGCAGAAATATCTCTGGCTCATTTGCTCCTCACAAAATAGTCCAAGGCTGGTGTCCTGTGGTGGAGAGCCCTTATTTAAAAAGAAGCAGGTAGAGAGTTCAGCTGACTGATCCTAGGAGAGCACCTAAGGGGGTGACCATCTTATTGGTTTGCCCACATGAATGGGCTAGGGCAGATCAGGAGCTACCTCGAATCCTTTCCATGTAGCTGCGCAGCTCATCTGGGTCACGCAGCCCCATGTCCTCACACACCCAACGAATGTCATCTTCGCTGGCTACCAGAATGGACTGAACTACTGGTCCAGAAGCAGGGGGACTGGGAGCAGAGTTGGACGGGGAAGCAAAGGTCACAAATTCTACACGCTTCCGCCGACCACCTACATCCCTGCCCTCTTTCTTCCTGGACAAGGTGCTGGTAAGCGCTGGGTTCCCTGGTGCAGTCAGGCCCAAATTACTAGCAGAGACCCCTGTTTCTGGCTCTGGTAATGGAGCTGGGGCCTCTGGGGCCAAAGCTTCCAAAGTTCCATCTGGCCCTGCACAGCAAGAGTACCCATCATTGGTGGTGCTAGACGGGCCCCGAGGCTGGTCTTTACAGTGTTGCTTGCACAGATCTAGCTGCCGACTAAGATCCTCCTGATCGGTGCCTAGCCAGACCCAATTGTGAGGCTGCTGAGCAGAAGAGGCTGGACCTGATCCAGCATCAGGAGGCTCCTTGCGCTGATAACGAAGGACAAAGACCACACAGTTGACGAGGAAGATAAAGATGGCAAGGCAGAACACTCCCAGGAGGACATACATTCCAACCTCTAGATCTGTCACCCTTGCAGGTGCTTTCACCATCTCATCTTCCTCCACTTCTTCCACTTGTTCAATATCCTCATAGGAGCTAACACCAGCTCCCTCAAATTTGGTCATCGGCGGCCCTCGTGCTACTGGGCCACGCCTCCTTGAACCTCTGCCATGCTCTGTGATAGCTGCAACAGTCACTGCTTCACCTGACATGGCACCTTCTGCTCGCTGAAAGGGGGCCTTACCATGTCGATGGAGATCTTTTTGCTGTGGGCTCTTAGTGGTCAAAAGGTGCCAGCCAAAGTTCACTTCCAGCCACGCTGTCCCCTGGGAAAGGGGAGCCTTATGTTTCCCCTTGCGGCAAGAGTCTGGGGAATGTAGGCTGAGCTGCAGGAGGGACCCCTGGCCTGGACCTTCAGCAACAATCATTGGATAAGCATGTTCCTCCTCCAGCCGCACAGATATTACTTCAGGATTCAAAGAAGAAAGCAAGAGAGATGCATCCCGCCAGCCATAAAGCTCTACTGGAGCCAAGGTGTGATCACTGAATACCAACCAAATGCTCAGAACTGCTTCCTGCAGAAAAAAAAAAAGAAAAGAAAACTGGGATCTCAAGTTGCCTTAAAATGGTAATGGTAGGTTGGGTAAGTTGAAAAAACAAAGGCCTCATTATCCACACTGGTAGCAGGTGTAAATCATGCCACCCAACTCGATAAAGCAGCTTCCCCTTTACCAAATTTCTATCCCTCTTCTTTGACTACTACACATGATGGCAAGAAAACTCACCGTACATTGATCCCCTGTCATGGCACCCAAATAAAACAGATTTTGCAAATCTTGGAGAGAACAAGACACATGGACACATTCCATATTTGAAGACACATTTTATATTTGAAGATAATTAGAACAGACATTTCTATCAAGTCTAACTTTAGCTTAAGTGAGCCATGGAAGGAAACGTATGCACCCTCAAAATGCAGTTTAGTGCTTCTGTAACACAGAAGGATGGAAATGTAAATTCGTAATGCTATGAATGTTTAGAAAAACTCACCTGTTTCGGGGAATGCAGAGCAGAAAGTCCTTGGCACATTGCAGTGAAAACATTCAGATGTCCTGGTTCTGCAAACAATGTGAGTGATAGACCTGATACCAGCTGAGCTTGCAACTCTGAAATTGAGACCTTCTCTTCTGACACCACCAAAGTCTGTTCCCCCAAGATAGAATCAGAAACAGGAGAACGCACCTGAAAAAAATAGAAAATATGTTGTTATTTCATAAGGAGACTGCACAGAAACTATATCTATTCCAATGCTACTTCTCATCCATTGCAACATCAAGTCATGGTTAATGGAATGATTAATTTGGCAGCCAAGTGACCAAATAGGGAGAGTGAGTTCCCCTCAATGACTGACAGATAGATATAAATGATAGATAGATGGTAGACGGACAGGTGGATGGATATATGATAGATAGATAAGATAGATAGATAGATAGATAGATAGATAGATAGATAGATAGATAGATGGATAGATGGATGGATGATAGATGGATGGATGGATGGGGGAGAGAGAGAGGGGGGGGGGAGGGAATAGAGATGCTTACAATGTACAGTATGTTTCATAGATTGCTTGTAAAGCTGTCACATCCCTCTTCCTTCATAGTCTCTTTCTTCATACCCACACTCATCATATTACCCCACAATTTCCCCAAACCGGAGACAAAAGTTAACATCCACAGCACGTGCACAGCTCATCCCTTAGAACAACTATCATCATGCTCCAAGCAAGCTTCTCATCTCATTCCATCCCATCTCAGCAAGGAATCACTCAGCCCCCATTTTTTCCTCACATGCTCCTTACCTCCACGGAGGTCATTCCTACTTCACGGCCAACCACCACCTTCCCACCTTCCAGTGTTGCTATTCGAGGATCTTGGATTCTAGCATGCTTCTGCACCAGATGGGAAACATCTAGCAGCCAATCAGAGCTTGGCATATAGGTCAGGTGACGTCCACCGTCTAGAGGGTGAGCTACAAAATGGGTGAGGAAACGGACCCCAGCACGCTGGTATTGCAACCGACAGCCACGCGCTCTCCTCTCAGCTTCTTCTCCACCTTCTTCTGGTTCTGCTGGACTGTTCAGAGAAGAAATGCAGGAACCTAGTACATTTACAAAGGGTAAGGCAGCTTCCCTCAATTTAATATCCTCTGGATGATTTGGGGTCACACCTCCCAGTATTCTGTATCCACATTGGCCTTGGTGATAGGGAATCTACAAAGCATACTCACAAAACATCTACAGGGAGCTAAGTTGAGGAAGGATGCCACACCTTTAACCCATTGTTAGTGACTCTCTTGGAATCATGACATTTACCTCTCGGATGCTGGGCCAGGTACCCTCCAGCCTCGTATTTGTTCCAAAGAAGTATCGGTCAGCTCAACACGCAAAGGCAGAAGTGGAGCCCAGACAGTAAAGAGTAATGATGCATGCAGACGACGGTGCCAGAAATCCACCCTTACACCCCGTGCCCCTCGGCTCTCTTTTCCTCCTACATAGACAGCATCACATACATCTGATACCTAAAGGTAAATTAGAAAACACATTCAGGTCCATAGATATACACCCGAAGGCCTAAGGAAGAGTTAGAAGAAAGCAAGAATGCCCATACTGATTCCTTAACTCAATATGGATTTCTTTCTTTTGTTTTCCTCTAGAACAATTCAAGATGGAACCATAGCTGGAAATTGTTGTGAGTTCTTATAATCTATCAGTGTGAGACTGAATCCTCTTGGGTGCTATAGAGAAATGGGTTGTAAATGCCAAAGGAAATGAGGGAAGTCACACACTATCATTGGATATACTGGTATAATTATTTTTCTTGAGTTTCAACATTGCTCTGCTTCATTCTATGTTCATTTCATTTCTATTTCTATGGGAAATAGAAATGGCACGTGCATGAAAACATGGAGGAAGAACATTGGACAAAGACAATGCTGTGACCACTGATGGAGACCACTAGAAGGGAGCATCCTAAAAAAATGCAGCCCGAGCTTGCTAGATCAGTGGAATGCAGGGTCTTAAAATGTACGAGGAGAAAGGGTAAAATTAAAGTGAGGTGTTATCAAGAGGAAGCTACATGGATTAGGAACCAAGATTTCAAAGCATTCCAGGTCGTAATGCAGGGTCTATTTTTTCCACAAATACAGTAGACAATTGGAAATATAAAGTAAGACAAACAGGCTATTTGATTTAGAATGGGATCTCTGGCTAAGTTTGTACTTGATTACTAATCTCTTCTCTCTATTTGCACAATATACTGAGTCATAAACTAACTGAATTGGCTGAATATGCTAACATCCTAAACTACAAATATTAACTAAGGTTAAAACTAAGCCTACCTTGTTGTGAGAATGCAACCCCTAAAGCTTTTAACTGAAGTGATTAAGCATGTTTTGTAACTCTGCATCTGACTCTCATTTGAGAAATAATTTGGCAATGAGAGAAGAAGACTGCAGTCTTTAAAAAAATGTTGCTGATTTTAATCCAGAAGTTTACAAACCTACAGGTTGTTTCTCACCTGTAGGACCTGCTTATTAGAGGATTCACATCCCATCTGCTGTGTTACTTCCGATATAGCGCCTCCTGTTTCAACCACAACCAGCCTCACAGGCACAGACTGAGGGATTCCTGTGAGGAGTGCAGTGTTCACAATTTCCTGCTCCTGGAGAGAGTCAAAGGAATTGTGTAAGGATCCGTGCTACAAGTTATCCATGAGAAGAAAAAACACCAAATTTCAGGCCTTACCTTTACTAACGGAACCAAGGCCCGCACATCTCTCTCTGATACTTGGATCTCCCACACCATCTTGTCCTTCTCAGCCTCAGGATCCTGGCCAGGGTACTCCACTTGCCAGGTAACAGGGCGTGTAGCAGCCAGAGCACCTGTACCATTCTCCACAAGGAAATCCAAATATAGGAACTCTGGAGAATCTGCTGCCCTAAATGGAGAGGTTAGAAGCGGTGGTGGAATTCAAATTTTTT
The DNA here is from genome assembly GCF_029215685.1 of Pituophis catenifer annectens. Lineage (NCBI taxonomy): Eukaryota > Metazoa > Chordata > Lepidosauria > Squamata > Colubridae > Pituophis > Pituophis catenifer. The sequence continues at coordinate 238,119,737 of NW_027256881.1, read as the reverse complement.
TACTACCAGTCCTGTGGGCGTGGTTTGGTGGGCATGGTAGGGGAAGGATACTGCAAAATCTCCATTCCCTCCCCACTCCTGGGGGAAGGATATTGGAAAATCTCCATTCCCATCCCACTCTGGGGCCAGCCAGAGCTGGCATTTGCTGGTTCTCCGAACTACTCAAAATTTCTGCTACCGGTTCTCCAGAACCTGTGAGAACCTGCTGAATAGCATCCCTGGTTAGAAGTGAACACTCAAGAGATCAGAGAACCCAGAGAAAACTGAGATGACAAAACATCTGGAACAATAATATGTCCACCTCACTTATCTTGATCATCATGGAGCTGAAAGAGCTGAATAGCATTTGGAAAACTGGTTCGAAAAACGAACCCATTCAGACTTTCAAAATGCATTTCTCATATTGCAGGCTAGAAAAAAAATTGAAAAATTTGTGGCAGCTGAACACCTGCTACTACATAATGGGCACAATATTCAGTTTTAAAGACACAAAAACACTAGCAATCTTGTCAAATCATTAAGTATGACTACTTAGAAAAGATATTGAAATCCCAATAACTTGAACAAGAAGGTTAACAAAGCCTGGCTTCCAGCTTTACATCATACCAAAATAAAACAGCCCTTAATTAATAAACTTTATAGCAGTCTCATCTGAAATATAATAAACAGAAGCATGTTTCAAAGGCCAATGAAAAAATGAGATGCTTTGAAACTTCCTCAAATCAGTCAAATTTATCTGGCTAAAAATCCAATCAGAAACTTGCTTTCCAGAATACCAATCACATACTCCAGTTAGAAATTAGTTCTAGTGCAAGAGTTCAGTCTTCAGTTTGAGCTGCCAAGAAGTGCAGTGATATAAAAGATCACTTTCACCTCTGAAGATGCCAGCCATAGCTGCTGGTGAAAAATCAGGATACCAAATAATTAGCCCCTGGCCTATTAACCCCAAAACTTAGCACTAATAAATCTGTTTGATACCTTTTCTGCTCTGGAGCATGATTGATGCAAAGAAATACACAATAGATGCTGCTTAAAATGCCTCCAAGATTCAAGACCCAACCAACCATTCTTGTCCTACTTTTCTATAGTAGGAGTCATGGATGGTGCCAGAATCACACAAATGCCTTTAACAAGCATTGGAGAAATGGATATTCTTTTCCAAGTTTTTCTATTTCCTGCCTCAGGGATGAACAATCTGTGGCCTATGGATTGTGTGAGCCTCCCTCTATTTTATGACTCTGAGAAGCCACAATTTTCAGCAGAACACCTCCTTTCTTAAAAAATTCCACCTCCTCACTTCCTACGAAAGACTTAAGGGATGAAATATTTCAGTTGCATACCTGAGTCTACTCTTCTTTATTTATCAATAAATAAATGTTGAGGTAGTGTAAGGCAGATATTTGGCCAGAAGTTTTAGTATTAATTGAAGATGATAATAATAATGATTTTCATAACTGAGGTTGCACTTTTTATCTCAAATGTAAGTTCCTTGTAAAATACAATCTGGTTTTGCTTTGTTTTGAACCTTACTCTTAGGTACTGTTTTTGAGCACATTCTTTTTTGGAAGTGGTACAGGGTGCCAGTGCTACCACTGGCTCCTGTGTTGAATCTCCACCTCACTCTGAAGCCTCCCAGGTTGTCTTCATTTCCCAGTTAGAAAAAGCCTAATGAGGGAAGATCCTCCAGAATCTCTTTTCCTGAAATTTGGTGGAAGTATGAGAAGCCAGGGAGGTTATAGACCTCTGGACAGGCAAGTGTGCAATGAAAGAGGGGACAGTCTCTCTCATGATGTACCTCTTTATCACTATCAAGAACATAACATGCTAGGCCTGAGTATTTCTCTCAAATGCTCAACTCCTTGAGAATAATTTTTCAAGCAAATTCTCTTCCATTCCCCTTCCCTCCATGATTGTGCCTACGCAGGGGAAAAAAATCAGAGGGGAAGAACATTGAGGCTGTCCAGCTGGAATCAATATTGTAGAGGGGAACAACAGATGAGGGTTCTTTTGTTGAGGTCCAAGGAATGAAAAACTCAAGTATATGCGCTCCCTGGATTTCTGTCTAAACTTCCTTAGTTCTTTTTAGATACTTGGCCAGCCAGAATATTCAGTATCTAAAAAATCAGACTTGCCTGAATAATACAAGGAATAAGGTAAGTCTAATTTAATATGAAAATTAATATGCTGAGGCAGTTACAGAACTATGCAAACAATTTGAATAGCTCTTAAAGACAGAGAATGGAGTGCTGGGTGTAGACCTATATACATCTCAGTTTCTGTTAAAACTTCTGTTCAACAAGATTTTAGTCCTTGTGATGGTGAAGAAGGAAACACCAAACAAACATTTGTTGGAAGAAGAACTTGTCCCTTCTATCGCTAACATAGAATTATGCAAACTAGAACAGTTGTACTATTATGTAAATTAAGGAACAATGAACTTTGGCCAGACTATATAGTTGATAAATGATGCAAAAAATGAATTGTCCTTTTTCAAGGAATGGGAGAGATAGAGTACGTGCAGTCCTAGTTCAGTGCTTTCTTCATAGGTACAGTATATGTAGATAAGAGCAAAGAGCAATGCATTACACTACAAACTGTTCAGAGATGCTACCTGATGCCTCATCTCAAGGTGAGCCAAGCAGTTCTGTAGAAACAATTATGAGCCTCAAAGGCTACCTACTTCCAGTCTAACCCACTGCCAGAAGAACGACGACAAGTGATCAAAGCAGTGTGGTGTTTGGCACTCTTGAACTTGTCCAACTTTGCCGTCCAAGCCTCTGGTCTGGTGGGGCGAGCAGCCAGAACCTGTAATCCTTTCTTTACCTTGATTCTGAAAGGAAGCACATAAAAAAAATAAGATATACAGACAGAGAAGCAAAGACCATCTAGACCAGGGCTGTCAAACTCCTGGCCCGTGGACCGGATGTGTCACACACTGGCCACGCCCACTTGGTTTAGCAAAGGGGGGGAAAGTCCTGATACACCATGTGATGACATGAGTTTGACCCCCCCCCCCTCATCTAGAGGAGTTAGCTGAATAATATAGAAGTCCAGAGTGATTGTATATTTCACAATTAAGAAATGTGTGCAATGAACGTGAAACAGTTGAAAACAATATGATAATTAATTGTTCACAATTATGATTATTTATCAAGATTGTGTTCACTGTGACTGAAAAGACTTTTGAATTTGAAATCCTTTGTCTGTCATTCAGGTAAGTGCATGGCAACTGTCACTCACCTGAGAGTCAGCAGATCAGCTGTGAAGTTCTGTTGCAGAATGAGAGTGGCAGTGAAAAGCTGTCCTGGACGCAAGGCTGTGTCAGGAACTCGGACCATCACATTGTCATCCAGCCGCACTTCCTGCCGCCGTGGAGGGCTCATCACTCTAATGTCCACAGGGCCCACATAGTGCAGCTGCTCCTTGGAGCTTTCTGTACCCGGATGCGGCCTCTGCTGGGTTCGCACATGGGGACAATCTCTGTGTACCTTCCCAGGTAGAGTGGCCTCCAGCCTATAATACAACTCTGCCCTTAGCGTTGGGGTGACTGAATCCTCAGATCTGCGATGAAGAGTGCCAAGAGGAGGAGAGAACCAGCGAGGGGGAAGTTCTAGTTCCACCACACACATGCCTAGGGGAGCCTAGATAGGAAAAGAGAGAAACTCACATGCTATTGACTCATTGTAAAGCCCACCCTCAAACTATGCAAAGCTTATACTGTGTAATGGCCTGCTCTATCTTGCCTAATTCCACCTACTCTAATAGGCAACAGGTCCCTGAGAAACTGACGCCAATGTCTCTAGCTATTTCTCACATACACACCTTTCTCACATTTACACTAATGAGTGCAATATCTGGATCAAACGTGAAACCTTATACAGTTGGTACCTTGGTACTCAAATGCTTTGAAACTCATCGAATTTGGTACTGAAGGCATTTTGATGCGAAACTTTTGTCCCGGTACTCATCGTTTGTTCAGTACTCAACACACGAGATAGAACTTGTCAGTGTTGGCTGCCTTGTGACTCACTACCTTATTTCTTATGGGAAAAAATTGTTTGGTGTTCATTGTTTGTTTGGTACTCATCATGCCTCCCAGAACCAATTAACAATGAGTATGAGGTACCACTGCAAATACATGATATATGTGCTCTACTGCTTAGTTATGGTCCCTGCCCCGATTATCTGCTACTTTTAGATACTCTTCTGAAAGCACTTGTTTTACCACTTTAGTGACAATTCTCTCACTCTCCTCTCCTATCTTTTTAGGGATCAAGTGATTCCTTTTGAGAGGAATCACTTCCACATTTTGGAGTACAAATAATCCTCAATTTACAACCACAATTCAGACCAGAACTTCTATCAATAAGCAATACAGTTGTTAAGTAATTCATGCCTGATTTTATGATCTTTCTTTGCTGCGGTTAATGATGTCAGCATCAAGTTGCAAATGGTGACCACATGACCTCAGGATGCTGCAACAGTCATAAATACATGCCAGTTGCCAAGAGGCCAAGTTTTGATTACATGACCTTCAGGGATGCTGCAAAGTTACAAGTGCGAAGACTGGTCAATGTCACTTTTTTCAATGCTGTCACTTTGAATGGTCGCTAAATGAATGGTCATAAATCAAGGACCAGCCATAGTCAGAACAATGGGATCAGCACATAACGTCAAAAGTTGGGAGTTGTTATTATATACATCTAGCACAAATATCCTGGCACTAAATTTGGAATCATCGCATGAATAAAGACATTTTATGAAAGATGAAGAAAGAAGCAATTTATTCCATGCCTTATCCTTCATGGCATTTGTGGGTGAGGGGTGAGAGCGTTTAGAAGGACAAATATATTTGAGAAGAAAAAACAATGCTCCAGACCAATCAGATGCTTTGCATCCTACTTCTGCTTTAAGCAATGTTTACAAGAAGAATGCTATTATTTAATATTTAACTACTTTTTAATATTTAATACTTAAATATCAACCTTTTCTGCTCTAGAATCATGGATTCCTGGGATTAATTGCATGGCTCTTTACCATGCAGATCATACCAGAGGTTTGTGGAATTAAATCATCATATAGATGATCCATGATGATCCATATATCATCATATATTATCCATGATCTCTTAGAACCTCCAAGCAACTTGCACCACATAACTTCACCTCACTTCCACATATTCCCTTCCACTGTCTTCAACAGAATGCAGCCAAACAGCCACAGCAGAACTTTACTTTCCAAGCCACCTGAGAGCCATGTACATAATTTCTCCACAATTTGTGAGAGTGTAAACATATATACTGTGCCTACCTGAAGGTGGCAGGCCCGATGCACAACCTGGGCCTGATGGAAGACATGCAGGCTGACACAAGGCAGGGGCTGTTGTTTTGACATCCAATCCTGCCCTTGGAGGTGGAAAAGAACACGAGCATAGGGCTCATAAGGAGATATTGTGCCTTCAATGGATACAGCACGGATGTCCCAGGTAGTAGAAACATCTGTGAACTGGGAATTATCTGCTGGAACTTCCTGGAAAGAAAAGAGAATTTGAATTCAGGATAGAATCTCATTAAATAAATCCATGGAAGAATGGAACTTGGCACTGTTCCATTTCTTACACTGCAGGTGTGAAATCCAGCAGATTCTGATAGGTTCTGGAGAACCGGTAGCGGAAATTTTGAGCAGTTCGGAGAACCGGTAGTGGAAATTTTGAGTAGTTCAGAGAACCAGCAAATACCACCTCTGGCTGGCACCAGAGTGGGGTGGGAATGAAGATTTTGCAATATCCTCCCCCCAGGAGTGGGGTGGGAATGGAGATTTTGCAGTATCCTTCCCCTGCCACACCCACCAAGCCACACCATGCCCACCAAGCCACGTCCACAAAACCGGTAGATAAAAAAATTGGATTTCACCACTATTACACTGGGAATCCTCAGTGTGGTACCCATAAGTAGCTCACTTGGTAGCTATCATGTTTCCTGCTCCTCCAATTTTTAAAAAACAAACAAACATATAAATAGTAAACTAGTTACAGAGTAAAGTGGCAACCTCTAGCATCATTCTACATTATAAGTATGATTCTAGGTCCCACGGGGATTTTTAGAAAAGAAATACAATAGGTGGCTGCAAATTTTTGTGTTGTTGAAAGCAAAGTTTATTTTTTAAAAGATAAAACTAAACAGAAGTAATTAGCAATAGCACTGAGATCTATATATCACCCCATAGTACTTTATAGTACTCCCTGAGCAATATGTCAGCATATTGAACCCCAACAATCTGGGTCCTCATTTTACTGACTTTGGAAGGATGAAAGAACTTGAGCCCTGTCTGGATTGAATTCCAGACTGTGGGCAGTTAGCCTGCAATACTGCATTCTAACCACTACGTCACCATTGGGAACATACTGTAGCGATCCATTCCTAACCAGGGGGGCATCAAAATGTCAAAATATTACATTGTGACATCGCATAAGCCCCACCAAAAATATACTTTTGTTGTAAATCACATTTTGACATTTTCCCCCTTGCCTCTCCCCACTCCTGTTGGGGAAATCCTGAGAGAGGGTGTAACAAAACACAAAGTCACCAGTTTGGGCCACACAATAGACATTTTATATGAGTTTCCATGATACGTTCTTAAAGTTCTAAATATGACTTAAAGATTTTGGTTTCCTTTTTACATTGAAGCATCATTGTAAACAATTTACCTGCTGGGCAGTGAAAGGAAGGTAAGTAGCCTGGATACTGGGCTTTCCTGCAAGTCGACGATGAAGGAAGAGGAATGTCTCTGAGCGAGAGTTGAAGGAAGCATTTCCTGGTGAGTAACGGTCAGTACGCTGAAGACGGAAATACTCTGAGCCATTGAGTACTTTTAATTCAGCTGGCAAATACACTGTGTCAGGAGGATCAGATTCACAATCCGCTGCAAATAGGAGAACTATGTCCATCAACATCAGATATGTAACTTCCTCACTCCATAGACACTTACATTTGTGACCCATTCCCACTCCCGATCCTTCTATGAGATGGAGGGAAACCCTAAGTAAAAGAATGGAATGTATTGTGTTCAAGGTCATTTTGACAAAACTAGATGGAACTCAGGCTTGGATAAGAGATAATCTATAGATCCCCAAAAGAACCATCTCTGGCTCCAATTCCTCTAAAGTTGCACTTAAAAATAATAATTCATCTTTATAACAGTTTTTATCGGTGTTGTTCAGAGCACTCTCAAACAACAAAGTAGGATTTCAAGAACAGGACTACCAAATCTTGCTGTAATAATCTGACAAAAAAATATGGAGCTCTCTGTTTTCTGCAATTTAATGCAGCTAGATTTTTGCCGTCCAAATACTATACTCTTCTACAAACAAACAACCATTTAAAGGTGTAGATTGATCCCTCATCATGAAAATCTATTTATATGGTTGTTAAGAGTCAACACTGAGTCAGTGACACATAAGTCAATGAAATTAAACCCCTATAACTGGTGACCTTATCAGAATAAATCATGATTGTGACCAACAAGTGTTTTATATACACCATACATGTAACCTCTACAATCATGGACATTCAACTCTTGATGTCGAATGTGGCCCTCTGCCTGATCTCAATCTTGGAGACGAGAGTTACATTTTAATGGACAGCCTCTTCTACTTCACAATCAATCTGAGCAGAACATCTGGGCAGGGGATAAGTCCAGATTTTCTTATTAGTGATCAGTTCTTATAAGTAAATGGTTGCATCCATTACACTGTGCTTATATATCCAGAATGATAGATTAGATAGACAGACAGACTGACAGACAGACAGACAGACGCAGAAAACTCAGAAAATCTGGATTTATATTTAATAGACATTCTGCTCAGATTGATATACCAGATTGATTCTGGTATATACCAAATGTATGTGTGTGTACATATGTGTGCATATTGTACCTTATTCTGATATACATATATAGAAAGAAACATTTCCTGATATGTAAGACTCAGTACACTGAAGATGGAAATACTCTGAACCATTGAGTACTTTTAATTCAGTTGGTGAATCTGACAAATGACTGATGACTTCTCCTATTGGTCTAATTCAGAACCATGGAGAGTACAATGTTGTAACTGTATTGTGTCGTCGTCATCATCATCATCATCATCATCATCATCATCATCATCATCATGTTTTGCTATTGATGATCTTTATATTAAAATTTCTATCCTATGTTACGGGGTTTTAATAGCTTTATGGTTTAAAAAAACTAGATAATATTTCGTTATATTTTAAAATGGTTTATCCATGCTTTGGATTCTACTATCAATGAAAAATAGGTTATATATTTTGTGAATAAACTTACACTTAAATTAATAAGAAAAATAAAAATGAATGAAATTGTTACTATTGAGATTTCATATAATATTTTAAGATACTCATAAATTTATTCTATTTATTGCCTATATATTATCTCAAACTTTCACAAAAACAAAGTTTATTGAAAGTAGTCTGATGTTTACTTTTTAGTAAACTTTTCCTGTCCTTTTTACATAGGTTTGTCTCTTGAAGTTCCCTCAAATTTTTCACTAACTCTTAGGAATTGCATTATTTTGATTAACTAAACAAAATGACTTTCCTTCTGAATATTGAAATTGGTAAACTATAACTATTAAAATTTTATATAAACATGTGACTTGAGTTCAATTGGAAATTTCTCAATTAAGTGCACATTATTCAGGGAGTAAATCCTAATGAATTCAGTTTAACCTACTACACAGAAAGTATCCTCAGGATTGTATTATGAAGTGAACTACTGTTGTATTCTACAGTGCAGCTAATTTAATTTAATTTAATTTAATTTCGAATTTATATACCGCCCTTCTCCCTGAGGACTCAGGGCGGTGTACAGCCAAGATAAAAAACATAGAATACAAATATTAAAACATTTAAAAATATATATAAAATTTGGCCCAAAAAATTAAAATCGCAGACTAATTAAAAGGATTTAAAAATTTTAAAAATTTCTTCTTAAGCCAACCCGGCTTGCTGAAAAAGATAGGTTTTCAGGGAACGACGGAAGGCATTGAGGTCCTGGATTCTTCTTATCTCCGTGGGCAACTGATTCCAGAGGGTGGGAGCCCCCACAGAGAAAGCCCTCCCCCTGGGGGCCACCAGCCTACATTGTTTGGCTGATGGCACCCTGAGGAGGCCCTCTCTGTGGGAGCGCACGGGTCGATGGGAGGTCATCGGTAGCAGCAGGCGGTCTCGGAGATAGCTAGGCCCTATGCCATGGAGCGCTTTAAAGGTGATAACCAACACCTTGAAGCGCACCCGGAAGACCACCGGGAGCCAGTGCAGCTCGCGCAGGAGTGGTGTTACATGGGAGCGCCATGTTGCTCCCATCACTATCCGCGCTGCTGCATTCTGGACCAGCTGGAGCCTCCGGGTGCTCTTCAAGGGGAGCCCCATGTAGAGAGCGTTACAGTAGTCAAGGCGAGAGGTGACGAGGGCGTGAGTGACTGTGCACAGGGAATCCCGATCAAGAAAGGGCCGCAACTGGCGAATCAGGCGAACCTGATAAAAGGTCCCCCTGGTAACAGCCGTCAGATGTTCCTCCAAAGACAGCTGCCTATCCAGGAGGACTCCCAGATTGCGAGCCCTTTCAGTGGGAATGGGAATTGCACTAGAACAAAAATCTATAGCACAATTTTACTATGGACTTTTTTGGGGAAATGGCTTGAAGATTACTGTGATCAGTTTATTGGAGGCACGTTGAATGTACAAATGATAGCACTACACATGCAGTTTTTTAAAAACAAAAATTACTCAGGCGTCAACAATCAGGAATTCAAGGTAACTGACATGGAGATTTCCTTTCATTTTATTTCAAAAACAACAATTCTTCAAGGTATGCTGTGTGGGGAAAGAATGACTGGCTCAAAGTCACCCAGTAACTTTACATGGCTAAGATTAGAATGCAACCTGGATTTTACCAATCCTTGCCCAATAGTAGCCCTTCAATCACACTAACTGTTAGGTGTCTCGTACATATTCCACTTACAAGTGAAAGTAGGCTATAAAATAAAACATGTTTCCTATGCTCTTGTGACATTCTGATTGAACTGAGGCCAGATTAAGTCACACTTAGATAAGGCCTACTGAACTAAATGAAATTTAGGTCAATGGGCTAATTTAAATCCAACTGATTTCAATGAGTTCCATCTAAGCATGGTCAAATCTGAATCCAAGAATGGAACTGCCCCTGCATTGTGCTACTAGCTATTTTAAATCCTTAGTTCTTTCATAATGGTGTGCTATTTTGTCAAAAGTTGCCTATGGGAAAGTCGAAATGTTTTCAGAATGAAGGGTTTTAAAAGATTAAGCAACCCAATAGTACAAGAAAAATCAAATCCTGCTATAAGATACAGTTATTTGCACTACCTAGGGCCAACAAATCTGCCTTTGTGATATCCAGAAAGGCACAGTACAAACATCCTGCCTCTATTTCAGGTCTTTGCATTTTGCTTTTTCCACTTCCTATTATAAATTCAATTCTCATCCTTCTCAGAATTCTCTGGATGCCCACAGCTTGATAAAAAGTAAATGCAGGCAACATCTGATGAGGGAAGGGGATGAAAGCCGAATAGATGAGGAACATCAAGGCTGTGTATTTCCAAACTATCCTTTCCAGTTCCCTGATTTTAAAAGCTGTTCTGTAAGAGACAGATGTGTGAACCTGTTGGGAGGCGAGAAAGAAATCTTTGAAACAGCCAGGACCCAAACATGCCTAGTAGCCCAGAGCCTGGACTACAGCCAATTAAAGCAGTAGTACAGGAGGCTGGGAAAACATAGATGAGCAACTGCATTTTTACATTATTTTTGGTAATTATGGAATCCAGTATACTTTTGAGGGGAAGTGGGAATGTCTGAAGAGTGTGGTAAGGAGAGAGGCTCTATTACAGAAAGTTTATTTTATTACTTAAATAATAAAAATTATTATGGCAATTTAGATTTCAAAAGGGCAGGTGATCTTGACCACCATAATTTATTTAATCTTTTAGTCCATCCCTCATTCAGGAAAACTGAAAAGGTCTGTCTACAATCCTCTCAAGTCTTTTTTTTTTTTTTTAAATAGTATTTATTGAATTTTCCAACATTTAAAACACATATTTACACTTATAACAGCTTTTCCATATCGGTATCCATATCTTTCGTAACAATCATATTTACAAAAATTCTATTTATATACATCACTATCCTATGTTATATCCTTATTTAAATTATAATATCTACTCACAAATCAATATCATATATTTCTTATAAATTTTACATTCTATATGTTATACTCTTTACGACTTATACTTTAGGTTTTACGTTTACTCTCGAACCAGGAATACCATCTATTCCAATTTTGATAGTACTCGGATTCTTCCCTCTCCTTCATTTCCATAGACAGTCTATCCATTTCTGCACATTCATAGATTTTCCTTATTATCATGTGGTCTGGAGGATCCTCTCAAGTCTTAATGTGTTGTTGAGAAGTGCTTATAAACAGAGATTTAGTTAGGGAAGCTAGGAATATAAACACCTCATATGGTTCCTCCAGAATATGGAGGAACAGCCAGCGGGGAGACAATTGTGTCAACATGGCAGGCGTGACCAGGCAGTCTGGGCTCTGTCCCCTTCATATGTGCATGGGATACCCAAAGGTGCTTTTTAAAAGGCAACTGGACTTTGTTTTTCCTTGAAGACATTTCATTTCTCATCCAAGAAGCTTTTTCATTTCTGATGGAATGGTGGAGGATGGAAGGATTTATACTCCTTGCAATAAATCCTTCCATCTTCAACCATTCCATCAGAACTGAAGAAGTTTCTTGGATGAGAAGCAAACCATCTTTAAGGAAAAACAAAGTCCAGTTGCTTTTGAAAAAACACCTTCGGGACAACCATGACCTGGATGACTGAGAATCTCCATCAACAATACATTGGATACATGTTCAAAGGGAATGGGACTTCAATTGTCAGGTCAGGTGCACCATTTTAACCATCCTTTAGATTACCCTGGATACAGCAACAATTATACTTTAAGATTTAAAGATAGGATCCCTGTTATCCATGAATATTCCGTATGACATGAGAACAAAATAACAGAATAATAGAATTAGAAGGGACCTAATCCCCTGCTCAATCAGGAGATCCTATACCATGTCAGACAAATGGCTGTCCAATCTCTTCTTTAAAAACTCCAGTGATGAAGCACCCACAACTTCTGAAGGCAAGCTGTTCCACTGGTTAATTGTTCTCACTGTCAAGAAATTTCTCCTTAGGTCTAAGTTTGATCTCTTTTTGATAAGTTTCCGTCCATTGCTTCTTGTCCTGCCTTCAAGTGCTTTGAAGAATAGGTTGACTCCCTCTACTTTGTGGCAGCCCCTTAGATATTGAAAGACTGCTGTCATGTCATCCCTAGTCTTTCTCTTTATTAGACTAGACATGCAAAGTTACTGCAACTGTTCTTCATATCTTTTAGCCTCCAGTTCCCTAATCATCTTTGTTGCTCTCCTCTGCACTCTTTCTAGAGTCTCAACTTCTTTTATATATTGTGGCGACCAAAATTGGTTGCAGTATTCCAAGAGTGGTTTTATAAAGGCATTATAAAGTAGTATTAATACTTCACAGGATCTAGGTTTTATCTCTTTGTTAATGCAGCCTAAGACTGCATTGGCTTTTTTTGTGGTACATTGCTGGCTCATATTTAAGTAGTTGTCCATTAGGACTCCTCGATCCTTCACAGAACAGAACAGAATAGAACAGAACAGAACAGAACAGAACAGAACAGAGCACTATGGCTTCACAGTTGGTTTACAAAAGTGAAAGACCAATTTCAACGGTGCCCTTCACACCTTCATATCTCCACCTCCTTCTCTAGTAATTTCTTGATGTCTTGAGATAGTTTTCCATGGAAATGATTAGCATCTCTTACCCCCTTTTTTTTTGTAACCCACAGAATTCCCCAAAATTGTCATGTTGAATTTTGATAGGAAGTGGAGGTATGGTCTCTCACTTTATTTCAAACAAAATGACTATCAATGATGTTTTAAGCTTCTGTTTAGGTTTAATGCGGCAAGAATAGGTTACATACAAAACTTAACTCCTGAAAAAAAGGTATTCCCATAAGAAATGTTGTTGTGCACACTTTGAGGATGGCCTTTTGCCACTATTCTGGCCACCACAAAAGACTACCTATCAAGATTATCTTTGGCTCATCAATAAGTGCTGTTACACTAATGGATATAGAGAAAGGTCTCCTAAATGTCCCCTTTTAAAAACAAAACAAAGCAAAATTCTAAAGACACACTTGATTCTGTTTAGTTTCTTAAATAGTGATAGGTTTTTATTCTGCTTTTTCATTTTTTTAACTGGAACTCTTAATAATTAATTTTTCATTCAAATTCACTGCCTTTGATAGATGCTTTATAATCATCTAAATTGCTTTGAGAAGACAAGATGGGTTAAAATATTTTATACAAATAGAAAATTGACCCTGACTCATCACTAAATAATTAATGATAAAGACAAAAATAAAAGAAAACCACTGTAGCGCTCAGTTTGTGTCATCTTGAACTATGTTTTACTTTGTAGGTTGCATAATCAAAATCAAATGAATTGGGGGGAGAAATTAAGTGCCGTATGATTGTTGATCAGGTTAAGGACTTTCTGCAGATGACTCTGCCAGAGTAAATTCTGTTTTATCAACAATCACTAGCTGTCTCTACTTAAAACTCCCAGATCTGAGCAGACAAACCTCAGAGTTTGATACTTGATAACTGTGAGTTTACCAAAGGATCTTCCAAATATTTGCAGTTCAAAGCTGCTAGCCCTGGCTTTCCTGTCTATCTGCTTGATAATGTACTTTTTCCAGTTTTCCTCATTTTCTGATCAACACTTCAGTTTCATTTGGCTTTTCTGTTCAAAGCAGCCATTTTATTTCCTCGGGATGCACAAAGGGTTATAACTAATAAGAGTTTTTTGGAGGGTTTCTACTTCCTCCTCTCAATCATTTAGAACAGTAATATTCAACTAGACTTGAGTTTTGAGTTTTGGCATGTTTCCAGCTTCCAACAATGTCGAAACTGATAAGGACGTTGTTTTAATTAGCTGAAATCTAATGAAGTGCTCTGCGAATTACGTGTCTGGAAAAAGGTAGCATTTTCCTAGCAGTGAAACAGCCACATGTGGACGTGTATGGAAAAATATTGTCTTCATTATCCATTTTATTTGGGTGTCTGGATCTTTAAGGGAGGCAAAAAGTTTAGGAATCCCTGATCTACTGGTCTCTGGAATTTTGAAGCTCAGATATCATAAGACAAATAAAACCTTCTGGATCCTATCTAAAATACATGATGTGGTCACTTCTCTCTAGTTCAAGTCCTCCTGGGCTGCTGCCTGGGCAGGGAATAGTTACAAAGTGATTAATATTTGCAGAACAACGTGATCATCCCCATCCCGAAGTCCCAAATCATGCTGGTAATTCGGGGACTTGAAATCTAATGCTTCTATGAAGCATTAGGCTGGGAAAGACTTTGGATAAATTCTAATGGGTGGTGTGTGGTGTGCTTGACATATTTAATTACAATTTGGCCATAAGTTGTGAGAGAATAACTACTTCACTGCACTACCTTCTCTTCAGCAATCTGCAGTTTGCTGGGCTTCCAATGCTTCCATTACATATAATGAGGAACAAGGATACATTAGGAAGAAATTCTTAAAACAGGACTTTTGTGGAGTGTTGCAGCTATCACCACTAAAGGATAATCCTTCTCTTGAAAAAAATGATAAAATGATAGAAAAATTCTTCTTCCTCTGGAGATAATCATTTAGCCCAATTCTCTGTCCACAAATTCATCGGAGAATTTCGAAAGGCAATTGGTATTCAACTCTAGCCCAAATGTCGCATTCTAGGAAGCCAAATTGCTCTGCCAAAATTGTACTTCTTTATCACTGATACTTTTCTTTTCCAAAAATATACAAGATTTTTCTAATTCATTCCCAAAATAAAACTGTAAAGTGGGGTGATAATTCTCTGCCTAAAAGAATACTGAGCTCCATGATTGGGTGGAGATGTGCACCAGACCTTCCCTGATTCAAATCTAGCATCCCACTTGGTCTTCCATTGTAAGAACGAAAATACAACATCCTTCAATGGTCATATTGCAACACTAACTGCAGGCATGAAGCATGAATATTAGCAGAATCCAGGACCTGGGAATTGAAGTGGGCAAAACAAAGAAGGATGCACTGCTTCACTAAACAATATCCTCTTGCAAATTCAACAATTCATCAGTGGCACTGGCTGCCTTCAGAAATTGTGGGTGCTTCCCCACTGAAGATTTTAAAGAAGAAATTGGACAATCGTTTCTTTGAAATGGTATAGGATCTCCTGCTTAAGCAGGGGATTGGACTAGAAGACTTCAAAGGTCCCTTCCAACTCTATTATTCTGTTATTCTATGTGTGTTAATAAAAAAAAATTATAAAACTAAACGACATACAAAATAAATGTGGTATTATTACATACCCCATCATATAAAGCCTACTGCCTTTCAATGTCACTTCTTGGATTAAAGCACCAAACAATGCATAACCATTACAGTTGTGTCCATGGACATGAACAATTAAAAGGAGTTTCTAACAAGGAAAAATCCATCCTTATTATTAAGAACCAGGCAAGTTATAATAAATGAAAGATTTATGGTAAACTTCAGATGTGGTACAAGTCCAAGTGCAAAACTGTAGTCCATAAATGGGTTATTCTCATTATACCATATGACCTCCATGTTCAAATACTTTATGCCTATTGATCCACTGCAGCTACCATACCTTGAAATGAAAAAGTTCAGACCAATGCAATGTAGACTTACATTTATTTAGAACTACCTTCCAAACCACTAAATTGATGCTTTTCTACATTTGCCTGGTTTAGGAGTAGAATAATAGAATCATACTGCTGGAATGAAAATTGGAACTTATTTATTCCTACCATTGCTTGACACAAGACCTATAATGGAAGATATAGCTGCACCATCCATGATACTTGGTCATTTAGTCTTTTTAAAATGCCTTCCACTGAAGTGATCTTGCCATCTCCTCAACAGTTTGTTCTATTGTTGAACATTTTATATTTTCAGAAAGGTTTTCCTGACAGTTAGTCAAAGACTACCTCCCTGCAATTTCCAACTATTAGGTTCCCTCCTGCTCTGAGGTGAAATAAGAATGTCTGCATGTCGGTCCCTGACATATTCAGAAACTCAGGTAAAGCAGGTGTGGGTTAGCATCACCTCAGCTGGACACCAGTGTTAAAAATCAGTTGAAAAGCCAACCTGAGAATAAGAGGCTTCTTTCAAGGAACTAAGTATTAGCCTGTTTAAAAAGTCATTAAGGTTGAGGTTATCATTGGTGACTACTATAGTCTTGATATCTATGCATTAGCTTTGGATCAGATATGGTGTATGTCTTAATACTAGAGCCTGGGCATTGGAAGAATCCCCCCCCCCAATTTTGAAAGATGAAACATATCCAAACATTTTTATGTCTTTATTTTCTGAAAACTAGAAACATTAAACTAATTCCTAAACAGCATTTTCAGCTTTCTAAACTGTTGCAGGAGACGTATTCACTAAAATGGTGTGGCTATTAATATAAATTACATCACTACATTTTTGACCATAGAAAACCATGAGTTAAACTGGCTGTCTATATGATCCCATCTTCAATTTATGCCAGATGAGCAAGGATAAGAAAGAATCCAGATTTCACCATATAGTATTATATTGAGGTTAGTGGCCAGAGGCACAATGGGAAAGTGCTCAGTCCAACAATGAATTTCTCACACACACATGCACACACATAAATCTGTATCAATGGTTATAATGCAAGCTCCATAAAACAACATCTTTTGCTATCTCCACCTGCTCCTCTGTCTGATGTGAGGCCAGAGCAGCAAACAAATACCCCCCGCCTTCTGATCTAGAGAACAATCAGTCCATTAAAAGATGGTGAACCCCATGGGCACCCTTTATCAAAGCTCCCTCAGATTCTGTGTTACAGGATTTCGTTCTGAAGAAGCAGCAGATGGTTGAGAGATACCATGACATCACTCCCTGCCCTGTTAGGTTCCAGAAAGGGGGATGACAGGGAAGGAGCAAGGGACTCCTTACCAATCTGGTTTCTTCCTCCCCTGGGCTGTGACCTCTGACATCTCTCCTCCCTTCTATGCTAATAGACGTTTCTTCATCTATTTTCCCCTCATCAACTTGACATGGTGATCCAGCCACAGGCTTCCACTTCATGTTAAGAATGGAGTATCTCCTTTGCAACAGATTTTGGGTCTATCTCTCACAACATGCCTGTTTTCTCTCCTCTTCTGTTGGCCATAAGAAAAACCTTTCAGATGTCATCTTGGCACAATACAATTTCCTTTGGTGAAATAGCTCTTCATTTCACAGTCACAGCAAAATCAGGTATTACTGGCAGATATATCCCTCTCTCCTCAATTGAATATACCCTCTTCAAGGTTTCAGGCAATAATAAAACTTTCCTGCTTATCTTATAAGCTTGCTTTTAAGAAGAGATCCAGGAGGATTGATTCAGTACTATAAAATGGACCCAATAGCTCTTAGCCCCAAAATGTCTTTAATTCAAACCAACATAATCTACGGTTTGGAACAACGATCTCACATGTGCAAAAATTATGCTGAGAATATTACTGGGAAACATTTCCAGTATATTTAATTCTTCAATATTATTGAGGCAACTAATATTCTGATGTAATCCTGATCACTGGTATCCAGGCAGGCTATATATCTTTTGTTTATAAGACTTCAGAGAGGGCTCAGAAATCAATTAAGACTATATTGAGAATCCAGGAATGTGGCTTGTTGTCTTTAGGCTCTTATAACAATTTATAACCACAAGAGAAACAAATAAAGGGTAGCAAGTAGCCTCTGTATCTCCCCCATGTGGGGACGTCAATGCTGAATGGTCAGGTTAGCCAGGGAAGATTAATGTTGTAGTCCACTACCTCTGGAGGGTATCTGGCAGGGAAGGAAGGCTGTTTTGCCCACACCAAAGGTCTTGCCTTAATTCTTAAAACATAAACATTGGTAACTACTTATCCTCACTAGAAGAGCTGTAAATATAAATAAGGAGGATATGAATCCCCCCCCATTGCTTTGAAAGAGAAATAATGCAAGGAGTCAGAGAGCAGCAAGTAGGTCAATGATAATCATATTTGAAGAGCTTTTCTAGCCACCTTTCATGAGCTTTTCAGCCAGTTGGAGAGTCGGACGGAGTATTTTCGGGGAGCAGTAAGGCACAGCTGTATTTGCTTTTCTAGGGAATTTTATTTCCCGAGGGAAGCAGCGTCCGTTTCCCTTCTTCGAGACTGGGAGGAGGGAGGAGAGAGTCTCTCCTCGGGGATTGACCCTGCCCTGCTGGAAGTGGGGAAGGCGTGGACTACGGAAGCTAATTGAATCACAGCGATCCCAAACGGCTCCTTTGCCTTTCAAGGTAAATTTAACCCTGTCCTGCAGGTGGGGGAGTTGCACCTCCAAGATCTCAACAGCACTCTCAGGAAAACCCGCGACTGCAGGTAAAGAAGGTGGCGGGAACTTGCGTGGGGAGAGAATTAAAAATCCCACAGCATCTGGGGTTGTACAGGTTGCGAGAGGGGGAGGTCCAACCTGGGGGGAGGGGGGAACCAACGCCGCGGGGGAAACCTCTGGGCTTTGGCAAACAGCCGGAGGGCACCTTCTTTACGATCCGTGCCTAGGAGTCCGAGAGGGGGAGCCTACGGTGGCGAGCCCCAGCTGCTCGGTCTACACACACACACACACACAGAGCCGCCGAGTAGACGGGGTTCAGTGTTTACACACACACACATACACACAGCCGCCGGGTAGACGGGTTCAGTGTTTCCATGGTGATCACCCGGGAACGCGGGATAGTTTTCGGAAGCCGAAACCAAGGGATTCCCTTACCCAACAAGTCTCAGAGGTGGCCGAGATCGGAAGACCCGAATTGGCCGATTCTCGTCGGAACAACAGACTCCCCCCACCCACCCACACATACACACTTCTCCTGCCGGAACCCGAACTCAGAGATCCTCCCGGGGAAGGATCGGCTCCCTTAAGGTTAGGACCGAGCTGGGGAAGTTTTCCACCGCCGGCAGCCAGACGAACAACAACCAGGACTCACCTCTGGGAGCGCTCAGGAAAAGAACCGCCAAGACCAGCCAGAGCCCGGGGGCGGCGCGGCTGGAGCCCATTCTGCCGGACCCGACCCGCCTTCTCTGCCTCCGCTCAGATGCCCACTCGCGCCGCTGCAGGACGCAGGTCCATCCCCGCCGGGCCTGAGTGCCCGGCGCGGCTGCAGAACTCGGCTTCGGGCAAGTGCCCGTCGGAGCTGTGGTCCGTGCGCGTCCGCCCCTCGCACAACGCAGCCCGGCCAGATAGTTGCTGAAGCTGTAGGTGTTGCTGCCGCCGCCAGGCTACTCAGACAATAGAGATAGGCAAGCGGAGGAGGGGAGCGGAGCACATGGGCTCTGCTCCTGCCCGGATGCCTGCTGGGTCCTAGAACTCGTCTGTCGACAGCCGAGCCGAGCCAACTGTCCCGCTAGCCGCGCCTCCCCGGGACGAGGCCATCGGCTTGGGCAGAAATTGATCGTGATCGGAGCCAGGCGGGGCCGTGGCAGAAAAGAAGAAAGAAAGTGAAGAGAGGAACCGTGTCTATGGAAAATCACTTGTGATAAAAAGGGAAGGAAGAAAAAAAAAAAAAAGACCCAACAGATGTCTGGATACTCTCTCTCATGTCCTAAAGCAGGAGCTTGCAAGAATTGAAAAGGACTTTACTGACAATAACAGTTCTAACGAAGTGATGATGCCCGTCTGTCAGAAAGAATCAGAAATGACTGAATGACTGGACGACAATAACAACAATGGACCCCAAGCTCTCCTTTGCAAAACCGCTGTGTTCCCAAATCGAGAAAGATCAGCCACAACCGGGATGTTCCCGTCGCGGTGAAATTTGGAAATTCCTCCAGTCTTTCTCAAAGTGAGGTCCTTTAGATGTGTTGAGACTACCATTTTTGGAATTTTTCACTAACATGGATCATGTATTATGAACCTCACCGCAATGCATCTGGAGGGCATTAGGTTAGATGAGGCTGGTCTGTAGCAATTCCTAATAATTCATTGGTTTTGCACAAGATGCTACATAATAATGTATGTTAATCTGGTTTTGGTGTAGCTTGTTGTAGGAAGTTTCCGTACTATGATTTCCTTCCTTGGATGCACTTTCATCAGGATCAGATGGGGGAGTTAACATGCCAGTCCACAACTGACCTCTATATTGCTGGGGTTTTTTTTTTTTTTTTTTTTACAAAATATTCATTAAAAGAAATTACATATTTAAAAGTGACAATGTTTCAAGTAACCTCTTAAATTATGGTTTGTTAAACTAAAGACAATAGGCTGGATTCATGATAAAATATTATGTTAGTCAAAATAGATCTGAGGGGATTAAAAATGGCCCACTAAAACGTTATACCATGGAAGTCAGGAAATTCTTCAATAACCTGAGTATTTTAACTCACTCTTTAATTCTAGGAGTCAGCAGATAGGGGAAAGCTGCTCATTCACTTAAATTAACACTAGATGGGATCCCTTTGAGTTGGTTCAGAGTTGATACCATTAAAGTGAATTGGGAAGTCCCTTGTTACCTCAATCACAAACTCTCATTGTCTGCTGATGATAAGGATAAACTAACCTCAATAGTTGAATGAGAGACCACTAGGAAATATCAGGACTCAGAAATCAGTAGAATATCTATGGGGAAAATCACTTCTTAGATGCATGGAATCAATTAAATCAAGTTTATATATACAGATATAAGGCCACAGCCTCATTAGAACAATCCCATATTTGCAATGAAAACTTTTTTCTTTTGTGTCTGGAATTCTCAAAGTGCCCCGTGCCCTTGATTTATGGAGACGTTTTCCTCCCTGTTTTAATGTTTTACTGCTTTATTCCTCCCTTTTGGTTTATGAAGGGAAATAGGCACAGGAAGTGACCAACCGTCCATTACTTATAGTAACTTGATATCCTCTATCTATGAATATATATGCTTACATCATCTGTTGCTTATGCATTAGTCTCTCCTGATTTTTTGAAATGTACGAATAGGAGTGCATCCTTTTGTTCAGTGTTCTTCGAAGAGAGTCCCATCAGCATGTGCTGTCTAATAAACACTGTAGTAAGCCTTGATTATTTGCTTTGGGTCCTATGTTTGATTCCACATATCCCAGAAAAAGGCAATGGCAAATAATTTCTATACTAATACCAAGAAAACCCACAAATTTCCCTAGAAGGAGAGCCTAGCCAGATTAAAAAAAAAAGGAAGGTGTACTTGTATAGTTTCTATAAGACCTCCTACCCTCAAGCTATTGACAGCCAAGCCAAGATAGCTCTAAAGCTAAATGCATTGTAAAGTCATCAAATGCAAGACCTACTCATTCAAATCCTTGTTAAAGGGTTGAATGTAAAACATCTAATATGGAGGATGTCTGTGCCTGAAGATTCCCAATAAGGACCAAACTGATTGTGATCTGGACCCAATATAACATCATTTACCAAGGAAACAGGATGTGTTTATGAAGCTAATAGAAATCCAGCTTGACTCAAAGAGATGCCATCTAATTGCAATGCTCTGCATTGTAACCTGGTTTATAAACCAGACTAAAACCACTTTTTCCTAACCACAGTGGCTGGGTTCACAAAATTATTCTCAGCTAAAGAATGTGCTTGTGTGCATGTGTATATTTGGCATAATGGACAAACCCAGCCAATGAGATTATCTGACTTGTTTTTTTTAATCTGTGTTAATTTCAGAATTTCAAATCTTTACTGTCAGTGCACAACATATGTACAATGAGATTGGTGGAGCTTCCTCAGTGCACCACTCCAACATAATACAACTCACAGTGAAGAAAGAAAATCCCTAACCCAATAAATCACATTAATAAACACCCAGTCCTATTTCACCCGTGTGAACATGTTACACATTGCGCCAGCCCTGCAAGTCCATCGTACTACGTAGTTATGTTATTTCGCATTCAGGAGTCTGACGGCCCATGGATAAAAACTGTTCTTCAGCCTGTTTGTGCAGCTGGCTATGCTTCTATATCTCCTTCCTGATGGTAGGAGGGTAAGAAGTGCCGGCAAGGGTGTGAGTCACCCCTGAGAATTTTCCTTACTCTTCTAAGGCAGTGAGCCCTAGTATTAGTTTTGAAAGCATGATTTCTAACTAGGCTTCTGTACAAAATCCTGAGTTGGCAAATACATTGAAATATCAGGTGAAGAAATTTAGAATGTTTTCTGTTTTGTAAAAAGCTGCATCCTTTCCTGTTTGCTTATCAAACCATCCAGAATGACAGCAGTGACAGCAGCAACCTTGGCCGTGATTGGCAGTGATGTTTGCTGGCTCCTGGGCTCCTAGATATGCACTATATGCTCACTTAATGAATACAGTTGCCATATTATGGGCTCACACATTCAGGCAGCTTCGGCTTCGTTTGCCCAGGCTGCGATTTATTTCTGAATACTTAAATTAAGGAAGTGCCCAGCACACAGAGCACATTAGCATACCTCCTTTCTGCTGTTTCTAGCAGATGCTTTTTCCCTGAACCAGCTGCAAAGAAAGCAGAGCGAAAGACTTATCTGCATATTTTTCAACCTAAGGGAGGTTCAGATCTCATATTCACCCTCTCTCTTATAGCATAGCAATAAGTTGTATCTCTGCTATTCCCCAGTGTCCCCACCCCCCAATTTATTAAATATTGACTGACAACATTAATCCTACTGTCTTAAATACAATACAAACATAAAGGCTACAGGGCTAGCCATGAGAAGTTCTGCTACCACCTTTCTTGTTTACAAAGGCCAGCCAGAGGGCAGATGAATAACCTGGAGGGAAGGGACTGAGTAGACCCTCTGGCACCCACCCATTCTGAAACCTTCAGTGCCTCTTCCTTGTTTATCCACTGGACCCTTCTCCACCTAAGGCCACGATGGCGAACCTATGGCACTCGTGCCGGAAGTGGCACGCAGAGCGATGTTGCCTGGCACGCGCAGAATCACTCGTTTCTTTTCCAGGTTTCTGGCGCACATCCGCATACGACAATCAGCTGGCCTTTTTGCATGTGGCAGTGCCGGAAACTAGAAGAGCTGGTCTTCTGTTTTCCTGCGTGAGCATGTGTGCCGGCCAGCTGATCGTCATATGCGCATGCGCCCCAGAAAGCTGGAAGAGTAACTGGCTGAAACCAAAAGTTCAGTAGCTGAAACCAGAAGTTCATTTTTGGATGCATGCATGCGCCCTGGGCAGCTCTTCTTCCGGGTTGCGGCCCAGACATTTTGCACTCGTTGCCAAAAAGGTTTGCCATTACTGACCTAAGGAATCTATCCCACTTTGCCAGTTGGAGGAGAGGCACTGTGGGGTGTTGGCCTTTCATAGTACAACTTGAAGCATGTCAAAGTCCATTGACCTCAAATAGCTTATTTCTCCTGAATTGTGATTGGAAAATATAGTACAAGCTAGATCATTAACTTTTTTGTGTGTAAGAGAGAGAAGGAGGGAAAATCAGAGGAAATCAGGAAGCAATGTTGTTCCTCAAGGGAGAATAATAATAATAATAAGGGAATCCATAGATCCGTGATGGCGAAGCTATGGCACGGGTGCCACAGGTGGCACGCAGAGCCATATCTATGGGCACGCAAGTGTTGCCCTACTCAACTCCCAGCTAATTTTCAGGCCTTCCGGGCCCACCTGAAGTTGGGAAATGGGCTGATTCCGGCCTCCGGAGGGCGTCCCATGGGGGGGGAGGGAAGGCTGTTTTCCCCCTCCCCAGGCTCCAAGAAAGCCTCTGGAGCCTGGGGAGAGTGAAAAATGGGCCTACTGGGCCCACCGTGCCATCACGTGCCAAAAGCAGGGGTAGTGCGAGGGAGTGGGGGTCACATGCGCATGTGCAGGGCGCATTGAATTATGGGTATGGGCACACGTGTGCGCAATCCCCCCACATGATCCCCACTTTTGGCACGCGACAGCAAAAAGGTTAGCCATCACTGCCATAGATGAACAAAAGTTTCTTAGGTCCAGCCAAAATGAGAGCTACCAATTCTGGTTTGCAAAAATCTGGAGAACCACTAGGAGGTGCCATAGAGTTTTCTCTGTCTCTTTATTGCCACTTGGTGATCCTAACTTAAAGATGTGCAAACTGTTAAGATCTTCAGAATGCTTCCTCAGGCCAAGTAGTTCAACTGCTCACTATGACAGAGTTTTCTGCTAAGATGATACCATTTGCACACATTTTTTGCAGATGAAGTCTCCCTCAAACTGAACGGAGCTCCAGGTGGACTTTGTGGAGACATCTTTGTAGGTTCAAGGTAGAAGAAATTCCACAAAATGAACTTTCCCCCCTCTCACCAGGACCTTTCTTATTTTGTTACACAATTCCAACCCACCTGGAATTAGCAAATTGCTAATGGAATTCAGATATTGGGTGCTGTAACAGAGGCATCATTGACAATGGAACAAGAACAAGCTATGGCAATTCTTAGATTAAGAGAGCCTAGATGCAGAATTGCAAACAGCAACATACAGTGTGAAATACAATGTGTTTTTCATAAATTGGTTCAGTTTTATAACTAGCTTACAGTTAGGCTGTAGTAAGGCTTTTGATATCTGCCCTCAGCTATCCTGGAGGGTAAGTTTTAGAAACCTTCTGTTCAAAAGAAACTTGTCTCTGTCAGTCTGGGAATATCAAATCACTGACCCCTGTGTTGCTGTATTCTGTTGTAGCTTCTATAGAGAGATGGGTAGTAACATACTTCATTAAGTTATTCCCCAATGGCCAGATTAATTTCATGTAAATCTCCTTCATGCAAACAAAGACACAAAGATAACACAAGCCAGTTGCTGAGTTTGCCTTTGCAGCCAACAGAATTCATGCTTTACTAATTGCAAATTAATTTTGGATTGATGTAGAGCAGAGCATTTATTGCATCATATTGTATTGCTTTTAACAGAATATCCTTGGTGAGTCTATGACCAGCAATAAAATAGTCAATTGTGAAAACAACTTCAAACCCAGATTCAGCCAATTGAATTGGCTGAAAAAGCAAAGAATGTTGCTCTAGGAGAAGAAAGAGAAAGGGGAGAAAAAGAAAGAAGAGATTATAAAAGCAATAAAAAAAAGTCTGCATCTACAAGACATAAGAAATCATTAACAAAGATAAATAATTAGAAGTCAGAACAAGAGGAGTGAAGTGAATAATTTAGTGCTGGAGAAGATAAAATGTCTGTTAAATGCAGAGAATTTTCAAGGTTAAAAGCTAAAAGCTGAAAGCTGATTGAAAGGAATGAAGTTCAAAAATGTTAGAAAAGAACAAATGTAGATGGAGGATGCTTACTATTGACACAAATAAGAAATTGCAGCATTTAGCAAATGAACATCTAATTTGTGTGTGTGTATGTGTGTGTGTGTGTGTACACACACACACCAGTGGTGAAACCCAAATTTTTTTACTACCGGTTCTGTGGGCATGGCTTGGTGGCATGGTGTGGCTTGGTAGGCGTCACTTGATGGGCATCGAAGGGAAGGATACTGCAAAATCTCCATTGGGGCCAGCCAAAGGTGGTATTTGCTGGTTCTCCGAACTACTGAAAATTTCCGCTACTGGTTCTCCAGAACCTGTCAGAATCTGCTGGATTTCACCCCTGGCACACACACCAAAGACTTGTGGTAAAAGTTTGCCTAACTTTTACCTAATAAGAACAAAACCTACAACAGAGGTCATTTAATGTATATATTTGGCATGTTATTATTGCAATTTTGTTTTACCTACTTGCATCTGTAATCCATTTAGAAATGGAATGCGTATTTATGACATTTCACATTGTAATCATATTTATTTATTTATTTATTTATTTATTTATTTATTTATTTATTTATTTATTTATTTATTTAATGTATTTATATGCCGCCTTTCTCCCGAAGGACTCAGGGCAGCGAACACAAGTTAAAAAGCATGCAACAATAAAATCCCCTTATAAGTAATAAATAATAAAATATTAAAACCCAGAATTATAGTCTGCCCATTTGTTTGAACAGCCAAGACTTCAGGTCACGATGTATATAATAGTTTCAAATGACCAAATTGGCTGTTTTTTTTTATCAATGACAGAGAATGTTATTTAATAAGAAACAAATGTGGATTTAAGTTAGTTTCTAATTAGAGGAACTTAAATATCTGAGTACTAAAGAGTTGAGCTTGATTTAGCATTTCAGCCAGCATGCTGGCTAGGAACTCTGGAAACTCAACCCAACATTAGGAAAAGGCTTGTTTAAAATTTCATTACTGTATCTAATTAATACATACATATACACATATCCTCAGGGTTGAACTCTAGAGTTCTTGGTCCTCTCTGAGCTTGGTTGTTTGCTTGCAAACATTTCATTGCCTGACATGGTAAACTCATCAATGAATCCATAAGAGGAACATGAATGTTTAATATATGAAATTTATGAATTGAAGATGTTCTTCAAAACTCGGTCCATAGGTGAAAATAAACTATCTACTTGTAATTGCCAAGCAGAATAAACTCAACTTCTATCTGGTGACTACCACTCACTCACAACTCCATTTTTAAAGAGAAACATAGAGCTTTCATAAGATTGGGACTACAGTTACATATTATTAGGTTGGCCGAAGTGTTGCCTTCTATGACATGTGTCCAATCCTACTCCATTCTTACAATAATATAAGCCAAACATTTTGTTGTTGTTGTCCACATTATTGTTATTTAAAGTGGCCAATACGATATGGAATTAGTAAAATTACATAATGGATCATTTAGGTATCATATCACTTCTCTTATGTCCCTATTTACTAGGTACCACTGTATCTAATAAATCGGGGGATCATAACACTACTTGTTGATTATGAAGTTGATTTATGAATGGCATGAACCTAAGCTCCTATACTTAGAAAAGGGAGATAAATATCCTATGTTTTTGTCAGTCAGGGGTGTCAAACTTGATTTCATTGAGGGCTGCATCAGGGTTGTGTTTGACCTCAGGTGATCAGAGTGGGTGTGGCCAGCTCAACGTCACTCGTGTCAGGGGTGCCTTTGGTGGCCCAAGTGCTCTGCCAGCAAAAACGGGCTCCAGCAACCCTCTGCCAGCGAAAATGGAGCTCGGGAAGGCCATCCGCAGCCCTCCTGAGCTCCATTTTACGCTGCGGCAGTTTCCTGCAACCCTCTGCCAGTGAGAATGAAACTCAGGAGGGCCACAGGCAGCCCTCCTGAGCTCTATTTTTGCTGGCAGAGGCACCATGGGCTGGTTCTTCACTGTTTCCAGGGCGGCCAGGCAGGCCAGATCTAAGCACCCCGCAGGCCAGATCCAGCCCGCGGCCCTTGAGTTTGACACCCCTGTTCTTAGTAGAATTGGTGTGCGAGAGTTAGCAGTCTAGAGGCTGAGATAGAAATCTGGAAGTCCCCAGTTAATAATTCATATCTGCCGTGATCTCACTAAATGGCATCCAGAGTCTCATTTTCATTTTCCCCTGAAATATAGGAAATTTCCCGATTTATTTTATTTCCAGGGTTTTTGTAAAGCCTCTAAGAAAGTATACACGTGGTGTATTTGGAAGGGCTACAACAGTGCTAGATGGCATTTTAAAAAAGCATTGCTATTTTGTTTGTTGGTGCAAAGTTTGAAGACCTTCTGGAATTTTTCTCTGATCTCTAGTTAATTAATTCTGAAATTGTTCCTTCAGCAGTTGGTGATTACTTGACTACAGTTGGAGATAGATCTGGTCCCATTAGAGTCAGGAGAATAATGAGAAGCAGAGATTGAATTTGGATGATGGAATAAACAATTTCTTGCTAAAGAGAGATCTTTGCTCCTCAACAGCAAAACCTGAGCTGCCTGGCCCGGGGCTACCAGCTCTGATAAAGGCAGGGAGAAGCAGCCTATGCGCCTTAACATCATTTCTGTGGGAGCTTGTATGACAAATTAAGCTTTCAAGGCTCAGAGGTATTAGCTAGTGCAGCTATATAAGCAGGTTACAGTACATTTTCTAATATAAATTGCAGAAAAATGTATTGCTTTATTGTAACAAGCTTAAGAATGTGGCTTGACCACCACTATGATCTATTTGCATTGGCATGACTAGTAACAGACTTTTTAAAGGACCCTATAAATAAAATTTACATTAATAAAATAACAACCATGACAAAGAAGCTGTTATTTAACAATGAACGAGGCTGGCTTGAGAAATGAACACAATAGAACAATTAATGTCTTTGGCTTGCCAAGACAAAATTATGAATGGCTAGAATGAATCGTACATTAGCTTCTTGAAATAAAGTACCATCAAGATAAATGAACTGTTTATGGGCCGGCAGCTTTTAATCATTTGAAATTTTCATCACACCAACTGCTCCATTTTTGGATGTGGAATCAGTTCACTCTAGAGATTGTCTCCTTTTGCTCATCAAAGAATGGCAGAGCGACTAGTTATATTTCTTTCCACAAAACACACATTTTCTTTCATCCAGACAAAGGGTCAGCAACCCGTGGCTCTGGAGCCACATGTGGCTCTTTCATCCCTCTGCTGTGGCTCCCTGTTGCTGGTCAGCTCCACAATTGATAGGGCTTTCGGTTAGGATAGGTAGAGGAAAAAGGACACCACACTAGGAGGAGACTATGGTGGGGGAACCAACTTCCAGTCGGCAGAGGTAAAAAGATGCTGCGCTAGGAGGAGACTCTATGGTGGGGGAACCGGACTTCTGATCGGCTCCAGAATTGAACGGGGGCTTCTGGTTAGGACCTTTGTGGCTCTTTGAGTGTTTTAAGGTTGCCGATCCCTGATCCAGACAAAGAATAAAAACGCTCAAAGAGTCTTCCCCACTGCTAGAAGGGTTTTCCATCTAGCCTTGAGCTGGTAGAAAATGATACCCTCTTGGAATTTGCTGTACCCATTCCTTCTCTTTATTCTGTCTCTACTGAGTCTGTTTACTATCATTTGGGTCCTTCCAGCCCAGATAATGGATGATACAGCCATGCATGCATTTTGCACACCTTGAGATTAGATGGAATTGGAATGGGATGGGCATCACCGTTCAGTATAAATTCAGTGTTTCACATACAGGGTACATGTCTCACATGAGTGAGGATATAAGCATGCTATCACAATACCATACTATTCAGTAGTAGCAATAGCACGTAGATTTATATACCACTTCATAGTGCTTTACAGCCCTAAGTGGTTTACAGAATCTGAATATTGACCCCAACAATCTGGGTCGTCATTTTACTGACCTCGTAAGGATGGAAGGCTTGAACCCTGTCAGGATCGAACTCCAGGCTGTGGGCAGAGTTAGCCTACGGTACTGCGTTCTAAACACTATGCCACTATAGCTCTTTACCCAGGAAAAAAGCAGTATTGCCAAAGCATATTTATGCTGTGGTTCAGTATAAATGGTGACATGACTTTTATCAATACATTTGGAAAGCTTGATATATGCCTTTCCTAAGCTGAAGACTTCCAGTTGGGCTGTATATCAGTTGCCATCAGCAATGTTGGCTGGAGATTGCGAGAATCTCAATACAACATATTTGGAGGGCACTAGATTGCCAAATAAATAAATAAATGGGTCAGGCAGAAGATCCACATTTCAATGATCCATAAGCAAAAATAGAAGTCAAAGACACAAAGGATAAATAGGTTACTGAGATTTGTTCATTTGCCTGGGTTATATCATATTGCATTGTAAAATCAAAAGATGGTAGAATGTTTTATCACTTCCATATCTTCTTGTCCAAAACCTTTTCCAAAGAAAGTGCATTTTTTTCCCATGCAGTGAAAATGACGGTAAATATGTTTGGGGATATGTTGAAGAGATAAGATTTCTTTATTACAGGTAGTCCTCGATTTACAACAGTTCGTTTAGTTACAATGGCACTGAAAAATGTAATTTATGACCGTTTTTCACAGTTACGACCTTTGCAGCATCCCCATGATCATGTGATCAAAATTCAGATGCTTGGAAACTGGTTCATACTTATGACCGTTGCTGTGTCCCAAGGTCATGTGATCCTCTTTTGCAACCTTCTGACAAGCGAAGTCAATGGGGAAGTCGGATTCACTTAATAACCGGGTAATAACTTACCAACTACAGTGATTCACTTAATAATTGGGGCAAGAAAGGTCATAAAAAGAGGTAAAACTCACTTAACAAATGTCTCATTAAACATAAATTTTGGGCTCAATTGTGGTCGTTAAGTTGAGGACTTCCTGTACAGACAGCCCATAAACATTTAGTCTGCATTACATAATGGTGCAGGCTTAATGAAAAGTTACACACTAGTACAGAAAATCTTTGGAGAGCTTCTTAAAAATAAACTTCCTTGAATATTTCATAGAATGAGCCTGCAAAAAAACAACCAGCCTGCATGTGCAGGTACGCTCAGCATTAATTGGTGAAAAAAATGTTGCTTTGTCAAGTCAAACCAGAAACCACCGTCTTTCCCAACCATCAGAAGTTCACTACAAGAGTCTGCACTGAGGAAAGAGACACCAACACGGCTTGTATACAGTATATCCACAACCCTTTTGCATCCACCTTACATACCTGTGTATTTCCTCCCTTTAGAACCTGAAAAAGCAACCAAGGACAATGATATGTGATTAGATAGATAGCCTTTATTTGGAAAACAGTAACAATCTATTCAATTTATCTAAAATTGGAGGTTTAAAAATACATGTATATATATATTGGCAAACAATATGTTGCTAATAGTACAATTTCTTATATGTAGTGTAAACAACAGGCCTCCATTCTCCAATAGGCAAAGAAGTCTTAAGTCTGAATTTATGGTTTTGCTTACTTGCAGTATAAATTCAGTCTGGAGGGAAGGCCTGTGTATATTCCTTTGTTTGTTTGTTTGCTTATGGCTTATCTCTATTCTGGATCAGCAGGTGAACATCACTTATCAGAACCATCTTAAATTATCTCACACACAGCACTGGCATGCGTAAGAAAATGATGTAAACTTGCTTTTAAAAGGCATCTTTGGCTCGCATTAAAACAACTTCAGCACTTACCATGTTCTGATTGTTGCGAAGAGCATCACAAACACAGTACTCATCCTTAACTTTCACAGAGGCATTGAGTTTTATAAATATGAGCATGATAGTGTAGAATAATCTCTTATCCCCAGTCATTAAATTCTGTTTGTTTGTTTTTCCTTTTAAGAAATAAGCATTTTTCATTATCAGGCCAGTTGTCTTTAAAGAAGCCAACAGCTGCCGTGAATCAAAAACAGAGTGGAAAAAACAGGGCCTAAAAAGGGGAATGAAAATAACGAGACAAAAGTAGAGAAAGAACTTTTCTAAATATTACTACCAACTGAGAAGCGATAGTATGTCAGATGCAATCATTTTCTTAGGGAGGACTTCCATCATAAATAGAAGTGGGCAAAAAGATACCATCCAGGAACATGTACAGACTGAAAAAGAAGTAACGTAGAGAATAAAGAGAGAGAGAAATGTAGTTGCTTCTTGGAGAAGATGGGTAAACGTGGTAAGCCCCCTGCCTGAAATTTATTCTTCGTCCAGGTATCTGGGAGACCGCTTCTGCCGGCGTTGCAGTTCCTCCACTTGGCGCTCTAAGTTGTGCACTTTAGCCTTCAGCCATGCATCAGAGCGATAGGATCCACTCAACCAACCCAGCAAAACATAGAGAGTTAGCAAGGCCAATAGAAGTAAAACCTGTACCGAATGGTCAGGCACAGTAAACACAATAAATGCAAAGCATCCTCCAAAGAGAACCAGCTTGAGGCCCCACATGATGTGGCTCAAGATAATGAACAACAGGCTGAACAGCAGCCAGAGCACCCAATAGCTAATCAGGGCAGCCAGGCTCCAAAGCAGCAGTGCCTGAACCTGCTCAGGGCTCAGCTTCAGAAACTGTGTTAATCCATTTCCTGAAACACAAAAGAAAAAAAGCAATATAGTCAGTCCAATGTAGCACTACACCAGCCTTCCCCACATGGTACCCCAGGTGAATTTAGTCAACTTTCCAACTAGGATTTACATCTACGGTAGTTTAGGAGGAAGCGTTACCACATGCAGGAAAGAAACACGCTTACTAGCTACTTAGAAAGAACAACTACACTCAAGTGTTAAGTATTACAGTTCAAACAAACTCCTTTTTTACTTCATGGTGTACCTCATTAATTCCAGTATGCACAGAGGAGCAGGTGGGCACTTTGGCATATTGTATGGCCGTAAATCTTTGTTTGCCTATTAAGCTTTGGGCTGCTGCTCTGGCTCATTGTGAACAAGGAGGGTGGGGCATCTGTTTGCTCCCCTCTCAGCACTGACACAAACAATCAAGGAAGTTTCAATCAATGGAATGATTAATCTCATGTTTGAACAAGTCTTAAGATTTATATGAGTTCATTTTTGAAATGTAGAAGGATTAGGGAACTATCACATATTTGTGTGCCATACATTAAAAATAATCATACAATATATTTTTAAACACTGACAACCACTGAAAGGCAATCAAACATACAAGACCAACCTCTTACTCGAACCAAAAGTCTGAAAAAAGAGTCATGTTTTCAGAACTCTTTGGAACATGGGCATGATGGGAGCCAGATAACTCTTGGGTGGATGGATGGGAACAGTGCAGGAACAGACACCATACACTTCCTGGGTCTTATCAGATGACACTGTTTTGTGGATGGGATCTTCAGCATGGCAACTCTGTCCAATCATAAAGGCTGGGTAGAGGTCACCAAAGGCAGATGGTCTTTAGATAATAAGACCTTATGCCATGAAGGGTTTATAGGTAATAACCAGCACCTTGAATTGTATCCTGAAGCCTACTGACAATCAGTACAACTCAAGGAGGAAAGCTATTACACGGATTTATAAATTATGCCCATAATTGCTTATGCCACCACATTCTGCAACTTTCAAATAGTTTCTTAGAGCAGCCAGATGTAGAATACCTCATATGTGAGGTAACCAAATTGTGAGTGAATATCTGAAGGGTCTCCTGGTCCAGGTAAGGACACAATTGGTACACAAGATTGTTGAAAGGCCTTCTTAGCCATGGTTTCTACTTGCTCAACACACACAATGTTGAGCAGGAGGCCCACAAGGCCCCCAACTTGCATACCAGTCCCAAAAGAAAATCCCATTTAGATTAAAAACAAGACATCCCCTGCCCTGGGGGTGGGGGTGGGGTTCCAAAAGGCCACATTAACTCAGTCTTGTCAGGGTTGAGGTTAAGCCTACAGTAGCAGTATTGTTCTGGGATTTACAACACGTATTTGCATGGGAGATAAGATTAAGCTAGTGTTAAAATTAGAGCTCCAATCATCAAGAACTATAGTTAAAAATTAATGGCACAGTAAGTACTACACCCTATCAATTCATGGTTGGAATCTCCTGCATTTAGAGATCAAGACTTTCCTTAGTTTTGCTTATCTATTTCAATCTTTACTCTCTTCACAGATATTGTTGTAAGATTATTTTTTGTATCTTTTACCAGCTGTTAAGTTTGTTCTGAGATACAGTAATGTCTTTATTGGCTTTGATGTCTTGTCAGTTTTACTGTTCTGACGTTGCTTTCTTCTGTTTTTGGTCTCTGGCAGCTTCTTTTCACATTTATCCTAGCAACTTACTTGATTTCATTCCACAGCTTCTCTAGTTCCGTATCAGTGAAGGTCCAGGACATCAAAGAGATTCCTGAGATTCTTGAAAATGATGAGCTTATGTTCAAGAATATATCATAGAAACCAGTTGGCATTGTTCTTCCATTTTAACTTACTTGAATTTTAAACATGAGCAGTTCACAATCTGTTTCAGTCAGTCTCTGGCCGTGTCTTTCCTGTTATAACTGAACTCTTTCACCTTTTTGTCTCAAAAATACAGTATAATCAATTTAATTTCTTTGTGCTGTGTAGCATGTTGAATGACATCTGACCTGAGGAATCCATCTTCCAGGGCTATATTATCAGTCACTTTATATTGTCTAGCCATCTGGTTTTCTTGTTAAAAAAATACAGGAGTGATTTACTATTATCTTCTCCTGCATATTGTAACATGAAACTATGCCTTTGTTGTTGTTCTAAAGTTTCCATCTGTCTTCATCGACATTCCAATATGCCTGCCTGCCTACCTGCCCAATATATATATATATATTGGTGCCCAATTCCAAGCTGTACATTCAGGGCAACTCCTAGATAGCACAACAGTCTTCTGAAAGTACAACCCCATCAAAGACCAAGGCTAAATGATCTGTGTCAAGATTGACAGTGCGTTTGTTCCTCCCCATTCAGTCCCAGCCTTTAGACACTCATTCAGGATTTTGATATTATCTCTTGGGTAGTGGGCATGGCCACTATGTCTTGGGTGACCCTCCTGGTACATTCCAGTATTTTTAGTTATCCCTCCCAGAAACATCCTGCCACTGCCATAAAGGGGCTACATAACAGGATTTGCTATGACAATAACAGGTACGGTAACTATAAAATGCTAACTTACAATTACAGCTAACTATAAAAATGCTAAAAAGCAGGTTGTTCCTCCATGCCAATTCTTATTCAGTAGTGATCCAGCTTAAGCACACATTTAATATCTCAATTCTTCCTTTGCTTACTTGGAAGACAATCCCACAACATTTGAAAGGGGAACTAAAGTAAGAATAGGACTGTGTCCCGTATCCTGTTAAGATTGCAGCATGCTTAACCTCTTCTCCTAACTTCCATCTTTTTTTCCTCACTATGCCAATAACCTAGTCACTTACCAGCCAATCCAAAGGATGTAAGAAACTGCCCTGTAGTTCGAGCCACAACAGATAAGGCTGAGGAAATTCCGGAGGAAACTATCCAAAGCATGGCAGACATATTCTGCAAGGAAACCAAATACACAGAGAATTCTTCTACAGGACTTATTATCAAACATTCTAAATATATATGTCAATTTACCATGAAGGGGATGGTCTTTCACCTGAGCCACGTAGCAAATGATAGGGCTGCAGCTCCCTCCAGTGCTGAAATAAGTTGGGATTAAATCGAGCAGAGATAAGGTGCAGATTTAACAGATGACTAAAACTCTAAACCAAATGGAAAGCATAAAAGCACATGCACTCTGAATGGCAAAAAGAGTTAGGAATCATATGCAAAACTAAGAGCCTGCTTGGCTGATATAGTAGCAGATTTGAAGATACCTGTGTGATTAAAAATATCAGAGCCACTGGAGAATGAAATAGAAGTAGGCTGAATTCCAATGGAAACCTTTCCAGGATGAGACGTCCATCCTGGCCAGCATACTTTAAAAAAGTATAAACTGCTTTTACAAAGTTATGGGCATGGCAATGCTTTCACCAACAGTCTCATCCTCCCACCATCTATGCACTGAAAGTGTCTGTGAAAGACGAATGATCACCAGTTCAAATTTTTACACTTAAAGGATTCTGAAGAACCGAGGCCTTATTCCCACAGAACTCCATTTGCATTTGTTTCTCTCCTGTAAACTCCACTTCATTCTCAACTGGGGTGGGGGGTGGGGTGGGGGGGGGTGGGGGTGTCAAAGAAGCCAGGAGGTTTTGTGATATTATTCTAAAGTTATGGGGAAATCTTTTCATGTAATTTACACAAAATACAGTCACCAGCTATGGCACTACTTCTGAACTTTGGAATAGCTTACATTGAATTGGGAACATACATTGGCATAATCAGGAGTCTGATGTTTGAAAATTTAGCTGTGAATCTCTTCTTTTAAAAAATTAGATTTGGACTTGACATTCAGAAAATGGTTTATATCTGAAACTTGTAGGAATTTGTAATTGTCATTCATGTGAGGAAACAAATCAATTTATATTTTCTTTCCATCCGTTAGCTTGAATAAGCTGTTTAGAATCCCTTTGAATAGAGAAGAAACCACTTCTGAAATCTTTCCAAGAAAATTGCAGGGACTTTTCCAGGCAGTCTCCAGGGGTCAAGACTTACTCAAAAGCGCACGTGCGCGCACACACACAAAAGATTTCTAAGAATAAGATGAAGAGTAATTTTTCTTCCACATCTAGGGTATTCTGCATTCACAAAATGTGTCCTACAGAATTGATGGACACTTGTGGAGGAAATGTGAGAGAAAAGACTCAAGGAAAAGATTTGATGGTGGGAGGGAGAGAGAAAAGAATTGCAGCAGAAGGAGAATCTGATTGCACAAATAAGATTTTTAATTTATATACTGTAACTTATATTAAAATTGATGACGGTTATATTAACTCTTTGCAAATATAATATTGAGTTGAATATTATTTGCAAGCTATTACATAGCATCAATTGGGGGGGGGGGACGGCGGAGGAGGGAAGACATCAATAATTGCAATCAGCTAACCAAAACTGCAATACAAGACAATTCCTAGGTCCTTTTGTGTATTTGTGTAAAGAAAATCTGGGCTGTTTTGAGCCAAAAATCCTATTTAAAAAAATACAAGGGATGCAAATCAATCCTGAATAGTGTTCAGGAGATAATGTATTGGAATACTTCTTCCTATGAAAAACTGAAAAGACTAGAAAATCAACTTGAAGGTTATGGAGGTCTTATACAATGGGGCAAAAAAGTATTTAGTCAGCCACCAATTGTGCAAGTTCTCCCACTTAAAAAGATGAGAGGCCTGTAATTGTCATCATAGGTAGACCTCAACTATGAGAGACAAAATGAGAAAACAAATCCAGACAATCACATTGTCCGATTTGGAAACAATTTATTTGCAAATACTTTTTTGCCCCACTGTATACTAGCTATTGGTAGGCAAAGTTTTTGTTTAAACAGCATAACTGAGTGTTCTATCTCTGGATAATTTCCTGGAAAACTATATAATTATATATTTCCCCAAATTGTGTCACTCAATTCATAAGTATGTGACTTATTTTCCAAGGATAGCACTGCTGTCATACCTCATTCAGCACCAGAAAGTTCTCTTTACCAATCAAATTCTCCAGTGTCTTCCTTACAGTACGAGTCACTTCAGATAAAAAGTCAGGTTCCACACGCTTCTTTTCCCAAGACGAACTTTGGTGGTGCTGGGCACTGGCAAAACAGGTGTTCATGAGAGACAGCAATACAATGATGCCCAAAGATGAGGCAAGCATCATCTTGTGGCAACTCCATGAGTTAAGTTTCCCTCCGACCATCTTTCCAGTGTTTGTCTTCACACCCAGTCTTTCTGCAAGTAAGATTAAAAAAATGAGCAGATTCATTAAGATAAAGTATATTTCTCTCCATGGGAAGAACCTGTCTTCCTTTGGATGTTAAACAACTACTTCTATTTTCCTTGACACTGGCCATGCTAGCTGGCATGCTAAATCAGTCATGCCTGAAGAATATGGGATTCTCTTCCTATGCTTATCTGGAATTAACTGCATTCTTATCAAGAAATCACAAGCAATACAAATTATCAGTAATTATTTGCAATACTGAATTTATACTCTGCTTTTTCCATCATATATATATACACACACACACAAGTACATATACATGTATGTATGTATGTATGTATGTATGTATGTATGTATATATATATATATATATATAGAGAGAGAGAGAGAGAGAGAGAGAGAGAGAGAGAGAGAGAGAGAGAGAGAGAGAGAGAGAGAATGCTTAAAATGGAAACATCCAGATCTTCACACAGGGACAGGCTTGTAACAGGAGAAGCTTTGGACTCCTACACTGCTTGGGAGTTAAAAGTTAATACTGACACCTTCAATAAACAATTGGTCTGCTAGCTGCAATCATTTCACTTCACTGTCATAACACTAGACAGCAACCAAGCTGCAACTATTTACACTCATTGGAAATTCCAGATACTTTTAAACATT
Organism: Pituophis catenifer annectens; assembly: GCF_029215685.1. Lineage (NCBI taxonomy): Eukaryota > Metazoa > Chordata > Lepidosauria > Squamata > Colubridae > Pituophis > Pituophis catenifer. The sequence goes on along the minus strand of NW_027256881.1, from coordinate 238,081,744 downwards.
AGTTCCACTAAAACGAACCAGATCTCACAAGTCTGAAGTTTACAGTTTACAATTTACAAATCTACAGCTTACAACCAGTGGTGGGATTCAGCCAGTTCGCACCACTTCGGGAGAACCGGTTGTTAACTTTCTGAGCAGTTTGGCAAACTGGTTGTTGGAAGAAATCATTAGGGCAGAGAACCGGTTGTTAAATTACTTGAATCCCACCACTCCTTACAACTCTACAAATAGAATTTACGTAGTCTAGGCAAACTACCGAATATAGATTTATTTTAAAAAACTCTACTCCAAATAAAGAGGCAGTTACAAGCCAAATTCATCTTCTACACTCTTGGTGTCTCTGTCTCATATAGCCTGGTTCCAGAAAGGTAAAAATAAACATAACCAATCTCAGGATGTGTATAATCCACGCCGTTTCCGCCGCCACATTTTTTTCCAGCAAGTTGAACAAGACCCGATTCTCTTTTTCTAAATTCATATCTCGGCTCAATCACAACCTACGGGAAAGCCAGGAAATTTTCCGCAAGAGCTTTTCGCGAACTGTAGAAAGTGATCCCTCCGCATCTCATTGTCTGCAAGCGAGAAGCTACTTCTCCCTCCGAAAACTTCAGGTGAGCTGCATTAAGGGAAGATCCCGTGCGGGAGGGAAGGGCGAGGCGACTCGCAACTTCGGGACTCGGACGCAGCCGCCGAGAAAAGCTGGGTGCATACTTAACCTTGTCCCGAGCTTGAAGAAAAGGAGTGGAATGGCAGCTCCGGCTGTATGGACAATTTTTTTTTCTCTCTCCCTTGGGGGAAATTCAAAAATAGCCTCCAAGTCCAGCTACTTTCTGGGAAATGCAGTTCAAGCAGCGTCGGAAGGCGGTTTAAATCCTACTCCGGAGCATGCTCAGAATTGTACTCCAGTAGTTATTTATTTTGGAATATATATATAATACACGCAATCTCTTTTAAGCTTACCTGAGGAAACGCTCCTCCCACGGAGTGCCTTCCCTTCAGAAATAAGACCTGCGCCTTCCCTCTCGTTATGGAAAGCTTGTGAAAACTTGCCCGAAGGGCGGGTAGCGGGAAAGTGACCGGAGATCCATAGCTTCTGATTATTGTATCTGGTACTTGATGGTTCTTTTTATTATTATTATTATTTGTATTTGATTGCGATTATTATAATATGAGCACTGCATACTGCATGGTATCAGAATGATTGAAGTGGCATAAGGCATCTGCAGTAAATGAAAAAGAGCAACAGAAAAATAAATTGTTTCGGCACATTGTGCGCTCACAACATGGGAATGTTTCCAAATGTTTCTAAGGCAGCGATGAAAGTTGAAAATGGTCAACCTCTGAAATGTTGTTGTATTCAACTATTTATGGAAATTTCTGCCTCCGAATTGGGCATCCTATGGAAATGTTGTTGGTCTATCACCAACAATCCGTCTTCAACACAGCGAAGGGCTATGATTCCAGCCTTTCGAAATCAACTAAATTTTATATGAGAAGTCATTTGATTACTTTTGCTGTTTTCCAAGACTGACTAGATACATTACAGAGATACGGTTTGTATTTTCCGATATTTCCTGTTATCGGAGCTTGGCAAGTATCGCTGAATAAATCTACTTTTCAACCATACTTCCAGACCCGCGTTATGCCCAGCAAGTGCATGACGGGAATGGTAGTTTTTTTTTCCCCGAGGGGTGGCCTCCGGATCCGGAAGTAGCTTGTGTTCGCCGGACGGTTAGGTCACGCGGCGGGGTTTCTGCCCCTAACGGGGCGTGAGAGAGCGGAGAGGTTCCGCTTCCGGCCTCTTGCTGGAGGTTCGCGCGCGATTCGTGGCCCGTGGCGTGGTGGCCTTTAAAAAAGCTGAACCGGACTATCGAAAGCCGAATCTTCCTCCTCCTCGGCCCTCGTGGCCCCGAAGCCGCCACAAGGGTTAAAGCCCGAGGGATTATACCATTACAATAGCCACAGGGGGATTATCCTGCTCGCCATGTCCCTCATATGCTCCAGTGAGTGACCCGCTTTCTCCTCGGCTCTCGTTCTTCCCGCAGGGCTGCGGCCTCGCACGGAGGGAGGAGGCTCGAGAGAGGGGCTCCCCTTTTAAACAGCCGCGACCGTTGGGCGGTTAACCGTGGCAGTTCCCAGTATGGAGATGTCTGAGGGGTTGTAATGTTTACAGTCAGTGAGAGAGGATTACGGTCACTGTTGTAGACGGCAGGTAGATCGGTGGGAGCTGAGTGGTCGTCACAGGAGAAAGAAAGCCCTTCCTCCCCCTCTCTCCACAAGGCAAGACACCGAAGAATGGATTCAATAGTCCATTTAGATGTTAGAGGGGGAAAAAAACCCTTCTTCACAATTTGGTACCTGGTCTCTGAACAGTTCCTAGATGAAGATAAAGCTGACGCTTCTCAATCGTACATCTTAGGGAGCTTTTTTTTTTTATTGATCACATTTTTTTCATAAATAGTGGAGTCTCCTAGAAACAGAGTTCAGTTATAATGAACCATGCAATTGTCTAATCCATATAGAAGTGGAAGAGGCTATTTAAGCTGTCAAGGCCAAGTATCTGCTCAGTGCAGGAATTTTATATCCATCACATTTTCTAAACCACTCCCTCACAGAGAATGCACATTAAGCATCAATTCCAAATTACAATTCAGCCTTGCTCTAATATAGATCTAGTGAAGAGGAGCCAGTACCTCTAATTAGTTCAAGTGTTCATCTGCTCAGCTAGAATCTGCCTTTCTGCAATTTAAGACCATTATTCTTTGTCCTGCATTTTGGAATGATGGGCATCAGTTCTTGACTTGTATTAAACTATTTCAGATACATGAAAAATGCTATCTTATTCCATTCGTTTATTCTCTCGCCCCCCCCCCCCCACCTCCCAAAAGCTAAATACATCCAGTTCCTTCAGTTTCTCATAAGCATTTCTGGTTCTCTGATTTCCTTGTTGACCTTCTCTGTACCCATGTCATTTATTTTGAATCTTTTGTTTTTGGGATCTACAAACGGACAATATTTTAGAGCTTTCTAAATCAGAATGTAATGACCTAATTTGAAACTACCATCAAAACAGACTTCCATTCAGTTTTTGGCAACTATATGATTTTGCCTTGCTCATATTTAGGTCTTTTTCACAAATACTGCTATCCACTAGATATCCCACATTTTACACTTTTTTTTCCCAATGAAGACATTTGCATTTGTTGCTATCACATTTCATCTCTTATTTTCTTTTTAATTTTTTCTCTATCTTGTTAAGTAGAACATTTCTAAATTTTCCTTCCAATTATATATAACAGAGAACATATATATATATATATGTATGTGTGTGTGTGTGTGTGTGTGTGTGTATTTATCTCTAGCCAGGTTCCACCTATGTAAACTAAGATATTATGCAGCCCTAGTTCAGTGAAATCACAATTCACTAGTTTCTGGGCTTTTTTTCCTTCTTGCACCCAGCAGACCCTTTGCTGCCCATTGGGAGACTAAGATAGATCTATTTCGGCCTTATAAGGCCTCATCAGTTAGCCACACCCTCATCTCATGTATCCTCCCTGTAAAGGTACAATATTTGTTTTTCTTTCTTTTTCGTAGGTTTTATGTGTATTTCTCTCTAGCCCAGAAAAAAAGGCCAGAAACTAGTGAATTGTGATTTCACTGACATTTCCAACAGTAGTTTTTTTTAGATATTATTAACTCAACATTTTGGTTATCTTCCTTTGGGACTTGATATTCTAACTGAATATTATTTGTTTGTAACCATCTTGTGAAGGTCCATATTAGGGGAGGTCCTGCTGTTAGTACTATATATCTTTAACGCCAAAGACAGTTTAACTTGATTTACAGATGATATTTGTTTTAGTGATTTTTTTTTTCTACCCCCACCTTTTTTCTTGCAGTTTCTAATGAGGTACCAGAGCATCCCTGTCTGTCCCCAGTCTCAAACCATGTTTATGAGCGAAGACTGATTGAAAAGTATATTGCAGAGAATGGGACTGATCCAGTGAACAACCAGCCACTGTCTGAGGAACAGCTGCTAGATATCAAAGGTAAGGAAGATCAGGAGAATTAGTTTGTTGAATGCAGAATACCTAATCTGACTGGTCTCTTACAATGTTGTATGGAAGTCTCGAAAATATTTGTTAATTTATAGTAAGAGGTAAAGTAATTCCAAAATATCATGGCCAGGTTTATAGAAAGGATTCTTCAACAGATCCATTTAGAACAATATTTCAAAAAATGTATACATGTATAAATCTTATTTATTAACTTATATCCTGCCCATCTCCTTAACCAAAGCAACGTTTGACTTAAAATGTATATCTGGCACTTCTCCCTAATCAGAAATCCCACCTATGTTTATGTTTGCATTTTTTCACTTTGTACTTTATGCATTGTTTCCATGTTGCTCTTTCAATCCGATTTGCTTGAACATCTGTCTCCAACTATAATTAGATCAATGTCTGGTCAGACTTTTATAAAACGTGTCCCTTCTGCAGCTTTTTTCAGCTCCTTGGGTTTAAAAATAGCAAGGCATGAATACATTGTTTTTCCTGTCCCATCCATAGTCTTCAATTCTACCCCACCTGGATCACACTACAAACCCCCCCACAAAAATAGGCAAAATTAAATAATTCACTAAAATGAAAGCTGACAAAACTGTCATAGCCACGGTTTAAAGGCTTGTGAAGGGAAATATTGGGGTTCTCTAGAATTAATGTTTGTATATATTTCATTCACAGTTGCCCACCCAATTCGGCCTAAGCCGCCTTCTGCTACCAGTATTCCAGCTATCCTGAAGGCACTACAAGATGAATGGGTATATATATATATATATATATATATTAATACAGTAATCCAGAATTCTTACTTTATCGTGAGCAAGTAATTTCTGCCACTTATGTAACATCAACAAATTTTGTCCTCATAGAACAAGGGTGTCATAAAAATCAATAGGCAGGTGTCAAATGACATCTATCTTTTCTTTCTTTATTTTTCCTCTTCACAATGGGGAGAAGACCAAGGCAGAAATTATTGGACCACATAAAGTCAGGCTGTGTGTTTACAGTTACTCACTAAACCAGCACGTCCGGATATCATCACATGCAATATGTCAGCACTTCAACCTGCATTTACTCTAGTGCTGACATAAGGAGAAGAGGGGCCAGCTGGCAAGAGGATGCATGACACTTCACCTACTTATTTTCCTTGAAGATAATATCCCCTAGGAAATGAGAGGGGGGGGGCATTCCTGGGAGTTTAGGTAGTAGATATGGGGAGAGTGATTTGGAGGAAGGCCAATGAGACGCAGAGATTTGGGGAACGGAAAGGGAGGGTTTGGGTCAGGAAGCCAGAGCTGGCTACGCCACGATCGGGGCCAGATTGTCGTGCTTAATAAAATGAAAGATTTCTTCAAAGACTATCTGTTTGGAAATGCAATTTATTTTATTTGAAGACGATATCGAAACCTGACACAATATTAATGTATTGAATTACTTCCTTCAGGATGCTGTCATGCTACACAGTTTCACTTTGCGCCAGCAGCTTCAGACTACACGCCAGGAACTTTCTCACGCACTCTACCAACATGATGCCGCTTGCCGTGTCATTGCTCGTCTCACCAAAGAGGTGACTGCTGCAAGAGAAGGTATAGCACAGAATTTTTATTTTTATTTTTTAATGGGGTGCAAGAAGAGTCCCCGTTTTACCAACTGTGTTAAACCTGCCAAATCATCTCTTTCTTCACAGCTTTGGCAACTCTGAAACCCCAGGCTGGCCTCATTGTTCCCCAAGCTATGCCCTCTTCACAACCAAATCCTATGGTACGTTCCACATATTTTTGTAATTCTCTTCATGCTGTATCTTCTTTCTCTGAACTAAAATGCTGTATTTGCTCTTTTTTCCAGGGTGCCGGTGAACCAATGGATCTAGGAGAGTTGGCAGGAATGACCCCAGAAATTATCCAGAAAGTAAGAAATGTTTTGGGTTCAGAACTACAGATAAACAGTTAAAATACATTGGCCTGAACTGTTAAATATATAGAAATGATTCTGCTATTTCTGTAGTAAGAATGTGCAGAAAGGTGTGCTTTGAACCACTTTGAGTATGCAACTTCTCATACTCAAATTTCAGACATGAAATTTCCTGGGTTTGGGATTTTACAAAACTTTGAAAATGTTTGAACCAATCCATTTTATTCTCAAAGGAGGTTTTATGCTTGAAACACAAGCTTTTTGCATATCCTATTCTATATCAATGTGGCCTCAACTTTACATTAAAGCTGTTATGTATAACACATGCTTTTTAGACAATACTATTTACACCATAGTATACTATTACAACATACTTGACCCTAATTTTCCTAATGTTTTTCTGTCTTGCAGCTTCAAGACAAAGCCACAGTGCTGACCACAGAGCGCAAAAAAGCAAGTGCCCCTTTTTATTAAATGGGTGTGGAATTGGGTGATTCTGGGATGTGGATAGAAATTCTTTAAGGTAATTTGTGTTCTTGGTGGATGAATTCTGTTTTTTTCTTTTTGCAGAGAGGGAAGACTGTGCCAGAGGAACTGGTGAAACCAGAAGAACTGAATAGATACCGGCAGGTGGCTTCACATGTGGTAAATATACGATTGATTGAGAAGGTTATCCTAAGAAACTAGAAGATTCCTAAATTTCTTTAATAATTCTGGTGAATTTCCTCATTGCCGCCTGATGGGAGAACATTTAAATTAATGATAGTTCTCTGTATTTTAGATTTCCTGAACTCTGGAATGTCAGAGAGATTATAAACTCTTGGGCCTTTCAAAAAAATGGAATTTTTGTATGCACATGCTTCCTCTGCATCTCTAGTGTAGCAGTAAATTTTGGTCTTTACTACCAAACATCCAACAACAAACAAAATATAGATTATATATACATCAACACACCTCACACACAAAAGGAGGATATACCCTCCTTTTGTGAAAACCTCTTATGTTGCTTGCTGGTCAGTGAATAAAATGAGAAGATTTGGAATACTTATTGCCATACCTTTGTGTTTTTAAAAAGGGATTGCACAGTGCCAGTATCCCTGGCATCCTTGCTCTTGACCTGTGTCCTTCTGACACCAACAAGATCCTCACAGGTATGTTAAGACTTCTGCTTCCTTTATTTCCCAGAGTGCTGTTTATTTTGCTCCAAATGTATTTTTGAAAGGACAGTAGCTTACATTCCATATTTTATGTTGCAGAGGTCTGTTTTCCTGAAGCACCAGTATTAATGTTACCACAATATTACCCCGCTGTATTTTAAGTCAACCATTGAAGAATGCTTTCTGTTAAGAGATTCTGTTGCTGAGCTGCTCTGGTTTCTTGTTTGCAGGTGGAGCTGATAAAAATGTTGTTGTCTTTGACAAGAGCTCAGAACAGATCCTGGCCACCCTGAAAGGTCACACAAAGAAGGTCACCAGCGTAGTGTTCCACCCGTCCCAGGTAAGAATTCTGGACCTTCTGCAGTCTTTTTCTATGACAGAATCTCTTACGAGGTTTTCTCATACATTTGTTGAAGGAATCAGGTTTACATGTATCTTACAGAATTGGTATTTAAGGAGATGGACTTCTCTTTGCCCTGCAGGAACTGGTATTCTCAGCATCTCCAGATGCTACTATCCGGATTTGGTCAGTCTCTGGCGCTTCCTGTGTGCAGGTTGTACGAGCCCATGAAAGTGCTGTCACAGGGCTGAGTCTTCATGCTACTGGCGATTATCTTCTGAGCTCTTCAGATGACCAGGTGAGCGTGAATCCAGAGGATCTTTTAGCCTAGATTTAAAAGAAAAATAAGAATTCAACATATAACAATAAAGAAAGTCATGATCTTCTGGCACCAACTGCTTATGTACAACCTCAAACTTTGCTTTTTATAGTATTGGGCTTTCTCTGACATCCAGACTGGCCGTGTACTCACCAAAGTCACAGACGAAACTTCTGGCTGTGGTATGGATTTTGTATTTAGAATCTAAATTGAGTATTCCGTGAGACATGCTTGAACGAGTGTAGTCTCAATATGTTGGACATGCGGGAGGGAAGAAGCTGGTTGGAGCTCCCTCACTTATGCGGTGATCCGATATTCTTTCCTGCAGCTCTCACCTGTGCTCAGTTTCATCCTGATGGACTTATTTTTGGGACAGGAACAATGGACTCTCAGATTAAAATCTGGGATTTAAAGGTAAGAATTGGCTTCTAATATGACAGTGTTGGAGGGTTTTACTTTGCAAGCCTGATTATTAAGGATTTACTGACATTGACCTCTCTGTTCATTTTGAAGGCAGAGAAGAGACATGAGTTGCATTTCTTTGGAGGGTACAACATCACTCTTAATATCCACTAATTGCTTGCCTTCCTCAGGAACGGACTAACGTCGCAAACTTCCCTGGACACTCTGGTCCCATTACTAGCATTGCCTTCTCCGAGAATGGCTACTACTTGGCCACTGCTGCTGATGACTCCTCCGTCAAACTGTGGGATCTCCGCAAACTGAAGAATTTCAAGACTCTGCAGCTGGACAATAATTTCGAGGTTTGCCTAGCTGCATTTTCTTTGTCAGTTCTGTATTTTTTATTCCTCTTTTTTTTAATATAGCCACTGAAATCTCTTCAGACAGATTTCTCCTAGCTGCTTTTAAAGCTTTGGAATTTCTTCCTTGAAATTGGGACAAAAAATGTCTCTATGCTATACGAGAGCTTGGTTTCTTTTGAAATGTGTGCACCCTCACACTACAGGTAATTACATTATAGCACAATACAAAAACAGTCCAAACCGTAACAAATAGTCAGTAGTTCCCAAATAATCACTGGCTAGGTTCAGTCATGACATAGTCAAGAAGAGCAGTATTTCCTGAACATCAGTAGGGAAGGCATCGTCCCTGACATTGGGAAGGCAAACTGTTTCAGTATGTAGGATTCATAGCAGAGATGGTTATTTCAGGGATCGCTTTTCCCCTAAAGTGGGGATTTATGGCATGTTCTCTTTATTTGTTTGTTTTGGCTGGGTAGATTTCATCAAAGTAGATGGTCTCAGAGATGTCCTAGATTATACGAATATATCATGCTTCTAGAAATCTATTTTCTGTACTTTCCTCTTTAGGTGAAGTCTCTCATTTTTGATCAGAGTGGTACCTATCTGGCCCTGGGTGGTACTGATGTCCAGGTGTTCATCTGTAAGCAATGGACAGAAGTTCTTCATTTCACAGGTATGAGATTGTTGCTTTTGTATCATTCTCCAGAGCCACTGTACAATATTGTCTTTAGTATTGGTGGCTAGCATCAGTACTTTGGCTGTTTCTTCTACCTTCCGTTTCTTTGAAGTGATAATCATAGAGTGAAAAATTGTCTGACTGTCCTTTCTTTTTTCTACAGAGCACAGTGGGCTGACAACAGGAGTAGCCTTCGGGCACCATGCTAAATTCCTGGCTTCCACAGGCATGGACAGAAGCCTGAAATTCTACAGCCTGTAGCTTCAGTTTCTAGGATGCAAAACCGCTGGATCCTATCCTTTGCTGTAATGAAAAACACTGGGGTAAACATGGGGTGTTGGACTGACGAAACATCGTGTACCTTATAGCTGTTGATGTCAATTTTCTGTAGCATGGGAAATTGCCTTCAGTTTTAAATACATTTGTTTTCCTCTCTCTGTTTGTTTTTCATAGAGATCTGTAACTGTAGGAATACTTAGTCAAAACCCATCCACTGCTGACTCTCTAATAGGGATAGTGGCAGAAATGAAGATGAAGAATGGGAGGGGGAGATGTGCAAATTTTTGTATGCTGCTCTCTAGTTTCATTAAAAAAAAACTATTCGACTATAACAAGGTGTTTTTGGGTGGTATCTCACATTTCAAACATTTGAATTTTGAACTACATTTTGCCAACACACACAAGTTGGCTGTATCTCTTACAAATGTTTATGCATCAGAAGGTATCACAGTTCAGCAATTTTGATGATGAGTTCCTTAAATATAGTATTCAATTTATAGGCACATTCTGAAGGCAGTATATTCATTAAAATGGAATGTTTGAAATACAACCTCAAATAGGGAGCATGCATACTACTTGGAGATGTGAAATCTGGTACTTGTTTTATTAGAATAGACAGTAGTATGCTATGTGGGCCAGAACCTAATTTGCAAAAAGGCGCCTTTCTGTGTCTAGATACCTGTGGTTTTGATCAGCCATTTTCTCTGGGTCTCTTATTTCCAAATACTTTCATTTCAGTTTCATTTCTTTTGTAAATATATAAACGTGTACATTTTATTCTGTATAAAGATTGTTTTAAGCATCACTTGGTTATATTGGTATAAAACAAAGGCCATAAAGTAGTTAATGATGTTTTAATCTAACATTTGAGGTGAATCCATCCTCTGTTTATAGATCATTGTGGTAGGCCAGAATATTGAAATAATTCAGCAAACTGGTTAAATTAATCCTGGGAAATGCGTTACATTACTACAACCCCAGCACTCCGTTTTCTTCAAGCAAAACATACTTTCAGAATTTTCCTGAGAACTTGCACACAGGAACTGTCATAGGACATTAAAACATCAAGTACATTTTAGATATCAATATCAAGAGATAGCCATATTTGTCTGTAAGTTTGTAATTACATTTATTCAGAAAAGCTAGATAGAATTTTTTTTACAACTTCTTCGTTGAAAACATGGAGCTGTCAGGGCTTCACTTTTACCTGTATCATATTTTCAGTTCTGAACTGGAAGACAAAAAAAAAGTTTTCACAAGTTGATAGTGAGGTTGCCTCTTATATTCCTGGTGCAAGTAAACAGAAGAGGTTAAGCATGTCTCAGTGTAACAGTACCAGAGGGCACAGTCCTATTCTCACTTTAACTCCCCTTTCAAATTTTGTGGGATTGTTTTCAAGTAAGGAAAGGAAGGATCTTTGACTTAAACTGGATCACTACAGGTTTTCCTTCAGTTATGACTGCTCACTTAATGGCTGTTCAAAGTTACAACAGACCTCTACCACCCAAGCAACTTATAAACCCATTTCAAAGTTATGGCTGCGGCAATGCCCCGGTGGTCATTCACCCTGATGCAGGGACAGAAGCAATGTCATTTTCACTATGCCTGCAAACCTTGGTGGGTGCACCAAAATGGCAAATGTGAGGATGCCACAAAGCCCACAGACAAACATCTTCATTTTGCTGCCTGTGCAAAATTAGGGTTGCCAGGTGTCCACTATTTGAGCAGACAGTCCACTTTTTTCACATTATGTTCACTATTTTTTTTTCACAAAATAGTGGACATTTTTTTTATTCAAAAGCTTTATGATGAAATGGCACGTAAGTTTTGCGAGTCAGAATTCCATGAAGTTTTGCGCCATGTTCCAACACGTTGGTTAAGTTTGTTTAAAGCGGTCGAAAGACTTCTTTTAAACTGGATACTTCTAAAATTGTATTTTATTTCTCTTGGATCTGATGAGTGCCATAAGGTTATCTGGAACCTTATTTCAGATCAGGAAAATGAACTCGCAAAGGACAATGAACCAACAATTTCAGAATTGTATTTATAGTTCACGCACTTCTTCATGTCAATAATGCAAGACACCCTACTGAAGCTGGAAAGCAAGAAAATTCTTGCATGTGATTTTTTCACATTATCATGTGTAAGCTGCGTGGTTCTTTGCAAAAAAAATACGATGAGCAGTTTTTTGGAATGAAAGTTTTATTTGCCTTACGTAAAAAACATTTGCCTGAGAATGCCGTGCAAAAGTTCAAGAAAGAAGCCATCAACGTGTATCAAAGCCATTGCATACCTAGAAAAGTGGTATAATTTCACCGATTCAGTATATGAGACGCTAAGTTGTTTCAATCTAATCGATCACAATAATCCTCCAACTTTAGAAGAAATGACAAACATCTGGTTATTATCACCATGGCGAGAAGAACTTCCACCCAACACTCTCTTCGATGAAATTTCTGCCTTAGAAGAAGTTTATGTTCATCTGCAGGGCGATTCATCCCTTGATAAGTGGATGTACTTTTTCAAGAAAGAGCCAGCTCCGAGTTTACTGAAACTGTTCCAGTATTGTGCATCAATTCCGGTATCAAATGCAAACGTTGAATGAATTTTCAGTGTCATGGGAAATTGTGGACTGACGAACGTAACCGACTGCTTGTACCATCAGTTCGAAGTGAACTTTGTATATTTTTTAATATTTCTCAACGTTGTACTGAAATTAAAGAATTATTCCTTAAACACAAAGAATTTATCAAAGCTGCGCAGTCAAATAAAAAATACACACGACAGCAAAGTAAAATGTAATTTAATATTTTACATATTATTATAATATATTTGATGTTTTGAATTTTAAGTAAAGTTTTGAAGTGATTATTTTAATATGTGTTAAAATGTTTGTAAGAAAATATATAATTTAATTGTAATTTTTTTTTTACTACTTAACACACACACACACACACACACGCTTGTCCGCTATTTTTTGGAAGCAGACCTGGCAACCCTATGCAAACTGCATTAAGCAAAATGGAGTGGTTTTTCCTTGTCCATGTGGCAGCAGCGCAGTTATCATCTTGTACACTTTTACAAAAGCTAAAAGTTCAATTTCATGGAAGTGTATGGTAGCTTCTGTGTTCAGAGTTGTGTTTAGGGAATCCAGCCCAACAGAAGTAGCAGTAACTGCATTATAAAGTAGATAGCCTTAAATGTTCTCTTTTAATCCTTGCCTTATCACAATTATTGAAAGATTCACAACACAGTACAAGAGGCAGGTGATGAGAATACAACCCCCTCCAAAGTCCAATTTCGACTTTTGACATTTAGAAAATGGTTTATATTACAATTTGAAAGTTGTAGGAATTTGTAACTATTTTCATCAAATTTATTTATTTATTTATTTATTTATTATATTTCTATACCGCCTTTCTCCCGTAGGACTCAAGGCGGTGTACAGTCAAGAAAAATATAGATACACAAACATCATAAAATTGCTAATTAAAATTGTTACTTAGTTTGGTCAATTAAATAAAACCCAGAATTAGATAATATTTAAAAAATCATTTGCATGTTTGTATGTTTAGCCCTGCCTGTTGGAACATCAGGGTCTTGAGGGCACGGCGGAAAGCACGGAGATCAGGGATATTCCGTATCTCCGGGGGCAGTTCATTCCAAAGGGTTGGAGCCCCCACAGAGAAGGCCCTCCCCCTGGGAGTCGCCAGTCGACATAATTTGACTGACGGTACTCTGAGTAGTCCCTCCCTGTGAGAACGAACTGGTCGGTGGGAGGCTATTGGTGGCAAAAGACGGTCTCGTAGGTACCCAGGTCCTAAGCCATGGAGCGCTTTAAAGGTGATAACTAACACCTTGAATCGCACCCGGAAGACCACCGGGAGCCAGTGCAGCTCGCGTAGGAGAGGTGTTACATGGGCGTAATGAGCTGCGCCCATAATCACCCGCGCGGCTACGTTCTGGACCAGTTGGAGCCTCCGGGTGCTTTTCAAGGGGAGCCCCATGTAGAGAGCATTACAGTAGTCCATACGGGAGGTAACTAGGGCATGAGTGACCGTGCGCAAGGCGTCCCGATCCAGAAAGGGACGCAACTGGCGGATCAGGCGAACCTGATAAAAGGCACCCCTGGCCACGGCCGTCAAATGATCTTCTAAAGATAACCGTGAATCCAGGAGGACACCCAAGTTGCGGGCCCTCTCTGTGGGGAGCAAGATCTCATCCCCTATTGTCAGTGATGGTACCAGCTGACTATACCGGGACGCCGGAAGCCACAGCCACTCGGTCTTGGAGGGGTTGAGTCTGAGCTTGTTTCTCCCCATCCAGATCCGCACGGCCTCCAGGCAACGGGACATCACAGCAAGGGCATCATTGGGGTGGTCTGGGGTGGAGATGTATAGCTGTGTGTCATCAGCATACTGATGAACACTCACCCCAAAACCACGGATGATCTCACCTAGCGGTTTTACATAAATGTTGAACAGAAGGGGTGAGAGGACTGACCCTTGCGGCACCCCACAAATAAGGTGCCTCGAGGTCGACCTCTGCCCCCCTGCCAACACAAACTGCGAACGGTCAGAGAGGAAGGAGGAGAACCACCGAAGAACAGTGCCCCCTATACCTAACCCCTCCAGCCGGTGCAGTAAGATACCATGGTCGATGGTATCAAAAGCTGCTGAGAGATCTAATAGGACCAGGATAGAGGAGCAACCTCTGTCCCGAGCCCTCCAGAGATCATCCACCAATGCGACCAATGCCGTTTCTGTGCTGTATCGTGACCTGAAGCCCGACTGGAACGGATCCAGATAGACAACTTCATCCAGGTATCGGGGTAGTTGTCGCGCCACCACACTCTCAACAACCTTCGCAACAAAGCGAAGATTGGAGACTGGACGATAATTTGATAATATAGCCGGGTCCAGGGAAGGCTTCTTGAGGAGGGGCTTCACAACCGCCTCTTTCAAGGCGGCGGGAAAGACACCCTCACTCAGAGAAACATTTATAATCCCCTGGAGCCAGCCTCGTGTAACCTCCCGGGAGGCCAGTACCAACCAGGAGGGACACGGGTCCAATAAACATGTGGCAGCGTTAAGCTTGCCCAGAATCCTGTCCACGTCCTCAGGAGCCACAGAGTCAAACTCTTCCCAGATAACGCTCTCAAGACCTGCCCCCGTCTCCTCCCCTGGATCTACCCAATCGGAGTCCAGGCCTTCCCGAATCTGAGCGACTTTATCATGCAGGAATTGTACAAAATCCTCAGCTCGACCCTTTAAGGGATCTTCCCGTACCCCCACCTGAAGTAGGGAGCGGGTCACCCTAAACAGCGCAGCTGGGCGGTTCTCTGCAGATGCAATAAGAGCGGAGAAGTAGCTAGACTTCGCCGCTCTTATCGCCACTAGGTAGATCTTAATATAAGATCTCACCTGTGTTCGGTCAGATTCAGATCGGCTTGTCCTCCAATCATTCTCCAGGCGTCTTTTCCGACGCTTCATCTCTCTCAGCTCCTCGGAAAACCAAGGAGCTAGACGAGATCGGCATCGCGTCAGAGGCCGCAAAGGCACGATGCGGTCCAAGGCCCCAGTAGCCGCCCTGTCCCAGGCGACCACCAGGTCCTCAGTCGAGTCGTGAGCCAGAGTCTCAGGAAATGGCCCAAGCTCCATCAGGAACCTTTCGGGGTCCATCAGGCGCCTGGGACGGAACCATTTGGTTGGTTCCGTCTCCCTGCGGTGGGTGGAAGTGACTTGAAAGTCCATGTGAAGGAGAGAATGATCAGATAATAAAAATCAATTTATACTTTTTTTTTCCATCCATTAGATACTAATTATAATGCATTAAACTGAATAAGATGTTTGGAATCCCTTTGAATATAGAAGAAATTTTTCCAGGAAAACTGCAGGGACTTCTCTAGGCAGTTTTCAGGGGGCAAGTCATCTAAATTTCATATGAAAAGTCATTTGGTTACTTTTGCTGTTTTCCAAGACTGACTAGATACATTACAGAGATACGGTTTGCATTTTCCATTATTTCCTGTTATCGGAGCTTGGCAAGTATCGCTGAATAAATCTACTTTTCAACCATACTTCCAGACCCGCGTTATGCCCAGCAAGTGCATGACGGGAATGGTAGTTTTTTTTCCCCGAGGGGGTGGCCTCCGGATCCGGAAGTAGCTTGTGTTCGCCGGACGGTTAGGTCACGCGGCGGGTTTTCTGCCCCTAACGGGGCGTGAGAGAGCGGAGAGGTTCCGCTTCCGGCCTCTTGCTGGAGGTTCGCGCGCGATTCGTGGCCCGTGGCGTGGTGGCCTTTAAAAAAGCTGAACCGGACTATCGAAAGCCGAATCTTCCTCCTCCTCGGCCCTCGTGGCCCCGAAGCCGCCACAAGGGTTAAAGCCCGAGGGATTATACCATTACAATAGCCACAGGGGGATTATCCTGCTCGCCATGTCCCTCATATGCTCCAGTGAGTGACCCGCTTTCTCCTCGGCTCTCGTTCTTCCCGCAGGGCTGCGGCCTCGCACGGAGGGAGGAGGCTCGAGAGAGGGGCTCCCCTTTTAACAGCCGCGACCGTTGGGCGGTTAACCGTGGCAGTTCCCAGTATGGAGGTGTCTGAGGGGTTGTAATGTTTACAGTCAGTGAGAGAGGATTACGGTCACTGTGGTAGACGGCAGGTAGATCGGTGGGAGCTGAGTGGTCGTCACAGGAGAAAGAAAGCCCTTCCTCCCCCTCTCTCCACAAGGCAAGACACCGAAGAATGGATTCAATAGTCCATTTAGATGTTAGAGGGGGAAAAAAACCCTTCTTCACAATTTGGTACCTGGTCTCTGAACAGTTCCTAGATGAAGATAAAGCTGACCCTTCTCAATCGTACATCTTAGGGAGCTTTTTCTTTCTTTTTTTTATTGATCACATTTTTTTCATAAATAGTGGAGTCTGCTGGAAGCAGTATATTTTTTTTCCAGAAAACTGCTATCCACTTCTGTAGGCATCCCACATCTCTAGCCTTTCTTTTTGCTTTTCTTCAGTGAAATTGCTTCTGTCGTATCTCATCTCTTATTTTCTTATTTTCCCTTTAGCTTGTTAAAGGGAAAGTTTGTATATTTTTATTCCAGTCATATTCTCATTTGTTTTGACTACATTTTGATTATATAAATTGCACATTCAGCGTTGTGGGCATAGATTGCATTTGCATCTTAAAGGTTTAAGAAATGCCTGTGAGTCTGATTAGCATAGATATATTTCAAATAGTAGCTTTTTAAAATATATTATTAAATCATTTTTTTTTTTACTTCTCTTGATTTGGGACTTAATATTCTAACTGAATATTACCAGTTTGTAATCATCTTGTGAAAGTAAATGTGCAAGGTCCTGTTCTATATAGTTTATATAAAAAGACAATAACATGGTTTACAGAATATGCTTGTTTTATTCTCAATCACTAATCTTGTCTTCATGTCTTACATTTAATCTCTGGCTTTCCACAAAGGGAGAAATATCTACATAATTTTTTGGAATATAGATCAATTATCTAGCTCTATTTTGGGCCTAATTAAGGGACCTAGTTTAGTTGCCTTCATTCTGTATGTTGAGATGGAGGGAGTGGATTCGTACATCTGTTATCTTGATGACTTTCACTACTAGTATCTGTCAAAAGAGATGGATAGAAGTTGGTCACTGTTTCTTGTTGTGTCCTGCATTTAGACTCCGGTTGGTGGCTTTAGCATGACTATGGCTTTCTTCAGTATCCTGTCTTATCCTCCATGCTATTTAACATATGTATCAAATTACTGACATCTGGAATTTGGCGAACAAGTATTAGCAACAATTAGTGATACCAAATCCTGTCTCTTCTTTCCAATGAAATTCAAACAATCTTGCTATTCATCGAGGCTTAATCAACACAAAGATATTCCCGATCAGTCAAAATACAGATTGAACATTAGACATTTAATCTGTTTTGAGGATTCGGGTCTGCAGTTTCCATGTAATCCCAGATTCAGACTTGAATGTAGATATCTACACATTAGTGGTATCCAGAAATGCATTTGCACAACTGAACTTAATACACAAACTGCTATTTTTCAGAGTGCCCTGTTTGCTAATAGTAACATATATTTTAATTATATCCCCCTATTAATATAATGTGCTCAACATAGGAATGCTTTGAACAATGCTTGGTAATTTCAGCTATGCTGCACTCACCCGATGTTGGGATGGATTTCTAAACGTCTAATTCCCTTATTCCAGCAATTTTATTGGTCAAGATTCGCATCACTCAAAAGTTGTCCCTGTAAATGTACTGACCTTGAAACTGTGGATCATATTTTACTGCACTGTGATTTTTGCAAGAATTTTTGGCAGGATATAAACACATATTTTAAAATTGAAACCATGGAAATATATTTTTGAATATGTTATAATTTTGCTGTCAGAGGAAATTTCTAAAATTACAATGGCAGCAGGCAAATTTTTAACTCTGGCTAGAAAAACAAGTATCAAAAACAAGTATAAAATTAAGTTTTAGATGTTTTATGTAATACCTATCAACTTAACTGTTAAACTGTTGTATTACATCAAACTTTTAAATTATACCTCTATTTTCTATTTGTGTGTTATGACCACAATAAACATTTACTGGTAACATACTGGTATACACAACAAGTTTTTAATGGGTTTTAAAGTCTTTAAATGGAACTTTATATGTGTATTTTATTTTGTCTTAATACAGTGCTGATGAACCATTTGGGCTTGGTGTGTCAAAAATTAAAAAAATGCCTAACTTGAGTCTGTTACTGTGTTTCCCCGAAAATAAGACCCTGTCTTATATTTTTTTGAACCCCGAAATAAGCACTTGGCCTTATTTTCAAGGAGGTCTTATTATTTTGGGGCACGTGAAGCAAGACGGGGCTCCTCTTGCCATCTTAACTGATTTCCAGCTCTGTCACCCTAACCCTAACCAGAGGAAATTGTGGGGACCAGCTGCGCATGCGTTTAAATATTTTTGGGGAGGGCTTATTTTCAGGGGGTGGCTTATTGTAGCGCATGCGCTCAAAAGCCCGATTGGGCTTATTATCAGGGAATGTCTTATTTTCAGGGAAACAGGATATGTGTCCCCACTCCCAATGAACAAAAGACAAACAATTCTGTATCTCTCTTGCCAATCATCTAGGCCCCCCTGAATAGTTGGAAGCAGTGCTGAGACTTGGCCTGAAGCACCAAGAATCCCATAGCACAATTCATTACATTTTCCTATTTTCAAAAAGAATAGAAAGATACATATTAATATTGTTGATAGAAGACATGCCTGTCAAAAGTTGATCCTGTTGTCTAAATTACTAAATACAGCATTTCCCCCCCCCCCCACACCTCCACCTTTTTTTTTTTTTTTTTGGTGCAGTTTCTAATGAGGTACCAGAACATCCCTGTCTGTCCCCAGTCTCAAACCATGTTTATGAGCGAAGACTGATTGAAAAGTATATTGCAGAGAATGGGACTGATCCAGTGAACAACCAGCCACTGTCTGAGGAACAGCTGTTAGATATCAAAGGTAAGGAAGATCAGGAGAATTTGTTTGTTGAATGCAGAATACCTAATCTGACTGGTCTCTTACAAAGTTGTATGTAAGTCTTGAAAATATTCGTTAGTTTATAGTAAAAGGTATAAACTAAAGTGATTCCAAACCATCAGGGCCAGGTTTATGGAAAAGATTGTTCAAAAGATCCATTTAGAACAATATTTCAAAAAATGTATATATGTATAAATCTTATTTATTAATTTATATCCTGCCCATCTCCCTAACCAAAGCAACGTTTGACTTAAAATGTATATCTGGCACTTCTCCCTAATCAGAAATCCCACCTATGTTTATGTTCGCATTTTTTCACTTTGTACTTTGTCCATTGTTTCCATGTTGTTCTTTCAATCCGATTTGCTTGAACATCTGTCTCCAACTATAATTATATCAAAGTCTGGTCAGATTTTTATAAAACATGTGTCCCTTCTGCAGCTTTTTTCAGCTCCTTGGGTTTTAAAATAGCAAGGCATGAATATAGCCTCTTTGCTTTTCCAGTTCCATTCATAGTCTTCAATTCTACCCGCACCTGGATCACACTACAACCCCCCCCCCAAAATAGACAAAATTAAATAATTCACTAAAAGTTGACAAAACTGTCATAGCCATGATTTAAAGGCTTGTGAGGGTACATATTGGAGTTCTCTAGAATTAATGCTTGTATATATTTTATTCACAGTTGCCCATCCAATTCGGCCTAAGCCTCCTTCTGCTACCAGTATTCCAGCTATCCTGAAGGCACTACAAGATGAATGGGTATATATATATATATATATATATACAGTAATCCAGAATTCTTACTTTATCGTGAGCAAATAATTTCTGCCAGTCATGTAACATCAACAATAAAATTTTGTGCTCGTAGAACAAGGGTGTCGTAAAAATCAATAGGCTGGTGTCAAGTGACATGAAAGCTATCCATTTTACTTTAATTTTCTGTTCACAATGGTGGGAAGACCAAGGCAGAAACTAATGGACTGCATATGCTGTCATGCTGTGTGTTCAGTTACTCACTAAGCCAGCACATCCAGATTTCATCACATGCAATATTAATGTACTGAATTACTTCCTTCAGGATGCTGTCATGCTACACAGTTTCACTTTGCGCCAGCAGCTTCAGACTACACGCCAGGAACTTTCTCACGCACTCTACCAACATGATGCTGCTTGCCGTGTCATTGCTCGTCTCACCAAAGAGGTGACTGCTGCAAGAGAAGGTATAGCACAGAATTTTTATTTTTATTTTTTAATGGGATGCAAGAAGAGTCCCCGTTTTACCAACTGTGTTAAACCTGCCAAATCATCTCTTTCTTCACAGCTTTGGCAACTCTGAAACCCCAGGCTGGCCTCATTGTTCCCCAAGCTATGCCCTCTTCACAACCAAATCCTATGGTATGTTCCACATATTTTTGTAATTCTCTTCATGCTGTATCTTCTTTCTCTGAACTAAAATGCTGTATTTGCTCTTTTTTCCAGGGTGCCGGTGAACCAATGGATTTAGGAGAGTTGGCAGGAATGACCCCAGAAATTATCCAGAAAGTAAGAAAAGTTCTCGGCTGAGGACTACAGATAAACAGTTATAATACATTGGCCTGAACTGTTAAATATAGAAATCATTGTGACATTTCTGTAGTAGGAATGCGCAAAAACATGTACCATTTTGAGTATGCAACTTCGCAAAATATCTAATTTCAAGCACTATCACAGCATAGTTTTTCCAATTTTTCTGTTTTTCTGTCTTGCAGCTTCAAGACAAAGCCACAGTGCTGACCACAGAGCGTAAAAAGGCAAGTGCCCCTTTTTACTAAACTGGGCTGTGGAATCTGAAGTGATTCTGGGATGTGCATAGCAGTTCTCTTAACAGAAGACCGAGTGATCCAATTGCCCGTCCTGTTCTTCGTAGATGAATTTTGTTTTTTTCTTTTTGCAGAGAGGGAAGACTGTGCCAGAGGAATTGGTGAAACCGGAAGAACTTAATAGATACCGGCAGGTGGCTTCACATGTGGTAAATATATGATTAATTGAGAAGAATATCCTAAGAGTCTTGAAGATTTGTAAATTTCTTTAACAATGCTGGTGAATTTCCTTCTTTCACACTGATGGGGCAACATTTAAATAAATGGTAGTTCTTTACATTTTAGATATTGCTGTACTCTGGAATGTCTGAGATTATATACTCCTATACTCCTTTTAAAAATAGAGAATTTCTTGTATGCACATACTATCTCTACATCAAAATAGCAGTATATCTATGCAGTGATGTGCTACTGGTATTTTGCTTGTAATTTTAATCTTGGTTCCTCTGTTTCATTATGCCTGGCAATTATTTTGCTTTGTTGATGCTGGATTTACTTTTTATTTTTTCTGCTAATGTTGCAAATCTTCAGTGGGACGTTTGCCACATCTTGCTAGGATGAAAACTGCTTAGTTTTTAGGAGCATTTTAGGAGCATTAGCAAACAAAAAAATGGAGTAAGCACACACAAACACCTCCCACCGACACACTTACAGAGACAGCCACCTCTTGTAAAAACCTCCTCTTATGTTGCTCACTGGTCAGTGATTAAAATGAGAAGATTTGGAATGCTAATTGCCATACCTTTGTGTTTTTAAACAGGGATTGCACAGTGCCAGTATCCCTGGCATCCTTGCTCTTGACCTGTGTCCTTCTGACACCAACAAGATCCTCACAGGTATGTTAAGACTTCTGCTTCCTTTATTTCCCAGAGTGCTGTTTTTTTGCTCCAAATGTATTTTTGAAAGGACAGTAGCTTACATTCCATATTTTATGTTGCAGAGGTCTGTTTCCCTGAAGCACCAGTATTAATGTTACCACAATATTACCCCGCTTATATGTATTTTAAGTCAACCACTGAAGAATGCTTTCTGTTAACTGATTCTGTTGCTGAGCTGCTCTGGTTTCTTGTTTGCAGGTGGAGCTGATAAAAATGTTGTTGTCTTTGACAAGAGCTCAGAACAGATCCTGGCCACCCTGAAAGGTCACACAAAGAAGGTCACCAGCGTAGTGTTCCACCCATCCCAGGTAAGAATTCTGGACCTTCTGCAGTCTTTTTCTATGACAGAATCTCTTACGAGGTTTTCTCATACATTTGTTGAAGGAATCAGGTTTACATGTATCTTACAGAATTGGTATTTAAGGAGATGGACTTCTCTTTGCCCTGCAGGAACTGGTATTCTCAGCATCTCCAGATGCTACTATCCGGATTTGGTCAGTCTCTGGCGCTTCCTGTGTGCAGGTTGTACGAGCCCATGAAAGTGCTGTCACAGGGCTGAGTCTTCATGCTACTGGCGATTATCTTCTGAGCTCTTCAGATGACCAGGTGAGCGTGAATCCAGAGGATCTTTTAGCCTAGATTTAAAAGAAAAATAAGAATTCAACATATAACAATAAAGAAAGTCATGATCTTCTGGCACCAACTGCTTATGTACAACCTCAAACTTTGCTTTTTATAGTATTGGGCTTTCTCTGACATCCAGACTGGCCGTGTACTCACCAAAGTCACAGACGAAACTTCTGGCTGTGGTATGGATTTTGTATTTAGAATCTAAATTGAGTATTCCGTGAGACATGCTTGAACAAGTGTAGTCTCAATGTGTTGGACATGCGGGAGGGAAGAAGCTGGTTGGAGCTCCCTCACTTATGCGGTGATTCGATATTCTTTCCTGCAGCTCTCACCTGTGCTCAGTTTCATCCTGATGGACTTATTTTTGGGACAGGAACAATGGACTCTCAGATTAAAATCTGGGATTTAAAGGTAAGAATTGGCTTCTAATATGACACTGTTGGAAAGTTTTACTTTGCAAGCCTGATTATTAAGGGTTTGCTGTCATTGACCATGCATATTTTAAAGTATTATTATCTTTTTATAGGTTATGAATGAGAACTGGAATATTTCATACATCAGTATCTTAACTAGAACTAGATAATTACTGATTTATTTAGTTTGTTAATGCTTTTGTGAATAAGTAGAATAAGTATGGTTGTTGTTATATACCATTATTTAGAAAGTTCTCAAGCTAATGTTAAAAGAACATGGAACTCTCCTTGACTACTTCTTTGTTGGGGGAAAAGACTTAAGGAGCAGTATGTCAAATGTTCCTCCTCCCGTAAAGATGTACCGTATTTTCCGGCGTATAAGACGACTTTTTAACACATGAAAATCTTCTCAAAAGTCGGGGGTCGTCTTATACGCCGGGTGTCGTTCTCCCGTAACCAGGCTCCTGTAACCAAAAGACTCTGACGAGCCTTAAATGGCTCTGGCGATCGAAGCTCTGACGATCCCAGCTTTGCTTGCTAATCAGGCAACTCAGCTGGGATGCCAGAGCCATGTTAAAGGAAAAAACTTTTTTCTTTTTACGTGGCTCTGCAAGCTCTGACGATCCCAGCTGAGTTGCCTGCCGATCAGGCAACGCAGCTGGGATCGCCAGAGCCATCGATCCAAGCTCTGACGATCCCAGCTGCGTTGCCTGCTAATCAGGCAACTCAGCTGGGATCGCCAGAGCCCAGAGCCCTGTAAAAGGAAAAGTTTTCCCCCTCCAGCTTGCTTACCTTAGCTGCTAATCGCAACGCTTGCCTTGCTTCGCTTGCCTGAATCCATTCCATCAGCAAGCCACTCCCTGCCTGCAATCATGCAGGCAGGAGTTGTGGACTTCAACTCCCAGAATTCCTCAGCCAGCAAAACAAAGCTGGCTGAGGAATTCTGGGAGTTGAAGTCTACAAGTCTTAAAGTTGCCAAGATTGGAGACCCCTGTTCTATTGGGTAAGTTTTTTTCCCCTTTGGGAGCTTTAAAAAAAATAGTCAATTGGGGTTTTTTTAGTTCTTCTTTTTTAGACCTAGCCATTTAAAGTTTAGGAAGTTTTAAATTTAGCTTTCATATAAAAATAAAAATAAAATAAAATAAAGTAATATTTGTGCAGCTTTCTGAGATTTAGTGTGTTTCTGTAGTGTTTCACTCTAACTACACAAACACACAAAATCTCACAAAGCTGTATGTGGAATTTTGTGTGTGTAAAGTGTGAAAGTTGTTTTTTTGGGCTTTTTGTGGCTGTGTGAGGTTCCTGCTTGTTGCAGGGGCCATTTTGAGTCTAGCACAGCTGCTTTTACATTGTGGGTGAGCCTGTTGTGTTGTGTGTGTGTGTGTAAAGTGTGAAAGTTGTTTTTTTGGGCTTTTTGTGGCTGTGTGAGGTTCCTGCTTGTTTCAGGGGCCATTTTGGGTCTAGCACAGCTGTTTTTACATTGTGGGTGAGCCAGTTGATGTTTTTTAATTTTTATTTGGTGTGCGTTGGAAGAGGGGCAGTCTTATACGGCGAGTATAGCCCAAACCCTATATTTTAACAGGAAAAGTCAGGGGTCGTCTTATACGCCCAGTCGTCTTATACGCCGGAAAATACGGTAGATAAAGATGGGGAACATTTCAAATAACTCCTACCTTCATGAAGTATAATTGTCATTCTTCTGAATCGAAAGATATGTGCAACAATTATGTTTATATTTTTGTTGCTTTTTTAAGATATCTAAATGGTAATGTAAAGTTCTTGGAAAACATTTGCTTTGAGAGGTGGCATATCTTTGTAAAGTAAAAAAAAATTAGTTGCTAGTATGATGAACTCTAAAGGCTCATTTCATTCTCTTTCAAACAGTTTTTTAATCTCTTTAAATCTGGTCTATCTGAAATATCTATCCTCCTAGGTATTGCTGTCTATGTTGCTTTGAGCTCAAAGTATTATACAGGAATATTATGGAATAGAGAATGAATGCTCACATCTCTGTTCATGGTGAAGGCAGAGAAGAGACATGAGTTGCATTTCTTTGGAGGGTACAACATCACTCTTAATATCCACTAATTGCTTGCCTTCCTCAGGAACGGACTAACGTCGCAAACTTCCCTGGACACTCTGGTCCCATTACTAGCATTGCCTTCTCCGAGAATGGCTACTACTTGGCCACTGCTGCTGATGACTCCTCCGTCAAACTCTGGGATCTCCGCAAACTGAAGAATTTCAAGACCCTGCAGCTGGACAATAATTTCGAGGTTTGCCTAGATGCATTTTCTTTGTCAGTTCTGTATTTTTTTATTCCTCTTTTTTTTTTAATATAGCCACTGAAATCTCTTCAGACAGATTTCTCCTAGCTGCTTTTAAAGCTTTGGAATTTCTTCCTTGAAATTGGGACAAAAAATGTCTCTATGCTATACGAGAGCTTGGTTTCTTTTGAAATGTGTGCACCCTCACACTACAGGTAATTACATTATAGCACAATACAAAAACAGTCCAAACCGTAACAAATAGTCAGTAGTTCCCAAATAATCACTGGCTAGGTTCAGTCATGACATAGTCAAGAAGAGCAGTATTTCCTGAACATCAGTAGGGAAGGCATCGTCCCTGACATTGGGAAGGCAAACTGTTTCAGTATGTAGGATTCATAGCAGAGATGGTTATTTCAGGGATCGCTTTTCCCCTAAAGTGGGGATTTATGGCATGTTCTCTTTATTTGTTTGTTTTGGCTGGGTAGATTTCATCAAAGTAGATGGTCTCAGAGATGTCCTAGATTATACGAATATATCATGCTTCTAGAAATCTATTTTCTGTACTTTCCTCTTTAGGTGAAGTCTCTCATTTTTGATCAGAGTGGTACCTATCTGGCCCTGGGTGGTACTGATGTCCAGGTGTTCATCTGTAAGCAATGGACAGAAGTTCTTCATTTCACAGGTATGAGATTGTTGCTTTTGTATCATTCTCCAGAGCCACTGTACAATATTGTCTTTAGTATTGGTGGCTAGCATCAGTACTTTGGCTGTTTCTTCTACCTTCCGTTTCTTTGAAGTGATAATCATAGAGTGAAAAATTGTCTGACTGTCCTTTCTTTTTTCTACAGAGCACAGTGGGCTGACAACAGGAGTAGCCTTCGGGCACCATGCTAAATTCCTGGCTTCCACAGGCATGGACAGAAGCCTGAAATTCTACAGCCTGTAGCTTCAGTTTCTAGGATGCAAAACCGCTGGATCCTATCCTTTGCTGTAATGAAAAACTATGGGGTAAACATGGGGTGTTGGACTGACGAAACATCGTGTACCTTATAGCTGTTGATGTCAATTTTCTGTAGCATGGGAAATTGCCTTCAGTTTTAAATACATTTGTTTTCCTCTCTCTGTTTGTTTTTCATAGAGATCTGTAACTGTAAGAATACTTAGTCAAAACCCATCCACTGCTGACTCTCTAATAGGGATAGTGGCAGAAATGAAGACGAAGAAAGGGAGGGGGAGATGTGCAAATTTTTGTATGTTGCTCTCTAGTTTCATTAAAAAAAACTAACAAGGTGTTTTTGGGTGGTATCTCACATTTCAAACATTTGAATTTTGAACTACATTTTGCCAACACACACAAGTTGGCTGTATCTCTTACAAATGTTTATGCATCAGAAGGTATCACAGTTCAGCAATTTTGATGATGAGTTCCTTAAAGATAGTATTCAATTTACATACATGCAAATGTGTGCTACTTGGAGATGTGAAATCTAGTACTTGTTTGATTAGAATAGACAGTAGTAGGCTATGTGGGCCAGGACCTGATTTGCATAAGACACCTTTCTGTATTTAGATCAGTGTGGTTTTGATCAGCCTTTTTCTCTGGGCTTCTTAATTTCCAAAGACTTTCATATTCGTTTCATTTCATTTATTTCGTAAATATATAAACGTACATTTTATTCTGTATTGTTTTAAGCATCACCTGGCTATATTGGGATAAAACTGAGGCCACAAAGTAGTTAATCTACCATTTTAAGTGAATTCATTTTGTCTGGTTAGTTTATGGATCATTGTGTTAGAAGCTTGGAATTACTGAGCAAACTGGTTAAATTAATCCTGGCAAGTGTTTTATATATAGCATATAGCAAGTAAAACATACTGTCAGGATTTTTCTGGGGACTTAAAGGAATTGTCACAGGACATTAAAATACCAATGCATTTTAGACATCAATACCAGAGACAGACCATGTTTGTCTATAAGTTTGTCGTCACATTTATACAGAAACATTAGGAAAAAAATCACTTCACTTAAAGAATGAACTTCATTGAACTACAAAGGCTTCACTTGTATTGCCTTACAGACCCTAAACAGCGACTGCAAGGCAATAGCTAAGATTGAACAGATCAAAGCAAGAGCACATCAACTTCTCCAGACATTTTTAAAAGAAGTTTGGTTATTTAAGTCCCATGAAAACAACACGGTTTCAAAAATGCTATGTGCTTACAAGGTCATTGGAGGATGCTACATTTTCATCACCTGCCACTTTATGGTATTGTGTTGTAAATCTTTGAACAGTTGTGATAAGGCCAGGATTAAAGCATACCAGTTAAGGCTAGCTGCTTCATAATGCAGTTACTGCTGCTTCTGTTAGATTCCCTAAACAGAAACTACCGTATTTTTCAGAGTATAAGACGCACCTTAGTTTTTGGGGAGGAAAAAGCTGATTAGTGGGTGGATCGGCCTCCCGGAAACCCCCAATCAGCTGTTCCCAGAGGTGAATTTTAGCAACGGGTCCCTTGGTTGTGAGCTCTCTGCTTTGCTTTTTTTTTTTTTTGCTTTTTTTCCTGCCTCTGAAAGAGAGCTTCAGAAAAAAAGCCTCTGAAACTCTGTTTGCGGGCTTCTTTTCTGAAGCTTAGTTTCTGATGCTTTTTTTGGCCTCTGAAACCTCCGTTTGAGAAACTGGGCGGGGCTACATTTGAAGTATAAGAGGCACCCAGATTTTCACCCTCTTTTTAGGGGGGAAAAGGTGCGTCTTATACTCCGAAAAAAACGGTAATATACTCTTCCATTGAATTGAACTTTCATCTTTTGTCAAGGCCTACACACCTATGGTTAGAAACTGAGAAAACTGCCCCTAGAACAGGCAAACAATTAGCCCTGTAATGCAGGATATTTTGAGTGGGATTGTGAATATCCCAAGTGTGAAATTGACACCCAAGTTTAGTATAACTTAATGTTATTAAGTATTGCTTACTGGTAATATATCCTACTGATACACATATAACTCATTCAGCAGAAGAGGTCTTATAGGCCATGATGGATTTCTTTGCATAATAGCAGGATGAATTCTGAAAGGAAGGACTTTTCATACAGAAATAATATGTTCAGCTTGTGAAATAACAATTTGAGAGGGGTAGACAAAAGAAGTAAACAGAAGACATTTACCTGCATCTTGGCATTAGGCAACAGATCTTGCTGAGAAAACAGCCGTTACAACTTGCTGTGCTCACCCAGCAAAAATTTAGAAAAAATTTAGAAAATTTAGAAAAAGCAAATTTTTTCCCTAGCAAAAATTTAGAAAAAGCAAATTTTCACAATGATCATACTGTCCAAGGGGCACAGCAAACAAGGAACAACAATGTATATTTGTACAACATCTATGGGACCTGCTTCATGGCTATCTAATTTTTATTTCATTTTCTTACAGTTCAGTAAAGCCAAACTCAGGTTTGTTATTTTCCAAAGCAAGCAGCGTTCTGGAGATCTATATGCAAGTTAGGCAAATTGCTGAGCAATTTTACCCTTCAGGAAGATGCTCAGAATAGCTGAGGGGTCATGTTGAAAGTGCAAGATTTAGTTTGAAAAGGAATCCCAAAATTTCTAGGTTTCATAGAAACCGTTAACTGTCTGTCAGAGTGTGTGTTCTCTTTTTTTCCCCCTATTAGAAAGGCAGAGACCTGACATCTGTTCAGTTTTACATACATTTGATACCTTGTGCAAATTAAAATGAAACTGACCACAAAAGCAACTGATATTTTGGCCTTGAATTGACAGATGATCTACAAACATCTTCCCTCCCTTTCCCCTTTTAGACAACCAGTTTCACTCAGACCAGGAGCATGAATATGTAGTTTACTTACATGGGTATTTAGAGTGTGATCAGAAAAATCCAGGTGGCAGTGACAACAGGGTGATTGAAGTTCCACCTGTTTTTGTGTGTTTTTTCATTGGGAGACTCCCACAGTGGAACTTAAGTTAGGCAACTATATACAGGTAGTCCTCAACGTATGACCACAATTGAGCCCAAAATTTATGCTGCTAAGTGAGACATTTGTTAAGTGAGCTTGCCCCATTTTACAACTTTTCTTGCCACATTTGTTAAGTGAATCACTGCAGTTAAATTAGTAACAGGTTTATTAAGTGAATCTGGCTTCCCCATTGACATTCCTCATCAGAAGGTCTCAAAAGGTGATCACATGCACCCCCAGGACACTCTAACCGTCATAAATGTGAGTCAGTTATCAAGCATCCGAATGTAAATCACGTGACCATGGGGATGCTGCAACAGTCATAAGAATGAAAAATGGTCATACGTCACTTTTTTTAGTGCCGTTGTAAGTTCAAATGGTCACTAAGTGAACTTATAAGTCGAGGACTATCTGTAAATGTTAAATAAATGTGCGTCATCGTCGACATCATCCTGACATACAGGATCACTGCCAGTTTGGCATTTAATGCACTTATTTATTGCCAGATTGCGATGGGGGTGGGGAGGTTAAATTGTGGAGTTTTAAAACCGGGCTTTTTAGTGTTGTACACTGCCCAGAGTCACTGTGAGATGGGTGGCTATATAAATTTGTTTAATAAATAAATAAGTACACTTTCTTTGTGGCAGAGTGGGGCCATAATAAAACCATTTTCTGTCAACTGAACAGAAAGAAAGCCACGTTTGTCAAATGTCATCAAGAAGAAACCCTGGCCAGGAGAAAAGCAGCCCTGTCAATGCTAGTTTGTGGTGGGCGAACAGTGCAAGTTGTGCTATGAAGCCTGCCTGGCCCCTGAATATTTGCTAAGCTAACAGAGAGAGTTGTTCTGCCAGCATCGCACTGCCAGAAAAAGGCCAGGTGAGACCCTCATCTCAAGAAGCCCCCTCACATTCGGGCAGAGCTAAGATAGGGGAAAGGGATTGTCAACTTCAGCCATCCCTCTTGGTTGACTGACTGCTTCACCAGAGGAAGCTAACCCAAGGAGGGGTAAGTCTCATTTGGGAGAAAGAGTGAAGTTTAGCATCCTGGGCAGTGGTGAAATCCAAATTTTTTTACTACCGGTTCTGTGGGTGTGGCTTGGTATGCATGGTGTGGCTTGGTGGGCGTGGCAGGGGAAGGATACTGCAAAATCTCCATACCCACCCCACTCCAGGGGAAGGATACTGCAAAATCCCCATTCCCTCCCCACTCTGGGGCCAGCCAGAGATGGTATTTGCCAGTTCTCCAAACTACTCAAAATTTCCGCTACTGGTTCTCCAAATTGCTCAAAATTTCCACTACCGATTCTCCAGAACCTGTCAGAACTTGCCGGATTTCACTCCTGATCCTGGGGACCCTAAGGTTGCTATTACCGCTTTAGCAAAGGCATTAAAAAGCTGCCTGGGTTCACTGAGGCAGCCCCGGGCCTGTCTGAGTCATGAAGCCTTTTCTAGGGCAACCATTCCAGTGAATCCTGCCAAGCACTTTCACTCTGAGGCAGGAAGACTTGATTTCTCCCTTCAGGAAGGTAGACAAGCTGGGTTGGGGTTTGTTTTGTTGTTTTTTGTTTTGCTCCTTCTCCTGATTTTGGAAAATGAGAATGCGTATCTTTAAAGGAAACCCAGATTTCAGCAACTAGGTAACAATTCAGCGAGCTCATCCTTTCCATTAAAATATGAGATTAGGCAAAGAGAGGAATTGGATTTGACCTTGGTCATATCCAAAAGACTGGGGAGGGGAGGATGCAGTCTCAATTTTGTTAGATCCCCCCCCCACTACAATTTTTCCCTCCTTTCACTACTTATTCAGTACAAAGCCAGCTGGGTGACCTTGGCCCAGTTCCTCTCTCTCTCAACCCTAGAAAGTAGGCAAGGACAAACCACTTTTGAAAAACCTTGCCAAGAAAACAGCTAAGAGTCAAAAATTGTCTCTATGGCAAAAAAGAGAGAGATGACTTTATAAAGTGGTATGCAGTTACCATTATAGAGGTAGATTAAAAGTGGCCTACAGTATCAATTTCTCATCAACTTGAACCCCAATGAAATCCTAGTTTTATTCTTGCAGGTAGGGTATGCACCCAAATTCATTCTCTAGGACAAAACCCTGCCTGTAGGTTTTTGTCATTTTAAAATGACCCCATCCTTGATCCCATCCTCTCAGTTTTAATTGAATTTGGTTTTAATTGGGTTATTTTAATTACTGGGCCGAAATTATTTAATTGTTTTTAAACTGTTTTTTAAATTTTATATGTTATGTTTTATCTCGGCTGTGCACCGCCCTGAGTCCCGCAGGAGAAGGGCGGTATAGAAATATAATAATAAATAAAATAAAATAAATAAAAAACATTAGGCTAGCCTATATTTTTGCATTGATATTTTTTGATTCTGTATCAGAAAACAAAAATGTAATGGTGTAGACAAAGGGGGTTTCCAACAATTAAGGCCCATCTCTGCTGCAAGTCATGAATATAGTAATTGGAGCTGAAACAAGTTCCAAATAAAATGTTAAGTATCCCCATGCAACATCAATGGCAGCAAAGATAGGGCAAACTCTGGTTTTTCCATCCACTTCTGGTGATGAAGTTCAGAAGGTATTTTGAAAGATATAAAAAATGGGTCAGCTGGAAAATGTGGGAAAGTATTGTTTTGCTACCAGACATCCCACCCCCCCTAAATATGTGTTGCTCCCCTCCTCCCATTGTTGCATTTGTGCAGATCATCTCAGGGCCATGTTTACAAATCTGCAATTCATATAACTCACATGAATTATTACCAGCAATAATTCATTCTGTCTTTATTTCTCAGAAACTCCTTAATAATTCCTAGAAACACTTTCTAGAATCTCTCTTGTTTGCTTCATTTAATATAGCTGGTGCTTTTAATGTCATCCCTCCCCTTGAAGCAATATTGAGGCCCTGGCAATAAGCTTAGAGGACCTCATGCAGGAATCTGTTTGAAATAAGAGACATTCTTTCTCTTTGTACATGCAGTATTTGCATAAAGGCATAGTTTTTAAAAGGATCCATATGATAAAAAAGGGAGTGAAGCATGAATTTTGATATCAAAAATGGGTTTCTTGCATTCATAATTGTAGCAATGTGAAGATATCTAACATCTACATAAGAACTGAATTATTACTGGAAGTAATCAATGGCAGATTTTCTATCTAGTCAACGAAGAACTGAAATATCAAGAGACACTTTATAAGCTATTGGGTATAGCTTTATTTATGTATTTTCTGTATAACAAATTTAGAACTTTGTAATCCTGCTTCTTTTCTTCCAGAGCGCTAGCACAGCAATAAATAGGATAATCCCAATGATAGGTAGTACCACCAAAAGCACCAGAGTCAGGTCTTCACTGGAGTTCACATCTGTGGATAAGAGAAAACAGTTTGTAACTTATCTATTGTCATCTCACAAAGCAGTTGTCACTTGGCCAAGCTATTGAAAAACATTTTTCTTGCTGTATAATGATTATTCTGTAGGGGCCACAGAAATAGCACTGAATAAAATATAATGATGTCCACATTTCTTATGAATGCTCCCTTACTTAATCTTTACGTAACATATTCTATTATAGAATATACAGTGGCTTGAGATCCAAATTATTAGCAAATTCTATCAGCATTACCCCAGCTTGGGGTAAAAAGAATGAGGGGGAAGAGGAAGTTTACAGCTTGGATTTTTCTGTAATAATAATGCAACAGCTTCAGGACTGTCAGTACATTCTGGAATATTAAAGGCAGTAATTGTCAGCTGGTGCCTATTTACCAATCCACTTATAAATATTCCTATTTAAATGACTATGCATATCAAGCATTCACTTTATACAGAAATGTAGTAATCCGAGATTGGTGTTTTAAGGAAAATATGAAGTATGTTAAATATATTATTTTAATTCCTGGCTCTTTATTATTGTAATTACTTACCATTCTTCCACTCGACTTGTTTCTCATGAATACTTTCTTGAAAAATTACAGCTCCATAAGTGCTTACTAAATCCAAGGATTCTGTCTCATTCTCCTCCTTCAAAAACCGACGGCCTCCTAAGACACAGGACAAGATCTCCAATAAGATACATAGAAATGATAAATTCCCAGCAGATTGCAATTTAATTACTAAAGGGGAAAGTTCTAAAATAATAATAATAGGGGATTGGTGAAAGAAAAGTTCAAAAGACCACTCTCTCAGCTCAATTCACCTCACAGAGTTATGAGGAAAATAAGAGGAGGAATGGGCATTAGATATGTTTGCTGCCTTGAGTTATTAATAAAAAAACAATAAAGGTAGGATGAAAATATTTTTTAATTATTTACATAATCACTTAAACATATACAAATATTTTTAAAAAAATGAATCCATGGGATAATCAAGAAATTATAAATTAGTAAGCTTAATTTTAATCAGGCAAACTGGTGAAAACACTATTCAATGAAAAAGAATTGAGGCACACAGAGGCATAAGCCCACTAAAGAAAAATCTGCATGATTTTACAATGCTAAATACTGCTTTACCAATATTTCATTTTTTTAGAATAACCGTCAAGTGAATGAAAATAACCTTGCTCATGTTCAATATTTGGATTTTCTAAAAGCCTGTGGCAAAACTGGTAAGAAAAATACAATTTAGTGGCAATGAGGTCAAAAGCTTTGTTCTTTTACATATTGCAAACAGGCAAAACAAAACACAAAATTAATTAGTAATATGTCGAATGGAGACAAGTAGAGTTTCTCAAGAACTTGTTTCAGAACCAGTGCTTTTTAACTTAAACTGCACCTAATCAATGTTGGAAGAGCCCTTAAAACTTTATTTAGTCTAACTTCTTCTTCAATGGAGGAACTGCTAAACATTTTGGACATGTGACTATGTATCTTCTATTTGAAAACCTCCAGTAAAGAGTGATATGTCACATCATGAACACCATCAGGAAATTCTTCTTAATATTTAACCACCTGAATCTATCTCCCTCTGATTCTTGCATTGCCCTCTGCCTGTGGGGTGAAAGAGAACAAGTGTACTTCCTCCAGTGTATATCTGAAAACTGCTACCATTTCTCCCCTCAGTCTTCTCTTCTGCAGGCAAAATATACTAGCTCCTCTAACTATTTCTCATGGGGCTGTTTGTCAATCCCCTTGCCACCTTATAGTCATCCTATGAACTTGCTCCAATGTATCAATGTCTATTTTATATACTGCAATGTCCAGAGGTGAATACAGCATTCCAATTGGGGTTTGATCAAGGCAGAGTAGAATGGGACAATTGCTTCTTATGGTCTTCCTTGCTCATACAAGTTTATGGATAAGCAGTGAGCTAGTCAGGTTTATGGGCAATGCTAAACTATTGAAAATGATTTCAAAAATCCTTCCTTAACCTAGATCATGTTTGATTTCTTCATGCATTCCAAGATATGTTGATGTTAACTATTTTTATATATTATGTGCCTCATGAACACCTAAGTAGAGGGAGAAAAGTCCTTTAAAACTGTGGCAGTGAAGCATTCTAACTTACTTGAAGTCACTGGCATTTGACATGCAACTCTGCAGGAATCATGATCGGAAGGATGGCAAACAGATACGCTGCAGAAGAGGTACACCTAGAAAAGAGATAGCATGAGTCTGTTAACAGAGTAGACCAACTTCAATCTTGCCAGGTCTAATTTTAGTTAATTTCAACTCACACAAGATTATAACTTCTATTAAGATATATCTCCAAAATATGTACTCATTAATGCCTTGCTAAAAAAGACATTTTCAGTCTCCTTTATTTACCCAAATAAGCAAGCAATGGGCAGTGCCCTAACAATTAAGGTATTGTATATTTTATCCATCTCTCTTTAGATATAAGATATACACAGCTTCCATAAGCAGTTTATTAGATACAAGTATTCAGGAAACAAGATTTCTTAAACAGATTTGTAAAAAAAGATGACTACAAATAAATATATTGGTCTCACCTCAAAATGCCCATTAAAAATCCAGGTTAATGCCCTCCAGAGATTTGTTTCAGACCTGCTCCTTAGCAACATGTGTGATCTGTACTAGTATTAAAAACCTGACCACACCATTTTCTTAGGAAAAGTAGTTACTAGATTTTTCCCCTTTATATTCAAGTAGCATACTGTGCACATTGTCCCCTACTCTCTTAGAAGATAATTTAATTGGAAAAACTGAATGCAAAAAGAAGTATTTTGCTTATCATCTTACCAAACCATCTAGCACCATTTGAGGGGCAGAATCCACAAATGTGAACGTGTAAATGATGAAACGCTGGTAGTGGTTAGGAAAGGGAAGCTCTGATGTAACAGGTCCCATGGGTACCAGCTCGGTTCTGTAGTTGTCGCCTTCAAATGGGCACCTGGGAAGAAGACGCATTAGAAAGGCTGTCAAGATGTGGCTCTTTCTCCCAGCCTTGGGATCATGATGTGTTGAAGGCCCAATTGTATAATGGTTTCATTTCCGTTTGGATCTACATTTTATTATTCCATCATCATTAATTGGTTTAACCAGATTTTACAGAATTTTCTGTAAGCCACCCAGAGTCACGCTGATTAAAGTGGATGGCTGTATAAACTTGTTTTAAATAAAGTGAGTAAAATATTGCCATTGAAACCACCCAGTGCTATGAGAATTAGCATTTTTCTTTTTTTTTTATTTACTTACCCATCTACTAGGATTGGCCACTGTAATTGCTCAAGGGGATTTGAATTTGGAGTAGCCCAGCAGTCATGGAGAACCAGAACTAGGGATGGGTCCAGTCTCTGTAGGATGCGAATCTCCACATGCACAGGCTCTCTCAGGATCTTCACAATAGGATACTGTGTATCTGAGTAGTATGAGGTATAGCTCGAATCTGGGGACAAGAGGCAAAATATGGCTGTATGATTTTTCAAGGCAAGGAGATGCACAGCTGTCTTGATATCAGACATTAAGGCATATGTACCAGTGGCAATTCGCAGCTCAAGCCGGAGAGGTCCCACTTGGAAAATTGGAGCTGGGCTGGGAGGTGAGAACACTTCAACCTGAAGTGGCAGGAAATCAGTAGCATTGTAGATACAACGAGCATGAAGCCTACATGTACAAGATAGAAGAGACTTTCCTGTAAATCATTTGTTTTGAGTAAAATGTTCAAAATTAATCTTACTTTTAGTAGATAGCTATCTTTTCTAAGGTTTTGAGTTAACAAACCTCGGTTATAACATGATTATTTATGGCAGTCTAAACAAATGTGAATCAAGCTGCGCTTAACTGTTGGATACTTTGAAAAAAAGTGCTATAGAAGATGGACCTTAGTTTACAAATGATGCGCAACCAATCTATGCCAAAAGTGGGGAGCCTTCTACAATTGGACTTCCATTCCCATTCTAATCAGCTAATGTACTCAATAATCTGGAAAAATAACTACATAAATCAAAAGCTAAACTACATAAATCTGTAAAACTTAATTTAGAAGACTAAAAATATCCATATCTTAAAACTAAAGGGAGAACTATCTCATCGGTACATGGCAAATTGAACATACATGAAGGTACTATCTCGTGTAATAGAGCCATCTGGACCTTTTAGGATGTCAAGGCCAGAAACCAGCTGGTTTTCGTATATCAACTTGCCACCAGTCACCTAGAAGGACAACAAACACAGGCATTTTTATATGGTCTAGTAATTAAATCAAAGATCCTTCAAGATCCAGATAGATTAGCACTTGCCTAGACAGCATCCTCACCTGGACAGTTGTGCCACACTGTGTGAGAGGAAAGCGGAAGACCAGGAAAGATTCTGTCTTCCTGACTGGACTGCAACCTGCTTGGGCATAGGAGAGTTTGACACTCTCCAGAATGATCGGATAATCCAGCATATCCCTGGAGATTACCAAAATGAAGTAGCCATCTCGAAGGCACTGAACAGTGACTACAAGACACAAAGTGCAGAGATTACAAGCCAAACAGATCAAGAACACTTGGGGTGGATGGGTGTGTTTGTTTATTTTCAGGAAAAGGCAGAAGTGATAGTTCTCTCGCCCAGTTTTATCAGACTGGGAGCAGAAAATCTATTGCTCAGCTGCTTTGATGCTTCTCACATTAAAAATAAAGTGTATCTAGAATAAGCTTCACCAATATGAATCAATGTATAATCTGCAAAGGCCCCAGTGAATAATTTCTAGAGTTATTGACCATGTTGGAGGAAAACTTGGAAAGTTGTCCCGATGAACAGCTTGATGTTCCACTATAGTTTGGTGCAGCAGTTAAAGTGCTGGCCTAGAAACAGAAGATAGTGAATTCTAGTCCTGCTTTAGGCATGAAAAACCAGCTGGATAATGTCTCAGCCTAACTCACCTTACAGAGTTGTTGTCATTGTGATAGGAGAAAGGAGTACGAATAAGTTTGCCACTTGGAGTTGTATATGGAAAAAAGGAGGGATAAAAAAAATCGAACAAAATATCCTAAACAATATGGAAAACCTTAAAACCGAAATTCGCACAAGATCTGACTATTGCATATAAACCCTCTTTTTATGAAAATGATCTTATTTGATAAAATGCTGAAAAGAATGTGGATAAGAAAAAAAAAACTGTCTCAGCAGTGTTCCTAGTTATTGGCTGAGAGCAAGCAAGACATTTTACTTTCAAAGTACAGCAATGGCTCAGCAATGGCTGGACCCTAGGCTCAGCATTAAGTATTTTTTTTTTTTACTTTTTACCTGTGTTGCCATAGTAGCATGGAGTCACCTGATCCCTAGCATCATAACAGCATCCAGTCTGATGACAAGCTGTTGGTCCTTGTACATCTGCACAGGGTATTCTCCCAGAAGAAACTTGGCATTGCTGCTGAGTTAGAGGACGACCTGGAAGTAAGAGAAATTACATTGTTTAGAAAATAGAAAAATTAGCCCTTAATGATTAGATGCATGTATCATAATAAACCATAATGTTTTTGTCTGGTTTGAGCTTAGCATCACAAACTCTTGTGATTCAAGGAACAAAGGGAGAAGGGCAGAAATACACAAGAAGCTGAAAACTGGAAGGGCTTTATACCTAAATATAAAGACAACTAGACCTCACATGTGACCTGTTAGGTCATTTCAGAGATATTTCCTTACTGGATTCCTCAATGCCTTCAAAAATAGCAGAGCTTCCAATGGACATCAAGAGTTCTTAAAGTATCTCCATGGAAAGTGTACTGGTGAACTGTATAGGAGTCAAACATCAGGAGCTGACATATGAAATGTTTCATGATGTTTTGTATTAAGTCATAAAATACTTCGATAATTTTTATGTCCTAAATTGTTTTATAAAACCTGCCAGATTTCAATTCGACAGGTGTCATGGGTCCCAGATTTTGGATGCATTCTACAAGTTAGCCCATTTGAGGTAATTTGGTTGAAAACATTTTGGCCTATGAGGCACCGTTTCACCCAGTTAAAGGTAACAGACACACAGTATTTAGTAGTATATAAATAAGAAAAAGCAGAACTAGAAAAGCAATATAGAGCAAGAATGCCTATATAACCATTTCTTTCTCACCGTATGATAAGATCTGCACATTCAAAAATTAAAAACATAAAACGAGAAACCAAAGTTACATTTATTGAGTGATCATATATACTCCATATTGCACATGTATGAAACTGGCAATAACAAAAATTTAAGTAATAAGAAAATCCACATACCTAGGCTAGACTGGATGACCATAGGATGCACATGCCCAGGAAAGGCCTCACCAGGACGAAAATGGTCAGGCTGAAGTGGAAGAAGCTGGCCAGGTTGCGATTCGCCTGGATACACCAGGCCTGGCTGAAACTGCCCTGGACGCACTAAGCCAGGTTGTGACACAACTGGATGCACTAGACCAGTCTGGAGTGGGTGCACATGTCCGGGCTGAACTGGGTGCACGAAGCCAGGCTGGGACTCACCTAGGAGCACCTGTCCTGGCTGGAAGGGACGCACTAGGCCGGGCTGGGACTCTCCTGGGCGAACCTGGCCTGGCTGGATGGGGCGCACTAGGCCGGGCTGAGACTCTCCTGGGCGAACCTGTCCTGGCTGGATGGGGCGCACTAGGCCGGGCTGAGACTCTCCTGGGCGAACCTGTCCTGGCTGGATGGGAGGCACTAGGCCGGACTGAGACTCTCCTGGGCGAACCTGTCCTGGCTGGATGGGAGGAACTAGGCCAGGTTGGGACTCTCCTGGGCGAACCTGTCCTGGCTGGATGGGGCGCACTAGGCCGGGCTGAGCCTCTCCTGGACGAACCTGTCCTGGCTGGATGGGAGGCACTAGGCCGGGCTGAGACTCTCCTGGGCGAACCTGTCCTGGCTGGATGGGGCGTACTAGGCCGGGCTGAGACTCTCCTGGGCGAACCTGTCCTGGATGGATGGGAGGCACTAGGCCGGGCTGAGACTCTCCTGGGCGAACCTGTCCTGGCTCGATGGGGCGTACTAGGCCGGGCTGAGACTCTCTTGGGCGAACCTGTCCTGGATGGATGGGAGGCACTAAGCCGGGCTGAGACTCTCCTGGGCGAACCTGTCCTGGTTGGATGGGGCGTACTAGGCCGGGCTGAGACTCTCCTGGGCGAACCTGTCCTGGATGGATGGGAGGCACTAGGCCGGGCTGAGACTCTCCTGGGCGAACCTGTCCTGGCTGGATGGGGCGTACTAGGCCGGGCTGAGACTCTCCTGGGCGAACCTGTCCTGGCTGGATGGGGCGTACTAGGCCGGGCTGAGACTCTCCTGGGCGAACCTGTCCTGGTTGGATGGGGCGCACTAGGCCGGGCTGAGACTCTCCTGGGCGAACCTGTCCTGGCTGGATGGGAGGCACTAGGCCAGGTTGTGACTCTCCTGGACGAACCTGTTCTGGCTGGATGGGAGGCACTAGGCCGGATTGGGACTCTCCTGGGCGAACCTGGCCTGGTTGGATGGGGCGCACTAGGCCGGGTTGGAACTCTCCTGGGCGAACCTGTCCTGGATGGATGGGAGGCACTAGGCCGGGCTGAGACTCTCCTGGGCGAACCTGTCCTGGCTGGATGGGGCGCACTAGGGCGGGCTGAGACTCTCCTGGGCGAACCTGTCCTGGCTGGATGGGAGGCACTAGGCCGGGCTGAGACTCTCCTGGGCGAACCTGGCCTGGTTGGATGGGGCGCACTAGGCCGGGCTGAGACTCTCCTGGGTGAACCTGTCCTGGCTGGATGGGAGGCACTAGGCCGGGCTGAGACTCTCCTGGGCGAACCTGTCCTGGCTGGATGGGAGGCACTAGGCCGGGCTGAGACTCTCCTGGGCGAACCTGGCCTGGTTGGATGGGGCGCACTAGGCCGGGCTGGGACTCTCCTGGGCGAACCTGTCCTGGCTGGATGGGGCGCACTAGGCCGGGCTGAGACTCTCCTGGGCGAACCTGTCCTGGCTGGATGGGGCGTACTAGGCCGGGCTGAGACTCTCCTGGGCGAACCTGTCCTGGTTGGATGGGGCGCACTAGGCCGGGCTGAGACTCTCCTGGGCGAACCTGTCCTGGCTGGATGGGAGGCACTAGGCCAGGTTGTGACTCTCCTGGACGAACCTGTTCTGGCTGGATGGGAGGCACTAGGCCGGATTGGGACTCTCCTGGGCGAACCTGGCCTGGTTGGATGGGGCGCACTAGGCCGGGTTGGAACTCTCCTGGGCGAACCTGTCCTGGATGGATGGGAGGCACTAGGCCGGGCTGAGACTCTCCTGGGCGAACCTGTCCTGGCTGGATGGGGCGCACTAGGGCGGGCTGAGACTCTCCTGGG
Organism: Pituophis catenifer annectens; assembly: GCF_029215685.1. Classification (NCBI taxonomy): domain Eukaryota; kingdom Metazoa; phylum Chordata; class Lepidosauria; order Squamata; family Colubridae; genus Pituophis; species Pituophis catenifer. The sequence goes on along the minus strand of NW_027256881.1, from coordinate 238,040,916 downwards.
CGAACCTGTCCTGGCTGGATGGGAGGCACTAGGCCGGGCTGAGACTCTCCTGGGCGAACCTGTCCTGGTTGGATGGGGCGCACTAGGCCGGGCTGAGACTCTCCTGGGCGAACCTGTCCTGGCTGGATGGGAGGCACTAGGCCGGGCTGAGACTCTCCTGGGCGAACCTGTCCTGGCTGGATGGGAGGCACTAGGCCGGGCTGAGACTCTCCTGGGCGAACCTGGCCTGGCTGGATGGGGCGCACTAGGCCGGGCTGGGACTCTCCTGGGCGAACCTGGCCTGGCTGGATGGGGCGCACTAGGCCGGGTTGGGACTCTCCTGGGCGAACCTCTCCTGGCTGGATGGGACGCACTAGGCCAGGTTGGGACTCTCCTGGGCGAACCTGTCCTGGCTGGATGGGGCGCACTAGGCCGGGTTGGGACTCTCCTGGGCGAACCTGTCCTGGCTGGATGGGGCGCACTAGGCCGGGCTGGGACTCTCCTGGGCGAACCTGGCCTGGCTGGATAGGGCGCACTAGGCCGGGTTGGGACTCTCCTGGGCGAACCTGGCCTGGCTGGATAGGGCGCACTAGGCCGGGTTGGGACTCTCCTGGGCGAACCTGTCCTGGCTGGATGGGGCGCACTAGGCCGGGTTTGGACTCTCCTGGGCGAACCTGTCCTGGCTGGATGGGGCGCACTAGGCCGGGCTGAGACTCTCCTGGGCGAACCTGTCCTGGCTGGATGGGGCGCACTAGGCCGGGCTGGGACTCTCCTGGCCGAACCTGTCCTGGCTGGATGGGGCGCACTAGGCCGGGTTGGGACTCTCCTGGGCGAACCTGTCCTGGCTGGATGGGGTGCACTAGGCCGGGTTGGGACTCTCCTGGGCGAACCTGGCCTGGCTGAATGGGGCGCACTAGCCCGGGTTGGGACTCTCCTGGGCGAACCTGTCCTGGCTGGATGGGACGCACTAGGCCAGGTTGGGACTCTCCTGGGCGAACCTGTCCTGGCTGGATGGGGCGCACTAGGCCGGGTTGGGACTCTCCTGGGCGAACCTGTCCTGGCTGGATGGGGCGCACTAGGCCGGGCTGAAACTCCCCTGGGCGAACCTGGCCTGGCTGGATGGGGCGCACTAGGCCTGGCTGAGACTCTCCTGGGCGAACCTGTCCTGGATAGATGGGAGGCACTAGGCCAGGCTGGGGCTCTCCTGGCCGAACCTGTCCTGGCTGGATGGGACGCACTAGGCCAGGCTGAGACTCTCCTGGGCGAACCTGTCCTGGCTGGATGGGGCGCACTAGGCCGGGTTGGGACTCTCCTGGGCGAACCTGTCCTGGATAGATGGGAGGCACTAGGCCAGGCTGGGGCTCTCCTGGCCGAACCTGTCCTGGCTGGATGGGGCGCACTAGGCCAGGCTGGGACTCTCCTGGCCGAACCTGTCCTGGATAGATGGGAGGCACTAGGCCAGGCTGGGACTCTCCTGGCCGAACCTGTCCTGGATAGATGGGAGGCACTAGGCCGGGCTGGGACTCTCCTGGCCGAACCTGTCCTGGCTGGATGGGACGCACTAGGCCAGGCTGGGACTCTCCTGGCCGAACCTGTCCTGGATAGATGGGAGGCACTAGGCCGGGCTGGGACTCTCCTGGGCGAACCTGTCCTGGCTGGATGGGGCGCACTAGGCCGGGTTGGGACTCTCCTGGGCGAACCTGTCCTGGATAGATGGGAGGCACTAGGCCAGGCTGGGGCTCTCCTGGCCGAACCTGTCCTGGCTGGATGGGACGCACTAGGCCAGGCTGGGACTCTCCTGGCCGAACCTGTCCTGGATAGATGGGAGGCACTAGGCCGGGCTGAGACTCTCCTGGGCGAACCTGTCCTGGCTGGATGGGGCGCACCAGGCCGGGTTGGGACTCTCCTGGGCGAACCTGGCCTGGCTGGATGGGACGCACTAGGCCAGGCTGGGACTCTCCTGGCCGAACCTGTCCTGGCTGGAAGGGACGCACTAGGCCGGGCTGAGACTCTCCTGGGCGAACCTGTCCTGGCTGGATGGGGCGCACTAGGCCGGGCTGGGACTCTCCTGGCCGAACCTGTCCTGGCTGGATGGGGCGCACTAGGCCGGGCTGGGACTCTCCTGGCCGAACCTGTCCTGGCTGGATGGGGCGCACTAGGCCGGGCTGGGACTCTCCTGGCCGAACCTGTCCTGGCTGGATGGGGCGCACTAGGCCGGGTTGGGACTCTCCTGGGCGAACCTGTCCTGGCTGGATGGGGCGCACTAGGCCGGGCTGAGACTCTCCTGGGCGAACCTGTCCTGGCTGGATGGGGCGCACTAGGCCGGGCTGGGACTCTCCTGGGCGAACCTGTCCTGGCTGGATGGGGCGCACTAGGCCAGGCTGGGACTCTCCTGGGCGAATCTGGCTTGGCTGGATGGGGCGCACTAGGCCGGGCTGGGACTCTCCTGGGCGAACCTGTCCTGGCTGGATGGGACGCACTAGGCCAGGCTGGGACTCTCCTGGCCAAACCTGTCCTGGATAGATGGGAGGCACTACACCTGGCTGAGACTCTCCTGGGCGAACCTCTCCTGGCTGGATGGGACGCACTAGGCCAGGCTGGGACTCTCCTGGGTGAACCTGTCCTGGCTGGATGGGGCGCACTAGGCCGGGCTGGGACTCTCCTGGGCGAACCTGTCCTGGCTGGATGGGGCGCACTAGGCCGGGCTGGGACTCTCCTGGACGAACCTGTCCCGGCTGGATGGGGCGCACTAGGCCGGGCTGGGACTCTCCTGGACGAACCTGTCCTGGCTGGATGGGGCGCACTAGGCCGGGCTGGGACTCTCCTGGGCGAATCTGGCTTGGCTGGATGGGGCGCACTAGGCTGGGCTGATTCTCTCCTGTGCGAACTTCTCCCGGCTGGATGGGGTGTACTAGGCCGGGTTGGGACTCTCCTGGGTGCATCTGTCCTGGATGGACGGGGCGCACGAGACTAGGCTGTGACTCTCCTGGGGGCACCTGTCCTGGGTATACTTGGCCAGGCAGGAGTGGGAGAAGTTGACCAGTGTGAGATTGCCCTGGACGGAGTTGACTGGGCTGGTGTGGGAGAAGACCACCAGGCTGGGACTGCCCAGGGTGCACCTGAGCTAGGTGAGACCCTCCTGTGTGCACTAGAACAGATTGAGGCTGGTTCACATGGTGCATGTTGTTCTCTGGGGTTTTGACATTGGGGCAGATCATGTTGATGTCATGAGCAGCTACTGTTCGGTTGTTTGTTAGTTCCTCTAAATGGACTTTCAACTGATGTATGCCATCCTAGAAAAACGTTAATCCAAAATGTTACAATATAAGCTTTTAGTAGATAGAGTCAGATATATAGATATATATAAAATATGCATATATATATGCATATTCTTTCTAGCCAGGTTTTACCTACGTAAACTAAGTTATTCTACAGTCCTGGTAGGTACGTAAACAACTTAGTTTACGTAGGTAAAACCTGGCTAGAAAGAATATGCACATAAAAGCCTACGAATAAATATATATTATGGTTCCTTAAGTTTTATCTAAATCTTTTTTTACATTAATTGCTATGCTTCAGAAAATATTTTAACAGTAAAATTGGCAAGGACCTCTCCCATCTTTTAGGATTAGGATTTCCAAATCACGGTAGTTTGTAAGTATGGAATTTCCCTTCCATTATTTTTTTTAACAGAACTTGTTTGTCTTTGTAATATGTGAATAAAGGGAGCCTGTAGGTGACCTGTAAGCCCTATAGGGTAGGGCAGACTAAGAAACTACTTCTATGTAGGGCCAAAAATACAACACTGTAGTAACAGAATTCCCCACTTTACCATGATGTTAATTAGGGAGGGGGTTGTCTGATATGTTTTCTCCCTTTAGTTTCTTAGAACGGACTCAAGCCCTGCTTGTTTGTTTAGTTTGGTAGCAACTCTAGCTTCTGTGCTTCAAAAACCATTCCCTGTGCTTTTTACATTGCCCTTGAATTTGCTGGGGGGGGGGGAATGCAGACCCAGGTGTCTACATAAATTATATTTCTGCCTTTCCCAGCCTGGGGCCTTGCTGACGTTTGGGGTGGCAATTCTTATTTCTAGCCAACATTGTTTTTGGTTGTTGCAAATTTAAGCCTAAAATATCTGATGGGAAGATTGGGAAAAACTCTTCTAAGTAGAAATTCTGAAATACAATACATATGTCTACAGCTCCCCTCCCCCCACCCAGCATTTTCCAGCGAAGCCTCACCTTCTTTATTACACCGCAACCACCATAGCCAGCAAAGAAGGCAACTGTCCTATTATCTGACATGATCAAGTGACGACAGATGGGACAATTGGCAACTTCAAAGACTTTCCCAGATTCATCTGTTGACAAAAATTAAATCATTAACTACCAAAGGCTATTTATCCAAAAAGATTCCAAAGGCAGTAGCACTAATAGGCTCTGCAAATATGTGTTCTTTGGATTACTTACATGGTCTTCATAACAACACCCCACCATTACTGAAGAGATATAAAAGCTAGAAGCAGATTTGAGCCAGGCTAAGATTCGATATTGGGATAAAACTCAAATATTAGAAATCCAAATCTTTGGTCAGGACAGAAATGCCTCTTCCGTGCCAAGGTGCTGAGATGACAAACGGTATTTGACGTAGGTACAGAATTGTAAAAGGGCAAACTGACCCTAAACAGATACATCCTGTTGTTTAATGTTTATTACACCTCAAATATCATGTATATCCTAGAGAAGAAATACTGCTTCCCTTACTGTCCTCTTTACTGCTCGAGGCGCCTTTGAGCCCCTTTTCTCCTCTTTTATTATGTCTTGAGCTCCGGAGCTGAGAACCTGAGCCTGTGGGAAAGGGGCTGTTATGTCTTTCTTAGAGATAGATTAAAGGGTAACCTCTACGTGTGAAATGTCTCACTCTTCGTAATAACTTTGCCTTTATACTGTATAAATATCTGGCCGAAAGCAGCCATCATTGTTCAGACCCTTTTCTTGTCTTTGGACTGTTTGAACCGTGCACAATAAACTTTTTCCTGCAACAGATTAAAGAATTTAATTTCTGTAATTTGTATTTGTCATAGATTCCATAATTCTTTTGAGCTTCCTCTACAGTACAGTTAAACAAAAACTTTGTACTACAATTTGCAGAATTCTCTCCAATAACCATACTAGAGAATTCTGGGTGTTGAAGTTACCTCCCAGAAAGAGGAGGCTACAATAGTCACAAATTAGTTTGTTTGGTCCTATGGCTAATTCCAGCCATGATGATTTGTAAATCATACTGTAGTTCATTGTAGGGACTGACCAATTATAGTTTATTTATTAAACCTCATTTAGATAACCCAAGTTTACAATATGTGAATCAAGGCATAGGCTCTGAGCTGACATTCTTATAGGAGAGGTTTATCTGAAAACAAATTCTACAAGAATTGGATGCTAGATTAAAATATATCCAGAAAGAAACTACAGAAACTTTAGCAAGTAATAGCAAGCAGCTTCATTTTAAAAGCCAAGATTTGTGAATAGCTTTCCTGGCTTTGCATTTATAAACCTCCAATTTCACTCCCCAAGGATTGTGGAATTATTTCTTACACACTCTTACAAGTTGCTAATCTTTCCTAGTGCTCTAATTTCCTTGTAAGATTTCCTGTCCCTATTAAATATTTTACACCAGATTATCTAGCCAAAATTATGTTAGAAGGAAGCTGCTTGTGAACCATGGATTGCCAATAGCTTGTTTTCCCCCTTGCTCTTTTCACTATAATTTCATGCTAATTGCCCTACAAGTTCACTAATTGTAGGGCAATTAGCATGTCACATAAGACCCAGGGCAATGTGGGTTTAAATCCCTCTAACCACAATACTCTTTGGTGACCCTGGCCAATAAATAACTGAGAATAAAATATGGGAGGTGAAAGAAGGCTTAAGGTGATGCTTTTTAATAAAGTTTGTTAGTTGGAAAAAGTGTTGCCAGGCTCCTTCTGATTGCTGGCTCCTTTAGATCAGCATGTCTCTCCCTCCTAGAATGCCAGCAGAAGTTGTTAGGAAAGCCTACATCTATTCTAAATTGTAGAAATGGCAATTATATATTCTGAATCAACTTAATATCAACTCTTCACTCACAGGAAGAAAATTGTCTAACTTCCTTTTGCTCAGTAATAGAGAGCATATAGAAGTAGCCACCACACTCACCCTAAAAAGGATTACTATGTGTTGTAAGCATAAAGTCCCCTAACAGCCCCAAGTGTCCTCTTGTTACAAGACATGTTACAACTCCAATTTAGTATTTTGCAGGAAAACAGTCCATTTCCTTACCCACAACTTTAAAGCGGACCTCTTGGCCATGACGGGGGTAGACAAGCAATTGCAAACCATGGTCTCCGCAGTTATAGCGATACTGAATGGCTTCTGTGCTAGATTTCCAGAAGTCTGCTTGCCCGTGACATAACCCAAGAATCACCAGGATTATTAAACCTAGAGAGCCACTACAACCCCACCCCATGGTTGTAGCGGCCAAATTAACAAATGCTGCACCAACAAGCTGCTACTGCTGGTAAAAACAGAAGGGCGGAAGAACTGGAACTATAAAAGAGCAAGGGGGGAGGTGGATTGGCTGAAATGAAAATTCACCCCAGCAGTGTCTGCACCTGGGGATCTGCAGAGGCCAAATGAGGGACAGGGTCAAAAGAACAAAACTCAACCAAAAGAGAAACATACATAGTATTCATCCAACAGGCACTTCCCTGCCACTTTTTTCTCTCATCCTTTCTTGGACTGGGCTGTAAAAATAATTCACTTTAGGAATTATTGCTGATTAGGGAATGAGGCAATCCCACATATACTAACTTGGAAGCCAGTTCCACTAAATTCGGTAGAACTAAGTTTTGCATGGATTTTAGTAGCAAATGTTCTGTCTCAGTTCTTTACATTTTTCCCCCTATGCTGCCTCCTTTTCTGAGACTGCATACTTTCGTTTTCTTTGAAGTTTTTAGGGCAAACAGAAATTTAGCAAGATAAGATTGGAATAGCTTCTCCAGTTGAATTTCATCCTATTACACAGTGCAGCTGTTTAAGAAAAAAATACACTCTGCAGGGAAACTAGATCTACCAGAAATTTGTTATGAAGGGTGCAGGTTTAATTATTTTTATGGTGTATATAGGTTTTTTAAATTAAATTTTAAATTAAATTTTAAATTAAATTTTAAATTAAACAGCAGCCCACAATATTATAATGTACAATTTCAAAGTACTCTACACCATGCTTCTTGCCACCCATAGCTTTCCATTTTTTTCGTCTTGACACTAATCTAGTCTTGATTAGGCAGTTTTAGGTTTCATCCCTGAGTTTTTCTTTTTCCTTGAATCTCTTTTTGTCTTTCTGCAAACTTTACAGTAACCCATTCTACTCATACCTCCCTTTTGTGATAAACTGAGCCCAAAGATTGGCAGATGAAAACATTATTAGCTTGGAAATGAAATAAGTGTTTCAACCTCTATTTTCTGACTGGTAGGACATTGTTTATTGTATTCTTTCCATTATATTCATGGATTTTATAATCTGTACCATTTGGGCACATGGTTACATTACTTACTAATTTATATTGCTTTTCTCTGCCTTATACTAAGTTGCATTAACTTTAATGTTAAAGTTAATTCCATTCTGTCTCTAAACACGTCTATACCAATAAAACACCACTGAAGTAAATGATTGTAATTTTTCCATTTAGTATGTTTGGTATATTTGTTCCAGTCATGATTTGGGCTGCAAGAATGCAGGTGACCACTAGATGGTCCAAAGATATGTGTCTAAAAGCCTAAATGCTAATAAACACAGTCATAATTACTATCAGAGTTTCTAAAGTTCTTAAAGAACAGAGGATCCAAACTTTGGAGAAGATGGGCAAAAAAAATAATGTTGAAAAACTAAAAATTATCATCTTCTCTGGAGGAGATTTTCAAGTGCAATAAAAAACGACACAGATTCACAGCATGAGAGTTACACATATTTCCCATGATCCCTGCATTTATTATCACAATGTTCTCATTTCACCGCATGTCCACTCACACATATTTGGATTGTTAAGATTGTTTTTCTGCAATGTGAGGTTACAAGGGATGAATCTTTCATTTTAATATTGCTCCTAGGAACCTCCAACCATCATTATCTTTAATTCTGCTTCTTCTCAAATAATGTTACCACTAGAATCTGGTGAACCTTCACATGTCTGTTAGTTATATCATACTTCTACTCCCAAATGAGGAGATCAACCATGACTGCTCTTTAGAACAGTGGTCCCCAACCTTTTTATCGCCGCGGACCAATCAGCCTTTGATAATTTTACCGTGGCCCGCCCAGGAGCTTTTGCGCACGGCCCAGGAGCCTTTGCGCTGCAGCGTTCATGTCCCCCGGCCGCTGCGCGGCCCGGTGCCAGGTACTCCACGGCCCGGCACCGGTCCGCGGACCGGGGGTTGGGGACCACTGCTTTAGAAGGCCAAATCCTGAAGATGAAACTCAAATACATTGGCTACCTAATGAGAAGGAAGGTCTCACTGGAGAAGAGCCTAATGCTGGGAAAGACTGAGGGTAAAAGAAGAAGGGGACGACAGAGAATGAGGTGGCTGGATGGAGTCACTGAAGCAGTAGACGTGAGCTTAAATGGACTCCAGAGGATGATAGAGGACAGGAAGGCCTGGAGGAACATTGTCCATGGGGTCGTGATGGGTCGGACACGACTTCGCAATTATCAACAACTCCCAAATGCTTTGCCAGGAAGTGAGTCTGTTAAACCAATGTGGGAATGGATCTTGCTTCTTTGTTTAGCTCTGGAATTTATATAAAAAAGTGAGAGCTGCTACAAACATGCTGGAATCAGATAATATTTTTTTCCAGTGAAAAATTGTATCACTGTTCAAAAATATACTCTCTCTTAAAGATGGAGGGACCAGCAATAAAGTTCTAACTTCAATTACAAAGATGTTTGCTAGCCAGCAAGGCAGAGGTAGGTTTTTATACTGCATTTATCCTCTCCCATTCCCCCAACTCCACCATTCAAGGTAAAACACCATTTTATTTTTCTTCAATATCTTGACATGCACCATGGTTGCAATTTGATTTTGGCAAAATATTTGACAAAGAATTCCATGATATTTTGGATAGCAAAGAGGCTTGCTGCAGGTTAAGTAGATTTGTGTCGGGTTGGAAAACATGTTGAAAGAGTAAAGAAATATCTTCTATTAGTAAAATTACTAATTTTCTTACAGATGTTTTATTACCCAAGTAGGTTACATCACCAGTACTAGTAGAGAGCAGTGTTTGCATGAGAGAGCACCAAGGACCAGTGTGGGATTCAGCCAGTTCGTACCACTTCAGGAGAACCGGTTGTTAACTTTCTGAGCAGTTTGGCAAAGTGGTTGTTGGAAGAAATCATTAGGGCAGAGAACCAGTTGTTAAATTACTTGAATCCCACCACTGCCAAGGACCCCCGCAGAGTAAAGTTAGCCCTGGTTCTTCAACAGACTGGAAAGAGGAGTGCCATTGCAGTGCCATTGCTGCAAGACTCCATCCTAAACTTTACATTATTCAATGTTTGTTTTTATCAAATATGCAGATGATGGTAGTAGTTTCTAAATTCTATAATGGAATGGAAAACTGACCAAAATCAAACAGCCTATATCTGCATAAACCTGCAACCTGTATCTGCATAAAAGATATTTCCGTTTAAGACTACAGCAGTATGTTGAATGGTTAGCAATTTGGCAAGGAAAGTAAAATGATTCCACATGAGTAATTATGGAGCTGCTTAGGGAAAAGAAGGAGGAGAATATAAACATCTCCTAAAGTACAAGAAAGTATATGAAATTATTCTTTAGCACTCCCTCCTGACTGCCATAGATTTTAAAAACACACCACTATTCTGAAAAGCCAATTTGGATGAAGATTGAAGTACTTCTTAGAAACTAGAGAATCCAAAAATGAATGGGAGAATCATTACAATAGCTTGTTTGCTTCCTATCCCACCCAGAACAATTCTCTGATTAATCCAAATCTTATTCTCTAGCCCCCCCCTTTCTCTAAAAGAAATTGGACCTCTGATTCTGACTTTGTCTCAGGCAAAGCCCCAGGAGAAGATTATACCCATGGAGATTCATTAAAAGTTAATACTGTTTGGTGGAAGCCTATTTTGGTTGAATTTTTTAATAACGTTAACTCCTCACACCAATTCCCTCAAGAGGAGTTGCAATGCAAGCTCTAGTGATCCCAATAGGAAAAAAAAAGGTAATCCTCCAGGGAATTATAGACCAATTAGGCTGATTAACACCACAGCCAGATGTATACAAAACTTCTAGCTAACACATTAGAGGATTGGATCACTGAAACAATGTATTTGCAGGCAGGGTTTAGAGTAGGATACTCAACAATTTTGTATTGTATGATTTGATAAATAAGTATGTAAAACATGCCTTCAGGAAATTGTTGCCCTTGTGGATTTCTGTGAAGCTTTTGATTTTATCAGTAGAAACAAGCTATGAGTTAAATTAGATAGAAGTTTATTGATATTAATCATGATTGTGTTTAATACACAAGCACTCAAACTCAGATTAGGGTCATCCCAGGAGGACATCTGACCACCCCAAACAAAATAAAGATTTCTAAAGGATGTGTGCTTGTCCTGCTCCTCTTTCATCTATGTATTATGGTAATTAGGTCATCCCAGCTCTGAATGGAGAATTTTGTTTCCCCAGGAAATATGGGAAATGGGAACTTGTCCATATTACCTTATGCATATGATTTATTGCTTACATCTTACTCTCAGATAAGCTTGCCCAGACAGTTAAAGGCACTGGATTGTTATGGCTCCTCAAATGTTTGAATCCTGAAAAAGCAAAAGTGGTGGAATAGGGGTGGTGGGAGGCATATGTTAAGTGCATGTGTAGAACAATTGTTGTGATGGAATGTGCCTTTGGCAACCCAGAGATTTTCTTGAAAGAAGCCTGAATTAAGACACCATGCAGTCCCAAGCTAGAGGGGAAGGGAGGAAGAGGGTTAGGGAAGCCTCTCCCTAGAATCTTTCAGGATATATCTAGTAAGTTAAAAGTAGTTTAGCAAGCTTCTTCCCATTAAGTGCGAGCAAATAAAGAACTGAGCTCAATTGGACCCCACTGTCTTCTCTCTGGGCTTGGGCCTAATAATTTGCATATGCAAATAGAGGTATTTATTGTGCTGTATGTGCAAAGGGAAAAGGGATCCACACCATTAACTCTTTACTCATCTTCCCCAGTACTGTTGGAAGAAAAATCTGTTCATTGCAAGCCGAGAGAGAGATGCAAGAGTCAATGAATTTGGAGGCAGGCTCCATTTATTTAGGAATCAGAAGCAAAGTGTCTTAGCATCAGTTCTGGGACAGTTGACTGCCTGGCATGGGAAGTAGAGTGAGTTTTATACCCTTTTGGACCGTTGAGATTGAGATGCCTGATGGGGTGATTAGATTAGATTAGATTAGATTAGATTAGATTAGATTAGATTAGATTAGATTCTCTATTCTAATTGTCCTTATTTGGTTTCCTGGGTGGTGGTGGTCAGGGTCAAGGCTAGCCTTGGGGAAAAGTGGGGAATATAAATTCTGTGTGGCTTAATCCTGTCAATTCGGCCTGTCTCAGTCTTCTAATTGGGGTTACCTGAGGCCATTCTGGCTGGGAGGCAAGGATTGCTTTAGCGTCTATGGATGGTTCTTCTTTGCCTTCTCTGGGGGCATGGAATTAAAGAGGGGTGGGTGTACCAATACCCAGAATATGTACTGCACATAAAAAATAAAGTAAAACTATTTCAGCAAATTGCATCAGGCTCAGTGGAGCCTGATATTCTGATGCTGTTTCAGATCCTGGGCCCAGGCTTGCTTACTCCAGCCCCTGCTGCTCTGAGAAGGTCACAAAAGGACCCCAGGGACCCTGCAACTATCATAAATACATGCCAGTTGCCCAGTGTCTGAATTTTGATCACATGACTAGAGATGCTACAATGGCTGTAAGTGTGAAAAACTGTCATAAGTCACTTTTTTCAGTGCTGTTTTAACTTCAAATGGTCATTAAATGAATGGTTGTAAATTGAGGACCAGCTATACTAAGCCTTCTACCTTCAGCCTTGAGCAAGTGGAGGATCAGCTGGAGACGGCAATGCTGATGATAGATGCAGTGGTGGTGATGGTGGCTATACTTTTCCTACTTGTGATTAAGTTTAAGGATCCCACTAAGCCATAATGTGGTTTATATGGGAGGAAGGGGTTAGATATTAAACATTCCCAGCAAAATACAGGTTATAGATTCAATAAATGTACTCTTTGTATAAAGTTGCAAAGCAAACATGGTTAGAGAATCTACCAATTGGTTTCTTCCAGTTTAGATGTTTGGGAAGACTGTGTGGATATCACAATTCTTACGCTCAGAATTTTGCAGCATGTTTCCCTTGATAGTTCTTGAAAGTGCACAAACTCCAGTTCATTTAAAATTGTATATATAATGAGTGGAAGAGATTCAAACTCCTGTATACAGTAAATGCTGATTTACAGCACTCAGTTCATAAACAGGTCTCCTCTAAAAACAGCCAGCAGGTTGTCATCATTGTTAAAATAATCAGGCTGATGGTCACTTGTGGCTTTTCCGGGTTATTTGCATTTGTCTGTCATTTTTATGTTGTTTTAAAATTCTGGGGGGAAACAGAGTTTTCCTTTGCCTCCATCTGACCACACATTGGATATAATAATAATCATATTAACATAAGCGGTATGTTTCTTCTGTTGCGTGTATATATAATGCACAGAAGTATTGCACAATTTATTTTAACTGGCATGCAAATAGGCCTCCACTTCAACTTACTCAAAATGTATATTTACCTATCTAATCAAAGTGATTTTTTAAAAATAGAGATCAGCCATCCCCAAATTGAAGCCATGCAGTTGTATAGGAATTACAACTTCCAGCCAGGAATGCTGACATTCATGTGTGGTTGAGCTCATTCACATAATGCAATGGTAGACTTTTTAACACTATGATTTGTTGCACAAGCCATGTCACTGCACAAGGTTCCATTCATAACATCATGCTAAACAAAAACTAGGTAATCACATTGTGGTTTTGCATAATTTGCGATCCCAGCCAATATAAGATTCTTTAGGCTTGAAGAGGCTGCATGTTGTGAGTGTGGACAGGATTATTTCTGAAATAAAATAGGAAATACAAGAAAGGAGATATTGTTTGCCTAACGTTGTATGGTATCTTCCAAAGTTGTGATATTAACAATATTAACAATATCTGATTAGGCTTTAAAATTGGAAAATACACAACGATGGCAAAACTAACAGCATATATCCACAACAGACACTTAACTAAATTTAACCAAGAATGGCTTCCATATATACGGTATACAACACAATACACACAAAAAGGCAAATACAAACATTGCTAATATGATTTTAAAGTGACTTTGAATGTTCATATAATCTGCAAATTAGTTGCAGTACAGAGAAAGGGGAAGTTAGAGATTTAAATTAAATACCTATGTATTATTTCCAAGCAGGACACCCTTTTTCTTTTCCTCCCGCCCCCCACTTTTTTGTAGTTATAAATAACAATAAAAATAATAGAGATTTTTTTTTAAAAAAATGATTTATATGCCGCCCTTCTCCGAAGACTCAGGGCGGCTTACAATGCGTTAAGCAATAGGCTTCATACTTTTGTATATTTTATACAAAGTCAGCTTATTGCCCCCACAATCTGGGTCCTCATTTTACCTACCTTAGAAAGGATGGAAGGCTGAGTCAACCTTGAGCCTGGTGAGATTTGAACTTGCAGTAATTGCAGGCAGCTGATGTTATAAAGTTCAAAGATATAAACTTTTTTCATATGACAAAATCATGCAACACATTTTGCAATTTATCAATGTTATATTTTGCATCCACTGTATAAGCAATCCATGCTTGTTTTATATTAGAAATATTATATTTAACATTGATACAAATTTGCTATTTATGTTAATTATCAGAGTTAACAGCTTTCAGGGTTTTTTGCAGACAGCACTGCACTTAAAAATGTAACTTCTTTAACATTTTTACCTAAATCATACTAAAATAATAAGAAGGTAAAAAGAGAAATAAGTGATTGAATAACTTTATAATGCATGTAAGTCAGTATCCCAATAGAACCAAGCATGGTTTACATATGTCCTACCCAGGGGTGGGTTCTACTTACCTTTACTACCAGTTCGCAACGGGGCTGTGTGCGCGCTCTTCTGCGTATGCGCAAAAGCATTTTGATGATGTCAAGGTCACTGGGCGGAGCCTCCCGCTGGTTTTACTACCGGTTCTATAGAACCGATGCGAACCGGGGGCAACCCACCACTGGTCCTACCCTGAGATTAATTAGGAATCCTGCAGATAGCTGTTTATGAAACAAGTTGTTTACCACAATAGATGCAACACATTGAGAATTTATGGAGATTTTTTGTACACAAAAGAGGCCAAAGGATTCATTTCAAAGCCAACATATTTATAATTAACTCATCATTTTATTTGAAAAAGAAATTTATAGAAATACTCTGAAATTCACAATAGATCAAACAAGACAAGTACCATTAATCTTTTTGCATTTCCAGAGTCTTGTCATGGCACATGATTCTTACTCTCTAGTTATCTTTATGACACCTGCATTATGAGAACCTAATTTTTATCTTCTGAGTAGACTTTTTTGGACCCAAAGAACTTATGAAACCTGCACTTTTTTCTAATATCATCACTTTCCCGCTGGGCCAAGATGGAGCTCAAAAAATTTCAGGACCTCTTTCCAGAAGTGTTCCTCAGCTTTGGCATGAGGCTTCATCTCCCCTCCCCATACTGTGGGTATAGGACTACCCCGGATAGAAGAGATAAAACAAATTGGGGATCCTGGTGGTTCTATCATATGTCCAGCCCCAGGGTAAGGTAATAAGCTGCAGTTAGTTCTCCCATACTTCTTTGCACGGCCCAAGGCCACTTCAGCAAACATCTTGCTGTTCAAGCTTTGGTCAGCTTCTCCTATCACAAGGAGAATGTGACCCTGGGCTTTTTCCACGGGAATGGCAGAGACTTCATGAACTGAATCCAGAGGATCTCCCATAACATTGAAACTGGACATTAATCCCACTTCATTGATAAGAATTGCCTCTGCTGAGTAGGGTACAGCAGGGATGTTGATATCACGAAAATGGAGGGGTGCACCATTCATACTTGTGGCACCGTTGATGCAAACTGCAGCTGCTATTTCCTCTAAGAAGGTTCCCATGGCTAATGCAACTTCAGCTCCTTTGGACAAGCCAATAACTCCAATTTTGGGGCCTTTTACCTGGGTGAATAAGGGGAGAGATAAACACATAGCCAAGCTTAAAAATAGTTCATGGAAGCTTGAAAAGTGGTTATTAGATTAGAATTCTTTATTGGCCAAGCATGATTGGACACACAAGGAATTTGTCTTTGGTGCATATGCTCTCAGTGTACATAACAACACTGTTATGTGCAAACATAATCCAGGGAAAATGGAAATTCTTAATCCTGATCCAAACATTTATCACAAAAGCCTAAATACACAGAATGAATTTGTGAAAGAAAGTGATGGAATTCTACCGGGCAAAATATAAACTTGTCCAGTGTTTGGTTTTAAAATTTGGTACTTAATATGATGCCTTTTCTGCCATCAAAATCCTACTGTCTTGTATAGTAATAAATAAGACTACCTGAGACCCCTTGTGAAGATAACGGAGTCTTGTCTGAAGATTTAATCCCTTTTAGTGTTTCCTACTTAATATGGTTGAACAATTATCAATGAATATTCAAGAGTTTACAATCAGATGGGAGTACTTCTGTCAGTCTGAATCTGGTCAATTTAGCCCTCTGGTGGCTATGACATTGTCCAAAGCACTGTCCAGTCTTGAAGTGCCCTCAGCAAGAGATCCCTGAAGTTCCCAATCTGCTTTTACCAGGCTATTCGATTCCACTTGGCTCACTAGCAGTGTGCTAAATATCATCTTTCTCACCCATCCAAACAAAGTTGCTTCTCCTTATTCTCACTGCTGCCAACTGGTGAAGAGAGTGCTGCTCTAGCAAGACAGTTACAACTAAACTATATTATGTTTTCCATTGGACTATACTTCCCTAGACTATTAGTGAGCAGAGCCAAGCAGTCACTGGCTTAGTTTTGTGGGACCCCCAGGGGAGTGATAGATCCGACCCTCACTGCTTCACAAAAGTTTTGTTGCACTCTAAGGCAAGAACTGAAGCGTTTGACCTGTGCATATTATCTCTTTAACAAACTAACAATAGGATGAATTTTCATTTTCAGATAACTGAAATAATACCTACAACAATTTCTATGTTTAGACTCTTCATCTTCATAACTATCTGTAATTTGTCTTTCTGGGCACCTAAATAAATTATGGAATTAAGATAATGCTATGATTCCTTAAAATAACTATAGTTATTATCTTAATTCTAAAATAATTTTTTAAAGACATCTATCTAAATATCCCTGTTCATGCTCCACTCTGGTTCCTTTCTTTTTTCCTCATCATGATTCTTAAAGTCCTGTTTTCAGAACCGACTGCCTTTTCTTGATATTTTAAAGTTCATTGTGCAAAAGAAGGAATGAAAGGATAGAAAAAAATAAATAAATAAAAGCATTTGGCCCATAGAAAAACAAAGACTCCTTTGAGTTGATCTTGACTTATAGTGACACGAAAGACATGTTTATTAGTTTTCTTGGCAACAATAATAGAAGCATTCACCATTGTTGTATTCTTTAGTATTTTTCAACTTCTCTTTAGACTATAGGTGCTTAGTGACCATTCAAAGTTACAACAGACCCCACTCCCCAAAAGGTACTTATGACTAGAGATAGGAAGGCCTGGGAAAAAAAGGAAAAATTGGGAAAAAAGGTTTTTTTGCCCAATTTTTTTTCAAACAGCTTTGGGGAAAAAAAGAAAGAAAAAGCCCTGTTTTTTTCCCAATTTTTCCAGTTTTTTTCCATCTCTACTTATGACCTGGATTTTAAGTTCCAATGCCTTCCCCCATCCTCCAGATCATGTGATCAAATTTTGGGTGCTTCACAACTGGCCCATATTTATGGCTGTTTACAGCAACCTGTGTTCCCATGAGCACAATTTATGACATTTTTTTTGCCAGAAACTGGGATTTACTTCCAATGGATTCCCTTAACAACCACCACTGCAAAAAAAGTTACAAAATCAAGTTGTTCATGTGATGACCTGCTTAATGACTGGCAGTCTGGCACAATTTACAACCATATTTTGGGCTGAATCACAATCCTAGGTTGAGGACTATCTGCATTGCCCTGAATTTTCCTGATTGTCTCCTATCTAAGTACTGAATATCTTACCCTGCTTAGCTTTTTTTTGAGATCAGTCAAGGTCAGCTAGGTGCTGTCAACTAGATTGGGTTACTTAGAATCCTCCATTTCTAAAACACATCCTTCACAATAATTTACAGCAACTGAACACATTCCATTGATAATCCCAGGTTTTCTTGATGCCATTTTTAAAATATGGAAATCTGGAAGAAAGACACCTTGAATACATAGGACTATTTCCAGAAGTCATGCATTCCACTCCACATTTGTGTGACAATGGTCAGTTTATTTTTTGGACATGCAGTATGACTGATATTTTTGTATTTGGTGTCTGTTTGCCTCAAAAAGAGATATGCCCTGTCTTCAAAATGTTTCCTTGGATATTTCCATTTGGGTACTAATCAGGTCCAAGTATATTTGGCTTCGAAGGACAATTAGGTGCTGCTACTTGCTAAGATGGGAATTGATCCACGCAATGAAATAAGCTCTCATAATTTAATATAAGATATGATCAGTTGGCTTTGGGCTTGGTTGAGAAGCCTTTTTATATTGTAAGTGGGCTAGCCTAGCGTTGGTTGAGGCTTTCTTTGGGATAGGAATAGGGAAAAAAAACATTACTGACTTAATTTGAGCACTTATACTAAAGAAATATCAATCAATCTTATGGAAGCATGAGACAAATAGAAACCTGGAAATTATATATATATATTTGCCCTTTACTACAAAGTTATATTTCTGATATGTACTTTACAGAATAAATTATGTCATAAGGATATTCTCATCTAGACTGAGTGTGGTGGGATATAGTCCAGAATTACAGGAGGATGAACTCCTTCTCAAGGAGCAATGAGACAACATAGCTTTGAATTTTTGGTATATAGGAAAAGGGCAAAGGTAGACCTTCCCTAGCAGTTCACAGGATAAATCTAATAGTCACACAGAAAAGTGCTTTAGTTTGGCAAAATTTCTGCCTATTGGTGAGTAACAGTAAAGAAAGTACTGTGAAGTAGTGTACTCAGTGTCTGTGGAGATTTTGTCATCCAAGTCATAGTTGTCTCAAAGGTGCTTTTTGAAAAGACAACTGGACTGGTTATTTTTTTTTCTTGAGGAAGAAGAACAAAACGTTTCGTTTCTCATCCATGAAACATCATCATATGTGATGGCAGGGGGCAGGATGAAAGGATAGGTACTGACAGTTGAGACTGGATCGTGGTGGTGGTGGGGGATGTAAGGATATGTTCTGACCAGATGGTGAAGTACTCTGAATACTCTGAAGTAGCTCCTTGTGTCATTCTTGGTTCCTTGGGGCTGACAATGAGTTCCCACATCACACTAAGCAAATCCAAGCAAATCACTTTATGTTTTATTATGGTTTGTGAACTTAAAAAGGTTGATGGTTTGTATTCTATGGTCATTGGCATTTTATGTTAATCAGGGAGCAATGGCTTATCCAACAAACTATGGATCAAATAAACTATGGATCAGTAAACCCTGTGAATGGTCTTTTTTCTGGTTACAATCACTGACAACTTATCATATTTTCAGGTGGCATAAACCTGGTTGAGAGCTGAATAGAAATACAATTCAGAATTATCTAGAAAGGTCAAATAAACTGGTGGTAAAAAAAATAAAATTTAAGAGAACCAAAGGTGAAATTAAGCATTTAGAAATTAGAATTCAGATGCATACTTATGGGATGGAAGATATTTGACACTAACATCTAAAAACAACAACAAAAAAAACCCACCAGCTTAGAATACTTGTTGATTGGAAACTATGATATAGCATTGTGATGTTATAAAAAAAGGGCAAATGCAGTGGTAAAATCCTACCAGTTCTGTCCGGCTCATGCGAACCAGTAGTGGCGGCAGCGCATGGTTCGATGAAGCAGTAGCGGCGACAGTGCGTGGTTCAGCGAAGCGGTAGTGGCAGCAGCACATGGTTTGGTGAACCCTAGCAGTGGCAGCGCCTGGTTTGGCGAACTGGTAGTGGCAGCAGCACATGGTTTGGTGAACTGGTAGCAGCGGCAGCACAAGGCTCCGCCCACCCACCCTGGCATCATTACTTCCTAGTTTGAACCAGGAAGTAACCCATTTTTGACCCTCTGCGCATGTACAGAAGGCTTTGCGCATGCACAGAGGGTCAAAAATTGGACGTGACAATGCACTCACTTCTGACCCGGTAGGGAAGGTAAGTAGATTTCATCCCTGGGCAAATGCAATTTACTTTGCACCAGAAGAAATGTAAGTTCCAAATCTCAGGAGGAAATGTTCCACCCTTTAAGAATTCACACAAGCTGATGTAGTTTCAGAGAATGGCAAGTAAGTTCTTTGAAGGCAGAATGAAGCATCTTGACTTGTATACCACGTTTCCCTGAAAATAAGACCTTGTCTTATATTTTTTGAACC
Source organism: Pituophis catenifer annectens (assembly GCF_029215685.1). Lineage (NCBI taxonomy): Eukaryota > Metazoa > Chordata > Lepidosauria > Squamata > Colubridae > Pituophis > Pituophis catenifer. Next base: position 238,021,142 of record NW_027256881.1, on the reverse strand, counting down.
CCGAAATAAGCACTTGGCCTTATTTTTGGGGAGGTCTTATTATTTTGGGGCATGTAGAGAAAACCAGAGGAAATGGCAGGGACCGACTGCGTATGTGTCTAAATATTTTCAAGGAGGGCTTATTTTGGGGGCGGGGGGCTTATTTTAGCACATGTGCTCAAAAGCCCAATTGGGCTTATTATCAGGGGATGTCTTATTTTCGGGGAAACAGGGTAACTTTATGAAAAGCAAATGATGGATGAAAGGATGGAAGAGAATTAAGAAGCCCACAGAGAATGCTAATGTCTGTTTTCTTCTCAGACTGCGGGACATGTAAACATGTGAGGCAGACTTTGAATATTCTGAAAAATTTCCTAACAGACGCCAGGGACTGGAAGGGTGGCACACCCACAGATGTTGTTGGATAGCCAACAAGAAGCAGGGCAGGTGCCCACCCTAAATTGTGAGACTGGCTGTTCAGCGTGGTTTATGGTGGCAGAAGCTGGCAAATTTCTGAAGTGGAACAAAGTTGAGCGGAGGCCGCTTTTGCAGGAGTGGCCTGAGGAGCATTACACATTCTCAACAAATGTGTAACAAATGCTGGAGAAGCAGTTGGTTCCTTATATTGAGACTCTCTTTAGCAAGCACAGAAAAGGCTTTTTAGGGATGACTATGGAGGCTATAATGACATCACAAGACCTACATTTTAAAGCTATATATCAAGGTTTCTTGCTGTGCAATTGTTCAGTCATTTCCATCTCTTCGTGAACATCTAATTAGTCAAAGAGCTAGAAGGCCCCCCTCAGTGGTGGGTTGCCCCCGGTTCGGACTGGTTCGCAAGAACCGGTAGTAAAACTGGCAGGAAGCTCTGCCCACTGACCCAGACATCATCAGAAGTGATCTGTGCATGCACAGAAGAGCGTGCGCGGGGGCACGATGCGAACCGGTAGTAAAGGTAAGTAGAACCCACCCCTGATCCCCCTTCATCTAAAGGAGATATTTTAACTTTAACCTACACAGGATAAGAAGATTAGAGTTCATGGCCTCAATTATCCAAATACATAATTCTAAAGGAAGCTAAACAACTGAGCCTTTCTTTTATCATAAATTACTATTCTGAATTGGCCCAAGATGAAACTTAAAAAAAATCAGGATCTCATTCCAAGAGTGCTCTTGGGCTTTAGCATGAGGCTTCACTTCTCCTCCCCACCTGACTGGGAAGAGAGAAAACCGAAGTGGATAGGCATAGCAAACTGGTGATCCAGGGGGTTCTATCAAATGTCCAGCTCCTGGATAAGACAACAGGCTACAATTATTTTTCCCATGTTTCTTTGCTCGAGCCATGGCTGCTTCAGCAAACACTTTGCTATTGAAGCTTTGGTCAACTTCTCCCACCACAAAGAGGATGTGCCCTTGAGCCTTCTCTATAGGGATGGTAGATACGTCAGGTATTTGATCCAGAGGATGTCCCATGCCATGGAAAATGGATATCAATCCCATTTCATTAATGACGAACTTCTCATGTGGGAAGGGAGCTCCAGGGATACTGATATCATGAAAGTGGAGTGGTGTACCACACATTCTTGTTGGACCATTGATGCACACTGAAGCCACTATTTCCTTTAAGAAGGTACTCATGGCCAATGCAATTTCTGCTCCTTTGGATAAACCAATAACTCCAAGTCCCGGACCTCTTACCTAGAGGAGCAAATACAGTGAGACATACAAAAGTTTAAATCAGTTTCTTCTTTAAAACAATGAGGGTTGATATCAAAGCTATTTAAAAAATGACAGTCTTTTAGTTCATGTGTTATATTATCGCAGATCTACACCATTCAAAAATGGAAAATTGGTCACCTTGTCTTTCTGCCAGCCAACCAATATATGACAAGAAAATATGACAGGGAGAAGGAAGCAAGCAAGCCTGACAAAAATGTTGCTGCTTTTATGAATCAGCTCTTTAAAGCAGTGCACTTTTAGCATGACTCTCAATTGCATATTTTTGCATGTTTTTCAGATACACACAAGGAAGCCTAAGGAAAGAAATTGTATGCTTTAATCAAAACCAAGTGGGGTGGGTGTCATGGGTGTCCACAAAATGGCAAAGGAGCATTGCAGCATTGAAAGGTCAGCCCTGCACCTTTTGTATGTGCATGGGATATCACAATGCACATACCAAAGGTGGCAATGCAATGCTGCTCTCATCATTCTGCCCTCAGGAATAATGCTACTGATCTGTGCTGTGCTCATGTCAGGCCCAAAATGCCTTTAGCTTGTTATATCTGATGGGTGCATAGCATGCCTAGTTTGTATGAAGTATTCTACATAGCAAATAAAGAATAAACTCTAGGATCTTTCCTGAGTCTCAACAAGAAGTTTAAGAAAAGGTATAATCTCAGGCATACCTTAGGATTTTTCAAGAGCAGTCTGGATGCTTCCTCAAAATACTCCAGATCTATTACTTCCAGAGTCTGCGGTAAATCATCATATCCAAAGAAAGCCAAAGCCAGAACTGCAAAGCCTTTACTAGCCAATAAACCAGCTCGAAATTCGATTAGTCCTCCAGCTCCACCAAACAGGTCAATCAGTCCTGGAAATGGCCCAGGGCCTGGTGAGGCAGAAAGAGAGAAAAAACAAGGATAAGTAAAGAAATGAAAAACAAAGAGTAATATCCTTTTATCAAATACATTATTTTTTTCTGATTTGGAAACAATGATTTTAATGATGTCTAAAACTGTGTTTGTTTGTTTGTTTGTTTTCTTTTCTTCTTCTTTTTTTTGCAGCTATGTCACACTACTGGGCCAAATTTAATTTTCACTCAGCTACCGTTGCAAAAGCTTTTTCATAGGTACAGTTAGCAAGCTTTGCATCTCACATCTTATTTGTGAGATGCATGAAAGACTTTTCGTTGTCTCAAATAAGTTTCTTTCTGTCATTTTTGTTCCATTTCTCTGAACTACTACATCCATGTTCAATTTTATCTGTATCTTCTAGGGCATCAGCTATTTCACTTAATTCTGTGTCATCTGCAGATGTGAAGAGCTTTCCCTCCTACCTCTTCATCAAAGAAATTAATATAAAATATTAAATCATGTAAGTCCCAGGGTGAAGTTGGCAGCACTGAATTCAGTATCTCAGGTCAGTTTCATGAAGAATCATGATTAAATAGGACTTCCGGTTTCCTTGTCTTCGGCGACGGCGGCGCTCTTTGAAGCTCCGCCAGCCCCGCCGCCTGTAGAGCCGCTTCGAGACGAAGAAGCGGCTCGAAAACTTCTAAATCCACAGGATTGAAGAAGGAGAGATCGCAGGGCACAGGTTGAGCCCCTGTAACCCCCCAGGGAAGTTTCTGGGGAGAGAACAGGCGTGGCTCCCTCCCAACCTGCTGAAACTCCGGGCAACGTGGGACGATTCTGCTTTTGCAGAACAAGCCGGCTGCAGGAAACTTAAAGCGAAAGAACCAGCTTTAATAAACAGCGAAACTACTGAATCCTGAAATTTGGAAACGCAAGTATTAGCACTTTGTTGACTTTTCAATCTGAGAAAATGCGAGTGAGTGAAAGTGCTTTGAAAAAACATGGCGCCTAGCCTCAGAGTTAACGAGCCAGCGAGTGTGGATTGGTGAAGTTACTTTGCTTTGTTACAAAGTTTCCAAGTTGCTACAAAGTTGCCTTGCTTGTTATAAGAGAAACAACTGGGAAATTTTTCCCTTTTCAATATTGGACTTTGCTTTATTTTAACCCTTATTTGATCAAATCTGGGGGACTTTTTTAGAAGTCTTTGTGCAGGAGGGAAAGGAAAAGGAACTTCCCTCTTTAGAAAAACTAGATCACGAGCCAGGATGGCTTCAAAGAAGCAGGAAGGGAAGGCATTAGGGGGGGGATCCCCCACACACAAACATGAAACGCAACTTCCCCCTGCTCAACAGCTACAAACTCAGAAAAAAGAATTTGATGTGGGAGATTTAAAAGAATTTATTTCTAAAACTTTGGATGATAAATTTCAAAAATCTCAACAGGAGATAGATGATAAACTTCAAAAATCACATCAGGAATTTATGCAGGAAATTAATGAAGTTAAAGACATGGTGAAACAGAATCAAAATAAGGTGACCAAAAAAATTTCAGAAGTGGCGTCTGGCCTGGCAGAATTTATTGGGACAGTTGATTTTAAAGTTGAAGAATTTAAATCAGAAGTTAATGTTAGGATGAAAGATAATGATTATAAAATTGATGAGGTTGACAATAAAATGCAGAGAATTGAAGATGAGATTGTTATGATACAATTCCGGGCGATGGAATTCGCCATACGGCTTCGGGGAATTCGAGAGGAGGAGAGACAGGATTTGAGACAAGTTTGCTCTGAAGCCTTGGCTAAGATTTTACAAGCTAATCCTGATTTGGTATTTCATAAAATAGATAAAATTTACAGAGTGAACTCTTGGGTGGCCAGACAAAGACAACTGCCCAGAGATGTGGTCATATACTTTACTGACAGAGAAATTAGAAATGATATCCTGCAAAAATCTTTTCACACTTCTGTACAAGTGGGGGGTTCACGACTTGAAATTTTTAAAGAATTACCTCCTAAAATGCTGAAAGCTAGAAAAGAATTTGGTTTTCTTGTTAAGGAATTGAAAAATTTACAGATACCCTTCCGGTGGGACGCACCAGCTGGGATAATTTTTAGATATAAGGGAGAAGGATATCGGTTGAATACCGTGGAGAAGGCACAACACTTTTACAGTACTATTCTTAAGGAAAGAACACCATCTCCACGTACATCTACAGTTTTGGAGATTAAGGAGAGTGAAGAGAGGCAATTGAAAGAACAGTCTAAGCAGGAATTAGAAATAGTGCAAGGTGCAGAAGGAGGTTTTCTGAGTGAGCCCTTGTTGGATTCTTCTCCAATTCTGGATTTGATTCAGTTGACTGAAGTTAAAGATCAACGTATAACTAGAGCTCAATCCAAGCTACTTAAACAAAAGCAACAACAACAACAGGAAAGACAAGACAAGAAGGCAGTTAAGAGTATCATACAAGAGAGTGGCGCTATGGGAGGAGCGAGATCGAAGCTCTCGGATGAACTTCAAATATTTTGCTCTGCGCTCCAGAAAGAGGCTGATGACCTTTAAGTGTCTATCTTGGAATGTCAATGGGTTGAATTCAGCACAGAAAAGGAAGAAATTATTTACATATTTGAAACAATTTAATAATGATATAATATGTTTACAAGAAACGCATATTACAACTCAAGATCAAAAATATTTGATAAACTCAAAACTAGGAGCACATTATATATCTTCAACTTCGCAGAAAAAGAATGGTGTGGTTATTTATGTAAATAAAAAATTAACAGCGAAAGTCATAGAAGCAGATCAAGATGGTAGGTTTGTAGCAATTGAACTGCTCACAGCAAATGGTCAAATTCTCTTGATTGGAATTTATGCTCCCAACCAACAACAGGACTATTTTTATAAGATGTTACATACTAAAATATTGCAATGGGATTATAGATCTATTTTAATTATGGGAGACTGGAATGGAGTAATTGATTCTAAACTAGATAAAAAGAGCTTGGCAAACTCTAGAATTAGACTACCACAGACTTTTTTTGATATGAAAGAAGATATGGAACTAAAAGATGTTTGGAGAATACATAATCCAAATGAATTGGATTACACTTTCTTTTCTGATAGACACAGATCCTTTTCTAGGATTGATTTTATCCTGTTGTCAAATGATCTACTTGTTAAAACAAAAAGAACAAAGATTTTTCCAAGAACTTTGACTGACCATAGCCCTGTATGGATAGAAATTGAGATGGACAAGGTTGAGAGACGTTCTTGGAGATTAAATGAGAACTTGTTTAGATATGAAAAAAATACAATAGAACTTAAAAAGCATTTGAAAGAATTTTTTGAAATAAATTTGAATAAAGGTACCCCAATTGAAATTGTTTGGGACGCAAGTAAAGCTTATATGAGAGGGGTACTTATCTACATGAATTCTAAACATAGACTGTTCCGACAAAAGAAAGGATCTGAGTTGGAAATGGAAATAAAGAATAAAGAACAGTTACTTATTAAAAATCCAACAGATGAAAGAATACGAAGTGCTATAAAACTTTTGAAAGACCAATTTCAAATGCTTATGGCGGAACAAGTTGCAACAAGCCTACAATACGCGAAGCATAATACATTTTGCAACGCTAACAAACCGGGCAGATGGTTGGCTTATACATTGAGGAAAAAACAAAGTACACGGACTATTGATAGTATTGATATTGGAGGGAAAGAAATTTTTCAACAAAATTTAATTAAAGAAGCTTTTGTGGACTATTATACTAAACTATATGCCAAAGAAGAGGTGCAGAATGGACTTATAGAAAAATATTTAAATGATAAGAGAGTTACAAAAATTACTGATCAACAAAAGGAAAGAATGAATTATCCTATAACAGAGGAGGAGATAACAGCAGCAATTAAACAGTTAAAAACAGCCAAAGCTCCTGGCACGGATGGTTTGACTGCAGTGTATTATAAAACTTTACAAGCTGAAATGGTGGGACAACTTAGAGATTTATTTTGCAATATTCAACAAGGGGGTAAAATACCCCCATCTTGGACAACTGCTTATATATCTTTGATACCAAAAGAAAAAGAACAAGTTGGTCCTAAAAAACCAGAGAATTACAGACCAATATCTCTTTTGAACACAGACTATAAAATTTATGCGAAGGTATTAGCCAACAGGTTGATGCCAGTAATTCAAAAGGTGATTCATGAGGACCAAGCGGGATTTATTGAGGGCAGATATATGAAGGACAATGTAAGGCAAGTAATAGACTTATTGGAATATCTTGATAAGAATAAACAGATCCCTGCAGTGCTGGTTTTTCTGGATGCAGAGAAGGCCTTTGATAGAGTGGATTGGAATTTTCTACTAAAGACTTTAAAAAAGATGGGCTTTGGGGACCAATTTATACAGGCGATCTCAGCAATTTATCAAGAGCAAAAAGCACAGATTATTATTAATGGAAGTCTGACGACTGAGTTTAAAATTGAAAAAGGAACAAGACAGGGATGTCCGTTGTCCCCACTTTTATTTATTTTAACATTGGAAGTCTTGCTAAATACAATACGGGACTCTAAAATTTTGAAAGGTATAATGATAAGGCAAGAGGATTATAGAATAAAGGCATTTGCAGATGATCTGGTGGTTACCCTATCACAACCAATGGAATCAATAATCTTGATGAACGACATTATACAAGACTATGGTAGAGTTTCAGGTTTCAGACTGAATTCAAAAAAGACTAAAATGATAGTTAAAAATATGACACAAGATCGTAAACATGAGCTTGAAAGGAGGGCAGGTTTTGAAATTGTACCTAAGGTAAAATATCTTGGAGTTCAGGTTGCAGAATCAAACATGAAATTGTTCCAAAATAATTATGAGGTGTTGTGGCGAGAGGTCCAGAAAGACATGGAGACTTGGAAAAAGCTGCAACTGTCTTTACTTGGAAGAATAGCAGCAGTTAAGATGAACATTTTGCCAAGATTTCTGTTTTTGTTTCAAATGATTCCGGTGCTTAAAAGTGACAAACAACTGAAAGTTTGGCAGTCTGGTGTGAATAAGTTTGTCTGGAACGAGAAGAAGCCGAGAGTGAAATTGAAAATTATGCAAGATGTTCCAGAAAGAGGAGGCCTTAAACTCCCAAACCTACAGTTATATTATGATGCAGCAGCTTTAACTTTAATAAGTGATTGGTTGGGAAGTAAAAAGACTGGAATACTGAATGCAGAAAGTTTTGATCTTGAATTTGGATGGCATGCTTACCTATTTTATGATGACAAAGTAGATAAAGTATTTAAAAGTCATATACTTAGAGAATCTTTGATGAGAGTTTGGAAGAAGCACCGACTCAAATGGGATTATAAAATACCGTTATGGCTGGATCTTGGTCATACTATGTGGAATACAAATATAATGTCACTCGGGGGGTTTTTATATAAAGAGGTTCTTTTTACAGATGCGGGCAGATGGCAGCTGAAGACATTACAGACACTGTTGGATGAAGGAATTAATTTAACTTGGTTACAATATAATCAACTACAATTGAGATGGAAAGAGGACCAAAAAACTGGTATTATGTTGCATGAGGAAGAATTGGTTAGACATATAAGAGAGAAAGGTCCAATGCATATTAAAAGGCTTTATAATGTTTTGCTAGAAAGGGATTCAGAAACTGAATTAGTTAAAGATTGTATGATTAAGTGGGCACAAAATTTTGAAGAACCAGTGATGTTGGAAACATGGGAAAAAATTTGGGTTCAGAATGTTAAATTTACACAGTCGCAGAACCTGAGGGAAAACTTTTATAAAATGTTTTATAGATGGCATTTAGATCCTAAAAAGTTGTCATGTATGTACCCTAATGTTCAGCCAAAATGTTGGAGATGCGAATGTTTGGATGCTACGTATTATCATGTTTGGTGGACCTGTAGGAAAGTTAAGGCTTTTTGGATAAAAATATGGTGGGTTATGCAGAATGTTTTGAAGAAAAAAATTCAATTCTCTCCACAATTGTTTTTATTGGGTATAGTTAAGGGTTTTACACGGGGTGAAATAAAACTAATATTGTATATGATAACTGCAGCAAGATTGTTGATAGGTAAATATTGGAAGAATGAAGCTTTGCCTACTATCGAGGAATGGACTTTGAAGATGGCTAGTTTTGCAGAGATGGCGAAGATTTCAGCATACTTAAAGGATTGTTCACAAGAGACTTATGAATGGGAATGGAAAAGGTGGATAGAATATGTTCAGAACAAATACCAAACTAGAAAGTATCAAATAGCTTTTATTTGAAAATAATGTATTAGAAATATCTTAATGTAAAGAGAAAAAGAGGAAAAATTATATAGGGGGAGGGATGGGTTCAGGTTTATATATCAGTGTTATTAGTTATGAGTACATAATAGGGAAGTCTGGGGGGGGGAGGATTAGGGAGGGTTAGGGAGGATGGGAAGTTTGGGGAGGGAGGTGGGGGGGTGAAAAAAAGGGGTGAAAATGTAATTGTAAAACTTTTGCAATAAAAAAAAAAAAGAATCATGATTAAATGATTCTGAATCTGAATATTATTTTTGAATCACTATATATCCAAACTGACATGTCACTCAATCGTAATCATCCTGCCTGCTCATGACAATGTCATAGATACTTTGTCAAATGCATTGGTATACAGCACTTCCATAATCTATGAAAGATGTGAATAGAAAGTAAAGATTAGTCTGATACATGCTAACTTATAGTGGTGGGTAGTAACAGACTCTCATAACTGGGGCGGTCTACAAATATTGTAAATTAGTACTACTGCAAATATATGAAGTTCAAGTATTTCTTCAAGATGGTAACACGTAAATTCTTTCATGATCTGCTCTAGAATCTTCCCAAATATTGATGCCAAATTGACTGATTTGTAGTTCCCCAGTTCCTCCTTTCTGACAGTATTTTTGTCCTTTAGTCATTTAGTATTTCATATATTCTCCGAGATAATTTCAAAGATAAAGATCATCAGCAGGTTTTTTCCGGTGGTCTAGGAATCATCTAGGCCAAAAGACTTTATTCAATAAGTGTTCCCTGACCATATTTCTGTCCAATGGAGTGCTTCTCAGAAAAGACTGGGCCAAAGAATGAGATGGGTAGTTCTCATAGCTCATATATCAATTATTGTTTTTTTCCTTTGGGCATATATGATGAATACTTTTTGTTGTCCTTACCAATTTTCACTAACTTCGACTCATTCTCAGCTTTAGTTTTCCCAACAACATCTATGCATATCCGGGTGACGCATTTGTTCCCCTCCTTGTGACATGACATGCCTTTCTATTTTTATGTGCCCTTTTTCAAAAAGTGTTCAGATCTTCACTTGCTTTGTGCATGGGCACATGGTCTCTTTTATCAGTATCATGATCCAACTTAGATAAAAGTGCTCTGTGCTCATATCCACAGAACAGCCAATCACCATCCAAAGTAGAGAGGCAGAGGTGGAGAAGGAGATCAGACCTTTCAATCTAGCCAACAGAAGATGAACACTTCAGAAATTTTAATATTAGAAATCCTTATGGGAATGCTAGTAACCAGGTAACTAAGAAATTTTGGAAGATATGACGGATTAATTTTGGAAGATAATAAAATATAGATCCAGACAAACTTGTGAAGATGGTTTCCTGGTCTGGCTAATCTCAAAAGGCTAACAGATTATGGGATTGCTCATCCAAGCACAAATCAACAGTGTTTCCATGCTTGCTAGGAAGTCTAGGCACTACCTTTTTGCCGGGTTCAGCCCGTAAGATGGACCCATGCTATCCAGGTCATTTTCAGTCTCAGCTGGATACCACCATCATTTTCCATCTACTCTCCATCGGATCATCTCCTGATACGCCCACTGCACTAACTCTGTAAACAGACTTATATCTCTGGGCCTATGGATTGGCATTGCTCTATCTGTCCTCCCTAACCGAAAAGAGAAGTTTACCTTAGGTATGAATATTGAGGGAGTCAGCCTCGGCTATTACTTCCATCGTTTCTGGACTATCCTTGGACTCCTCCCACTAACATGAAGGCAGTGGCGTTTTCCAATGTATACTACCTAAGACTTATATATTTCCTCCATTGGACTCTTAAATCATCATGGTTGACCCCCTGGTTATAAGGGTCATAACTACTGCCATAACTACTCCCAGTAACAAATGTATTTGACAGCAGAACTCCTTGGGCTGCGAGAGTCCCCCCTCGCAGGCTTGGCCCTCCACTCTATCGAGGGCCTACCTCAATGACGGGTTTTGGAACCCCGAGAGGTGGCATGCAGCAAAAAGGAGACTGAGGGGATTTTTGATTAATACTTATACAAAGTTTTTACGGGGTCTTAGGAAGGGGTGGGAAAGACCTGGGGGAGTCTGTAGAACCACAGAGCGGCAGAGTGGGTCTGAGGGTCATGGCGGGAGGAGAGAGGGAGGGGGGTTAGATAGGGAGCCAGGGGATGAGACGAAGGGCCATTCCATCAAAACAGTGGGTTGGAGGGACAGATATGGCGGGCGCAGGGGGCCGTATCAGGTACGGGGAGTACACACTCGCTGGTTGTGAGGGGTGGTGTGCTCCGGCCCCCAAGGCACTTCTTGTATTCCAGGTTGTGCAGAGTCTCAGGGCCAGGGCCTTCAGTTGTTGTTGTGCAATGCCAGGTCTGCGACTAATAAAGCCCTCATTCATGATTTAGTTCAAGAGGGGTGTGTGGACCTGGCTGGGATCACGGAGACCTGGCTGGGCCATGAGGGGGGGTTCCCCTCGTGGAGATGTGCCCACCAGGCTTCCATGCATTTCATCAGCCGAGGGCCCAGGGGAGGGGCGGAAGGGTAGCGGTGATTATTAAAGAAAGTCTTAGTCCAAGGGAGGCCACTGTTCTTCAGATAGCTGGCTGTGAGTCCCTCTTTGTGAAGTGGGGTCACGGGGTGCAGATGGGTTTGCTGACCATGTACCTGGCTCCCTGCCGCGTGGCAGCTGCCCTGCCTGAGCTGCTCGACGTAATAGCCGGGGTGGCAGTGGATATCCCCAGGCTTATGGTCATGGGGGATTTCAACCTGCCATCCATCGGTGAAACGTCGGAAGCGGCTCAGGAGTTCATGGCTTCCATGACGGCCATGGACCTGACCCAGTTAGTTCATGACCCTACCCACATAGGGGGACATACGCTAGACTTGATTTTTGTCTCTGGTCAGTGGTTGAATGATCTCACAGTAGGGGATCTAGTCATCAAGCCCTTGTCATGGACAGATCATTCGCTCCTTCAGCTGGACTTTCGTACCGCTCCCCCTCGCCGCAGGGAGATGGAACCGACCAGGTGGTTCCGTCCCAGGCGCCTGATGGACCTCGAGAGGTTCCTGACAGAGCTTGGGCCATTCCCAGAGGGTCTGACTCACGGCTCGGCTGAGGATCTGGTGGCCACCTGTGATAGGGCGGCCACCAGTGCCTTTGACCGTGTCGCCCCTTTGCAGCCTCTGACCCGGTGCCGTTCTCAATTGGCTCCTTGGTTCTCTGAGAAGCTGAGAGAGATGAAGCACCGGAAAAGACGCCTAGAGAGCGACTGGAGGACCAGCCGTGCCGAATCAGACCGGACACTGGTGAGGTCTTATATCAAGACCTACCTAGTGGCAATAAGAGTGGCGAAATCTAACTATTTCTCCACTCTTATTGCATCTGCAGAGATCCGCCCAGCCGACCTGTTCAGGGTGACCTACTCTCTACTCCAGGTGGGAGCGAGGGAGGACCCCTTGCAGGGTAGAGCTGAGGATTTTGGGCAATATCTGCATGATAAAATCACTCAGATTTGGCACGGCCTGGACTCTGATTGGATAGTTTTGGACGGGATGACGGAGGCGAGTCTTGAGACTATTATCTGGGAGGAGTTTGACCCTGTGACTCCTGAGGACATGGAGGCTTAACGCTACCACATGTTTACTGGACCCATGTCCCTCTTGGTTGGTACTGGCCTCCCGGGAGGTTACACGAGACTGGTTTCAGGAGATTACCAACTCTTCGCTGGGTGAGGGTGTCTTCCGAGCCGCCCTGAAAGAGGCGGTGGTGAGGCCCCTCCTCAAGAAGCCTTCCCTGGACCCGGCTGTTTTAGCTAATTATCGTCCTGACTCCAACCTTCGCTTCGTGGCAAAGGTTGTCGAGAGTGTGGTGGTGAGACAACTTCCTCGATTCCTGTCTATCTAGATCCGTGCCCGTCGGGCTTCAGGGCGGGTTACAGCACGGAAACGGCATTGATCGCATTGGTTGATGATCTCTGGAGGGCTCGGGACAGGGGTTGCTCCTCTGTCCTGGTCCTCCTGGACCTCTCAGCGGCTTTTGATACCATTGATCATGGTATCATGCTGCGTTGGCTAGAGGGGTTGGGAGTGGGGGGGCACCGTTTTACGGTGGTTCTCCTCCTTCCTCTCTGACCATACGCAGTTTGTGTTGACAGGAGGGCAGAGGTCGACCTTGAGGTTCCTCACTTGTGGGGTGCCGCAGGGATCGGTTCTCTTGCCCCTCCTGTTTAACATTGATGTGAAGCCACTGGGCGAGATCATCCGTGGCTTTGGGGTGAAGTGTCAACTGTATGCCAATGACACGCAGTTGTACATTTCAACCCCAGGCCACCCCAATGATGCCCTTGATGTGATGTTCCATTGCCTGGAGGTCGTGCGGATCTGGATGGGGAGGAATAGGCTCAGACTCAACCCCTCCAAGACTGAGTGGCTGTGGTTTTCGGCATCCTGATATAGCCAGCTTACACCATCACTGACTATTGGGGATGAGATCTCACCCCCCTCAGAGAGGGCTCGCAACTTAGGCGTCCTCCTGGACTCACGGCTGTCTTTGGATGATCATATGACGGCCGTGGCCAGGGGGGCTTTTTATCAGGTTCACCTGATTTCCCAGTAGCGCCCCTTTCTGGGCCTTGCGCACAGTCACTCACGCCCTCTTCACTTCCTGTCTGGACTATTGTAACGCTCTCTACATGGGGCTCCCCTTGAGGAGCACCTGGAGGCTCCAACTGGTCCAGAATGCGGCTGCGCGAGTAATAATGGGGGCGACCTGTCGCTCTCATGTAACACCTCTCTTGCGCAAGCTGCACTGGCTCCCGGTGGTCTTCCGGGTGCGCTTCAAGGTGTTGGTTACCACCTTTAAAGCGCTCCATGGCTTAGGACCTGGCTATCTACAAGACCGCATTCTGCCACCGATTGCCTCCCACCGACCGGTACGCTCACACAGAGAGGGCCTCCTCAGGGTGCTGTCAGCCAAACAATGTAGACTGGCGACCCCCAGGGGGAGAGCCTTCTCTGTGGGGGCCCCGCCCTCTGGAATGAATTGCCCCTGGACATACGAAGGATCCCTGACCTCCGCACCTTCCATCGTGCAGTGAAGACCCTGTTATTCCAGCAAGCCGCTCTGATAGGATAAATGGTTTTAATTTGGTTTTAATGGGGTTTTAAAATTGGTTTTAAATGAGCGTTTTAAATTCGGCCTATGATTTAATTATTTTAATCTGCTTTTAAATTCTATTTTGTACACTGTTTTATTATGGCTGTTCACCACCCTGAGTCCTTCAGGAGAAGGGCGGTATATAAATTAAAATAAATAAATAAATAAATAAATAAATAAATAAATAAATAAATAAATAAATATCACTCTAAATTAAGGTGACCAGATTTTAACACTGGTAAAGAGGAACATTGTGGGCGTGGCTTATTTTGTGGGCGTGGCTAGCTGGTCATGTGACTGGGTGGGCGTGGCTAGCTGGTCATGTGACCGGGTGGCCATGGCTATGTCTATAGGGTAAGGTGAACAGATTTTAACATTGGTAAGAAGGACACCATTGTGGGCGTGGCTTATTGTGTGGACGTGGCTTGGAGGCCATGTGACTGGGTGGGCGTGGCTACCTGGTCATGTGACCGGGTGGCCATGGCTATGTGTATAGGGACTACTCAGAGGGCTGAAAAGTCATTTCTGACAGGTCCTCACACTTTTGACTGGTCCTCACACTTATGACCATCCTCATATTTATGCCCGTGCAGCATTCTTAACAACCATGTCACTCATTTCACAACTGCTTCTCTTCAACAAGGTGACAAGATAGGGCAAAAATGTAAAATGTGAGGACAGTCGTAAGTTCGAGGACTGGTCAAAAGTGTGAGGAGCAGTCAAAAATAACTTTTTCAGCCCTCTGAGTAGTCCATATGCACAAAAGGACTAACCAGAGGGCTGAAAAAAGTCATTTCTGACAGGTCCTCGCACTTTTGACTGGTCCTCACACTTATGACCATCCTCACATTTATGCCCGTGCAGCATTCTTAACAACCATGTCACTCATTTCACAACTGCTTCTCTTCAACATGGTGACAAGATAGGGCAAAAATGTAAAATGTGAGGACAGTCGTAAGTTCGAGGACTGGTCAAAAGTGTGAGGACCAGTCAAAAATAACTTTTTCAGCCCTCTGAGTAGTCCATATGCACAAAAGGACTAACCAGAGGGCTGAAAAAAGTCATTTCTGACAGGTCCTCGCACTTTTGATTGGTCCTCACACTTATGACCATCCTCACATTTATGCCCGTGCAGCATTCTTAACAACCATGTCACTCATTTCACAACTGCTTCTCTTCAACAAGGTGACAAGATAGGGCAAAAATGTAAAATGTGAGGACAGTCGTAAGTTCGAGGACTGGTCAAAAGTGTGAGGACCAGTCAAAAATAACTTTTTCAGCCCTCTGAGTAGTCCATATGCATTAAAGGATTACAGCAATAGAGAGGGATGAAGGAATGGAAATTAGAGTAGGAGTGAGGGTAAGAGGGGGAGGAAGAGAGGAGGAGAAGGAGAAAGAAAGAGGAAGTAGGGAGGAGAAAAAGAGGGTGGGGGTAAGAGAAAGTAAAAAGGAAAGAAAAGAGAGAGGTGGTAGGTTTGAGGAGAAAGATTGCTGTACAATAAAAAAGATGAAAGGGAAGAAAGCCAACCCCAAGCAAATATAAAGATATTAAGATAAAGAATGAATTGTTAAACTTTAAAGAATAAAAGAGAACAAATATGAATAAATAGCAATAATTAGAAACACACATACAAACATACAATGTATTTTCTTTGAACAGAATATTTGGCTGGTTCACAAATTTAAACAGCGTTTAGTCATTTCAATTAAATTTACAATTTCTATATTTCCTTTTTGCCATATTTATTCCTCATCTATTTTTTTAAAAAACCAATATTACCCTTCATCCTCATCTCTAATCTTAATCAAATTCAAATTTTCCCTTCTATTCTATATTATACCCCTTCCCATTGTCATCTATTTTTATATCCATCCTCACATTGTTTAATTATGTAATTATGTAATACAGTTGTTTAATACAAATTCAACATTTTAATATAAATCAATTAGTTATAAAACTATCTTTTTTGTATATTAATCAATATGAACATGAATATTCCAATTATTTCCATGCAATCCAATTTCTTACAAATCAATTAATTATATTTACCAATAATAATAAACCAAATAATTTCTCCCATATATTCCTCCGAACCACAACTTAACCATTTCTGCTTTCAACACAATATACAATTAATAGTATCTCAATTATTACAATTCCCTAGTTAAATACAGCTTTTTTTCCTTTGTGTTTTAAAATCTTGAACTCTCCTCCTAAATTTCCCATTGTTTGCAGTTTTTCACCTACCTTTTTTGGGGAGGAAAAATAAAAATAAATCTCTCTCTGCCTCATTTTGTCACGCTGCACCAAAGACCCTGGTTTCGTTTTCATTTTCGTTTCTGAAGCTTAGCTAGGGGAAAAAAAACTGCTTTACACTGATTGCCTGTAGGGCGGCCCTTTGAAGCCCCGGGCAAGAGTTTAAACAGTTTTTTTTTCTTTTAGCCATCAGCTGGGGCTCAAGAAAAATCGGGACTTTTTTGAAACGCCGCGGGACGCGGGACAAATTGCTCAAAAGCGGGACTGTCCCGCCAAAAGCGGGACGTCTGGTCACCTTACTCTAAATACATTTGGAGGCACCATCTGTTGCAAGCAAGAGATAGAGGCAATAAAGAAAAGTGGGAGAGAAAACAGAATTCAGTTTCCTTACCTGGAGGCAAGAAGAGGGCTCCCCGGACCCGGCCGGACTTAATGGGGATGCGTTCCACTCCAGGGGCTGCATACCATCGTTCCACAGTGCAAGTAGCCAGTGGTTCATGTATCAGCATGGGCAACATCACAGTAGAATCGAAGAGGCTAATCTGAACATAGAAGGGGCTGCCTGTCACATCACGTTTGAGCAGCCTGTGGAACATCTTCTCAGCCTTTAGAGTGTAGAAGAGGCCCATGGGCCACACACCTGTATAGTTGCCTCCCAGAGCAGAAACCTGTGCCACATCCACTTCTCCATTCTGATTGGCTTGGTAAAATGCTCTGGCTGCAAACTTAATTCCCCTTTCATCTGTCAGTGATGCATATAAGGTCACAAGCTGGGAGGGTGCCAGGCCAGAGGCATAAATCTTCACTGGTGAATCAGCAAGGGAGACTTCAGGAGTGACACTGAGGTGGACCATAGCAGCCAGTTCTTGAGGGTATCTGGGGAAAATCAGGTTCCTAATTATATAAATTTGGGACTTGTTCAGTCTCCTTACCAGTGGTCAGTTGCCCCCGGTTCGCACCAGTTCTATAGAACCGGTAGTAAAACCGGCGGGAGGCTCCGCCCACTGACCCTGATGTCATGAAAATGCTTCTGTGCATGCGCAGAAGAGCGCACATGCGTGAGTGAAGCGGTGCGCGCGGCCCCATTGCAAACCGGTAGTAAAAGTAAGTAGAACCCACTCCTGCTCCTTACCACTCCCCTCTCAAACCATGCTGGTCCTCAATCTGTGGTCAAAATGTCATCTACATTGCTCTGCCAGTCCTGTGTTACAATGCTGAAGTATTTCAGAGGTGTCTGTTTCATTAACTTGTTCAGACAATTCTTAATCTCAGAACCCAACTCTGGGACCAATTGGAGGATTTTATAAATGCTCCTAAGTTTTCAATTCAATGCCATTCAAATGCATCTGATTTAATCTACTTTGGATATCTTTTGTGAACCTGCATCTACAATTTCCTACTTTGAAATCACTGGCATCAACAGGTTTGTGCTGCAGATCAGTTTGCAAGATTATCAAAGTGTTAAAACCAGCAGGAGGGAAAAGGAACAATAATACACTTTGGATACACACCTGTGGGAGATCATCTTTCCATAGGCAATTCCTAACTTGATGCTTTTGCAGTTCACTAAGAACATGTCAAGACAGTTAAACCAACTTTTCTTTAAGCCAACTCCCTCCCACAGAGCAGAAGAGGGGAGGGCAAGGCAAAGCTTGCTAGCATTTTGCATGCCCCCTCACCTTCCAGTTCCTGCGCCTCTGAATTTGCCAGATTATAGAACCAGCCTCATGTAGCCACCTTCTCTTCTCTCAGCCGTAATGGAGAGGCACAGTGCAATTCTCTCTCTCTCGCCACAACAAATACAATACCTTTCAGTTCCAAACTTCTTCATAATAAAGGCTTGTTCTGCCAGCTGACCACCAAGGAAAAAATAGACTTTGGGCAGAACTCCGAACTCAATTCTGCACTCTTCTCTGGAGCAAACAACGACTTAAAGAGGATCCAGCGGAGATTTTGGAAAATAAGGAGCTGGATCCTCTCCATGTGACTTGAACTAATTCTCAGGGTGATATAAAAGTTGGAATGGAATTTAATAGACTGGAACAAGCAATTTTAGAAAGAAAGGAACATAAGATACAGTATTCTATTTGTAACTGTTTTCTGCCCAGAGTCATTTTACAGAGTGTTTAAATAAATAATGCCTTCTTTTAACCTTTTAATGCCTTAAAATATACTATACCTAAAACAAGGAGGAATTGCCTGAAACACTTTTCTGTAAAACAGACAAAACTATACAATTATGTGTACCAAGAAAAAACAATGACTCCAAAAGAGCTCACATTTCAGTTCTGGTTTCACACAAGAATCACTATTTTAGGAAGCAGTTAAAATATTACCTTCTATCCAGCCAGACCAATGAATCTCACCAGACACATGGTGCACCAGAAGGCTTTAATGCCAAAAGAATCAAACTTCCCTCAGGAAATTACGGTATATTTTCAGTAAAAATCTGTACTGTTTAAAAATGATCCATTTAGCCAAACTAACAAAATTCATAGTCACATATAATAAATGGCATTGATGAAAAAAGTTTCAAACATTCCATGAAAACAACGTTCCCCAACACATTCTAGGCAAACTCCTGTATTTCCAAAATTAGCACAGAATGACCCACCTCCCTATCCACCAAACTAAACAATTTAGCAGTAGGTCACAGGAATAGGATGCAAAAACTTTCTTTGGAAATGAGAATGAGATGATTAAAGAAGTTCAATTTTGTTCCCATTTATTTTCAATATATTCTAGAGCATCAGTCTATTTCAACCTATTTTGCTTTTAGATTTGCTTCCATGTCATCTCTTTCTGCTTCATTTGAAGTTTAGAGTCATAGACAAGCAGATTAACAGGAGGATAAACGGTTCTGGATTATCAATTCTCCCCACCACATCTCCAGACTAATTTTTTAGCTTCCCCAAAAATCATCCATAATCAGAAATTGTAGGTCATATGTGGAAAAGCTTAAATCCATCTCTGTAATTAATGTTGTAAAACTGAGAATCTATTCCCATTTTTATAGTATTCATGACATTTGATCATTCTTAATCTCATCCTGATGAAGAAGGGAGTTTTGGGATGCACCCCACAACTTCATGTTTTTTAAAATCCAGAAAAAGGCCTAGAGGTCCAATTTTAATATTTCAATGTCCAATTTCCCCTGATCTCTAAAATCAAGGCTAAGCACACCTTTCCTGTTTCTGAACCATACCCCGAGTAAGATACTGAATGGCTTGTACAAAATTGCCTCTTTCTATTGTATTTTATCACTAATTTTTAATACATTTTTTTTTCCATTTGAGGGCTGCTTTCCTATCAGAAGGTGCTGGGGAAGGGGGAGTAGAAGAAGAGAAGAATATATTTCCTAAACACTTCAAACTTTTTAATGCTGCCATTCTTCTTGCAATGGATACTTCACCTGGCTTTCAGTTTAACATTAACAACACAGATTGCAAAACAATATCAAGTAAATAAAACTGGAGCAATGGACTCTTGTCTGTTTAACTTAGTGGTGAAACCTCCCCAGTGAGATTGAGTTACTTCAGCAGCTATCCTCCCACTCAAGCACTGGATGTTTCTTTCACTCTGGAACATGAACACCCTGAGATACTATGATCTTTTCAGTGGAGTAGCTATTGGCTGTACCGTACATATGATCAATCACTCAATCTGCACTACAAAAGCTCTTCCCATGAAAATGCAGTTGCTCAAAAGATAGGCAAGTTTTGATAAAGAACCCCAAACTCACTTTTCTCCAGTGCTTTTCCACAATTCTCACGTCTCTCTGCTTGCTATTTCTGCTTGTTTGCTTGGGATCCAAGCTCTTCTAAATGCCACTTTATAAATTAAAATCCGAGAATGAGGTCTTGGTTCATAAAATTGATTAACATGGCCTGTTTATACTGAGTTATCAAAACCGCCTAGTGGTAATCATTAACTGAAAGTCATAAACTATATCTAATCCACTCACTGTAAAATACAGTGACTGTGGGGACAATGACCTTTCATTCTTAAACATACCATTTAAACTTAGCTATTCCTAGATCCCAACTTTTTTACAGCTCTGCTTGAACTATTTTTCCAGGTCATCATATTTATGAGAAAGCAAACTGGGAAATAAGAAACGGTGTCTCTAGACGTTCTAGATAACATTGATTACATTATTATAGTACCATGCAAACACTGTACAGACTTTGGATTGGCTAATATTTGGCAGTCAGTCTGGATCTGGAAGTCCCATGGTATCTTAGCCCCTTTATTCCCCATAACCTTCTATGAAATCTTCCATCTGGACCTGGGGAGGATCAGATGTTCCTGTAGCAGAATACCAGCTATTTAGTCATGGTGTTCAGCATATGCTGTTCCTATCTTACACCCTGCTAGTAGGTGTTGGATTGTCTTTGAGGCCTCTCTGCATAATCTGCATCTTGGGTCCTGCCTAGTGTGGTAGACCACAGCTTTTATGGATCTGGTGCTTAATGTCAGTACTTGTGCTGCTATTAACAGTGTTTCAGTCCAGCCCTTTCCAATGGCTGGTAGGATTTCCCAAGCCAACTCAGCTATGTGTCAATGATGCATCTTATGCAGGGTCTTGCCTTGCCATGTTTCTTCCTCTGTTTGATCTTCTACATTTGCTGCTGCCTCAAGCATTCCTTTGGGTGCCATTTTAATGAAAGCTCAGGCTGTTAATATCATAACTGTTGCTACAGTGATCCTGACCTCCCATAATCTTGTTCACAGTCAATCATTATAGTCTGATAAAAGTGTATAATGATTGCTAAAAGCCAATAAATGAAGCTTAAATATCCTATAGGAAATGAACGTATCAATTCGTTCATTCATTCGTTCGTTCATTCATTCATTCATTAAATTTATTTGCTGCCTATCTCACCATGGGGCTACTACTACTGTAGGAGGGATGAAAAATGTTGTATATATAAAAATACTATAGACAGTACTTGATTCACGACTACAATTTCAACTGGAATATCTGTTGCTAAATGATTTGTCTCTGATTTTATAACTTTTGCCATGAATCACCATGATTGTTATATGAATCACAGGTCATTAAGCAAATTCAGCTTTTGGAAAGCATCCGGAAAAGTCACAAATGGCAGTCATATGACTCCAGGACACTGCAATAGTTGTAAATACATGTCTATTGTCAAGCACCTGAATTTACGTAACTTGTCCATGAGGGTGCTGTGGTCATAAGTGTGAAAACTGGCCGTATGTCACTTTTTTCAGCACCATTGTAACTTTGAATGGTTGCTAAATGAAAGATTGTACGTTGACGACTACCTATCACAGCTCTTTAGCCACCCCCTGAACTAATTTGCAAACAAAGCCATGCAAAATTACTATGAATGAAACAAAATATACATAAGCTTGGTTATAATATACACTTGGTCAGTGTATTATTATGATGTTTTGATGTGCCTTGGACTACAGATCCAGGCAGTCCTTGTTTAGGAACCACAATTGGGACTGGCAACTTAGTCATTAAGAGAAACAGTGACTATACTGATGATGTTGCTTCAGCTTTCCTTTGCTTTTCAAACATGTGAGGTAATAAATGTAAGACTGGCCTTAAGGTTACTGTTTCATTACCACCATAACTGTGACAGTCACTAAATGAGGCACTTGCTAAGCCAGGTCAGTTACAGTCCCCCTGGGTAAACCAGACAGGAAACCTGACCAGGCATGCCACTTATATTGTAAAGCTATATTAACAGAACCTTGCAAATCTGAAAGTACAAATCTCCTAAGCTTGGCTGTCTCAGGAATTCTGGGAGTTGAAGTCCACAGGTTGTAAAAGGGCCACATTTGCCCACCCGTCCTTACTGGATTTTTTTTTTTTTTTTTTACAGTCAGTTCAATTTAGGGCGGGTCCTTCCTAAATTTCTTTGACTGTTAAGCAGCGTTTATTTGATACTGCTTTTGGCAGCCTTTCTTCCCCTCCTCCCTCAAAGTCATTCCCACATAGCATTACAAAATAAAAGGTAATTCTTATTGTATAAGAGCCAATTTGGTTTAGTGGTAAAGGTGTTGGCCTGGGAGATGGTTTACCCTAGTCCTGCTTTAGGCATAAAAGCCAGTTGGGTGACTTTGGGCTACTCACTCTGTCAGCCTACCCACTTCACCGGGTTGCTGTTGTGGGGAAAATAGAAGGCATGTGTTAGGTGAGCTTGCTGGCCTTGATCCCAACTTTCATTGAGTAAAAAAAAAAAAAATCCCTGTGAAAAATTATGTGTAGGGAGCAATTACTTTTTTTTTCCTAATGAAAGGGGTATTCTTATTTTTGTTATTACAACATATTAAGAAATTCTTTAGGTGTGCCTTATGACACCAAAAAAAGCAACAAGTTAAACTGGTTATCACTTGAAACTAATAGCTTGTATGAACAGGCGCTAGGTTTCTAGACCTCATTTTTAAAAAGTCTGAAAGGTACAATTAGCATTTGCTTCC
Organism: Pituophis catenifer annectens; assembly: GCF_029215685.1. NCBI lineage: Eukaryota > Metazoa > Chordata > Lepidosauria > Squamata > Colubridae > Pituophis > Pituophis catenifer. The sequence goes on along the minus strand of NW_027256881.1, from coordinate 237,998,417 downwards.
ACGCACAAATAACTTCTTATCTTCAGGGAAACAGTTCAGTAATCTCCATTTTGTTTTGATATTCTCATTATCTTTCATTCTTCTAGTAAAAAAAGGACCACACTTCTCTAGAAGTGTATGTATGTATGAATTCATTCTTATATAGCTTGGCCATTCTGACAATAATCTAATCTTTGTGCAAAAGATATGCAAAAGAAATCACCTTCACATTGCACCTTCTGTTTGTGTAAAACCTTTGTGTATTGTTCAATCTAGCATGGCCCAGCAGATAACATTGTCACAAGCAGAATAAAGTTATTATTCTGAATAATGTTCTACCATACAGGTAATCCTTGATTTACAACAATTGAATCCAAAATTTCCATTGCTAAGCAAGACGGTTGAGTTTTGTCTCATTTTACTTTTCTTGCCACAAAGTGAATCACTGCCGTTAATAACTGAGTTAAGTAAATCTGGCTTCCCCATTGACTTTGCTTGTCAGATCACAAAAGGTGATCACATGATCCCGGGATGTTGTTAAGTGTCATAAATACATGCCAGCTTTCAAGTTTCTGAATTTTGATCACGTGACCATGGGGATGCTACTATGGGTCGTAAGTGTGGAAAACAGTCATTTTTTTTTATTTTATTTTTTTTTAATTTGATTTATATACCGCCCTTCTCCGGAGACTCAGGGCGGCTTACAGTGCATTAAGCAATAGCCTTCATACTTTTGTATATTTATACAAAGTCAGCTTATTGCCCCCACAAACTGGGTCCTTATTTAACCTACCTTAGAAAGGATGGAAGGCTGAGTCAACCTTGAGCCTTGGAGAGATTCGAACCAGCAGTAAATTGCAGGCAGCTGTGTTAATAACAGGGTGCTTTAAACCACTGTAGTACCAAGGCTCTGTTGTCATATGCCACTTTTTTCAATGCTGTTGTAACTTCGAACCATCACTAAATGAATGGTTGTAAATCAAGGACTACCTCTAAAAGGAACGATCTTGAAAGTAATTATTTTAGTATTCTGGCTTAAGAACTTGCAGGGAAATTTCAAATGCTGTATATCTCATAGGCAAAGCCAGAAGAAACATCGCAATACGATTTATATACATAGATTCAAATAAATATTAAGCAATATAACCACAATTAGTTTTGTTTTTTTTTGAATTGATAAAAACAGGATTATACTTTCACCTTTATACAGCAATGGTTTATAACCCAGTAAATCTTTTGTTATAAAACTGCTACCTTGGTGAATAGCTGACAAGGAAGTGCAGGATAAAAAAAATGAAGAATGGGATATGGATTACATTTTCTCACAATACTCAAATGCCTTAGAAAAAGATTCAGTTGTACATACTGTATATTTCTATATCAGATTTCCCTTAATTAAGTATACATCCTTCATATTTCGTTATACCTGCTATAGAGCAGAAAATGTTGAAAACATTAAAATTTGCATATACATGCAGCCAAAAGCCTCTACTTTTCTCCCAAGATTCCCAGTGTGTCATGCTGCAAGTTGAAACTGACACAAGTGACATCCACCATTCTCTATGCAGGTAATCCTCAATTTACTACAGTTCATTTAGTGACCATTCAAAGTTACAGCACTGAAAGTGACTTATGACCGTTTTTCACACTTACGACCATTGCAGCATCCCCATGGTCACGTTGGTCAAAATTTGGATGCCAAATTTGGCAAATTGACTCATGTTTATGATAGTTGCAGTGTCCCGGTATCATGTGATTACCTTTTGCAACCTTCTGACAAGCAAAGTTAATGGGGGAACCAGATTCACTTAACTGTGTTTCTAAATTAACAACTGTAGCGATTCACTTAACTGTGGCAAGAAAGGTTGTAAAAGTGGGCAAAATTCACTTAACAACTGTCTCACTTAGCAACAGAAATTTTGGGCTCAATTGTGGTTATTAAGTTGAGGTCTACCTGTACTCCACAGAGTAAGCACATTTTATTTTACCATACTGTGTAGAGCAAGAAAAAGAAACCCAGCATCCTTTGTTTCTAGCTTATTACTTATATGTATTACTTATATGTATTACATAATATATGTCTTATCCTTTATCTAGTAAAGATAGGAATTCTGTTATAGGATGAAAGTCAGAGAGAGACGTGGAGTTTTTTTTTTTAAAAAAATCTCATAGACAATTCCACTAAAAAAAACCAACCTGAACTACCCAGATTTTACCAAATCCTCCACAATCAACGTAACCCATGAAGAGCCTTGGTAGTACAATGGTCTAAAGCACCCTGTTATTAAGACCAGCTGCCTGCAATTACTGCAGGTTCGAATCTCGCCAGGCTCAAGGTTGACTCAGCCTTCCATCCTTTCTAAGGTAGGTAAATTGAGGACCCAGTTGTGGGGGCAATAAGCTAACTTTGTATAAATATACAAAAAGGATGAAGGCTATTGCTTAGCGCATTGTAAGCCGCCCTGAGTCTCCGGAGAAGGGTGGCATATAAATCAAATAAAAAAAAAGATTTGATGAATCATGTGTTTTTCCTCAAAATCGGTTTTTTAATTATTAGTTTCTTTTCATGATTAAAGAAGAAAGGTAAATTCTGGAAATTACAAATCATCCGGAAGCTGTAGATTTTGCAATAACTCCTTTAGGGCTTTCTCTCATTTTCAAACAAATATTCCAGCTGCCCTCCTCACATTTGTTCTTTTAATACCAAAGCTACAAGATGAGAAATTATTGGGATACAATAACATATTTTGCAGGGAAGGTCCTATTGCTGATTGCAAGAGAAGCCAAATAAAAAGTTCTAATACGGCAACGTCTCTTCATACACTGGATTCTGTCTCTCAATTTTTGCATTTCAAGAAGTCTTTCAATGTGCTACAAAGGAGACTTTTGCTCTCTTATTGCTTGGCTGCTTTAAGTTGTGCCTGGGAGTTTTGCAGCAAGGCCAATGTGTCTCGTTTCTCAATTCGCCGCAAATGTTTCTTCTTCGCACGCTTCAGCTTCAAGGGATTTCGAATCTAAAAAAAAAAAAAAGAGAGAGAGAGAGAGAGAGAGAGAGAGAGAGAGAGAGAGAGAGAGAGAGAGAGAGAGAGAGAGAGAGAGAAATATGGTCTTATCTCATGCTCATCTAAGACTTAAAAACATTCTGAATAGCAATCAACCAAGCTAGAGGCTTCCAGAATGTTATTGCTATTAGTTTACAAAAGTCTCACAACAGAATCAAACACAGCTTTTCCATAGAAAACACAGTTTTTCCACAGAAAGGAATTACTAAACCTTGTCAAAGGTGCCTAAATCTAAAGAAAGCAACAGATTAAATTCTACATATGCAAGAGGAAGACAAAGAAAATGTAGAAGTAGGACTGGCACATGTCTGCACCACCACAAACAAGCTGTTTTGTCATCTGGCAACAGACATTCCATTCGTCAACAGTAAATGGAAAAACAAGAAAGACAACCAGTCTATCACTTCCACACTTTTTCTTTTCCTGAAATGTTCTGTACCCCCAAACAGCTACTATAAGACATTGTAAATAAAAAGCATGTCTTATTTCTTTGCTTCTAACTTTTTATGCAGAAAGCAGAGAAAAATCATTTAAATATATAAGACCCTTAATAAAAACTAAAATAGGGCTTTACAATCACATTCCTATGGTATCAGCCTGCCTATGACGATCCACTTGTACTGCTATATGATTTCCCATGTTTGTATGCCTCTGACTTTCTCCATGTTGCAAAGTTGATAGCTATGATCTCCCAATAGTATAGAATCCTGAATAATCTTGGTAGTAAAGTATTAACAATAAAACATAGCTGTCGCCTTGGACTCTGAAACTACCTTTCGCTTGGATCAGAGCCTGGATAATTGAAAGAAGGAGCCAGATGAACTCCAGTGACACACTATCATTATCAATTCAATTCAATTTGAGAAGCAGAGGTTCTCTATAATGGATCTTATCAAACGCCCTTGAAGCTCCCTTATTCATGGCTTGGTCCAAAACCTAGTATGCATCTCTCATGTTGGCTCATTCTCAAAAGGAATCTCTGTGGCAAAAATGTAGAAACTTGGTTCAAGCACATTTCCATGCAAAGTTAGCAAGTCATGTTTCCATTTAAACTCAGGCTAAGGGACGAATCTATCCTCTGGGATCCTATCCACCCTCCTAATGCTTCAGGCTGGGAGGGAGAGAGGCAAAGTCCTTCAATCATGGCTGCCAAAAACCAGCAGCACATCAATATCTTGATTCCAGACCAGAAAATCTATTTACATACAATTATTGTATAATTTTACTTGTTTTGGATTGGTTGTACTGAGGCACTTGTGCTCTCCTTCCACAAGAAAAATTAAATGCAGTTCTATTTCACCAAAGGATTTCCCATCTGAGGCAACAGAGAGTGATATAAAATTTGTGTAGTTACTGGATCAATAATTCAGCCTCCAATTCTCAAATGCTCCTTCTTAATTGTAATGAAGAAGCATTACATATATTGCTTCTTGATCCAAACCTATTATAATGTACTACCAAGTTAAGTAAAACATTAATTACGAAATACACTCCACTATTCTTCAACCAAGGAAAGAGATTTTCTTTCTAGATGAAAATAACTTGATCCAAAACTCACCACTTGCACAACCTCCGCTTTCCTCTCATTTTCTAGCCTTCTTTTTAAGTTATCCCTCCTTCGCTGTTTTTTCTCCTAAAAGGAAAAAAAAACTTTTATGTATGCTATATGTCACAGTCCTGTCAAAAATATGACCAAATAATTCCATAAAAATACAAGAATACAAATACCAACAGAAAAAACAGCATATGCAAACAGCTTTATGAACCCAAAAGCTGAATTTATTAATAACTCTCAAAAATAAGTAGCAAAGTATGTAACATCAGAAAAATGTTTTATTGAGTTGCTAAACACTTTAAAAGTTCTCGCTCATTGAACTTTTCCAGACTGATAAGCTGGAATAAAAGTTATCATTTTATGAGGTCCTCTCAAAAAATTTTTAAGCAAAACATGTGACTTTAGAAACTATGCGTTGAGACCTTCACTGAAATGAACAGAATATTTGTGGGATTTACGTACAGTCAGGTCCAGAAATATTGGGACATCGACACAATTCTAACATCTTTGGCTCTATACACCACCACAATGGAGTTGGAATGAAACAAACACGATGTGCTTTAACTGCAGACTGTCAGCTTTAATTTAAGGGTATGTACATCCAACTCAGGTGAACGGTGTAGGGCTTACAGCAGTTTGCATATGTGCCTCCCACTTGTTAAGGGACCAAAAGTAATGGGACAGAATAATAATCATAAATCAAACTTTCCCTTCTTAATACTTGGTTGCAAATCCTTTGCAGTCAATCACAGCCTGAAGTCTGGAATGCATAGACATCACCAGACGCTGGGTTTCATCCCTGGTGATGCTCTGCCAGGCCTCTACTGCAACTGTCTTCAGTTCCTGCTTGTTCTTGGGGCATTTTCCCTTCAGTTTTGTCTTCAGCAAGTAAAATGCATGCTCAATGGGATTCAGGTCAGGTGATAGACTTGGCCATTGCATAACATTCCACTTCTGTCCCTTCAAAAACTCTTTGGTTGCTTTTGCAGTATGCTTTGGGTCATTGTCCATCTGCACTGTGAAGCGCCGTCCAATGAGTTCTGCAGCATTTGGCTGAATGTGAGCAGATAATATTGCCCGAAACACTTCAGAATTCATCCTGCTGCTTTTGTCAGCAGTCACATCATCAATAAATACAAGAGAACCAGTTCCATTGGCAGCCATAAATGCCCACGCTATGACACTGCCACCACCATGCTTCACTGATGAGGTGGTATGCTTAGGATCATGAGCAGTTCCTTTCCTTCTCCATATTCTTCTCTTCCCATCACTCTGGTACAAGTTGATCTTGGTCTCATCTGTCCATAGGATCTTGTTCCAGAACTGTGAAGGCTTTGTTAGATGTTGTTTGGCAAACTCTAATCTGGCCTTCCTGTTTTTGAAGCTCACCAATGGTTTACATCTTGTGGTGAACCCTCTGTATTCCTTCTGGTGAAGTCTTCTCTTGATTGTTGACTTTGACACACATATACCTACCTCCTGGAGAGTGTTCTTGATCTGGCCAACTGTTGTGAAGGGTGTTTTCTTCACCAGGGAAAGAATTCTTCGGTCATCCACCACACTTGTTTTCCGTGGTCTCCCAGGTCTTTTGGTGTTGCTGAGCTCACCGGTGCATTCCTTCTTTTTGAGAATGTTTCAAACAGTCAGTTTGAACAGTGTTTTGGCCACGCCTAATGTTCTTGTTATCTCTCTGATGGGTTTGTTTTGTTTCTTCAGCCTAATGATGGCTTGCTTCACTGATAGTGACAGCTCTTTGGATCTCATCTTGAGAGTTGACAGTAACAGATTCCAAATGCAAATAGCACACTTGAAATGAACTCTGGGCCTTTTATCTGCACATTGTAATTGGGGTAATGAGGGAATATCACACACATGGCCATGGAACAGCTGAGAAGCCAATTGTCCCATTACTTTTGGTCCCTTAACAAGTGGGAGGCACGTATACAAACTGCTGAAAGTCCTACACCGTTCACCTGAGTTGGATGTACATACCCTCAAATTAAAGCTGACAGTCTGCAGTTAACGCACATTGTGTTTGTTTCATTCCAACTCCATTGTGGTGATGTATAGAACCAAAGATGTTAGAATTGTGTCGATGTCCCAATATTTCTGGACCTGACTGTATATGTAAATTGACTCTAATTATTTTATTTTAATTGACTGAATTTTGGGGGGTATTTTTTCACACTGGCACATAGAAACATCTGAGTAGCAACAGTATCAAATACAAAAATTGTGGCATGACATCTAATGCAAGTGTCGTCATTTGCCATGCGGATCTGGATGGGGAGAAACAGGCTCCGACTCAATCCTTCCAAGACCGAGTGGCTGTGGCTGCCGGCATCCCGATATAGCCAGCTGATACCATCGCTGACTATTGGGGGCGAGTCATTGGCCCCCACGGAGAGGGCTCGCAACTTAGGTGTCCTCCTGGACACGCGGCTGTCTTTAGAAGAGCATATGACAGCCATGGCCAGGGGAGCTTTCTATCAGGTTCGCCTGATTCGCCAGTTGCGACCCTTTCTAGATCGGGACTCCTTACGCACAGTCACTCATGCCCTTATCACTTCCCGTCTGGACTACTGTAATGATCTCTACATGGGGCTCCCCTGGAGGTGCACGCGGAGGCTCCAACTGATCCAGAATGCAGCTGCGCAGGTGATATTGGGAGTGACATGGCGCTCAAATGTAACACCTCTCCTACGCAAGCTGCACTGGCTCCTGGTGGTCTTCCGAGTGCACTTCAAGGTGTTGGTTCTTACCTTTAAAGTGCTCCATGGCTTAGGACCTGGGTACCTACGAGACCACCTTCTGCAACCAATAACCTCCCACCAACCAGGATGCTCCCAGAGGGTGGGCCTCCTCAGAGTGCCGTCACTAAAGCAATGTCGACTGGTGGTTTCCAGAGAAAGAGCCTTTTCTGTGGGGGCACCTACCCTTTGGAACAGGTTACCCCCAGGGATACGAATGATCCCAGATCTTCGTACTTTCCGTCGTGCACTTAAGACCTTTCTATTTCACCAAGCCGGGCTGGCATAAATCTCTTCTAATTGTTCTAAATCTTTATGCTGAAGATTCTTAACCGATGAACTAAATTGGCTTAATCATCTTATATTCACATTTTATATGTATGTTATTTTAACTGTTCACCGCCCTGAGTCCTTCAGGAGAAGGGCGGTATAAAAATTAAATAAATAAATAAATGAATAAATAAATAAATAAATAAATAAGTCTATCTTTTCCCCATGGGTGGCCATGTTGTATATTATGTCATTTTGTTTATGACATAAATTAAACAAGCACCAAGATCTGGTAGTACATCTTCACTCAATCTTTCTTAATATATAAGTAGGATCCTCATGAAGCTCTATTAAACATTCAACAGCAAAGATATGCCGAAATTCATATTCTGCTTTATAAAATAGTAGCATCATCAACATATATACCTGAATAAAAGGGTAGCAATCCTATTTTAAACTTTCAATAGAAGAAATAAGTACAAAACCTTTTAGATGCCAAATTCAAAATAGCTACAACATATCAATCTGCAGGCCAAAGGTATATGCTGTACTTAATCCATATGCTTTTGTGAATTCTGTTTGCAATTCTTGTGCAGTATCAGAACAGAGGATGTGAATTCAACAGACTTAGCACTAGTCCTTTCCTGCTAATTCAGTCCATAACTTAATTAGAGTGACAAAAAATATCAGTGAAGATGGTGTCTGGGTAGAGATGCTTAGGGATACATTATAGTTATTTAATATTATGGACATATTGCTTCCATTTGAGACAAACATATTTTACTTACCTCACGCTCCCTTTGTTTTTGTTCCTTCAGCTCCTGGGCAAAATCTTTGATCAACTTCTTTTCCTGACGTATTTTCATTTTATGTTGCCAGGAAGTATGTAAAGGCTTATCCTGGATCATGTGGGAAAACCTGGGGAGATGGGGAAATTTACATCTTCAGCTAAAAATAAAGAGCTTAGTTTCAGCACTAGATGGTATCACCTAGATGGAGACAGCCATAGTTTGCCTTAATAAAGCCTTAATTTGACTAACTGGTGCAATACACTATAAACTACATACCATAAACTACAACTAAACAAAACAATCTTAGTAACATTTAGCATATTGTGTGAAGCAGATCTAGGATAAGAGTCCTGGGTACTCTTACTTGGCAAGGAGTTCCAAGGATACAAAAGCCTACTTTTGCACATCAAAAGCATTACCCTAAGAAATAAGAATATTAAAAGCATCCTATGATTTTAACTCGTGAGTGCCACCAAAGGTTAGTTATTCAATACAAACCCTTTAAAATTTACATTCAACTTGAACTGTGGATGAATAGTAACATTATACTTTTTTTGGTAATGTTTTAGTGTGCACACTAGATAGGCACGAAGTGCATAAAATAAACTCTGTCTAGGAGAACTAACCAATGCACAGTATTTCTGTCTAACAAAGCGGTATAAAATACACATAAAAGGCAGCCCATTTCTTTTTAACTCAAAGCAGATTTTAGATAAATGGAACCAAGAAAGAATCAACAACGCTAGATAAAATTTTATTAGGAACGGATGAAAAGGTGATAAAGAAAACGTATCAATATTTACTGGAATATAAAATGGCGGAAGAGCAAGTGAAGGAAACTATGGTAGTGTGGGCCAAAAACTTTGGTTATGATATTGAACTGGATCAATGGCAAGACTTATGGGAGAGAAATAGGAAATTAAAGTTAGCCACTGCCTATAAAGAAAACCTATATAAAATGTTTTATAGGTGGCATCTTCCGCCTACAAGGTTAGCAAAAATGAATAAGAATCTATCATCACCGTGTTGAAAATGTAACTCAGCGCTAGGATCATTTTACCATATGTGGTAGTCATGTACGAAAGCCAAGGAATTTTGGTGTCAGATAAAGACATGATTGGAAGAGATGTTAGACCAAAATATAGATTTGAAACCAGAATTATTCCTATTAGGAATTATAAAGAGAAATATAGTAAAGGATTGATATATTTAATGCTGCATAACAGCAGCAAGATTGGTGTATGCGCAAAACTGGAAAAATAGAGATATCCTCTCTGAAGAAGAGATAATAAAGAAAATAATAGTATGCACAGAAATGGACAGACTGACACTAGAACTTAAAAATAAAGGTGAGACAGAATATTACAAAATTTGGAACAAAATGTATCAATGGTTGGAAACGAGGAAAAGGAGCCAGAACAGAAAATACTGAGGATTTGTAGAATTGAAACTGGACAAAAATTCAAATGAGGATAAGGGATATGTCTCTAATGTCAAAGTAATAATGTACGATGAGTAGGAATTGTATCTGTTGTTATGTTAAAATATGTATGAAAATGACAAAGCCAGGATGATCGCACTGTGTCCAATGTTTTAATGTTTATTTAATAAAAAAATTAAATAATAAAAAAAGATGAATGGACTTCAACTCCCAGAATCCTTGCTGGGAATTTCTGGGAGTTGAAGTCCATAAAAGTGGCTGATGTGGAGAAAACTTCTCCCCAGATGCTGCGTCCGATCACCTGGCGACCAAGATCGCATTCTTACCGCTTTTTGCCGGGATCTTTCCATACCCGGCCAGATTTAGGCTTTCCTTTGGGGATAGATGGTGCCTCCTTCCGCTTCTTACCCAAAGCAGTTACTTGCAGCTTCCCAGATCCAGCTTCCACTAAGGCGACAGCCCCTTCCTCGTTCCCCAGCTGCTGAAGTTGCTCACCCCATTCCGGCTCTGGAGACGGTCGGTCGGCTTGGAGCTGCTCCTCGGGGATAAGCGCTGCCATTTCCTTCCTTTTTATCTCTTCGCTACACACTCCCAGCGAAAAAAACACGCTCTCTCTCTCTCTCCCCCTCTCCCACCCCACGAGGAAGACTCCAGTAGGGCCCTTTCGGATGACGTCCCATATGCGACGGACGCGGATGCGCAGAACTACGAGCGAGATAACGTTCTTTGTGGCGAATGCAGTATTCATTGGAGCTAGAGCGGTTCCTTGGCTAGAAAGAGGATAAGTTTCACTTATTCTTGAAAACAACTTCCGGTCTTCTCTGCTTTTAGTGGAATCCATATGCGGGGCAAGAGTGGTAAAAATTCAGTACAATTGTCTTCACTATGTAATATCCTGTAAATATTTTGGGAACAGTATGGCTAGAATTCCGAAATGCATGGTGGCTGGGCATTCTGGGCTTTGCAGTATAGATACATCTGGAAAGCGTTTAGTTGGGGAAGATCCATTAAAAATACCATTAGATATTCAATTAAAGCTGATAGTTGAAAGTTTTCGGTTCTCCAGGGCTTTTAAACAATTGTCTAGAATTAATATAAGGGGCTTTTGATAAGGGTATTGCTTATTTTCTCCCCTTTTAAAAAGAAAAATATGGTGAAATATTTTTGGTGAATAGCTAATAATTGAACAGTGACAGTACTATCAAAGTTAATACACAGCAGTGATTAAAATACATTAAAAGCAGATATAGAGCCATGTAGTAGAACATAATGTTAATGTTCTAGGTAGTATTAATATAATGTTCTACATAGTATTAATATAAGATTAAGTCAATCCTCCTTTATTTTCTTCCTTGTGTTTATGATTTGGGCTAATCTCTCTTGAGACTTTTAATCTTTCACACATTATTTTAATCTTTCACATTAATCATTAAATTTTGATAAGAGTTAACGCAGAATAGAAATTAAATCCATTTTTGCCATGAAAGAATTGCATTCATCACCAACCTGCCCAAAATTTACACACAGAATAAGAGATGTTTCAGGCATTTTTTGGCTGCTTAGAAAAATACATATTTAAATGGGCATTAATATAACCTTTTGTTATTTTATAGTATATTTAGTATATTTTATTTATTTTCATTTGACTGAAGTCTAAACTTAAAGGTCTGCTTTTAGCAGTTACATTTTCCTTACTCTGTTCCTAATTACTAACTGAATTAGGAAAGTACAGTTAGAAAAATAATATTTCTGTTTGTTTGATCAACTCTTAAACCAGTAACACCTAATCATCCCTGAGCCTCCTACTTCTGCTTCTTGGCTGTGGAAGACAGTTATGGAGAAACATTACAAGCATATTAAAGACTTTAAGCAATGATTGATGGTCTCAGCCATAGTTATTGTTGCATTTATATATATTTATATAATATATACAAAACACTATTTTGAATAAAATAGTCTAAGACAGTGGTCACCAACTGACCACTGTCCGCAAGAAAATGTTGGTGGTCCGCAGAAAAATTATTTGCATTTTTTATATTGCACTAAATCAGGTGTCCTCAAACTACAGTCCCTGGCACAGATACATGCAATGAACATTTGTGTTGCTGCAGAGAGTCTCCCCCTTTGGTTTTTTTTTGTGTGGGTCAGAGGGGGGGAGAGAAATTCTAACTTGGGGTCTGCTTCGGGCTCCTGGTGCGGGGCTTTGGGCAATGGCCCGAGGGAAGTGCCGCTGGTGGTGAAGAACGGAGGGCCTTGTTCCAGTGGGACTGCATCATGGCCTGGAACTGGCTGACCATCTCAGCCCGCTGAGCCTCCAGGCGCCAGTACCTGGCCTTGCACTCCCACAGGTCTTCCCTCTGCTTGGAAAGCCTATGCTCGTAGTCCTCAAGTGAGGTGCTTCTACTGAGCCTCCTTCTCGGTCAGATCCAATTTGAACTGAGCCAGCTATTTTGCCAACTCTTTCTCATGGTGGCTGCTTAGCTCCAACAACTGCTTCCTGTTGGGTCCCTAAGGAGCCCGGATTGGCAGGCGAGGAGTGGCTGGGAGGAGAGGGGCGAGTAGAGGCTGGTGAGGCGCCCCTCGATGTGAGTGACATTGAGTTGGCCACGCCCACCCAGTCACATGACCACCTAGCCATGCCCAGCCAGCCAGTCATTAGGCAGATCATATTAGTGGTCTGCGGGGTTTAAAATTATGAATTTAGTGGTCCCTGAGATCCGAAAGGTTGGTGACCCCTGGACTAAGAAATGTTTTAAGAAAAGACAGTTCTTGTAGTTTTGGCAAGCTAGTTCAAACTTAAAAGTTAAAATCTGAGTGCACCTGGGTATGCAATTCCTTATCTGTTTTTAATATGAAACTTGCCTTTGAACTCATTGGACTTTGCTACCTGTTTGAAAAAGCAAAAAATGTAAATTTATTTTGTAAATTTGCCAAATCTGATCAAGTACCATATGATGAGGCAGATCCTGTTTTCTGTATCGAATATAAGAAATATATATGTGAACTTGTGAAAAGAAAATGAATTTAACATCATTTTGATACTCTAATATTTCAAATGCTCAGTGCTTAAAAATGGCAGAGACTAATGTGTCACAAAGAATAATAAACTGATAATTGTATACATTTCTATGCATTATGAGATGCATGCATTTGTTGTGTTGTTACATATTATGTCTAATTCCCTGGAATAAAGTTATTAAGATAACTAGAAGTATCTTTGAATTTATTTTTGATTTTTAACCTCTTTCTGTTTATATCAATCTAAAGTTGTCTTACATATTAAAAATAGAATATAAAACAATGCAATCAAAATAAAAACTAAAACTAAATTCTGTATCATTACCATTTCCTTACTATTTCCTTGAAAATCTTTAATCATGCTTCTGATGAAGAGAATCTTCAGAAACTTTTTGTGTGAAGATTAATGCAAAGAATGAGTTAAACCACTCTGCTTTCTTTCTACTATCTGTTACGTCCTTGCAATCTTCTCTTTAGTGGACCAACTGTTTCCTTGACTTTTTTCTTGTTATTTATATATAACTTTTATAAACTTTTTTTTATTATCTTTGATTTTTGTTGCAAGTCTTCATTCATTCTGAGCCTTTGCTTTCCTGACTTCATCTTTGCAGATTCAAGCTATCTGCTGTTATTCTGCCTTAGTTATGTGTCCCTCTTTCCATTAATATAAGTTAATGATTGAGTTAACACAAGGTGTCAGTCTCAACCCATTAAAGCTAATTTGAGTACAGACTGCACTCTTGGGGTAGGGAAGCAGAAAATTTCTCCAACTTACTGAATGCTTTCATAAGGCGTTAAAACAGTATAGTGGACAAGACAGAACTCTGAAGCACCATGGATCAATCATCTAGGTCAGTGATCCCCAACCTTTGCAGCTTGGCGGCCTGGCTGGGTGGGAATCAGTTTCAGGAACATACTCTAAATACACCTCTTACTGAATTTGCTCTGAAAATGAGTTTCATTCAAATGTACTGTATCTGGAACTTCGGGGCTTCCACAGTCTCAATTATCATACCCACAAATAAAATATTTAAAATTGGCCTATGATTATTATAAGAAAATCTTCTCTTTTTCACATACTTTCGTATTCTTATAGCTATCTCTTTTGAGCAGCTAGAAACACATTCCACATTCTAAGACATTGGTTGCCTGTCTTAATCATGGTGCCTGAACTAGAGTGGCCAATTAGGAAGGAAAAGGATTAAACAAATTGATGAGCGCCTCATCTATCTATCTATACCCTCTCAATGTCTTCAAAAGCTGCAAGCTATATGAACTGGGCAAGCAGCTGTCAAATTTACTGTGATCTGGAATGCAAACTGAGGTAAATCCAGTTGATTTAGCTTGCAAATACAGATGAAAATTGCTTACAATTAGTCTCTGAAAGTTCTAGTTCTTTTTCCCTTACATCTTGCTGGAGATGCTGTGCAGTGTGAAAAAACACCAGCAGCCTGTTCATCTATATATTATAGAGGCAAGTAAGCTCTGCATCCACTACTCTGGGTTGGGGTTTCAAATGGGCTTAAAATAGGCTCCATTTTTGATTGAATTTGATTCATTACAAGAATCCCTCATGCAGATACAATCTACATTACAAATGCTCTTTTATATTTGAGCTATTGTAATTAATATGATTTGAGATATTATTTTACTTAAAGCTGTCTCTATGAAGAAGCAAGAGGATATAGATTGCATTTCAAGATTTATAACATGGTTTGAATTTTGTAGCACTAGATTTCATCATATTGTGGATCTGCTGGCTATAACAGGAATTATTGGAACGTGAGCTTGCATAGAGAGGGAAAAAATCCTTGGGAAGTTTCTACCTTACATTTATTAGCATACTTACATCAAGAAATTTGGCTTTGTAATCTGAATACAAAAAAATCAAATGAACACTTAATGTAATACAATTATTCAGAAATAGTATATAGAAACATAGGGCTCTACAGTACAGAGATCCTGATTCAAAAATGCCTGGGAGATTACTGTATGTAGCACCTGCTAGGAATATCTTAAAGCAACTGTATCTTTTGTTGGATTCTGGTCCATAACTGATACACAAACCTGGGAAAAGATTATTTAATTTACAGTATTCCCAGCAAATGCTACCAAAAGCAGGCACACATTCTATAAACCATGTTTTCCTTTCAGAGCTGGATCTTTACATAATCCTAATAAAAGACTAGAAAACTGACTTACATTAAGTACAAGAAATATTTCTGATAATTGTTATCAGATGTTAACAGACATTCTCCAAAGTAGTATTAATGCAACTGTTAAGAATAGTTATTTCAATGCAAATATCAATGTGAACATGACAAGTCATATTTACATAGTTTAGAAATCTAAAGGCACTTGTTTCACTTTTTTCCATTACAATAAGCACCCATTACTATATCAAACAAACAAACAAACAAACAAACAAACAAACAGTAGAAATGGAAGTACTCATAATGTTTGCACAAGCACTACATGCAGCTATGCAGCCACTCTGGGATCTGTCTTATTACAAAAGAGATCTACAAAAACTCCCTAAAATTCATGATGATTTTGAGTTGAAGCACAGATTACTTGGTGAAATGGCTCTTTGTTTTACAGCTTTACAAGTAAAGCTGTAAACATAATAAGGTCATTTTATTTGCGTCAAAGTGCTTGTAATAGATGTTATGAAATCTAGGAGGGAAAGGATGCAGTCCAGAGGTGTTAAGAGGTAACTTGGTCCAAATATTACGTGTGAGAGAAAGAGGGTGAAAACAGCACTTCCCTAAAATTGTTCACAGAGTATATGGTAGATGCAGATACTACTGTCCTCAATCTGGCAAGATTCTGTCTATAAGTATGAAATAATAACGAATTCAGTTTGCAAGGTTCACCATGTGTCATTCTTAGTTTTGGGCCTGATATCACCTCTGTATTTATGAAATTTAATCATGGGCGGGCACTTCTAAGAAGCAGAGTGGGCACAAAAGTTTCTCTAGAACAGATAAATTAAAAAGTAAGCATTTCATGTGGAAATAGTTTATGAAGGGAAAACAAACAAGACCTTGCAAAACATCAGAAAAATTGATCTGATAAAAATAGACATTATCAATCTGAGTGGATAAATTGGATCTATGAAGCTGTGGAACACATTTAATTCTAATGTGTTCATTAGAATTAAATGCTAAGCCTTTGCTACAAGTGGAGATACTAAGGTAAATGGCATATGCTGGACCAAGATAAGTGTTTAGGCTGTTATTTATTTGCTGAATGCACAAGCTGGCCAATAACCATTTGTTTCTTTTGCGTTCAGAAATAATTCTGTTTCATATCAGTGTGATCAAGGCTTAAGAAATTTGGTTCAAGTTCCTGATAGGTTGCTTCTCAGCCATGAATTGAATGATTCCTCCTTTGGCAGGGGTAGTTTCCTTTTTTCCTAAAGGCAGCACATCCCTGGTAATTAGTTGGTAACGTATTTCCCATTCTCTTTTACTACGGTATTTTTAATAAAGTAAAACTCAACTCTAGGGCAACAAAAATAAACTAATTTTAGCAGAACAACTTTCTCTGCTTTCTGTACAAACCACCTTTCTGATTTCTAATCAATGCATTTCTTATAATACAGCCCAGTGCTGATTGGAAACCTTTATGGACTTTTTATGTGAAACTAAAAAAAATGAAATTACCGTACATGGTTTGGATCATTAGAAGATAAAATAATTATTTAAAAAATGTAAAAAGTGTTGTAACTATAGGGTAAAAGCTTAATGTACATTTATGCTTATAACTGCTATAAAAATAGCAGTAGCACTTAGACTTATATACCATTTTACATTGCTTTTCTAAGTGGTTTACAGAGTCACCTTATTGCCCCCAACAATCTGGGTCCTCATTTTACCGACCTTGGAAGGATGGAAAGCTTGAGTCAACCTTGAGCTGCTCAGAATCTAACTCCTGGAGTGGGCAGTGAGTTATACCTGGAATACTGCAATCTAACCACTGCGCCACCACGACTTTATAAAATCAGAAATCATTTCTTTATATTTCTTTTCTGCCCATGTTCTGTGCTTTTCCTATTTCTTTTCTTCCTTTTTATTCTAAACATTAGTTCTTGATAGTTTCTGTCATCTTTTAATTGTAATACTACATATATATATAAAAAAGTAAAGTTGAAAAAACTCAGAAGCCTACTTAGGAAAAGCTCTCCCTAGTACAAACACACAGAGGAAAATATGCAAATTTAAGGTAATTCCAAACAGATGGCCTCTTAGGGGGGAGGAGGAGGAAACCACTTGCAGATAATCTATCTCTTCTTCATGAAGACCTCAAAGAGTTACAAATGGGAGTGATGGTAAAGCCCTTGTATTATAAAATTTAGAATCGCCAGCACATATCATGATTGGTGCTTTTCAGGATATGAACATGGATGCAACTACGGAGGATGCTTCATAATGCAGGAAATGTGACAGACCTTCCATTTAGGATAAACTCGTGGCTGTCCTGTATAGAAGAAGCTCATAATAAACAAATACAAAACTTGTTCTCCATTTCTGCGTTGAGGCAGATTTTTGGGATTTAGCAAGAGAAGGGATGGTAGAGATAGGAAGCTCACACTCATATACAGTAGCTTCAAGCCAGCGAAGCATCTAGAGTAAATATTCAGCATTGTGTGACAGAAGAGGAGAAACCACTTGTCTTCATGATTCCTGGAAAACACACACAATAAAGATTAATCTAACATCTGTAAAAGTTTTTAACTATTTAATTGCTCAGGAATAAGAAGTTCATTTTTCTGCATAATTCCCGAAATAGTAGAATCAAAATTGCAAAATTGCTTAATGCATTGTAAGCCGCCCTGAGTCTCCGGAGAAGGGCGGCATATAAAAATAAATAAATAAATTAAAAAAAAAATGCCTGGAGAACATTTGGGAATCTCTAAACGGTAACAGAAAGATGTTTAGGATTTGAGAGTCCCCAGAGCCTGAAAATCAGAAGAAAGTCCTGGTGCACCTTCTCCAACTAACGTATTTTGTCACAAGGCATAAGCTTTCATGAGCTGTGCTTACTTCGCCATGTGTACAGAGTGATGTGGATTTAATAATATTTATTAGATGGGAAAATTACTATCGGACTTTTCTGATTTTTTTTTACTATTATGGATTATACAGAATTCCAAACGAGTTAGAAGGGACCTTGGAGGTCTTCTGATCCAAACCCCCTACTCAAGCAGAAAACCCTGTACCATTTCAAACAAATGGCTGTCCAACCTCTTTTTAATAACCTCCAATATTTGAATATCCACAACTTCTGGAGGCAGGGTGTTCCACTGATTAATTATTCTCACTGTCAGGAAATTTCTCTTTAGTTTCAGGTTGGATCTCTCCTTGATAACACAGTTTATCTAGCTCATTGATTAATGGCTCTCCTCCTTTATAGCCCTCATAACTCCTGGTTTAAGACTACATTTCAGGGATGAAATGCTCCCGGTTCGGACTAGATCGCCCAATCCGGTAGCGATGGAGGCGGGTGGTTCGGAGAACCGGTAGCAAAAATCCCTGCCCCCCCATGCCCAGCTGAGCCGCATAATCATCAGAGGCTTTTTTTTTACTTTTAAAAGCATTTTTTCTACAACCTCTTCGGCCAAAAAAATGCTTTTAAAAGTAAAAAAAAAAAGCCTCTGATGATTGCGCGGCTCAGCTTGGATCGTCAGAGGCATTTAAAAGAAAAAAAACCCATTTTTTCTTTTAAATGCCTCTGACGATCCAAGCTGAGTTTTTTAAAAAGCCTCGACTGATCAGGCAACTCAGCTGGGATCGTCAGAGGCATTTAAAAGAAAAAAAACCCTTTTTTATAAAGCATTTTTTTATAACCTCTTCCCTGAAGATGTTGTAGAAAAAATGGTTTTAAAAGTAAAAAAAAAAAAAAATGGCCACGCCCACCCAGTCACATTACCCCCCCCACCAAGCCACGCCCACAGAAGCAGTAGTAACAAATTTTAGATTTCACCACTGCTACATTTGCTACATTAGTAACCCAGACAAAAGTTTTTATTCTCACCATTGGTTGATAGATCTGTTGCTTTTGAATCTTGAGCCTAATGATGGCCGTGATAGCTAAGGATACTTCAAGAAACACAAAGATGAGGAACACAGAGTTCAGGCCAAATGACAGCGTCTGTGGGCAAAATCACATGCAATTCTGCTGATTACCACCACTTCACCTGACTGTAAATTCCTCTCTTATATAAACCATAGAATTGAAAACATTATCATTATAGTTGTTTGGGAACTACAGGAATTTATATTTTAGTGAAGTGAAGAGCAATTAATTAACTTAAAACCCAAATATTACTCAATTATTTAATTTAGTTACATGATATAAACTTAGCTTATATGTTGATAACTTGGAGGTTATTTGCTCTTTTTGTACCACCTCACTCAAGAGTATTGCCTGAGCCCCTCTGAAATTAAAAGGGGGGTACAAGTGAAGACTACAGGAGTCACCTACTGTGATCACCTCAGTCAGGAAGTCGGAGGGGATGGGCTTCTGCTTGCCTCAGATTCATCCTTCCCATGCGAGACAAGTGCTTTTCCAGACTTTTGCCTAGGGTAGCACCTTACTTGAATAGGCAGGTGGTGACCACATTAGGCTTCTTTGCTTCTTCAGGTTTTTAGTTTCTTTTTATTCTTCTTTTTAGTTTCTTTCTGTTTCCCCCAAAATAAGACATCCCCTGATAATAAGCCCAATCGGGCTTTTGAGCGCATGGCAATAAGGCCAAGCGCTTATTTCAGGGATCAAAGAAATATAAGACAGGGTCTTATTTTTGGGGAAACACGGTAGCAACAGCACTTAGACTTGTATACTGCTTCACAGTCCTTTTCAGTCCTCTCTAATTGGTTTACAGAGTCAGCATAACTGATTCTGTATAGACCCAACAATCTGGGTCCTCATTTTACTGACTTTAGAAGGATGGAAGGCTGAGTCAACCTTGAGCCTGGTGAGATTCAAACTGTCAAATTGCAGGCAGCCAGCAGGCAGCAGAAGTAACTTGCAGTACTGCATTCTAACCACTGCGCCGCCACAGCTCTTATGTTAGCTTCTTCTTTGTATTTCTAGTTTTCCTATTTTTTTCTAGCTACAAATCTTTTTTTTTTTAAATTTTATTAACATAAACAAACGTAAAACACAAATACATGTAAACACTTATACATTAACAAAGAGTCAATCGACTAAATTCTAGAAAACCTTCGCATCGGTGATTAATGTCCATTTAACCAATTTTCCTTAATCATACTATTTACAAATTTACTTGCTTATACCTTAATATATTCATTGAAGTTCAGCAGTATCTTTCCTAGCTACAAATCTATTGAGCAAATTTTTATGAAGATTATGAAGACTGAAAAAGCAGCAAGCCATCAGGATGCACGTCCCTCCCTTCAGATGAGATCTTTTCTTTAAGCTAGCAACTGAACAGTGCAGGCAGTGAAGAGTTGCATAGAATGTGCATGGTTATGCTCATAATAATTACTGCTGCATTATGGGAGATGATAAGCAGGAAAGTGTTGCAAAGAAATAAATGCTAAGATGGGAAGGTTGAATAAATCAAAATTCAAGAAATGATATCATGAGTTTCTCAATCAGTATAGAAAGAATACAGTAATTGGATTTAGACACTATACTCAGAAATAATGTTTAATTCTGACTGTATGGACCCAACCACTGAGAATTGATAACACTAATTTGTGTCTTAGGATGTTGTATGTATTTAGTTATTTGCAGTTTGCTTATCAAATCATGGTAAATCATTAAGGAAATCATGGCTTAATGTATCTTAACTCAGTGCATTTGTTTCTAATTAAAAATACCTGTGTAGCATAATTTAATTATAGTTTTGCAAGTGACACAAAAACAGTACAAAACAAAATAAATCTCATAATAGAGAACAGGGCTTATATCTATATCAAATTTAGACAAGTTGAAGAGTCTTGTAAGGTCTGAACCTTACTATGACAGAATCATTTCAATTGCTGCTACGTACACATGAAGGTAGTTCAGGAATTTACCTGATGAAAATTTCGGCAGTAGTGACTGGGTTTCCAGTCACATGGGTTTTCTTCTTTAACAGTTTGTGCAATCTCAATACCATGTAGGATTATTGCAACCAGTCCAACTACACAAAATGTCACGTTGATAAAGAAAGCAGAATGCACCTACATCAATATATTAGATAAAGGTTAGTTGTATAACTCTTAGAAGCATCTGTCTATATACTACTAAAACTCTTGTTGTCATGATCTTTAACCAGGCAAAATGGTGCATCACAGGGCAACCATTTTTGAACCAAGGTACCTTAAACGGACTAACTTACAGAATGAATCCAAAATACAGGACTCATGACTCCCGAATGAAATTTGAGAAAGTTGTGGCTGCTTCATGGTACTGGCTGCTGCTGTAATGATGGGCTGCTGCTCCGGTCACATGATCCTTATTTTCAACATTTTGTGACAGTTTCCCAGACAGATTCACAATCCTTTGCTCCCTCCCCCTCCCTTGGCAGCACCCATTTATCTGTCTGGTGAAATGGGAAAGGGGAAGGAAGGAAGGCAACGAGGAAGGGAGGAAGGAGAAAAAATAAACCTCCACATATCTTCCCCAGCCCATCCACCTGTATTTCTCCAGAGCTGAGCTGCCTACTCAACACCTTCCATGACCCACACCATCCTTCTCCCTCCTCCACCTGGCATTCGGTTCCTTTTCTCCTGCATATTGCCTCTCCTTGCCTCTTAAAAGCTAAAATAGTGAAATGATAGCATGTCAGTAATTCTGATTTCTACTAATAGGAAGAAATTATACCATCCGTAAACTCATTTAATCTAATTTAAAGGGAGAAAACAGTTTTGCTCCAGTTTCAACTAAAACAATGCAGAGCTAGGAAGACATTGACCTAGTTCCCCAAAACAGGTCGGCATATGATCAAATGTCCAGAGCTGATTCTAAACTGGTGCAAACTCTTCATGCAGACATTCCTTTAGTTATCTTTGTCAAATGTGAGTCTTTTCCCATTTGAGGCTAATTGCAGCACAAAGGCACCAGTGAATCCCCCCCCCCCAACCACCTCATGATATTGCTTTCAAATAACCTCCATCTCAGATGTGAGACAGCCGTGAATTTTCTTTAACTATATTGGTGTTAAAGTAGTGTTCCTTCCCTTAATCCAATGCTGGTTTTCCTGTAGATACAATCTAACATGTGTCACTAACCATTCTCTTGGTGGCATATTCAGATAATTCCTTGAATTTGCTTAGACACTTTATACTATCCTGTTTCCCTCAAAATAAGACATCCCCTGATAATAATCCCAATTGGGCTTTTGTGTGCATGGCAATAAGGCCAAGTGCTTATTTCGGGGTTAAAAAAAAAAAAGACAGGGTCTTATTTTCGGGGAAATACGGTAGTGTGGGCAAGCATCTTTCCCTCTGTTCTCAGGCACTGTCCTCCAAGATTATTTTGCTTTGGGCTGCAGGATGATTCAGTTCTTTCAAGGGGCCTTTCCTCTGTACTTACTAAATCTCTAAGTCAATCCCCATCCCAGAGACCTGAATCAGCCCAAACAGGAATTTTTTAGTGGGCTGCAAGGGTAGATGAGAGCAGTGAAGTAGTGAAGCCAGCTCTCTCTTTATTACTTCATGCTAAGGTGGCTTTACCTGAGGGAGAGAAAACAAAGCCAGACTGATAAATCTGGTGACATACTCACTAGCAGATCAGACTGTCTTTTCTCAACTTCTAACAACAAGGACCCAGTGATCAAGAGCTACAAAAGCAAAGAAAAACAAACAGAAGGTATAAGGATGAGCCTATTTTACATTGCAGAACCAGTGCTCCTAGAATCAGGCTGTTCCTACTAGACATTTATTAATTAACTCGATTTACATCCCTCTTCCTTACTCAAGCACTAAGTGCTGAAGGCAACTAAAAGATGAGAAAAAGCTTATTCCAGTTTCCCTTATAGGTAGGTCAAGGCATGCCAGTTGAATTTGTGTGAAATATGCTCAGAAACTTACACGTCCTCTATATCAAAGTATGTATCCCTTAACCTGGTGTCTGGCTTGCATTGGATTTTAACTTCACTGCTTTCTAACCAGCACTGATATTATGGGAACTGAATTCTAAGATATCTGGAAAGCACCAAGTTGGAAAAAAATGTGTAAGGAAAAGTTTGTGCTGAACAAACATATTGTCTACTGGGGGGGGGAGGGGTTTTTTTAGATCTCTCCCTGATTCTGAAACTATACAGAACCCTGCAGAAGCTTCTACAGACTGAAGATTGGTAAACCTTTGTGCTTCTCAAAAAGTTTGCTTACCAGGATCCCAGTCCAGAAGTAAATGCCACTTTGCACAGTGATGGTGAAGTTTTCTTGAGCTGCTGTCAGGGCAATCCCAAAGCTCACCTGGGTAGCTCCAAAAATAATCTGTAAGATCTGAAGGAAAAAAAGAAAAGAGGGTGCGAGTAATATACACTGCTCAAAAAAATAAAGGGAACACAAGCAGAAGACATCCGAGATCTGAATGAATGAAATAGCCTTATTAAATACTTTGTTCGTAACATACAGTAGTTTTGTGTTCCCTTTAGTTGTTTGAGCAGTGTATAAACTACTGTATGTAAAGAACAAAGTATTTAATAAGGCTATTTCATTCATTCAGATCTCGGATGTCTTCTGCTTGTGTTCCCTTTATTTTTTTGAGCAGTATATTTAGATGTCTAAAGCATTAACATCACCATCTAACAAACCCAAGGAGTATTTTGTGCTATGCAATCCCAAATATGTCAAAAGTTTTAATGAGAAATTTCCTACAAAATCACATTTTTCCTCTATTAGAAAGAGTATTTTGAATAAGAGAGCAATATTTTAAAAAAGGAGTTTGGTGGGAGATGAAAACCACACTCAGAATTATAAATAAAACCAGTACCATCATCTCAACTAAATGGTTAATGATTAACTCCTTAAATATGTTCTTGGGATTTCAGCACAGATTATTTGCAAGGGCTGTATCTGGAGATAGACCATCCAGTGCCCTCCTTGTGTTGCTGCCTTCTCCTCCTCTGGCTTTCCTTTTCTTTTTTAAATACAATCCTCACTTTAAAAAAAAAAAGAAATGTAGAATGGACTTTGAGCATTGGTTAAGGAAAAACCAAGCCATTAAGAGGGGTCTAGCAATACTGACTCCTTTAGGGATGCCATGCTAAAAAGTAGAAGTTCGTCTCCAAGGCCCTCCAAAACCAAAAATCTTTCTAAGTTTGCAAGCAGTCCAAAGTTATTCTTATATATCTGATTACCAACAATCCCAATAGAAGTAGTACAATAGCAAAAAATATCTGCTAAAACCATATTAACACAAAAATAACTGTAATGTCTTTGAGGTATAAGCTTCTTATTTAGGGATTATGCAAAAAATGTAGGTGTAGCAGTCCAGGTAGTAGGTTCTACTAGAATAGAACTCGGGAATACGGAGAGGAAGGATTAAGCCATGTTCTCCCTCTACATAAGGAACTCCAAATAAAAATGTAGTGTACCTTTCGGTTGCTAGCATAATCACATAAAAATGAAAGTCTGTGATTCTACTTATAATTCAATTTGACAAGTCTTTCTTGAATGGTCTTGAGGACCTGAGTTGTTTCACACAAAGAAATGGAGAGGCCTTCACAGAATTTGGGCTTAATTGGACAAATCTAGAGGGCCTTACCCCAATCACATTGAGCAGAGTATTCTTGATCTTTTTGTTATGGGTTAGTAGGAACTGAGATGCCGCAGAAGCAGAGTCAACCACTCTGACTGTAGCTGTCGGTGTTGGCAGAGAACCTGTCTGTTGGACCGTTTGAGTGATGATTCTCACATTTCCATGCTCTGTCACAGTGCTGGCCATTTCTGAAGAAAACCAAATGCATAATTAGCAAGAACCAAAATGAATGTGTTCCAGTTTATAAGAATCCCGGTGAACTGATATTTAAAATAAATCTGACCAATTCAAAAAATAGTGGAATTGTTTTCCCATTATATTTGATACATTACACCGCTTTCTAGCCTAGTGCCTTAGCCATTAGACCAAATTGGCTCAGATTCCAATTAACTACCATTCCAATAAATGTTTCACAAAGCTCCCCATCCTATATCTGTTTGTTTGATTTCTATTTCTAAGAATTTTATACTAGTTTTCATTACAGTAAACACAATTTTATTATTTTTAGCCCATTTATCTAACCTTACCTAGATGATTTTCAATTTTTTCAAGAGGGGGATATATAATTTTTGCATCATTTACAAATTTGATAAGCATTTCTGCTACTTGTTTACCAAAGTCATTGACAGAGTGGAAAGGGTGGTAGGTCCAGAACTGAACTGATATCCAACTTAATAAGCCACTTCAGTTTTGCAACCAAGTGTCTACCTAAACAAGAAGCACCAGCTTCACTAAACCCTGTTATTAACACAGCTGCCTGCAATTTACTGCTGGTTCGAATCTCTCCAAGGCTCAAGGTTGACTCAGCCTTCCATCCTTTCTAAGGTAGGTGAAATGAGGACCCAGTTTGTGGGGGCAATAAGCTGACTTTGTATAAATATACAAAAGTATGAAGGCTATTGTTTAACGCATTGTAAGCCGCCCTGAGTCTCCGGAGAAGGGTGGCATATAAATCAAATTAAAAAAAAAAAAAAAACCACAGTAGCAAGTTTCAAAGCTGATCACAAGTTGATTACTTTTAGGAGTGATTGGTGCTTCCAATCAAAAGGTTTTATTGTGCAATTTCTTACTGCATTCATAGGAGTCCAGAGGGTTTCCATATTTCATTATTTT
Source organism: Pituophis catenifer annectens (assembly GCF_029215685.1). Taxonomy (NCBI): domain Eukaryota; kingdom Metazoa; phylum Chordata; class Lepidosauria; order Squamata; family Colubridae; genus Pituophis; species Pituophis catenifer. The sequence goes on along the minus strand of NW_027256881.1, from coordinate 237,972,717 downwards.
CCATGTGTAACTGATCCACCTCCTTCATATAACAATGTGTATCACTTAATAACCATGGTATAAAAGATTGTAAAACAGGCTGTGACTCTCTTCATGACATCATTTAGCAAAGACGGTCCTAATTGTGGTCGTAAGTCAAGAACTATCTGTACTGAATAAGGGGCAATTTTGTGGGTTCAGACAGCACCCTAAGCTCAAACTAAACATTTTGGCTTAATGAAATGTAGGATTCCAGCCGATATTTATGGTGCTTCAATCAAAGGTTTATTGTACAATTTCCTACTGCATTCGTAGGAATCTGGAAGGTTTCCATATTTCATTATTTTTCATGTGTAACTGACCCACATCCTTCATATCATATTCAGAAGCCTTCCATCTGAAAGCTTACGAGAATTACAGTGTGTTTCCTAGCCCTCTTATTAAAGATAAAGCAAAACAAGTTTTTAGAAAGAACATTTTCTATTTCTTCCTCTTTAGGAGTTGATTTCACCATCTCCACAGACATTTCATGTTTTGATTTTGGGCATTGGCCCCAGTCAACCTGTTCATCGTGTATGTGAATTGCTTGATTCATTCTTGATTGTACAACTGAAAGGAAATGAAAATAGCAGCATATGACTGGAAATTTGGCAGAACCTTAGGGTCGACCTGGAAGAGATGCCATTAAGACAAAGAGCAACTGCATTAACGGACTTTCCAAAGCAAATAGGAAGACCCAATCCAGATGGACCGCCTGGGTGGGGAATAGAGGATCCCACCAGTGCTCCAAAGTGGAGCTAGGACCTTACATCTGAGGATGGGATCTCATCTACCTTGGCCCTCCAAAAGCACAGGCCAGATTTTTAAAATGATCAACCTACCAACGACTCTGCTGCAAAAGTCCACCCTCGAGGACAAACTGCCAAAATTGAAATTCTAGCCTGGATACCTGTGTGCAGAACGCGGAACCCTTTCCCTGCTCAACTCTGATGCCAATACTACCGGGGCCTCTGCGCTTGCTGCTTCCTCCTAACTGAAATCCGTATTCCTTCTCCACTACACTCTTGCTAATAAAGAAGATCTAATAAAGAAGATCACAACTGATTGTTTAGGTGTGTGCTCTGACTCGGCTTTGCCTCCGACCCTCCCGCGTAGTTTCTTGTTTTCCCCACACCCGCTCCTTCCTCCCACTGAAAAACACAGCGCCGATCTATAAGGAGCCGGAGAGACACTCACCCGCGAGAGAGCCGCTTCTTGCCTTCTCTAAGCTAGCAAGCCTTGGCCGGCACTTGCCACAGACCCCAAACTCTTTCGTTCCCCGCGTCGGTTTCCCGATCCCGAGACCAGGCAGCTGCGGTCGGTACCCCTTGCTGACAGTTTCGCTCGCATCACTTTTCCGGGAAAGAAAACGGAACGGAGGTCAGCAGGGGCGGCGAAACACCGAATCTCGCGTCTGCGCGCGCGCAAAGAGGTTGCTGTTGCTATCCCAGCTCCGGAGTTCTTCAGCAGCGGCTAATTTGGGGATATTTCTCAGAAATGACTTTATTCCTAATAAAAGTGCATGTGCTATTTTAGGGAAATGTTGCTTTATAGGATTTATTTGTTTTGTCTGTCTGTCTGTCTGTCTGTCTGTCTGTCTATCTCTACTACCTACCTACCTACTTACCTACTTACCTACTTACCTACTTACCTACCTACCTACCTACCTACCTACCTACCTACCTACCTACCTACCTACCTACCTACCTATCTATCTATCTATCTATCTATCTATCTATCTATCTATCTATCTATCTCTACCTACCTACCTACCTACCTACCTACTTATCTATCTATCATCTACCTGTCTGTCTGTCTGTCTATCTATCTCTACCTACCTACCTACCTACTTACCTACCTACCTATATCATCTATCTATCTATCTATCTATCTATCTATCTATCTATCTATCTATCTCCTAATTTCCTAATTCTTAACCACCCACTCCTTTCAGGACAGTGTACAATATTATTAATAAAATTAACATTAAAATCAGACTTGATTTAAAATTTAAAAGTTTTAAAATTACAAACATAACATTACATTTCAAAAAGTGAGAAATTCCAAGATTGGGGGGGGTAGCAGTTGTTAATACAGGTGGGGAGCAGGGAGGAGTACTCCTGGGGTTGGCCAGCCCCATCGTTGTATGGGACTCTTTATCCCTCAAGCAAGGCCCTCCAGTCAAGTTTTCATCCCTTTGTAATAGGCATGTAGGGTGTGTCATTTAATGGGGTGAACATTAATTTTTGCAATTTTTTTTTCAGTGAGGGGTTCTAAAAATATGTGTTTTTACACCAAGAATTCAAATGTGTTGTTATTTTTGCAGCTCGACAATATTTAGCTTGGTATGGTTAATCCATGTCTCATCATATACCCCACAAATACTGTTAAGTTTATTTTCTCAAAATTACACCTACAAAAATCGACTTTTTTTCTACATCTTATCTAGCTAAGCAAAAAATAATCCATGCAATCCTAAACTAACATCAGAAAGCAATTATCTGAGTTACCAAAATGTTTAAGTGAGTTTCATCAAGTCTTGTTTTGATTCGTTCTTCGACATCAGCCTCCAACTTGCTTCTTTTGTCTCTGATATAATCCTCATGTTTCTCACGTGTATACACTCTGGTTGCTGCCTCTGTGACCTGTTTCACGCATCACTCTATTGATTGGGCACGACAGTGGTACTTGCATTGGTTCATTGATGAACTTCTTTATTTCTGCTGTAGTCAGTTTGCACGTCAAAGATGGCTCATATACTCCTTCAGACCAGTCAATCAGCTCCAGCAGAGTGGATGCTCTGGCTTGACCTCTACCCAGTGCATGGCCCCACCTTCACAGCCAGTATTAACAATCATAGAATCTCCTCCAATGGCCTTCAGGCTTTTGTCAATGCCTTTCTTCTTCACGAAATACACCAGGTTACCTGGAATCACTTGGGCAGGTTTCCCGGTTTTTGAGCCTTTCTCTGGAGTGAAATGATAACGGAATCTTCCACCCAGCTCACTGCACACAGAATAATGTTCTTTGATGGTTCTGGGGAATTGCTGGTCAGAATTACTTTCTGGAGAATTGCTGGTCTGAAAAGTTATGATATTTGTGTAGTTATTTACCAAGCACATCTAAATTATATTAAAGTAACCAAAATACCTTTACAATCCTCAAGGCATGTCTCAACGTTTGAGCACCCCTAATGTTTGAAAATTGAAAGTTGAAAAATTTGACATGCCCTAATAGGCAGCTCCCCATCAGCACTCCAAATGGTTGAATATAATCATGCTGAGCGATGCAGTAGCTGTAGGGTGGAGAGAGGGAGTCTTGCCAAGGATTTCCCAACAAGCTGCATTGCTGAGTCAGGTTCTGCCTTCTAGCTCAGAAACATTGTTTCTTCCCTTTGTAAGTCATGCAAGTCAGGGTTTCTCTATCTTGGCAGCTTTCAAAATGCATTTGAAAGCTACCAAAAGTTGAAAAATACTGATCTAAGTGACTCTAGGCTGTATACAACATGTTAGAGCAGGGGTCTGCAACCTTAAATATTCAAAAAGCCATTTGGACCCGTTTCCCACAGAAAAGAAAACACCGGGAGCCACAAAACCTGGGTGGGCATGGCCAACTCAATGTCACTCACTTCCACCAGTCATATGACTACCCCTAGCCATGCCTACCCGGCCAGTCATTAGGGCAGAGAACCCATTGTTAAAAAACACCGGGAACCACAAAATCCTTTTGACATCTCTCTCTCTCTCGCCTCCCTCCCTCCCTCTCTCTCTGTATCTCCCTGTCTCTGCCCTGGCCGCTTCTCCATCCCCCATCATCGCCCTTACCTTCTCAGGCCAGGCAAGGAGTGACTGGGAGGGGAGGGCAAAGGGTGGGGCCAGCCAGTGGTGGGATCACCTGACAGGGAGCCACAGCAGAGGGCCCAAAGAGACGCATGTGGCTCTGGAGCCACAGGTTGCTGACCCCTGTGTTAAAGCAATGAAATAAGTCGAAAGCAATGACAAGCAACAACAGCAGCCAAAATCTGTTTGTCAGGGAAGGAAATAACAAGCACCAAGGAATAAAATCCAAAATCACTGTGGCGAGAGGCCTGCTGAAAAAAATGGATTTTAAAGGCTTCTCTAAACCAATACAGGGAGGAAGCTATTTAGATTTTGGAGGAGATACAATCTCATAGAGCAGTAGGGGAGGGGACCACACACAAAGAGCCCATGTCCAAGGTCCACCAGATGACCTATTGTTGTGAGGGCTTGTGGAAATGGAAGATGGGCAGAAGAGATGTTGCCTTGGGAAAGATCAGCTAAGAGAGGGCAGAGCCCACAGTCACATAAGGAATGGACAATCAGGCTCAGAAGGAACACTCCCCACCCACCCCCAGGCTGTAAAGGAGATGGTGAGAGATTGTATTGGTGGTCCTCGACGTATGACCCCAATTGAGCCCCAAATTTCTGTTGCTAAGTGAGACATTTGTTAAGTGAGCTTTGCCCCATTTTACAGCCTTTCTTGCCATAGTTGTTAAGTGAATCGTTGCAGTTGTTGAGTTAGTAGCATGGTTGTTAAGTGAATCAGACTTCCCCATTGACTTTGCTTGTCTGAAGTTCGCAAAAGGTGATCACATGACCCCAGGACACTGCAACCGTCATAAATATAAACCAGCTGCCAAGCGTCCAAATTTTGATCACGTGACCATGGGGATGCTGCAACGATCATAAGTATGAAAAATGGTCATAAGTCACTTTTTCAGTGCTGTAGTAACTTTGAACGGTCACTAAATGAACTGTTGTAAGTCGAGGACTACCTGCACTTTAAGACTTAAACATTAATCAATAATGCAGTTATTCTGTACATACATTTAATACGGCTTTAATTTTTTTAAATGAAAAGATTCATAGTCCCATTCTAGATATTAGCCTTCTGCAACTTGGCATTCTCCAAATGTGGCACTTCCCAGCCAGAATGGTGAAAATGTTTATTATCTAGCAATTTGAACCACTGAGGTCTGAAAAGATCTGGAGAATGTTCTGCTAAAGAAATTTGAAATTTGGAATAGGTATTTATTGAGACGTGAACCCTGCTGTTTATTTATTTGTATTCCACCTTTATCATATTTACAAATAACTCAAGATGGCAAACATATCCAACATACCTCCCTTCTCCTATTTTCCCCACAACAACCACCCTGTGAGGTGAATTGGGCTGAGAGAGAATGACTGGCCCAAAATCGCCCACCTGGTTTTCATGGCTAAGGCAGGACTAGAACTCACAGTCTCTCACTTTCTAGTCTGGTGCCTTAATCACTAGATCAGACTGGCCCCCTCGTTGCTTGGAGAGTGCTTTCTAATAATTGGTTTAAGGAAATTCCAGAGACATCTTTCATTGTTCCATTATGTAATTTTATGAGAAACTCAGATATTGCTCAACTATACAGCATTAAATATTGCATAAACCTTATGTTGTCCTGATATGCTTCCTTTCCTAAGAGGCATTCAATGCACGCTTCTCCTTATTATCTCTGGATATTAGGTTAAAAAACAGTGAATGACCCAAAGCTCCTAGTCATTGAAGGATGGTTTGCCCTGCTACAGGAAATCTTATTAACACCATCAAAGTATTGCAAGATATTACAGTATTGCAATACTAGATTGTATTGCAATACAATCCATATACGAGAATGGTCTTAGTACATGTAAAAGCTGAGACTGTGAAATGCAAGAAGAAAATCAAGACCTTCCACTTCAGCTATATCTTCCACAATGTGGTCCTTGATGCATTGAATTGTCCTTTCATACTACATGTTTTCCTTTAAAGAGGCAAACAGGGGAAATGAGGTTTGGAAAACTTGGATCCAATACTATATTCTTGGGTGAAAAGACCTGCCATTTCTCACTGCTGGTTGGTTAGGTTGGGAGTGAAGGGGATTGACCCCAAGGGAGTCCCCAGAGCTCCAAGCTGCCTCTTCCAACAGCAGAGATCTGGGGTGTGTGTGTGTGTGTGTGTGTGTGTGTGTGGAGGAGGAGGGGGAGATTAAGTGGTTGCACAAACAATGAAAGTTCATGAGAAAAGGGAAGGAAAAAATCAGCAGATTTCTATTCCTCTTTCTGAAAAGGATCCAAGTAAATTCACAAGTAGAGCTATTGTCCAATTTACCCTCTTGTGAAGGTCTTCAGGAAGACTTCTCCCTACATGACAGACTTCATTTCCTTAATCCTGAGTTTCCTTTCTTTCTCCAAATAATATAAGCCTCCCCTCAACACAGTGCCCTCAAAATCTCACACATTAAGAATGAGTTTGTACATTTTACTAGGACACAGTTTACTTAAAGATGGCTTGTGGAACACCCCCCCCCCCCAATGTATTACTTTAGTAAGTGAGCAACTATGGCTTACAAACTAACCTGGCTACTTTCTCATCATATTTTGGGATGTTCTGTGTGGATCATCAGATCCCACCAGGAGGATTTAGAGAAAAGTCACATTAAAACCAAAAACAATAAAGTTGGCCAAAGGGCAAATGGGGAGCTCTGCTAAAATCTGTGCTTGGCTTCCCCCTTTGTCCGTGCAAAGCAGCTAGTGCCTTCCCAGGCAAGCAGGAAGTGACTTTTGAAAGCATTCTCACTTTGCTTGCGCAAGGCCCATTGAGCATGATCAGAGCCACCAAATTGGAGAACTCTGTGACAGATGCTTAAAAAGTCAATGATGAAAAGTAGCTAGCCTATTTATTACTTCCCTAACTCTATCCCCAATACAGCAGGTTTTTTTGCAGTGCTTGTCAGTTATCTCCCCCCCCATGTGACTTTCTCTTTCCTTCCTTTCTTAGAAACTGAGAACTATGACTCAGACGGAGTTCCAGAGGACTCTGCTGCTGCCTAGGCTGAGGAGGAGGAGGCAAAGAACCTGGGAGACATGTTAGGAAGCTCTAGCAGTGAGGAGGCAGCCTTCAGCGGACACAAACACTGCAACAAATTTGCATGCTCAAGTTTAATGATTTTAAATTTCAGAACAAATCTATTCATTCATTTTCATAATTTGAGGCCATAGATTCTTGGATTCTTGTTGTTTAAGTTGCCTTTCCCCCCCACCAAGCATTATGCATCTTTTACCTGCTGGTCTCTTTCCACCTGAGTTTACACAATATATTTAAATAAACCACTCACAAATAATTTCAGTTGGAGTGGCTTATAAGCCTTGTAAAATGAATGAAAGGGATGGATTGATGGATGATAAGTAAGTAAGATTGGGGAGAAAATGACTTGACACAACCTTGTGCTACATCTGGCATTAAAGATACAATTCAGGTTCAAAAGGATTTCTTTTTGTCTTTCACCAGAAGGAAAAAGGAAACGCATGGCATCTTTTTTCTTCCCAGTGAAGCTGAAAAAAGTCATTGCAGAAAAATGGAACAATTGTGACCCTCTGCTGATGCACAAGTGTCTCCCTCTTATCTTCCAATGAAGGCCACTAGATTATAGAACTCTCTGTCTTTGCAGGGACATGTGTGTATCTTTGTAGGTCAGGAGAAGACTATATGGATATATATTTGTGCATAGAGATCTATCTCAAAACTCCCCAACTTTACTTACTCAAAATTAACCCCATCTTCTTCAGCATAACCTTCAAATGTTTAAAGATACTATCAGATTTCATTTTGTATCTTATATTCTCCAGGCAACTTTTTCCAGCTGGACTTCTTAAGTCTAGTTTTGGAAACTTTCAAAGCAATGATGCCCAGCAATAGACATCACTGGTCTTTGTAGTGAAATTTGGTCAAAGCAGAGTAGAACTGTGTCTACACTGGCTATTGATTAACTTATTTATCCTGTCCTTTTATTCTGGAGATCAAGACAGTGTACACAATGTTCTTCCTCTTTCTCCCTCTGACACCACTCTGTGAGATGGAGAAGATGGTCCAAAGTCACTCAGTAAGATAATATATTTATTTATTTATTCGATTTATATGCCGCCCTTTTCCGGAGACTCAGGGCGGCTTACAATGCGTTAAGCAATAGCCTTCATACTTTTGTATATACCTGCTTAGTAGGGCTTTCGCCCCCCCCCCCCCCACAAGCTGCAATATAGCTATTGCAGAAGCCCAAAGATGTATCTTTTTGTGGGAAAAATAGGCATGAACATGGCCAAAATATTTCTAGTGCAAACTTTTCACTGTAACACAAATCAATGAACTTATTTGCCACATTACTTACTTTTTGTGGTGGTGTGTAATTGGGAGAAGCAAGGTACTGTTTTCATCACATCACAATATCAAATCATTCTGAAGGATTTGTATTATTATGCAATTGTTAAACGTGAAAACTTGCTGTTTGTAAAGTTCTGCCATTGTTTGTTATTTTATTATTTTATTTTATTATCATTTATTTTTAATTGAAATATGGTGATTTGGACCATGAGTGCTTTAGAACCCAATTTATGGAACCCCAGGGCCCCCATGTCTATCATTCCCATCAGAGTTCAATAGAATTGGACAGCTATAACAAATTTAAATAAATAAATTCCCCAAAAGCATCAGCAGTTTTTGCCAAAATGAAAACTGTCATTTTGACTCATGAAATCACTGAGAATAGCAGTGGTTTAAAATAGTTCTTTATAAATGAAAAATCTTTCTGCCCAAGAATCTACAACAACAACAACAACAACAACAACAACAACAACAACAACAAAAATGTAGTTCTTTTTGCCCACAATGCTGCATTCACTATAGCCAATCATTTTAAATCATCTATTGGTCTTTTTGATTTAAACAATAAAATGTACATGCATTGGTATTCTAATAAAAATACCCCAAAGAAAAGAAATAATCTGAACTCATAATGAATTGCTAAACAGTGAAAGATATAAAGTGATTTGAGCCATGATTTAATTTTAAATTTAAGATTGTTGGGGGCAATATGCCGATTCTGTAAACCCCTTAGAGAGGGCTGTAAAAAAGCACTATGAAGTGGTATATAAGTCTAAGTGCTATTGCTATGATGACACTGTAAACCCCTTAGAGAGTGCTGTAAAGAAGTATGGAGCAATACTGTATATGTTTGGTTGCCATCAGTGGCCAACCTTCAAAGTCTCCTTTTATCATGTTTTTTATTAATCTACAATACGTTCCCACAAGAAGACCTCTTATGCTTAAAATTCAAATTCAAAATCTTCACATGTTTTAATAGGATTTTAAGAAATCCTATTAATTAATTAATTAATAAGGCTGCATTACTATTACTATTTTATCAGGTTCGCCTGATACGCCAGTTGCGTCCCTTTCTGGATTGGGACTCGTTACGCATGGTCACTCATGCCCTCATCACTTCCTGCCTGGACTACTGTAATGCTTTCTACATGGGGCTCCCCTTGAGGAGCACCCGGAGGCTCCCGGTGGTCCAGAATGCGGCCGCGCGGGTAGTTATGGGAGCAACGTGGCGCTCCCATGTGACCCCCCTCCTGTGCGAGCTGCACTGGCTCCCGGTGGTCTTCCGGGTGCGCTTCAAGGTTCTGATTACCACCTTTAGAGTGCTCCATGGCTTAGGACCGGGGTATCTACGAGACCGCCTTCTGCCACCAGTAGCTTCTCATCGACCAGTATGCTCCCATAGAGAGGGTCTCCTCAGAGTGCCGTCGGTCAAACAATGTTGACTGATGGCCCCCAGGGGGAGAGCCTGCTCTGTGGGGGCACCTGCCATCTGGAACGAGCTCCCCCCGGAGATACGGAGGATCCCAGATTTGCGCACTTTCCGCCGCACCCTCAAAACATTCTTATTCCAGCAGGCTGGTCTGGGCTAACCTCCCTTTTAATTGCTTTTAAATCTGTTTTATAAATTGGGGTGTTTTAAATCAGGCCAAAGTATTTAATGTATTTTAAATGGTTTTTAACGTTTGTATTATATGTATTTTACTTTTTGGCTGTTCACCACCCTGAGTCCTTCGGGAGTAGGGTGGTATATAAATTTAATTATAAATAAATAAATAAATAAACAAACAAATAAATAAATAAATAAATAAACTTTTAGTCTCCTCACCATTCCTATCACCCATCTCCTCCCACTTATGATGGCATGACTGTAACTTTGTTGCTTGTATCCTTACGATTTATATTGATTGTTTCCTGATTGCTTATTTGTAACATATGACTATCATTAAGTGTTGTACCTTATGATTCTTGACAAATGTATCTTGTCTTTTTATGTACACTGAGGGCATATGCACCAAAGACAAATTCCTTGTGTGTCCAATAAAGAATTCTGTTCTGTTCTGTTCTGTTCTGTTCTGTTCTGTTCTGTTCTATTCTATTCTTTAATTAGGATTGTTCTAATTAATTTCAAAATCTTATTCCCAGTTCAGCTGATCCATGGTTTTATAATTTTCCAAAATCAAAATTCTAATCAACCTTTTGCTATTTATTTAGAAAAATCCTTAAACTTGTATTTAAACTTCTTTCACTAAGGATTGAAGGAAACTCAGTTGATGTTTTCAGAATTCCTGATTCAAATGTCCCTAATAGCTGAAAAATTTATTAGAAAAAGAGGTATCTAGTGTCTTTTAGAAAGTGCCAATCATGGTTTGAACAATTTCTTAGACAAATTTATTGTCTATTTTTTCATTTCCTTGAGCTCTAAACCTGCCAGAGATCACTGTTTTGCAGACTCCTCATAAGGAGAAACTGCATAGATTACTTGGGGGCCTGAAGTCTTTTTCTTGTCTGGAGAAGATTACAAAGAACCAATCTATTCACTGGCTCTTCATTCCATCATGGCAGAGCTGTCTTCAGTTCACTATTACTTACTTGAAAGCCAAAATTTTCCTCCATCTTATGATTGTCCAATGATTTCATTCTGATCATGCCTATTCTGTAGTAATCTCTCTGGTCTACTGCCTCTTTCCACTGGAAAGAAGGGAGGAAGGAAGGGAGAAAAGGAAGGAAGGAAGGAAGGAAGGAAGGAGAAAGAAAGAAAGAAAGAAAGAAAGAAAGAGAAAGAAAGAAAGAAAGAAAGAAAGAAAGAGAAAGAAAGAAAGAAAGAACGAAAGAAAGAAAGAAAGAAAGAAAGAAAGAAAGAAAGAAAGAAAGAAAGAAAGAAAGAAAGAAAGGCAGTCTTAAATTTTCTGTAATCCAGTCTGGAGAAATATAGCATCAGTGACATTTATTTGTGTGCTAGAAATCTCACCCAGATTTTCTTGAAGGCTGCCTTTACATCTTTGTTGCGTAAGCTATAAATTAAAGGGTTGACCAGAGGGTTGATTACTGTATAAAACAATGCATTTGCCTTGTCTGAATTTGGAGTGTGTTGAGAGTGGGGTCTGCAGTACATGATAAAAATGGAACCATAGAAGAGAGTGACTGAAACCAAGTGAGCAGAGCAAGTGAAGAAGGCTTTACGTCTCCCTGCAGCCGAGCGGATGCGCACTATGACTGCCCCAATACCAATATAGGAGCTCAGGATCACAACTGTGGTTATTAACATATTACTACTAATAAGACCAGTAAGAATGAGTTCATATACTCTTGCGTCATCACAGGCCATCTTCACAAGTGGCACCACATCACAAAAGTAATGGTTGATGATATTTTCCCCACAAAAGTGTAGCCGAAAGGTGTTACCAGTGTGGGCAATGGCATTGGCAAAACCAGCGACATAGGAACCCACCACCAGCTGGATGCAGAGCTTCTTGGGCATGGCAGTGGCGTAAAGGAGTGGGTTGCAGATGGCCACAAAGCGGTCATAGGCCATGAAGGCCAGTAAGAAGCATTCAGTGAAGGTTAATCCAGCAGAGAAGAAGAACTGGGCTGTACAACCAGCAAGGGACATGTTGTTGTTCTTGGACACACAGTCAGACAAGATCCGAGGAGTGTAGACCGTGGAGTACCAGATATCCAGGAAAGAAAGGCTGCCCACAAAGAAGTACATGGGTGTGTGCAAGCAGGAGTCTAGGTAGATCAGGGCCATGAGACCGAAATTCCCAATCAGTGTTAGGGTGTAGGAGACCAAGAACAGCACAAAGAAGATTATTCGTAGAAATGGATCTGTTGTAAACCCAACCAAGACAAAATCAGTAACCAATGTCTGATTGCTTTTCACTTCCATTGCTTTCATAATCATAACCTGTTTAGAAAGGAAAGAGAACTAAGAATTTGGCAGATGTCAGTCGAGGAATAGAGAATTTGTTCAAAACCTTTGAAGGATGTATTGAACACAACAGCTTTGGTACAATTTTGCCAATGTTGTCCCAAACTGATTTTGTTTCTGCTTTTTGATATTCTATAACCATTTATAGGATGCAGGTCAAAATCATATGCACTCTGTGAGCTTTTCCAATTCTTTCTGAATGTAGATCTCAGCATATTTGAGTACTTGAGTGACGTTATTGGCTGTCTGAGCTTTAGGAGGCTTGGGGATAAGAAGAATTTTGAGGAAGACTAATCTGTGAAATTAGAGATAATCCTAGGGCAGATATAATGTGTAGCCACGTCTACATATTTGCCAAGATAACTCATAGACTTGCTCATATAAAAACAAAGAGTCAACCTAGACTTGAAGGAAACATTGGCTTTTCCCACAGGATACAGGGAAATGGAGGCATATATTCCACATGGATTCTTTCTCCTTAGGGCAGTGGTTCTCAACCTATGGGTCGGGACCCCTTTGGGGGTCGAACGACCCTTTCACAGGGGTCGCCTAAGACCATTGGAAAACACATATTTTCAATGGTTTTAGGAATAATTTTATGGTTGGGGGTCACCACAACATGAGGAACTGTATTAAAGGGTCGCGGCATTAGGAAGGTTGAGACCCACTGCTTTAGGGGATAAAGCAATAGCATTTAGACTTCTTTACCACTTCACAGTGCTTTTTACAACCCTCTCTAAGTGGTTTACAGAATCAGCATATTGCCCCCAACAATCTGGGTCCTCATTTTACCCATCTTGGAAGGATGGAAAGCTGGGCCTGGTGAGATTTGATCTGCCAAATTGCAGGCAGACAGCAGGCAGCAGAAGTAGCCTGCAGTACAGCACTCTCACCATTGTGCCAAAAAGGTTGGACAATGATTTCCCTCATTGAGGTTGTGTCTGGATTATTTAAGGGAGAATAAAGTGTAGGAGTTTCCTTAGTGGACCCAAGACATTTCAGTCAGCTGATTTGGAGATGGTTACATTATGATATGATTAATTGAAGAGACCCACTCAGGTCTTTGGGGTACATTGCCAGCTTCTCAAATAGCAGTACTGACAAGGAACATTTTTCTTCTGCTGGGCATTCGTCTCCAGCCAAAAGTTGGGTTTACAGTCTGTGAGGTGATAAATTAGATTTCATATATACTACATATAAATTAAACTCCATGATTTTACCAAGGCTTGGAAGAGAGAGAGGGTAAATCTGAATGTCTGTCCAGAATTAAACTCCTGCTCCTAACAAGACTAACAAAATCATCTATGCAGAAAATAATGATATGTTTGCAACTGCAAAGAACTACATTTTAAAAAAGAGAATGGCTTAAATTATAAAATCACTTTTAAATCTATGTAACCCAGATCTTTTTAATAATCTATTTGCTATGGGCACACGTAGGGAGAAAGAAAAGAAAAGAAAAGAACAAAAGATTAAGATGATCCAAAATTTACCATCCCAAATTAAAATAAACAAAAGCATCCTGGTAAAATAAACAAAAGCATCCTGGTAAAATAAACAAAAGCATCTCAGCCCAACTTTTTGGGCTGAGATGGAGAAGTCTTTTGAGCACTTGGCAGAAGAAACTGCAAAGCCTAGAAATATTCTTACTGCAATGCAGATCAGGTGAGAGGTGGGCTTCATAGTTAAGAGAGCAGGTATAACACTGTTTAAAGTTTGGGCTCCAGACAGGATGAGGCCACTGTATAATGGGGAAGAATATATGTAGTAGAGCTACATGCTGTTAACATGAATTGCAAACGTCATACATAAATACCTGAGAATCTGACGTTTTGCACATGAAAATTTGAACCTGTGTGATTTTAAAATGATAGATGCATTTTCAGTCTGTAAAAATCAAAAAAGGGAAAATGAGGTATAATTTTTGATATCAACACTTCACAAAGCAGGTTTGGGGGGGGGCTAGAATAATTCAAATCTAGTCAAAATATTTTAAACGTTGCAAAAATAATTCAATACTATGCACTCCGTCAACTGACCATCAGAGGAAACATTTCTTCATAATTGTCAAGGAATTGCTGCATCCATAGTGTAAATTTTTAAACAGATAATATCTTTTTAGAAAATCTGCATCTTGCTAAATGAACTTGTATGGATCATCATGCTAACTGGGAATTCTTACTTTCTTTAATTTATCTATTGTTAATGTCTTCCTGGTGTCACTGAGTGACCTCATTTCCAGCCAGTAGAGCAGCAGAAAAGATCTGCCCTCTTTCCTCATGCTTTTCAGCCAAGGTTCTTCCTGAGACTCATCTCATCAGAGGGTGCCATCTTCTGCATAGATCCCAATTATTGTCCCCGTTCCTCAAAGGTGGGAATAGTTCTCTTTCCACTTCATAGAACTCAGCAGTTTAGGTAATTAAACATTCTAAAGATGTGCTGTGAAAAGCTTTCTCTGTCCTTTCTCAGAACTCTACCTGGACTTTATTTTTCAAATCCTGTTTTAAGACATGTGTCAGAGGCAAGTTTGACTCCTACCTGCTGTTAGAGAAAGTGTGAAGAAATTGAAGGCTCACCATGCATGGATGCATGGACCTGCTTCTGGGGTGAATCGGAAGTCAGAAAAGTAATTTGCCTTCAAACTCATTAGAATTAGTTAAGTTCCAGATGGGGAAATTAAAATCTTGATGGGAATCTCCCTAAATCAGAGGGTTGGAGAATTCTGGGAGTTGAAGTCCACAAGTCTTAAAGTTGCCAAGTTTGGGGACCCCTGCCCTAAATTAAACCTGGAGATGCCAAACTTACCTCAATGAAGTGGAGTGCGTCTTCCCACTAAGTCTGTTTGGACAAGCTAAGAGATCACCATACATGGGAGCCTTGTTTTCCCAAATAGGGTGAGCACAATATACCTTCAAATTAAGTAGCCTCAGTTCCCTGTGGAGGTACTTAGACTGAGTCTTTCCTCTGATGATCTGAAGGTGGAACATTAGTATCATGCCAAAAGTTTTTTCTTAATTCCTCCAAAGGGAATTTCATCTAAGAAAAGAACGGGGAAAAACCACCATTCCCTACCCGAGATCTTCAAGTAAACAATCATCTTCCACATTTGAAGTTCAGTCATTTTATGTATTTATTTAGTATTCCATCTTATACAGTATCACTTGTCTCAAGGCCCTTTCTGGAAGAAACAGTGGTGTTTACACCTGATAATAGCCAGCCTTTTTATTATTATAATAAAGAACTATTTATTTAAATAGGTTTTAGAGAAAAACACAAAAAGGAAAAGAAAATAATAAAGACAACAATAACAAACTGAAGAGAGAAAAAAAACCAGATTAATAAGAAAGCTGCTAGTTAGAGTGGACGATTAACCTGACCTGAGTCCTGGTTCTAAGTCTAGATTCAAATCAAAACTAAATTAATAATTATGGCTTCATCATATTTTGGAAGTAAATGCCAATTCCTACATTATGAAATAAAGA
Organism: Pituophis catenifer annectens; assembly: GCF_029215685.1. NCBI lineage: Eukaryota > Metazoa > Chordata > Lepidosauria > Squamata > Colubridae > Pituophis > Pituophis catenifer. Next base: position 237,957,099 of record NW_027256881.1, on the reverse strand, counting down.
AAACCCTAAAGATCTATTAAATATTGTGGATTTTTTAAAAAATTGGTGCCTTATACCTCCTAAAAATATTTTATTTTTATGGATCCTTTAAGACCAGTTCCTTGAATACAACCCCCCCTTCCCCCCTAACTTCTTATGTTTCTAAAAGTTAAAAACACATTGTTTGGCAAATTCTCTTCAGGAAACAAACACACACAAACAAATATACACACAGCTTTGCAAAGTTGAATAGAAAAATATGAATATTCACCAACATAAACATTTTGAAGCAGTCCCTGTATCAGATTGTATTTCCCCACTAGCAAGCCGTGGTTCAATTTGACATAATTTAACTGGTAACACAAATGCTTACACACCTCCCCTCCAACCCAAGAGCAAAGAATACTACTCCTTAGCCACATGTCTAGATATGTCAGGATCAGGATTCATGACATGGGCTGAAGTCTGTCACATGATAGCGAGTAATGACAGCCAATAAGTCTGTCACATGACAGTCAGTAAGGGTCGAGATGATATGTCCAGGCATGTCTGGGCATCAACTGCATATGATTTCCAGATGTGAATCAAACTCTGTTTTCTGTTAAGAGACCCGGTGATTGATTGATTGATTGATTGATTGATTTGTTTGTTTGTTTGTTTGTTTGTTTGTTTGTTCGATTTATATGCTTGTGAATTGTTTTTCAAGGATCTTGCCCAATAACCACAAATACAATTAGTCTTTAATTCAAAGGCATTTATTTACACCATGTCTTTCCTTTCAGGTGCACATCTGGAACTGGACTGGTCAGTCCCTGTGCATGGACTTATATACCACGAAGGCGGAGTCAAGGTAAGGAGGGGTCAAGGGAAGGGTTGGGTGAGGAAGGTGGGGTTAACCCATGCACCGCCATATACAAAGTTGGACATTTATTCATAACAAATCCCCCTCTAAATGTCTAACGTTTGGAGATGGCTCCGTACAATGCATAGCTACTCCTAGTTTTGATGTCAGGTACGTGTGTTGTTTATTAGGTAATGGTTTTGTCAGAATGTCTGCGATTTGTTCAGAAGTCTCGCAATGTACGGCTCTGATGAAACCTACATTCGATAACTGTCTGACGTGCTTGTGCTTGATGTTGATGTGTCTGGATCTTTGGCCTACTGCGTCCACGTTGGAGATATCTATGGCCGCTTTATTGTCCTCGTGAATTGTTATTGGGTAGGCTGGTTCAGTCCATATGTTGGAAAGTAGATCATCGAACCATACTAAATTGTTAGCCGCCTTTGACAGACAGATGTACTCTGCTTCCGCTGTGGATGTGGCAACCAAATTCTATTTTCCGGTGTACCAATGTACTGGGCAATTATTGATGAGAAATATATAACCAGAGGTACTTTTTCTGCTCTTAATGTCACCTGCCCAGTCAGCATCCGCATAGCAGGTCAATACGGATTCTTTGGAACTTGTCGGTTCTAGACATAGGTATGCGTCTATGCTATATTTCAGATACCTGATTATCCGTTTTACACCTTCCCAGTGGTATATTTTGGGTTCACTGACATGTCTGGATAACAGGTTTACTGCTAAGCTGATATCTGGCCTTGTCCAATTGGCAATATATAGGAGGGATCCAATGACGGATCTGTACAGAGTGTTGTCCTTAAATGACTCCTCTTCTTCATGCATATGTTTCAGGAAGTCTGTTTTCATGGGTGTTTCACATGGTTTAGCATCCTTCATGTTACACCTGTGTATAAGTTCTAATATTTTTTCTTTTTGAGATACCCTGAACCCATTGTCTGTTTTCTCGATTTGTACCCCTAGATATTTGTTGACTCTCCCTAGGGTCTTGAGTGTGAAATGTTCTCCCAGTTTCTCGGCAAATTCACCACATTTCCATTTGTGTTGTCCTAAGTATAGAATGTCATCTACGTAAATGAGTGCGTACTCGACTGATGTGCCCTCCCTCTTGACGAAGAGGCAGAGGTCTGCTGAGGTGGCGGTGAAACCCATGTCCCTGAGCGTTTTGGCTAGACACTCATACCATCTTTTTCCCGACTGCTTTAACCCGTACAGGCTTTTGTTCAGTAACCAAGTGTCTCCCTTTTTCGTGTCCTTCCCTGGGGGTGCCCTGACATAGATTTCTTTGTCTAGCTTTGCATGGAGGTAGGCAGTCTGAATGTCGAATTGATAGACTTCTAGGCCTAGGATGGGTGCTATTACTAGGGCGCTTTTGACACTTTCTGCCCCAACTGTTGGTGAATAGGTATCCGTGTAGTCGTCTGGATACCTCTGTGCAAACCCCTGGGCCATGAGCCTGGCCTTATAGAAAGTCTTGTTGTCTTCGAGTTCCTTAATTTTGAAGACCCATTTTGTACCTATGAGTGTTTTGTCTGCTGGGACCTTAGAGGGGGTGTACACATTTAGTTCCCTTAGGCTAGCCATCTCCTTCTCCATAGCCTGTTCCCACCTATTTCTCTCTTCCTGTGGCAGACTGATTACTTCCTCGTATGAGTTGGGGGTCGTTTTATTTGGGTGTATGGACATAACATAATCCTCAAATCTCTTTGGCATTCTATTTCTGTTGTGTCTTATGGGCCTGTTTGGTCGTGCGTCAGTGTTGTGCATATATTTGGCTTCTTTCTCTGTGACTGCATCTACCTTAATGATGGGGTGGTCTTCCTTCCACCTTTTGGTGACTATCTCTTGGTGTCTAGGTTTGTGCATTTCTTGTGTTTCTGTTTCTAATGGGGTATGTTTGCCCTTATCCCTTATGTTGTCTGTGTCTTCCTGTCTGATGAGTATCTCGTTGAGATGTATCTTTGACCAGTTGGTGTTCTCGTGGAACACCGTGGTCCTGGATATGATGAACCTATTGTCCCTGTCTATGAATCTGTACCCTTTTGTGCCGGGCTCATACCCCATGAACCTTAATCTCTTTGAGACCTTGTCTCCCTTTCGCCTCAGCTGTCTGGGGATATGTACATCCGCCATGACCCCAAATATGTGCAAGTGTGTTATTTTTGGCTTTCGGTCGTACATCACCTCATAAAGTGTTTTCTCTACTACGCTAGACCAGAGCCTATTCAGTGTGTAATTTGAATAGGTGAGAGCTTCAGCCCAGAATGATTGTCCCAACCCTGCATCCTCTAAAGCGCATCTCACCATTGTTCGTAGGACTCCGTTCCTTTTTTTTGTGACTCTGTTCTGGAACGCGGAAAAAGGAGAAGTCGTGTAATGTATTATCCCATGCATCTTTAACCAGTTCGAGAAGTCCCTTGACAGGAACTCAGACTCCTGTCCCCTATCCATCATTATCTGTCTTATTTTTGTATTGTGTTGTGTCTCCACCCTCTTGTAAAATTCCTTAAACTTTTGGAATACCTCGCTCTTATGGTTAATAGTATACACAAAGCCATAGCGGCTGAAGTCATCCACTATTGTCAGGAAGTATCTCTTTTTATATTTTATAGAGGGCTTCATGGAGCCCACAATGTCCATGTGTACCAGGTGGAAGATGGAGTTGGTGGTGCGGGTGGCCTTCCTAGGTCTAGGTTTGGTCTTTAGTTTAGAGGATTTACATACAGAGCACTCTAAGTAGTTTTTACAGCCTTTTATTTTCAAACCATTGGTACATTCCGTCATTTTTTGGATGACTGGGAAACTGGCATGACCCAACTTTCTATGTAGCAAGTGGGCACAGTCATCATGAATGGGCTTGCCAATTAGCAACTTCCCTCTGTGTGTTGTGTCGCAGTTGTGTCTATCTTCAGTGGCGTCATCTTCCTTGTCCCCCTCTATTTCAACTTGGGCATCGGTCTTGTTCTCTGTGCTTTCTAGTTGAGCAATCATACGGGTCTGGCTATTCCCTTTAGGATGGAGGTATGTTAGTCCTCCATCAATGACTATGTTGCCGATGCTTTTCCTGCTCTTGGTCATGTAAGCCTTTCCTTCCCTGAAGGTGGTCTCTATACCCAGGTCTTTGCTGAGTTTAAGTGTTGCTAAAATATTGTTGGGTATTTCGGGTATGAGCAATACCCCCTCTATCTTGCCTATCCCGCTTATGAATGTATTTCCTTTCCCTGTCACTAGGACTTTGTTCTGATTGGCTACCTTAATGTGGTAGTTCTCCTCTGTAAATGAAGTCAGTATCTTTCTGTCATGAGTTGTGTGGTTGGTGGCTCCCGAATCAATGAGCCATGCTTCTCCCTCTCTCATTTGTGGGCGTGTGGGCGTGTTTTCCCCGATCCCATACATGGATCCTGATCGGCTCTCCCTGGAGCTGTCTCTATTTCCCCTTCTGTCCCTTGAGTTGGGGGAGTCTCTACATCTATATCTGTTCTCAGTTGGGGATCTATCGGGGAGTCCTGGCTTCTGGCCTTCCCTTTCCTTGTGGTAGGTGTAATCCCTTCCCCTCAAATTTTTGGGGCAATCCCTTTTATAGTGGTTCTGGAACCACAGGTGAAACATTTTGGGTAGTCTTGGTTCCTGGTTTGGAACTCAACCCTCTTTGTTGGTTTGCTGTCCCTGCGGCTGATGGAGCGGTCCCTCCTTAAACTGTCTTCTGCTATTATTCTGTTTGTCAATGATTCAAGTGTGAGGTGGCCTAGGCTTATGCTATCCAGCTGCATTATGAAGTTATCCCAGCTAGAGTCCAGGGAGTTAATGACAATGCTTTTCATACTTTCCTCTGATATATCCTCCCCCCTTTGTATCAACTCAGCCCTTGTGGCATTCAGGTTTAGTATGTGTTCACCCATGGGAGTTCCTGCCTTGTGTCTAGCTGAGTGGAATTCCCTGGATATCTAGGCTGTGGTGGCAGCGCTTTTACTGTAGAACAAGTTAAATATTTTCTGCTGTATTTCAGATACAGTTAGGTAATGGCTAAGACTGGGATATATGCTTGGCGAAATACTTGCTATGACTATATAATAAGCCCTGTGGTGCAAGCAATCTATTTCTAAAGTCCAAGGTTTTGTGGGGGGGTCATCAATTAAAAATAACATGTTCTCCCTTAAAAATAAAATCTGGAGTTGATGATTCCACTGCATAAGGTTTGATCCATCTAATTTAAGAGTGGGGAAGTCAGTTGGTAAATTTACTGAGCTGTGTGGCAAATTACTCACAGTCTGTTGCTGTCCATGGTATCTCAGGTGAGGGAACTCACAATATGGCTTGGGGATGCTGTTTGCGACTCTGTATGGACTTGTATTTATGTTCTCCTCTTCTCTTCTTACAGGAGCTGATTGAGCATGCGCGAAACCTATTTCGCGCCTGTAGTCGGTGGGTGAGTAGCTTGCAGTTGCTGCTCTTAGGCCTCGGCCTAGACCTAGGGTTGGGGGTCCGGACTCACCCCTGGGGTATCCGGCTTTGTCCCTGGAGGCAGGCATCCATCGATGGGCGGCTGGATCCCTGCTGGAAGCTAGAGAGAGGCGAGGAGGCGAGGAGGTCGTAAGTCGAGGACTTCTGGGGTTCGGCGGCACGGCGGCGGTGGTGGCGGTGGCAGTGGCGGCGGCGGCAGTGAGTGGTCCCGATCCCTGGTCGCTGGTCCTTGGACATGTGAGGAAGCCTGGCGGAGGTCGCGTGGAGGATGAGTAGCCAGCGTGCTCCCCTTCCCTCGGGTCTCGTGTTGCTGGCGCGGTGGGTAGTGAGTTCAAGTCCTGCCATCGGCTTGTCTCATGTGCGATCGGTGTTTGGCGATCGTCCTCGCAGTGTGTGTTCCTTGGGTGGGGGAGCTGGGGCGATGCATCGACATCGATGGCCCCCCCGTAGTCCCCTCGGCTTGCGGTTGTCTCCCTGCGGTTTGTGGCTGGCGTGAGGGGGTCGCATGCAGGGCCGGTTGCCGCTGCTGGAGTCCCATGCGTTTTCCTGGCTTCGAGCTCGGCAGGTGAGCTCCTGATGTTTTGGTATCTTCTTTCTCGGTTGTCTTTGGTTGTTCCCCCATTTGTTTTGGGGTTTCTTTCATTTCGCACCATTAAATTTGAATCTCGGCTCCCTATTGGTCGGCGGCCATCCCAATATGGCCGCCAGGAGCATGGCGCGGAACTGGAGCCGTTCAAGTCCTGGGTTTCTGCCAGGGGGTATCTTTCTCTTACCGGGCTGGCAGTCTCGTGGTCTTGCTCTTGGGAGCTCATCACTGCCCCGTGGTCATCTAGCAGGTCCTGGAGTTTCGCGAGGAGTTCCCTCTTGCTGATGGAGGCCTCCATCATTCTTTGGATGGTCTCTCTTAGCTCATCTCTCTTGGGCGATTCATCCCTTGCGTACCTGGCTGCATTTTCTCGTGGCCTCACGTTCCTGTCTGTCTCTGTCCAGGTCTCCCACTTCCATGGAAGTTGGAATTCTGGCTGTGGTGCTTTCGGATTCCTGCAGCTCTGCCATTAGTCTGGTGATGGACCTCGTGTTCATTCTTCCTTCCATTTCAGGGTAAGTTGTATTTCAGATATTATTCCTGGGTTATTGGGCATAACCATCCTCTGCTACCACCTTGTGAATTGTTTTTCAAGGATCTTGCCCAATAACCACAAATACAATTAGTCTTTAATTCAAAGGCATTTATTTACACCATGTCTTTTCCTTTCAGGTGCACATCTGGAACTGGACTGGTCAGTCCCTGTGCATGGACTTATATACCACGAAGGCGGAGTCAAGGTAAGGAGGGGTCAAGGGAAGGGCTAGGTGAGGAAGGTGAGGTTAACCCATGCATTGCCATATACAAAGTTGGACATTTATTCATAACAATGCTGCCCTTTTCTGGAGACTCAGGGAGGCTTACAATGAGTTAAGCAATAGCCTTCATACTTTTGTATATACTTGCTTAGTAGGACTTTCGGGCCCCCCTAAGCGGTGTTCTTTTTTATACAAAGTCAGCTTATTGCCCCCACAATCCGGGTCCTCATTTTACCTACCTCGGAAGGATGGAAGGCTGAGTCAACCTTGAGCTTGGTGAGATTTGAACTTGCAATAATTGCAGGCAGCTGGTGTTATCTTAACAGTTCTTTAGTCTGCTGTGCCACCAAGGCTCTTACCATGAGTGATCATGAGTTCCTGAACTATCATCATTGTATGTCTCCTTGGAAGCTTCTTATGCAGCAATATTGATGTATTGTGGGTGGTGATTTACCTCCTTCTGGCTATCCTTCCCATTTTCCCTCTGCCATTTTGTCTGGCAGGAAAAACAGATGCCTGGCTGCTTTCCACTGAGGCATCTTCTTGTCCCACCTGCCAGATGCTTGCAGGTTCATTATTGTATGTTAAATGGGTTCCTTGCAAACCTAGTTTTTGCTCTTTTCAAAGAGGGGGGAAATCAGTAATTATAGAAACAGGACTAGGCCTCTCCTGATGAAGCTGTCATGGAAGTGTATGTGCTTACGATACATGTGTCTCTCGCTTGGTCCCTGGGAGATGGAGGTGCTGCCTTTCAAGATTCTTCCTAGGGCTTTACTGTTGAAGGTCTCAAGGAAGGAAGAAAGGTGCATTGAAAAGGGAGAAATAGTTCTTTTCTGCTTCAGTCAATGCAAAGTATGCAACACCCAGTTTGGCAATAGACTGAACGAGTTACTGGCACAGAGCACACAGTTGCTCTACTCCAGTGATGGTGAACCTTTTCGACATTGAGTGCCCAAACTGGGATGTGTGTGTGTATGCTTGTGCTGAAGCTCCAGAAACCTGAAGACCAGCTGGTCTTCGCGCATGCCGGAGTGCCGGAAACCCAAAGACCACTTGTAAATACATTCCATTTCATTCTTCTATTTTGTCATTTTAAAATCCATATCCCAAACAGTCTCATTCTCATTTGTATCCTCTTCTCTTTTAAATTCATTTTATTGTAGCATGCAATCTTAAAATAAATTTCTGAGTGCATTGTTAGCAAACATCCTTGGTTTCTTTGAAAGTCAATATACTTTTCTCCCTCCCTCCCTCCCTCTAAAGGAGTAGAGGTCTTCTCCTTTAATTATAATATTTACAATATTTTTCAGAGTATAAGATGCACTGGAGAATAAGATGCACCTACCTTTTTTGGTGAGGAAAAGAAGAAAAAGAAATCTCCCCCTGCCTCTGAGCAATTTTGCCTCATTGCAGCAAACAGCTTGCTTTACTTTCATTTTCGTTTTCATCATAGCTTGATTAGCACAAGGGAAAAAAAATCTGCTCCAGCAATTTACGTCTTTGCAGCAAGCAGCAGAGCCCTGCGCAAAACAGCTGAGAGCAAATCAGCTGAGAGTTGGGAAGCCAATCCAATCAACTTGTGCTAATTAGGCTATGCTGAAGCTGAAAGGAGCTATTTTTTCTTGCTGTTTGCTTGCAAGGAAATAACTGCTGTGAGGCAGAGGCCAAAGGGTGGTGGCCAGTGGGTGGGCGGGGCTATATTTGGTGTATAAGACACACCTACATTTTCACCCCCTTTTACCAAGCAGAGCCTTGGTAGTACAGTGGTTTAATGCACCCTGTAATTAACACAGCTGCCTGCAATTTCTGCAGGTTTGAATCTTACCAGGCTCAAGGTTGACTCAGCCTTCCATCCTTTCTAAGGTAGGTTAAATGAGGACCCAGTTTGTGGGGGCAATAAGCTGACTTTGTATAAATATACAAAAGTATGAAGGCTATTGCTTAACACATTGTAAGCCGCCCTGAGTCTCCGGAGAAGGGCGGCATATAAATAAAATAAAATAAATAAATAAATAAAAAAGGTGTGTCTTATACTCTGAAAAATACGGTAGTTATTTCTAGTTGCCTTTAGTGCTTAACCTTTAAATTTTATCCTTTTATCACAGGTTTAACCCACAACACTTTCCACAACACTTTCATATAAATAAAATAAAATAAAATAAAAAAAAAGGTCCCTAAAGCTGAAAAGCAATTAACAAGCAATTTCTTAAAGTGATTTCTTAAAGAGAAGGGCATAGGCCCGTGATGGCGAACCTACAGCATGTGTGTCAGAGGTGGCATGCAGTACCCTCTCTGATGGCATGCTAGCCGTTGCCCCAGTTCAGCTCTGTTGTGCATGCGCGCATGCCTCCCACCAGCCAGCTGGTCTTTGGGTCTCTGCCACGCATGTGCAGGGGGCGGGGCACATGCGGGGGCCCCGCACGCACATGCGGGGGAGCATAGTGCATGCAGGGGGGCACGTGTATATGCGTGGCGAGGTGGGCCGTATGCATGGGACTGCACACACATTGCATTTTGGGGGTTTGGGCGCGCTCGCCTTCGCGCACGCACACATGCACTTTGGGTCCTCAGTCTGGAAAAGGTTAGCCATCACTAACATAGGCAAACCTAGTGTTCTTTTAAAGGTGCCAAGCATGGTTTTAGCAAGATGTTATAGTGTTATCTCCCAGAGCTCTAAACCTTCCAGAGTGCTGGCTCCTTGCGAAGGACAACTGTATACAGTAGAGCATTTGTGGGTGATCTGAAGTCTTTTCCTTGTCCAGAGAGAAATTACAAAGACCCAGTCTATTCATCAGCTCTTCATTCTGCCACATTGGAGCTGTCTTCAGTTTGCCAATTCTTAGCTTGAAGTCAAACTTTTTCTCCAGCTTCCCATTGTCCAATGATTTTATTCTGATCATGCTGAGTCTATTTCATTCTGTTTTTGCCTCTGTGTAGGATGTTGTAAAGTAGGAAGAGGAATGGGAAGATGTATATATTGGAAACAGTTGCTTACAACGAGAAGTAAGTGTGGAAATTTTTGAGGACTGAAGATGGTGGTTAATTCTTGCTGTAATCTCTCAGGTCTACTGTCTTGCTTCACCATCTTTTAGGAAGGAGGGAAGGAAGGAAGGAAGGAAGGAGGGAGGGAGGGAGGGAGGGAGGGAAGGAAGGAAGGAAGGAAGGAAGGAAGGAAGGAAGGAAGGAAGGAAGGAAGGAAGGAAGGAAAGCTGACAGTATAGATTGGAGTTTAATTGTCCATAATCTAGTCTGGAGAAATACAGAACCAAAATGACATTCATTTGGGTGCTGTGAATTTCCCCCAGATTTTTTTGAAGGCTGCCTTCACATCTTTGTTGCGTAAGCTATAAATTAAAGGGTTGACCAGAGGGTTGACTACTGTATAAAACAATGCATTTGCCTTGTCCCAATTTGGAGTGTGTTGAGAGTGGGGTCTACAATACATGATAAGAATGGAACCATAGAAGAGAGTGACTGAAACCAAGTGAGCAGAGCAAGTGAAGAAGGCTTTGCGTCTCCCTGCAGCCGAGCGGATACGCACTATGGCTGCCCCAATACCAATATAGGAGCTCAGGATCACAACTGTGGTTGCTAACATATTACTACCAATAAGAGTAGCTAGAATGAGTTCATATACTTGTGTGTCATCGCAGGCCATCTTCACAAGTGGCACCGCATCACAAAAGTAATGGTTGATGATATTTTTCCCACAGAAGCGTAGTCGAAAAGTGTTACCAGTGTGGGCAATGGCATTGGCAAAGCCAGCTACATAGGAACCTACTACCAGCTGGACACAGAGTTTCTTGGGCATGGCAGTGGCATAAAGGAGTGGGTTGCAGATGGCCACAAAGCGGTCATAGGCCATGAAGGCCAGTAAGAAGCATTCACTATAGGCCAAGCCAGCAGAGAAGAAGAACTGGGCTGTACAACCAGCAAGGGACATGTGGTTGTTCGTGGACACACAGTCAGACAAGATCCGAGGCGTGTAGACCGAGGAGTACCAGATATCCAGGAAAGAAAGGCTGCCCACAAAGAGGTACATGGGTGTGTGCAAGCGTGAGTCTAGGTAGATCAGGGTCATAAGGCCCAAGTTCCCAATCAGTGTTAGGGTGTAGGAGACCAAGAACAGCACAAAGAAGATTATTCGTAGAAATGGGTCTGTTGTAAACCCAACCAAGACAAAATCAGTAATCAATGTCCAATTGCCTTCCACTTCTGTCATTTTTATAAGCATAACCTGTTTAGAAAGAAAAGTGAAGTAAGAATTCTGCAGTTCTCAGCTCAGGAATAGAAAATTCCTTCTAATGTTTTGAAAGATTTGTTGAACTCCCAAGACCTTTGGTACAATTTTGTCAATGATGCCCCAAACTGATTTTGCTTCTATTTTTTAAATGTTCTATACACATTTATAGAATTAGTTATATTCAATGTTGTCAATAATATTCCAAAATGATTTTGGCAGCTATTTCTAAATATAACTCTCGGCATATGGAAGTACTTGACTGATATTATTGGCTGTCAAAGCTATAGGTCAAAAAAATGTGAAGCAGCACTTTGGACCTGAAGGGAATACAAAGTCCATGTTCTGCACTTTGAGATTGAGCACTTACATTATTTCTTCACAGACACATCAATGCATTCCATCTTCTATGTTATAAAATCACTTTTAAATCAATACAGTAAATCATTTCCGTTATTTTTAGATGCTTAATTTTGTAGGAGCCACAAAGGAAAAAAAGAAATGAAAGAATGAGGAATTATAATAATCATCCCAAGTTAAGATAAACGAAATCATCCTAGAATAGTGTTTCTCAACCTTGGAAGCTTGAAGATGGGTGGACTTCAACTCCCAGAATCCCCTGTGCTGGCTGGGGGATTCTGGGAGTTGAAGTCCACCCATCTTCAAGCTTCCAAGGTTGAGAAACACTGTCCTAGAAGGTTTTATTGGACTGGAATGGAGAAGAAATTCTATTGATCACTTCCCACAATGGCAAAAGAAACCACAAAGCCTTGAGGCACTTTTGCTACAACAGATTATAGGCAAGGGGGTAGTTTCATGGATGGGAGGGGAGGAATGAAACTATCTAGAGTTTGGGTTCCAGACAAGATAAAGCTACTCTCATGTGTTGGGGAATGTTGGATTTGGCAGGGCCTCCTGCTCAAAAAGATAAACTGCAAGTGAGGAAAGGGATATGGACAAATACCTGGTCAGATCCAAAGGCTAAGTTTTACAACAATGGATGCATTCAGAGCCTGTAAAAACATAGAAAGGAAAATTTGATGAAAACTATAGTTATATCAGCATCTCACAAGGCAGCTAAATAATAGATTCTATTCTGGAAAATAAAAAAAAAATCTGAATGCCATGTGTTGCAAGTGACTACAGAGGGAACACTTCCGTATGCTTGGCAAGGAATTGATCCATATGTTGTGTAAATTCTTAAATAGATAAATAAAAAGTAGATCTACTTGCAGTTTTTGTCTAGATTCATGTAAATTTGAAGTGCATTTTGACAGGGTCTGGAGCCAAAATGTATGGAATTAAATGTATCTCAATGAACTTCGTATCTGAACAGTGTTTGAATCTTTGCATTAATGGTAATGATATATTGTGCCAACCAGCTACTCTATTATACGTCTTTTATGAATTAAATGAATCTCAGACTGGAAGCATAAAAGTCACCTTATCCTGAGGGAGCATTCAGAGTATATTTTCTATTATTTATCCACAATCAACTTAGCTGAAGAGTATGCAACAAAGGTGGCATCAAATAAGCATCTAAACATGTTCCCATCTCTTATTTTCACCCTTGCTTTTGGCTCATAATTTTCCTTCCCTATATTTTGATAGTATTTAAATTAGACTCAGTAATTTGAACCTTGCCATCAACATTCTGGCATCAAACATCTCCAAATTTAGTCCCAATGCTCCCAATATTTTCCAAAGCAACTGCTAAATTGTTTACTTTTGTCATTTTTTTTCCTGCTAGCTTTATCTTTTTTTATTTTTCATTATTTATTGGGATAACTTCAGGATTCAATCTTTTGAAACTTCTCTGCATTATGAGTTCCTAAGAATAAATTACTAAATCTCTCATAAATGTAGTCCAAATCTCTCCCTTCTGTTCTCTAAAATATCATGACCTGCAAATTACTTGATATGACCATGCACTGCTTTCTTGAACAGCTCCTCATATTTCCAAAGCCAACGTAATTGTTAATGTTCTTCCACAGAAAAGATAATTCAAATATTTCTTCTATCATCTCTGAAGAGTTTCTCAGTCATACAATCCCTGGCTGTGGCTGTGGTTGTGGCTGTGGCTGTGGCTATAACTTGGTTTCACTGAATGCCCTGCTCTTTGTTATAAAATTCTAGAAATCTATATTTATACTAACTTTGATTAAGTTGTTGTATTTGATTGTGCCCAAATGTATAATCATACTGCAGCTTCCCTTTCCAAATTTCACTAGAATAATCAGGCACATCCCATCTAAAAATATCTGAACAAGATCCCCCTAAAAATGGGAAAAAGAAAAAAGCCAAAAGATTTTCTGTTTTAATGAGACTCCCAAATTGGTTGGGTGAAGTTGACTGCAGCCATTCAAGCTGCCTTTGAAAATGCTCCTCATAGTTACAAGCAACAGACAAGGTGCCCAATGTTGTTACGTAAGCTGTGGCCCTCATTGAAAGACCTTTCTTGTGACCTAAAAAGGCTGTCCACTCTTCCTTCTGGTGTCACTGAGCGACCTCATTTCTAGCCTGTGGAGCAGTAAAAAAAAATTGACCTCATTTCCCTGATGGAACTGCACACTTTTCATCTAAGGTTCTTCCCAAGATTTATCACTTTAGGGGGTTTCATCTTCTACTTAGATACAAATTATTGTCCCCTTTCCTCAAAGGTGGGAATAGTTCTCTTTCCACTTCATGGAAATTAGCAGTTTAGGTAATTAAATATTTTAAAGATGTACAGTGAACAGCTTTCCCTATTGTTTCTCTGAGCTCTGCCTGGACTTTGTCTTTCAATTCTGATTCTAAGACTCTTGTCAGAGGTAAAATTGACTCCAGACTTCCTTTAAGAAAGGGTTGGAAGAAGTGACCGCCATGCACATGAAGAATGGAGCTGCTTCTGAATAGAAGCAGAAATCAGAAAAGTGAACCACTTCTGAAGAACTTGGAACAGAAGGGCAAGAATGAACGGGTTTAAACATGATTGAAACAGCCTTGGCAAGCGGATGTAACAAAAAAGGCCAGATAACAATTGATCAAATCCTATTTGGAGGAATAATAGAATCTTGGGAAGAATCTCCCTAAATGCCACCTAAAGATGCCAAACTTACCCGAATGAAGAGAAGTATATCTTCTCACTTAGTTTGACTGGACAAGCTAAGAGATCAGCCTATGTGGGAGCCTTGTGTTTTCCTAAATGAGGTGAGCACAATATTCCTTCAAATTAAGTAGCCTCAATTCTCAGTGGAAGTACTTTGACTGAGTCTTTCCTCTGATGATCTGAAAGTGGAACATCAGTAATTACAGAATACAAGAAGGAGAAAAATTACCAAAAATCATTCCCTGAAGCTTCCTGAGCTCTCTAGGTAAACAATAATCTTCCTGGTTGAGGGCCCTTAGAAGTTCAGCTGCAATCAAGACCTTTTCTGTAAAAAAAAAAAAACTAAACCGGTGGCATGTAGAGTTCATAATACTCATTTCTTTAGAATTTATATAAATTTATATATTATATTTATTTATTAAAATGTAATTATTTTACAGAAAAATATGAACAGAAAGAAAAACAAAAAAGAAATAAAAGAAAATAACAAAAGAATCAATAACAAACTGAAGAGAAAAAAGAGGGGAAAATGGATTGTTATACTAAGAAACCTGCTAGTCAGTTCTAGAGTGAATGATAACCTAATCTGAAACCCTGGTTCTAAACCGAAATGGATTCAAATAAAAGCTAACTAAAGTGAATCAATCAATCAACCAATCAATCAATCAATCAATCAATCAAATCTTTATTATGGAATCCAGATAATTGAAATACAAGTCTTGCTCAGTCTTTTGGCCATCTATTCTAAACTCCAGGAGTGGCTCTTGGCCCTTTTGACAAATATCATGATTTTAGTTTTCTGGTAATTGAGAACTAACTAGTGTTTCCTGCAATGTCCTGCTAATTCTTTCAATGCTCTTTTAAGGGGGCATGATGGCTCAGACTCTGAGTTTGTCAGCTGGAAAGTTGACAGTCTGGGTTTGAGACCTGAGCGCCATGCAATGGGGCGAGCTCCAGTGGTGAGTTGCCCCCAGTTCGGACCAGTTCGCAAGAACCGGTAGTAAAACCAGCAGGAGGCCACGCCCACCGCCCCAGATGTTATCACTGCGGATCTGCGCATGTGCAGAAGCAACGTGCGATCCCATTGCGAACCAGTAGTAAAGGTAAGTAGAAGCACCCCTGGTGAGCTCCCGTTGCTTGCCCCAACTCCTGCCCACCTCACAATTTGAAAGCATGCAAATGCGAGCAGATAAATGGTTTGGTGGAAAGGTCACAAAATTTTGTGAGCCTCAGGGTATAGTCATGTGGCTACATGACCAAGAAATGTTTTTGGACAATGCTAGCTTCCTCAGATAAGAAAGGGAGATGAGCACTGCCCCCTAGAGTTGGATGCAACTGTACAGGGAAAACCTTTACTTTTTACCTTCTAAAGTCTATGAAAACGACATATAAGGAGGTTGTGTTGCGGAAGGAATGTTTTTCAATGAGATGATAGACTACAAACACTCATTAATAGTAGATCAGCCTTCTCTAAAGCCAGCCTGCTCCTCTGCAAATGTTTGCTTATTCCAGCCAATCGTGGAATTTCCATTGTGTCTTGCATAGAGTTTGGCTAAAGTGGATAATAACAAAATCAGAGAATCAAATCAAACAATCAATCAAACAATCAAAGGGTCAAACCTCCTCTTCTAGTTAAGTCCCTGGAACTCTAGGCTTCCTTATATTTTGGAGATAAACTCCAATTTGTGCATTAATTTTTGTGTATTTCTAAAAACCTTAAATGGAAGAAAAACAAGCCTTACTTCTATCACTTTGTTTTTTAAACAGTTTTATTTTTATAGTTTTCATACTCATTCCCTTGAATGTTGAAAAAAAATAACTTTCACAACTTTCTACCTAAAAGTTAGAGGGATGTATTTTGATAGTTCCCCCCCACCCCAGGAATCAGGTAGGTAGGTAGGTAGGTAGATAGATAGGTAGGTATAAATACATAAACCTTTCAGAGATTTGGAACATTGAATTGCAAAATACAAATATTCACACACATAAACATTTTGAAGCTGTCTCTGTATCTGATTTTATTTCCCCACTAGCACACTTTGGTTAAATTTGACACAATTTAAATGCTAAGACAAATGCTCTCACACATCCCCTCCAACTCAAGAGCAAACAATGCTACCCCTTAACCATATATCTAGATATGTCCTGATTCTAGGCATGGCCTGAAGTCTGTCACATATCAGCCAGTAAAGTGGTGGGGGTGAGGATGATGATATCTCGAGGCATATCTGGGCATCAGCTGCATGTGATATCAGCTGTGAGGGGCGGACTTGGGAAGTTAAGTATTTGCTATTCACACACAGCCTGGGAAAAAAAATCACAATCTTGATGTAACCATAAAGGTTTTGTTTTATAAGCCAGGGAGGAGGTATGAAATTGGTTAATTTTTGTACAAGAGTCCCCAACAAGAAAAATTGTTGTTTGTACTACATTGGTATGGGTAGTCCTTAGGGTTTTATGAAGATATTATTGGATATTATTATCTATGGCTCTGTGGAAGTGGCTCTGCAGTCCCAGTCGGGAAGCACAAAGTCTCTAGCACAATTGGGGCACTGGAAGTCCATTGTTGCAGTAATTGTGGACATTATTCTAATGATGTTGCTCAGGGTTTTCCATCAGTTTTATTGTCACCTGTCTTCAAAGCCAGTGGAGCCTTCATAGCACAGGGCTTGGCAGCAGGTTCTGTCAGCAGCCAGAACTTCTAGTTCCTTTGGCTGGATGTCAAGAGACATAGGGTTGACTTCATAGTGTCTTTGTAATGCTAGTGTGGATGATCTTGAGGTCTCTTCCCAGTCTTTAGTACAGCATTCAGCAACAATATAGTGGCCATCCATTCTTAAAATATGCCCCCCCCTCCCAAATTGGACTCTGATTATCAAAGACTTGACACTGTTGGATTTTACATGTTCCAAGACTCTCAGGCTGGAGACACAGTAGCCACAGTAGCCACAGTAGCCAAGTAGCAAACCAGTGCCAAAGATGGAGCAGAGGGAGCGCATGTGAAATTTCTCCAGATCTTTAATGCGTCATTGGTGCAGAGTCCAGGACTCACATCCATGCCACATGGATTTAAGTATATATTTGAGAGTGTCCCAAAGTTTCTTTTTCATGAGACAACTGGACTTTCTGTTTTTTCTTTGAAGATGTTTCACTTGTCATCCAAGAAGCAAAACATCTTCAGAGAAAAACCTGAAAGTCAAGTTGCTTCGTGAAAAAGCACCTTTGGGACAACCATGACTTGGATGACTGAGAGTCTCCATAGATATCTTTGAGAGTGGAATCTAAGCTGTTACAAGATGCAAAAGAAAGAGAAGGATTGGGTTTACCTGATTTGAGATTATGTTTGCAGGTTGTGGTTTAATTTGGATGAAGGAATGAATGTTGCTGAGAAATAGAAAGCTTTTATAATTAGAAGGAAATGACTTGAGATTGGTCTTCTGGGTGCGCTTCAAGGTTTTGGTTACCACCTTTAAAGCGCTCCATGGCTCAGGACCTGGGTACTTGTGGGACCACCTACTACCACCAATAGCCTCCCACCGGCCGGTACGCTCTCATAGAGAGGGGCTCCTCCGGGTGCTGTCAGCCAAACAATGTTGACTGGCGGCCCCTAGGGGGAGAACCTTCTCTGTGGGGGCACCTACTATCTGGAACGAGCTCCCTCCGGAGATACGGAGGATCCCGGATCTGCGCACCTTCCGCCGCGTTCTAAAGACCTTTTTATTTCACCAGGCGGCCTGGCCTAACTTTCTCCCTCTTTTTAAACAATTTTAATATTTTAATATTAATATTTAATATTTTTAATCCTCAAAGTTTAAATTGTTTTAAATTGATTGGGGTTTTAATCTGTCTGGGCCAAACTATTTAATTCAATTTTATTTCTGCTTTTTAAATTTTGTATGTATGTATTTTATTGTTGGCTGTTCACCGCCCTGAGTCCTTCAGGAGTAGGGCGGTATACAAATCAAATAAAAGTAAAGTAAAGTAAAGATTTGGGTGGGATAGATACCTATGGTATGATAAAGCCAATATTAATGCATATTTTGAAAATCATTTTGTTAGATGTGCTATTAGGAGAATTTGGAATGGATATAACCCTCCAACCGAGCAGGGCCTAAACATATTTAGTGACTCACATTGCCAAAATAGTAGCAATAACATCAACAATAACACAAAGCAAATTGAAAACTGCTAAAACAATTTAAAAGTTTGTAATAAAAAGTTCATGCTACCAAGTTAGAAAGTTGGGAAGGTACACATATGGGATACAATGGCTGATTAAGAAACATTTGCATGGGGATTTTAAGCATGGGGATGATTGCTAATCTTTAATGACTTTCTCCACTTTCTCTTACCAAGGAAGGAAGTGAGGGAAGGAGGAAAGAAGGAAAGTGGCTGGATGGCTGGCAGACATTGGAACCTAGAGGTTATTTTCCTCATCTGCAATCTACCCTAAAGAAGGAGTTTGCCATTCATTTGGGAGCTGTGAATCTCTCCAAGACTTTCTGGAAGGCTGCCTTCACATCTTTGTTGCGTAAGCTGTAAATCAACGGGTTGACCAGAGGGTTGATTACAGTATAAAACAGTGCATTTATCTTGTCCCAATCTGCTGTGTGATGAGAGTTGGGTGAGGAGTATGTAATGAGCATGGTGCCATAGTAGAGGGAGACAGAGACCAGGTGAGCTGAGCAAGTGGAGAAAGCTTTGCGTCTCCCTGCAGTTGAACGGATGCGAATAATGGCTGCCACAATACCAATGTAGGACTTCACAATGACAGCAGTGGCTGAAAGCAAAGTGAGGCCAATGACAGCAGTCAGGATGAGTTCATATACTTTTTTGTCGTCACAGGCCATCTTCATAAGTGGTGGCACATCACAAAAGAAGTGATTGATGATATTACTACCACAGAAGTGTAGGCGGAAGGTATTACCAGTGTGTACAATAGCATTGACAAACCCCACTATATAGGCTCCCATCACCAGCTGGACACAAAGCTTCTTGGGCATTGCAATGGCATAAAGGAGTGGGTTACAGATGGCCACAAAGCGATCATAGGCCATGAAAGCCAGTAAGAAGCATTCACTCCCACCAACTACATTAGAGAAGAAGAACTGGGTTGCACAACCTGCTAAGGAAATGTGGTTGTCCTTGGATAAACAATCATATAAGATCCGAGGAGTGTAGACTGAGGAGTACCAGACATCCAGGAAGGAAAGGCTTCCCACAAAGAAGTACATGGGTGTGTGCAAGCGGGAGTCTAGGTAGATCAGGGTAATGAGGCCCAGATTCCCAGTCAGTGTTAGGGTGTATGTGGCCAAGAACATCACAAAGAGAATTGTGCGTAGAAATGGGTCTGGTGTAAACCCAACCATCACAAAATCAGTAACCAATGTGCGATTATCTTCAAGTTCCATTTTTTTCCAAGCATAACCTATTTAGAGAGGAAAAACAAGTAAGGGTTTTGCATTTTTGTGCCCTGAATAATGAATTCATGCTATGATTTTGAAGGATGTTTTGTAAACAATTTATGACATTTGGTATGCTGTTACTAATTTTGCCCCAGGCTGATTTGGCTTCTGGTTTTTGACATTCTGTAAACTTTTACAAACTGTAGGATTTACGTGAAAATAATGTTATCTCCTCTTTGCATTAGGTACACTTGACCCCATGTGTTTTGCAAATGCTTTTCTATGATAGGTCTCAGCATATATAATAAACAAATAAACAAAGAAATATTGTGAGTCAGCAGGCATATGAGTTTAAATAACAACAATAATTTCTGGAAAACTGCAAGAGAAGGAAGACCAACTTCAATGTAGCATTGATTGATTACCAGAAAATATTTGACTCCCCATCATATGATTGGATAATCAAATTCCTAGAAATATGATTACAACAATGATTGATTACAAAGTAGCAACAGTGGTGCATTGAAAGATCTAAAAGAAATATAAATTTGCCTGCAGACAAAAACTGGTAGTACCATAAAATAGTGACAGTAATAGAAAACGAAGAAGCTAAAGTGCTCTAGGACTTTAGAATCCAAACTGACAGGCAGGCACATGCCACATAACTCCCCAGACTCCACAGTTTTGATAAGAAAGACAAAACATTTGGATAGTAGACATGGCAGCACCTGAAGTTCATAGAATAGAAGAGAAAGAATTAGAGAAGATAACAAAATATGAAGACCTGCAAATAGAAATAGAACAACTGTGGCAAAAGAAAGCAAAGGCACCTTGGTTGCAATCCCAACAGCTGGAGCTCAACTTGAATGCCACTGGCATTGAGAAAATCAACAGTTGTTAACTGCAAAAGGCAGCTTTCCTAGGAAGAGCTCACATCCTGTGACAATAACTTTAACATTGTCAAACATCCACATCTGCTTCTCCCAGGTCCTTGGGAAGGACTCGCTCTGTGGGGGGGGGAATGGCTAATCCAGTCTGAACATCTGGATGACTGTGCAGGAGATCATAATTAATTATTAAAGATAATATTATTAAATAGTAACTACTGCCAAAATTCTTCATTAGAAATTTGGCCAGAGGTTTGGATTTGAATGTACTGAGTAAAAACTATTAGAACCATAAAATTGAAAAGGTTTTGGGAAAACATCTTTAAGATCTGAACAGACAGACATGTGGATCATGACATGCCTAATATAATAGTTATTGAAAAAAAATAGTTATTGAAAAGTTTGGTTCATTGATGTGACTTGATCAGGTGATGCTAGGATGGAGGAGAAACAACTGGAAAGATTAAAATTGAATGCCTGTGGAAAAAGAAAGTTGTTGTTATATCAGTCATGATTGGAGCCCTTCAACCAATACATAAAAGATTCCCTCAATATCTGGAAATATTAAATTGGGAGTGGGGGAAACCTGAATATCCTAATTTTTCAAAAGCCACCTTGCTAGGAACTGCTGATATTGTTAAATGCTACTTGGTTAGCTCTTGGTTAGGACTTGAATCTAACTGTACATTAGCCAAAGAGAAGGATTGCATAAGGGGACTGTAATAGGATGTTTGCCTCAGTGCCTGGATGCCCAACTCTGCTAAGGAAAGGCTTCTCTTAGTGAAGCAGTTCTAACCATCTCTGTGTGAAGAGCTCAGGTGGCTGAAACAGACAAATAATCCTGATCGGGGAATGGCCCAAGTTGGAGAAAGGAGAGAATCAATCAAGGCCATGAAAATGAGAGGAGCAATTTGGACTGCAAAGTCCCTGTTCTGCATCCTGAGATGGAGGGCTTCCACCATTTCTGTGCTTAAGAGACATATCACTGCCTTCTGCCTTCTGTGTTATAAAATCACTTTTAAATCAATACAGTAAACCATCCCAATATTGTTAAAGGCTTAATTTTGTAGGAGCGACAAATGGGTCAAAAAAAAAAAATTGAAAGACTGAGAGTTTATAACAAAGTAATATGTTCTATCCCAAATTAAGACAATCAAAACCATCCTAGTAGGTTGAATAGGACTAAGATGGAGAAGAAAGTCTCTTGATTATTTGCACAATGGTAAAAGTAACAACAAAACCTAGATGCACTCTTGCTGTAACAGTGTATAGCCAAGATGGTTGGGAGGGGAGGCATGAAAGAGTTTGGGCTGACAAGATGAAGCCGCTGTCATGTGTTTGGGGAACCCTGGATTTGATATGTCCTCCCACTGATAAAATACGACTAAAGAAAGGGACGTGGTCAGGTCCAATAGCCTAGTTTTACAGCAGTGGATATATTCTCAGTCTGTAAAAAAAACCCAGAGTGGAGGGAATCATATCTATTAATTTGATCTAATTTGATCTAAACAATAACTATATCAACATCTCACACAAGGCAGGTAAACTGCAGATCTTATGTCTTCTATCTTCTCTGAAGCTTTCCTTAGTCATACAATCCTTGGGTTTTCCACAGCCCTGTGGCTACAACTTGGTTTCACTGACATGAACAACCAAACAACAGAATAACAGAGTTGGAAGGTACCTTGAAGGTCTTCTAGTCCCTCTGCTCAAGTAGAAAACCCTATACCATTTCAGACAAATGGTTGTCCAATCTCTTCTTAAAAACCTCCAGTGTTGGAGCATCTATACGTTCTGAAGCCAAGTTGTTCCACTGATTAATTGTTCTAACTGTCAAGGAATTCCTCCTTAGCTCTAGGTTGCTTCTCTCCTTGATTAATCTCCACCTGTTGCTTCTTGCCCTGCCTTCAGGTGCTTTGGAGAATAGGTTGAAACCCCCCCCCCCAGTTCTTTGTGGCAGCCCCTCAATTACTGGAACACTGCTATCATGTCACCCCAGTCCATACACTGCTCTTTGAATAAATTGTTCTTTTTTATTATCCTCACCATGTATATTGGAGGGCAGCTTCTCTTTCCAAATTTCACCAGTAAAACCAGACACGCTCCGTCTAAAAAAAACCCAAACAGGATCCCCCCAAAACGTGACAAAAAGAAAAAAGCAGAAAGATTTTCTGTTTTGATGAAAATTCCAAATTGAATGCCTGTAAGTGGCTGCTCCACTCTGACTGCCATTCAGGTTGCCCTCGAAAGCCCATCTCTTAAATACAAGCCATAAACAAAGGAGGCTGCCCAGTGCTATTGTGTAAGCTGTGTGCCTCACTGAAAGACCTTTCTTGTCCACTCCTCTCCCTGGTTTCACTGAGTGATTTCATTTCTAGCCAGAGGAGCAACAGAAATGATCTGTCTTTCTCATTCCCCTTCTGCACCTGGAAACCTCCATTCACCAAGGTTCTTCCTGACACTCATCTGATCAGGGGGTTCCATCTTCTGCTGAGATCCAGATTACTGTCTCCTTTTTGCAGAAGTGTGCACAGCTCTCTTTCCACTTCATAGAAGTCTTTAGGTAATTAAACATCTCAAATATTTGCTGTGAACAGCTTTTCCTGTCCTTTCTCAGATCTGGACTTGTCCCGTTCTAAAGTTGATGTCAGAGGCAGGATTGACTCCAGCCTTTCTTTAAGAAAGAGTTGCAAGAAATGACCGCCATGCACATGATGCATGGAGCTGCTTCTGGATGGAAGCAGAAATTGGAAAAGTGAATCATTTCTGAACAACTTGGAACATCTATTCACAGAAGGGCAAGAATGAATGGCTTTGAACATGGCTGTAACAGTCTTTGCATTCAGATGTGACAGAAAGGACCAGATAAAACAATTGATTACTTCCTACCAGGAGGAATAATAGAATCTTGGGGAAATCTCCCTAAATAGCATTTAAGATGTCAAACTTACCTGAACGAAGCGAAGTATATCTTCCCACTTAGTCTGACTTGATAAGCTGACAGATCAGCCTGTATGGGAGCCTTATGTTTTCCTAAATGCAATTTTCTTTCAAATTAAGCACAATATTCTTTCAAATTCAGAAGCCTCAGTGCCCTGTGGAAGTATTTAAGATTGCGTCTTTCTTCTGATGATCTGAAGATGGAACATCAGTATCATGCCCAAAGTTTTTTCTTAATTCCTCCAAAGGGAGTTTCGTCTAAAGATAGAGGAAGGAGAAAAATCACCATTCCCTGAGGCTACCTGAGTTTTCCAGGGAAACAAACTTATTCCACGTTGAGAGCCCTTAGAAGTTCAACTTCATCATCACTTGTCTCAGGGCCTTTTCTGTAAAAAAAATAATAATAATGGTGGAGTGTAGACTTCATAATAGTCATCTCTTTAAAATTATTATAATTATTTACAGAAAAATACAAAGATACAGAGAGTGAGAGAAATAAAAGAAAACAAAGAAACAATAACAAACTGAAAAGTGTGTGTGTGTGGGGGGGGGGGGGGAGAAATTAGTGTACAAAGAAACCTGCCAATCAATCTTAGAGCGAATGATTAACCTAATCTGAAACTGTGGTTCAAAACCTATATGGATTCAGATCAAAACTAACTAAAACAAATGAATCAATCAAATCTTTATTACAGTCGTATCCCTATGAGTTTTTCTACTGCTAGCAGAGTGAAGGACAACTTTCAGATACTTGAAACAGGAGACCTGCTCAGTCTTCTGCCCATCTAAACTCCAGGAGTGGCTCCTGGGCCTTTTGGCAAATGCCATGATTCTGATTTTCTGATAATTGTGTACTAGATAATGTTCCCTGCAATATTCTGCTAGTACGTTCAATGTTCTTTTAAGGCCCATAGTTATTCTTGAAAGTAATGCTGTGGCATCTGAGCAGAACAGAAATGTGTCTTCCAGCAAGGTTTTTTTTGGGGGGGGGTTGCGGGGGGGATTCATATTGAGGAGAAGGCCCACCATGGAGTTGATATAGAAATTAAATAGGAATTTCTTAGTTCTGATGACCTTGGAGAGGTGGTCCTGGAGATTACTCTTACTTTGAGTGAGCATACATATTTAAAAAAGTAAATGTCACTCAACTGATGAGGTCTCCGATTTTAAAGTCTATGAAAGTGACATGTAGGGATGTTGTGTTGTGTTGTTCTATGAGATGATAGATTACTAGTATACTATATATTAATGATAGATCAGCCGTCCCTAAAGCCACCCTGCTCCTCTGCAAGCATGTTTGTTTATTCCATGGAATTTCCATTGTAGGCATGTTGCATACAATTTGGCTAAAGTGGATAACTGCCAGAATCATAGAATCAAAGGGCCAGAAGGGACTTTCAGAGGCCTTCTAATCCAGTACCTAGAACCTTCATTATATTTTGGAAATAAATCCCTGTGCAGTAATTTTGTGTATTTTTTAAAAAACAATATCTTAAAGTCAAGAAATACCAAAGCTTGCTTAAATCTTCTTTAAATAGTTGTATGTTTATCGGTTTTTAAACACACTCCCTTTAATGCAGAAAAAAGATAACTTTTTGAACTTTTTACCATTTCTAAAAGCTAAAAACACATTGTTTGGCAAATTTTTGCCAAGAAACACGTATACATGCATGTATCTATGTATGTATGTATGTATGTATGTATGTATGTATGTATAAACACACACAAACAAATAATAAGGTTTGGAAAGTTGAATTGCAAAATATGAATTTCACACACATAAACATTTTGAAGCAGTACTTGTATCAATTCTCATTTCCCCACTAGTATACCATGATTCAATCTGACACCATTTCAGAAACAATAGTAATGCTCACACACATCCCCTCCAACTCAAGAGCAAATCATGCTACACCTTATCCACATATCTAAACATATAAAGGTCATGATTCATGTCAGCCTGTAAAGTGGGTAAGAGCAGGAATGATGATAAATCCAGGCATATTTGGGCATCAACTACATGAGATTTCAGCTATGAATCAAACTCTGTTTTTTGTTAGGGTGATTTTAATGATGATGAGTTTTCTGAACCATCAGGACTAAATCACTGTATGTCTCCTTGGAAGCTTTTTGAAGAGCAATGTCAATGTCTCGTGAGGTGATACCACCATTATGAAGAACAGAAGGGGCAGATTTAGGAAGTTAAGCCCTGTGCTGTTCACCCATAGCCCGGAGGAAAACAGCAACGTGATCTTAAAGTAATCATATTTTGTTTTATAAACTGGGGAGGGGATGTTAAATTGGGGTTTTTTTGTCACAGAAGTCCCCAACAAGAAAAACTGCTGTTTGTTTTGTTATACACCAAATATTCATATGGGTAGTCCTTTGGGTTCCAAGAAGATATTATTATGGAATCTGTGGAGATGACTCTGCAATCCTAGTCTGGAAGTGTATAGTCTCTAGCACAATGGGGCTAGTCCATTGTTGTAGAAACTGTAGGTGTTATTCTGTGATGTTTCACACAGTTTTTCTTCAGTTTTTGGCATTGCCTATCTTCAAAACTGGTGGAAGTTCTGTCAGCAGTCACAGCTTCTAGTTCCGTTGGCTGGATGTCACAGAGGCATAGCGTTTTCTTTATAGTATCTTTTAACAATCTTGAGTTCTCAATCTTTAGTAAACCACAGTGCATAGTGGTGAGGCATACCATGATCCAAGACCCTCAGGTTGAAGACACAGTTATGTTAACAAGTGTCAAAGATGGAGTGGAGGGAGTGCATGTGAAATTTTTTCAGGTGTTTAATGTGTCATTGGTACAAAGTCCAGGCCACGCAAATTTAGATATATATTTGAGAGTGAAATATATGATTATATAAGATGCAAAAGAAAGAGGAGGTTCAGTTTACTTGATTTGAGATTATATTTAGAACAGGAGTGAAATCCAGCAGGTTCTGACAGGTTCTGGAGAACCGGTAGCGGAAATTTTGAGTAGTTCGGAGAACCAGCAAATACCACCTCTGGCTGGCCCCAGAGATTTTGCAATATCCTTCCCCCCAGGAGTGGGGAGGGAATGGAGATTTTGCAGTATCCTTCCCCTGCCACGCCCACCAAGACACGCCCACAAAGCCACACCACACCCATCAAGCCACACCCACAGAACCGGTAGTAAAAAAAAAATTGGATTTCACCCCTGATTTAGAGGTTGTTGTTTAGTTTGGATGAAGGAATGGATGTTGCTAAAAAATAGAAAGCTTTTATAGTTAGAAAGACATGACTTGTGATTTGAGTGACATGATATTTATAGTATGATAAAGACAATAGTAATGTAAATTTTAAAAATCATTTTGTTGGACATGCTCTTATGAGAATTTAGAATGAATATAAACCTCCGACCAAGGATGGCCTAAATATATTTAGTAGCTCACATTACCAGACTAGCAAGAATGCTAGTCAACAAAGCAAAGCAAATTAAAAATTGTTAAAATAATTTAAAAATGTGAAATAAAGTCAGGATGCTGCTAGATTAGGAGAAGATTGGGAAAGTATACATATGGAATAAAATTGCTGAAGGAGAAAAATATGCATGGGGATTATGAGCATAGGGGATGATTGTTAATCTTTGAAATTAATTCTGATTGCCTGACTTTCTTCACTTTCTCTTACCAAGGAAGCAAGTGGGGGAAAGAGAAAACCGGCTAGCTGGTTGGCAGACATTGAAGCCTAGATGTTAATTTCATCATCTGCAGGCTATTTTAAAGAAGAAATGTATCATTGTCATTCATTTGGGTGCTGTGAATCTCCCCCAGACTTTCTTGAAAGCTGCCTTTACATCTTTGTTGCGTAAGCTGTAAATCAAAGGGTTGATCAGAGGATTGACTACCGTATAGAACAAAGCATTTGTCTTGTCCCAATTTGGAGTGTGATAAGAGTTGGGTGTGGAGTATATGATAAGCATGGTGCCATAGAAAAGGGAGACAGAGACCAGGTGAGCTGAGCAAGTGGAGAAAGCTTTGCGTCTCCCTGCAGCTGAACGGATGCGAATAATGGCTGCCACAATACCAATGTAGGATTTCACAATGACAGCAGTGGCTGCCAGCAAA
The DNA here is from genome assembly GCF_029215685.1 of Pituophis catenifer annectens. Lineage (NCBI taxonomy): Eukaryota > Metazoa > Chordata > Lepidosauria > Squamata > Colubridae > Pituophis > Pituophis catenifer. The sequence goes on along the minus strand of NW_027256881.1, from coordinate 237,929,796 downwards.
CTGAAACCAATAAGAGCAGTCAGAATGAGTTCATATACTCTTGTGTCATCACAGGCCATCTTCACAAGTGGTGGCACATCACAAAAGTAGTGGTTGATGATATTACTACCACAGAACCGTAGACGGAAAGTGTTACCGGTGTGTGCAATAGCATTGGCAAATCCCACTGTATAGGCTCCTACCACCAGCTGGACACAGAGCTTCTTGGGCATGGCAATGGCATAAAGGAGTGGGTTACAGATGGCCACAAAGCGGTCATAGGCCATGAAAGCCAATAAGAAGCATTCACTCCAGCCCAATCCAGCGGAGAAAAAGAACTGGGCTGCACAACCTGCTAAGGAAATGTGGTTGTCCTTGGATAAACAATCATATAAGATCCGAGGAGTGTAGACTGAGGAGTACCAGACATCCAGGAAGGAAAGGCTTCCCACAAAGAAGTACATGGGTGTGTGCAAGCGGGAGTCTAAGTAGATCAGAGTTATGAGGCCCAGATTCCCAGTCAGTGTTAGGGTGTATGTGGCCAAGAACATCACAAAGAGAATTGTGCGTAGAAATGGGTCTGGTGTAAACCCAACCATCACAAAATCAATAACCAATGTGTGATTGTCTTCAACTTCCATCTTTTCTCATGACCTGCATAGAGAGGAAAATAAGAGGAAAAATAAGTAAGGTGTTGCAATTTTGGGCGCTGAATAATTAACTCATGCTATAACTTTGAAGGATATTTTGAAAACAGCTTATTTGATGTGTTGTTGCTAATTTTGAACCCCAAACTGATTTTGCTTCTAGTTTTGAACATTCTGTAAATTTCTATAGAATGCAGGTTTTACATGAAAATAATAGCATTACATCCTCGTTGCATTATTATAAGGTACACTTGACTCCATGTGTTCTGCAAGGACTAAATAGGCAATCAAAATGCCAAATCCAGTCTGAACATCTGACTGGCTGTGTGATGAACATAATTAATTTTTAGTAATAATATTATTAAATAATAATGCAAAATTTCTTCACTGGAGACTTGGCAAGAGTTTTGCATTTGAATGTACTACATGCAAAACTACTAGAACCATCAAGCTGAAAACGTTTTGGAAATTCAGTGGGTCAACATCTTATGGGACTTTAATTATCCAAACAGAGAGGCATCTGGTTCATGACATGCCTAACATAACAGTCATTAAAAACAAGAAAGTTTGGTTCATTGATGTGACTTTACCAGGGGATGCTAGGATTGAAGGAGGAACAACTGGGGAAAAACTGGAAAAGGGATGCGGATAAATATCCAATAGCTCAGTTTTACAACAGTGGATGCATTCTGAGTCTGCAAAAAACAGACGGGGGGGAGGAATGATGTCTACTAATTTGATCTGAACTATAATATCAGCATCTGATACACGACAGGTAAATAATGGTTTCTATTTTGGAAAATGAAACAAATTGTAAGGATGAAGGTCCTCATACCCAAAATCAGCATTCAAAGATGATTCTCTGTTATTTATCCACAATCAACATATCTGAGGAGCTTGCAACTGCAAATGTGTCATCAAATTAGTATCTGAATATTTATTTATTTATTTATTTATTTATTTATTTATTTATTTATTTATTATTTATTTATTTTGTCAAGCATGTATTAGATAACAGATATAAGTATAAACATGATTATGAATACATGAAATAGATATGAATAAAAGGGAACATTAGGACAGGGATGGTAGGCACACTGGTACGCTTATGCACGTCCCTTAAAGACCTCTTAGGAATGTTTTCAACCTTGTATTTGGCTCAAAATTCTCCTTCCCTTTATTTTGACAGTATGTATTAATATTAGACTCAGTAGTTTCAACCTTACTGTCCACATTCTAGCATCAAACATCTCCAAATATACTCCCAACGCTCCTAATATTTTCCAAAGCAACTCCTAAATTGTTAGCTTTTGCCATTTATTTCTTGCTAGCTTTAACTTGGTTTTTTTTCATCACTTACTAGGATACCTTTCCGGGTTCAACATTTGCAGCTTACCTGCATTGAGAGTTCAGTTTCTTAGTTAGCATCAGTTACTAAATCTCTCCTAAATCTTTTCCAAATCTCAATTCCTTACTGTCATTTACTCCATGCCTAAATCTCTCCCTTCCTTCTGTTCTCTAAAATATCCTGATCTCCAAATTACATGATATGGGCATGCCCTCCTTTCTTGAAAAGGTCCTCATATTTCCAGAGCCAACATAATTCTTAAGATTCATATTAAGACCATTCAAATAGTTGTTCTATCTTCTCTGAAGCTTTTCCCAGCCATACAATCCCTAGGTTTTGCAGAGCATTGCAGCTATAACTTGATTTCATTGACATGCCCTGATCTTTGTTACAAAATTCCAGAAACCTATATTTTTTATCAACGTTGACTAAATTGTTCTATTTGATTGTACCCAAATGTATAATTGCACTGAAGCTTCCCTTTCCAAATTTCACCAAAATAACCAGGCACATCCCAGGTAAAAAAATCCAAACAGGATTCCCCCGTGCTTGGGGGGGGGGAGAAGTAGATTTTCTTTCTTTTAATGAGAATTGCAAATTGGTTACCTGAAGTTGACTGCTCCATTCTGACAGCCATTCAAGCTGCCCTTGAAAAAGCATCAAGTAGATACAATCAATAAACAAAGAAAGGAGAGTGTCCAGTGTTATGTAAACTGGTTGATTCATTGAAAGACCTTTCTTGTGGCCTAAAGAGAATGTCCACTCCTCTCCCTGGTCCCACTGAGTGACTTCATTTCCAGCCAGAGAAGCAGCAGAAAACATTTGCTGTCACTCTCCTACTGCAACTGCATGTTTTTCAGCCAAGGTTTTAACTGAGACTCATCTCATCAGGAGGTTCAATTTTCTACTTAGGTCCATATTACTGTTCCCTTTCCTCAGAGGTGTGGGAAGCTCCCTTTCCACTTCATAGAAGTTCAGTTAGTTAAACATTTTGAAGAAGGGCTATGAACAGCTGTCCATGTCTCAGAACTCTACCTGGGATTGTCTTTCACCTCCCAATCTAAGCCTCTTGTCAGAGACAGTATTGACTCCAATCTTCTTTTCAAGAAAATCTTGGAAGAAGTGACCGCTATGCACATGTTGCATGATGCTGCTTCTGGAGGGAAGCAGAAATTGGAAAAATGAAATGTGAATTATTTTTGAACACCTTCCACTATTCACAGAAAGACAGAAATAGTTGGGTCGTTGCATGGCTGTGACACCCCTGATGATCAGATATGTGAGCATTAGTTAAACCCAGCAGCAATAATCATAGAATCTTGTTGGACATCTATCTAAATTATGCCCAGCTATGCCAAACGTACCTGAATGAAGCTGATATTTTTTTCCTATGTTCTTTGGACAACCCAACCGAGCAGCCTATATGGAAGCCTTGTATTTTCCTGAGCAAGGTGAGTACAATACTTCTTTAAATTAGATTCTCTCCATTCCCTGGGGAAGTATTTAAACTGAGTCTTTCCTCTTGACGATCTGAAGGTGGAACATTGGTATCATGCCAAAAGTTTTTTTCTTAATTCCTCCAAAGGGAGTTCATCTTTTTAAAAAAGGAGTGGGGAGAAAAATCACCATTCCATGAGGTTACCTGTGATCTCCAGGTAAGCATTCGTCTTCCATGTTGAGGGCCCTTCGAAGTTCAGTTAAAATTATCACTTGTTTCAGGGCCTTTCCTAGAAAAACATTGGTGCAATGTAGAATTCATAATGGCATCCCTTTAAATTTATTATAATTATTCATTTAAACAAATTTTAGAGAAAAATTCAAAGAAAGAAACAATGAAACTATAAACTGAAGAGAAAAATAAAAAGAGGGATTACTTTTTTCATAATGATTTTTATTTTTATTCAAAAAGAGTTAAAATACAAAACTCCAAAACTGGAGAAAATCCATAGAAACAAACAAACAAACAAAAAAGAAAGGAAACATTAAAAAAAGTGCAAACCCCCCCCCCCCCAACACACATACACATATTATCCCTCCTAGTTGAATACTGGTAAATATATTATAACAATATTGGTTTCCCACCCTTTACGAAACAGCTCCCCCCCCCTCAAATTTTCAAATTTATAATTCTGTTTATAAATTATTAACCTGTCATCTCTCTATGATATTAATGGCCACACTCCCTGGGAGAATATTTTTAGTCCAGGATAAAAATATTTTTTAAAGAAATAAGCTCCAAAGTGTCGTGAATGTCCAATATATATATAAATCAAGTCCAAACATTTCCTTACAGAAGACAAAGGTTATTCAAAAAAAGTAAAAAAAAAAAAATGAAAGAACAAGAACAAGAAAGAAATGGATAAAATCTAGCAGGGGATTAAAATAAACCAGTCAATTTTTAGAGAGTTGAAGCAAAATAAAAGCTTTAAAAAGTATAGTTGAAATCCAGGCATGCTTAAGAGAATGGTCTGTCAAAAGGAAGAAGATGGATGACCTGGCTTTCTGCTGCTCTCATTAGGAACTGTAATCTTCAAGATTCCTCATCCTAGGTAAGGAAGTTATCCATAGTCATCTGAAAACTATCAAATCAAAATGAACTAAAGTGAGTTAATAAAATCTTTATTATGGTCATAGGTCAGTGTAAGGGGGTGGGTGAGTTACAAACAAGAGAAATTGTCTCTCCAGGTAGGGAATTTCTCTGTATTGGCTTTCTATGATAGCTGAGTGGAGGGCATGACATTATATAAGCATGAAGGCCATCCAGTGTCTAGGTACTTCAAGGTTGTTAAAGATGTCATGAGAGACACAGAGAGCCTATCAGATTCATTCTGATAGGTTCATTCATTCGCCAACTTTCATCATCAATAAAAGGTGGGTTCCTGGCTAGATCCAGCTGGGGCTCTGTGCCTACTATATGCTGTTTAATGAGAGCTTTAGCTTGATCATAACTTGTGCTCAGTAAAAGACTTGTAGAGAAGTCCAAGGATGAGGCTTTAGTTGCAATGGCCTTTTTCATGTCGATTGAAAATCATCTCTCGTAGTTAGTGTGGCAGGGTCAAAGAGAAAAAATGAGAGTTTGAGCTGGTAATTGAGTATGGTCATCCACACTCTAGCCTCCATTTTCATGAGTCTGTCCCCAATCTCAGGGAGGCATTAGAACCACATCTGAGAATCTCAAGGGCCAATGTTAGAAAGTTGGATTGAACATATTGTAATGGTGCATAGTTATAAAAGGGCCCCGCTGGGTTCTGTAAAGAATGTGTGTTATTGGCTTGGCTATGAATAGTTTGAGTGCTGTAAGTATATAGTGACCACTTCTTGTCTTGAGAAATTTGAGCATGGCAGTTGTGCTCTTCTGTGCATTTTCAGCAATGTAGTCTCCGTGGATTTTCCTAGTATTAGCAGAGTGAAGGACAACTTCCAGATAATTGAAACAGGACACCTGCTCAGTTTTCTAAATTCTGCCCATCTAAATTCCAGGAGTGGCTCTTGGGCGTTTTGGCAATTGCCATGATTTGGTTTTCTGAGTACTAATTAGTGTTCTCTGCAGTACTCTGCTAGTGATTTCAATGCTCTTTTAAGGCAATAACTATTCTTGAAAATAATGCTGAGTCATCTGAGTAGAACAGAAATGTGTCTTCCAGCAAGTTTTTTTTTGGGGTGTGTGTGTGTGTGTGTGTGTGTGTGAGAGAGAGAGAGAGAAAATTCATGTTGAGGAGAAGGTCCACCAAGGAGTTGATATAGAAATTAAATAGGAGTGGGAATGACACAAATCTTTGCTTGACACCTCTGTTAGTTCTGGCCGCCTTGGAGAGGTCGCCCTGGGGATTACTCTTACTTTGAGTGAGGTCACTTCATGAAGCATTCATATTTTTTTTTTAAAAAGATGTCAATCAATCAAGGAGGTCTCCAAATTTTCCCACAATTTAGCTTGGGATATAGAATCAAATGCTAAATAAAATCTATGAAAGTGGCATATAGAGACGTGTTGTGTAAGGAATATTTTTCAATGAGATGATAGACTACTGGACACTCATTAATGGTAGATCGGTCTTCCTAAAGCCAGCCTGCTCCTCTGCAAATGTGTTTGCTTATCCCAATCAATCCCGAAATTTCCTTGTAGATATCCTGCTTAGAGTTTGGCTAAAGTGGATAATTAACAGAATCAGAGAATCAAACAATAGGAAGGGATCTTGGAGGCCTTTTAGTACACTCTCTAAGACCTCAAACCTCATCATATTTTGGAAATAAATTACAATTTGTGCATTTCATTTTCTTTGAATTTTTAAAAACCGGTAGCTTATATATAAGAAAAACAAGCCTTGTTTTAATTTTTTTTTTAAATATTAGTTTTATTTTTATGGCTTTTCAAACTCATTCTTTGAATGCAATGTAGAATTTAAAAATATGAATATTCACATACATAAACATTTTGAAGCTTTCCCAGGGGTGTCAAACTCAAGGCCCACGGACCACATCCTGCCCATGGGATGCTTAGATCTGGCCTGTGGGACCGCCCTGGAAACAGTGAAGGATTGGCCGGCAGTGCCTCTGCCAGTGCAAAAGGAGCTTGGGAGAGCCATGTGCAGCCCTCCCGAGTTCCATTTTTGCTGACAAGGTACCCAGACCACCACAGGCATCTTCAACATGAGTGATGCTGAGCTGGCCACGCCACCCTGGCCATGTCCCCCACCTCCCCCAAGTCAAACACAACCCTGATGTGGCTCTCAATAAAATTGAGTTTGACACCACTGCTGTATAACATTTTATTTCCCCTTAGCAAGCCATTATTTCATTGGCAGAATTTATTTATTGTAGTAAAACCCTACAATAATTTAAAAGTTTGAATTAAGAGGTTGGACTGTGCTAGCCATTCTGAGGGAAGAGAGGAAAGAGGTCAATAATTCTTACAGAAAACAAGTATTGTGTCTTCTTTTACATAGTTTTCCACACATGACTTCCACACAGGAAAAATTGTCTTAGTCTATGTTATTGGCCCAGACTTCATGAAAATCTAACTCTATCCCTAATAGCAATTTTCACTAGAAGTAGGATTTTTCCTGTGCATTTTATTGTGTCGAAAACTAAGTCCAAAAGGAAAGCTGTAAGCCTCATTTACTTAAGAGGGCTTCCGAGAATCTAAGCAAGAGGTCTGTCTTTGGTTCTCAATAGAATAACATCTGGCTAAGAATGTCTGACAATTTCAAATGAGGTCAGAGTACTTGAAAACACCACACAGAACACATGCTGTTGAAAAATATACAGTTTTCCCTGTGAAAATCCCCCCCCCCGGCCATGGAAGTCATGGAAAACCCTTGAAACAACTTGAAATAATGCAACATCTGTTTCTCTCTGCTCTGAGAACTGAAAGGAAGGACTATATATACCATTTAATAGTATGTACAAAGTATGGTACCTCCCTGGGTGCCATACTCTGAAGATTGTTATCAGGTCAGAGATGGACTGGGAAGATGTGTGCAAAGGAATCAATTGACTGCCAAGAAAATTAAAAGTGCAGATATTGAAAATGGCTCCCTCAACCATTGGGAAGAGAGGGAGGGAGGGAGGAAGGCAACACTACAGCAGGGTCTTAATTTAATATCTGAAATCTACTCTGGAGAAAGACAGTATCAGTGACATTCATTTAGATGATGTGACTCTCTCCCAGACTTTCTTGAAGACTGCCTTCACATCTTTGTTGCGTAAACTATAAATGAAAGGGTTAACCAGAGGGCCAATTATGGTACAGAACAATGCATTTGCCTTGTTCCAATTTGGAGTGTTTTGAGATTTGGGTCTGCAATACATAATGAGAATGGAACCATAGAATATGGTAACTGACACCAGGTGAGCTAAGCAAGTGAAGAAGGCTTTGCGTCTCCCTGCAGATGAATGGATACGAATGATGGCTCCAACAATACCAATATAGGAGCTCAGGATGATAGCTGAGGTTACCAGCCAATTGCAACCTATGAGAGCAGTCAGAATGACTTCATAGAATCCTATATCATCACAGGACATTTTCAGAAGAGGCAGCACATCACAAAAGTAGTGATTTATGACATTGTTCCCACAAAAGCGTAGGCGGAAAGTGTTACTAATATGTGCAATGGCGTTGGCAAAGCCAGCTGCGTAAGCTCCTACCACCAGCTGGATGCAGAGCTTCTTGGGCATGGCAGTGGTATAAAGAAGTGGATTGCAGATGGCCACATAGCGGTCATAGGCCATGAAGGCCAGTAGGAAGCATTCACTGTAGGCCAAGCCAGCAGAGAAGAACAATTGTGCTGCACAACCAGCTATAGACATGTGATTATTTTTGGATACACAGTCAGACAAGATCCGAGGAGTGTAGACCGAGGAGTACCAGACATCCAGGAAGGAAAGACTGCCCACAAAGAAGTACATAGGTGTATGCAAGCGGGAGTCTAGGTAGATCAGGGACATGAGGCCCAGATTCCCAGTCAGTGTAATGATGTAGGAGACAAAGAATAGCACAAAGAAGATAATTCGTAGAAATGGATCTGTTGTAAATCCAACAAGGACAAAATCTGTAACAAGTGTTCGATTGCTTTCCACTCCCATCATTTTCATAAGTACAATCTGTTTAGAAAAGAAAGAGAAGTCAAAATTTGACAATTTTCAGTCCCAGAATACAGAATTTGTGCTACGATTTTGAAGCATGTGTTGAAAACCCTTTGAAGTACAGTATTTGGCATGCTGTTTTCAACTTTTCCCTGAACTGATTTGGCTTCGAGTTTTTAACATTCTATAATAGTTATGGGATACAGGCTTCATCCATTCAAAAGAGACATTCAACAAGCCCAGAAGTGGACAAAAAGAGCAAAACACCTCCTTACCAGCAATCAACACCCAGATGAGCATAGATTAACACCAGGGGTAGGTTGAAATATTTTTTGAACACAATCATAGTAAATACTGGTCAGTTCCGATGACAAAATTTGCACTTACAAATTGTAAAACGGTGGATGAATTTTCAGACTGTAAGACAAGGAGGAAAAACACAATGTGTAACTCCTTGATCTCAACTATACTTTGATCAGCATTTCACAAGGTAGGTCAAGAATATACCTTATATAGATTTTTAAACAGATGAGCATATCCTCCTAAAAATTATTTGCTAACAGTTTATATTTAGATTTGTATGATCTTCTAATCATTTTAATAATAGCATTTCTATAAATGATCCTTCACTGATTGTTTACTAATTGGGCATTCTTGCTTTATTTTATTTGTTGAGATAAATTCTTTTCAATGAGCTCAAGAGCGCAAGAGAGCACAGCTGATTCTTCTTGATATATCTGTGTGATAAAGAGGCAGGACAGATTGCGAGGAAGTGATAAAATTAAAAGTGAGCCAGTGAATTGCATAACTTAATAAGATATGAACTGAATCTGTATCTTTGCATTAACTATAACTATAACCATGGGAGTTTATAAATTCATTTAGTTGAATTCTCAGATTGGAAAGTTGTGCATCCTGTCACCCAAGGTTTTCACTTACAGGTGATTATTACTGCAATGCTCTAACTCATTTGAGGACTTTCATTATCCACTAAGCTTTATATACATCTCTATTTTATTCCTAACAATTTCATCGAGTTGATGTTCTGTTGTTTCTCTGTCACATTTCTAATGATGAAGAAACAAATATTTTCTTCATAAAAGGTAAAGGTTCCCCTCGCACGTATGTGCTAGCCGTTCCCGACTCTAGGGGACAGTGCTCATCTCCGTTTCAAAGCTGAAGAGCCAGCGCTGTCCGAAGACGTCTCTGTGGTCATGTGGCCGGCATGACTAAACGCCAAAGGCGCATGGAACACTGTTACCTTCCCACCAAAGGTGGTCCCTATTTTTCTACTTGCATTTTTTACGTGCTTTCGAGCTGCTAAGTTGGCAGAAGCTGGGACTAGTAACGGGAGCTCACCCCATTATGCGGCACTAGGGATTCAAACTGCTGAACTGCTAACCTTTCAATCAACAAGTTCAATGTCTTAGCCACTGAGCCACCGTGTCCCTTTTATTATTTCTTTATTATTTATTATTTCTTCATACATGTTCATAATTTTCTCCCTTTTAATGGAAGTCCAGAACTAGCTACCTGAGGTTGACTGACCTGCTCTGATTTCTATTCAAATTATCCCAGAGAACATATCACTTAAGAAGAAGCAATTACAAAGGTGGTGTCTAGTGTAGTTTTGTAAACTGTTGTCTTTCTTTCTATTTTGTGACCCAAAATACAGGTCCACTCTTCACCCAATAACCCACCCCAGTCCCACTGAGTGACCTCTTTTCTAGCCAGTGGAACAGCAGAAAAGATCTGCCTTCTTTCCTTTATGCAACTGAACACTTTTCAGCCATGGTTCTTCCTGAAGCTCATCTCATCAGGGGAGTTGCATCGTTTGCTTAGATCCAGATTAGTGTCTTCTTTCCTCAAAGGTGTGAACATCTCTTTCCAGGAGCTCTGGTTTGCATAATGGTTAGAATGCAGTACTGTAGGCAAACTCTGCCTTCAGTCTCAAGTTCGATCCTGATGGAGTTCAAGGTTGATTCAGACTTCCATCCTTTGGTAAAATGAGAATCCATACTTTTCGGGGCAATATGTTCACATTGTAAACTGCCCAGAAAGTGCTGTAAAGCACTGTGGGGTGGTTTATATGTCTAAGTGCTACTGTTAGTGCTTCACTTCATGGAAGACAACAGTTTAGGTAATTAAACTGTCACATGTAAATGCCTTATTCTCTAATATGTAAATAGTATATGAACGGGATATCAGGGGTTAATTTATTCTTCACTTCTTAATGTATTCATACTTTACCACTCCCATACCTAGCTCCACCCATTGTATATATAAGGAGCTGCACGCACCCATTCCTTGCTTCTATCTGTGAATATTCAGTGAATATAGAATGCCTAATGTAAATAAAGAGAGATATATTTGAACTTTTAACTCTTACTAGATTTATTGAGTCTGATCCTGAAAATATTGCAACAAGCTGGTAGCAGAGGATGGTTAATTGACTCAATAAAAAATTTAAATATGTCTAAGAGAGATAGGCCCAACACCAGGGCATACAGCAAAGAAATGGAAACGGATCAAGAAATAATCGATGAATCCACAAACGCGATTTCGAGAGAATCCGAAGAATACACCACTGAAGATGAAGAAATAATAAATGAAAACGATGACCGAGAGGAAATCAAAATAGAAAACAACGAACTCAGGTCAGAGATATTAAAACTATTAAAAAGCCAGAAGAACGATGAAAGCCTCATCGCGAACCTCCAAGATATGCTGAAAAACAGCGGAGCAGCGAGAGAGAAGCACATCGCTACTGAAAAGCCAAAAGATTCAAAGATAGTGAGTGATACGATTACAGAAAAAAACACTATGAAGAAGAAAAACGGTGATCCCGCGCAAAATTTTGAATGGCAGCCATCTTGGTTTCAACAGGCCTCCAGAGTGAGCGAAGCAGAGCCAATCAGAAAACTCGATTCAAAATTTCTGGCGCGAAAGACATTACTAGATAATGAAAACGAAAAAGAAAAGTCAAACACCTCAGAAGAATCAGAATCGGAAAGTGAAGGTGATTCAACAGATACTCAGATAAAATCAGCAATGAAAACGCTTTTTGCTGCTTTTGGACCGAAACTAAAAATTACCAAAAAGTCAACTAGAAAGCAAGCGAGCAAGCCAACGCCTCAAAATCTACCCGCTCCCATCCTGACGACGAGAGCACCGACGCCTGAACCCAGAGAGCCCTGCAGATACCGCCCCACACCGCAGACCGATGCAAGCACCAACGCTCTCAAGAGAAGAAAAAGAACAACCGCCATCATCAGGACTCCCAAGATCGAGCCAGAGACCGATTCATCTGAGGAGGAGCAGAACGAGCGAGCCGCAACGACGAGAACCTCTCACGACGACTCCAGGGACGAAATAAACAACACGCATGCGCAAGACTACGCAGACGGCCCAGGAAGACATGAGTTGCTGAAAGGATCGTGCAGGCTCGTTGCGAGCATTCCCACGCCATTTTGTAATTTCCAGCATTTACGAGACCATGGACTACCTCCGGTTGTAAGTAATGGACCCAATAATGTCGGAAACTTGCCCAGTGACTTCCCAAAGCTGAGGATAGATGGCATTAATTTACAAGAATGGTATCAGCAGCTCCAGGTTGTCTTTATGAAAGAAAACTTACTGTTTTTTATCACTAATCCCCCAAAAAGACCTTGGACTCTAAAATTAGACTGCTTACACCATAGAGCATTTTTCTTATTAATTTCTAGTGTATCTCCTGCTATGTATCACAGTATTAAGCAAAATCTGACTGTTTCAGAAATTATTCAATGCATGTTCAATTTATTTCACAGTGACAGTGTAGCTACTACCACAAGAATGTCTAAAGATTTCTTTTCCTCTAGGATAAAACCAGGGGTTTCCATAAGTGAACATTTAATATCTTTAAACAAAATAAGAGCTGAACTGCATTTAAGGGGGGAGGTGATTTCAGATCAAACGATGAAAAGTGTTATCATCAACTCACTTGACCCATCATGGGATAATTATATGTCACATTTAGACACAATCAATCTAGGATACTTATCCATAGAAAGTCTATCCAATAAGTTAATAGCTGAAGACAATTCAAGGAGGAGTTGCTCTAACAACCACATAGAACACAAACCATATAGAAAAGTAGCTTTTCAAGAAAGATATAATGAAACATTTAGATGCCACAACTGTGGATCCAGGGAACACAGTAGAAGAGATTGCCCCAAAATCTCAAAAGAAAGACATAGGTCAGAACACAGAAATAAATACAATTATAGACAGTCTTCCATTGATAGACATAGATATAGAAGCCCACCAAATTACAAAGAGCATAGAGGGGGCAGAGATAATTCAAAGGATAGAAAATCTGGTTCACTGAATGGACTAAACAAACAAGACAACACTAACATACAGCAAACTGAGAACAATAATTGGCTTATTGATTCTGGAGCAACTAATCACACCACTAATAACAAAAGTATATTATCTTCATTTGTAGAAGATAAATTTGTAATAAAGGTAGCTAACCAAGAAAAGGTTCAAGTATTAGGTAGAGGGAATGTAACCTTACCTGGCCTAGGAAAAATAGAGGGGGTATTACTAATACCTGAAATACCTCATAACATACTAAGTGCCATAAAACTAAGCAGAGATTCTGATATTAATATTGTTTTTTCAAAAGGAAAAGCGACCTTGGAGAAAAATAAAATAGATATAGGTACAGTAATGATTAAAGGAGGCCTACCTTATTTAATAACAAAGGAGAAATGGTTACACAACATTGATTCAAATATGGAAGATTGTATTGAACTAGATGATGGAAACATTAGCAACAGTGACAATGATGAATGTAAAGTAGCTCATGATCACAAGGATGCACATAATGAAAAAAAACCAAAAATAGGTAAGCCAATTCATGATGAGTGTGCTCATGTTTTGCATAGGAAGTTAGGACATGCCAGTTTTCCTGTAGTACAAAAAAATGACTGAACACGCAGAAGGTGTTAAAATAAAAAATTGTGAAAACTATTTAGAATGCTCAGTATGTAAATCTACAAAACTAAAAACTAGTCCCAGGCCTAGAAAATCAACAAGGTCAACCAACAAAATTTTTGATTTAGTACACATGGACCTGGTTGGTCCACTAACTCCATCAATCACTTATAGAAAACGTTACTTCTTAACCATAGTGGACGATTATAGTTGCTATGGATTTGTATATACATTAAAACACAAAGATGAAACTTTTCAGAAATTTAAAGAATTTTATAAACACGTAGAAACACAACACAATATCAAAATAAAACAAATCATGACAGATAGGGGATGTGAATTCATGTCTAAGGAATTCTCCCAATGGCTGAAGGACAAGGGAATGTTACATTACACATCTAGCCCATTTTCTGCGTTCCAGAACGGAATTGTAGAGAGGAAGAACTCAACATTACAAACCATGATTAGATGCACATTGGAAGATGCTGGCTTAAGCAAACAATTCTGGTCAGAAGCCCTACATTATTCCAATTACACACAGAATAGAACCTGGTCCAGCATTGTAAATAAGACACCATATGAAGTGATGTATAATAGGAAACCAAAATTAGCACACATGCACATATTTGGAGTCACTGCAGACGTACACATACCTAAACAATTAAGAAGAAAGGGAGAAAATGTATCTAGAAGACTCAGATTTATGGGATATGAGACAGGCACAAAAGGATACAGATTCATTGATAATAATAACAAATTTATAGTTTCCAGAACAGCTGTGTTCCATGAACAGGCCAACTGGTCTAAAATACATCTTAATGAAATATTCCCAAGTAACAACAAAGATACAAAATCCCAAGAGAAAGGGACTATAGAAAAGCAAAATGACAACAAACATAGAAACAAAACCAAAACATGGACAAATAGCCAACACAAAATAAAGACAGATACACTAACAAAAAAGGAAGCAAGATATTTGCATGATAATAATAGTAAACCTGAAAAAACAATTAGAAACACCAGAAACCAAATGCCAAATAAATAACAAGGATTATATAATGCATATGGATGGAGAATCAACAACACCTAATACGTATGAGGAAGTGTTAAAACTTCCTCGTAAAGAAAAAGAAAAATGGGAATTAGCAATGAAGAAAGAGATGGAAAGTTTACAAGGATTAAATGTATTTACACCTGCAGTTGCACCAAAGGACAAAACCATTATTGGCACTAGGTGGATATATAAAATTAAAAATTTAGAGGGAGGCAATACTCTATACAAGGCTAGATTAGTTGCACAGGGTTATGCACAGAAATATCCGGAGGACTATACTGACACATACTCCCCCACAGTAAGAACTGAGAGTGTCAAAACAGCTCTAGTTGTAGCATCAGCACTCAATCTCGATGTATTCCAATATGACATACAGACTGCGTATTTACACGCAAAACTAGATAAGGAAATATATGTAAGAGCACCTCACAGTCAATACACAAACAAGAATGAGACTTGTTATTAAACAAGAGTTTATACGGGTTAAAACAATCTGGTAAACGATGGTATGATTGTTTAGTAAAAGTACTTAAAACTATGGATTTCAATGCTACTACTGCTGATAACTGTTTCTTTGTTAAAAAGGGTGATGATTACATAGAATTTGTATTGATCTATGTGGATGACATTTTGTACATAGGTAAACATAAAGAAAGAAGAGAAACATTTGTAACTAAGCTAAATGAACATTTCTCATTGAAATCTTTAGGCAAAGTAAATAAGTATCTTGGTGTTCAAATTAATAAAACTAAAAGAGGATTCAAACTTACTCAGAGAGATAAGATCATAGAACTCTTGAACAAATGCAATCTAAGCAATGCCAAACCCTGTGACACTCCTATGCAGACAGACTTCCTAAGAAATGCAGATGAATCATCCCCTGAATTCAAAGATAATACATTCTATAGGTCTATCATAGGTTCCCTTCTTTACATTTCCAATTGGACTAGACCTGATATCGCTTTACCCCTCAATTTATTGTCCAGACATGTCAGCAAACCAACAATGTACCATTGGGAAGCTGTTAAAAGGATATTAAGATATTTAAAGAATACCTTAGATTTTTGTTTGATATTAGAGCCTAATAATGTTAAGGAGCCAAACCTCACATGTTACGCAGATGCAGATTGGGCTGGAGACACTTCATGCAGAAAAAGTACATCTGGTTATGTATTCCTCCTAAATAATTGTCCAGTTTACTGGTACACTGGCAAACAAGATTTAGTGGCCACTTCAACGACAGAAGCAGAATATGTTTGTTTATCTAAAGCAGCAAATAACCTTGTATGGTTTAATGATTTAATTTCTGATGTTTGGAAAAAACCTGCCTTACCTTTTGTCATGCATGAAGATAATAAAGCGGCTATCGAAATATCTAGATCTGACGCCATTGGACAAAGGTCCAGACATATAGACATAAAATTTAAACATGTGAGACAATTATCTCAGGATGGATTTATTAAAGCGGTGCATTGTGAGACATCAGAACAATTAGCTGACATATTGACAAAGCCTTTGCCATTTAAGCAGCATAAATATTTGACTTCCAAGTTATATGTTTTGTATTGTCCTGAATCTGAATGTAATTGGTGTAGCATACCGAATCGGCATTTAGAGGGGGATTTGTCACATGTAAATGCCTTATTCTCTAATATGTAAATAGTATATGAACGGGATATCAGGGGTTAATTTATTCTTCACTTCTTAATGTATTCATACTTTACCACTCCCATACCTAGCTCCACCCATTGTATATATAAGGAGCTGCACGCACCCATTCCTTGCTTCTATCTGTGAATATTCAGTGAATATAGAATGCCTAATGTAAATAAAGAGAGATATATTTGAACTTTTAACTCTTACTAGATTTATTGAGTCTGATCCTGAAAATATTGCAACATAAACATTCCAAAGAAGTGATATAAAAAGCTTTCTCTGTTGTTTCTCAGAGCTCTACCTAGACTTGGACTTTCAATTCCCATTCTAAAACTCTTGTCAGAGGCAGGATTGACTCCAGCCTTCCTTTAGAGAAAGGGTTGCAAGAAGTGACCGCCATGCACATGATGCATGGAGCTGCTTCTGGAGGAAGCAGAGATCAGAAAATGAACCAGTTTTGAACACCTTCCACTGTTCACAGAAGGGCAGGAATGGATGGGTTGGTGCATGGCTCTGAGACCCTTGACAATCAGAGGCAACACAAAAGGCCTTGTGAGCATTGGTCAAGTCCTAACTGTGATAATCATAGAATTTTGTTGGACATCTATCTAAATTATTCCCAGATATGTCAAACTTACCTGGATGAAGCTGAGTCGATTTTCCTGCTATGTCTGTTGGACAAGCCAATGGATCAACCTATATCGGAGTCTTGTTTTCTCCTGAATAAAGTGTTCACACCCCTGTTTCAAATTACGCCGTCTCAGTCCCCTGTGGGAGCATTTAGATTAAATTATCCCTCTTGGTGATATGAAGTGGGAATATTATTAGCATTACTAAACGTTTTTTCCTAAATTCTCCAAAGGGAGTTTCATCTGGGAAAAGAAAGGGGACAAACGCCCCAAGACTTCCTGAGTTCCCCAGGTAAATAATTAGAAGTTTAGCTGCAAACATCACTTTCTCAGGTCATCTCTGGGGGAAAAAAAAACTTTGAAACATACCCTTTCAATTATTATTATTATCATTATTTATTTACTGAAAGAAGGTTTATGAAAATTACAAAAAATGGGAAACAAAAAGGATACATTATTTTTGCATTACTAAAATTGTCTTTTCAAAAACAGAAAAGTTATATATCAAAGGTTGTCCAAGATTTTTGGGAGGCATCCAGGAGCCTTGCCCTACACATTGCTGGATGTGAGACACTGTTTCTTAAGTTGGATACCAGGAGAGGTCAGTTAGAACTGTTGCTGTTATACCAGCTTCCCTGCTATGTTGCAATCTGAGTTCCTTGATTCCATAGTTGGGTTGGTGGTAGATCTCCCTGAATTTATGGTGCTGGGAGATTTCAACCTACAATCTCTAGATACAGAGTCAGAGGTAGCTCCATTGCAAGGAGCTAAACCATTCAGGCCCAACTCATATATGATTGGGTCTGGTGGTGGTTAACTTTCTTAGAAGGAGTGGCCTGCTGGCTCTTAAAGAGATGATGGTGCACCCCTTCCTCGAAGAAACATAATTAAATCCAAGTTGTCTGGAAAAGCTTTCATCCAATCTCCAATCTTTCCTTTTCAGAGAAGGTGGTACAGAGAATGGCCACAATGCAGCTTCAAAGAACCCTAGATGAGGCAGATTATCCAGATCCACTTCAGTTGTGGTTCAGGCCAGGGTTGGGGACTGAGACAGCATTGATTGCACTCATGGATGACCTCTGGTGGGAGCAGCATGGAGTTAGTACATCCATCCTGGCTCTTTTTGACCTCTCAACAGTGTTCAATACTATCAATTATACTATCCCTCTGAGCTGGCTTCAGGAATTGGGGCTGGATAGCACTGTATTATGTTGGTCCTCCTTCTGCCTCTGGGGCTGATTCTAGTTGGTATTGATAGAGAGAGAAAGATCCTGTCCACAGCCCCTACTTTATCGGGTGCTTTATCGGGTGCTTTATCTCCCCTTCTTTTTAACATTTAATGAAGCCACCAGGTAAGGTGATCCATCACTTTGGCGTGAGATATTATTAAAATGTAGATGACATCCAGCTTTCTATCTTTACCCCAGGCCCCTTGAATGATGCTGTAGACACCTCAACCAGTGGTGGGTTGCCCTCGGTTCGCACCGATTCAATAGAACCGGTAGTAAAACTGGCGGGAGGCTACGCCCACTGACCCTGACATCATGAAAATGCTTCTGCGCATGTGCAGAAGCTTCTGTGCTTGCGCAGAAGAGCGTGTATGTGACTCTGTTACGAACCGGTAGTAAAGGTAAGTAGAACCCACCCCTGACCTTAACCCACTGTCTGGAGGCTGTTGGGGACCAGATGGGGTAAAAACAGGTTCCAACTCAACCCCAGGAAGACAAAATGGCTATGGGTATTTGGACCATCCAGACACAAGGTTCTTCCATGTTTAGTTCTGGATGCACTTGCGCGGTGCCATGCGCTTCCATCGGCCGTTCTGTATGGCAAGTATAAAAGAATACCATTCATGGAAAGACTCTGTCCCTGTGGCTCAGGAGAGGTGGAGACTGTGGGACACATGCTCCTTAGATGTTCCTTTTATACGGAGATTAGGAAAAAACATATTCTACCAATAACTGCAAGGTATCCTGGCTGCTCAGACACTACCTATCTTCAGTGGCTGCTTAAGGATGAACAGTCCATAACTACAGCACAGGTGGCCAGATTCTGCGCAGCAGCACTGGGGATTTGTTGCAAATGCGTGTCTTCTCCACCATAGCAATGCATATAACAATTGTGGCCAACCCTTGCACTGCTTAGTTATTTCCCTTCTAACATTGAACCCACAACGGGCCACACAGTATAGGGATTGCAATTATCGTATAGTCAGACCATGTATAATGGACACTGGATTTTATTATAGATTTAGTTGTCATTTATTATTTTATACTAGAATTCTTAAGTGTATATATACTGAGTGCTTTTATTTTTTTTTTTTTTTTTTTTTTAAATACTTTATTGAATTTTCCAATTTTTAAAAAGACAATATACAATCACAATCTTAATCCGAGGTGCAATGTTACACATTTCATTAGATCAAACATTAAATGAAATCTATCCATAGCTATACAATATACAGTTCTATACAGTTCTCTACGTTTCTATACAATTAAGTCCATTTCGGGTGTCTAACAGATCGTAGCCTATTATCATATTTTTATTTTTATTCTATTCTTTAACCAGTTATACCAAATTCCCCAAACTTCGTAGTACTTAAAGTTCTCTTCGTTTTTTAGCTCGCTCGTCAATTTAGCCATCTCTGCGCACTCTAGAATTTTATTTATTAATGTTTCTTCAGAGGGGGTAGAGTTGGATTTCCAGAGTTTCGCAAAGGCTAATCTAGCCGCAGTAATAATTTGAATTGCCAGTTGGGTTTTGTTGTTGTCAAGACCATCTTCAATCATACCTAAGAGGAAGTATTCCGGGGCCAGGGCTATCTCTTGTCCCATTATTTCCGAGAGCCAGAGTCGAATCTTTAACCAAAACTTTTTGGTCTCAGGGCAAGTCCACCACAGGTGATAAAAGGTGCCGACCGTCTGAGTGCTTTTATTTGTTCTGGTCTAAGACCGTAATAATAAATTGAAATTGAAATAGTTCTGGATGGGGTTGCACTACCCTAGAGAAACCCAGTGCACAATCTGGGGATCCTCTTAGATTGATGGTTCCTGCTCAACAAGCAAGTGGCAGCTGTGGCTAGGAGACCCTTTGCACACTTTTGGGTGGTATACCAATTGCGTCCATTCCTGGACTGGAAGGCCCTGCTTACAGGGACTCATACCACTGTAACCTCTCTTTTAGACTATTATAATATGCTCTACATGAGGCTACCCCTGAAGAGCATTTAGAAACTTGAAGTGGTGCAGAATTTATTTATTTATTTATTTATTTATTTATCTATCTATCTATCTATCTATCTATCTATCTATCTATCTATCTATCTATCAAATTTCTATACCGCCCTACTCCCGAAGGACTCAGGGCGGTGAACAGCCAAGATAAAATACAGATAATACAAATACTAAAAAATCCCTTAAAATTATTAAATATTTTGGCCGAAACACAGATTAAAACACCCAATTTATAAAATCACGAATTAAAAAATTTAAAAGAGGAGAGTTAGGCCAGGCCAGCCTGCTGAAATAGAAAAGTTTTGAGAGCACGGCGAAACGTGCGCAGGTCCGGGATCCTCCGTATCTCTGGGGGGAGCTCGTTCCAGATGGTAGGTGCCCCCACAGAGAAGGCTTTTCCCCTGGGGGCTGCCAGTCGACACTGTTTGGCCGACGGCACCCTGAGGAGCCCCTCTCTATGGGAGCGTACTGGTCGGTGAGAGGCTATTGGAAGCAGAAGGCGGTCTCGTAAATACCCCGGTCCGATGCCATGGAGCGCTCTAAAGGTGGTAACCAAAACGTTGAAGCGCACCCGGAAGACCACTGGGAGCCAGTGCAGCTCGCGCAGGAGGGGGGTCACATGGGAGCGCCACGTCGCTCCCATAACCACCCGCGCGGCCGCATTCTGGACCAGCTGGAGCCTCCGGGTGCTCCTCAAGGGGAGTCCCATGTAGAGAGCATTGCAGTAGTCCAAGCGGGAAGTAACGAGAGCATGAGTGACCATATTTAACGAGTCCCGATCCAGAAAGGGACGCAACTGGCGAATCAGGCGGACCTGATAAAAAGTCCCCCTGGCCACGGCCATCATGTGCTCTTCTAAAGACAGACGTGAGTCCAGGAGGACACCCAAGTTGCGAACCCTCTCCCTGGGGGCCAATGACTCACCCCCAATAGTCAGTGATGGCACCAACTGACTATATCGGGATGTCGGAAACCACAGCCACTCGGTCTTGGATGGGTTGAGCCTGAGTCTGTTTCTCCCCATCCAGATCCGCACGGCCTCCAGGCACCGGGACATCACTTCAAGGGCATCATTGGGGTGGTCCGGGGTGGAGATGTACAGCTGAGTATCATCAGCATACTGATGGTACTTCACCCCGAAACCATGGATGATCTCACCCAGCGGCTTCACATAAATGTTGAACAGAAGGGGCGAGAGGACTGACCCTTGTGGCACCCCACATACAAGGGGCCTCGGGGTCGACCTCTGCCCCCCTGTCAACACAGACTGCGACCGGTCAGAGAGAAAGGAGGAGAACCACCGTAGGACGGTGCCCCCCACCCCTAACTCCTCTAGCCGGTGCAGCATGATACCATGGTCGATGGTATCAAAAGCCGCTGAGAGGTCTAATAGGACCAGGACAGAGGAACAATCCCTGTCCCGAGCCCTCCAGAGATCATCAACCAACGTGACCAATGCCGTTTCCGTGCTGTACCCAGGCCTGAAGCCCGACTGGAACGGATCCAGATACGATGATTCATCCAGGTACTGGGGGAGCTGTCGCGCTACCACACTCTCAACAACCTTCGCAACGAAGCGAAGGTTGGAGACTGGACGATAATTTGCCAACACTGCCGGGTCCAGGGAAGGCTTCTTGAGGAGAGGCCTCACCACCGCCTCTTTCAAGGCGGCAGGGAAGACACCCTCACTCAAGGAGGCATTTATAATCCCCTGGAGCCAGCCTCGTGTAACCTCCTGAGAGGCCAGCACCAACCGGGAGGGACATGGGTCCAGTAAACATGTGGCTGCGCTCAGTCTGCAAAGTATCCTGTCCACGTCTTCGGGCATCACAGAATCAAACTCTTCCCAGATAATACTCACAAGACCTGCCTCTGTCCTTCCCGCTGAATCTACCCAGTCAGAGTCCAGGTGTTCCCGAATCTGAGCAATTTTGTCATACAGATACTGTACAAAATCCTCGGCTCTACCCTCCAAGGGGTCCTCCCGCGCTTCCTGGTGGAGCAGGGAGCGGGTCAGGGAGCAGGGAGCGGGTCAGAATGTGGCTGTGGGGGTAATAAATGTTGCCAAATATACAGCATACATAACACCACTTCCATGTGAGCTGTATTGGTTACTGGTGTGTTTCCAGGTGCAATTCAAAGTGATAGTTAGCTTGGTACCTGATTACCAGAGCGATTGCCTTTCTCCATGAGATTTTACCCATCCAACTTAACGTAGCAGATTGGCCATGCCACAGATCCTGTCAGATAAAAAATGTCAGCTACTAGGGACTATAAATCATGTTTTTTCTGCAAGGGCTCCTGATCTATGGAACATCCTCCCTTCAGAGATTAGAATGGTCCCAACCCTATTAACCCTTCATAAGGCCCTAAACACCTGGCTATGTTCTGTGCCCAGGGTGCTGAATGTGTCAAGGCCCCCATTTCCTGGCTAAATTACTAACTGGTCAAGTATTTCAGCTGCTATGCTTAGTTATTTTGGATGTTTTTAAAACTGTTTTTAAATGTTTTAGTGTGTTAATTGGTCTGAGGATGGGGAGCCTAATTCTCCAGCAGGCCTAGCAGCTGGAGCTGGAGCTTCATTTGAACACCATGACAAAATTTTCATCAGACAATTGTAAAGCTTTATTTGTTCCATCCTGCAACAACACCTTTAACCCCATCAAAGAATAACTTCTGCCTATCCCAGGACCTTGGAAAAGACTCAATAGGTGGACAAAAGTGGCAAATCCAATCTAAACATCTGGCTGACTGGATATTGAACCATAATAATAATAATTAACACGATCCAAACAGAAATAAGTACCAAATATCCAAATTAATTTCTTTAAAAAATTCCAAATAGCAATATGGATCTTTTCTTTGTTTTGGCCTTTTTTCGTGTATTTAGTTTTTTTTAATGAAAAATGACATATGAGGCATATAAATTAAGGTAAAGGTAAAGGTTCCCCTCACACATATGTGCTAGTCGTTCCCAACTCTAGGGGGCGGTGCTCATCTCTGTTTCAAAGCCGAAGAGCCAGCGCTGTCCGAAGATGTCTCCGTGGTCATGTGGCTGGAATGACTAAACGCCAAAGACTCATGGAACGCTGTTACCTTCCCACCGAAGGTGGTCCCTATTTTTCTACTTGCATTTTTTACGTGCTTTCGAACTGCTAGGTTGGCAGAAGGTGGGACAAGTAACGGGAGCTCACCCTGTTACACGGCACTAGTGATTCGAACCGCTGAACTGCCGACCTTTCAATCGACAAGCTCAGCATCTTAGCCACTGAGCCACCACATCTCTTCATGTATAAATTAAATAAATACATAAATATAACAAATAAAAAAGAAGACAGTTTAAAAAAAAATTAGAACATCCATTCAACAAGAAACAATATTTTAGATATGGTTTACTAGTGAAGCTGATATTGATTCAAATGTGGATTTGAAAAACAATAGGCCACAAAAAGGATATGGGTAAAAATTGAAATATTGAATATGCAAATGAAGAAGGGTTCATAGAAAAGGGAGGAAGAGCTCTTTTCTGCTTTAGTCAATGGAAAGAGTGTGACACCCTGTTGGACAACAGACTAAATGACAGGTTACTAGCACAGAGCACACTGTTGCCCTATATCAGGTCACTCTGGTGAGTTGAAAGATGGCTAATCCTTGACCCCAGCTACCTGCCTTCAGTTAGGCTGCCCTACTGTCCCCTTCAGTAAAGACAATAATTTCTGATTTTTTTCCTCTCTTCCTAATGGGTGATCCTTGGTTGGGGAAGAAGTGAAGCTGAAGGAATACACCAATTTAAATGGTCTCATATGAAATCAGTAAGGACTGTCCAGCCAGAATGTTGAAGCAGGATAGAACTCAGTTTTGGGGCAATGCAATTTAGTATACTTTGGTATACTTTCTTAAATAAATGGAGGAACACAAATGTGAACATGACTATGAGAAAGGCCCTAAGAGAACACCCCTGAGGTAATTCCCAAATATTGGATAGAGTTTGGGAGAGAATAAAGCACATGTTTCATCCACACAGGTCTATCATCATGCCTGCTGTGTTTCTATTCTATTTCCCTTATTGTGAACCATGTTTTGAAATGCTTTCAGGTAGGAAAAGGGACTGAGAAGATGGACGTATGGGAAACAATTCACCCCATGAAAAATAAATACCGGTAGATTTTGAAGATGGCTCTTTTGACCATCTAGAAAGGCAGGCAGGCAGGCAGGCAGGCAGGCAGGCAGGCAGGCAGGCAGGAAGGAAGGAAGGAGGAAGGAAGGAAGGAAGGAAGGAAGGAAGGAAGGAAGGAAGGAAGGAAGGAAGGAAGACAGTATAGATTTAAATCATCTGAAGTACAATCTGGGGAAAGAGACTATCAATGGCATTCATTTGAGTATTGTGAATCTCCCCCAGACTTTCTTGAAGGCTGCCTTCACATCTTTGTTACGTAAGCTGTAAATGAAAGGGTTGGCCAGAGAGTTGACTACAGTATAAAACAATGCATTTGCCTTGTCCCAATTTGGAGTGTGATGAAAGTTGGGTGTGAGGTACATGATGAGAATGGAACCATAGAAGAGGGAGACTGACATCAAGTGAGCTGAGCAAGTGAAGAAGGCTTTGCGTCTCCCTGCAGCTGACCGGATGTTAACTATGGCTGCTCCAATGCCAATGTATGAGCTTACAATGATAGCTGTGGTTACTAGCAAATTGGAACCCAATACAGCAGCCACAATGAGTTCATAGACACCTATGTCATTACAGGTCATTTTAAGAAGTGGTGGCCCATCACAAAAGTAATGATTGATCACATTGTTTCCACAAAAATGTAGCCGAAAAGTGTTGCCAGTGTGTATAATTGCATTGGCAAAGCCAGCTGCATAAGCTCCTACAACCAGCTGGACGCATAGCTTCTTGGGCATGGCAGTGACATAAAGGAGTGGGTTGCAGATGGCCACTGTTGCGATATTTTCAGGATCAGACTCAATAAATAATTTGAGAATTAAGAGTTCAAATATATCTCTCTTTATTTACATAAGGCATTCTATATTCACTGAATATTCACAGGTAGAAGCGAAGAAGGGATGTATGCAGCTCCTTATATATACAATGGGTGGAGCTAGATATGGGAGTGGTGAAGTATGAATACATTAAGAAGTGAAGAATAAGTTAACCCCTGATACTCTGTTCATGTACTATTTACATAATGGAGAATAAGGCATTTACTTGTGACAAATCCCCCTCTAAATGCCGATTCGATATACTACACCAATTACATTCAGATTCAGAACAATATAAAACATATAACTTAGAAGTCAAGTATTTATGTTGCTTAGACGGCAAAGGCTTTGTTAATATGTCAGCTATTTGCTCTGATGTTTCGCAATGAACTGCTTTGATAAATCCATCCTGAGATAACTGTCTCACATGTTTAAATTTTATATCTATATGTCTGGACCTTTGTCCAATAGCATCAGATCTAGATATTTCGATAGCAGCTTTGTTATCTTCATGCATGATAAATGGCAAAGTGGGTTTTTTCCAAATGTCAGAAAGTAAATCATTAAACCATACAAGGTTATTTGCTGCTTTAGATAGACAAACATATTCTGCCTCTGTTGTTGAAGTGGCTACTAAATCTTGTTTGCCAGTGTACCAGTAAACTGGACAACCGTTAAGGAGGAATATATAACCAGATGTACTTTTTCTACATGAAGTATCGCCAGCCCAATCCGCATCGGCGTAACATGTGAGGATGGGCTCCTTGACATTATTAGGTTCCAACAACAAACAAAAGTCTAAACTATTCTTTAAATATCTTAATATTCTTTTGACAGCTTCCCAATGGTATAGTGTTGGTTTGCTTACATGTCTGGACAATAAGTTGAGAGGCAAGGCAATATCAGGTCTAGTCCAATTGGAAATGTAAAGAAGGGAACCTATAATTGACCTATAAAATGTATTATCTTTGAATTCAGGGGATGATTCGTCTGCATTCTTTAGAAAATCAGTTTGCATGGGAGTGTCACAGGGCTTAGCATCACTTAAATTACATTTATTCAAGAGCTCTATGATCTTATCTCTTTGGGAAAGCTTGAATCCCCTTCTGGTTTTACTGATTTGAACACCAAGATACTTATTTACTTTGCCCAAAGATTTCAGTGAGAAATGTTCATTTAGTTTTGTTACAAATGTTTCTCTCCTCTCTTTATGTTTACCTATGTACAAAATATCATCCACATAGATTAATGCAAATTCTATGGAATCATCATCCTTTTTTACAAAGAAACAGTTATCAGCAGTAGTGGCACTGAAATCCATAGTTTTAAGTACTTTTACTAAACAATCATACCATCGTTTACCAGATTGTTTCAACCCGTATAAACTTTTGTTTAATAACCAAGTCTCATTTTTGTTTGTGTATTGACTGTGAGGTGCTCTTACATATATTTCCTTATCTAATTTTGCGTGTAAATACGCAGTCTGTATGTCATATTGGAACACATCGAGATTGAGTGCTGATGTTATAACTAGAGCTGTTTTGACACTCTCAGTTCTTACTGTGGGAGAGTATGTGTCTGTATAATCCTCGGGATATTTCTGTGCATAACCTTGTGCAACTAATCTAGCTTTGTATAGGGTATTGCCTCCCTCTAAATTTTTAATTTTATATATCCACCTAGTGCCAATGATGGTTTTGTCCTTTGGTGCAATTGCAGGTGTAAATACATTTAGCCCTCGTAAACTATCCATCTCTTTAGTCATTGCTGATTCCCATTTTTCCTTTTCTTTAGGAGGAAGTTTTAACACTTCCTCATATGTACTAGGTGTTGTTGATTCTCCATCCATATGCATTACATAATCCTTGTATTTGTTTGGCATTTGATTTCTGGTACTTCTGATTGCTTTTTCAGGCTTACTATCATTGTCATGTAAATACCTTGCTTCCTTTTTCGTTAATGAATCTGTCTTTATTTTGTGTTGACTGTTTGTCCATGTTTTGGTTTTGTTTCTATGCATGTTGTTACTGTGTTCTTCTATAGTCCTTCTTCCTTGGATTTTGGTATCTGTGTTGGTGTTTGGGAATATTTCATTAAGATGTATTTTAGACCAGTTGGCCTGTTCATGGAACACAGCCGTTCTGGAAACTATAAATTTGTTATTATTATCGATGAATCTGTATCCTTTTGTACCTGTCTCATATCCCATAAATCTAAGTCTTCTGGATATGTTTTCTCCTTTTCGCCTCAATTGTTTGGGTATGTGTACGTCTGCAGTGACTCCAAATATGTGCATGTGTGCTAATTTTGGTTTCCTATTATACATTACTTCATATGGTGTCTTATTTACAATGCTGGACCAAGTTCTATTTTGTGTGTAATTGGAATATTGTAGGGCTTCTGACCAGAATTGTTTGCCTAAGCCAGCATCTTCTAATGTGCATCTAATCATGGTTTGTAATGTTGAGTTCTTTCTCTCTACCACTCCGTTCTGGAATGCGGAAAATGGGCTAGATGTGTAATGTAACATTCCTTTGTCCTTTAGCCATTGGGAGAATTCCTTAGACATGAATTCACATCCCCTATCTGTCATGATTTGCTTTATTTTAATATTGTGCTGTGTTTCTATACGTTTGTAAAACTCTTTAAATTTCTGAAAGGTTTCATCTTTATGTTTTAATGTGTAAACAAATCCATAACGACTATAATCATCCACAATGGTTAGAAAGTAACGTTTTTTATAAGTAATTGATGGTGTTAGTGGACCAACTAGGTCCATGTGCACCAAATCAAAAATTTTGTTGGTTGACCTTGTTGATTTTCTAGGTCTGGGACTAGTTTTAAGCTTTGTGGACTTACATACTGAGCATTCCAAATAGTTTTCACAATTTTTTATTTTAACACCTTCTGCGTGTTCAGTCATCTTTTGTACTACAGGAAAACTGGCATGTCCTAACTTCCTATGTAAAACATGGGCACACTCATCGTGAATTGGCTTACCTATTTTAGGTTTTTTTTCATTATGTGTATCTTTGTGATTATGAGTTACTTTACATTCATCATTGTCACTGTTACTATTGTTTCCATTATCTATTTCAATGCTATCTTCCATATTTGAATCAATATTGTGTAACCATTTCTCCTTTGTTATTAAATAAGGTAGGCCTCCTTTGATTATTACTGTACCTATATCTATTCTATTTTTCTCTAATGTTGCTTTTCCCTTTGAGAACACAATGTTAATATCAGAATCTCTGCTTAGTTTTATGGCACTAAGTATGTTATGAGGTATTTCAGGTATTAGTAATACCCCCTCTATTTTTCCTAGGCCAGGTAAGGTTACATTCCCTCTACCTATTACTTGGACTTTTTCTTGGTTAGCTACTTTTATTACAAATTTATCCTCTACAAATGAAGACAATATATTTCTATTATTTGTAGTGTGATTAGTTGCTCCAGAATCAATAAGCCAATTATTGTTCTCTGGTTGTTGTATGTTAGTGTTGTCTTGTTTGTTTAGTCCATTCAGTGAACCAGATTTTCTATCCTTTGAATTATCTCTGCCCCCTCTATGTTCTTTATAATTGGGTGGACTTCTATACCTATGTCTATCAATGGAAGACTGTCTGTTGTTGTACTTATTTCTATATTCTGATCTATGTCTTTCTTTTGGAATTTTAGGGCAATCCCTCCTATTATGTTCTCTGGACCCACAATTGTGGCATCTAAATGTTTCATGATATCTTTCTTGAAATGCTACCTTTCTATATAGTTTGTGTTCTATGTGGTTGTTAGAGCGACTCCTCCTTGAATTGTCTTCAGCTATTAACTTATTGGATAGACTTTCTATGGATAAGTATCCTAGATTGATTGTGTCTAAATGTGACATATAATTATCCCATGATGGGTCAAGTGAGTTGATGATAACACTTTTCATCGTTTGATCTGAAATCACCTCCCCCCTTAAATGCAGTTCTGCTCTAATTTTGTTTAAGGATATTAAATGTTCACTTATGGTAACCCCTGGTTTTATCCTAGAAGATTCTCTCCATTCCCTGGGGAAGTATTTAAACTGAGTCTTTCCTCTTGACGATCTGAAGGTGGAACATTGGTATCATGCCAAAAGTTTTTTTCTTAATTCCTCCAAAGGGAGTTCATCTTTTTAAAAAAGGAGTGGGGAGAAAAATCACCATTCCATGAGGTTACCTGTGATCTCCAGGTAAGCATTCGTCTTCCATGTTGAGGGCCCTTCGAAGTTCAGTTAAAATTATCACTTGTTTCAGGGCCTTTCCTAGAAAAACATTGGTGCAATGTAGAATTCATAATGGCATCCCTTTAAATTTATTATAATTATTCATTTAAACAAATTTTAGAGAAAAATTCAAAGAAAGAAACAATGAAACTATAAACTGAAGAGAAAAATAAAAAGAGGGATTACTTTTTTCATAATGATTTTTATTTTTATTCAAAAAGAGTTAAAATACAAAACTCCAAAACTGGAGAAAATCCATAGAAACAAACAAACAAACAAAAAAGAAAGGAAACATTAAAAAAAGTGCAAACCCCCCCCCCCCCCAACACACATACACATATTATCCCTCCTAGTTGAATACTGGTAAATATATTATAACAATATTGGTTTCCCACCCTTTACGAAACAGCTCCCCCCCCCCTCAAATTTTCAAATTTATAATTCTGTTTATAAATTATTAACCTGTCATCTCTCTATGATATTAATGGCCACACTCCCTGGGAGAATATTTTTAGTCCAGGATAAAAATATTTTTTAAAGAAATAAGCTCCAAAGTGTCGTGAATGTCCAATATATATATAAATCAAGTCCAAACATTTCCTTACAGAAGACAAAGGTTATTCAAAAAAAGTAAAAAAAAAAAAAATGAAAGAACAAGAACAAGAAAGAAATGGATAAAATCTAGCAGGGGATTAAAATAAACCAGTCAATTTTTAGAGAGTTGAAGCAAAATAAAAGCTTTAAAAAGTATAGTTGAAATCCAGGCATGCTTAAGAGAATGGTCTGTCAAAAGGAAGAAGATGGATGACCTGGCTTTCTGCTGCTCTCATTAGGAACTGTAATCTTCAAGATTCCTCATCCTAGGTAAGGAAGTTATCCATAGTCATCTGAAAACTATCAAATCAAAATGAACTAAAGTGAGTTAATAAAATCTTTATTATGGTCATAGGTCAGTGTAAGGGGGTGGGTGAGTTACAAACAAGAGAAATTGTCTCTCCAGGTAGGGAATTTCTCTGTATTGGCTTTCTATGATAGCTGAGTGGAGGGCATGACATTATATAAGCATGAAGGCCATCCAGTGTCTAGGTACTTCAAGGTTGTTAAAGATGTCATGAGAGACACAGAGAGCCTATCAGATTCATTCTGATAGGTTCATTCATTCGCCAACTTTCATCATCAATAAAAGGTGGGTTCCTGGCTAGATCCAGCTGGGGCTCTGTGCCTACTATATGCTGTTTAATGAGAGCTTTAGCTTGATCATAACTTGTGCTCAGTAAAAGACTTGTAGAGAAGTCCAAGGATGAGGCTTTAGTTGCAATGGCCTTTTTCATGTCGATTGAAAATCATCTCTCGTAGTTAGTGTGGCAGGGTCAAAGAGAAAAAATGAGAGTTTGAGCTGGTAATTGAGTATGGTCATCCACACTCTAGCCTCCATTTTCATGAGTCTGTCCCCAATCTCAGGGAGGCATTAGAACCACATCTGAGAATCTCAAGGGCCAATGTTAGAAAGTTGGATTGAACATATTGTAATGGTGCATAGTTATAAAAGGGCCCCGCTGGGTTCTGTAAAGAATGTGTGTTATTGGCTTGGCTATGAATAGTTTGAGTGCTGTAAGTATATAGTGACCACTTCTTGTCTTGAGAAATTTGAGCATGGCAGTTGTGCTCTTCTGTGCATTTTCAGCAATGTAGTCTCCGTGGATTTTCCTAGTATTAGCAGAGTGAAGGACAACTTCCAGATAATTGAAACAGGACACCTGCTCAGTTTTCTAAATTCTGCCCATCTAAATTCCAGGAGTGGCTCTTGGGCGTTTTGGCAATTGCCATGATTTGGTTTTCTGAGTACTAATTAGTGTTCTCTGCAGTACTCTGCTAGTGATTTCAATGCTCTTTTAAGGCAATAACTATTCTTGAAAATAATGCTGAGTCATCTGAGTAGAACAGAAATGTGTCTTCCAGCAAGTTTTTTTTTGGGGTGTGTGTGTGTGTGTGTGTGTGTGTGAGAGAGAGAGAGAGAAAATTCATGTTGAGGAGAAGGTCCACCAAGGAGTTGATATAGAAATTAAATAGGAGTGGGAATGACACAAATCTTTGCTTGACACCTCTGTTAGTTCTGGCCGCCTTGGAGAGGTCGCCCTGGGGATTACTCTTACTTTGAGTGAGGTCACTTCATGAAGCATTCATATTTTTTTTTTAAAAAGATGTCAATCAATCAAGGAGGTCTCCAAATTTTCCCACAATTTAGCTTGGGATATAGAATCAAATGCTAAATAAAATCTATGAAAGTGGCATATAGAGACGTGTTGTGTAAGGAATATTTTTCAATGAGATGATAGACTACTGGACACTCATTAATGGTAGATCGGTCTTCCTAAAGCCAGCCTGCTCCTCTGCAAATGTGTTTGCTTATCCCAATCAATCCCGAAATTTCCTTGTAGATATCCTGCTTAGAGTTTGGCTAAAGTGGATAATTAACAGAATCAGAGAATCAAACAATAGGAAGGGATCTTGGAGGCCTTTTAGTACACTCTCTAAGACCTCAAACCTCATCATATTTTGGAAATAAATTACAATTTGTGCATTTCATTTTCTTTGAATTTTTAAAAACCGGTAGCTTATATATAAGAAAAACAAGCCTTGTTTTAATTTTTTTTTTAAATATTAGTTTTATTTTTATGGCTTTTCAAACTCATTCTTTGAATGCAATGTAGAATTTAAAAATATGAATATTCACATACATAAACATTTTGAAGCTTTCCCAGGGGTGTCAAACTCAAGGCCCACGGACCACATCCTGCCCATGGGATGCTTAGATCTGGCCTGTGGGACCGCCCTGGAAACAGTGAAGGATTGGCCGGCAGTGCCTCTGCCAGTGCAAAAGGAGCTTGGGAGAGCCATGTGCAGCCCTCCCGAGTTCCATTTTTGCTGACAAGGTACCCAGACCACCACAGGCATCTTCAACATGAGTGATGCTGAGCTGGCCACGCCACCCTGGCCATGTCCCCCACCTCCCCCAAGTCAAACACAACCCTGATGTGGCTCTCAATAAAATTGAGTTTGACACCACTGCTGTATAACATTTTATTTCCCCTTAGCAAGCCATTATTTCATTGGCAGAATTTATTTATTGTAGTAAAACCCTACAATAATTTAAAAGTTTGAATTAAGAGGTTGGACTGTGCTAGCCATTCTGAGGGAAGAGAGGAAAGAGGTCAATAATTCTTACAGAAAACAAGTATTGTGTCTTCTTTTACATAGTTTTCCACACATGACTTCCACACAGGAAAAATTGTCTTAGTCTATGTTATTGGCCCAGACTTCATGAAAATCTAACTCTATCCCTAATAGCAATTTTCACTAGAAGTAGGATTTTTCCTGTGCATTTTATTGTGTCGAAAACTAAGTCCAAAAGGAAAGCTGTAAGCCTCATTTACTTAAGAGGGCTTCCGAGAATCTAAGCAAGAGGTCTGTCTTTGGTTCTCAATAGAATAACATCTGGCTAAGAATGTCTGACAATTTCAAATGAGGTCAGAGTACTTGAAAACACCACACAGAACACATGCTGTTGAAAAATATACAGTTTTCCCTGTGAAAATCCCCCCCCCCCGGCCATGGAAGTCATGGAAAACCCTTGAAACAACTTGAAATAATGCAACATCTGTTTCTCTCTGCTCTGAGAACTGAAAGGAAGGACTATATATACCATTTAATAGTATGTACAAAGTATGGTACCTCCCTGGGTGCCATACTCTGAAGATTGTTATCAGGTCAGAGATGGACTGGGAAGATGTGTGCAAAGGAATCAATTGACTGCCAAGAAAATTAAAAGTGCAGATATTGAAAATGGCTCCCTCAACCATTGGGAAGAGAGGGAGGGAGGGAGGAAGGCAACACTACAGCAGGGTCTTAATTTAATATCTGAAATCTACTCTGGAGAAAGACAGTATCAGTGACATTCATTTAGATGATGTGACTCTCTCCCAGACTTTCTTGAAGACTGCCTTCACATCTTTGTTGCGTAAACTATAAATGAAAGGGTTAACCAGAGGGCCAATTATGGTACAGAACAATGCATTTGCCTTGTTCCAATTTGGAGTGTTTTGAGATTTGGGTCTGCAATACATAATGAGAATGGAACCATAGAATATGGTAACTGACACCAGGTGAGCTAAGCAAGTGAAGAAGGCTTTGCGTCTCCCTGCAGATGAATGGATACGAATGATGGCTCCAACAATACCAATATAGGAGCTCAGGATGATAGCTGAGGTTACCAGCCAATTGCAACCTATGAGAGCAGTCAGAATGACTTCATAGAATCCTATATCATCACAGGACATTTTCAGAAGAGGCAGCACATCACAAAAGTAGTGATTTATGACATTGTTCCCACAAAAGCGTAGGCGGAAAGTGTTACTAATATGTGCAATGGCGTTGGCAAAGCCAGCTGCGTAAGCTCCTACCACCAGCTGGATGCAGAGCTTCTTGGGCATGGCAGTGGTATAAAGAAGTGGATTGCAGATGGCCACATAGCGGTCATAGGCCATGAAGGCCAGTAGGAAGCATTCACTGTAGGCCAAGCCAGCAGAGAAGAACAATTGTGCTGCACAACCAGCTATAGACATGTGATTATTTTTGGATACACAGTCAGACAAGATCCGAGGAGTGTAGACCGAGGAGTACCAGACATCCAGGAAGGAAAGACTGCCCACAAAGAAGTACATAGGTGTATGCAAGCGGGAGTCTAGGTAGATCAGGGACATGAGGCCCAGATTCCCAGTCAGTGTAATGATGTAGGAGACAAAGAATAGCACAAAGAAGATAATTCGTAGAAATGGATCTGTTGTAAATCCAACAAGGACAAAATCTGTAACAAGTGTTCGATTGCTTTCCACTCCCATCATTTTCATAAGTACAATCTGTTTAGAAAAGAAAGAGAAGTCAAAATTTGACAATTTTCAGTCCCAGAATACAGAATTTGTGCTACGATTTTGAAGCATGTGTTGAAAACCCTTTGAAGTACAGTATTTGGCATGCTGTTTTCAACTTTTCCCTGAACTGATTTGGCTTCGAGTTTTTAACATTCTATAATAGTTATGGGATACAGGCTTCATCCATTCAAAAGAGACATTCAACAAGCCCAGAAGTGGACAAAAAGAGCAAAACACCTCCTTACCAGCAATCAACACCCAGATGAGCATAGATTAACACCAGGGGTAGGTTGAAATATTTTTTGAACACAATCATAGTAAATACTGGTCAGTTCCGATGACAAAATTTGCACTTACAAATTGTAAAACGGTGGATGAATTTTCAGACTGTAAGACAAGGAGGAAAAACACAATGTGTAACTCCTTGATCTCAACTATACTTTGATCAGCATTTCACAAGGTAGGTCAAGAATATACCTTATATAGATTTTTAAACAGATGAGCATATCCTCCTAAAAATTATTTGCTAACAGTTTATATTTAGATTTGTATGATCTTCTAATCATTTTAATAATAGCATTTCTATAAATGATCCTTCACTGATTGTTTACTAATTGGGCATTCTTGCTTTATTTTATTTGTTGAGATAAATTCTTTTCAATGAGCTCAAGAGCGCAAGAGAGCACAGCTGATTCTTCTTGATATATCTGTGTGATAAAGAGGCAGGACAGATTGCGAGGAAGTGATAAAATTAAAAGTGAGCCAGTGAATTGCATAACTTAATAAGATATGAACTGAATCTGTATCTTTGCATTAACTATAACTATAACCATGGGAGTTTATAAATTCATTTAGTTGAATTCTCAGATTGGAAAGTTGTGCATCCTGTCACCCAAGGTTTTCACTTACAGGTGATTATTACTGCAATGCTCTAACTCATTTGAGGACTTTCATTATCCACTAAGCTTTATATACATCTCTATTTTATTCCTAACAATTTCATCGAGTTGATGTTCTGTTGTTTCTCTGTCACATTTCTAATGATGAAGAAACAAATATTTTCTTCATAAAAGGTAAAGGTTCCCCTCGCACGTATGTGCTAGCCGTTCCCGACTCTAGGGGACAGTGCTCATCTCCGTTTCAAAGCTGAAGAGCCAGCGCTGTCCGAAGACGTCTCTGTGGTCATGTGGCCGGCATGACTAAACGCCAAAGGCGCATGGAACACTGTTACCTTCCCACCAAAGGTGGTCCCTATTTTTCTACTTGCATTTTTTACGTGCTTTCGAGCTGCTAAGTTGGCAGAAGCTGGGACTAGTAACGGGAGCTCACCCCATTATGCGGCACTAGGGATTCAAACTGCTGAACTGCTAACCTTTCAATCAACAAGTTCAATGTCTTAGCCACTGAGCCACCGTGTCCCTTTTATTATTTCTTTATTATTTATTATTTCTTCATACATGTTCATAATTTTCTCCCTTTTAATGGAAGTCCAGAACTAGCTACCTGAGGTTGACTGACCTGCTCTGATTTCTATTCAAATTATCCCAGAGAACATATCACTTAAGAAGAAGCAATTACAAAGGTGGTGTCTAGTGTAGTTTTGTAAACTGTTGTCTTTCTTTCTATTTTGTGACCCAAAATACAGGTCCACTCTTCACCCAATAACCCACCCCAGTCCCACTGAGTGACCTCTTTTCTAGCCAGTGGAACAGCAGAAAAGATCTGCCTTCTTTCCTTTATGCAACTGAACACTTTTCAGCCATGGTTCTTCCTGAAGCTCATCTCATCAGGGGAGTTGCATCGTTTGCTTAGATCCAGATTAGTGTCTTCTTTCCTCAAAGGTGTGAACATCTCTTTCCAGGAGCTCTGGTTTGCATAATGGTTAGAATGCAGTACTGTAGGCAAACTCTGCCTTCAGTCTCAAGTTCGATCCTGATGGAGTTCAAGGTTGATTCAGACTTCCATCCTTTGGTAAAATGAGAATCCATACTTTTCGGGGCAATATGTTCACATTGTAAACTGCCCAGAAAGTGCTGTAAAGCACTGTGGGGTGGTTTATATGTCTAAGTGCTACTGTTAGTGCTTCACTTCATGGAAGACAACAGTTTAGGTAATTAAACTGTCACATGTAAATGCCTTATTCTCTAATATGTAAATAGTATATGAACGGGATATCAGGGGTTAATTTATTCTTCACTTCTTAATGTATTCATACTTTACCACTCCCATACCTAGCTCCACCCATTGTATATATAAGGAGCTGCACGCACCCATTCCTTGCTTCTATCTGTGAATATTCAGTGAATATAGAATGCCTAATGTAAATAAAGAGAGATATATTTGAACTTTTAACTCTTACTAGATTTATTGAGTCTGATCCTGAAAATATTGCAACAAGCTGGTAGCAGAGGATGGTTAATTGACTCAATAAAAAATTTAAATATGTCTAAGAGAGATAGGCCCAACACCAGGGCATACAGCAAAGAAATGGAAACGGATCAAGAAATAATCGATGAATCCACAAACGCGATTTCGAGAGAATCCGAAGAATACACCACTGAAGATGAAGAAATAATAAATGAAAACGATGACCGAGAGGAAATCAAAATAGAAAACAACGAACTCAGGTCAGAGATATTAAAACTATTAAAAAGCCAGAAGAACGATGAAAGCCTCATCGCGAACCTCCAAGATATGCTGAAAAACAGCGGAGCAGCGAGAGAGAAGCACATCGCTACTGAAAAGCCAAAAGATTCAAAGATAGTGAGTGATACGATTACAGAAAAAAACACTATGAAGAAGAAAAACGGTGATCCCGCGCAAAATTTTGAATGGCAGCCATCTTGGTTTCAACAGGCCTCCAGAGTGAGCGAAGCAGAGCCAATCAGAAAACTCGATTCAAAATTTCTGGCGCGAAAGACATTACTAGATAATGAAAACGAAAAAGAAAAGTCAAACACCTCAGAAGAATCAGAATCGGAAAGTGAAGGTGATTCAACAGATACTCAGATAAAATCAGCAATGAAAACGCTTTTTGCTGCTTTTGGACCGAAACTAAAAATTACCAAAAAGTCAACTAGAAAGCAAGCGAGCAAGCCAACGCCTCAAAATCTACCCGCTCCCATCCTGACGACGAGAGCACCGACGCCTGAACCCAGAGAGCCCTGCAGATACCGCCCCACACCGCAGACCGATGCAAGCACCAACGCTCTCAAGAGAAGAAAAAGAACAACCGCCATCATCAGGACTCCCAAGATCGAGCCAGAGACCGATTCATCTGAGGAGGAGCAGAACGAGCGAGCCGCAACGACGAGAACCTCTCACGACGACTCCAGGGACGAAATAAACAACACGCATGCGCAAGACTACGCAGACGGCCCAGGAAGACATGAGTTGCTGAAAGGATCGTGCAGGCTCGTTGCGAGCATTCCCACGCCATTTTGTAATTTCCAGCATTTACGAGACCATGGACTACCTCCGGTTGTAAGTAATGGACCCAATAATGTCGGAAACTTGCCCAGTGACTTCCCAAAGCTGAGGATAGATGGCATTAATTTACAAGAATGGTATCAGCAGCTCCAGGTTGTCTTTATGAAAGAAAACTTACTGTTTTTTATCACTAATCCCCCAAAAAGACCTTGGACTCTAAAATTAGACTGCTTACACCATAGAGCATTTTTCTTATTAATTTCTAGTGTATCTCCTGCTATGTATCACAGTATTAAGCAAAATCTGACTGTTTCAGAAATTATTCAATGCATGTTCAATTTATTTCACAGTGACAGTGTAGCTACTACCACAAGAATGTCTAAAGATTTCTTTTCCTCTAGGATAAAACCAGGGGTTTCCATAAGTGAACATTTAATATCTTTAAACAAAATAAGAGCTGAACTGCATTTAAGGGGGGAGGTGATTTCAGATCAAACGATGAAAAGTGTTATCATCAACTCACTTGACCCATCATGGGATAATTATATGTCACATTTAGACACAATCAATCTAGGATACTTATCCATAGAAAGTCTATCCAATAAGTTAATAGCTGAAGACAATTCAAGGAGGAGTTGCTCTAACAACCACATAGAACACAAACCATATAGAAAAGTAGCTTTTCAAGAAAGATATAATGAAACATTTAGATGCCACAACTGTGGATCCAGGGAACACAGTAGAAGAGATTGCCCCAAAATCTCAAAAGAAAGACATAGGTCAGAACACAGAAATAAATACAATTATAGACAGTCTTCCATTGATAGACATAGATATAGAAGCCCACCAAATTACAAAGAGCATAGAGGGGGCAGAGATAATTCAAAGGATAGAAAATCTGGTTCACTGAATGGACTAAACAAACAAGACAACACTAACATACAGCAAACTGAGAACAATAATTGGCTTATTGATTCTGGAGCAACTAATCACACCACTAATAACAAAAGTATATTATCTTCATTTGTAGAAGATAAATTTGTAATAAAGGTAGCTAACCAAGAAAAGGTTCAAGTATTAGGTAGAGGGAATGTAACCTTACCTGGCCTAGGAAAAATAGAGGGGGTATTACTAATACCTGAAATACCTCATAACATACTAAGTGCCATAAAACTAAGCAGAGATTCTGATATTAATATTGTTTTTTCAAAAGGAAAAGCGACCTTGGAGAAAAATAAAATAGATATAGGTACAGTAATGATTAAAGGAGGCCTACCTTATTTAATAACAAAGGAGAAATGGTTACACAACATTGATTCAAATATGGAAGATTGTATTGAACTAGATGATGGAAACATTAGCAACAGTGACAATGATGAATGTAAAGTAGCTCATGATCACAAGGATGCACATAATGAAAAAAAACCAAAAATAGGTAAGCCAATTCATGATGAGTGTGCTCATGTTTTGCATAGGAAGTTAGGACATGCCAGTTTTCCTGTAGTACAAAAAAATGACTGAACACGCAGAAGGTGTTAAAATAAAAAATTGTGAAAACTATTTAGAATGCTCAGTATGTAAATCTACAAAACTAAAAACTAGTCCCAGGCCTAGAAAATCAACAAGGTCAACCAACAAAATTTTTGATTTAGTACACATGGACCTGGTTGGTCCACTAACTCCATCAATCACTTATAGAAAACGTTACTTCTTAACCATAGTGGACGATTATAGTTGCTATGGATTTGTATATACATTAAAACACAAAGATGAAACTTTTCAGAAATTTAAAGAATTTTATAAACACGTAGAAACACAACACAATATCAAAATAAAACAAATCATGACAGATAGGGGATGTGAATTCATGTCTAAGGAATTCTCCCAATGGCTGAAGGACAAGGGAATGTTACATTACACATCTAGCCCATTTTCTGCGTTCCAGAACGGAATTGTAGAGAGGAAGAACTCAACATTACAAACCATGATTAGATGCACATTGGAAGATGCTGGCTTAAGCAAACAATTCTGGTCAGAAGCCCTACATTATTCCAATTACACACAGAATAGAACCTGGTCCAGCATTGTAAATAAGACACCATATGAAGTGATGTATAATAGGAAACCAAAATTAGCACACATGCACATATTTGGAGTCACTGCAGACGTACACATACCTAAACAATTAAGAAGAAAGGGAGAAAATGTATATAGAAGACTCAGATTTATGGGATATGAGACAGGCACAAAAGGATACAGATTCATTGATAATAATAACAAATTTATAGTTTCCAGAACAGCTGTGTTCCATGAACAGGCCAACTGGTCTAAAATACATCTTAATGAAATATTCCCAAGTAACAACAAAGATACAAAATCCCAAGAGAAAGGGACTATAGAAAAGCAAAATGACAACAAACATAGAAACAAAACCAAAACATGGACAAATAGCCAACACAAAATAAAGACAGATACACTAACAAAAAAGGAAGCAAGATATTTGCATGATAATAATAGTAAACCTGAAAAAACAATTAGAAACACCAGAAACCAAATGCCAAATAAATAACAAGGATTATATAATGCATATGGATGGAGAATCAACAACACCTAATACGTATGAGGAAGTGTTAAAACTTCCTCGTAAAGAAAAAGAAAAATGGGAATTAGCAATGAAGAAAGAGATGGAAAGTTTACAAGGATTAAATGTATTTACACCTGCAGTTGCACCAAAGGACAAAACCATTATTGGCACTAGGTGGATATATAAAATTAAAAATTTAGAGGGAGGCAATACTCTATACAAGGCTAGATTAGTTGCACAGGGTTATGCACAGAAATATCCGGAGGACTATACTGACACATACTCCCCCACAGTAAGAACTGAGAGTGTCAAAACAGCTCTAGTTGTAGCATCAGCACTCAATCTCGATGTATTCCAATATGACATACAGACTGCGTATTTACACGCAAAACTAGATAAGGAAATATATGTAAGAGCACCTCACAGTCAATACACAAACAAGAATGAGACTTGTTATTAAACAAGAGTTTATACGGGTTAAAACAATCTGGTAAACGATGGTATGATTGTTTAGTAAAAGTACTTAAAACTATGGATTTCAATGCTACTACTGCTGATAACTGTTTCTTTGTTAAAAAGGGTGATGATTACATAGAATTTGTATTGATCTATGTGGATGACATTTTGTACATAGGTAAACATAAAGAAAGAAGAGAAACATTTGTAACTAAGCTAAATGAACATTTCTCATTGAAATCTTTAGGCAAAGTAAATAAGTATCTTGGTGTTCAAATTAATAAAACTAAAAGAGGATTCAAACTTACTCAGAGAGATAAGATCATAGAACTCTTGAACAAATGCAATCTAAGCAATGCCAAACCCTGTGACACTCCTATGCAGACAGACTTCCTAAGAAATGCAGATGAATCATCCCCTGAATTCAAAGATAATACATTCTATAGGTCTATCATAGGTTCCCTTCTTTACATTTCCAATTGGACTAGACCTGATATCGCTTTACCCCTCAATTTATTGTCCAGACATGTCAGCAAACCAACAATGTACCATTGGGAAGCTGTTAAAAGGATATTAAGATATTTAAAGAATACCTTAGATTTTTGTTTGATATTAGAGCCTAATAATGTTAAGGAGCCAAACCTCACATGTTACGCAGATGCAGATTGGGCTGGAGACACTTCATGCAGAAAAAGTACATCTGGTTATGTATTCCTCCTAAATAATTGTCCAGTTTACTGGTACACTGGCAAACAAGATTTAGTGGCCACTTCAACGACAGAAGCAGAATATGTTTGTTTATCTAAAGCAGCAAATAACCTTGTATGGTTTAATGATTTAATTTCTGATGTTTGGAAAAAACCTGCCTTACCTTTTGTCATGCATGAAGATAATAAAGCGGCTATCGAAATATCTAGATCTGACGCCATTGGACAAAGGTCCAGACATATAGACATAAAATTTAAACATGTGAGACAATTATCTCAGGATGGATTTATTAAAGCGGTGCATTGTGAGACATCAGAACAATTAGCTGACATATTGACAAAGCCTTTGCCATTTAAGCAGCATAAATATTTGACTTCCAAGTTATATGTTTTGTATTGTCCTGAATCTGAATGTAATTGGTGTAGCATACCGAATCGGCATTTAGAGGGGGATTTGTCACATGTAAATGCCTTATTCTCTAATATGTAAATAGTATATGAACGGGATATCAGGGGTTAATTTATTCTTCACTTCTTAATGTATTCATACTTTACCACTCCCATACCTAGCTCCACCCATTGTATATATAAGGAGCTGCACGCACCCATTCCTTGCTTCTATCTGTGAATATTCAGTGAATATAGAATGCCTAATGTAAATAAAGAGAGATATATTTGAACTTTTAACTCTTACTAGATTTATTGAGTCTGATCCTGAAAATATTGCAACATAAACATTCCAAAGAAGTGATATAAAAAGCTTTCTCTGTTGTTTCTCAGAGCTCTACCTAGACTTGGACTTTCAATTCCCATTCTAAAACTCTTGTCAGAGGCAGGATTGACTCCAGCCTTCCTTTAGAGAAAGGGTTGCAAGAAGTGACCGCCATGCACATGATGCATGGAGCTGCTTCTGGAGGAAGCAGAGATCAGAAAATGAACCAGTTTTGAACACCTTCCACTGTTCACAGAAGGGCAGGAATGGATGGGTTGGTGCATGGCTCTGAGACCCTTGACAATCAGAGGCAACACAAAAGGCCTTGTGAGCATTGGTCAAGTCCTAACTGTGATAATCATAGAATTTTGTTGGACATCTATCTAAATTATTCCCAGATATGTCAAACTTACCTGGATGAAGCTGAGTCGATTTTCCTGCTATGTCTGTTGGACAAGCCAATGGATCAACCTATATCGGAGTCTTGTTTTCTCCTGAATAAAGTGTTCACACCCCTGTTTCAAATTACGCCGTCTCAGTCCCCTGTGGGAGCATTTAGATTAAATTATCCCTCTTGGTGATATGAAGTGGGAATATTATTAGCATTACTAAACGTTTTTTCCTAAATTCTCCAAAGGGAGTTTCATCTGGGAAAAGAAAGGGGACAAACGCCCCAAGACTTCCTGAGTTCCCCAGGTAAATAATTAGAAGTTTAGCTGCAAACATCACTTTCTCAGGTCATCTCTGGGGGAAAAAAAAACTTTGAAACATACCCTTTCAATTATTATTATTATCATTATTTATTTACTGAAAGAAGGTTTATGAAAATTACAAAAAATGGGAAACAAAAAGGATACATTATTTTTGCATTACTAAAATTGTCTTTTCAAAAACAGAAAAGTTATATATCAAAGGTTGTCCAAGATTTTTGGGAGGCATCCAGGAGCCTTGCCCTACACATTGCTGGATGTGAGACACTGTTTCTTAAGTTGGATACCAGGAGAGGTCAGTTAGAACTGTTGCTGTTATACCAGCTTCCCTGCTATGTTGCAATCTGAGTTCCTTGATTCCATAGTTGGGTTGGTGGTAGATCTCCCTGAATTTATGGTGCTGGGAGATTTCAACCTACAATCTCTAGATACAGAGTCAGAGGTAGCTCCATTGCAAGGAGCTAAACCATTCAGGCCCAACTCATATATGATTGGGTCTGGTGGTGGTTAACTTTCTTAGAAGGAGTGGCCTGCTGGCTCTTAAAGAGATGATGGTGCACCCCTTCCTCGAAGAAACATAATTAAATCCAAGTTGTCTGGAAAAGCTTTCATCCAATCTTCAATCTTTCCTTTTCAGAGAAGGTGGTACAGAGAATGGCCACAATGCAGCTTCAAAGAACCCTAGATGAGGCAGATTATCCAGATCCACTTCAGTTGTGGTTCAGGTCAGGGTTGGGGACTGAGACAGCATTGATTGCACTCATGGATGACCTCTGGTGGGAGCAGCATGGAGATAGTACATCCATCCTGGCTCTTCTTGACCTCTCAACAGTGTTCAATACTATCAATTATACTATCCCTCTGAGCTAGCTTCAGGAATTGGGGCTGGGTAGCACTGTATTATGTTGGTCCTCCTTCTGTCTCTGGGGCTGATTCCAGTTGGTATTGATAGAGAGAGAAAGATCCTGCCCACAGCCCCTACTTTATCGGGTGCCTCAGGGTTCGATTATCTCTCCCCTTCTATTTAACATTTACATGAACCACCAGGTGAGGTGATCCATCAGTTTGGTGTGAGATATTATTAATATGTAGATGACATCCAGCTTTCTATCTTTACCCCAGGCCCCTTGAATGATGCTGTAGACACCTCAACCAGTGGTGGGTTGCCCTCGGTTCGCACCGATTCAATAGAACCAGTAGTAAAACCGGCAGGAGGCTATGCCCACTGACCCTGACATCATGAAAATGCTTCTGCGCATGCGCAGAAGCTTCTGTGCTTGCGCAGAAGAACGTGTGTGTGACTCTGTTACGAACCGGTAGTAAAGGTAAGTAGAGCCCACCCCTGACCTTAACCCACTGTCTGGAGGCTGTTGGGGACCAGATGGGGTAAAAAGAGGTTCCAACTCAACCCTAGGAAGACAAAATGGCTATGGGTATTTGGACCATCCGGACACAAGGTTCTTCCATGTTTAGTTCTGGATGCACTTGCATGGTGCCATGCGCTTCCATTGGCCGTTCTGTATGGCAAGTATAAAAGAATACCATTCATGGAAAGACTCTGTCCCTGTGGCTCAGGAGAGGTGGGGACTGTGGGTCACATGCTCCTTAGATATTCCTTTTATACGGAGATTAGGAAAAAACATATTCTGGCAATAACTGCTAGGTATCCTGGCCGTGCTGACACTACCTATCTTCAGTGGCTGCTTAAGGATGAACAGCCCATAATTACAGCACAGGTGGCCAGATTCTGCACAGCAGCACTGGGGATTTGTTGCAAATGCGTGTCTTCTCCACCATAGCGATATATATAACAATTGTGGCCAACCTTTGCACTGTTTAGTTATTTCCCTTCTAGCGTTGAACCCACAACGGGCCACACAGTATAGGGATTGCAACTATCATATAGTCAGACCATGTATAATGGACACTGGATTTTATTATAGATTTAGTTGTCATTTATTATTTTATACTAGAATTCTTAAGTGTATATATACTGAGTGCTTTTATTTGTTCTGGTCTAAGACTGTAATAATAAATTGAAATTGAAACAGTTCTGGATGAGGTTGCACTACCCTAGAGAAACCCAGTGCACAATCT
This sequence comes from Pituophis catenifer annectens, assembly GCF_029215685.1. NCBI lineage: Eukaryota > Metazoa > Chordata > Lepidosauria > Squamata > Colubridae > Pituophis > Pituophis catenifer. Next base: position 237,884,827 of record NW_027256881.1, on the reverse strand, counting down.
GGGGATCCCCTTAGATTTATGGTTCCTGCTCAACAAGCAAGTGGCAGCTGTGGCTAGGAGAGCCTTTGCACACTTTTGGGTGGTATACCAATTGCGTCCATTCCTGGACTGGAAGGCCCTGCTTACAGGGATTCATACCACTGTAACCTCTCCTTTAGACTATTATAATATGCTCTACATGAGGCTACCCCTGAAGAGCATTTAGAAACTTGAAGTGGTGCAGAATGTGGCTGTGGGGGTAATAAATGTTGCCAAATATACAGCATACATAACACCACTTCCATGTGAGCTATATTGGTTACTGGTGTGTTTCCAGGTGTAATTCAAAGTTATAGTTAGCTTGGTATCTGATTACCGGAGCGATTGCCTTTCTCCATGAGATTTTACCCATCCAACTTAATGTAGCAGATTGCCACAGATCCTGTCAGATAAAAAATGTCAGCTAGTAGGAACTATAAGTCATGTTTTTTCTGCAAGGGCCCCTGATCTATGGAACATCCTCCCTTCAGAGATTAGAATGGTCCCAACCCTGTTAACCCTTCATAAGGCCCTAAACACCTGGCTATGTTCTGTGCCCAGGGTGCTGAATGTGTCAAGGCCCCCATTTCCTGGCTAAATTACTAATTGGTCAAGTATCTCAGCTGCTATGCTTAGTTATTTTGGATGTTTTTAAAACTGTTTTTAAATGTTTTAGTGTGTTAATTGGTCTGAGGATGGGGAGCCTAATTCTCCAGCAGGCCTAGCAGCTGGAGCTGGAGCTTCACTTGAACACCATGACAAAATTTTCATCAGACAATTGTAAAGCTTTATTTGTTCCATCCTGCAACAACACCTTTAACCCCATCAAAGAATAACTTCTGCCTATCCCAGGACCTTGGAAAAGACTCAATAGGTGGACAAAAGTGGCAAATCCAATCTAAACATCTGGCTGACTGGATGTTGAACCATAATAATAATAATTAACATGATCCAAACAGAAATAAGTACCAAATGTCCAAATTAATTTCTTTTAAAAATTCCAAATAGCAATATGGATCTTTTCTTTGTTTTGGCCTTTTTTCGTGTATTTAGTTTTTTTAATGAAAAATGACATATGAGGCATATAAATTAAGGTAAAGGTAAAGGTTCCCCTCACACATATGTGCTAGTTGTTCCCAACTCTAGGGGGCGGTGCTCATCACTTTTTCAAAGCCGAAGAGCCAGCGCTGTCCGAAGATGTCTCCGTGGTCATGTGGCCGGCATGACTAAATGCCAAAGACTCACGGAACGCTGTTACTTTCCCACCAAAGGTGGTCCCTATTTTTCTACTTGCATTTTTTGCGTGCTTTCGAACTGCTAGGTTGGCAGAAGCTGGGACAAGTAACGGGAGCTCACCCTGTTACACGGCACTAGGGATTCGAACCGCTGAACTGCCAACCTTTCGATCGACAAGCTCAGCATCTTAGCCACTGAGCCACCACATCTCTTCATGTATAAATTAAATAAATACATAAATATAACAAATAAAAAAGAAGACAGTTTTAAAAAAAAATTTAGAACATCCATTCAACAAGAAACAATATTTTAGATATGGTTTACTAGTGAAGCTGATATTGATTCAAATGTGGATTTGAAAAACAATAGGCCACAAAAAGGATATGGGTAAAAATTGAAATATTGAATATGCAAATGAAGAAGGGTTCATAGAAAAGGGAGGAAGAGCTCTTTTCTGCTTCAGTCAATGGAAAGAGTGTGACACCCTGTTGGACAACAGACTGAATGACAGGTTACTGGCACAGAGCACACTGTTGCCCTATATCTGGTCACTCTGGTGAGTTGAAAGATGGCTAATCCTTGACCCCAGCTACCTGCCTTCAGTTAGGCTGCCCTACTGTCCCCTTCAGTAAAGACAATAATTTCTGATTTTTTTCCCCCTCTTCCTAATGGGTGATCCTTGGTTGGGGAAGAAGTGAAGCTGAAGGAATACACCAATTTAAATGGTCTCATATGAAATCAGTAAGGACTGTCCAGCCAGAATGTTGAAGCAGGATAGAACTCAGTTTTGGGGCAATGCAATTTAGGCTGGTACACTTTCTTAAATAAATGGAGGAACACAAATGTGAATATGACTATGAGAAAGGCCCTAAGAGAACACCCCTGAGGTAATTCCCAAATATTGGATAGAGTTTGGGAGAGAATAAAGCACATGTTTCATCCACACAGGTCTATCATCATGCCTGCTGTGTTTCTATTCTATTTCCCTTATTGTGAACCATGTTTTGAAATGCTTTCAGGTAGGAAAAGGGACTGAGAAGATGGACGTATGGGAAACAATTCACCCCAAGAAAAATAAATACCGGTAGATTTTGAAGATGGATCTTTTGACCACCTAGGAAGGAAGGAAGGAAGGAAGGAAGGAAGGAAGGAAGGAAGGAAGGCTGACAGTATAGATTTAAATCATCTGAAGTACAATCTGGGGAAAGAGACTATCAATGGCATTCATTTGAGTATTGTGAATCTCCCCCAGACTTTCTTGAAGGCTGCCTTCACATCTTTGTTACGTAAGCTGTAAATGAAAGGGTTGGCCAGAGGGTTGACTACAGTATAAAACAATGCATTTGCCTTGTCCCAATTTGGAGTGTGATGAAAGTTGGGTGTGAGGTACATGATGAGAATGGAACCATAGAAGAGGGAGACTGACATCAAGTGAGCTGAGCAAGTGAAGAAGGCTTTGCGTCTCCCTGCAGCTGACCGGATGTTAACTATGGCTGCTCCAATGCCAATGTATGAGCTTACAATGATAGCTGTGGTTACTAGCAAATTGGAACCCAATACAGCAGCCACAATGAGTTCATAGACACCTATGTCATTACAGGTCATTTTAAGAAGTGGTGGCCCATCACAAAAGTAATGATTGATCACATTGTTTCCACAAAAATGTAGCCGAAAAGTGTTGCCAGTGTGTATAATTGCATTGGTAAAGCCAGCTGCATAAGCTCCTACAACCAGCTGGATGCAGAGTTTCTTGGGCATGGCAGTGGCGTAAAGGAGTGGGTTGCAGATGGCCACAAAGCGGTCATAGGCCATGAAGGCTAATAGGAAGCATTCAGTGTAGGCCAAGCCAGCAGAGAAGAAGAACTGAGCTGCACAACCAGCTAGGGACATGTGGTTATTCTTAGACAAACAGTCAAACAAGATCCGAGGAGTGTAGACTGAGGAGTACCAGACATCCAGGAAGGAAAGATTGCCCACAAAGAAGTACATGGGTGTGTCCAAGCGGGAGTCTAGGTAGATCAGGGTCATGAGGCCCAGATTCCCAGTCAGTGTTAGGATGTAGGAGGCCAAGAACAGCACAAAGAAGATAATGCGAAGAAATGGGTCTGTTGTAAACCCAAGCAAAATAAAATCGGTAAGCAATGTCCAATTGCCTTCCACTTCCATCATTTTCATAAGCACAACCTGTTTACAAAAGAAAGAGAAGTCAAAATTGGGCAGTTTTCAGACCTGAAGTAGAGAATATTTGCTAACATTTTGAATGATGTGTTGAACTCCCCCTTCTCTGACATATTTGGCATGAGTTTGACAATTTTGCCCCCAAATACTTTTACTTTTGCTTTTTCAACATTCCGAATACATTTACAGGATTCATCCTTTATAAGAAAAGGACAACATAAGGCTCTCATTGCTTAAAAGCACTCCATGAAGTCTGCTAATCTTTTCTGGAGACAGGCTCAGACTGTTAACAAGATTGGGGCGGGTGAAAACTGGGTAGAAGACAATGGTGGGCTGCAAATTTTTTAACAACCGGTTCTCTGCCCTAATGACTGGCTGGGTGGGTGTGGCTGGGTGGGCGTGGCTGGATGGGCATGGCCAACTAGATGTCACTTACGTCGAGGGGTGCTTCGCCTCACCCGTCCTCTCATGACCGTGGCGATGCTGCTACGGTTGTAAGTGTGAAAAACGATTATAAGTCACTTTTCAGTGCCCTTGTAACTTTGAATGGTCACTAAATGAACTGTTGTAAATCAAGGATTATCTGTACAAAAATACAAAAAGCTTCTTTGCTTGCAAAAAGATGCCCTAAATACCAATCATTAGATTAGAAATGGGGGAATACACACTGAAGATCAATGAGTCACAGCTGTCCTGGAAAGCTAAACCATTCTGCCTGAATACCTTCCTTTTCCTTAGCAATACCTGCAACACAGAGTTACAAATCAGGCAGGTGCCAGAGCACATTGAGGAATTAAAATAGTTAAAATACAGCCAACTCTTGCTCATAAAGTGAAACCCTTTGGCAAAGAGGACATTTAAGCTCTCCAGAAAGTGGATGGGCATATTTGGGCTACAAAATGCTGAGCTAAAGAGACAAATTAACATCTTGAGTGAGGGCTAATCCCATTTTGTTTTTGTTCAGACCTTGCTGCAGGGAATTTTTGCCTATGAATATAGCTATCTATCTCTTTATCTCTTAAGTGCTGACATCTGCTGTGGGCTATTTATTTATTTATTTATTTATTTACAAATATTTATATGCCGCCCTTCTCCCAAAGGACTCAGGGCGGCGAACATAAGTTAAAAAACACACAATAAGAAAAATCCTAATTAAAACCAATTAAAACAGGGACAAATAAATAATAAAACCCAAGAATCAGACTCAGCCCATTTGTTGAAACAGCCAAGTCTTTAGGCCTCGACAGAAGGAGCGGAGATCAGGCACCATCCGAAGCTCAGTGCGTAACTCATTCCAGAGGGCAGGAGCGTCCACAGAGAACGCTCTACCCCTGGACGTTGCCAGCCAACATTGTCTGGTCGACGGTACCCTGAGGAGGCAACCCTGTGTGAGCGGACAGGACGGTGGGAGGCGGGTAGGAGATGGTCCTGCAAATACCCCAGACCTAAGCCATGTAGGGTTTTAAAGGTAAGTACCAGCACCTTGAAGTGGATCCGGAGGACCACTGGTAACCAGTGCAGCTCGCGTAGGAGAGGTGTTACACAGAAGTAACGGGGAGCTCCAGTAACAACCCGCACGGGTGCATTCTGGACCAGCTGGAGCCTCTGGGTGCACCTCAAGGGCAGCCCCATGTAGAGGGAATTGCAATAATCCAAGCGAGAAGTAACCAGGGCATGAGTGACCGTGCGAAGGGCATCTCGGTCTAGGAAAGGGCGCAACTGGCGCACCAGGCGAACCTGCGCAAAAGCCCCCCTGGTCACGGCCGTCAGATAGTCTTCCAGAGACAGCCGGGAATCCAGGAGGACACCCAAGTTGCGGGCCCTATTAAGGATGGTGGGGGCTGCTTTCTCCCTCTAAGAAAACATTTTTCTCCATTTCTCATTCAGGGAAATATATTCTTCCTTTTTAATATTTCTCAAAATATTTCATTCTTCTAGGAGAGGGGCGGGTGCTAACTTTCTACAATTGGTGCCATGTTACTATGCCATATTATCACGAGAGCAAACTATAACAAATTGGAAGGAGGATCCATTTATTATCAGTGAGCAATCATGTAGCTTGGCCACTCTGAAGCAAAGCAAGAGACTCCTGTCCCAAAGGTGCTTTTTCAAGAGGCAACTGGACTTTCTGGAAACCAAGAAGCCTCTTGAAAAATCACCTTTGGGACAACCATGACCTGGATGACTGAATAATCCCCATAGACAAGAGACACCTGTGCTCAGTGAACTGACAAAGCACCCAGGAGAAGCAATCATTAGATCCATTTGCACCACTTAAAGATACCAGCTGATCTCACTCACTTCACAAGATACCCTAAGGTAATCATCCAGATTTAAGGAAAAATCACATGCCCTCAGAAAGGCAGTAAAAAAATCAGACAGAATGTCAAGCTTGCATCCTGCCTCTCAGCCATTTCTTCCATTTTGCCTCCCATGCTTGGATTAGTCTCTCCATATGTCTATCATTTCAGCTTCCTAGCATCCCAAGTATGTGTTATGGATCAATGATGAGGGTTGGGGAAACACTTTTCTTAGAGAAAAAGCAAGCTCATTCACAGGTATGTATGGAATAAGGAAACCAAAGAAGATAAGTGTCTATGGAGATTCTCAGTCATCCAGGTCATGGTTGTCCCAAAGGTACTTTTTTTTTCAAGAGGCAACTGGACTTTATGGAAAGACTAGTTGCCTCTTGAAAAAAGCACCTTTGGGACAAAGAAGATAAGAATCTGAAGGGATATATTAGATGAAAAAGCTTGTTAAATGCAAGGACCAGTCCAACAATTGCATTACTAGCATCACTAACATCACTCTATTTCAAGGATAATTATATTAAGAGGTAACTGATTACATATACAAGATTATACATAGGGACAAGAAACAAATTAAAATGCACTAAGAATTGGATAATGAAGTAGGAATCTACGCTAATTAATATATTTGTTTTAAAAAATGGAAAATAAAGAGAAATCTCACAGCAGAAGAAAGGCTCCTGGGGAAAATGTCAGAGTTTGAAAGATTTATAAAAATAATAATAATAATAATAATCAAGAACATTGATCTCAAGCTACAATTTGTGGGACAATTGATTCAACATGTTTGATAGTTGGTTTATAACTCTTTTACAAATTGCCAGGGATGAACAAATTGTACAACAATAAATATAGGAATTGCCACAACAAACAATGAACATTTTAACATTTTAACATATGTGCAAAAAGACTCAATAGTATGGGAAAGAAATACATCAATATATCGAGAAAATTCTGATAATAAAATTTGAATTAAAAACACAAATATTTTTATTAGGTATAATCCTAGCAATATAAAAGGAATCCCTCACAATTTATGAAGAAATATGCTGACAGTGGCAAGAGTCCCTCTGGGACAACATTGGAAAAGGGAAACCTTGCAGACCAAATATGATTGGAAGACTAATATTGGAGAATACACAGCAATGGAAAAATTGACAGTATATATTCATAGCAGAAGCTTAACCAAGTTTGACAAGGAATCTACCCTGATTAATATTTTTGTTTTAAAAAATGGAAAATCAAGAGAAATCTCACAGCAGAGAAAGGACCTTTTTTCCCATTCTGTGGAGCAGAAGAAAAGATCTGCGCTCCCTCCCCTTGTGCAACTGCACGTTTGTCAGCCAAGGTTCTTCCTGAGACTCATCTCATCAGGGGGTTGCCATCTTCTGCTTAGATCCCCTTTCCTTCCACTTCATGGAAATCAACAGTTTAGATAATTAAATATTTTAAAGATGTACTGGGAACAGCTTTTCCTGTCGTTTCTCAGATCTCTACCTGGACTTTGTCTTTCAACTCCCATTCTAAGACTCCTGTCAGAGGCACGGTTGACTCCAACCTTCCTTTAGAGGAAGGGTTGGAAAAAGTGACTGCCATGGACATGACTGCTTCTGGAGGGAAGCAGAAACCGGAAAAGTGAACCACTTTTGAACACCTTTCTGTATTCACAAATAGAGAATGGATGGGTTGGTGCATGGCTCTGAGACCCTTGACAATCAGAGGTGACAAAAAGGGCTTTGAGAGCGTTGGTCAAATCCTAGCTGCGATAACAATAGTATCCTGTTGGACATCTACCTAAATTATTCCCAGATATACCAAATTTACCTGGATGAAGCTGAGTATATTTTCCTGCTATATCTGTTGGACAAGCCAACAGATCAACCTATTTGGGAACATTGTGCTTTCGTGAATAAAGTGCTCACATCTCTCCTTCAAATTAGGCAGCCTCAGTTCCCCATGGAAGCACTTAGATTAAGTTATCCCTCTTGATGATATGAAGTGGGAATATTATAGTTACTACCAAAAGGTTTTTTTTTGTTTTTTTTTTTGCTAAATCTTCCATAGGGTATTTCACCTAAGGGAAAAAAAAGTGAAAAATCACCCCTGAGACTTCCTGAATTCTCCAAACAATCATCTTCCACCTTGAGGGCACTTAGAAGTTTAGCTGCAATCATTACTTATCTCAGGGCCTTTTTTCGAGAATAAAAAACTCCAAAAAGTATATTTGATCATAGTGAATCCTTTTAAATTATTATCATTATTTATTTACTTACAGAATATTTACAAAAAAGCAAAAAAAAAAAGGAAAACAAATAGAATAAATATTTTTTGCATTAATGGGTATGATTGTCTTTTCAAAAACAAATAAGTTATATATCTCTTAAATCCTGCCCTTCATAATGAAATAATACCCATTTTCCAGTTTCTCAAAATGATTCCCTCAGGAACAATCCAGGGCAAATAAACTATATCGCTTGAAAATAATTCTATCCCACAATTTTGGATTATAATTTAATATAACATATAATAAATCTATCTATACTGTATATGTTAAAATATTTTTTCCAAACATATGTGAACTATTCATAAGACCATAGGACTTGATGACGCCCACCAATATTTTTTATATTGCCAATTTTAAAAATCTGATGCTTATCCTTTAAAACATATTCTTTTGGTTGTCCCATATATTTATAATATAATCTTTGATCCCAGAAGGAAAGGGGAAGCCTCACAGTTTATGAAGGTGTGTGCCAACAGTGTCAAGAATCCATTTAGCTTGGGACCAAGTTACATGAGGGACCTCTTTCTCCTAGACTTTCTATCCTTCCATCAGCCAAAGAGTGCTGACTGGCAGGAACTAGAAGTGGGCCTTTTTCTGCTCTAGCCCCTGCCTTATGGAATATCCCCTCAGATATCAGAATGGCCCCAACCCTGTTAGCTTTTCACAAAGCTCTAAAAACTTGGCTATGTACTTGGAATGTGAGAAGAATAAGAATCCTGTCAGTTGACTTCACTATTAGCAGACTAATCATCATGGCTGCTGTTTATATTCATATATATTTTGTGAGTGTTTTTATTGTTTTAATGTTTTTTTAAAAAAATATTTATTTATTAAATTTATTTGCCACCCATTCCCACAATGCAATGACACTTGGAATTTACAGCATTATTTGTTTTGATTATTTTAAAGTTGTAGACTTGTAAACTGTCTAGAGCCACTTGGTTGAATTGGGCAGACATAAAAATTAAATAAGTAAATAAATGAATAAAAATAGCATTTGAAAAGAGAACCCTGCTGAGTAGTACAGGATTGGGAGACTAAAATTGGAGACTATGCAGCAATACAAAACTAGTAGTATACATTCACAGCAGAAGTCTATGTAGTAAATTCAAGCAGGAGTGCGTCTAATAAGTACAATGTATATCATACAACAAGACAATCTTAGAAGCTGATAATATGGTGGGGCGGGGGGGTTGAAGAAAGAGAGAAACTATTTTTTAATAATAATAGCAATAACAGCAATTAAAATGATCCAAACAAAAATGAGAAACAATATCCACATTAATTTTTTAAAAAAACATTCAAACAATATGTCTTTATTTCAATAGATTTTAGATAGCATCCTTTTCATGAGAAATAAAGTGATATAATCTTTTATAGTCTTTTATATAAATAAATATTTCTTTATTTATATTTTGATAAAAATATAATGTGGATTTCGATTCAGATACGGATTCCATCAAAGCATCTCAGGTTTCTTGGAAGCAACCAAAGCATGTAATCCACACTGAGCCATCAAAGGTTGTTTCAGGTGATTTTACTGCCAATATTGTGAATCAGGGTGGCAAAATTCTGTTTTTGATAAAATATTGTAATGTATTAATAATAGTAATAACAAAAAAAATCATTGCACAGTGATTATTGATCTCAAATATGTATCCCACATCCCACCCACAATTTGCAGAAGAACATTTGACTCCTACTTAGAACTGAAGTTTTCTGATAAAGTTAAATATTCATGAACCTGAATACCAACTATGAGTCAGCAGAGTTTAAAATGTCTAATGGCTCACAATCCATGACTAATGGCAATAACAATAATAAAAATAAAAACAGTAAGAACAAGAGAACAAAAGTAAAGACTGCTATAATAATTTTAAAGATCTGAATTGACTCAGATTCAAGATACTTCGTGGGACTTTATTACTGAAGGTCTGAAAGAAGGAGAAAGGATTCATTGAAAAGGGAAAAATAGTCCTTTTCTGCTTCAGCCAATGCAAAGAGTACAACACCCTGTTCATCAATAGACTGAATGACAGATTACTGGCACAGTTGCTCTATCCTGTCACTCTGGTGAGTTGAAAAGTGGCTAATCCTGGATCCCAGCTACCTGCCTTCAGATAGGCAGCACCACTCCACCCTTCAATAAAGAATAAAGTTGCTGGTTTTTTTCCTCTTCTTAATGGGTGATCTTTGGTAGGGGAGGAAGTGAAGGTGAAGGAGTACACCCATTGTTGCTTTTAAATTATCCCATATGAAACCAGTAAAGGCTGTCCAGCCAGATTGCTGAGGCAGGATAGGACTTGGTTTTGGGGCAATGTGATTAAGGCTGTATACTTTTTAAAATAATCACAAGTGAAGGGACATTTATATGAATGTGACTATGAGGAGGGCTTTAAGAGAAGAGCCCTTAGGTAATTTTCAAATAGTCGGTAATATTTGGGAAAGTATTAAACACACCTTTAATCGACACATTTTCATCTTTCCCAAGGCTGAAACGGTGTGCCTAGTCTATCATTCTCCAATGTTTTCATTCTGATCTTGCCTGCTCTGCTTCTTTCTATTTACCACCTATGGACCATATTTTGAAGATGCTTTCAGATAGGGAAAGGACTGGGAAGATGTGTGTGGGAAACAATTGCCCCTCAAGAACAGCAAATATGGAGATTTTGAAGATGGCTCTCTTGATCACCAGGGAGGGAGGGAGGGAGGGAGGGAGGAAGGAAGGAAGGAAGGAAGGAAGGAAGGAAGGAAGGAAGGAAGGAAGGAAGGAAGGAAGGAAGGAAGGAAGGAAAGTTGATACCATAAAGTGAGGCAGCATTGTCGAAGCGTGAATCAGCTTCCCTGGGGAAACTGTAATTAATTAGAGGTGACTGGACCTTGTTTTCCATGGCGCATACTCTAAAAGAAAGAAAACCCGAAGTATATATTCTAAGAAACATTTTATTATAAAAGTAAAACAAACTAGCTAACTACATCGTTACCGGCAGTTTTATCTCACACAGACGGACAAAGGAAAATCAGGAAGTTAGGAAAGAAAGAATGTAGACATGCGCAGTAGCTCTCACACAACCAGTCTTATCTCTATCGCCATAGAGACATGATAACACTCTCAGGCTAGTTACCATAAATCTCAGGATGAATGCTCAGCTGGCAAATACTTAACGCAGTGACAACCCCTTCTTTGTCAATTGAGCGGACATCAGGTACTACCATCAAATAAGGCACATCTTCTTACGCAGATACTCATGCTGAGCTGCTGGAAGCGGTTTGTTGAGCATATCAGCAATCTGATCATGTGTAGGAACATACTGCAATTTTACAAAACCTTGTTTCACTAATTGTTTTATATTTTTGTAACGGATGTCAATGTGTCTGGACCTAGAACCCGTGAACTGTGATTCAGAAATATAAACCACAGATTCATTGTCTTCCATCACGGTGATTGGTTGGCTCGGGTGTGTCCAGATATCTGTGACCAAAGCATTAAACCATGTTAGAGAATTACATGCATCTGAAACACAAGCATATTCAGCTTCAGTAGATGAACAAGAAACAAAATTCTGTTTTCCCACATGTCAATAAACAGGAACAAGAATATCATATAACCTGAAGTACTTTTACATGTTTTCTTGTCACTCGCCCAATCAGAATCTGCATAACAACATAATTCTGCATGATCAGTATGTGTCGGTTCTAACAATAACCTCATATGTTTAGTGTGCTTTAGGTATTTCAATAATTTTTTAACACATGTCCAATGAAACTGTTTTGCCTAACCTATGTGTCGAGACAAAAAATTAACACTAAGTGCAATGTCAGGCCTAGTCCAACTACTAATATACAACAGTGACCCAATAACTGAATGATAAAGTGTTTGATCCTCGAACTCAGGACTTGGTTCATGTGTCAAGTTGTGAAAATCTGTTTGCATGGGTATGCGTCCTGTATTAGCATCTTTCATGTTGCAATGATGCAAAATTTGCTCTATTTTATCCTCTTGTGAAAGACTAAACCCCTTCAGTGTTTTGTCAATCTGAACACCTAAATAAATGCTAACATGACCTAAAGATTTCAATGTGAAATATCTCTGCAAAGCTTTAGCAAAATTCTCACTCCTGCTTATTTGGACCAATATAAACAATATCATCAACATAAACAAGAACTATCTCATACATATTATCAGATTTTTTTGTAAACACGCATTCATCAGTTTCGGACTTAATAAAGCCCATTGAATTTAGTTTGTCACTAAGACATAAGTATCACATTAAACCAGACTGTTTCAGACCATAAAGACTTTTGTGTAGAAACCAGGTATCCCCTTCTTGCTGTCGGAACCCTGGAGGACTTTTCACATAGATCTCCTCATACAGGTCAGCATATAGATAAGCCATGTCAACATTGAACTGGAAAACTTCTAAACCAAGAATAGTTGCGGTGGCTAAAGCAATTTTTACACTCTCGGTTCGGACTGTCAGTGAGTAGGTATTTGTGTAGTCCTCAGGATAACGTTGAGTGAAACCCTGAGCTACAAGTCTGGCCTTGTACAATGACTCACCATTTGGCTTCTTTTTGATTCTGTAGACCCATCGAGTGCCAATGACTTTTTTGTTTGCTGGAGGTTTTGCAGGCGTAAACACCTTAAGTTTCTTTAGACTTTCCATTTCAGCCTGCATTGCCTGATACCACTTCTCTTGCTATGAGTCAGGAAGATGCTTGATTTGTGTGAACTTATCAGGAGGAAGTGTAACAGTACAAATCAAAGGCAAGGGTGCTTTTGTCAGTTGCCATGAATATCACTGTGGAGGGATTCCCTTTGTGGCCCTTTTGGAACGCCTCGGAACAACCGTCCATTCTTCTTCAGTTTCATCCTCGTCTTCACCATCGTCCCTAGCGTCAGCATCTGCAGCTTGTGAAGACGGAACATCAGGTTGAGAAGAACTAGTGGCTGGAACATTTGCCTGTAGATCTTGATCATCAGACTGCGTGACATCAGCAACATAATCTCTAGGAAAATAAACTCCAGGATCATTGGAGTGAATCCTGGACCAGTCAGCATCTTCCTCAAAATTTGCGGATTGAGAAATCACTATTACATGTTTGGAGTCAATAAATTTGCTCCATTTTGAATTATCATCAATACCCATAAATCTCAACCTCTTTGCTGCTGGACCTCCTTTCCTTCTTTGAGCTAAAGGAATGTTCACCATAGCGTATGAACCAAAAATATGGAGGTTTTTGAGATCGGGCTTGTACCCATACAACATGAAGAAAGGAGTCTGATTTATTACACTACTCCAAGTACGGTTGACAATGTAATTTGCATATTTAATAGCTTCACCCCAGTATGGGTTACTGAGGTTGGCGTCTTCTAGGAGACAACAAATCATGGTTTGCAGGACCCTTTGTTGTCTTTCTACCACGCTGTTATGACCCGGTGTGTAAGGGGCCAAGGTCTGATGAAGAATTCCATTCTTACGCATCCAGTCCTGGAACCACTGAGACATGAATTCAGCACCATGATCACTTTGAATTCTGGCGATGCTTACTCCATGTTGGGTATAGACAAGAGTGGCAAAGTCTTTAAAGATCTGAAAAGTCTCAGATTTTTCTTTCATAGGATATACATATCCATATCTAGAGTAATTATCAACAATTGTTAGAAAATATTTTTAACCACCAAGTGTTGGTGGAAAAGGACCTACTATGTCAGTGTGTACCAAATCAAAAATGTGTGTTGACAGGCGTGTAGCGCGTTTTGGAATGGCTGCTGCTTTGGAATTGGCCTTTTTGCAGACAGCACAATCCAAAAACATCTTACACCCCTTTAGATCCAAACCTTTTGCAAACTCCGGCATTTTCCTAAGAACACAGAAACTGGCATGCCCCAATCTTCTATGCCACTTATGGATACACCTGTAATGCAAAGGTTTACCAGTTAGTGAATTTTGAACATTAACAGTTTTGTCAGGAACCTCAGGCTTGCTCTGAGCAACCTGTTTCCTAATTTTCTTTTTGTTGGCTTTTGGAGCCTTTGGAGTAGCAACAGGATCTCTCTCTGGAACATCTCTCTCTTGGCCTGTGCTCTCCTCTTTGTATACTTGCCTGTGCTTGCGGTTTAGACTTTGGCTTTATGTAATAAACACCACCAATTAACATGGTTTCAGCAACAATATCTCCATTTTTAACTATATAACTTGCTTTTTCGAGGTGGTGGACCTGGAACTTTAATACTCTAGACAAGTGTCTCTGACTAAGCAAACTACTATTTGCTGTTGGTATATAATAAACATCAGGAATGAATGCATCGAGCTCTTCAACATAAACAGTTCCTTTTCCTATGACCTGACAAGGATGATTGGAAAAAGAATAAAGTTCACGTAGTTCAGGTTCGGGCTCGTGCATCTCTGTAAAAAGTTCCTTTCTGTAGGTAACATGCAATGCTGCGCCACTACCCAAAGTCCACAGAAGTTGTCTGTCGTATTCTGGACAAGGTTGTGGATCGTTGATTAAAGCCAATGTGGCGAGTGGAGCTTGTAGATCACGCCTTGGACCACGACGACCTTGTCTTCCGCCTCTACTTCTACCTCCTCTGGAGTCTGTTCCTCTGGGCTGGTACGTAACGGGAGCTGGAAATCGTTGGGGACAATCCCGGGTGGCATGTCCCACACGATTACAGATGTAGCATCTTGGCATCCTTGGAACATAGGCTCTTCCTCGGAAGGGACGCCTTGCTGGAGCTCTTGATGCGGGTGGTCCTCTCAAATGTTGTGTGGCAAACATAAATGCCTCTTCTTCGGTTAAAATTCTGCACACATGATCTACTGTGCGTTGAGCAGTAGGCACTTGATTAATCTTTGTAATGGCATCTTTCCATTCATAATTCAATGAGTTAATAATAATGCTGATCATTTGAAAATTATCAATATTATAGCCTCTTTCGTCCAATTCCTTTCTCATTCCTTTCATTTTAGTTAAATGTTCTCCAATATATTCACCAGGTTTTAATCTCAAACCATGGAACTCAGACAAGAGCAAAAATGTAGGTTCAATTGAAACAGGCCGGTAGCATGTTTCCAATTGGGCCCAAATTTGTTGGGCAGTTGCATCAGGTGGAAAAGTAACCTGCAGTTCAGTATCCATGGACATCAATAATGTTGTGCATGCTTTAGTATCTAAGTCTCTTATTGCAGGAGTCCATGGCTGGTCAGGAGGATTAAACACCATGGAATGGGTACCTTCTCTATGGAGCAAAAGTCCAACCTCACTGACCCAAACCTTATAATTTAGTCCTGAATGCTTTAATCTTGAATCACCAGCCAGTGGAACAATAGAAGATGCCTGTTGAGGAAACACCTGTGGTACCATTGGAACAGGCGCTGGTCCTGGCTGAGCGGGCTGTGCAGCTAAAGGCACTTGTAGTTGAACCTGAGGCTGGTGTATTTGGACTTGTGGTTGTTGTACTTGAATCTGTGGCTGCTGTATTCTGGCTGCCACTTGTGCATGAGCTGCCATATTAAAATGGCCTGCTGGAGACGCTGGCACTTGTCTTTGCTGCATTAAGCGTTGTTGTGCCCCATCTAAATTAGGAATTTGGACAAAAAAGCCATCAGCACCACCAGGGGATGCTGATGATTGAGCCTGTGGAGACACATGTGGCGTTGCAGCCTGCAGACCTGATTGAGCCAGGGACATGGCTGATAAAGTCCGATGCAACTTTCTTAACTGTTGTTGCATTGTTCTGTGCATTTCAGCTTTATCTTGTAAATTGCTTTCGCCAGCAAGTGGTGCTGCAGTTTCAGGCATCACAGAAAACCTTTCTTCTCTATCAACATAGTGTGAAATCTGAGAAGGGACAACATCACTAGGCACATGTGACGTGTACACAGCTCTCTGTTCTGATTTGCCTGACACGATACCCGCTTGTGGGTGTGGCTTTGGCTTCGAGGGAGAAGATAAGATGGAGGTCTCAGGAATTTGAAAAAGACGAGAGTCCCTCTTATCTGGCTTGAGTATAGAAACAAATGCTTTTGCCTTGTGCAGCTCATGTTCTAGAAACTCTATTTGATCACGATAACTTTTCACAGTCTTCTCATGCAGAGTTTCTTCAGGGGTAGGAGAATAATGAATTTCATCTCTCTCTGTGGGTAAAGAAAACCCAGCCGCTTGTGCAATTTTAGGTTTGGCACCAAGCCTTTCAAATTTCTGGGCTTCGATAGGAACTAATTGGGGGCATGAAGAAAGATAAGTGGGCGTCACTGACCTCAGCACATCTTCTTCAAAAGCAGCACCTCCCCCAACAGCACCTCCATCAATTCTGGTTGCTGAAGCAAGCGGTGTTCGAAAAGTTGAAAGCCTCTTTAAAATTCTTTTCGCCTCTTCATCAGAGATATCTATGTCTTCAGCAGACTGTGTTTTCGTTTTCTTTTTCTTTCTTGGCATATTTGCAATAAATAATCAGCGTTCCGCAGTTGCTGAAAACTAATTGCCTAAATAGCCTATTCGCTTATCAGTTGAGTAACATCCAAGGAAAACAAAATAAATCAAGCCAAACTCTGCTACCATTGTCGAAGCGTGAATCAGCTTCGTTTCCCCCCCTGGGGAAACTGTAATTAATTAGAGGTGACTGGACCTTGTTTTCCATGGCGCATACTCTAAAAGAAAGAAAACCCGAAGTATATATTCTAAGAAACATTTTATTATAAAAGTAAAACAAACTAGCTAACTACATCGTTACCGGCAGTTTTATCTCACACAGACGGACAAAGGAAAAATCAGGAAGTTAGGAAAGAAAGAATGTAGACATGCGCAGTAGCTCTCACACAACCAGTCTTATCTCTATTGCCATAGAGATGTGATAACATTCTCAGGCTAGCTACCGTAAATCTCAGGATGAATGCTCAGCTGGCAAACACTTAACGCAGTGACAAGCATTGCCTATGAGACAGTAATAACAACTGAGGCAACAACAAGAACAAAATTAAAAACTGCTCAAACTTTTTTTAAACCTGAATTTAAAAATAAGTTGTGTCAAGTGTTTTGAAGGGAGAGAGGGGAGAGACAAAGGACTCTTCCAACAGATATCACTGATAGCTGCAGGATAGGAAGGTCTTTGTTTCTTTCCTCAATTGACAGAGGGATATTCTGCAAAATAAGCTCTCAGGCCACTGTGATAGAAGATGTTCCTTGACCATAGACTGTTTCACTGTACTTGCAGTTTAATTTTTCATTGGTGCAAAAAGGTTGAAGAAATTCTTGAGAATATTTAATCCTCCTACAGGCTTCCAATGACAACCCCCAACATCCCACCTGCCAGAATCCGGTTTGACTCCTGGATTGCAGAAACAAGTCCATGTGATTTTCTAGGCAATATTCTCAGAAGGGTGCTTGTCATTGATTATAAATCCAAAAATATATTTCTGATTTTCCTGTTTATTTCATCTTCAAGTACATTTATTCAGAATAAATTAGAAAACTACATTGTTCTCTACGACTTGTGTGATGAAGGGAAAACACCAGTCTCCTTGTAAGCTGCAGCACCAGATATGAGTGCCTGCAGACTCAATGCCTACTAAGCATAAGGCTTCCATATGTTTGAGAGAACACCTCTTTCCAAGAACAGCCAAGTTTCAGCATTATAAACTAGGGTTAGTCCCCCACCCCCACCTCCTGTGACAAAGTCACAGATGAGGACAGCCTTATAACAAACTAATTTAGCATTCACCAGCAGCAGTTGAAAACCCAGGTCCTCAAAGGTCTGTTGACCAGAACAATGTATTTGGGGCCTTTTCCCCGAGAGCCATCCCCTTATCTTCTATCATATCTCCCTTACCCATCAAAACAATGATGTTCTGGCCTGCCCTCAATCTCCCAGAAACCCCCTTCCCAACTCACAATTCCATTTCCACCAAATTCTTTCCCACTTCACCTTATGTCATCCCTTCAAGATAGGCCAAGTGACAAAACAGACTCCACAGGTTTGACTGGAACTCTACTTTATTGAAAGGGGCTATATAATAACACAACCATAGATGTCTGACTGTGTTTTCACTTCTCTCCCTCTTATACCCAATTAATAATTGTGAAGCCAATCTGAGTTTCTTTCCTATTGTGGGAAGCCCCCCCCCCCGCCCCCCAAGAATGGAATATTCCGGGAAATATTAAAAAGCCAGGATAAAATATTTCCCCTAAAGGAGAAATTAAAAAATCTTAAGGGAGGCAGAAACCAGCCCCAGCTTCCCTGCCCCAAGCAGAAACTGAGGAGGCCAGCTTTTAGAAATGCCGATTTGGTAATCCATTCAGAAAGACTGGGTCAAGACAGAAACTCAGATAAGCAACAAACAAAAGGTTGACAAAATTAGCTCAGACAAACACCAAGGATTTGCATTTCCTCTTTTGCCTATAGAGCCAGCTATGACCCCTACATAACTCCCATATGACCCCCATAGGAACAGAAGGTATAAAAACCCACCCACTCTAAACTCCATTTTGTCAGCTGTCCCTGAATCACAATCTTTCCAATCAGCCTCCAGCCTCCATTTTATTTCCAGTGCCTTTCTCCCAGATTGGAACTAGAGCTGGATATTTCCTCCAACACTATATTTTCCTGATTTAGCACAATTTTATTTCCATAACCATTTCTGGATAATTTTTCCAAGGATTTCTCATGGCTCTCTTCACCTTCTGTTCTGCCTCCTACTAAGGGTTCATCTTGATCCTGCTAGCCCCTCCTTTTCTGCCCCCTTCAGGCTGTTCCTCCCCTGTGGGCAGTAGCATCTTCTCTCTGCCATTTTGTCTGTTGCTGCAAGAAAAACAGGTGCCTGTAAAGCATCTGCTGGAATGCATTTATACAGTATTAGATTCCATATAAACTCAGTTCCTGCTCTTTTTTTAAAAAGGGAGATCTGTAATTTAAAAAAAAGGCTAGTCATCTTCTGATGAAGCAGTTTTCTCTGGAAGCCTTAGTGCAAGGATCAGCAACCTGTGGCTCCAGAGCCAGATGCGGCTCTTTGGGCACTCTGCTGTGGCTCCCTGTTGGTGATCCCACCACTGGCTGGCCCTGCCCCTCGCCCTCCCCTACCAGTCACTCCTCGCCTGGCCTGGTAAGGCCGACTGCAGGGGATGGAGAAGTGGCCAGGGCAGAGAGAGAGAGGGGGGGGAGGAGGAGAGAGATATATATAAAGAGATACAGAGAGAGAGGGAGAGAGATGGGAGGGAGGGGGAGAGAGAGAAATGTCAAAAGGGTTTTGTGGTTCCCGGTGTTTTTTAACAACTGGTTCTCTGCCCTAATGACCGGCTGGGTAGGCATGGCTAGGGGGAGTCATGTGACTGGTGGAAATGAGTGACATCGAGTTGGCTATGCCCACCCAGGTTTTGTGGCTCCTGGTGTTTTCTTTTCTGTGGGAAACGGATCCAAATGGCTCTTTGAGTGCTTAAGGTTGCAGACCCCTCCCTTAGTGCTTATGGTATAGATGTCTCTTCCTTAGTCTCAGGAGAGATGGAGGAGCTACTGATTGTCCATTCCTTATGTGACTGGGGGCTCTGCCCTCTCTTAGCTGATCTTTCCCAAGGCAACATCTCTTCCGCCCATCTTCCATTTCCACAAGCTCTCACAACAATAGGTCATCTTGTGGACCTTGGAGATGGGCTCTTTATGTGTAGTCCCCTCCCCTACTGCTCTATGAGATTGTATCTCATCCAAAATCTAAATAGCTTCCTCCCTGTATTGGTTTAGAGAAGCCTTTAAAATCCATTTTTTTCAGCAGGCCTCTCGCCACAGTGATTTTGGATTTTATTCCTCGGTGCTTGTTATTTCCTTCCCTGATAAACAGATTTTGGCTGCTGTTGTTGCTTGTCATTGCTTTCGACTTATTTCATTGCTTTAACACAGGGGTCAGCAACCTGCAGCTCCGAAGCCACATGCGGCTCTTTGGGCCCTCTGCTGTGGCTCCCTGTCAGGTGATCCCACCACTGGCTGGCCCCACCCCTTGCCCTCCCCTCCCAGTCACTCCTTGCCTGGCCTGAGAAGGTAAGGGCGATGGTGGGGGATGGAGAAGCGGCCAGGGAAGAGACAGGGAGAAACAGAGAGAGAGGGAGGGAGGCAAGAGAGAGATGTCAAAAGGATTTTGTGGTTCCCGGTGTTTTTTTTTGTTTTTTTTTATTGAAAAAGTTTTTCAAATACAAATTTTCCCCCTTTTTTTCCCCCCTCCTCCCTAACCCCCCCTCCCCTCCCCCTGTGGCTTCTTCATAATAAAACCCAAATTCATAACAGATTTTCTAATACTTTACCATCCTGTTACTCCATCCCCATATGCTGACCCTTTCTTTCTAATAATATTATCATATCCCCCTTATACTATACATTTCAAAATGACATTCTATAACATTATATAATAACTCCTAATTTAGCATAATAATATTATTATATCTCCCAGTTTAGCGATTTCTGCTCATAATCTACACTTTTTCTACCCCCCCATACATATATCTCTTAAATCAAATCTTTTATGTATATTAATATAACATTTCAAAGCAACCTTCCGCTATAAAACTATATAATAAATCCTAATTTAACATTTATTCAATTCATAGTCTACCCATTTCCTTCACCCCCATCGTTATATCTCTTAACTCAAATCTTTTACATATATTCATATCTAAACATAATATCCCTTTTCTTAAACTAAACAATCAATAAACTAACCTGTCTCCACCCACTTTCCTACAAGACTACCATACTTAATAATTCGTAATATCTTTATTCTTCTGCCCACACCACTAAAAAATATTCCCTTATGTAAATAAAATCCTCTTAAAAAAGACTTTAAGCTTGTAATCCATATGATATCTTCTATAATGTCTTTCAGCTGGATTGTAAACTCCATCACCCATGTTAGGGTAACATCACATCCTAATTCCAACAGTATGTTCGGTATCTTCAATTACCATCTGCCCCCATCAATTGCAAATATCTTCATAAAAAAAGAAAAAAACAACCACAACCACCCGAGTGACTTTATATTTGTATTCCATATAGTGTCTGTAGAGGTGTCTTTTATCCAAATTATTAATTCCAACCACCGTAATAGGGTAACAGCCAGATCATCTGCGTGCCCCAATTCCATAACTCTCTCGCCTTGTAGCTCAGTATAAACGTAGTATATTTATCAAAGAGTCCAAAAAAAAAAAAAAAGATAGTTCCAATCATTTCAGTTTAAGGCCCTTTTCACATCCCAAAAGTACAGCACTGCAGAAGTCTGTCACTCTCCTCAGGATAATAAAAACCAATACTTCGCCTCAACTATCTTTTCATGTATTCAATCATCTCTTAAATAACTGGCATTACACTGTTGTTTGGTTTAAAAGTTTTTGTTTTTGTGTGACCTGCTTCTTCTTTTCTTGACTTTTTGTGGGTTAGATCTCCATCCTGATTTCCTTTCTATAAATTGTATATCAACTGTTTGGTTTTCATGCTGATCTATAACTTGATCTTGTTGGTTTTGCTTTTGTGGCTTAAATCTCCATTCTGCTTCTATGAGTTTTATATCAACTGATTGATTTCCATGCTGGTCTGTAACTTGATAAGTCATCACTTTAGAATCCAGAGCCGCCTCTCTTGTATTTATAAATAGTCCAGCTAAGACCTCTGAAGGAGAATCCAGAAGCGGCTCATCTACGGGGACCTCTGTAACTTGTTGTTTTTCCATTACTTCCACCTCCTTTTGCTTATCTTGAATTTCTATCTCTTGTTGATTTTGCTTTTGGAGAACCTTGTAGTAAAATTCTTCCGCTTTTTCAACAGTATTTAGCTGATATCTTTCTCCTTGATATCTTAATATTATACCAACTGGAATGTCCCACCTGAATGAGATATTTTGTTTCTTAAGCTCAGTCACCAAAAATCCAAATTTCTTTCTATCTTTTAGAATCTTAGGCGGCAACTTTTTATATATCCAGATCTTTCTTCCATACAATTGTAGAGTAGAATTAAAAGATTTTTGCACAATATCATTTCTTATTTCTTTGTCTGTGAAGTAAATCACCACATCTCTAGGCAATTGCCTTTGCTTTGCAATCCAAGAATTTACTCTATAAGCCTTGTCAATCTTACAAGATACCTCCTCAGGTATCTTAAAATCCCGGCCAGAACTTGAGCAGATATTTTTCTTAAATCATCTCTATTATTTTCCTGTAACCCTCTCATTCTAACCGCAAATTCCGTGAGCCTGTATTTCATCATTGTAATTTCTTTTTCAATCCCTTGCTTTATATCTTCTGCATTGTAAGTCTCATGAGCAGCTTCCTTTTTAGACTTTACTTCTAAACTATTGTCTTGAATATTTGTCAAATCATTTTCAATTATTTGTATTTTATTGTCCAAATTATTAATTTTATCATCAACTTCCTCCATTTTGGACTCTAATAACTTGATATTTGTATCCATTTTTATAACAATTTCTGAAAAAGCATTAGTCACTGTTACAATCTTTCGTTGCAAATTATCATACTTTAGTTGTATCATTTCTTTAATTTCTTGCCTAAATTTTTCAAGTTTCTGGTTCACAGTCTCGTGATATCTTGCCATTTCCTCCTGAACAAATTCTTTTAAATTAAAGCCATTCTGCTGAGTCTGTAAGCTCAGAACTTGTTCACATAATTGTAAATGGGGGAACACCCCCCCACTGCTTGTTTGTCAGGCTTTATTCGTTTTAACGCCATCCTGCCACACAAACTCTTTTTAAAGAAAGAAAACTTTTCCCCAAGCAAGATCAAGTACAAATCTCCAAGAAAAAAGAAACTTAAAATAGATATTTTTCTTCCAGATTCTAGCCAGCACTGTTTATTCCGCTACTTTGTAGCTTGTTATGGAAGGACTTTCACTTTCGGCTTTCTTCTTCTTCTCAAGCCTCAGCAGTCGCCATTTAAAAAATTTTTTTCCTTCACTCTGAAACGCTTGTAAAATCATTAAAAATACTTGCGATTTAGGGTCCCAAGTCCAAATCTCATCCTTTTTAATTAGTCCATCTGTTAATTTCATTGATTGGTCCAGTTCCAGCGCCTAGCTCTGCAAAAAGGCAGAGTTCTTCTGAAGCCCGGAGCAGCAGCGAGCGGAAATAGGGAGCCACAACCTGCTCATCCCCAAGAGTAAAAAAAAACCTCTGGGGACTTCGCAGAGGGCTCTACCTGCCCTCGCCTGCTCTGTCTCACATTTCCTTCAGGAAATGGAGTTTTTCGAGCCACCTTTCAGATGTAAAGGCAGCTCTTTACAGGGAACGGGGCTGGCTGTCTCAGAGGACCGTCTGGTGGTGATGGAAGCCAGACCGGAAGCCCGTTCCCAGTGTTTTTTAACAACGGGTTCTCTGCCCTAATGACCGGCTGGGTAAGCATGGCTAGGGGGAGTCATGTGACTGGTGGAAGTGAGTGACATCAAGTTGGCCACGCCCACCCAGGTTTTGTGGCTCCTGGTGTTTTCTTTTCTGTGGGAAATGGCTCCAAATGGCTCTTTGAGTGCTTAAGGTTGCAGACCCCTCCCTTAGTGCTTATGGTATAGGTGTCTCTTCTTTAGTCTCAGGAGAGATGGAGGAGCTACTTGTACATTCTTCTATTTTCTTCTATTTTCTATCCATGGGAAATTTCAGACTATAGGCACTGAGTACAGTACAATGTGAGTCCAATCTGTCATTTTGGTAACTTGATAGGTGGCTAATTGTTATATCCAGGTACTAACTACAGTAAATCAACCCTACCCAACCTTCGCTTAAAAAGGAGAATTTCTGATTGTCTTTCATGCCAGACAGTGGTACTTGCAGGAAGAGGAGATGAAGTTGGGGAAATGCATGAATGGCTGTGCTAGAGTAGAGGTTAAGTTCTGCATCTGCAATCTAATTTGAATAAATAATACATCAGTGCCATTCTTTTGTGTGCTACAAATCTCCCCCAGACTTTCTTGAAGGCTGCCTTCACATCTTTGTTGCGTAAACTGTAAATCAAAGGATTGACAAGTGGGTTGATTACTGTATAGAACAATGCATTTACCTTGTCCCAATTGGGACTGTGTTGAGAATTGGACCTGGAGTATATGATGAGAATGGAGCCATAAAAGAGAGTGACTGAGACCAGGTGAGCTGAACAAGTGAAGAAGGCTTTGCGTCTCCCTTCAGCAGAGCGGATGCGGACTATGGCTGCCCCAATACCAATGTAGGATCTTGGACACACAGTCAGACAAGATCCGAGGAGTGTAGACCGAGGAGTACCAGACATCCAGGAAGGAAAGGCTGCCCACAAAGAGGTACATGGGTGTGTGCAAGCGGGAATCTAGGTAGATCAAGGACATGAGACCCAGGTTCCCAGTCAGCGTTAGGGTATAGCAGGCCAAGAACAGCACTGTCAGATGTAAATGCCTTATTCTCTAATGTGTAAATAATGTATATATGGAACATCAGGGGTTAACTTATTCTTTGGACTTTAATGTATTCATAATTTACCACTCCCATTCCTGGCTCCACCCCTTGTATATATAAGGAGCCATCCTCCCCATTTTCCTTGCTTCTATCTTGAATATTCAGCGAATATAGAATGCCTATTATGATTAAAGAGAGATATATTTAAATCTTTAACTTCTATTATCTTTATTGAGTCTGATCCTGAAAATATTGCAACAAGCTGGTAGCAGAGGATGGTTAATTGACTCAATAAGTAATTAAAAATGTCCAAGAAAGATAGGCCCAACACCAGGGCCTACAGCAAAGAAATAGAAACTGATCAGGAGATGATCAACGAATCCACTAATGCGATTTCGAGAGAATCCGAAGAATACACCACTGAAGAAGAAGAACTGATGAGTGAAAACAACGACCAGGAAAAAATTGAGATAGAAAATAACGAACTCAGGTCAGAGATATTAAAGATACTAAAAAGCCAAAAGAATGATGAAAGCCTCATCGCGGACCTCCAGGAGATGCTGAGGAACAGCGGAGCAGCGAGAGAGAAAAACGTCATTAAAGAAAAACCCAAAGATCAAAAAACTGTGAGTGAAATGACTACTGAGAAAATAGTTGTAAAAAAGAAAAGATGTGACCTCGCGCGAAATTTTGAACGGCAGCCATCTTGGTTTCAACGAACTTCAAAAGA
This sequence comes from Pituophis catenifer annectens, assembly GCF_029215685.1. NCBI lineage: Eukaryota > Metazoa > Chordata > Lepidosauria > Squamata > Colubridae > Pituophis > Pituophis catenifer. Next base: position 237,859,669 of record NW_027256881.1, on the reverse strand, counting down.
GAGTGAAGCAGAGCCAATCAAAACGCTCAGTTCAAAATTTCTGGCGCGAAAAACGCTATCAGACGAAGAAAGTGAAAAAGAAGTCTCAAACTCTTCAGATGAATCAAAATCAGAAAGTGAAGACGATTTAACAAAGTCTCAAGTAAAGTCAGCAATGAAAACGCTTTTTGCTGCTTTTGGGCCAAGATTGAAAATCTCCAAGACATCAACGAAGAAGCAAGAAATCAAACCGACAACTCAAGATCTGCACGCTCCCATCCTGACTTCGAAAACGACGACACCCGAGCCCAGAGAGCCATGCCGATTCCGTCCTACACCGCAGACAGAATCGAGTGCCAGCGCACACAAGAGAAAGAGAAGAACCGTCGCCATCACCAAAGCCCCAAAAACCGAGCCAGAGACCGACTCATCTGAAGAGGAGCGGATCGAGAGAGCTGAAATGGAGAGAACCTTCCACAACGGCGCCAAAGAAGAAATGAGCAACGCGCATGTGCAAAACTACGTAGACGGCCCCGAAAGACTTGAACTGGCCAGAGAACCGCGCAGACTCGTTACAAGCATCCCAATGCCGTTCTGTAATTTCCTGCACTTGAGAGACCACGGACTGCCTCAGGTTGTAAGTAATGGACAAAATAATGTGGGGAACTTACCCAGTGACTTCCCAAAACTTAGAATTGATGGCATTAATTTACAAGAGTGGTACCAACAGCTTCAGGTTATTTTCATGAAAGAAAATTTACTATTCTTTATAACTAGTCCTCCAAGAAGACCTTGGACTTTAAAAATAGATTGTTTACATCATAGAGCATTTTTCATAATAATTTCTAGCGTGTCTCCTGCAATGTATCATAGCATCAAACCAAACCTAACTGTATCAGAAATAATTCAATGCATGTTTAATCTATTTCACAGCGATAGCGTAGCCACAACCACAAGAATGTCTAAGGATTTCTTTTCTTCTAGAGTGAAACCAGGGGTTTCTATAAGTGAGCATTTGATAAATCTAAACAAAATAAGAGCTGAGCTGCAATTGAGGGGGGAAGTGATTTCAGATCAAACAATGAAAAGTGTTATTATCAATTCACTTGATCCATCATGGGATAGCTTTATGTCACACTTAGATACCATTAATTTGGGATATTTATCAATAGAAAGTCTATCTAACAAATTGATAGCAGAAGACAATTCAAGAAAAAATCGTTCCAGTAACCAAACAGAACACAAATCTTTTAGGAAAGTAGTCTTTCAAGATAAATATAATGAGGCCTTTAGATGCCACAATTGTGGATCCAGGGAACACAGTAGAAGAGACTGTCCCAAAATCCCAAGGGAGAGACATAGGCCAGAATATAGGAGCAAATACAATTACAGACAATCTTCCACAGATAGACACAAATATAGAAGTCCACCAAATTACAGAGAAAGTAGAGGGGGTAGAGAAAATTCAAAAGAGAGAAAATCTGGGTCACTAAATGGGCTAAATAAACAAGACAGCACCAGAACACAACAAGATGAGAACAATAATTGGCTTATTGATTCTGGTGCAACAAATCACACCACTAACAACAAAAGTATATTAACTTCATTTACAGAAGATAAGTTTGTGATAAAGGTAGCTAATCAAGAAAAGGTTCAAGTATTAGGCAGAGGAAATGTGACCTTGCCTGGTTTAGGGAAAATAGAGGGGGTATTATTAATCCCAGAAATACCTCACAACATACTGAGTGCTATAAAACTAAGCAGAGAATCTGACATCAATATAGTTTTCTCAAAGGGGAAAGCAACTATAGAAAAGAACAAAACAAATGTAGGTACTGTGATGATAAAAGGGGGTCTACCCTATCTGATAACCAAAGAAAGATGGTTACATAACATTGATTCAAATATGGAAGATTGTATTGAAGCAGATGATGAAAATGTCAGTAACAGTGACAATGATGAATGTAAAATAACTCATGATAACAAAAATACACACAATGAGAAGAAACCAAAAATAGGTAAACCAATTCATGATGAGTGTGCTCACATCTTACATAGGAAGTTAGGACATGCAAGCTTTCCCGTAGTACAAAAAATGACTGAACACGCAGAAGGTGTCAAAATAAAAAATTGTGAAAATTATTTGGAATGCTCAGTATGTAAATCCACCAAACTAAAAACCAGTCCCAGACCAAAAAAATCTAACAGATCAACTAACAATATTTTTGATTTGGTACATATGGACTTAGTTGGTCCATTAACTCCATCAATTACCTATAGAAAACGTTACTTCCTAACAATAGTGGATGATTACAGTCGCTATGGTTTTGTTTACACATTAAAGCACAAGGATGAAACCTTTCAGAAATTTAAGGAATTCTACAAACGCATAGAAACACAGCATAATATCAGAATAAAACAAATTATGACAGATAGGGGATGTGAATTCATGTCTAAAGAATTCTCCCAATGGTTAAAGGATAGAGGGATGCTACATTTCACGACCAATCCATTTTCTGCATTTCAAAATGGGATTGCAGAGAGAAAGAATTCCACACTACAAACCATGATTAGATGCACATTAGAGGATGCTGGTTTAGGCAAACAATTTTGGTCAGAAGCCTTACATTATTCAAATTACACTCAAAATAGAACATGGTCCAGTATTGTGAATAAGACACCATATGAGGTGATGTACAATAGAAAACCCAAATTAGCACACATGCACATATTTGGAGTTACTGCAGACGTACACATACCTAAACAATTGAGAAGAAAGGGAGAAAACGTATCCAGGAGATTAAGATTCATGGGATACGAAACTGGAACCAAAGGGTACAGATTCATTGATAATAATAACAAATTTATAGTATCCAGAACAGCTGTGTTCCATGAGCAGGCCAATTGGTCTAAATTGCACCTTAATGAAATATTTCCTAATAAAAGCAAAGATAATATATCTTGCGAGGAAGGAACAACAGAAAATCAAAATATTAACAAAAGTAAGAACAAAACCAAAACTTGGACAAATAGTCAGCATAAAATAAAGACAGACACATTAACAAAAAAGGAAGCCAGATATTTGCATGACAACCATAGCAAACCTGAAAGAAATATTAGAAACAATAGAAACCAAATACCAAATAAATACAAAGATTACATAATGCATATGGATGGAGAACAAATAACACCTAATACATATGAGGAAGTATTGAAACTTCCCCGTGAAGAAAGAGAAAAATGGGAACTAGCTATGGAAAAAGAGATGGAAAGTTTACAAGAATTAAATGTATTTACACCTGCGATCGCACCTAAGGATAAAACAATTATAGGTACCAGGTGGATTTATAAAATTAAGAATTTGGAAGGAGGTAATACCTTATACAAGGCCAGACTAGTTGCACAAGGTTATGCACAAAAATATCCAGAAGACTATACTGACACTTATTCACCAACAGTGAGAACAGAGAGTGTCAAAACAGCTCTTGTAGTAGCATCTGCACTCAATCTGGACGTGTTTCAATATGACATACAGACTGCATACTTACACGCAAAATTAGATAAGGAAATATATGTAAGAGCACCACACAGTCAATACACTAATAAGAACGAAATTTGGTTATTAAATAAGAGTTTGTACGGATTGAAGCAATCTGGCAAAAGATGGTACGATTGTTTGGTAAAAGTACTTAAGACCATGAATTTCAACGCCACCACTGCTGATAACTGTTTCTTTGTAAAAAAGAGTAATGATCATATTGAATTTGTATTAATTTATGTGGATGATATTTTATATATTGGAAAGCATAAAGAGAGCAGGGAAATCTTTGTAAATAAGTTAAACGAAACATTTCTCATTGAAATCACTAGGTAGAGTGAATAAATACCTTGGTGTACAAATTAACAAAACTAAAAGGGGATTCAAACTTACTCAGAAAGATAAAATTATTGAACTCCTAAACAAATGTAACTTAAATAATGCCAAAACATGTGACACACCTATGCAAACTGATTTTCTTAGAAACACTGATGAATCTTCCCCTGAGTTTAAAGACAACACATTTTACAGATCAGTTATAGGTTCACTCCTTTATATATCTAATTGGACTAGGCCAGATATTGCATTACCTCTCAATTTATTGTCAAGATATGTTAGCAAACCAACCTTGTATCATTGGGAAGCTGTCAAAAGAATTTTAAGATATCTGAAAAGTACATTAGATTTTTGTTTAATATTGGAACCAAATAATGACAAAGAACCAAAAATTACTTGTTATGCTGATGCAGATTGGGCTGGTGATACATCATGCAGAAAGAGTACCTCTGGTTATGTTTTTCTATTGAACGATTGTCCAGTTTACTGGTATACTGGTAAACAAGAACTGGTAGCCACTTCTACCACAGAAGCGGAATATGTTTGCTTGTCTAAAGCTGCAAATAACCTTGTATGGTTCAATGATTTGATCACAGATGTTTGGAAGAAACCTACTTTACCATTTATTATGCATGAAGACAATAAAGCGGCCATTGAAATATCTAGATCCGATGCAATTGGACAAAGGTCCAGGCATATTGATATAAAATTTAAGCACGTGAGACAACTATCTCAAGACGGATTCATCAAAGCAATACATTGTGATACTTCTGAACAATTAGCTGATATATTAACAAAACCCTTACCTTCTAAACAACACAAATATTTAACTTCTAAATTATATGTATTATATTGTCCTGAATCTGAATGTAACTGGTGTTGTATAACGAACCGGCATTTAGAGGGGGATTTGTCAGATGTAAATGCCTTATTCTCTAATGTGTAAATAATGTATATATGGAACATCAGGGGTTAACTTATTCTTTGGACTTTAATGTATTCATAATTTACCACTCCCATTCCTGGCTCCACCCCTTGTATATATAAGGAGCCATCCTCCCCATTTTCCTTGCTTCTATCTTGAATATTCAGCGAATATAGAATGCCTATTATGATTAAAGAGAGATATATTTAAATCTTTAACTTCTATTATCTTTATTGAGTCTGATCCTGAAAATATTGCAACAAGCACGAAGAAGATCATTCGTAGAAACGGATCTGTTGTAAAACCAACCAAGACAAATTCAGTGACCAGAGTCCAATTGCCTTCCACTTCCATCATTTTCAGAAGTGTAACCTGTTTATAGTTGAAAGAGAAGTAAATGTTGCAGTTTTCAATCCCACAACAAAAAATTCATGTTATGATTTTGAAGAATATGTTGAAAAACCCTCTGACATATTCAATATGCTGTGGCTAATTTTGCTGCAAACTGGTTTTCCTTGTAGTTTCTAGAACATTCCATAAATACATCCACAATATTTAAAATGAATTGAATGTACTACATGATTTTTCCTCACCTTATCTGACTGAGTATTGTGATGAGTATAGGCAACAATTGTCATCTAGAAAAATGTTACAGAGGATGGGTGGCTAGGGGAATGAAATTAAGAAACAGTTAAATGACTCAGGGTGTAAACAAGAGAAGCAGCAACTGGAGAGGTGCAGAGAAGGGAAAGGGTTAAGGATTGTGATAGGTTCTCTGCCTCAGTGTCTGAACCTCCAACTCTGTTGAGGAAAGGCTTTTATTAGTGAAGCAGTTCGCACTATGTCTGTGGCTGAAATAGAGTAATCCTGATCAGGGAATGGCCCAAGTTGGAAAAAGGAGAGAATCAATCAAGGGCAAGAAAATGAGAGCAGTACTTTGGACCTGAAAGGAATACAAGCTCCATGTTTTGCACCCTAAGGCAGAGGGCTTCCTCCATTTTTGTGCTTCAGAGACACATTACTGCCTTTAAAGCACATCACAGTGTTATAAAATGAAGAACTGTTGCAGGAACTGGATATGTCTAGTTTAATGAAGGACCAGGGATGACATGATAGCAGTGTTCCAATATATAAGGGGCTACCACAAAGAAGAGGGAGTCAAGCTATTCTCCAAAGCACCTGAGGGCAGGACAAGAAGCAATGGATGGAAACCAATCAAGGAGAGAAGCAACCTAGAACTAAGGAGAAATTTCCTGACAGTTAGAACAATTAATCAGTGGAACAACTTCCCTCCAGAAGTTGTGAATGCTCCAACACTGGAGGTTTTTAAGAAGATGTTGGATAACCATATGTCTGACGTGGTGTAGGGTTTCCTGCCTAGGCAGGGGGTTGGACTAGAAGACCTCCAAGGTCCCTTCCAACTCTGTTATTCTATTCTATTCTAAAATCAGCTTAAATCAATATAATAAACAATCTCAATATTTTTAAAAGCTTAATTTCATCGGAGGAAGGAAAGGGTGATGGCTTGCAATATAGCATCTATAGCACTATATACCATCCCAAATTAAGATAAAATCATCCAATAACAGCTGATCAGGGTGGGATGGAGAAGAAGGTCTCTTGTTGGCTTGGGAAACAGCAAAGCCTAAGAACTACTCAGACTGCAACAACATGTAGGTGAGGGGTGGAATTCATAGCTGGGAGGGGAAGCATAAAACTTGGTAAGTCCACCGTCTGGGGTGATGTGATGAGGGAACAGGGGATTTGGCAGGGCCTTCCACTGCTGACACAAACTGCCAATGGGAAAAAAAGAAATCATGCCGTAATACCTGATGAGTTCCAGAGGGCCCGTTTTGCACATAGGAATTTTACAACAATGGATGGAATTTCAGTCTGAAAGAAACAAAGAAGGGAAATGTTGTGCAGATAGTCCTCGACTTACAACAGTTCATTTAGTGACCATTCAAAGTTGTAACTGCACTGAAAAGAATGAATGTAAAAACCATTTTTTACACTTATGACCATTGCAGCATCCCCAGATCATGTGATCAAAATTCAGATGCTTGACAACTGACTCATATTTATGACGGTTCCTACTGTCCTGGGGTCACGTGGTCACATTTTGTGATCTTCTAACAAGTAAAATCAATGAAGAAGCCAGATTCACTTAACAACCATGTTACTAACTTAACAGTGCAGTGATTCACTTAACAACTGTGGCAAGGAAGATCATAAAATAGGAAAAACTCACTTAGCAATAGCTATTTTGGACTGAATGATGGTCGAAAATTGAGGATTATCTGTACAACTCTTTGTTTTTAAATATACTTATATCAGCATCTCACAAGACACAACTGGAAGGCAGCTGGATGGGAACAGCAGACTTCATCAATTTGCTCCCTGGAATGGTTCCATCTGCTGGTTTTGAGGGAAAATTAAAAGTGTATCGAAACTGGTTGTTTCTTTTGTTCATGTTTGTTATCCTTTTATCTTCTTTCTTTTAGCTTCTTATTTAATCATGCACTAAAGCTGGAATCTTTATAAGACAAGGAGATTGATTGTATAATAAAATGGAGATTTGTATGTTTATTTTTGTTGCTAATATAAATGCCAATTGTGCTGACATCCCCAGCTGATATTTCGGGACTCCAAGGAGTTGTGGTTTTTGTTAAAGGAAGCATAACAGGGATGAAATGCTCCTGGTTCGGACTGGATCACCCAATCCAGTAGTGATAGCGGCGGATGGTTCGGAGAACCAGTAGCAAAAATCCCTGCCCCCCCCATACCCAGCTGAGCCGTGCGATCATCAGAGGCTTTTTTTTCTTTTCTTTTAAAAGCATTTTTTCTACAACCTCTTCAGCCAAAAAAATGCTTTTAAAATTTTTTAAAAAAAGCCTCTGATGATCGCGCAGCTCAGCTGGGATCATCAAAGGCTTTTGAAAGAAAAAAAACTGTTTTTTTTCTTTTAAATGCCTCTGACGATCCAAGCTGAGTTGCCTGATCGGCAGAGGCTTTTTAAAAAGCCTCTGCCGGTCAGGAAACTCAGCTGGGATTGTCAGAGCCTTTTGAAAGCATTTTTTACAACCTCTTTTACAATCTTTCTGTAGAAAAAATGGTTTTAAAAGTAAAAAAAAAAATTGGCCACGTCCACCCAGGCACATTATCCCACCACCACCAAGCCACACCCACAGAACCGGTAGTAACACATTTTAGATTTCACCACTGAAGCATAAGGGTCCATCCAGGGGCTTAGTTTATAATTTTATACACTTCTGTAGGCATTGGCCCATACTGAATCCAGTATGAATAACTTCCACATATGTGGGTGTATACAAGAGCTTTGAAAGAGATGCAAGGTTAGCGTATAAAAATTAACTGTCTTCAAGACAATGAACAGGAGGGCAAGTCAGAAAGTCAGAATTATTTCAAAGTAGCAAAGAGTAATGACTTGGACTGTCAGATAATTGTGGAAGCTGGAATTTGAACATGTAGGAGGCAACTTATTGGAAAGACAAAATTAGCAGATTCCACAAAATCAGAGCAAATATCAAGTGTCTTCTCTATCATAATACTAATAAAATAATATTACAATAGCAGCAGTAGTACAGTAGAGTAATGAATCCATTTTTGCTGAAGTTAATTACTTTGTTCTGGGACGCCTTCAGTATTCAACTTTTTAAAGCTTACTTGCTTAATGCATTCAAATTCCTCAATAAGCATAAACTACCTCAAACCCAAATTCTTTCCTTCAATACTGTGATGTCCATATTATCTAACACAAGGTTGCACATCTTTGTTGAAAACCCCCGTATTTTTCAAAATCCTTCTTCTGAAAATAAGAGCAATTCAATATTTTTTATATCTTCTTTGAAGTTTCTATTTGTCATACAACTCTCTAGCTCATAAGATCACAGGGTTATAATTCAGTCCCACTATCAGGCATCACTCTGTGCAGTAAATTATAGAGAACCACCTTTAATCCAAATTGTATTTGATTGCCCCCAAAGATGAAGGTTTGGAAGTCAGCTTCCACTATGCATGGACCTGCTTCTAGGGGAAATCAGAAGTTGGGAAAGTGAATAGCTTGGAACTTCTTCTATTCTATTCTTCTTCTATAATGTACCCATGTGAGCCAGCTTCTGACAGCCTTGACAATCAGCTGTGAGAAGAGGGGCCATGGGAGGACTAGTATAGATCTAGCTCCTAGAATGGTAGAAGATTAGGAGACATCTCCGTTAATGATGCCTCATGATGCCACACTTATCTGAATGAAGCCAAATACATGTTCCTGCTAAGACCCTTTGAACAAATACTGTAGATCAGCCTATATGGGAATCTTACTTTTTCCCAAGTGAAAATAACCTTCCTGAGATTAGGCAGCTTCAGTTCCCTACAGAAGCAGTTGCAATAAATCTTGACAATCTGAAATGGGAATATTATTATCAGGCCAAAAGATTTTTTCCTAATATGATCCCAAGGGAGTTTTTTTCTTGTGTAAGAAAAAAACCCCTACTGTCCCCTGTGCTAGTCGAGTTCTTCAGGTAAACAATCAACCTCTACCTTGAGAGCACTTGGAAATTCAGCTGTAAACATCACTTGCCTTGGGGCCTTATCCAGAAAAAAATCTGATTAATGGTAATAACCAGCCTTCTATTGTTTTTATGATTAATTGTTTATTTAAACAAATTTTACAAAACAAGCAGTATAATTGCCCAATGCTTCCAACATTTTTATAACCACAACTTGTTTATAGAGGAAGAGAAATAAGAAGTTTGCAATTTTGACTGTTGAAATAAATAATGCATGCTAATATTTTAAAGTAGGCACAGAAACTCCTGAGGCACATAATATTTCATTCCATAACTTTGTAACTGATGCAATTGTATCTGCAATTGTAACTGAAACTAAATGTATCTCTGTATATAGATGTATATGTGTCTCTGTATATGTATTTAGATCCTAATGCTGTCCATCCACCCAAAGATGCAATGTATGTACATTACAAAAAATTAACACTAATTGTTGGCTTCCAATATTTAATTCTTGACAATAGGCAAGTATGATGATATTACTCCAGATTCATAAAACTGAATCCTCCTTCATTAATTGGCAATAACATTTTCTATAAAGTTATTCTTGAAATTGATTAACTCCATGGGGGAGGGGAAAATTGACCCTTTTTCCCAAAGCAAATAGATCCTATTCTATTTTATTCTATTCTATGATGGATGATGTGAATTTCCCCCAGACTTTCTTGAAGGCTGCCTTCACATCTTTGTTGCGTAAGCTGTAAATGAAAGGGTTGACCAGAGGGTTGACTACCGTGTAGAACAATGCATTTGCCTTGTCCCAATCTGGAGTGTGTTGAGAGTTGGGCCTGGAGTACATGATGAGAATGGAGCCATAAAAGAGAGTGACTGAGACCAGGTGAGCTGAACAAGTGAAGAAGGCTTTGCGTCTCCCTTTAGCAGAGCGGATGCGGACTATGGCTGCCCCAATACCAATGTAGGATCTCAGGATGACAGCTGTGGTTGCCAGCAGATTGCAACCCATCAGGGAAGACACAAAGAGATCATAGATCCCTATGTCATCACAAGCCATCTTCACAAGTGGTGCCACATCACAAAAGTAGTGATTGATGACCCTGTTCCCACAAAAGCGTAGGTGGAAAGTGTTACCAGTGAGTATAATGGCACTGGCAAACCCAGCTACATAAGCACCTACTACAAGCTGGGCACAGAGCTTCTTGGGCATGGCAGTGGCGTAAAGGAGTGGGTTGCAGATGGCTACAAAACGGTCATAGGCCATGAAGGCTAATAGGAAGCATTCAGTGTAGGCCAAGCCAGCAGAGAAGAAGAACTGGGCTGCACAACCAGCTAGGGACATGTGGTTGCTCTTGGAGACACAGTCAAATAAGATCCGAGGAGTGTAGACTGAGGAGTACCAAATATCCAGGAAGGAAAGGCTGCCCACAAAAAAGTACATGGGTGTATGCAAGCGAGAGTCTAGGTAGATCAGGGCTATGAGACCCAGGTTCCCAGTCAGTGTTATGAAATAGGTGGCCAAGAAAAGCATGAAGAAGATTATGCGTAGAAATGGGTCTGTTGTAAACCCGGCCAAGACAAAATCAGTAATCAACGTCCGATTCTCTTCCACTTCCATCATTTTCATAAGCATAACCTGTTTACAATGGAAGAAGAAGTTAGAATTGTGTAGTTTTCAGCCGTGATATAAAAAATACATGCTAATGTTTTGAATGATGTGATGAACAGCGAACACCTTTGGTATATTTTTGTCAATTTTGCCTCCAAATGCTTTTGCTTCTGCTTTTTTAATATCATATATATATTTAAAGGATTCAGGTTTCATAAGTAAAGGACAGCAAAAGAGCCTCATTGCTTAGGAGTTCTCCATGTATTTTCCTAGTCGTATCTGAAGATGGTCTCTGCATATATGAGTGCTTGATGAGCCTTGTTGGGACTTAGACAGTTAACAAAGTTGGTGCTGAAGAGAAACTGGTTGGAAAACCATGAAGAAGGCATGACTGTGGAGTGGGAAAAACCAGCTAAGACTGGTAATATAAACAACACTTCTACATATTTCCCATATTTCGATTTTGGATTTTTTTTGGGTGGGGGACTCGTTCCATATATTTATCATTGCAGTTTTCTAAAACCCCTAGAAAACATTATGGATCAGTGACGAAGGTCAAGGGGAGAGAATTTTCTTCCTAGTCAATCTCCTTTAAAAGTTGGGTCAAGAGAACAAATGATACTAAATTATTTTCACTCAACTGATGCTTTTGGCAAGCTTCTCCCTGATTCCCCAGGAGGTCACTTCTGCCAACAGTCCATCCATTTACTCAAGTTACGGGACAATAATAAAAATATGATGCTTGGGAATTCACTGTCCACATCTCCAGAAGTGAAACGCCTTATTAAGAAGGGCCTATAAAGTTCAGAAATGGTTTTATGCAGCAAAGAGATATGTACTGTAGAAAATAGGATAGTTTATTTATACTCTCTTCAGCTCAACTCTCCACCTTCCTAGAGTTAATGTTTTGTTACAAGCACAGGCATTGATTCTCATGTAAAAGAATGAGTGGGTAGGGGAATGTAATTAGTATTTTTTCCCCCAGAAAATATAAAATGGCTCAGATTATAAACAAGAAAGCAGCAACTGGAGAGGTGCAAAGAAGGAAAAGAGTTAAGGATTGTGATAGGATCTCTGTCTCAGTGCCTGGATCCCCAACTCTGTTGAGGAAGGACTTCTTTTAGTGAAGCAGTTTTCACTACAACTATGTGAAGAGCGCAGGTGGCTGAACTAGATGAGTAATTCTGATCAGGGAATGGTCCGAGTTGGAAAAAGGAGAGAATCAATCAAGGGCAAGAAAATGAGAGCAACATTTTGGACCTGGAGTACCTGAATACAAACTCCATGTTTTTCACCCTAAGGCAGAGGGCTTCCACCATTTTTGTGCTTCAGAAACACACCACTGTCTTAAAGCACATCACAGTGTTATAAAATCACTTTAAATCAATATAGTAAACCATCTCAATATTTTTAAAAGCTTAATTTCATAGGAGGAAGGAAAGGGTGATGGCTTGCAATGGATCCACTATATAGCATCCCAAATTAAGACAAAATCATCCAATACAGCTGATCAGGGTGGGATGGAGAAGAAGGCAGTGGTGGGATTCAAGTAATTTAACAACCAGTTCTCTGCCCTAATGACTTCTTCCAACAACCAGTTTGCCAAACTGCTCAGAAAGTTAACAACTGGTTCTCCTGAAGTGGTGTGAACCAGTTGAATCCCACCATTGGAAGAAGGCCTCTTGTTGGCTTGGGAAACAGCAAAGCCTAAGAACTACTCAGGCTGCAACAGCATGTAGGTGAGGGGTGGAATTCATAGCTGGGAGAGGAACATAAAACTAGGTTAAATCCACTGTCTGGGGGGATGTGATGGGAACAGGGGATTTGGCACGGCCTTCCATGACTGACACAAACTGCCAATGGGAAAAAAAGAGATCGTGCCGAAATACCTGATGAGTTCCAAAGGGCCCATTTTGCACATAGGAATTTTACAACAATGGATGGAATTTCAGTCTGAAAGAAACAAAGGAGGGAAATGTTCTACAACTCTTTGGTCTCAAGTATATATCAGCATCTGACAAGACAAATTAACATTAGACTTTATTTTGGAATAATGTGCAATTTATAACAAGAGAAATAAAATGCACTCGTCAGCCTTATAACTTTAGCCTTTGGGAGAAGAGGAAAAATGCTTCAAGATTAGCCCAATTGTTTTAAACATTGCAAAAACAACTGAACACCATGCACTGTGACAACTGACCACCAGACCATTGCCCTAGGATTGACAAAGAAAAGATATATTTTTTTAAACAGAGAGGCTTATCTTCTTAAAAATATTTTGCCAGAAATTCATGTCTAGATTCATAAAGACCTTGCAATGCATTCTGATAGTGTCAGCATCTGCATAAATGAACCTGCATTTATTATTGTACTAATTGGGAATTTTGACTTCATTTTATCTATTGAATTAAATTCTTTACAACCAACTTAAAGTAGCACAGGTGAATATATTTTTACTACAGCTTCATATTTGCTGTCCTTTTATCTGTTATAAAATTGGGATTTCCATGTTTGTTTTTGTTGCTAGCATTAGTGTCAATTGTGTTGACATCCCTGGCCGATGTTTCGGGACTCCAAGGAGTTGTGCCTATTGTTAAAGGCAGGATAAGGGTCCAGAGGCTTAGTTTATAATATTATATGCCTCTGTAGGTGTTGGCTCCATATTAAATCCAATATGAATAACGTGTGTACACAAGAGCTTTGAAAGAGAATGCCTGGTAACAAAGATGCAAGGTTAGCTTAAGAAAATTTTCTGCCCTCAACACATGAACAGGAGGGCAATTCCAAAAAAATAAAATAAAAATTAGAATTATTTCAAAGCAGCAGAGATTGGCTGTCTGGTAATTGTGGAAGCTGGAATTTGAACATATAGAAGGCAACTTATTGGGAAAGACAGAATTAGCAAATATCAAGTGTTTTCTCTACCACAATACTAATATTATAATATTACATTAGTAGTACAATAGAGTGATACAGTAATTCAATAGTGTGATACATTTTTTGCTGAAATTAACTACTTTGTTCAGTGTTCAGTTTTTACAGTTTATTTGATTCTTCTTCCTAGCAGCATTCCCACTCTATGGCAAAGTCCACTTATTTATACAGCTTATTTGATTAAACTCCTTAATTAGGATGAACTACCTCAAGCCTAAATCCTTCCCTCTAATCTATAGCAGACCTTGATGTCCATATTATCTAATATAAGGATGCACTTCTTTGTTGAAAACCTCCCTATTTCTGGACTGTTCAAATCCTTCTCAAGCAAATAAGAGCATTTCAACATTTCTTGTATCTTCTTTGAAATTTCTGCTTGTCATACAACTCTCTAGCTTTCCAGAGTGCAGGACTTTCACTGTCAGGGATCACTCTCTGCAGGAAATGATAGAGAACTACATTTATTACAAAATTTATTTGATTGCCCCCAAAGATAAAGGTTCAGAAGTCAGCTTCCACTATGCATGGACCTGCTTATGGGGGAAATCAGAAATTGGAAAAGTGAACACTTTGAAACTTCTTCTGTTCTATTCTTCTTCTATAATGGATCCATGTGAGCCAGCCTCCGACAGCCCTGACAATCAGCTGTGAGAAGAGGGGCCATGGGAGAACGAGTACAGATGTAGCTCCTAGAATGGTAGAAACTTAGGACACATCTCCCTAAATGATGCCTCATGATGCCAAACTTACCTGAATGAAGCCAAGTACATGTTCCTGCTAAGACCCTTTGAACAAATACTGTAGATCAGCCTATATGGGAATCTTACTTTTTCCCAAGTGAAAATAACCTTCCTGAGATTAGGCAGCTTCAGTTCCCTACAGAAGCAGTTGCAATAAATCTTGACAATCTGAAATGGGAATATTATTATCAGGCCAAAAGATTTTTTCCTAATATGCTCCTAAGGGAGTTTTTTTCTTGTGTAAGAAAAAAAAAAACCCTACTGTCCCCCGTGCTAGCTGAGTTCTTCAGGTAAACAATCAACTTCTACCATGAGAGCACTTGGAAATTCAGCTGTAAACATCACTTGCTTTGGGGCCTTATCCAGAAAAAATCTGAGTATTGGTAATAACCAGCCTTCTATTTATTTTTTTAATGTTTATTTAATTGTATACTTAAACAGGTTTTACAAACAGGGAAATAGCAAAAGAATAAAAATATGAACGCAAAACAAAAACATAGATATGAGATCAGATATGGAAATAAAGAATTTTTATTGAATTTTTAGAGAAAATGATAAATTACTGTAAATTTTTCTGATTTTAGTTTGAATTAGCTTTTACAACTATGATTAAAATATTTAATAAAATTATGAAATAAAGTACATCACAAAAATGAGTATGTTGTAAACCCATCCATTGTGTGTAATCAATATGTGATTGCCCACCCCTTTCATCGTTTTCATAACCACAACCTGTTTATAGAGGAAGAAGAAGAAAGACGTTTGCAGTTTTCAGTGCTAAAATAAATAATACATGCTAATATTTTAAAGAATGCGCTGAAACTCCTGTGGCACATATTATTTCATTCCATAGCTTTCTATAACTTACAATTGTTTCCAGAGATACTAAATGTATCTCTGTATATAGATGTAGATCTAATCTGTATATGTATTTAGATCCTAGTGCTGTCCATCCACCCAAAGATGTATATGTACATTAGAAAGTTGCCCAAATAGGAAAATCAACCCTAATTGTTGGCTTCCAGTATTTAATTCTTTACAATAGGCAAGCATAATGATATCATTCCAGATTCTGAAAACTGAATCTGCCTTCATTAATTGGCAATTACATTTTCTATATTCTTTAAATTGAAGTACCTATGGGGGAGTGGGGGAGTGAATGTTTTTCCTAACTTAAATAGGTTTTATGGGAAAAGCCAACTTTAAACATTTGGAGGAAGATTATGATATGAAAAAACCTGGAGGGAAGTGGGAATATTGACTTTGGACCATGTGATAAATGATAAAGACGAATTTTTAACATACTCTGTGCTGAAAGACGAATATAATCTGTCAGACATAGCCAAATGGCAATATTTACAATTACAACATTTCTTAACAACATAATTTGGACCAGCAGCATTTTTGGTTTCTGGATACCCAAGATACAAAAATAACTTGTTAAATCCTTTATAACTAACCCCCCCCCCACAAAAAAAACCCTCACTATTAATTTTTACAGATATTTGTTAAATCAATTTGATATGCAAATGGCAAAGAATGGGTGAAATAATGAATTAGAAGTTATTATATTGTCTGGATAATGAGAGTGTCAGGCGTGCCTCCATTCAAAATCCAAGAAAAAAAAACTCCATGTTGGTAGAGAAGAAGTACTTTTACTGAGTTTGAAATGATAGCAACGAAAGAAAAGCAAGACCTGAAGCAAAAGGCACGAAAGTTACAGATTGAAAATATCCCCAAATCCCTCCCCCAAGGACCCAGACTGAATGTCCAATCCCCAACCCATATGGTGTCATGTGGGGCACATCTTCAGGTGTTTTTGCCCATCTGGGCAAATTTCGGGATGGTTGACCTTGACTGGGTATAAACCAGTCCATTCAGCTATGCGGTAGATCATGAGAGCAATCCTCCCTTTTCATTCACACAGGCCATCTCTCTCCAGCTCACTTCCCCACCCAAATGCCAATCCTCCCCCCTCCCCATTACGATGGCAGCCGATAGCAAGCAAGAATCATAGAGGCTGACTGAGAGAGTATCTTAACTTTTGTAGAAAGAGTGTAGTTGGAGTTTAATTATGAGTTATACAACAAAAAACAATATTAAGAATTTACTGAACTCCATTACATTTGCAAAAAAAGGACTGTCAAACAAAGCATTTTGCTGAAGATATAATAATGCATCTTTAAAACACATTTTTTAAAATATCCATCTTGGGAAGATGAAAAACCATTGCCCATAGAGAGAAGTAAGTGAGGAAATTTTGCAGAATGAAAACGGTGGTTAATCACTGAAATAATCTCTCTGATCTCCTGATTCTCTCCAACAACTTTTATTTTGGTAATCCAATCTGGAAAAAGGAAGTATCAATGCCATTCATGTGGGTGATGTGAATTTCCCCCAGACTTTCTTGAAGGCTGCCTTCACATCTTTGTTGCGTAAGCTGTAAATGAAAGGGTTGACCAGAGGGTTGACTACTGTGTAGAACAACGCATTTGCCTTGTCTGAATTTGGAGTGTGTTGAGAGTTGGGCCTGGAGTACATGATGAGAATGGAGCCATAAAAGAGAGTGACTGAGACCAGGTGATCTGAACAAGTGAAGAAGGCTTTGCGTCTCCCTTCAGCAGAGCAGATGCGGACTATGGCTGCCCCAATAGCAATATAGGATCTCAGGATGACAGCTGTGGTTGCCAGCAGACTGCAACCCATCAGAGAAGATACAATGAGATCATAGATCCCTATGTCATCACAGGCCATCTTCACAAGTGGTGCCACATCACAAAAGTAGTAGTTGATGACATTTTCCCCACAAAAGCGTAGGCGGAAAGTATTACCAGTGTGTGCAATGGCATTGGCAAATCCAGCTGCATAAGATGCTACCACAAGCTGAGCACAAAGCTTCTTGGGCATGGCAGTGACATAAAGGAGTGGATTGCAGATGGCCACATAGCGGTCATAGGCCATGAAGGCCAATAGAAAGCATTCAGTGTAGGCCAAGCCAGCAGAGAAGAAGAACTGGGCTGCACAACCAGCTAGGGACATGTGGTTGTTCTTAGACACACAGTCAAAAAGATCCGAGGAGTGTAGACGGAGGAGTACCAGATGTCCAGGAAGGAAAGGCTGCCCACAAAGAAGTACATGGGTGTGTGTAAGCGGGAGCCTAGGTAGATCAGGACCATAAGGCCCAGGTTCCCAGTCAGTGTTATGATGTAGGAGGCCAAAAACAGCACAAAGAAGATTATGCGTAGAAATGGGTCTGTTGTAAACCCGGCCAAGACAAAATCAGTAATCAATGTCCGATTTTCTTCCACTTTCATCATTTTCATAAGCAGAACCTGTTTACAGAGCAAAAAGAAATGAGAGTTTTGCAGTTTTCAGCCCTGAAATAGGGAATCCATGCTAACGTGTTGAATGATGTGTTGGCCCCACCCACGATACATTTGAGAAGAGTTTGACCAATTTTGCCCTAAAATGATTTTGCTTCTTTGTGTTTAATGTTCTGGATATATTTACAGGATTCAGCTTTTAGACAAAAAGGACAACAGAAGGCTCTCTTTACTTAGGAGCACTCCATGTAGTCTGCTAATCCTTTCTGAAGGTGGTCTCAGCATATGTGTATGTCTGAGCCCTTATCAGCACAAAAGGCCTTTGATAATCTAAATTGGAACTTCCTCATATTGCAACTAGAAACCATGGATTTTGGTGCTAAATTTTTACATATGATTAGAAAAGTATATTCCCTCCAAACGGCCAAAATTATGATTAATGGAGATATGACTGAAAATCTGGATATACAAAAGGGTGTGAGACAGGGCTGCCCTTTATCCCCACTATTGTTCATAATTTCATTGGAAATATTACTAAATGAAGTTAGGAAAGATGCCGAAATAAAAGGTTTGAGAACACGGAAAGAAGAGTATAAATTGCAAGCCTTCGCTGACGACGTGGTATTTATAATGGAGCAACCCGAAATAACAGGAACCAAACTTCTAGCGAAGATAGAGGAATATGGAAGAGTCGCAGGGCTTAAAATTAACAAACAAAAAACTAAAATATTAACAAAGAATTTGACAAAGGTACAAGAGACAATACTAGAAGACAAATTAGGAATACAAATTGTAAAGAGAATAAAATATCTAGGAATCTGGCTTACTGCTAAAGCAATAACAATTAGAGAAGACAATTATAATAAATTAATGAAACAAATTAGAAAAGACCTGGAAATGTGGAACAAATTACAACTGTCATTCCTAGGGAAAATTGCATCCATAAAAATGAATATACTGCCTAGATTACTCTACCTCTTTCAAGTAACCCCAATCTGGCCAGGAAAGAACTTTTTTAAGGACCTTAATAAAATAATAACAAAATTTATTTGGAATGGGAAAAGGGCCAGAATCAAAATAAAATGTATGCAAGATATTCGGGAAAAAGGAGGTTTAGGCCTACCGGACTGGGAGTTATACTATAAAGCAGCGTCGCTGAACTGGATAAGGGACTGGATAGACCTTAAGAATAAAAGAATGCTATCACTAGAGGGCTTTGAATTACAACGCGGATGGCACGCCTTTCTGTGGGAGGGAAAGGACAAGCATCACAGATACTTTCAGCAACACATTATCAGAGAATCATTGTACAAATCATGGCAAGAGATTAGGAAACATTATACTAAGATCCCACGATGGCTATCGACAATGGAAGCACTAATATATCCCAACGCCATGGATACAGAGAAAATGAGGACTTACAAAGAATTATTGAACAGTGAAGGAGAATTACAAACAAGACAAGAATTACAAAATCAGGGTATAGACATTGATTGGTGGCCATACATGCAAATAGAATCAAGATATAAAACTGATCGGGCACAATTCGGATTCCAAAATGAACCAAATGAATTGGATAAAATATTACAAAGTACAGATGAGAAAATGATTACCAAAATTTATAAGTACCTATTAAAATACAAATTAGAGGAGGAGGTTGTCAAAGAGAATATGATAATATGGGCCAAAAATATAGGATATACTATCGAATTGGATAAGTGGGAGAATCTGTGGAAGATAAATTACAAGATGACATTGTCTATACCCTACAAGGAAAACCTTTACAAAATGTTCTACCGATGGCACCTCCCACCGGCGCGCCTAGCCAAGATGTTCCCAAATACATCTCCGATGTGCTGGAAATGTAAATCACAGAAAGGGACATATTATCATCTCTGGTGGCTATGCCGAAGGGCAAAACAATACTGGCAACAAATTAAAACAATGATTGAAGAAATCACGAAACAAAAACTGGAAATGAGGCCGGAAACCTTTTTATTGGGAATAATCACAACACAATATACCAAAGAAATAAAATATTTGATCATCCATATCCTCACAGCAGCACGTATACTCTTTGCCCAACATTGGAAATCTGAACAGTTACCCACAGAAGACAAAATAATAGCTAAAATCACAGAATGTGCAGAATTGGATAAGCTCACAAAAGAAATACAAGAGAAAGATGATACTGATTACTATTTAGTATGGCAAAGATGGTACAACTGGCTGGAGGCAAAAATAGGAATATAAAGATGATTTTCGAGTACTCAATAGAAATGTATAGAAGTAAATAAGGAGTCAATTATATATGTACATATACAACTAAGTAAATAGGTGACTGTAAATATTGATACAAATAGAAATACGAAAAATAACCCACCGTTGTAATATCTTCTAAGAGTCAGTCATCGGACTGAATTGATGTGTGTTTGTTTTGTATGTTACTTCAATGTATCTATGTTGGTTTTGTTGTTTTCTTTTTATTATTAATAAAAATTTAAAAAAAAAAAAAAGAAATGAGAGTTTTGCAGTTTTCAGCCCTGAAATAGGGAATCCATGCTAACGTGTTGAATGATGTGTTGGCCCCACCCACGATACATTTGAGAAGAGTTTGACCAATTTTGCCCTAAAATGATTTTGCTTCTTTGTGTTTAATGTTCTGGATATATTTACAGGATTCAGCTTTTAGACAAAAAGGACAACAGAAGGCTCTCTTTACTTAGGAGCACTCCATGTAGTCTGCTAATCCTTTCTGAAGGTGGTCTCAGCATATGTGTATGTCTGAGCCCTTATCAGGGCTCAGACTGTCAACAAGGTTGGGGCTGAATAAAAACTGCAAAGAAGATCCTGAAGAAAGCTGTACTATGCAGTTGCAGAAACCTTCCAGAACAGGTAACATCAAATCAATTCTACATGGTTGCCAAGAAAACTCTATGAACATGCTCATGTAGACACCAAGAGTCAGCCCAGACACGAAGGTTACATTACCTTTTCTTTACCTGGTCACAGGGCAAATGTAGCATATATTTCACATCTATTTCTCTCCCCTACTTTCTTGGATTATTCTCCCCACGTGCTTACCATAACAACTTCCTAGAATCAGTAAGTTGATAGTCAGTTCAGGCCTTTAACAAACCTCTCCTTGATTCCCCAGGAAATCTCTTCTGGCAACCATCCCTCCATCTATTCAGGTTTTGAGAGGGGGGGAAATTAAGTGATGTAAAAGTTTTAACAGCCTGAGGTCTGAAGGATTAGACCTTGTTAAGATGGCTCTGTATCCAAGGCTTGTATTGATACTATAATATACACATGTGCATATTGTATAAAATATAGGTCTGTTTGTCCTTTCTTCTCAACTTTTGATCTTGTTGAATTATTGTAACAAATTTTGTTGGAAGTATAGGAAATAGTTCTCATTTAGAGAAATGCTACAGTACATGGATGATAGTAATATTTTATATGTTGTTCTAATTTTATATCTAGTTCTAATCTAGTCTTCTTACTGCTGTTTAAATGAAACTTTAAGCAAAATTCTTGGAAAACATTTCTAGTGCATAGCCAAATTTATATATGTATATTTTAACTGTATTTTAATATTTGTACTTGATGTTTTTACTTGGCTGTTCACTGCCCTGAGTCCTCAGGGAGAAGGGCGGTATACAAATTCAAAATAAAATAAAAATAAAATAAAAAATAAAAATAAATTTGCTGTTCTGCCACAAAAAAGAGATTATGAATTTCTAAAGTTAAAGCTGTAACTGAAGGATTTAAGGGAACAATGTGTTGGAGTCCCTTTATTGGATCCAAGACATTTAGATTACCAAATAGAAATGAGGTTACTTCAACAGGCATTTGAAGCTTTGCTCAGATACCAATAAGAGTTGGCCTTGTGGCCAACTAACATCATCCTTCCTAGTGACAAAGTAAATTTTATGTCCACATATAAATTAAACCCCAAGGTTTAGCTCGGTCCACCTGGATTGCATGTAAATCTGAATGTCTGCACAGAGGAAACACACGCACACACAAACACATTTTTAACAAAGAAAACAAAAACATACATAGACAGGAAATGCAGAGTTTTACTACAACGAAATTTCTGAAGAAAAACTACATCAATTATAAAATCACTTTTAAATCAAATATTCAAATGTCCTTTAAAAATTATTAATTCCCACTAAGGAAAAAATAGGGCAAGTTATTGAAATGATGTGATGGAAAGCATCAAGGAAAAATCATCCATTTTATTGAATTGAGATGGAGAAGAAAGTCTCTTGAACACCTGGCCAAGCAATAACAACAACAAAGCCCGGAAACTCTTACTACAACTAAATATAGGTGAGGGTTGAACTTTATGATAGAAAGGGAGGTAGAAAACTATTTAGAATTTAGGCCGTGGACAAGATGTGGATACTAACATAAGCTTGGGAAATGCTGGATTTTGTCAGAACCTCCCACTAAATAAAGAAAAGGCCATGGATAAGTACCTGATCAGGTCCGAAGGTCCAGTTTTGCAGAAATGACTTTTACAAAAATGGATGTCTTCTCCATCTGTAAAGAACAAAGTGGGGAGGGGAGAGGGAAATGAGGTCTACTAATTTGATCTGAAATGTAGTTATATCAGCATCCCACAAGGCAAATTAAGAATGGACTCCGTTCTGGAAGAAGGAAAAAAATATAATTGCTGAAGAGGAGAAATAAAATGCACTTTTCAGCCTTAGAACTTTAGTTTTAACCAGGGGTCTTCAAACTTGACAGCTTTAAGACTTGTGGACTACAACTCCCAGAATTTCTCCTCCAGTCATGTTAGCTCAGGAATTCTGGGAGTTGAATCCACAAGTCTTAAAGCTTTCAAGTTTGAAGACCTCTGGTTTTAGCCTTTGAGAGCAGAGCCCAAAATTCCTCTAAATTGTCCAATTGTTTTAAATATTGCTAAACAACTAAATACCACAAACTCTTGCAAGTCACCTCCAGAAGGAGCATGGAACTGGCAAGGAACTGATGCATATATTGTGTACGTTCTTAAACAGGTAAGCATATCCTCCTTAAAAAAATCACTAGCAATTTATGTCTACATTCCTATAACCTTGAAATAGATTTTTATAGGGGCTGCATTTGCATAATGAATCCTGCAGTCTGTTAACTGGGAACTCATATATATTTAAATAATTTAGAGAGCAAAATTCTTTCCAATGTTCTAAAGGCAGCACACCAATTGCTTCTGAAATACTTTCACTAAAATCATGCGGTGTAGATCGGTCTATGAGAAAATGATAGAATTAAGCATAAATCAATGAACATTGTAAGTGAATCGTGGGATGTGAATCTGGATCTCTGCATTCATTGTAAAATATACCACCCTGGCTGTCTGTTATGTGCCAGTTATGGAGTAATGGAAGTCTCAAATTAGAAGGATGAAGGTCATCCCAATCATGTTCTTCATTCAAAGAGGTTGGTTTCTGCCACATATACATAATTAGCTCCTCTGACAAGGGTGCAGTCACAAAAGTACAGGAAGTCCTCAACTTATAACAGTTTGTTTAGTGACCGTTCAAAGTTACAATGGCACTGAAAAAAGTTAATTTTTTTTCCACACTTACGAGCGTTGCAGCACCCCCATGATCACGTGATGAAATTCAGATGCTTGACAACTGATTCATATTTATAACAGTTGCAGTGTCCCGGGGTCATGTGAATACTTTTTGTGAACTTCTGACAAGCAAAGTCAATAGGGAAGCCATATTTACTTAACAACCTTGTTACTAACTTAACAACTGTAGTGATTCACTTAACAACTGTGGCAAGAAAGGTAATAAAATGGGGCAAAATTCACTTAACAAATGTCTCAACAGAAATTTTGGGCTCAATTGTGGTCAGACATCGAGGACTACTTGAAGTAATTTATCTTGAATTAGTAGGATTAAGATGCTTCTAGCCCCATTCTCAACCTTAGTTTTTGGCTCATGACTTTCCTCCCCTTAATCTGCTTTGGGAACATTAGGATTAGAATCATTAGTCAACCATGACATTAGGTTCTTCATACATCAGTTAAGCTTTATTGCATTGCTGCATTGTTGCATTGCTTTTGCTTTGGTTTGCTGTGGTTTTAGCCTGTTGCTTTTTCATTACTTAGTTAATGCGACCCTAAACTTGCAACCACTAAAAAGTGGAGAGGTTAATTTGTAACATAACTTGGATTTGAACCTTTATTTTTCTTGTTGACCTTAATGCCTCTTCTGCTTTGACATGCCTGATGATCTTTCAGGGGAGCTGTGGCTTTTGTTAAAGGATGGATAGAGGCCTATGTTTAGTTTACTACACTCTTATGGACTTCAGTAGGCATAAGCCCCATCATGAACCCATGAAATGAATTATTTCCATGTACTCTATGTGGGTATAGGAGAATTTTGAAAGAGAATACCTCGTTCCAAAGATGCTAGGTCACTTTAAAAATGTATTTACCCTCAAAACAATACATTGGAGGACAATTCCACCAACACCACCACCACCACCACCACCCCAAAATAAAATTATTTCAAAATAGCAGAAAATGAAGACTTGGGCTCTCTGATAGAGAACTAGAGTCCTATCACAGTAAGTAGACCAGTGGTGGGTTGCTTCCGGTTCTGTCCGGTTCTATAGAACCGGTAGTAAAATCAGCAGGAGGCTCCGCCCACCCGCCTGGACGTCACAAATGACAATCTGTGCATGCGCAGAAGCACGTGCACGCGAAGCAAGCTTCTGCGTGCATTCCCATTGCAAACCAGTAGTAAAGGTAAGTAGAACCCACCCCGAAGTAGACACCATGTTGTTAAAAACAGAATTAATGGATTTCACAAAACTGGTCCTTGCCCAACCCAAAAGGCAGATGATCTCCCGGCCTCGTTGCCCCCCCACATCCCCAACTTCCGGGGGGAGGGTGTCTCCTCCTGCCAGGCCCTCTGGGCTGCCATCACCGCTGCCGTCATCATGCCATCGCTGCCGTCGCTGCCGTAACGCCCCAAAAGGTCTGGCAGTGTCCCAAAGATCTCCTGAGAAATCCGGCAACTCCCATAGCACTCCGGGCAACCCCTCAGCCTGGGAAATCGCCGTACCGCAGCGCCCCAGGCAAAAGACGCCGCCACACTGATTCCGACACCCACGTGGACTCCAGCTGGAGGAAACGCTGCCGACGCCCAGCTGAAGCAGTCCGCTGCTCCCGACATCGCCCGCTCTCTCTCTCTGCCCAGCCTCAATATCCGGAGGGGAAAAGACCCTCTCCGTGTGGGCAGAGAGTTCTCCTAACCGGGCCTGGGGTCGTAGATCTTCACAACGACCCCCAAAGACCCCAGAGGGTAGGTCAGTCCCTCATCCTCAAGCCGCGATCTCGGCAACCGTCGCCATCTTGGGCATGCGTAATATGATAACCCTCTGGCATTTCAGAGCGCTCAAGCTATAACTTGGTTTCACTGTTAGACTCCATTCTTTGTGCAGGAAATGTCAGAGAACTATGCTTGTTTGTTGCTACTTTTAAAACAGTTGTTCTCTTTTATTTTTCCCAAAGTTTATGACTAAGGTGCAGCTTCCCACCCCAGATTTCATCAGAATAACCAGGCATGGCCCTAGCAGAAAATCCAAAATGGATTCTTTATAAGCTTGGGAAAAAGGAAGAAGCAGAAAGATTTACTCCCTTTTAGTGAGAGTCCAAATGGATTACGTGACGTTAGCTGCACCATTTTGTCTACCATTCAGGCTATTCCAGAAATCACATCACTTAAGCACAAGCAAAAACAAAGGAGGGTGCCCAGTAATGTTGTCTAAACTGTGTACCACTTTGAAAGACTTTTCTACGGCTCAAAGAATGGATCTTCTCCCCTTCCTGGTGCCACCAAGTGACCTCATTTCCATCCAGTGGAGCAGCAAAAGGCCTTTTTGGAGGCTAGGTTGACTCCTGCTTTCTTTTGGAGAAAGGGGAAAGAAATAGCCTGCATGCACATGATGCTTGGAAGGAGGCAGAAACTGGAAAACTGAACCACTTCTGAACACCTGGAATTTCTTCTCATAGAAAATGGGAATAGACAAGTGTGAGGCTACCTCTGACAGGCTTGAAAATCAGTTATGAGAAAAAGAGCTAAGTGAGGACTATTCCAATCCTAGCTGCAGGAACAATTTTAGGGGGCATCTCCTAAATTATGCCCAGAAATATCAAATTTACCTAATGCAATTCCCTTCTAAGTCTGATGGCATAAATCCACAGATCAGTTTATATGTGAGTCTTGATTTTTTCAAGTAAGGTGAATCCTCCCTCAAATTAGAAATGCTTAGCTCCCCATGGAAGCACTTAGATAAAATCTTTTCTCTGGATGATTTGAAGTAGAAGTGTTAGCATCATGCCACAAGTTTTTTTCTGAACTATTCCAAAGGGAGTTTTATCTAAGGAAAGAAAGGGGGGGAGGAGGAAACACCACTCCCTGAGGGTACCTGAGTTCTCTAGGTAAACCATCAGTTTCCACCTTGGTGGTGCTTAGAGGTTTAGCTGCAATATCACTTGTCTCAGGGCCTTTTCTAGAAAAACTGTGGAGTGTAGATTGATAATGATCAGATTATTAATATTACATACAATAATTTATTTAAATGAGACATACTATCTATCTATCTATCTATCTATCTATCTATCTATCTATCTATCTATCTATCTATCTATCATAGCTCTATCTTGTTACTGTGGCAACTTGAAAGGTAGGTAAGACAGGTTCCAATTTATAATTACTTAATCTCAATCAAACACCTATTAAAGAGAGCAATTGATGATTGGCTTTCTTTCCAGGAGATGACTGTCGAGAGCCCTCGACAACTCACCGCATAGCAGCCCGACCTCGACCTCCTGGACAGGCACCTGGGGCTTGCTACAAGACAGCGGCGAAGCGGCACTGCGACAACAGACTGGGGTGGGCTGGGCGATGTACGATTCACACTGGGTGACGGGGGGGTGTTAGAATAATGCAGGCGGCCGGTCACGCAGCGGACGGGTTAGGATTGCTAGCCTCTGCTGTTCCTCGCCCGCTTTCGGCGTTGTAGTCCTGTGCGCATGCGCTGTGGCTGCACAACCCGGAAGGGCGTATATTTCAGCAGCGCGAAGATTTAAAAGGCGTTGGGAGGCAGCCGCTCCCAACGCCGACTTTGTGCGTGTTGCACTCGTTTCACCCACCGGCATCGTTGTGCGCTGATGGATTAAAGGATTCATACACACGCAGGAGCTGGTATTCGAGTTCTTTCTTTACCTTAGCGCTGCAGCGTGTGGGAGGGGTTTGACAATGACACTTGGTGAAAAAGAAAATGAAGCAGGGGGAATCTATCAACCGCTGGCTTATAAGAACATTACCACTTGCCAGCCATATTGGTAAGGCAGGATAGATGTTGCGACAGTGAAATTCATTCCAGCATACTTTTCTTTCTGATTCCAGAAATGGAAAAATGCATGTGAACATGGCATTGAGAAGTGCACTGCCAAATTAGACGATTGAGAGGGAGTAGGTACTTCTTTAATCCCAAACTGTTTTACCCAACTCCAAATGTTTTTCTTTCTGGTTCTTTCTGACCAATGATTTCATTCTGATTTCCAGCTTCTTTCATTCTCTACCATGGATGGATGGAAGGAAGGAAGGAAGGAAGGAAGGAAGGCTGATTTAGACTAAAGACTAGAAATTAATTTCTGCATCTGCAACCAAATTTGAATAAAGAATATGTCAGTGCCATTTATTTGTGTGCTGTTAATCTCCCCCAGACTTTCTTGAAGGCTTCCTTCACATCTTTGTTGCGTAAACTATAAATGAAAGGGTTAACCAGAGGGTTGACTACCGTATAGAACAATGCATTTGCCTTGTCCCAATTGGGACTGTGCTGAGAGTTCGATCTGGAGTACATAATGAGAATGGAACCATAAAAGAGAGTGACTGAGACCAGGTGAGCTGAACAAGTGAAGAAGGCTTTGCGTCTCCCTGTGGCTGAACGGATGCGGACTATGGCTGCCCCAATACCAATGTAGGAGCTCAGGATCACAGCTGTGGTTGCAAGCACATTGCAGCCTATGATAGAATTCTGAATGAGTTCATACAGCTGGGTGTCATCACAGGCCATCTTCACAAGTGGTGGTGCATCACAAAAATAATGGTTGATTACATTGTTGTCACAGAAGCGTAAGCGGAAGATGTTACCAGTGTGTGCAATGGCATTGGCAAAGCCTGCTGTATAAGCTCCTGCCACTAGCTGGACACATAGCTTCTTGGGCATGGCAGTGACATAAAGGAGTGGGTTGCAGATGGCCACAAAGCGGTCATAGGCCATGAAGGCCAATAAGAAGCATTCAGTGTAAGCCAAGCCAGCAGAGAAGAAGAACTGGGCTGCACAACCAGCTAGGGACATGTGGTTGTTCTTGGACACACAGTCAGACAAGATCCGAGGAGTGTAGACTGAGGAGTACCAGACATCCAAGAAGGAAAGGCTACCCACAAAGAAGTACATGGGTGTGTGTAAGCGGGAGTCTAGGTAGATCAGGGACATGAGGCCCAGATTCCCAGTCAGTGTTATGACATAGGAGACCAAGAACAGCACAAAGAAGATTATTTGTAGAAATGGGTCTGTTGCAAACCCAACCAAGACAAATTCAGTAACCAATGTCCGATTTTCTTCCACTTTCATCATTTTCACAAGCATAACCTGTTTACAGAGGAAAGAAAAGTAAGAATTTTTTTTTGTTTGTTTTCATCTCTGACGATTAAATTCATGCTATGATTATGAAGCATAGAAAATCCTCTGACATATTTGGCATGCTGTTACTAATTTTGTCCCAAACTAATTTTACTTCCAGTTTTTGAGCATCCTGTAAATATTTAAGGAGGACCTGTGGTGGTGCAGTGATTAGAATACGTTAAATGTGCCCACTGCCTGCAGTTCCAAGGTCAATAAATTGTTGGAGGCAATATGCTGACATTGTAAACTGCCCAGAGATGCTGTAAAGCAATATGGGGTGGTATATAAATCTAAGTGCTATTGCTATTGCTAAATGTCTATGGAGATTCTCAGTCATCCAGATCATGGCTGTCCCAAAGCTTTTGCCTTTTCAAAAGATAACTGGAATTTCTTGCTGTTGCTATTAAGAATGCAAGGTTTACATGTACTTGACAATGTTGGGTCCTCCTTGCATTAGGACTACTGGAATCTATGCTCTTTGGAAACTGTTCTGAAGGCAGATTTCAACATGTGACAGTACTTGATTAACTTTATTGGCCTCAAAGGTTTAGGAGATTTAGGACTGAGTAGAATTTTTATGGAAGATTGCTTTGAAGGGTAGTTAACAGAGTACTTAAAGAAATGCCCTAGGACAGGAAACTACCTGGATTTGCACATGTAGGCACCAAGTGTCATCTTGGGCTAGAAGGACACATTATATTTTCAATGGGATGTTAGGGCAAAGGAGGCATATATTCCACATGGATTTCCCTTCCTCTGCTCTTTTTGGATTTCACTGTCATTGTACCTGGTTAGAATTCTTAATAAGTGTTGTAGATCAACTATGAGGATATGAGGAGAGAGTTTTCCTCCTATCAAACTCCCTCGCTCCTTGATTGCAAGTTTTAATAATGGAAGAAAGATGGTAAAGTAATGTCAATCAGTTCAGGTCTTAGCATATCCAAGACATTTAGATGAGCTGATTGGACATTGTAAATCAGGTTAATTTTATGGGGCTTGGTCCATATACTGTATCAGTGAAAGTAGAAAAGATTTTCCTTGTATCTATCTGTAGCCATGTGTTGGCTTTGCAGTTTATTCTTTCTGGTGACAAATTAGGTTTCATGTGGATTATATAAAAAATAAAGTTTTACCAGGCTCCAACTGGAGTAAGTCTGAGTCTCTGTGCAGAATGAGCCTTCTGTTGTGGACAACGTTTTATATAGAGAGATAGGAAATACGGGCTGAATTAGCAACTACAGGACTTTTGATGGAGAAACTTATAAAATCACTTTTAAATCAACTACTCAAATGACCAGTTATTTAAAAAAAAAAGACTGTTTGTTGTAGGCCCAGAAGAAAGAAAAGAAGAAAGAACAAGACAAGAGATTACAACAACAATTCAATTGACAGAATCCTGAATTAAAACGAAACAAAACTTATCCTAGTATATTTTGCCAGATGGAGATGGAGATCTCTCGATCATAGGATAAAGATGACAATGAAGCCTTAGAGGCACTCTTGCTGCAACAGCGTATAGGTGGGAGTGAATTTTCCTGGAGAGCAGTCTCCTGGCAAGAGAAGGCCACTGTGATGGGGAAACCCTGGATTTGGCAGGACCTCCGACTGCTAAAGATGAACTACAAATGAGGAAAAGGGCAGTGATAAATACCTGGTCAGGTCCAAAGACCCAATTTTGCACAAATGGGTTTTACAATGGATGGTCTTTCAATCTGCAAAAAACAAAGAGGGGGGAAATGATATTAAATCCTTTGATCTCAACTATATTTATAGCAGCAAGTCAAGAGTGGATTATGTTCTGGAATGATGAAAAAATTGTAGGAGGAAGCAGGACTAATAAAATGCACTTCCAAGCTTTAGAACTAAATACTCCTTTAACCCATTGGAATAGAGCAAAAATACTTCAGAGGTAACCAAATATTTTTATATGTTTAAAAAAAAATTGAATACAGTGCACTATTTCAACTGATCAGCAGAGGGAATCTTTCCCCAAATAGTACTGCAATTGGCAAGGATCGATAGGTTGTGTAAATTTACAAAACAGATAAGCATATCTTATCTAGCTCTATTAGATTTCTATGTCACTAAAATCTATTTTGATAAGATCTGCATTTGCATAAATGAACCTTCAACAATCACTATACTAGCTGGGAAATCTTACTTTATTACTTGCTGAGTTAATCTTTGTTTCCAATCTCTCTAGGCAGCACACTGGCCCTTTCTACTTATTTTTTATTATAACTTTGTGAAGTAGGATAGACTATGAGACAGTGATGAAATTAAAAGTAACTCAGTGAACTTTGTACCCATATCACATACAAACCTGGATCTGTACATTAACTGTAACCATACACCACCCTGACAGTTTATTCCATGTCTGTTACAGACAAGGTAAAGGATGAAGGATTGGAAGGATGAAAATTATCTCATCCAACTTCTTCATTCAGAGAAGATCCTCTCTGTTATACATGCATAATTAGCTCTTTCAAAAGGTAAAGATTTCACCTGTCCAGTCATGTCCAACTCTAGAGGGCGATGCTCATCTCAGTTTCTTAGCCAAGGGAGACAGCATGGTCCAAAGACCTTTCCATGGTCATTTGGCCAGCATGATTATATGCCAAGGTGCACGGACCACTGTTACCTTCCCACTGAACTGCTAGGTTGGCAGGACCTTTACCTTTGCCTTATCACAACTGTATTATTAATAACATTTGAACCATCATACGTTAGCTAAGCTTTATATACACATCAGTTGTATTTCATAAGCAGTGATTTCATCCAGTTAAAATTCTGCTGTTGTACTCTTTGTGTATTAGCAGTAGCACTGAGACTTATATAGCACTCCATAGTGCTTTACAGCACTTTCTGAGCAGTTTACAAATGTTAGCATATTTCCCCCATCAATCTGGGTCCTCATTTTACTGACCTCAGAAGGATGGAAGGCTGAGTCAACCTTGAGCCAGGCAGGATCGAACTCCTAGCTGTAGGCAG
Source organism: Pituophis catenifer annectens (assembly GCF_029215685.1). NCBI lineage: Eukaryota > Metazoa > Chordata > Lepidosauria > Squamata > Colubridae > Pituophis > Pituophis catenifer. The sequence continues at coordinate 237,828,019 of NW_027256881.1, read as the reverse complement.
AGTTGGCCTTCTGTACTGCACTCTAACTACTGCACCACTACAGCTTATGGAAGATCAAATACTTCAAGCTATCCTTACTGTTATGTCCTTATAAGGACATCCGCCCTGATTGGCTGCTAGCAATCGGGCGGGAGATTTGAATCCCTGTCAAGGGGCGGTGCGTCTGCCGGGAGCGAATATAAGGAGAGCTCCGGCAGCGTGCCAGCAGTCTTGTCTTATACTTTGTAACAAATAAAGTTACTTAATGTATCGAGCTGGTCACGTCTTCTGTTCCTGCGCCTGATCTAACACTGGCGACGAAGGACTAGAGAAGAGAACCTGAGAAAGACTCACGGCATGATCGCCCACCGAGCTGAAGTCACTACACCACAGCGACTTCCAGAATGGCTACCCCACAAGCCCCGATGACCGCGATGAACCCATTCGACCCATCCCGGGAGAAGTGGAGGTCATACATGGTCCGATTCCGACAGTTCCTGCGAGGCAATGGCTACCAGAACCTCGACGATGAGCGGAAAAGAGCCCTCTTCCTGGCGCATTGCGGATCGGACGTCCTGGAGATGGCGATTGACCTCGTGGCACCCAGGGACATTGAAGAGATGTCCTGGAACGACCTGCAGGAAGTTCTACAGGAGCATTACGCACCTACAGGCACCCCCATCGCAAACAGGTTCACCTTCCAGCAAAGAAACCAGCGGGAAGGTGAATCCATCAAAGAATTCGTGGCAGCGCTCCGCCAAATAGCTGCCAACTGTGAATTTGATAACGTAGACAACGCTATCCGAGACCGCGTTGTGTTTGGGATGCGAGATGTGGGGCTGCAGAAAAAGTTCCTCAGCCGAAAGAGAATCCCGCTCAAAGACGTCCTCGACGAGGCAACAGCGGCTGAGACGTCGGAGCAAGCAGCCGCCGCAATGATAAAGGCAAGAGGGATCCACAAGATCCACAAGGCGGGCCTGACCTCATCAGACGACTCATCCACACACTCTGAGTCTGATGAGGAAAGGACCGTCCACAAGGCTTCCCGCACCCCCAGGCGGGAAAACCCACAGCATGGCGACCGGGGAGAACGATGAGGCAGCTGCAAAGGCAACCACCCCAGGGCAACCTGCAGATGGAGGGACGCAACCTGCCGCCGATGCCTGAAGAGAGGGCACATCGCCGAGGCCTGCAGAGCCACAGATCCAGCCCCGGAACCATCCAGACCACAATTCCGGGAGAATCGCAAAGACAACCAGAGGACATCCAAACGGTCCTCAAACCAGTCCTGGCGCGGAGAGGAGGAATACCTCCGTAGTAGAACAGTGCACCAGACCACCATCGCTCACACAAGCGACGAGGGAACCACCAAGTTCCACGTGACGCTGCTAGCAGAGGGGTCACCGTGCAAGATGGAGGTAGACTCCGGATCCGCCTTCTCCATCATGGACTGGCAGCACCTACAGCAGCTGAAGCCATCCTACAAAAAGGCACAGCTAAAAAATCCAAAGTCGAGGCTTGTGGACTTCAACGGGAACCCCATTGGAATCCTGGGCAGAGCCATCATCCACGTGAAGTACAACGACTTCAACGGAGAGCTGCCCATCACCATCGTGGAGCACAGCCGACCGAACCTGCTTGGTGTGGAGTGGTTTAAGCTGCTGGGGCTTTCCATCGAGGGCATCCACGAAATCCACAGGGACGAACTCGACACCATCATCGAAGAGTTCAAAGAAGTCTTCGATGGTAAGCTGGGAAAATTTGTAGGGAGGCCAATCTCTTTTAATCTGGATAAGGGAATCACCCCAATTCGGCTCAAGCCCCGCCGAGTTCCGTTTGCCCTGCGGCCTAAAGTAGACGAACAGCTGGATAAGCTGATCGCCCAGGGCGTCCTGGAACCGATCGATCATGCCTCATGGGAGACTCCCATTGTGACCCCACTGAAGCATGATGGGTCTGTGCGCATCTGCGCCGACTACCGTTGTACCATCAACAAGGCGTTGGCACAGAGCGCATACCCAGTCCCAGTGGTGCAACATCTGCTGCATTCCCTGGGAACTGGCTCAATTTTTGCGAAACTGGACCTGGCCCAGGCTTACCAGCAACTGCCAGTGGATGAAAAAACGGCGGAGGCACAAACAATTGTCACGCACAGGGGGGCATTCAAATGCAACCGTCTCCAATTTGGAGTCAGCGCTGCCCCCGGCATTTTCCAATCAATGATGGAACGCCTTCTCCAAGGCGTTCCAGGGGTGGTGCCATACTTCGATGATGTGCTCATCTCCGGTGGCTCAAGAGCTCAACTCCTTGAAAGGCTCAGGCTTGTCCTGCAGCGGTTCAAGGCCAAGGGCTTGAGGGTCAGGCGGGACAAGTGCATCATAGGAGTACAGGAAGTCGAGTTCCTGGGCTACCTCATTGATAGCACTGGCATCCACCCCACCAAATCAAAAGTAGAAGCAATCCATGAAGCTCCAAGCCCAAAAAACAAAACGGAGCTCCAGGCTTTCCTTGGGTTGCTCAACTTCTACGCCATTTTTTTAAAACAGAAAGCCACAGTTGCTGAGCCACTTCACCGCCTGCTGGGGAAATCGGCTTCCTGGAGGTGGGGCCAGGAGGAGGAGGCAGCATTCCGGGCCATCAAAGGACTATTGACGTCCAAGAGCGTACTCATCCAATACAGCGAGACGCTCCCCATACAGCTGACCTGTGACGCATCGCCATACGGAGTGGGGGCAGTCCTCAGCCACAAACTGCCCAACGGCACGGAAGCCCCGATCGCCTACTTCTCCAAGACGATGTCCGGCGCGGAACGGAACTACAGCCAGCTGGACAAAGAAGCCCTGGCCATCGTGGCTGGAGGGAAGCGCTTCCACGAATACCTCTATGGAAGACGCTTCACAATAGTCACCGACCACAAGCCACTCCTGGGACTCCTCGCAGGTGACCAACCCACTCCGACCTCCATGTCTCCACGGATGACGAGATGGGCCATCTTCTTAGCCGGCTACTCCTATAGGCTCGTGCACCAGCCAGGCACAGCCATAGGAAACGCCGATGCGCTCAGCAGATGCCCGTCTAAGAACCCAGTCGAAGACCCAGCCCCCACGCTCCACCTATTCCACATCGACGATGACGCCAGCTGCCCAGTCTCATCCGCAGATGTGGCCGTCCACACCCAGAAGGACCCCACACTCCGCCAAGTGAAGTCCTGGATCCTCAGAGGGTGGCCATCAGAAAAGACGGAAGAGAAGTTCAGCCCGTTCGCCAGGAAGCAAAAGGAGCTGTCCACCATAAAGGGCTGTCTTCTATGGGGAGACAGGGTGCTGATTCCAAGCACTCTGCAACGGCGGACTCTAGAGACCTTGCACAAAGGGCATCCGGGCATCGTCCGCATGAAGGCCCTGGCACGGAGCTACGTCTGGTGGCCCTCCATGGACAGAGACATTGAGCAATGGGTCTCCAGATGTGACCCGTGCCAAGAAGTCCGCCCAGCACCGCCGCAATCCGAAGTCGCAAAGTGGGAGACCCCCAGCAACCCCTGGTCGAGGATCCATATCGACTTCGCGGGTCCGATGCAGGGGCGACACCTCCTCATCGTGGTAGATGCCTTCTCCAAGTGGCTAGAGGTGATATCCATGGCATCTACCACAACAGAAGCGACGATCCGAGCCCTGCGCCGTCTGTTTGCCACACATGGACTTCCGGATGTGCTAGTTTCGGACAACGGCCCCCAGCTCACATCCCTGGCCATGGAGTCCTTCCTGGCAGGACTGGGCATCCGCCACGCCCTGTCCGCCCCTTACAGGCCGGCCGGAAACGGACAAGCCGAACGCATGGTCCGACTGACCAAAGAGGCCCTCACCAAGATGGGCCCGGGGGACTGGCAAGAGCGCATAGACAATTTCCTCCTCACCCAGCACATCACGCCACACGCCACCACCCACAAGAGCCCGGCCGAACTGTTGATGGGCAGAAGGTTGAGGTCACCCTTGGACCGGCTGCACCCCCAATACAGCCCGGAAGTGACCGCAACCGCCAGCCGCCCGCTTCGCGCCTTCAGCAACGGAGATTCAATTTTCGCGCTGAATTTCAGCGGCTCTCCTAAATGGCTGAAGGGGAAAATTGCCAGCACAACCGGCCCCAAATCCTACATCGTCGAGTTGGAAGATGGACAGTTCACGAGATGCCACATCGACCAACTCCGAAAAAGGTGGGGGGGGAGCACACGAAAACCAGCCTGACGAGGGAGGCCTACAACACCCAGACGAGGTAGGCCTACAACACCCCGGCGAGGTAGACTTACCATACCCAGACGAGGTAGGCCTACGACACCCCGGCGAGGGAGGCCTACAACACCCCGACGAGGTAGGCCTACCCCACCCCTGCGAGGCAGAGCAACGCCATCCCGACGAGGTCAGCCCAGCACACTACCAGGTACTGTCACGTCGGCAGTCCAGCGAGGTAGACCGGGGCCAACCACACGGGGGATGGCAACACCAACCCAGCCAGGTGGGCACCGGGCACAACGGGGCTAGGGACCAACAACCCAGCCCGCAAGTAGACCGGTACCTACCCAGAGGAGGAGCGGCGCACCCCACCAGTGACGGCAGCCTACGCCAGCCCAGCCAAGGAGACTGCAGTTCCAGGCGAGTAGACCGGGACCCATCCAAGACGGGCACCCCCCGACCCATGGGCAAGGGTGGCACATGGCTCCCCGGCGAGAGGGACCCCCGCCCATCTCAAGAGGCAGCCGGAACACAACAACCCGACCCGGATGACCCCAGGCACCACCCGACGGTAGACCAGGGACTAGGGGGAAGGGAAAGCCGACAACAACCCGGCCAGGGAGTCCTGCACCACCCCGGCAGGGGAGACCTCCGCCGCCCCGCAGAGGTAGTGCCGCAACAACAGCCCGACCAGGTCGACCACCACCAACCAGACGGGGTAGACCAACGCCAGCCCGACCGAGCAGACCAACACCACCCCTGCGAGGTCGGACAACACAACACAAGTCAGCACCACCCGCAGCCGGCGGGCCGGTCCAGAGGGCACCGAGCGGAACCACCACCCACCCGACACCAGGCCGAACCGCAACCGAACCGCAGCGCCTGGGAGGCCAGGGAGGAGCAAAAGATGGACTTACCGAGACTCAGACGCTCTTCCCGGGTCGGAACCGAGCCACCGAGACGAGGCGATAGATCCACAGGCCAGGAGGAAGACCATCAGAACCAGCCATCCAAGGTCTGCGGTCCGGCCGGAGGCGCTGGGGGTGACCCCGCTCACTCGACAGCCGAACCAAGCCCGGTTCCGGATAGGGAGCCGGGAGACGAAAGGGCCCCATCCATCCAGGCCGGAGACGGAGAACAAGTGAGACTGCGCAGGTCAACTAGGGTGCCGAGGCGCCCTACGTACCTGCGTGATTACGTGACTTTTGTGGACGAGATTTGACAGTCCAGACTAAGGGGGGAGGAGTGTTATGTCCTTATAAGGACATCCGCCCTGATTGGCTGCTAGCAATCGGGCGGGAGATTTGAATCCCTGTCAAGGGGCGGTGCGTCTGCCGGGAGCGAATATAAGGAGAGCTCCGGCAGCGTGCCAGCAGTCTTGTCTTATACTTTGTAACAAATAAAGTTACTTAATGTATCGAGCTGGTCACGTCTTCTGTTCCTGCGCCTGATCTAACACTTACCTAGTCCTAAACCCCATCCCCAGTAGACTGGAGGAAATTCTTAAGATGCTTATCCAGGGTCAGAATGACTTGAAATGCAACATGACTGGAAGGTGGGTATAGCTGCCTGAATAACCCCGGCTCCTTCCAAAGAAAAGATGGCTCCATCAGCTGCTTTGGGGTAATAGCAAAATGCATCTAGATATCCAAATTATCTCCTGGACTTCCACCTTTACTTTTGTCATATTTTTTTTTGCCAGAGTAGATTTGTTTCTTTATCATCACTTACTTGATGGTGCACCAAAGCTAGAGCTATTAAAGGTGCGGAGGATAATTGAGATATGCATCTTGATTTTTCTTGTTGGCATTAAAGCCAATTTTGCTGACATCCCTGCTGGCCTTTTGAGTTTCCAAGGAACTGCAGCTTTCATTAAAGGATGGATAGGGGCACACAGAGGATGCAGTTCACAAAGATAAGTTTTTATTTTAGGCATAATGTATGCCCCGTATTGAATCTGGTAGGGATTTGTCCCATATAGGTGGATATAGGACAGCTGTAAAATAGAACATCTGGTATCAAAGCTATAGGGTCAGCAGATGAACTTTTTCTGCCCTCAAAACATTCAACCAGAGGGCAATTCCAAAAAAGAGAATTATTTCAAACTATAGAGAGTGAAGCCTTCAAATCTCTGTCAATTGTGGAAATGGTAATCTTAATACACATAGCAAACATGAAGCTAGGAAAAAGTGTTAACTGGAGTTCCCAAAACCAGAATAATATCAAGTGACATCTTTAACCATGATAATGCACTGGTTAGAGTGCAGTACTGCAGGCTACTTCTACTAACTGCCGGCTGCCTGCAATTTGGCAGTTCAAATCTCATCAGGCTCAAGATTGACTCAGCCTTCCATCCTTCCGAGGTGGGTAAAATGAGGACCCAGATTTTTGGGGGCAATATGCTGATTCTGTAAACCGCTTAGAGAGGGCTGTAAAGCATTGTGAAGCATTGGCAAGAGCCTGGTGGCGCAGCAGACTAAAGCACTGTTATTAACAATGCTGTTATTAACATCAGGTGCCTGCAGTTACTGCAAGTTCAAATCTCACCAGGCTCAAGATTGACTCAACCTTCCATCCTTTCTAAGGTAGGTAAAATGAGGACCCAGATCGTGGGGGCAATAAGCTGACTTTGTGTAAAATATACAAAAGTATGAAGGCTATTGCTTAACGCATTGTAAGTTGCCCTGAGTTTCTGGAGAAGGGTGGCATATAAATAAATAAATAACAAAAGAGGTATATAAGTCTAAGTGCTATTGGTATTAACATCTGCACTAGATTTTTCTTTTATATATAATCCTTCTGGGCAGCTGGAATCTGCTACATTGTTCTACGATAACTTCAAGGTTCAACCTTTTACAGCTTTTCTGCTTAATTAGCATCAGCCACCCATGCCCCAAAATCTCTCTTCTCACCAATGGCCAAAATTAGGTCATAAGAGAATGCATTTCTTTGCTCTAAAACTTCTCATCTTACTAGAGGCTCTACAAACCTTGATATCCTTATCCAGAAAAAAAGACCATTTGAACATTTCTTGTACATTCTCTAAAGCTTCTCTTGTCCATACAACCCTCTAGCTTTCCAGAGCATGGCGACTATGATTGTGTTTCACTGGTAGACGCCACTCTTTGCACAGGAAATTTCAGAAAACTACATTTATTCCAACATTTCTTTAGTACTTTGATTGCCTCCAAAGTTTATGATTGAGATGCCACTTCCCCCTTCAAATTTCATTAGAATAACCAAGCAGAAAATCCAAACAGGATTCTCCCCAAGGCTGGGAAAGAAAGGAAAAGAGGAGGGACATTTGTTCCCTTTTTATGAGTCCCAATTGGCAGTCTGAGGCTGGCTGTGCTGTTGTGCCTGCCACTCTAGTAATCTCTGGAAAAGCACAAGATTTTTTGTGGCCGAAAGTGCATATCGACCCCCTCCCCTCGCTCTCTATTACTTCTTTCAGACAAGGACTCAGAAATATCCTCTGCAGTTGCATGCCATCATCTGTACAATATGCTGTACCATTTACTAGGTCTGGATATTTATTTATTCATCACTTTTTATAATACTATGTGTTATTCTATTTTATGATACATGTTCTTATGTATCTAAGACCTTATTATACTCATTATTTTTCAAAGAGAGGGAGGGAGGGAGGGAGAAAGACACACAGAGATGTAACAGTTCTATTAATGAATATTTTACTGTATCTGGCCTGATGGCTACAATAACTTTGATGTAACTCTATACACGAACACACCCAGGGTATTCTACCTGTGGAGTAACAGGAAAAATTCTGCCCGCCCTCCCCTTGTGCAGCTGCAAATTTTTCAACCAAGATTCTTCCTGTGACTCATCTTATCCGGAGGTTTCATCCTCTGCTTAGATTCAGATTGTCACCTTTCCTAAGAGATGTGAACATGACTCTTTCCGCTTCATGAAAATCAGAAGTCTAGATAATTAAACATGTCAAAGAAATACTTTGAAAAGCTTTCCTCATCGCTTTCTCTTAACTATACCTGGACTTGTTTCTCATTGAATGGCCATCACGCATGATGCATGGACCCACTCCTGGGGAGAATCAGAAGTCAGAAAAGTGAATTGTTTCTGAATATCCTGGAATATCTTCTATCCACAGAAGGGCAGGAATGGATGGGTGTGAGCCTGGCTCTGACAGCCTTGACAATATGCTGTGACTAAAAAAAAAGGTCATATAACAATTGGTCTAGTCCTAGTTGTGGGAATCATAAATGCTTAGGGGGCATCTCCTAAATTATGTCCAGAAGCAACAAACTTACCTGAATGAAGCCAAGTATATTTTCCCACTAAGAATGTTTGGAGAAGCCTATATATCTGCCTACATGGCAGTCATGTTTTCTTAAGTATGGTGACTACAGAGTTCCTTCAAATTAGGCATTCTCAGTTCACTGAGGAAAAAAACTTTCCTCTTGATGATCTGCAGTGGGAATATTATTATGATGCCAAATGTTTCTTCAATTCTCCATAGGGAATTTGTCTAAATAAAAGTTCTCTAGGTAAACAATCATCTTTTACCTTGGGGGCCTTAGAAGCTCAGCTACAATCATGTGTTTCAGAGCCTTTTCTGGAAAATAATTCTGATATGTACATGTAATAATAAGCTCAACATGGGACAGAACATGGACAATTCGTGCGTTCATCATTTCTCTAATAGAAATGTACCAAGTAATGAGTTTAGCAAACATATTATCTATATATTAAGCAGCATTCCAAAATAATCTAATTAAGATGGCATCCAACATCAATCTAATATATTATGTGTAAATAATTTTACAATAGCAGTATGGCCCATAGAACAGCAATAACTTTGATGCAACAAGAACCAAGTAAAAAACTGCTAGAAGAGTTTAAAAGGATGCATTAAAAACAAATTGTGCCCAGCAATCCATGTGGGGCAAGGAAAGAGTGACTCTTCCAAAAGATGCCATTGGAAATTGTAGGATGGGAAAGCCTCTGTTTCATTCTTTAATTCACAAAAGAATAGTTTGCAGAAATAAGCTTTCAAGCAATTGTGATAGGAACTGTTCCTTGGCTATGGACTTCATTGTTTCTACATGCAGGATGCCTTTTCATTGATGCAAAAGGTCAAAGGAATTCTTGAGAACATTACATCTCCTTTAGAATCTTGCATGGCTACCTGGTTCCTAAACAAAAGTCTCTATGGTCTGAAACAATCTGGTTTAATGTGGTACTTATGTCTTACTGACAAACTAAATTCAATGGGCTTTATTAAGTCCGAAACTGATGAGTGTGTGTTCACAAAAAGATCTAACAATGCATATGAGATAGTTCTTGTTTATGTTGATGATATTGTTTATATTGGTCCAAATAAGCAAATGAGTGAAATTTTTGCCAAAGCTTTACAGAGATACTTCACATTGAAATCATTAGGTCACATTAGCACTTATTTAGGCGTTCAGATTGAAAAAACACAGAAGGGGTTTAGTCTTTCACAAGAAGATAAAATTGAACAAGTTTTGCATCATTGCAACATGAAAGATGCTAACACAACAAAGACACCCATGCAAACAGATTTTCACAACTTGACACAAGAAGAAAGTCCTGAGTTCGAGGATCAAACACTTTACCGTTCAGTCATAGGGTCACTATTGTACATTAGTAGTTGGACCAGACCCGACATTGCACTTAGTGTTAATCTCTTATCTCGACACGTAGGTAAGGCAAAACAGTTTCATTGGACATGTATTAAGAAATTATTGAGATACCTAAAATACACCAAACACATGAAGTTATTGTTAGAACCAACACATACTGATTATGCAGAATTATGTTGTTATGCAGATTCTGATTGGGCAAGTGATAAGAAATCACGCAAAAGTACTTCAGGTTATATGATGTTCTTAAATGGATGTCCTGTTTATTGGCAAGTACGTAAACAGAATTTTGTTTCTTGTTCATCTACTGAAGCTGAATATGCTTGTGTTTCAGATGCATATAATGCATCAGATGCATGTAATTCCCTAACTTGGTTTGATGCTTTAGTCACAGATATCTGGACACACCCGATCCGACCGATCACCGTGATGGAAGACAATGAATCGGTGGTTTATATTTCTGAATCTCATTTCACAGGTTCTAGGTCCAGACACATTGACATCCGTTACCAAAACATAAAGCATTTAGTGAAAAAAGGTTTTGTCAAAATGCAATATGTATCTACACATGATCAAATTGCTGATATGCTCAACAAACCACTTCCAGCAGCTCAACACGAGTATCTGCGTAAGAAGATGTGCCTTATTTGATGATGTACTGATATTCGCTCAACTGGCAAAAGAAGGGGAATGTCACTGCGTTATTTTATTTACCAGCTGAGCTCATTATTTCTGGACTATCAGACCCTCCGTAGCTTGACAACTTCTTATCAGTAAGCTACGTGTTTCCGCATCCACCCACATTCCTTCACTTGCTTCACACTCTTTTTCCTTTGTTCTCCTGCCAGCAAGGTCCGGCTTGGACCGGCAGGAGATCTCGTTTGCCAAAATGTAGCAATTAACTTTTCTTAGTTAGTGAGGTGTTTTATTTTCTTTATAACAAATAAATGAGTTTTATTAGAAACCTTTTCCTCGCGTTTCTTTTCAGATTATTGCAACAAAGAATAAGCCTCGATTCATCTCTAAACCAGGGTAATTAGTCCCAGAGCCAAACATGGGATTAATAAATGCCCTGACATCTGGTAGCTCGGACGGTTTGATTTATGGCTTTTTCCTTGTTTTTGTTACTTCTGATAAGAGCGCATAGGCAATCAGTTTTTAGCTACTGAGGTACGCTAATTATATTGCTGAGATGCCGAAACAGAAGTAAAACAAATACAAAATGTATTTTGCTGAGAAGGTGGCAGAAAGGAGGTTTCCAGATTTCCAGCCCCTTACTACAGCCACACGCCTGGAACGAGAAGAAGCCGTGGGAACAGAAATGGAGACAGATAAGACAGAAGCTGTTTTTGAAGATGATGATTTACGACTGAGGTCAGTAACATTTTCTTCTGATCTTCCAAGCTCTGAAAAAGTCTTCCCAGAACCTTCTGAATTTGTAATGCTCGATGCAAGGCTAAAGCACACTGCGGAGCAAAATTCCTCCCACGCAGAGAGAGAAACAATTCATTATTCTCCTCGAAGCTCTAAGCTCACCCTGGATGAGCTGGCTATGAAAGCCTTTCGTGACCGTATAAAACTCTATGAACAGCAGCTATCCCAGGCAAAAATGGCTATATCTATGCTTGAGCAAGATAAGGGAGATAACTTAAATTTTTCAAAAAGCGCCATATTGCCTTCTTCTCCGGAGCCAAAGACACTCCCCCTGGTGGATTTTGTGTCAGGCCAATTAAGGCAAAGAGCACTGCATACGTCACATGAAAGTCTCCCTGATCAAGTTACACATGTCTTACATAACCACTCCTACTCTAAAGCATACAATGCCACGTATGCAAAGCTGCCCAAAGGTGCAGCACCATCTGCTGGCAAAAGTAATTTACTACAGGAAGCTGAAATGCCACAAGTGTTTCCACAGGCCCAAACTCAAACACCCCCTGGCGGTGTTGGTGTCCTTTTAGATGGAACACAGCAAAGGCAAATGACTGCATCTCCAGCAGGTCATGCCAATATTGCAGATCAAGCACAAATGGCAACTGGAATACAGCAGATTCCAGTGCATCAGCCACAGCAGCTACAAATGCCTGCGTATGTGCCCCAGCCACAAGTGCAAATAGGGCCACCTCCAGGCCCACCTCCAATGGCACAACCAAGACCATTTTTAGGTCCACAACAGGCACAGCAAATATCACAGGCATTCCTGCCAGCACAGCCAGCATACCAAGTGCAGGCTCCTCACCAGGCACTTTCTGTCTCTCCATTAACTGGTGAGTCAAAACTAAAAATGTCAGGACACAATTACAAAGCCTGGGTCAGTGAGATTACACTATTGCTTCTTAGAGAAGGCACGCACTGTATGGTATTTAACCCACCTGCTCCACCTTGGACTTATGCAATAAGAGATTTAGAGATAAGGGCTCGCACAACATTATTGATGTCCATGGATATTGAACTGCAGGTCACTTTTCCACCAAACACAACAGCCCGACAAATTTGGGCTGAATTGGAAAATTGCTACAGGCCTATCTCAATTGAATCTTCATGTTTACTCATGTCTGAACTCCACGGTTCGAGACTGAAACCTGGTGAACAAATTGGAGGACATTTGACCAAACTGAAAGGTCTGAGAACAGAATTGAGAGAAAGAGGGCATAACATTGAGGATATTCAAATGATCAGCATCATTATTAACTCTTTGAATTATGAATGGAAAGATGCTGTTACAAAAATTAACCAAGTCCCAATTGCTCAACGCACAATGGACAATGTCTGTAGACTTTTAATTGAAGAAGAGGCATTCATGTTGGCCACGCCACATTTGAGAGGACCACCCGCATCAAGAGCTCCAGCTAGACGCCCCTTCCAAGGAAGGACCTACGCTCCAAGGATGCCAAGATGCTACACCTGCAATCATGTGGGACATGCCACCCGGGATTGTCCCCAACGAGTTCCAACTCCTGTCACATACCAGCCCAGAGGAACAGATTCCAGAGGCAGAGGCAGAGGCGGAAGACAAGATCGTCGTGGTCCCCGGCGTGATCCACAAACTCCACTCGCCACATTGGCTTTAACCAATGATCCACAACCTCAACCAGAGTACGACAGACGACTCCTGTGGACTTTGGACAGTGGTGCAGCATTACATGTTACCTACAGAAAGGAACTTTTCACAGAAATGCACGAGCCTGAACCAGAACTACGTGAACTTTATTCTTTTTCAAATCATCCTTGCCAGGTCAAAGGAAAAGGAACTGTTTATGTTGAAGAGCTCGATGCATTCATTCCTGATGTTTATTACATACCAACAGCAACCTGTAATTTGCTTAGTCAGTGTCACTTGTCTAGAATGTTAAAGTTCCAAGTTCACCACCTTGAAAAAGCAAGTTACATAGTTAAAGATGGAGATATTGTTGCTGAAACCATATTAATTGGTGGTGTTTATTACTTAAAGCCAAAGCCTAAAAAACAAACACAGGCAAGTATGCAAACTCCAAAAAGGGAAGGCACAGGCCCAGAGAGAGATGCTCCAGAGAGAGATCCTGTTGCTATTCCTAAGGCTCCTAAAGCCAGCAAAAATAGAATTGGTAAACAGGTTGCTCAGAGCAAGCCTGAGGTTCCGCATAAAAATGTTAATGTTGAGAATTCACTAACAGGTAAACCTTTGCATTCCAGGTGTATCCATAAATGGCATAGAAGATTGGGGCATGCCAGTTTCCGTGTTCTTAGGAAGATGCCGGAGTTCGCAAAAGGTTTGGATCTAAAGGGGTGTAAGGTGTTTCTGGATTGTGCTGTATGCAAGAAGGCCAAATCCAAAGCAGCAGCCATTCCCAAACGCGCTACACGCCTGTCAACACGCATTTTTGATTTGGTTCACATTGACATAGTTGGTCCATTCCCGCCATCATTTGGTGGTAGAAAATATTTTCTAACAATTGTTGATAATTACTCTAGATATGGATATGTATATCCTATGAAAGAAAAATCAGAGACTTTTCAGATCTTTAAAGACTTTGCAACCCTTGTTTCTACCCAACACCAAGTTCGCATCGCCAGAATCCAGAGTGATCGTGGTGCCGAATTCATGTCTCAGCGTTTCCAGGACTGGATGCGTAAGAATAGAATTATTCATCAGACTTCACCCCCTGACATACCGGCTCACAACGGAGAGGTACTGCAAACCATGATGCGTTGTCTCCTAGAAGACGCCAACCTTGATATGATATACTGGGGTGAAGCTATCAAGTATGCAAATTACATTGTCAACCGTACTTGGAGCAGTGTAACAAATCAGACTCCTTTCTTCATGTTGTATGGCTACAAGCCTGATCTTAAAAAGATCCATATTTTTGGTTCATATGCTATGGTGAACATTCCCTTAGCTCAAAGAAGAAAAGGAGGTCCAACAGCAAAGAGACTGAGATTTATGGGTATTGATGATAACTCAAAATGGAGCAGATTTATTGACTCTAAACATGCAATTGTGATTTCTCAATCTGCTAATTTTGAGGAAGATATTGACTGGTCCAGGATTCATTCCAATGATCCTGGAGTTTATTTTCCCAGAGATGATACTGCTGATGCTACGCAGATTGATGATCAAGATTCCACTGATTCTTCTCAACCCGATGTTCCATCTTCGCAAGCCGCGGATGCTGACGCTAGCGACGAAAGTGAGGACGAGGACGAAGCAGAAGAAGACTGGACAGTTGTTCCGAGACGTTCCAAGAGGGCCACAAAAGGAATCCCTCCACAACGATATTCTTGGCAACTGACAAAAGCACCCTTGCCTTTGATTTGCAATGTCACACTTCCACCTGATAATTTCACACAAATCAAGCAGCTCCCTGATTCAGAGCAAGACAAATGGTATGAAACAATGCAGGTTGAAATGGACAGTCTAAAGAAACTTAAAGTATTTACACCTGCAAAACCTCCAGCAAACAAAAAGGTCATTGGCACTCAATGGGTCTACAGAATCAAAAAGAAACCAAATGGTGAGTCATTGTACAAAGCCAGACTTGTAGCTCAGGGTTTCGCTCAACGTTATCCTGAGGACTACACAAATACTTACTCACCAACAGTCAGAACTGAGAGTGTAAAAATTGCTTTAGCAACTGCAACTATCCTTGGTTTAGAAGTTTTCCAGTTTGATGTTGACACGGCTTATCTACATGCAGACCTAGACGAAGAGATCTACGTGAGAAGTCCTCCAGGATTCTGACAGCAAGAAGGGGATACCTGGTTCCTAAACAAAAGTCTCTATGGTCTGAAACAATCTGGTTTAATGTGGTACTTATGTCTTACTGACAAACTAAATTCAATGGGCTTTATTAAGTCCGAAACTGATGAGTGCGTGTTCACAAAAAGATCTAACAATGCATATGAGATAGTTCTTGTTTATGTTGATGATATTGTTTATATTGGTCCAAATAAGCAAATGAGTGAAATTTTTGCCAAAGCTTTACAGAGATACTTCACATTGAAATCATTAGGTCACATTAGCACTTATTTAGGCGTTCAGATTGAAAAAACACAGAAGGGGTTTAGTCTTTCACAAGAAGATAAAATTGAACAAGTTTTGCATCATTGCAACATGAAAGATGCTAACACAACAAAGACACCCATGCAAACAGATTTTCACAACTTGACACAAGAAGAAAGTCCTGAGTTCGAGGATCAAACACTTTATCGTTCAGTCATTGGGTCACTATTGTACATTAGTAGTTGGACCAGACCCGACATTGCACTTAGTGTTAATCTCTTATCTCGACACGTAGGTAAGGCAAAACAGTTTCATTGGACATGTATCAAGAAATTATTGAGATACCTAAAATACACTAAACACATGAAGTTATTGTTAGAACCAACACATACTGATTATACAGAATTATGTTGTTATGCAGATTCTGATTGGGCAAGTGATAAGAAATCACGCAAAAGTACTTCAGGTTATATGATGTTCTTAAATGGATGTCCTGTTTATTGGCAAGTACGTAAACAGAATTTTGTTTCTTGTTCATCTACTGAAGCTGAATATGCTTGTGTTTCAGATGCATGTAATTCCCTAACTTGGTTTGATGCTTTAGTCACAGATATCTGGACACACCCGATCCGACCGATCACCGTGATGGAAGACAATGAATCGGTGGTTTATATTTCTGAATCTCATTTCACAGGTTCTAGGTCCAGACACATTGACATCCGTTACCAAAACATAAAGCATTTAGTGAAAAAAGGTTTTGTCAAAATGCAATATGTATCTACACATGATCAAATTGCTGATATGCTCAACAAACCACTTCCAGCAGCTCAACACGAGTATCTGCGTAAGAAGATGTGCCTTATTTGATGATGTACTGATATTCGCTCAACTGGCAAAAGAAGGGGAATGTCACTGCGTTATTTTATTTACCAGCTGAGCTCATTATTTCTGGACTATCAGACCCTCCGTAGCTTGACAACTTCTTATCAGTAAGCTACGTGTTTCCGCATCCACCCACATTCCTTCACTTGCTTCACACTCTTTTTCCTTTGTTCTCCTGCCAGCAAGGTCCGGCTTGGACCGGCAGGAGATCTCGTTTGCCAAAATGTAGCAATTAACTTTTCTTAGTTAGTGAGGTGTTTTATTTTCTTTATAACAAATAAATGAGTTTTATTAGAAACCTTTTCCTCGCGTTTCTTTTCAGATTATTGCAACAAGGAATAAGCCTCGATTCATCTCCTCTAAACCAGGGTAATTAGTCCCAGAGCCAAACATGGGATTAATAAATGCCCTGACATCCTCCCTGACCACAATTTCAGATTTCACTCTTGGTCCCTCCTGATGACTAGAGAGCTGACTCTTAATGTATATTTCCATTTAATTTTCTAGGCAACATTTTCAGAAGCAGCTTGTTGTTGATAATCTCAAAAGTATTTCTGATTTTCCTGTTTATACTTCATCTGCATGTTTATCAACTCCTGATTAATTTAAAAACTTCTGGGATATTCCATAATTGTTTCAGTCCATCCAGGTCACTGAGGAAATTAAGAAGACCTATCCCAGCAGATCTTTTCTCATGCAAAAGTCAGAGGATTCTCCACAGGAATACCTACAGTGGTTGATGTTGGGATCTGTTTGATTTCCACTTCAAGAATCAGAACCAATAAATCAGGTTAAATACAGTTCCTCTACATAGCTTGCATTCACCACGTTCTGTCAAATATTGTTTATATGATAAATGCTTTGAAATTGCTATACCCTTCCACCTTTATTTTTAAGTGATTGTAAATGGAATCAAAGGATTAAAGGCATTGGTGTTCCAAATCTGACAAAAATCTGCCTTAACAGAGCAGGAATCCATTTTCACAGTTTCATTATTTATTTATTTATTTATTTATTTATTTATTTATTTATTGAATTTCTATACCGCCCTTCTCCCAAAGGACTCAGGGCGGTGAACAGATTAAGATTTCATATACATATAATATTTTTTTTTAATAAACAGTAAATATGTCACATATAAATGCCTGACCATATGCCCATGCCAGGGGGCATGGAGCTGCTAGGGTTAACTCCCAGGGACCACCTTCACCCATTGACCCCTCCTTACCTTAGCCCCGCCCCACAGGTACTTAAGGTCCCGCCATGCGGTCCGGGTCCAGTTCCAGCTGACCACCTGTAACAAAGAGACATGATGTGAATAAATGAGTGATTACTTAAACATACAAAGTGTGATGGAGTTATTGGGTCTGATCCTCGAACAATCTTAACAAATATGGTAGCAGAGGATAGTTTTAGACCCAATTATTCCAGGAGATGCCAGGAACTCCTAAACTGACTGAGAAGAAAGGAAGACCGAACACCCGAGCATTCACCAAGAAAATGGCAGCACAATTATTGCCGGCGGGAGCTATGCCAAGAGAAATGCCAGGTGCACACGAGCAGATCCCCGACCCAAGCACCCCGACCAGAACCGATGGGGGACAAGCCGAAAAGGAAAATGGACCCGAGATCGCCATGAGCAAGGAAAGCAATCTCAGGAGAAAACTACTGGAGTTAATAGACTCGGCCCCAACCAACTTGGACCTTGTTGCGGAACTCCAAAGACTGATCGGAGACTGCGGAGCAGCGACCAGGGAAGACGAAGATTGACCGAACCCCATGACCAGCGACATGGTAGGAGATGTATCCCCTTACCATACATCCTCTGAAAAGGCCGAAGAAGAATTCGTGCCTTTTTCCGAGCGGCCATCTTGGACAGTGACATCACCAAAGATGGCCGACCAACAACCAATGGGCTCCCGAGATTCAAACTACATGGCAGGAACCGAGGCCTACTCGAGAGCAACCAAAAAGAATAGCCCCAATAGTGGGGACGAACCAGAATCAAACTCAATGAGCTTGCCTACCAAGCTCGAAATCAATAAGGCCATACAGGTACTGACTGCGGCCTTCAGGACTAAAATAAAACTGCCAGACTCACACCCCGACATCCCCGGGGAGCCCGATAAGACAGCCTACATACAGGGGGACACCGCCGAGGACTACCTGGGGAGCGTGAACCCTGAGGCATGGGTGCCACGCCAAATGCACCCCACTGAGAACCTCCCCATGCCCCCAATGAGGCCCACAGTGAAGACCGAAGGACGAACTGACCACTCACCAATCCGACGATCCCATCCGAGGCACCCGGGACTATCGGCTGGTGTGGACTTCGGCCTGATACCAGCATGCAGCTACAGCGCCGGACCAGGCCTTCCGGATCTTCACCCGACTACCGCAGGCCCTCCAACTCTCCAAGGCAACCCAAGAAGCATTCTGGCAGCCAGGACAACGTTCTGGACAACCCTCGGCTACCAGAGACCACTCAAAGCCGAACCAAGGGCCTATCCGGGCGAATGGGGCCTTCATCCAGGAGCTACAGAAGCAAGCTCCTTCCCCAGCGAGCACTGGACTAGAATGAATCCGGAGCATGCACAGAATCGGCCTGTAGAAAAAAAAGAGAAGACCATAGAAGCAAGTCAGTACAGACTGATACCAAGCATCCCCTTGCCATATTGCAAGTTCCCTCTCGCACAAAACCA
This sequence comes from Pituophis catenifer annectens, assembly GCF_029215685.1. Lineage (NCBI taxonomy): Eukaryota > Metazoa > Chordata > Lepidosauria > Squamata > Colubridae > Pituophis > Pituophis catenifer. The sequence goes on along the minus strand of NW_027256881.1, from coordinate 237,809,106 downwards.
TGGACAGCGACAGCCTGTAAGTAATCTCACTTACAATTCAGGGACATTGCCAACTGACTTTCCAAAGTTAAGGTTAGATGGGACAAATTTCTTGGAGTGGAATCAGCAACTCCAGGTCACCCTCTTAAAGGAGAATTTGTTATTTCTGGTTACTGACCCTCCTGAAAAACCATGGACTTTTGATTTAGACTGCATGCATCATAAGGCGTATTACATGTTAATTGCTAGCATTTCACCCAGTATATACCCTAGCATCAGCCATCACTTAACAGTTTCAGAATTGATACATAAAATGTACAGCTTATTCTACAGTAAAAGCATAGCAATCACCACCAGAATTTCCAAAGAGTTCCATTCGGCCAGGCTTAAGGCAGGAACTTCTATGAGTGAACACTTATTAACATTAAACGCCACTAGGGCTGAACTAATACAGAGGGGGGAGATTATAACCGAAGGGAGCATGATTAGCATTGTCATTAATTCACTGGACCCCAGCTGGGACAATTTTATTACACAATTAGATAGCCTCAGCTTAGAACAACTCACATTAGAAACATTGACGAACAAACTTATAGCTGAGGACAGTCTAAGGAAGGACCGTTCATTATGCCACAGAGATCCAAAAACCAGTCAAAAGGGTAGAGTTCCAAAGCAGGAACCACAGTGTAACTGAGTGCTTCCTGTGTGGTTCCAGGAATCACTATAAGAGGGACTGCCCCAGAAATATGAGAGATAGGGATCGCCCTCACCACAGGGACAGACCAGACCACAGGTCAAGATTCTCAGACAGACATTCACCAGACAGCAGACACAGGCGTAGGGACTCCCCCAATCCAAGAGACAGAAGGGGACACCAGGATAGCTCTAGAGAAAGCCAAACAGGATCATTGTATGGACTTGGGGACCAGGAACATACCAGAAAGAGGGCATGTGGCTCTTAGATTCAGGGGCCACAAACCGTACCACATACGACCAGAAATCACTCACATCATTTACTAAAGAGAACTTTATAATCAAAGTGGTGAACCAAAATAATGTTCTGGTAACTGGGAAAGGGAACATGCACATACCAGAGATAGGAGTAATAGAAGGGGTATTACTAGTACCAGAAATACCATATAACATACTCGCCACATTGAAACTAAGTAGGGACAATGGCGTTGAAATTACATTCAAGAAAGGGAAGATGCACATAACTAGAGAAGGCAAAAACATAGGAAGGACCGCAGTTAGGGGAGGTCTACCATATTTTTACCCAGATAGTGATATCCACCCAAGGGTAAATGCCACCCTCAACACCAAGCTAGATACTGCAGCTAGCGGAGACAAAGAAGGCAACAATGAGGAAATAGAGGGGGTCAGCCACAAACCCACACCTGATGACTCGAGTGTTCATGAGTCACCCGATAGGGAAAAGCCATCGATAGGGAAACCCATCCATGATAACTGTGCGCACCTCCTGCATAGGAAGTTGGGGCATAGCAGTTTCTCCATTATACAGAAAATGGTTAACTGTTCTGAAGGTCTAAAATTAAAAAACTGTGAGAACTATCTCGAGTGCTCTGTATGCAAATGTTCCAAGCTCAAGACTAAACCCAGACCAAAAAAAATCAGTACGCACCACTGATTTCATTTTTCAACTAGTACATATGGACCTAGTGGGACCTCTAAGGCCATCCATTAAATACAAAAAGAGGCTCTTCCTGACTATTGTTGATGACTTCAGTCGTTATGGGTTCATATACATTCTCAAACATAAGAATGAGGTGTACCAAAAATTCAAGGAATTTTATAAGAGGGTAGAAATGCAACACAACACTAAAATCAAACAGATAATGACAGACCGGGGGTCTGAATTCCTATCAAGGGATTTCTCACATTTGTTAAAAACACACGGGGTATTGCACTTCACATCCTCACTGTTTTCTGCCTTTCAGAATGGCGTAGTAGAACAAAAAAATGGCACCTTACAAACCATGATGAGGTGCGCCCTAGAGGACGCAGGGCTAGGGCAACACTTTTGGTCAGAAGCACTCATCTACTCAAACTACACCTTAAATAGGTTGTGGTCCAGCATGTTAGACAAAACTCCGTACGAATTAATGTATAAGAGAAAACCACAGATAGTGCACCTACACGTATTCGGGGTTACAGCGGATGTACACATCCCCAGGCAGCTACGATGCAAGGGAGACAAAGTATCAAGGAGATTAAGATTTATGGGATATGAGCCAGGGACCAAGGGATTCAGATTTATAGATAGTCATAACAAATTTATAGTATCCCAAACAGCTGTCTTCCATGAAAATACCAACTGGTCCAAAATACATCTGAACGAGGTATTCCACAAAAAGGAACAACCCAATAACAGCCAAGGTGAGGTAGAACACATCACAAAAGAGGACAGAGGACAGGGGAAAGCCAAATCAAAGAGTCAGGGTATACAAGTCAGGGAATGGAAAGAAAACCACCCAAACATAAAACTAGACTCACTCACAGAGAAGGAGGCTAGGTACTTGCACGATGCAGAAACACCACCAGACAGGCCAATTAGGGCAAATAGAAGCAAGGTCCCAAAGAAACTAGAAGACTATGTCCTATCCATGCATACTAACCATCTAACCCCCAACACATACAAAGAAGTATTAAAGTTACCAGTGGAAGAAAGGTCTAAGTGGGAGCAAGCCATGGAGCGGGAGATGAGTAGTCTCAGGGAGCTAAATGTGTACACCCCAACTAAAGTACCAAAGGACAAGACCCCAATCGGCACCAGGTGGGTTTACAAGATCAAGGCATTAGAGGGTAACAAAGTATTATACAAAGCTAGATTAGTAGCACAGGGGTTCTACACCGACACATACTCTCCCACAGTCAGAGCTGATAGTGTCAAGTGTGCACTGGTGATAGCATCCATCCTAGGTCTCGAAGTACACCAATTTGATATGCAAACCGCATACCTACATGTGGAACTCAACAAGGAAATTTATGTAAGGGCTCCCTCCAGCAGAAACACACAAAAGGGAGAGACATGGCTCCTAAACAGAAGCCTATATGGACTAAAATGGTCAGGAAAAAGGTGGTACGAGTGCTTAGCCAAAATTCTAAGGTCAATGGGATTCTCAGCCACATCTGCAGACAACTGTTTCTTTATCAAGAAAGTAGGTGATTCCATTGAATATGTTTTGTCTATGTGGATGATATATTGTACATTAGCGATCAGACACGCAAATGCGATGATTTTGCTAATGAGTTGGGGAAACATTTCTCACTGAAAATATTAGGGAAGGTGGACAAATACCTAGGGGTACAAATCACAAAAACCGATAAAGGCTTCCGGCTATCACAAAAGGATAAAATTTTAGAACTCTTACAGAAATGTAACATGTTTGATGCCAAACCTTGTGAGACTCCAATGCAGCCGGATTTTTTAAAAAACATGTATAATGAAACGGAAGCATTCAACGACAACACACTTTACAGGTCTACCATAGGCTCACTGTTGTACATTGCAAACTGGACAAGGCCCGACATCGCCTTGCCAGTCAACCTACTATCCCGACACGTAGGCAAACCCACCATGTACCACTGGGAAGCTATCAAGAAAATACTCAGGTATCTGAAATACAGCACAGATGCTTGCCTATGTTTAGAGCCAGAGAAATCCAACAAACCCACATTAACTTGCTATGCTGACGCTGATTGGGCTGGGGATGTAAAGAGTAGAAAGAGCACATCAGGGTACTTATTCTTTCTCAATAACAGCCCAGTACATTGGTACATGGGCAAACAAAACTTAGTTGCCACCTCCACTACAGAAGCCGAGTACATATGTCAATCCAAAGCAGCTAACAACTTAGTCTGGTTCGACGACCTGCTTACCAACGTTTGGGCTGAGCCTACTTACCCAATCATTATTCACAAAGACAATAGAGCTGTCATCGAGATATCAAAGGCAGAGGCAGTGGGTCAGAGGTCGAGACATATTGACATTAAACATAAACACGTCAGGCAGCTCTCAAGCATCGGATTCATAGAAACCATACATTGTGAAACTGAGGAACAGACAGCCGATATACTAACAAAGCCACTACAAAGCAAACAACATGCTTACTTGACCTCAAAGTTGGGCGTTCACCTATAGATATCTCTACGCGTAATCACCTCACACCATCACCCAGGTCAGGCATTTAGAAGGGGTTTTGTCACATATAAATGCCTGACCATATGCCCATGCCAGGGGGCATGGAGCTGCTAGGGTTAACTCCCAGGGACCACCTTCACCCATTGACCCCTCCTTACCTTAGCCCCACCCCACAGGTACTTAAGGCCCAGCCATGCGGTCCGGGTCCAGTTCCAGCTGACCACATGTAACAAAGAGACATGATGTGAATAAATGAGTGATTACTTAAACATGCAAAGTGTGATGGAGTTATTGGGTCTGATCCTCGAACAATCTTAACAAAATAATAAATTGAGTCAACTTGGTGTATCTGCTAAGACCTTGGCATAGAATTTAGGTGTTTATGCTAGCCTTGCTTGTTGAAACAGAAAGGTCTTCAGGGCACGTCAGAAAGTGCAAAGATCTGGGATTATTCGTATTCCAGGGGGTATTTTGTTCCAAAGAGTAGGTGCCCCCACAGAGAAGGCTCTCTCCCTTGGAACTACTAGACGACATCCTTTTAATGATGGTTCTATGAGTAGGCCTATTCTGTGAGAGCGTATTGGTTGGTGGGAGGTTATCGGTTGCAGTAGGTGGTCTCGTAAGTACTCAGGTCCTAAGCCATGGAGCACTTTAAAGGTAAGAACCAACACCTTGAAGCGCACTCGGAAGGCCACCGGAAGCCAGTGCAGCTCGCGTAGAAGAGGTGTTACATGTGAGCGCCATGTTGCTCCCATAATTACTTGTGCGACCGCATTCTGGACCAGTTGGAGCTTCCAGGTTCATTTCAAGGGGAGCCCCATGTAGAGAGCATTGCAGTAGTCAAGTCGGGAAATGACAAGGGCTTGAGTGACTGAGCGTAAGGAGTTCTGGTCTAGAAAGGGACGCAATTGGCTTGGCGAATTAAATTATAAATTTAATAGGGGGGAAAACCATTACAGATGTAACAAACAAAAAATAGGACTTCATATTTTAAAATACTTTCAGATTTGCATTTTTGCAAGGTTATTTTAATTATGTATTACCTTTTTATTATAAACAGTAAAATATAGATACATTTGTAATTGAATAACAATATTCTGAAGATTTTGAAATGACGGGGGGTGGGGGGTGGGAGCCAATCTCACCTCAGGGCTTAGGATGTTCCGGAGGGCAGGAGCCACAGCAGAGAAGGTTATTCTTCTGGAGCCCACTAACCAAAATTCCTTGACTGACAGGATCCACTGCATGCCCTCTCTGCCGGCGTAGGTGGTGCGGGCCAGTCACATCAGGGTGACACAGGTCCTCAAGCAGCCTGGGCCCATGCCATGCAGGGCTTTGAAAGATATGACCCACACTTTGAATTACACCCAGAAGCAGAGTGGCAACCTGTGCAGCTCCCAAAACAGTGGTGTAACATGGGCCACTGTAGGAACCCTAAAGACTGCCCTCACCACTGCACTTATATTCATATATTATAATCATAATCCTAAATGTAAGGTTAAAAACTAATGAACACCTCATTATACATGAAGAGGAAGCTTTAAAAAGCAAATATTTTAGATATTGTTGCTTGTAGACACAGAGTTGTGGTCTGAAAAGTTACTTTCATATATAATGCATTATGTATTATAAAGGTGATTTGCATTGCAGAACAATGCCCCTTGTCAAATGTCTGATTCATGTAACTGAAAATTCTAAGGGGGGCGAAAACAATCCCACTCATTCCACATGCTCTGTTGATTCAGATAACATCTAATGTCTTAGGCAGGTGGAGGAGGGAGGGAATTTTTAAGCCAACCTAGTTTCCCAGACCAAATAACCTGCCTATTGGATCTAAAATTATATGTATATGGTCCAAATCTTCCTTCCCGGAAAATCATAACCTTCCAGCATTAAATTATAATTGAAATATGTACAAATTAATGAAAAAAATAAAGGCCATAATCATACAGGAAGCTGAAAACTTGTGAGATCACATTTGACCCAGTGGTGGGTTCTAACCGGTGTTACCACTGGGTTTGCTTCACTTTTGCGTTTTGCATGATCGGCGCGCGCATGCACACTTTTCTCACACGCACGCCAAACTTGCGCTTTGCGCAAGCGCATTGACTTGCTGAACAGCTGAGGCATTGCAATCCACTCTGGGGCGGGCAGTAGGGCCCAGATGATGGTCAGAGCAAACAGGTTCGCTGTCACATCAAGATCTCTGTCACTGGCTCTCCCAAACTGGGGAGAACCGGTAGCAACCCACTACTGATTTGACCACTGAAATCTCACAAGAGATTGCAAACGCAAAGGTATCAGCTTTTTTAACAATAACAACACATTTTTAAAAACATTTAGGGTTGATAACTGCCCAGATGTCGTCTCTCACTGCATAAGAACCTGTCACTGGAAACTAACATTAACATAGATGGTGAGAGAGTGATACTTTTCACTAAGCTCTCATTCAAGTTTCATTTTCATTTCATTTCATTTTATTAGATTTCTATACCGCCCTACTCCCGAAGGACTCAGGGCGGTGCACAGCCAAACAATAAAAACACATACAATACAAAATTTAAAAATAGAATAAAATCAAATTAAATAATTTTGGCCCCGACAAATTTAAACCCCCAAACTTTTAAAACCAATTTAAAATTGAATATATAAATACTAAAAGATATTTAAAATTTTAAAAATCTTTTATAAAAGAGGGGGAAATTTAGGCCAGGCTGGCCTGGTGAAATAGTAAGGTCTTTAAGGCGCGGCGGAAGGTGCGCAGATCCGGGATCCTCCGTATCTCTGGGGGGAGCTCGTTCCAGATAGTAGGTGCCCCCACAGAGAAGGCTCTCCCCCTGGGGGCCGCCAGTCGGCATTGTTTGGCTGACGGCACCCGGAGGAGCCCCTCTCTATGGGAGCGTACCGGCCGGTGGGAGGCTATTGGTGGTAGTAGGCGGTCCCGCAAGTACCCGGGTCCTAAGCCATGGAGCGCTTTAAAGGTGGTAACCAAAACCTTGAAGTGCACCCGGAAGACCACCAGCAGCCAGTGCAGCTCGCACAGGAGAGGTGTTACATGGGAACTCCATGTCGCTCCCATAACCACCCGCGCAGCCGCACTCTGCGCCAGTTGGAGCCTCCGGGTGCTCCTCAAGGGGAGCCCCATGTAGAGAGCGTTGCAATAGTCCAGGCGGGAGGTGACAAGGGCATGAGTGACCGTGCGTAACGAGTCCCGATCCAGAAAGGGACGCAACTGGCAAATCAGGCGAACCTGATGAAAAATCCTCCCGGTCACGGCCGTCAAGTGCTCAACTTGACGGTTGATCAACTGAACCAGCTTACTTCATTGGGACATATCCTAAGCATGTTTCATGTCCTTCCCTTCATGGAGTGCTGTGTCTACAGAGGTCCGGCTCTACTACTTTTTCTGACTCTAACAGAAAGACCACTGAGCAGAAACCTGGTCACAAGGAATGCCTCACAGGATGACCTGCCTATTGGGCCTTTTCTCCCCTATCCAGGGCTGACAGAAAGGACATTTTAGAGAGGGCTGGTCACAAAGAATTCCCTTCCTAGAGCGACCTGCCTGTCAGTCAGACAGGCATGGAACCGACCCACAGAGCAACCGGCCTGCTGGGAAACTAAAACTGTGCTAACAGAAGGTAGCTACACAGCAGTTTTGGTTTTTGTTTTTCTGCACTCTTGGTGAGGCTGCTCTTCTTCTGGGATCATGTCTGTTCAACATCACAACCCCAGATGCCCCCCGAGGGAAGTCAGCAGCCATCCTATCAGGGAAGCAATGCAAATTGTGCATATAACAAGGGCTGTGATAAGGGAAGTTGGAAAACATGATTTCCACATTGAATCAGAGAAAGCCAATGGTAACTGCCCTCAGTTATGGCCTGGAAATGAGAGGGAAGCTCTATCACGCAGATGAGTCCTTAAAGAATGGCTTCAAGAAGTTAAGATATAAGTTATTACCTCTATCCCTATTCATCCACATTGAGAAACCAACATCAATCATAAAGAAATTGTTATCTACAGAGGATCTTTTAGACAACATAAACACACCCCAGAAGTGGTCTTGAATCTGTCTGCCTTAATTTAAATCTGGGAAAGTTGAGCTCAAAAAGAATGATAATAAATCTGCCCACAGGGGTTGATTTGTCCAAAGGAAGCAGGGGGGAGCAACTCCAGTTGGATTAGGCATCTATTGATCTTTATATTTTAATTTAATTTAATTTAATTTCGAATTTATATACCGCCCTTCTCCCTGAGGACTCAGGGCGGTGTACAGCCAAGATAAAAAACATAGAATACAAATATTAAAACATTTAAAAATATATATAAAATTTGGCCCAAAAAATTAAAAATCGTAGACTAATTAAAAGGATTTAAAAATTTTAAAAATTTCTTCTTAAGCCAACCCAGCTTGCTGAAAAAGATAGGTTTAGTTAGCAATGAAAGGGATATCATCAGTGGTGGGATTCAAATATTTTACTACTGGTTCTATGGGTGTGGCTTGGTCGGTGAGGCATGGCTTGGTGTGCATGGCTTAGTGGGCATGACAGGGGAAGGATACTGTAAAATCTCCATTCCCTCCTCACTCCAGGGGAAGGTTCCTGCAAAATCCCCATTCCCATCCTACTCCAGGAAAGGTTACTGCAAAATCCCCATTTCCTCCCAATCAGCTGGGACTAGGGAGGCAGAGAATAGATGGGGGTGAGGTCAGTCAGAGGTGGTATTTACTGGTTCTCTGAACTACTTAAAGGTTCTGCTACCAGTTCTCCAGAACTGGTCAGAACCTGCTGAATACCATCTCTGGATATCATATTCAGAAGCGCCCTATTAATCTTACACAGGTTACAGAGTGGAACCTGAACCCTGAATCAAATGAAATCCTGTTCCTCCCATTCATTTGACTCCACTCCAAAACATCTATAAGCATACTTCTCAATGTTTGTTCTCAGCTCCGCCCACTGAATCTACCCACAAAAGCATAAGAAAGGAAGTAGGGTGACATCAATTAAAGCTGTGGCTAGATTCTGGATGCATTTGTTGAATTTTTTTTCCTTACTAAGTTTATTTCTGAGCTGCAATTAAAATGAAAACAAGCAGTAGCATGAATTAAGTTTTTTATTTTTCACCCAAGAGCAGCTGCAGCAAGGTAGGCAGTTGTTAGGTAGGCAGTTGTAAAGCCCCCCTCCATCCAACATATGTTTTATATATGTATATGTATATGTATATGTATATGTATATGTATATGTATATGTATATGTATATGTATATGTATATGTATATGTGTATATGTATATTATAATCAGCCCCTCTTATAGAATACCACCCCTTATGCATCTCAGCATCTTTCCTTCCTTCCATCGGCTTACAACTTTTCTGAAAACATATTTAGCTAAAGAGAAGCTATCCCTGGAATGTATAGCTTATCTCACTTCCCTGGACAGGCTACTTTCAAGGCCTGAGAACAGTGGAGAGCAAGAAGGCCAACAAAATCTTAAAATTCAGAAGCTTAATAAAAGCATAAATGATTTAATAACATATTTTAATACTATAGTCTATAAAATGTTCTGACAGGCCCAGCAACCCAAGCCTCAAAAACTGCAAATGTGCCTTTTGCACACCTGCAAAACTCATTGCAATCATCAAACTTTTCACCATGCTAGTAATGAATCTTTCAGAATCCTCTAGAAAATGTCAAGTGAAAGAAAAATCAAGCTCTTTGTGACTTTATAAGTTACTTATAACTTTATAAGTTTATAAGCGAACCTAATCTATTCCTATGCATTTATTAATTCAATAACTTATATCAGTTGGGCTCCTCAAATGTTTGTCGCTGGTCTCTGTTTGGTCCAAGGTCAGCCACAAGAACCCTCATTGCTGCAATCTGTCTACAGTTCCTAATTTAAGGTCTGGAGGAGCTGAGCTGTATGAGAATGATAAGACTATTCCAATGGCTGGTTTCTCAAGAAAAAGGATTTACACGATTTAAGTTAGCAATGAAAGGGGTATCTTTTGCTCATTTTCTGAAGCACATTCACACATTTTAAATGAAACCCTGTTCCTTCAATTCATTTGACTCCACTCTTAACACTGACAGCACAATTTTCAGTGTGTTGGTTCTCAGCTGCACCCAGTGAATCTCACCACAAACACAGAAGAAAGGAAGTAAGAGTGAACCTCATTTCAACTGTGGCTAAATTGCATACAGGATGTTGCCTATCAACCTAAACCTCAAAAACTGTGCAAATGTACATTTTGAACCCCTGTAAAAATCATTGCAGGGGTCAAACTTTTCACCATGTAATTATCAATAAGCAAGCAACTAATCTTCTATACATTCTGAGAGTTCAGGTTCACAGGTTGTAAAGGGGTCATAGTTCACACACACACACACACACCTTCTCTGAAAGTATGAATGGCTTTGATTTTGGAATTGCGTGTTTACACAATTGTGAAATCTTCCAGGATGCAGATAATGAATGTGCTTATAACTTCCCATGTTGGAGGTGGGAGAACAGTAAAAAAAATGTGGTTTTGATCAATTTAAGTACCCTAACAATATAGAATATTTTAGTTATATACAAACGTCTTCTAATCCGTTTTGCGATCACCGTGATTATGCAACTGCTACTACAGGTAGTTCTCAACTTACAACTGGTTGTTTAGTGACCAAAGTTACAACAGAACTAAAAAAAGTGACTTATGACCAGTCCTCACAGGTAGCAGCATCCCCGTGATCATGTGATCAAAACTCAAGATGCTTGGCAACCAGCATGTACATATGACAGTTTTGGCATGCCAGAGTCAGTAATTGCTATTTGTGACCTTCCCAGCCGGATTTTAAAGTCAGTGTGGGAAATCAGATTCACTGAAGCACCATGTGATTCACTTAACAACCAGAATAATTCACATAGTAACAGTGGGAAAAATGGTCACAATTCACTTACACTGCCTCACTTAGCAATGGACGTTCTTGTCCAAATTGCAGTCATAAGTCAAGAACTATCTGTATTGTGTCAATGACATGTTTTATTAATAATTTGTGTTTTAATTTTAGTAGCTGTTTTTTTATCTGCATCACATCTCCTACTTAATTCCATATTTGTCACAAAAAACAAACATCATCTAGAGTATAAACAAAATAAAGCCTCCATCATCCACTATAGGGAATATATAGTACTTCTTCATAAATACACTGATGATTTCCAGCACAAATTCCTGCTTCTTTGGAAGCATTATAACTAGGTATCAAGTAAAATAGAAGAACTTTCAAAATTTGCCCCCATTTAATGTGGTGTTTAAAGGCTATAATTGAAGAAGAAACAAGCAAGCTGGAGCACATAGTAAAGTAATATGAAATTCATTGCTTCTCCTGAAATCTCTTTTGCCAACAATTCTCATATTTCCTTCTTGTTTTACTGAGATTTGGTAACCACGTTATCGTAAGTCGGTGGTGGAGGAGGAGGATTTGGTTCAGCTGTGACTTCTCCACCTCCGATGACTTGGTAAGGCACATAAAGCACCGTTGGCTGTAACAGAAAAGAATAATCAATACAAAAAATACTCAGGGACACATCTGTTACTCTAGGTAGGAGGACTAGATTCTCCAGTTCTGTGTTTTTAACTGTGATGCTGGCAGTCTCACCAACAGGCTGAAATCCTTGATAGCTCAAAGTCCTGATAGAGAATTCTTTAAAACTATAAATTAACATGCAAATGGTTTAGGGCTGGGCTTCTGGGCTTTTAAGTGACTTTTCCTGATTGAATCTGCCAGCTTTATGCCCACATTCAGAGAATGTCTGCTCAGGATCTCCCACCTACCAAGAGGTGTGACAGGAAGCTCCTCCCAGCCCCCACCCCAGTCAGTGTTCTCTGTATGGAATAGATGCCCTTCTGAAATAAAGATGGTACCAACTGAGATGATCCTCTGGAAAGTGGTGAGTGGTAAGAGAAGTCAACTGGCTTCTCCTGAGGACCTTTGAGGACTGACTTTATTTTGTGCATTAGTTTTTATTGCAGTTTTATATTGCTTATATTTTATGTTGCTGTTTGGTTACTCATAAGATCCAACTTTGCAAATGAGTAAATAAGCAAATAAACAAACAAATAAACAAACAAATAAACAAATAATATTCTTGTGATTTATTCACAAAACCTATCAGATTATTAACTGAAGAAGATGCATTTCCCTCCATGGGAAGTTATTTTTTGATTTCTGAAATGGCTCCAACTGATAGTGCTGTGAATTGATACAGGTACCGATAAAGGACATTATTTGTAGCTCAGGGTTAAAATGATGGTCTCTGAGCTTGCGTGTCTTTTGGAAATGTTTTACTACCCAAATAATAAACCAGCACTGATGATGTTACTTAGTTTGAGTAATGAAACATCACCATGAAAACAACCAAGCTAGAGACCACCAAGGGCTCCAAGACAGGTATCTCTGTATGATGGTTTAACTGCTTACAGTATTTTTAGAGTTCTTCTCTTTTGTTAGATCCAATCATATTTACCCCCTTCAGTCTTTGTTCTGTTCCATTTTCTGCCTCTCCAATTAATCTAAAGCATTTCTAAAGGTTGAGAGTAGCTTTGTTATTGGTAGAAAAGGGAGCCAATTGTCGTTACTGTAGAACAGGGGTGTCAAACTCAATTTCATTGAGGGCCGCATCAGGATTGTGTTTGACCTCGGAGGGCCAGGGGCATGGCCAGGGGCGTGGTGTGGCCAGAGTGGGCGTGGCCAGGGTGCATGACAGCACTCAGCCAGCCAAAACAGGACACAGAGGTTAATTACAAAATGTGGGCTTTGCTTTGTGACATCCAGATCCAGTGAGCAAGGGGTGTGAACTGCACCGAAAATACACTTTTGTTTGGGTATGAAGAAATATCCCAACAGTCAGATGCACACTAAATATAGACTGACTTTTAGCTACACACCTTCCCAGCAAACAGCAAATTTTGAAGCTCCGGGTTAAGAGGATTCATTTTAGGATGAGTAACCAGAGTTTGCATGTTGGAGGTTCCTAAAGGAATGCTGGGAAACTCTGTATTTTAAAGAACATTTGAGGGAGGGACACAGAATAGCCCTTCTCTGCCTGAGGCTGTAGAGATCTGGCACCAATCAAAACACTTTTTGTGAAGCAACTGATCAACCCTGATGAGGTAAGCCACTAGTATATAAAAATAAGAGCCAACTCCATTCCCTTCTAGTACTGATAATGTTACCTAGTTTGTTAATGAAACATCTGCAAGAAAACCATCAAGCTCAGAGAGCATCAATGACCCCACAGTTCAACCCTGAGTATAAATAATATCTTCTAAATAAACACTTTTTGGTTAGAGGGACTCAGAGCCTGCCTTATACGAGATGGCTCCCAGTGGATTTCATGCTACATTTTGATATGATTTCTGTAAATAAGGAATGTAGAATTATAATGTTTAAGACTTTGATCCTTCATACTTCCAAAAAATACAACGCTAAGGGATAAACAAATAAAAAAGAAATTTGAAAAAAGAAAAAAGGCTCAGGAAAGAAAATGAGTGAAAGTGTAAGAAAGGAAAAGGAAAAGAAGGAAAACCAAAAAAGAATGACTTCCAACTTTCTTTGGTACAGATATAAGTAAAAAATATATCAAACTCTTACTCTAAGATTAACATTTGTCTACATTATTTCCATAATCCCATATCTAATCATCAAAGCCCCAGATCAACTTTTAATTTCAGTTTCTCACAAAAAGTCCAATAATGGTTCATATCACTTTAATCACTATTTGTTAAGGAAACCACAACAGATTTATTTAATTGTACCAAACTCTAAATAAACCAGGAATGGAAAATCCTAAACTCTCACGTAGACCCATGCTTCTCAACTTTGGCAACTTTAAGGTACATGAACTTCAATTCCCAGAATTCCCCAGGCAGCATGAAATTCGCCCATCTTAAACTTGCCAAGACTGAGAAATGCTGATCTACAGATAGGGATTTTTCCATTCGTTTTACTGGTTCTTACTTAAAGTTAGTTATAAATCTTACTGGATATCCTGAGTAGCCAATCTCACTTATTGTTCAGGGTAATAGCAAAGAAACCAGCAAATGGTCCTGTTAGGTGGAGTGCAGATATAAAGAAGAAAAGTGGACAATCTTTTTTACATTCTTTAACAATGAGAACTGCTGAAGCTATTATCAAGGTATCAAATAGTTACCTGGGCATCACTACGACAAGTTGCCTGGCAGCCGAAATGAGCCAGTGGAACAGCAATGCAAAATTCCAGCATGCTGAACAAGAGCAACACACTGGAGAGGCCACGACCGACACTCTGTATACTCTCTTCAGGAACCTGTAGACATGTGGAAAGATAGATATAATCTGCTGAGAAATTAATGTAATGGTATGTATTTTATTTTATTTAATTTAATGTGTTACACCATTAAAAGGAAACACTGGGAGGAACAACTGTATTGGGAAAAACAGAGACACTGATAGGTAAACCTCGACTTAAAACCACAATTGGGACCAGAATTTCCACTGCTAAACAAAGTGATTGTTAAGTGAGTCGTGCGTAATTTTACCTTTTCTGCCACTGTTGATAAGCATATCGCTGCAGTTAAGAGATTCATATGGTTGTTAAGTTAATTTCCCACCCCCACTGTCTTTGCTGATCAGAAGCTGGCTGGGAAAGTCGCAAAGGGGATGTTGCAACTGTCCTAAATAAATTGCTAGTAGCCAACCCCCCCCCCCATTTTAATCAGGTGACTGTGGGGACACTGCAGTGGCCATGCATGCGAGGAGTGGTCATAGCTTTGAGTGCCACTGAAACTTTGAATGGTCACTAAATGAATAGTTGTTCATTCAGTGATAGACTGCCTGTACTGTGATATGAGAAAACCGCATCAAGGAACATTATTAACATCTCTTATGTTTTGCTGAGTTGTTGAGTCTAGTCAGAGCTGAAGAATGATGAGAAATGAAAAGTCTCTATGGGAAAACAAGAAAATCCAGTTGCTTCTTGAAAAAGCACCTTCGGGATGATGGAGGAGAGAGGAGATGGATAGGAAATCTCAAGAACCAAAGTGCTAAGGGAGAAGGAGAAAGAAATGGTTAAGACAGAGGCTGGCTAGTCCAAAGAGGAAAATTGACAGGCCTCCCCACTTTCCTAAGATAGCCACTGTTGATCACCTGACATTTTCTCCAAGATAACAGGGGAAGGGGAAAAGATTTTACATACCTTGAGGCTGTTGTTGGATGGGCTCAGAATAAGAGGAGACGAAAAGACTAGTTTTATACCAGTACAGCTAATGATGACTTACATCAGGTGTAAATCTTACTCATGGGCTGGGGATAAGGTAAAGTTAACCTCATGGGAAAGTTGGCATCAACAGGGTATAGTTAAGGGCAGCAATGTGATTTAGATTCAGCCAGTCTAAGATATATTGTTTCCCCTCCTCAATAAGGATGCAGCTTGATCTATTTTCTTTACCCAACTTCTTTCCTTTGTGTTGTGTGAGCACCCAAGCCCTACTGTAAAACAACCAAATGTTTACACTGTACAGTGACAAAGTCAAAAGGTATGTCTAAAACATATTTACTTTTCTTTTTAACATCCCCCTCCCCACCAAAAAGAAAAAAACTGGAGAAGAAAGAAGAAATCTACAAAGTCCTAAGCACTTTGTACCTTGATGACCAGAAGGTTGTTTGCCCTTATTTAACAAATATATGTATATTTTAAAAATTCAAATGAAATACAACACATCTCTTTGGGACTGAGACTTATTCAAGGAAAATTTTCAAACAAAAGTCAAAGAGTCTGAGATATCCTGGCTGCGTATATAATCTCCTTCCGGATTCTGCACATGAAGCCAAAATTTAAGACCAGATTGGTTTACTTACAAGTACATTTTCAGTGAGATATGCACTGTAATATGTAATAAAAGCACGATTGAAGATCAGCTCGCATAGGTACAGGATGATACCAATTAATGCCATTACAGCACTTGTGATGTTCAGTCCTACACTAGTTTTCACCTGAAACAGCAATACACCAGAAAGAGAGAAAATACAGTTACAGTGTCACTGTGTTGCAGCATAGATTTATGCAAAGCATTAAAAAAATTGGCCCCAATTATGGTAAAAACAGTGACAAAGAAATTCTATGTGGGTGCTTAAGGACATATAACAAGTCTGTGGTGAAACTTTCTACTAAGATCATGAGTACCAATGAGCAGGAACAACACATTTTCCCACAGTGGAAATGCAAAACCCACAACTCCATATGAAGGGTTTTCTAAAACTGTCAAATTCCTTCTTTTTCTTTCTGGATGTCAGTCACCATTGAAGACCAGGTAGTTAAAAACGACAGGAAAAATGGTACAATTTTTTCATCCCTTAACACTTTGCTTAAAGAAATCCCACACTATTTATTGTAAGACGTGACATGCTCTAAGCATTCATTGTTAATGTTAAATGTTCTTTTAGCTATAAAACATTACAGAGAGTCTACCAGAGAGATGGGACTGGAGAACCCTTGGAGCCAGTAGTAAGAATACTGAAAAATTTAAAATTGCTCTTTTCAGTTCTCCCCTTTCAGGAATGTAGTATTTTACTATCAAGGTGGCTGTTTTTCTTCTTTTGAATCTATACTTTGTTCCTTTAAAAGACAAAAACATGTCTATGTTGCTATGAATACTCTTTAAATCAAAGAGAAACAGAGGAGAAGAATACAAGCTCTTTGCAGGAGGGCTACCATCAGCTCTCTTCCCTTTGATTCCCACAATGATTCTCACTCTAATTCCACACTTTTACTCCCAACATGCTGGGCTTCTTTCTAATGTTGCTTTCATGTAGCAATACTTCTGAAACTGGACCCTCTGTTGAGGAGGAGGAGGAGGAGGAGGAGGAATAATGTTCCTACTGTTGACATAGAACTTTCAATGGAAGCAGGACTTGGAAGCAAAAGTTGAGCAAAGAAGGAAGATTGGGGAGGGGGGTGCTTTTGAGTTTGCTTTTCTTTCCTAAATGTTAGTTTAAAACTGAGCAGTATCCGAAGACAATAGACAATATAAAAGGACCTGAGTGCTTACAAAGAAATAGGATAAAAGAAATTCAAATGCTAAACTTTCTCACCAAACCACGATTTGGAAGGTTCGCAGCTGATATACAAAGTGATCCAGAAGAAATAAACTATGGAAAAAGAAAAAGAAATGATTGTAGTTCACTGGAAATAAAAGGAGAAAATTATCACAAAACTCTGGCACCCATGAGAAGCTAGGGAGGTTCCAATGCAAACAGGACTTCTGTTAGCCATTACTACCATGGTGCATGACTCAACAAAAATTCACACATACTTACAAATATCCCTCCCCAAAAGGGGTAACCTCCAATTGCAGACAAGGGAAGACTGTAAAGAGGAATGAGATAACAGGAGACAGCCCCAAAGCCAATGTGGATCAGCCCAATCATGATTTGGACAGCCTATGGAAGGAAAACACACAAAATAAGACAAATTAATTCTCTGAATTTGAGGGGAAAATACAATTTGTTAGCACCCCAGGAAAGGCATCACTTTATATCCATCTTTGAAAGGTCCTTCAAAGGGATTGGAATTCTAAGCTTCCAGTGCAACCACCCAAGGCCTGGTTTCCTATGGTAAAAAATCCAAATGGGGAGAAGGGGAAGTTTGAGACACCATTGTCACTATGTAGCAGACATTTCCTCCAGATTATGATCTAGTTTGACCCTCAATGGGTCTGATTTTGTCAGGAAGAAGGTCTGTAAGAATATCAAGATAGGCCTTTAAGAGAAAAATGACACCTCTCACTAAAGACTTCTCTGCAGCAGGAACAGGGGTGGGTTCTATAATTTTTTTACTACTGGTTCTGTGGGCGTGGCTTATTTGGTGGGTGTGGCTTGGTAGTCATGTGACTGGGTGGGCATGGCTTGGTCATCATGTGACTGGGCGTGGCTTGATGGTCACGTGTCTGGGTATGGCTTGGTGGTCATGTGACTGGGTGGGCGTAGCTGGGTTGTCATGTGACTGGGTAGGCGTGGCCAGCTTGACGTCACTCATGTCAAGGGTTATGTTTAGGGTGCCTGGCCTCTCCTCGCCTCAAAGGCCTCAACGAGATACAATTTACCTGTCTCTTTATTTACTACTACTGAACATCCAAAATATACTATTTAATCCTATGTACATATGCCATATGTGTACATACATATTACATAGTATAGTGTATAGGCACACAAAAAGATACATTATTTACTATATATACTGTATGTCTATGTACACCTACACACACACACATCTCTTCTAAAACTATACATATTCAACCTCACTTACTACATTTGGAAAAACACACCCAGAGTCCACTTTCTGCCACACATTTAACTATAACTTCTACACATTTAGAACATTACACACACCTTCAGATGTTCTTCCCTAACTTGCACATCACTGTTAGAGCCAGGAGAGATCATGGATTGAGTAAAATGTGGTGAAACTCACTTAACAACGCTCTTGCTTAGCAATCAAAATTTTAGGCTCAATTCTGTTCATAAATCAAGGACTATTTCTGCCTTTCTCTGCATGGCAGCCTTCTCTTAGTAAACTCCTTCTCCTTTCTGACAATTTTCCTCTCTGTTAGAGGCACCAAAATAATCTAGTAAGGTTTCCTGCTGGAGCAGGGGGTTGGACTAGATGGCCTCTAAGGTCCCTTCCAGCCCTAGATTGCTGTCCTGTTTCAAAGAGTCTTCTGAAATCACGTCTAGTGCTAGGGTTTGTGTTCCTTCCTTCCTCTTCTTCCTTCCTTTCTTTCTCTCTCTCTCTCTTTCTCCCCCTCCCTTCCTCTTCTTTCCTTATTTCTCTCTTTCTTCTCTCCCTTCCTCTTTCTTTTTCTCTTGTTCTTTCTTTCTTTATTTTTGCTCTCTCCCTTCCTTTTTCTTTCTTTCTCTTTCTTTGTTTTTTCTGTCTCTTTTTCGTTCATTCTTTCTTTTCTCTCTTTCTCCCTTTCTTTCTTTCTTTCTTTTTCTTTCTTGTCTCTCCCTTCCTCTTTCTTTTTTGTCTTTCTTTCACTTTATTTGTCTCTTTCTCTCTCTCTCTCTCTTTCTTTCTTTCACTCTCTCTTTCCCTCCCTCCCTCCTTCAAAGTCTAGGAGACAGAGACTGGGAGGCCCAAGAGAAAATGCCTGGCTGCAGTGGCGGCGGCGGCAGCAGCGGCACCCAAAACAGGAGCTTCAGGCCATGGCAGGTGGAGGCAGGGCAGAGGTCGAAACGGGAGCTTCAGTGCCCCAAAACTTTTCCTGCGTAGCTTTTACCGCTGCCTGAAAGCATCGGTGGCGGCAGCAGCAGGGAGTCTTGGAACTCCCGGGGACTTTTCCTGCGCAGTTTTTGCTGCTGCAGGCATCAGTGGCGCGGGGTCAGCGGAGAGGTGTCCCGGAAATCCCCGTGGCCAGGCCCGTTTGCCCGCTTTCCTCCCCCACCTCCGCCTCCTTGTTTAGGGTGCTTACCTTCCACGCCTGGTCCACAGTCCGGAAGGCAAGCTGACTGTAGTTTTTGGCAGCCCCCAGCCAGCTGCAACTGCTGGAAAGCGGCTGGCAAAAAAGCCTCAGAAAAGGCTTCTTTGCCAGCTGCTTTCTCTGCAGGCCGCCAAAACATACTGGCAGAAAAAGCTGCTGCTGTTGCCGCCATGTTCTTCGCGCATGTGCATCCCACTGGACTTGCAAGGTAATGGGATGTGCGTGCGTGAAGAACATGGCGGCGATGAACATGGCAGCCGGGGCAAGCGACCGGCGACCGGGGAAATGGTTCGGGGGCATGGCCAGCTGGCCACCGTTACCAGTTCTGCGACCTTGGCCAAATTTTCGCCAACGGTTCACACAAACCGGTCCAAACTGGTAGCAACCCACCACTGAGCAAGAAGTTAACCACGGTCATAAGCACAAAGTGACTTCAACTGGTTTTGACTGGAGCCAATCCATGATCAGGTTCTTCTGGAGAAATGCCCAAAAACTACACTTCTCAGAGGAAAGGGAGGAAAAGAGATCTGGCTGAAACCATGGCTGAGCTCCATTTTCTCAGTTAAAATCCAAAGCAAAAGAATGAATATAGAGTCAGAATGTTTTGCAGCAACACAAATGGAACTACCAGGAAGAACCAAGGTTTCTGGAGTATATTCCAGAACCAGACAACAGCCAAGCCAAGTTCCAGGACTTCAACATGGGGCTCTCAAGTGTCCATAGCTCTAAAACCTTAAGGGATTCAAACAGGCACATAGCAACGCATGCGTACCCCAAGCACTTTGGATTCAGCATTGAGGAACCTCTCCAAAGGACCCTTTTGTGGGACTTGCTGAGGAGCACTGGTGGGAATTCCAAGTTGCTGAGCTCCATACTGAGGATATGGAGTTGCTCCAGATGCCTGAAGAGCAACACTGGGCAATCCAGCAGCCATTTGGATCATGTTTGCTCCATTTGAGGGGATGAAAAGTGTGGTTCCACTGGCCATTCTTGCTGGAAGTGTTGCCACAGTTAAATTACCTGCAAACAAACAAGTGAGGAAAAGTTAATAGCTTAACATCAAGGAGGCAAATTCTGGTCCTTCTCCTTAATCTCACTTTATGAGATAACATTTGCCTGCAGTAAAACTGCAAAGATTTCCAGAAGAGTTCAGGAAACAAAGTAGTAAAAACATACAACTTTCTCAGGGATAAAAAAAAACCTTCCTTTCCCACCATTCAGTCAGAACCAAAGAAGCTTCTTTGTTGAGAAGTGAAATGTTTTCAAGGAAAAAACCAAGAAAGTCCAGTTGCCTTTTGAAAATCACCTTTGGGAGAACCATGACCTGGATGACTGTGATCTCCATGGACATCAGTTGAGAAAAAATCAATCAGAATATAGAGAACAAAACATTTTTGAATGCAAAAGGTCTCTTTCTAATCTTAGCACCAGCTCGGATCCCCCAGTTAAATGGCATTTCCATTTGGGCAAGGTTTTATTCTACTTGCCCTCCTGTCCTGTTACTGGTAGATGGATCTAAAGGCATCAAGCACGGATGAGCATGTTGATCGTGATCTTCCAGAAAGGTCATACCAATTGGGACAGAACAAGTTACTGTGAAGGACACAAGAGCAGGATCTGTATCCCACCTTTACTTCACTGATGTGCGGAGGTCTTGTAGGAAGTTAGCACCCACCCCTTTCCTGGAAGAGTGAAATATTTTAGGAAATATGAAAAAGGCAGAATATTATATTTCCCTGGATGAGAAATGGAGAAGCATATTTTACAAAGCAGCTCCCACCTTCCTGCCCCCCAGCCTTTGTTAATGGGCCAGAGGCAGAAACCCAATCCTTTGTCAAAGGACATTTGCAACACAATAGCAACAGAAACTAACACAATGGGCCCCATCTAGCAACCGAAACTCACCACATGTGACCTGGGAAGCACGTATGACCATCAGCCAGCAAGGCTAGCTAAGACCCCCACCCCCTGGGAGTCTGACAACCAATCAGGATACTCTTTTGGGGCCCCAAGAAATGCAAAGCCAAGAGGAGGGAGGAATAGACTTAAAACAAAACCGATTGGATAAATTATTAGCATCTACAGAAGGGAAATTAATTTTGAAAATTTATAAATATTTACTTGAATACGATTTGGCAGAAGAATTGGTCAAAGGGCAGATGATAGCGTGGGCGAGGAACATAGGGCACAGTATACAATTAGAAGAATGGGAAAGGGCATGGGAAAACAATTACAGTATGACAAAATCGGTAGCTTATAAAGAAAATCACTATAAGATGTGGTACCGATGGTATCTGGCCCCTGCAAGGTTAGCGAAAATGTACCCAAATGTAAATCCGGTTTGTTGGAAATGTAAAAAAACACAGGGAACTTTCTACCATGCTTGGTGGCTTTGCCCAGAAATTAAGAAATATTGGAACAAAATAAAAACATGGATAGTAGAAATAACAGATTATGAAATTGAATTAGAACCCGAAGTCTTTTTATTAGGTATGATCAAAAGGAATATTAGAAACGATATAAAATATTTATTACTTCACATAATCACGGCGGCTAGACTAGTGTTAGCACAACTGTGGAAAATAGATCGTTTGCCAACCGACCAGGAGCTAATACAAAAAATCTACACATGCGCAGAAATGGACAAATTAACTTTAGAGTTAAAGGACAAGGAAGACTCAAAATATTTTATAATATGGAATAGATGGTACCAGTGGACAAATCAGAGGTGGGGGAATGGGTAAAGATGAAATCCAGAAGAAATCAACATAATTAAAAACGGCACTGTCAGATGGATAGAATAGGTAATAAGTTACTGTGTGTATGTATATCTGTATATATAATAATAGAAATTAGTCAGTAGGTGAAGTTGTGTACTGTATATGTAAATTTGTTTTTGATCAAGAGAACTTGTATATTTTAAATGTTTTTAAGATTTAATAAAGTTTTGTTTTTAAAAAGAAAAAGAAAAGAAATGCAAAGCCAGAGAGAGCATAAAAATCCGAGGATTTACTGTATCTGCCCTTTTCTGTTCAGGAACTCAAGCCATGTGATCCTGTCCACCATTAAATCATCTTTCCAAGCAGTCTCCATGTTTCCAGTGTCTTTTTCCCCACTTGGAGCAGAACTCAGAAGTATGTTTCTTCCAACAGTCTCTTATCAGAACAAATTGGACCACCAACCCCAGAAATCAGTGAAGGTGATACAGTAAAATCCCAACTGCTATCGACATCTAATAAGGCTCCGGATTTTTAAAATTCTGACCCAATAGGCGGAATTTATCCCATGGTTAGGATTTGTACAGACGTTAAAAGGAAGCTCCTTCCTTTTTGAACTGTATTAATTGGAAGTCAAAATTAAGCGAAAATCGACCCATCCACCTTCCTTCCAACGGTAAACTTGGAATGTTGAATTTTTGTAAGTTTACAGGGCGCCTTTGCGCGTATTGGGCACTTCCATCACGGCAAGACTGATTGCAAACTCTTCCCTGTCCGCTAATTCTCCCCTGAAATCCTCCCGTCTAGAAGACCTGCGGTGGCTGCGTGGCTGAGAAGACCGCGGGTGGATGGCTGCAGGGGAGAACCGGCAGGCACGGGATGGGCCACATATTCATTCCATATTATTTTTAAAACAAGTAATCAGAAACTACTCACGAGAACCGCTCAAGACGAAATACACTGGCGCCTCAGGGGAAACGAAAGCACCTTAACGGGAACAAGTGGAGGGCGGGGCTCCCCCACCTACTAAAAGGAGGGATTTACTCACCTTAATCGAGGACTCTAGAAAAAAAACATCTTTACTGACCCTTTAACTGTAGCAACAAATAACAGTTTGGGGCCAAGAACCTTCTGTTTGTTCAGAGATGAGAGGAAAATTATCCAAGTTTATAAAGTCCTGTTATTCCCAGGCTAAAACGAATGACTGAACTCAAACTCATCCCTCCGCATCTCTTTCGCTTCTCTCTTTCTCCCAAAGTACGCAAGTCCCGCGCTTGGAGGGGCTCATTTTCAACCCCTCGGAGGCTTCCCCAATCTTTGCAGGAATCGCCAGAAATAAAAATAAGAGAACATAAATTGCGATCACAGCCTCCCCATCCCCCCCGCCCCACCCCCAGCTCTTTAAGTAGCCCTCGTCCAGCGGAGGATTCTTTCTCTCTCTCTTTTCCCACCACCGGCGCTTTCTGTAGCTTTCGAGTTGCTTTTTTTAGCGCTTGAACTGGCAAAGCCGCAGCAGCGTGAAGGGGAGACCGGAGGGAGTCCATCCCAGCCTCCGATTGCGCTCCTTGCGAAACTCTCCCTGGAAAAACTTCCAAGGACCTCAGAAGCCGCTGAAACATCTGGACCAGATCGTTTTGCCCAGAAACAGATGCTAAAGAAGGCCCCTCCGCCTATTGGCAGTTATATTGGGTCAATCTATTATGTTTCCTTTTGCAGTAATTTTGCACTGAACTTTTGCTTTTTGGTTGACTCCTCCCCAGTATAGAGAGAATATTCTCTTTATAAGATAATTTATAACAGAATTCACCTTCATTGGCGAGTTCTTCACTATGTATGTTACACGGGAGCGCCCTCTAGAGTCCTGATCCTCCTATTGCTGTTTTTTATTGGCCTGTTCTTCGAACGTCTATGGGGGTGATAGGATTTGCTCCCTGTGCATAATCCTAACGGTGTATTGCAGAGGAATACACTCCCAATTGTTCCCTCTAACCTGGGTGCAAGGAGGGAGGAGGAGGAGGAGAGTTTTGAAAGAGAGCTGGAGTGACTGATTTAACTATCTTTCAACTTTCAACTTGAAGTTGAACTTTCAACTTCAAGGTGATATTGGAATAACTTGCCTGTCCATCCATTGCAAAAACCAATGGCCCATCAGGCAGATCCCTTCATGGAGTGCTGTGTCTACAGAGGTCCGGCTCTACTATTTTTTTTGACTCTAACAGAAAGACCACTGAGCAGAAACCTGGTCACAAGGAATGCCTCACAGGGTGACTTGCCTATTGGGCCTTTTCCTCCTACCCAGGCTGACAGAAAGGTCATTTTAGAGAGGGCTTGACCTATCACTAGCACAACCTCAAGAGTGGTAGAGAAAGCAGTAAAGAATTTCCTTCCTAGAGCGACCTGCCTGTCAGTCAGACAGAAACAGAGCCAATCCACAGAGCAACTGAGAAACTAAAACTGATCTCACTGGGAGGTGGCTCCCCACCAGTTCTGGGTTATGCTTTTCTGGAGTCTTGGTGGGGCTGCTCTTCTTCTGGGATCATGTCTGTTCAGCTTCACAACCCCAGGTGCCCTTGGAGGGAAGTCAGCAGCCATCCTATCAGGGAAGCAATGCAAATTGTGCATATAAAAAGGGTTGTGATAAGGGAAGATGGAAAA
The DNA here is from genome assembly GCF_029215685.1 of Pituophis catenifer annectens. Classification (NCBI taxonomy): domain Eukaryota; kingdom Metazoa; phylum Chordata; class Lepidosauria; order Squamata; family Colubridae; genus Pituophis; species Pituophis catenifer. The sequence continues at coordinate 237,784,092 of NW_027256881.1, read as the reverse complement.
CATGATTTCCACATTGAATCAGAGAAAGCCAATGGTAGCTGCCCTCAGCTATGGACTGGAAATGAGAGGGAGGCTGTATCATAATAATAAAATACATTCATCATAAATCATAAGATACAACATTCAGTGATAATGCTAATAGCCTTTATTGTCATTGTACATCATGTATACAATGAAATTGGTTTAACCTCTACTGGTGTAATCCATAACAAAAATACAAGACAACATGAATAGTATAGAGAATAATCCTTATACAAGTAATTGGGGGAAAACTAGTCATATATTCCCATATGTACATGGAGTGATTGTGATTACGTTTAGGAATCTGACAGCCCATGGGTAGAAGCTATTTTTAAACCTGTTTGTCCGGCTAGCTATACTTCTGTGTCTGCTGCCCGATGGTAAAAGTGAAAAGAGACACTGGCCAGGGTGTGAATCATCCCTAAGTATCTTCCTTACTCTGCTGAAACAGCGAGACCTGGCAAAGTCATCCAGTGGTGTTAGGGGGCAATCAATGGTTTCTTGGGCCAAATTAATCACTCTGTAGTGCTTTCCTGTCAGAAGCTGTTAAACCAGTGTACCATACTGTTATACAGTATGTGAGGACACTTTCTATCATGGACCAATAGAAAGAAGTCATCAGCCGTTGTTCCACCTGATTTTTCCATAGGATTCTAAGAAAATGAAGTCTGTTGAGTGTCAGCCCACATTGTCGGGGCTGTCATTCCGATGGGAACAGAGGTAGACAGAGTATGCAGCCCACATTCCTGCCCAGATATCTTGCCTTGCCGTCACTTGCCTCCTCCTGCATACAGACGGTGGAATCCTCTTCCTTCAGCCGTTCACAGGGCCTCCAGCTGAGTGCGGATAGGACTGCACTTGCATGGATGAGGTTAGCCAGCATTAATGGAGGCTTACCAAACCTATCCCGATCGGAACGGGATATCCCAGTGAACCAGGACTAATTGCACTGAATTACTGGCCGGAGGAAGGCAGCTGGAGCCCTCCAATCAGCACAGGGCTTTGGGGTGGATTCTGGGGGAGGAGTAACGGGGTGAGGCGCCCTAGGTTTAAAATGGGAAGGGAAAGCACGATAAGGTTACAGCTGACAATATTTCACTGTAATTGCACTGGGTGATTGTCGGAGCGTGCCGAATTTAGGAAGATAAAACCTTAGAACATCACCCACCCTGTTGTCTGCGATTTATTTTCTTATCCTGATACGGAACCTGACATTGAGCCTTACTAACCACCAGGGATGTGTTCTTTTTCCAGGTGAGGTCTTCACTAATGAGCACTCCCAAGTATTTAAAAGAGGAAACCCTCTCCACATGCCCCACCCCCACCCCCCTTGATATACAGTGAGTCAGGTTCCTCTCTGTGCTTCCGGAAATCCAGCACCATCTCCTTTGTCTTGAACGCCATGTGGATAACTTCTGGACTTCTTCCCTGTATGCTGATTCATCCCCTCCAGTTAAGAGTCCCAGCACCGCTGTGTCTTCTGCAAACTTTATTATGACGTTGGATGGATTCGAGGATATGCAGTCGTGTATACAGCGAGTACAGTCAGGGGCTGAGCACACAGACTTGAGGGGTGCCTGTGATGAGCTTCAGGGTGGAAGATGTAAAGGATCCAACTCTTACTGTTTTTATAGTCATAGAATACTAAATAAGCAACCAACAAATCCTACTAGGATACTAAATAAAACAATGTAATTAATATAAGTAATATAAGATACAAGCAACAGTTAGTCATAAAAATATAAAATACCGTGTTTCCCTAGCCTGAGCTTTCTGAGTTGGCCAGGAAGAACATGCTTTGTTTTGCTTTTTTTTTTTGACATTTTTAATAATATGTGTCCATTTTAAGTCTTGAGATACTATAGAACCTAGGAAATAGAAGGTTTCTACTGTTGATACTATGTTGTCTAGTATTGTTAAGAGGTGATAGGAGGACTTCTTCTAAAATCTGCTATCATTTCTACAATTATGAGTGTGTTCAGTTCAAAATTGTTCCGGAGGCACCACAAGGCTAGTTGTTCAACTTCTCATCTGTATGCAGATTCATCAAAGAAAAGAAGTAAGAGTGACATCATTTCAACTGAGCTACATTATATGCAGGATACTGCCTATTAACTCAAACCTCAAAAACTGTGCTAATGTACATTTTGTACACCTATAGAATCATTGCAGGAATCAAACTTTTCACCGTGTAATTATGGACAAGGAAGCAATGAATCTTCTCTACATTCCTGAGTCAGTCATGCTGGCTCAGGAACTCTGAGAGTTGAAGTTCACCGGTCATAAATGGCCATAATTGCCCACACCCCCCAGTATACCCTCCCTAAAAGTAGGAATGGCTTTGATTTTGGAATTGCATGTTTACACAATTGTGAAATCTTCCAGGATGCAGATAATGAATGTGCTTGTCACTTCCCCTGTTGGAGGTGGGAGAACAGAAAAAAAAATGTGGCTTTTTTACCCTAACAATATGGAATATTTTAGTTATATACAAACTTCTTCTAATCTGTTTTGTGATCACAGTGATTATATAAATGCTAGTACAGGTAGTTCTCAAGTTACAACTTGTCATTTAGTGACCATTCAAAGTTACAACAGAACTGAAAAAAGTGACTTGTAACCAGTCCTCACAGGTAGCAGCATCTCCATGGTCATGGGATCAAAACTCAAGATGCTTGGCAACCAGCATGAATGTATGACAGTTCTGGCATGCCAGTAATTGCTTTTTGTGGTCTTTTCAGATGGATTTAAAAGTCAGTGTAGGAAATCAGATTCAGTTAAGCACCATGTGAGTCACTTAACAACCAGAATAATTCACTTAATAACAGTGGCAAAAATGGCACAATTCACTTACCCTGCCTCACTTACCCTGTTTCCCCCAAAATAAGTCAGCAGCCATCCTATCAGGGAAGCAATGCAAATTGTGCATATAACAAGGGCTGTGATAAGGGAAGTTGGAAAACATGATTTCCACATTGAATCAGAGAAAGCCAATGGTAACTGCCCTCAGTTATGGCCTGGAAATGAGAGGGAGGCTCTATCACGCAGATGAGTCCTTAAAGAATGGCTTCAAGAAGTTAAGATATAAGTTATTACCTCTATCCCTATTCATCCACATTGAGAAACCAACATCAATCATAAAGAAATTGTTATCTACAGAGGATCTTTTAGACAACATAAACACACCCCAGAAGTGGTCTTGAATCTGTCTGCCTTAATTTAAATCTGGGAAAGTTGAGCTCAAAAAGAATGATAATAAATCTGCCCCCAGGGGTTGATTTGTCCAAAGGAAGGGGGGGCAACTCCAGTTGGATTAGGCATCTATTGATCTTTATATGGCTTAGTTAGCAATGAAAGGGATATCATCAGTGGTGGGATTCAAATATTTTACTACTGGTTCTATGGGTGTGGCTTGGTCGGTGAGGCATGGCTTGGTGTGCATGGCTTAGTGGGCATGACAGGGGAAGGTTCCTGCAAAATCCCCATTCCCATCCTACTCCAGGAAAGGTTACTGCAAAATCCCCATTTCTTCCCAATCAGCTGGGACTAGGGAGGCAGAGAATAGATGGGGGCGAGGTCAGTCAGAGGTGGTATTTACTGGTTCTCTGAACTACTTAAAGGTTCTGCTACCGGTTCTCCAGAACTGGTCAGAACCTGCTGAATACCATCTCTGGATATCATATTCAGAAGCGCCCTATTAATCTTACACAGGTTACAGAGTGGAACCTGAACCCTGAATCTAATGAAATCCTGTTCCTCCCATTCATTTGACTCCACTCCAAAACATCTATAAGCATACTTCTCAATGTTTGTTCTCAGCTCCACCCGCTGAATCTACCCACAAAAGCATAAGAAAGGAAGTAGGGTGACATCAATTAAAGCTGTGGCTAGATTCTGGATGCATTTGTTGATTTTTTTTTCCTTACTAAGTTTATTTCTGAGCTGCAATTAAAATGAAAACAAGCAGTTGCATGAATTAATTTCTTTATTTTTCACCCAAGAGCAGCTGCAGCAAGGTAGGCAGTGTTAGGTAGGCAGTTGTAAAGCCCCCCCTCCATCCAACACAGGTTTTATATTATATTATAATCAGCCCCTCTTATAGAATACCACCTTCCTTCCTTCCGTCGGCTTACAACTTTTCTGAAAACATATTTAGCTAAAGAGAAGCTATCCCTGGAATGTATAGCTTATCTCACTTCCCTGGACAGGCTACTTTCAAGGCCCGAGAACAGTGGAGAGCAAGAAGGCCAACAAAATCTTAAAATTCAAAAGCTTAATAAAAGCATAAATGCTTTAATAACATATTTTAATACTATAGTCTATAAAATGTTCTGACAGGCCCAGCAACCCAAGCCTCAAAAACTGCAAATGTGCCTTTTGCACACCTGCAAAACTCATTGCAATCATCAAACTTTTCACCATGCTAGTAATGAATCTTTCAGAATCTTCTAGAAAATGTCAAGTGAAAGAAAAATCAAGCTCTTTGTGACTTTATAAATTAATCCGTGTAAGTGAACCTAATCTATTCCTATGCATTTATTAATTCAATAACTTATATCAGTTGGGCTCCTCAAATGTTTCTGTCGCTGGTCTCTGTTTGGTCCAAGGTCAGCCACAAGAACCCCCATTGCTGCAATCTGTCTACAGTTCCTAATTTAAGGTCTGGAGGAGCTGAGCTGTATGAGAATGATAAGACTATTCCAATGGCTGGTTTCTCAAGGAAAAGGATTTACACGACTTAAGTTAGCAATGAAAGGGGTATCTTTTGCTCATTTTCTGAAGCACATTCGCACATTTTAAATGAAACCCTGTTCCTTCAATTCATTTGACTCCACTCGTAACACTGACAGCACAATTTTCAGTGTGTTGGTTCTCAGCTGCACCCAGTGAATCTCACCACAAACACAAAAGAAAGGAAGTAAGAGTGACCTCATTTCAGCTGTGGCTAAATTGCATACAGGATGTTGCCTATCAACCTAAACCTCAAAAACTGTGCAAATGTACATTTTGAACCCCTGTAAAAATCATTGCAGGGGGTCAAACTTTTCACCGTGTAATTATCGATTGTTGCGATTATCTGGTGGGCTCCTCATGAGGGGTCCAGATTAGAAAAGACACAGACACCAGTGTTTCTCGGGATGAGAGAGCCTCGAGCTGACTCCAGACCTCTCTTTTATTAAACAAGGGTATGGGGCGTATCAGAAGACATGATTACAGCTATAAATTCTCATATTACATTCATGATTAAAAGGAAAGCATTCAGTTACTACATATTTACCCCATATATGGGCATAAGTTTCATATCCTACAATCCCTACAGTAAATCACATGATTTCTAGGAAAGCAATACCTAAAGCAAAACAAAACTTAAACAGTCTAATGATTCATGATCTCCAAATTATCTCGGTGCCAGGCTCTGCATATGTGTTCCAACCAATCAGTCTGATCTACACATACACCATGGCTACCTCATTCCCACAATCGATAAGCAAGCAACTAATCTTCTATACATTCTGAGAGTTCAGGTTCACAGGTTGTAAAGGGGTCATAGTTCACACACACACACACACACACCTTCTCTGAAAGTATGAATGGCTTTGATTTTGGAATTGCATGTTTATACAATTGTGAAATCTTCCAGGATGCAGATAATGAATGTGCTTATAACTCCCCGTGTTGGAGGTGGGAGAACAGTAAAAAAATGTGGTTTTGATCAATTTAAGTACCCTAACAATATAGAATATTTTTGTTATATACAAACGTCTTCTAATCCGTTTTGCGATCACCATGATTATGCAACTGCTACTACAGGTAGTTCTCAACTTACAACTGGTTGTTTAGTGACCAAAGTTACAACAGAACTAAAAAAAGTGACTTATGACCAGTCCTCACAGGTAGCAGCATCCCCGTGATCATGTGATCAAAACTCAAGATGCTTGGCAACCAGCATGTACATATGACAGTTTTGGCATGCCAGAGTCAGTAATTGCTATTTGTGACCTTCCCAGCCGGATTTTAAAGTCAGTGTGGGAAATCAGATTCACTGAAGCACCATGTGATTCACTTAACAACCAAAATAATTCACATAACAACAGTGGCAAAAATGGTCACAATTCACTTACACTGCCTCACTTAGCAATGGACATTCTTGTCCAAATTGCAGTCATAAGTCAAGAACTATCTGTATTGTGTCTATGACATGTTTTATTAATAATTTGTGTTTTAATTTTAGTAGCTGTTTTTTTATCTGCATCACATCTCCTACTTAATTCCATATTTGTCACAAAAAACAAACATCATCTAGAGTATAAACAAAATAAACAGCCTCCATCATCCACTATAGGGAATATATAGTACTTCTTCATAAATACACTGATGATTTCCAGCACAAATTCTTGTTTCTTTGGAAGCATTATAACTAGGTATCAAGTAAAATAGAAGAACTTTCAAAATTTGCCCCCATTTAATGTGGTGTTTAAAGGCTATAATTGAAGAAGAAACAAGCAAGCTGGAGCACATAGTAAAGTAATATAAAATTCATTGCAAAACAAGCAAGCTGGAGCACAAAGTAAAGTAATATGAAATTCATTGCTTCTCCTGAAATCTCTTTTGCCAACAATTCTCATATTTCCTTCTTGTTTTACTGAGATTTGGTAACCATGTTATCGTAAGTCGGTGGTGGAGGAGGAGGATTTGGTTCAGCTGTGACTTCTCCACCTCCGATGACTTGGTAAGGCACAAAAAGCACCGTTGGCTGTAACAGAAAAGAATAATCAATACAAAAAATACTCAGGGACGCATCTGTTACTCTAGGTGGGAGGAATAGATTCTCCAGTTGTGTGTTTTTAACTGTGATGCTGGCAGTCTCACCAACAGGCTAAAATCCTTGATAGCTCAAAGTCCTGATAGAGAATTCTTTAAAACTATAAATTAACATGCAAATGGTTTAGGGCTTTTAAGTGACTTTTCCTGATTGAATCTGCCAGCTTTATGCCCACATTCAGAGACTGTCTCCTCAGGATCTCCCACCTACCAAGAGGAGTGACAGGAAGCTCCTCCCAGCCCCCACCCCAGTCAGTGTTCCCTGTATGGAATAGATGCCCTTCTGAAATAAAGATGGAACCAACTGAGATGATCCTCTGGAAAGTGGTGAGTGGTAAGAGAAGTCAACTGGCTTCTCCTGAGGACCTTTGAGGACTGACTTTATTTTGTGCATTAGTTTTTATTGCAGTTTTATATTGCTTATATTTTATGTTGCTGTTTGGTTACTCATAAGATCCAACTTTGCAAATAAGCAAATAAGCAAATAAACAAACACATAAACAAATAATATTCTTGTGATTTATTCACAAAACCTATCAGATTATTAACTGAAGAAGATGCATTTCCCTCCATGGGAAGTTATTTTTTGATTTCTGAAATGGCTCCAACTGATAGTGCTGTGAATTGATACAGGTACTGATAAAGGACAATATTTGTAGCTCACGGTTAAAATGATGGTCTCTGAGCTTGTGTGTCTTTTGCAAATGTTTTACTACCCAAATAATAAACCAGCACTGATGATGTTACTTACTTTGAGTAATGAAACATCACCACGAAAACAACCAAGCTAGAGACCACCAAGGGCCCCAAGACAGTATCTCTGTATGATGGTTTAGCTGCTTACAGTATTTTTAGAGTTCTTCTCTTTTGTTAGATCCAATTATATTTACCCTCTTCAATCTTTGTTCTGTCCCATTTTCTGCCTCTCCAATTAATCTAAAGCATTTCTGAAAGGTTGAGAGTAGCTTTGTTATTGGTAGAAAAGGGAGCCAATTGTCGTTACTGTAGAACAGGGGTGTCAAACTCAATTTCATTGAGGGCCGCATCAGGGTTGTGTTTGACCTCGGAGGGCCAGGGGCATGGCCGGGGGCGTGGTGTGGCCAGGGTGGGCGTGGCCAGGGTGCATGACAGCACTCAGCCAGCCAAAACAGGGCACAGAGGTTAATTACAAAATGTGGGCTTTGCTTTGTGACATCCAGATCCAGTGAGCAAGGGGTGTGAACTGCACCGAAAATACACTTTTGTTTGGGTATGAAGAAATATCCCTACAGTCAGATGCACACTAAATATAGACTGACTTTTAGCTACACACCTTCCCAGCAAACAGCAAATTTTGAAGCTCCGGGTTAAGAGGATTCATTTTAGGATGAGTAACCACAGTTTGCATGTTGGAGGTTCCTAAAGGAATGCTGGGAAACTCTGTATTTTAAAAAACATTTGAGGGAGGGACACAGAATAGCCCTTCTCTGCCTGAGGCTGTAGAGATCTGGCACCAATCAAAACACTTTTTGTGAAGCAACTGATCAACCCTGATGAGGTAAGCCACTAGTATATAAAAATAAGAGCAAACTCCATTCCCTTCTAGTACTGATAATGTTACCTAGTTTGTTAATGAAATATCTGCAAGAAAACCATCAAGCTCAGAGAGCACCAATGACCCCACAGTTCAACCCTGAGTATAAATAATATCTTCTATCGATAAACACTTTTTGGTTAGAGGGACTCAGTGCCTGCCTTATACGAGATGGCTCCCAGTGGATTTCATGCTACATTTTGATATGATTTCTGTAAATAAGGAATGTAGAATTATAATGGCTTTGATCCTTCATACTTCCAAAAAATACAAAGCTAAGGGATAAACAAATAAAAAAGAAATTTGAAAAAAGAAAAAAGGCTCAGGAAAGAAAATGAGTGAAAGTGTAAGAAAGGAAAAGGAAAAGAAGGAAAACCAAAAAAGAATGACTTCCAACTTTCTTTGGTACAGATATAAGTAAAAAATATATCAAACTCTTACTCTAAGATTAACATTTGTCTACATTATTTCCATAATCCCATATCTAATCATCAAAGCCCCAGATCAACTTTTAATTTCAGTTTCTCACAAAAAGTCCAATAATGGTTCATATCACTTTAATCACTATTTGTTAAGGAAACCACAACAGATTTATTTAATTGTACCAAACTCTAAATAAACCAGGAATGGAAAATCCTAAACTCTCACGTAGACCCATGCTTCTCAACTTTGGCAACTTTAAAATGCATGGACTTCAATTCCCAGAATTCCCCAGGCAGCATGAAGTTCGCCCATCTTAAACTTGCCAAGACTGAGAAATGCTGATCTACAGATAGGGATTTTTCCATTCGTTTTACTGGTTCTTACTTAAAGTTAGTTATAACTCTTACTGGGTATCCTGAGTAACCAATCTCACTTATTGGTCAGGGTAATAGCAAAGAAACCAGCAAATGGTCCTGTTAGGTGGAGTGCAGATATAAAGAAGAAAAGTGGACAATCTTTTTTACATTCTTTAACAATGAGAACTGCTGAAGCTATTATCAAGGTATCAAATAGTTACCTGGGCATCACTACGACAAGTTGCCTGGCAGCCGAAATGAGCCAGTGGAACAGTAATGCAAAATTCCAGCAGGCTGAACAAGAGCAACACACTGGAGAGGCCATAACCGACACTCTGTATACTCTCTTCAGGATCCTGTAGACATGTGGAAAGATAGATATAATCTGCTGAGAAATTAATGTAATGATATGTATTTTATTTTATTTTATTTTATGTGCTACACCATTAAAAGGAAACACTGGGAGGAACAACTGTATTGGGAAAAACAAAGACACTGATAGGTAAACCTCGACTTAAAACCACAATTGGGACCAGAATTTCCACTGCTAAACAAAGTGATTGTTAAGTGAGTCGTGCGTAATTTTACCTTTTCTGCCACTGTTGATAAGCAAATCGCTGCAGTTAAGAGATTCATATGGTTGTTAAGTTAATTTCCCACCCCCACTGTCTTTGCTGATCAGAAGCTGGCTGGGAAAGTCGCAAAGGGGATGTTGCAACTGTCCTAAATAAATTGCTAGTAGCCAACCCCCCCCCCCCCATTTTAATCAGGTGACTGTGGGGACACTGCAGTGGCCATGCATGCAAGGAGTGGTCATAGCTTTGAGTGCCACTGAAACTTTGAATGGTCACTAAATGAATAGTTGTTCATTCAGTGATAGACTGCCTGTACAGCCTCTGTGATACGAGAAAACCGCATCAGGGAACATTATTAACATCTCTTATGTTTTGCTGAGTTGTTGAGTCTAGTCAGAGCTGAAGAAGCTTCTTGGATGAGAAATGAAAAGTCTCTACGGGAAAACAAGAAAGTCCAGTTGCCTCTTGAAAAAGCACCTTCGGGATGATGTAGGAGAGAGGAGATGGATAGGAAACCTCAAGAACCAAAGTGCTAAGGGAGAAGGAGAAAGAAATGGTTAAGACAGAGGCTGGTTAGTCCAAAGAGGAAAATTGACAGGCCTCCCCACTGTCTTAAGATATCCACTCTTGATCACCTGACATTTTCTCCAAGATAACAGGGGAAGGGGAAAAGATTTTACATACCTTGAGGCTGTTGTTGGATGGGCTCAGAATAAGAGGAGAGGAAAAGACTAGTTTTATACCAGTACAGCTAATGATGACTTACATCAGGTGTAAATCTTACTCATGGGCTGGGGATAATCTCATGGGAAAATTGGCATCAACAGTGTATAGTTAAGGGCAGCAATGTGATTTAGATTCAGCCAGTCTAAGATATATTGTTTCCCCTCCTCAATAAGGATGCAGCTTGATCTATTTTATTTACCCAACTTCTTTCCAATCATCTGTCAGACTGGAAAGGAGAAAAGCCCTGGATGTGATACTTTTATGATTTAACACTTATAAGAAAGCAAAGGACAGCACTTTACAAAAAATACTAAAAATTCAAGCCATTGATCCTAGGTATCAGTGTGGTTCTAAACTGTCCACATTTCAAAACTTATCTAAATTTCAGTTTTCTAAAACTGGGTGGAAAATGCAAAGAAGGGATGAGGAGGTGGGGGTGGCAGGAAAACCTGGTATCGATTTCAACATGTGCAGCTGTATTCTATGCTATATAGAATTCTCAAGCATTCCTTTGTGTTGTGTGAGCACTCAAGCCCTACTGTAAAACAACCAAGTGTTTACACTGTACAGTGATAAAGTCAAAAGGTATGTCTAAAACATATTTCCTTTTTTATTTTTTTATCATTTTTTTTCATTAAAAGCAAACTTTATTAAACATAAAAAGATAAAATACCATATCGAGTATATACAGAATACATTTATATTAATCCGAACAGCATTACTTACTCACAACAAAAAATAGAAAAACAAAAGAAAACAAAACAAAAAATAAAATTAAAAAAATGTAGAAAGTGACTTTGTCACTTTATCACATCATTTATCTTGTTGAGGGTACCTGTTTGTTAATTTTATTGTCTTACAAAATTTTACATTTACTCTCCTTTCTTTTGAATTATCCAATCGTATCATCTATTCCACGCCGTGTAGTATTTTGAGTCTACCTTATCTTTTAACTCAAATGTTAATTTATCCATTTCTGCACAATTGTAAGATTTTTGGATTATTAGTTGATCTGTTGGCAATTGATCCGTTTTCCAATATTGAGCTAGTGCCAATCTGGCTGCCATAATTATATGTAATATTAAATATTTTGTTTCTTTCCTATGGTTTTCTTTGATCGTGCCTAATAGAAAAATTTCTGGTTTAAACTCTATTTCCTCTGCTGTTATTTCTGTTAGCCAAGTATTTATTTTTTCCCAGTATTTCCTAATTTTTGTGCAAAGCCACCAGACATGAAAGAAAGTGTCCTGTGCCTGTTTGCATTTCCAGCAAGTTGGGTTTAAATTCAGATACATCTTCGCTAATCTCTAAGGGGCCAGATACCATCTATACCACATTTTATACTGATTCTCTTTATAAACTGCTGATTTTGTCATGGTATAATTAGTTTCCCACACTCTTTCCCAGTCCTCTAATTGTATGTTATGTCCAATATTTCTTGCCCATGCTATCATTTGTCCTTTTACTAATTCTTCTGCTAAGTCGAATTCCAATAAGTATTTATAAATTTTTGAAATTAATTTTTCTTCCTTGGCTTCTAAAAGTTTATCTAATCGGTTCGGTTTTAGTTCAATTCCTCCTTCCTCTTGATCCTTTTTGTATCTTGTTTTTATCTGTAAGTAGGGCCACCAGTCTATCTGTATTCCTTGTTCTCAAAGTTGTTCTTGTGTTTTTAGTATTCCCTGGGAGTCCAATATTTCATTATATCTTATCATTTTTTGTATTGCTAGTGTGTTGGGGTGTATTGTCACCTCCATTGTGGATAACCATCCAGGAACTTTCATGTAATGTTTGTTTTTGATTTCTCGCCATGTACAAATCAATGAGTCTTTTAGTATATGATTACTAAAATATTTATATGTTTTGTTCCCGGTGTTCCATAAGAAGGCGTGCCACCCCATCAACAAATCATGTCCTTCTAATTTTAATAGTCTTTGATTTTTCAAGCTCACCCATTATCTAATCCATGTCAGACTTATTGCTTTATAGCAGTGGTCCCCAACCCCCGGTCCGCGGACCGGTGCCGGGCCGTGGAGTACCTGGCACCGGGCCGCGCAGCGGCCGGGGGACATGAACGCTGCAGCGCAAAGGCTCCTGGGCCGTGCGCAATGGGCCGTGCGCAAAAGCTCCTGGGCCGTGCCCCCACCCCTGCGCGCGCTCAGCGGGCCGCGGCGATAAAAAGGTTGGGGACCACTGCTTTATAGTATGTTTCCCATGCTGGCAATCCAAATCCACCTCTGGTTCTATCGTCTTGCAAAATACTTAATCTGATTCTTGGTTTTTTCCCTTCCCACACAAGTTTGGTAGTTATTTTATTCAAATTATTGAAAAAAATTTTATCCAATTTTACCGGGATTGATTGAAATAAATAAAGGAATCTTGGCAGTACATTCGTCTTTATCGCTGCTATTCTCCCTAATAGTGATAATTTCAATTTCCCCCATTTTTCTAAATCTTCTTTTATTTGTTGGACTAAAGTTCCATAATTGTTCTTCTTTATGGTTGCACATCTAGCTGTCAAATTTATACCTAAATATGTCACCTTTTTTACTACCTGTATTCCTAATTCATTAACTAATTCTTCTATTTGTTTCCCTGTTATATTTTTCATTAACATTTTAGTCTTATCTTTATTAATTTTTAAACCTGCTACTTTTCCAAATTCCTCTATCTCTTTTATTAATATTGGTCCCGTTTTTAATGGTTCTTCTAAGAAGAATACAAGGTCATCCGCAAATGCTTGGACCTTGTATTCTTCTCATTTTACATTTAGTCCTTTTATTTTTTTATTTGATCTAATTCTTATAAGTAAATTTTCCAATGTTAAAATAAAAAGTAAAGGTGAAAGTGGACATCCCTGTCATACTCCTTTATTTATTTCAAAGAATTTAGTAGAGTCTCCATTTACTAGTATACTTGCTTTTTGTTTCGTATATATAGAGGCTATCATTTTTTCAAATCTCTCCCCAAATTTCATGTTTTTTATTTGCTGAATCATAAATTGTCAATTGACCTGATCGAAAGCTTTTTGTGCATCCAGAAACACCAGTGCTACCTGCCTCTCTGGATGCACCTCATAATATTCTAATACATTAATTACTGTTCTTATATTGTTTTTTATTTGTCTTGTTCGTAAAAACCCGTTTTGATCTGAGTGTATTCTATAATTCAATAATTTTTTCATCCTATTTGGCATTATATTCATAAAAATTTTGTAATCAGTGTTTAATAAAGAGATCGATCTATAATTTTTTATTTGTGTTATATCTGCTCCTTCCTTCGGTATCAGTGAAATGTATGCTTTCCTCCATGAGTCTGGTAGCTTTGCCTCTGTCAATGCCTCTGTTGCAATATTTTCAGGATCAGACTCAATAATAATAATAAGAGTTAAAGGTTTAAATATATTTCTCTTTAATTATAACAGGCATTCTATATTCACTGAATATTCACAGATAGAAGCCAAGAAAATGGTGAAGGTGGCTCCTTATATATACAAAGGGTGGAGCCAAGAGTGGGAGTGGTGAATTATGAATACATTAAGAATCAAAGAATAAGTTAACCCCTGACATCCCATTTATACACTATTTACACATTAGGGAATAAGGCATTTACATCTGACAAATCCCCCTCTAAATGCCGATTCGCTATACAACACCAATTACATTCAGATTCAGGACAATATAAGACATACAATTTAGAAGTTAAATATTTGTGCTGTTTAGAAGGTAAAGGCTTCGTCAATATGTCAGCTAATTGTTCAGAAGTATCACAATGTACTGCTTTGATAAATCCATCTTGAGACAATTGTCTCACATGCTTAAATTTTATATCTATATGCCTGGACCTTTGTCCAATGGCATCGGATCTAGATATTTCAATGGCTGCTTTATTGTCTTCATGCATAACAAAAGGCAAAGCAGGTTTTTTCCAAACATCTGAAATTAAATCATTAAACCATACAAGGTTATTTGCAGCTTTGGATAAACAAACATATTCTGCTTCTGTGGTTGAAGTGGCTACTAGCTCTTGTTTACCAGTGTACCAGTAAACTGGACAGTCATTTAAAAGAAAAATATAACCAGAAGTACTTTTTCTGCATGATATGTCTCCAGCCCAATCCGCATCTGCGTAACATGTAAGCTTTGGTTCTTTATTGTCATTAGGTTCTAATACTAAGCAAAAATCTAATGTACTTTTCAGATATCTTAAAATTCTTTTGACAGCTTCCCAGTGATACATTGTTGGTTTGCTGACGTGTCTTGATAATAAATTGAGTGGTAATGCGATATCTGGCCTAGTCCAATTAGATATATAAAGAAGTGAACCTATTATTGATCTATAAAATGTGTTATCCTTGAATTCAGGAGAAGATTCATCAGTATTTCTAAGGAAATCAGTTTGCATAGGAGTGTCACAGGGTTTGGCATTGTTTAAATTGCATTTGTTTAGAAGTTCAATAATCTTATCCCTCTGAGTAAGTTTGAATCCCCTTCTAGTTTTATTAATTTGTACACCAAGGTATTTGTTTACTTTACCTAGAGATTTCAATGAGAAATGTTCATTTAGCTTATTTACAAAGGTTTCTCTTCTCTCTTTGTGTTTTCCTATATATAAAATATCATCTACATAAATCAATACAAATTCAATGTAATCATCACCCTTTTTGACAAAGAAACAGTTATCAGCGGTGGTAGCGTTGAAATCCATGGTCTTAAGTACTTTTACCAAGCAATCGTACCATCTTTTACCAGATTGCTTTAATCCGTATAAACTCTTGTTCAATAGCCAAATTTCATTTTTATTAGTGTATTGACTGTGAGGTGCTCTTACATATATTTCCTTATCTAGTTTTGCGTGTAGATACGCAGTCTGTATGTCATATTGAAATACATCAAGATTGAGTGCAGATGCTACTACTAGAGCTGTTTTGACACTCTCTGTTCTTACTGTGGGGGAGTACGTGTCAGTATAGTCCTCCGGATATTTTTGTGCATAACCTTGTGCAACTAATCTAGCTTTGTATAGAGTATTGCCTCCTTCTAGGTTCTTAATTTTATAAATCCACCTGGTACCAATAATTGTTTTATCTTTAGGTGCAATTGCAGGTGTAAATACATTTAATCCTTGCAAACTTTCCATCTCCTTTTTCATAGCTAGTTCCCATTTTTCTTTTTCTTCACGAGGGAGTTTTAATACTTCCTCATATGTATTAGGTGTTATTTGTTCACCATCCATATGCATTATGTAATCTCTGTATTTATTTGGTATTTGATTTCTGTTGTTTCTAATGGCTCTTTCAGGTTTGCTATGGTTGTCATGCAAATATCTTGCTTCTTTTTTTGTTAGTGTGTCTGTCTTTATTTTGTGTTGACTATTTGTCCAAGTTTTGGTTTTGTTTTTATATTTGTTGATATTTTGATTTTCTATGGTCCCTTCCTCACGAGATTTTGTATCTTTGCATTTATTTGGAAATATTTCATTAAGATGTAATTTAGACCAGTTGGCCTGTTCATGGAACACAGCTGTTCTGGAAACTATAAATTTGTTATTATTATCAATGAATCTGTACCCTTTGGTGCCAGTTTCATATCCCATAAATCTTAGTCTTCTGGATACGTTTTCTCCCTTTCTTCTCAACTGTTTAGGTATGTGTACGTCTGCAGTGACTCCAAATATGTGCATGTGTGCTAATTTTGGTTTCCTATTATACATCACTTCATATGGTGTCTTATTCACAATACTGGACCAGGTTCTATTTTGAGTGTAATTTGAATAATGTAAGGCTTCTGACCAAAATTGTTTGCTTAAGCCAGCATCCTCTAATGTGCACCTAATCATGGTTTGTAATGTGGAATTTTTTCTCTCTGCAATCCCGTTCTGGAACGCAGAAAATGGACTAGACGTGTAATGTAGCATTCCTCTATCCTTTAACCATTGGGAGAATTCTTTAGACATGAATTCACATCCCCTATCTGTCATAATTTGTTTTATTCTAATATTATGTTGTGTTTCTATGCGTTTGTAAAATTCCTTAAATTTTTGAAAGGTTTCATCCTTGTGTTTTAATGTGTAAACAAAACCATAGCGACTGTAATCGTCTACTATTGTTAGGAAGTAACGTTTTCTATAAGTGATTGATGGAGTTAAAGGGCCAACTAGGTCCATGTGTACTAAGTCAAAAATTTTGTTAGTTGATCTGGTGGATTTTCTTGGCCTGGGACTAGTTTTTAGTTTTGTAGATTTACATACTGAGCATTCCAAATAGTTTTCACAATTTTTTATTTTGACACCTTCTGCGTGTTCAGTCATTTTTTGAACTACAGGAAAACTTGCATGTCCTAACTTCCTATGTAAGATGTGAGCACACTCATCATGAATTGGTTTACCTATTTTTGGTTTCTTTTCATTGTGTGTATCTGCGTGATCATGAGATATTTTACATTCATCATTGTCACTGTTACTAATATTTTCATCATTTGCCTCAATACAATCTTCCATATTTGAATCAATGTTATGTAACCACCTTTCTTTTGTTACCAGATAGGGTAGGCCTCCTTTAATCATCACAGTGCCTATATTTGTTTTATTCTTCTCTAAAGTTGCTTTTCCCTTTGAGAAAACTATATTAATGTCAGAATCTCTACTTAGTTTTATGGCACTTAGTATGTTATGAGGTATTTCTGGTATTAACAATACCCCCTCTATTTTTCCTAGACCAGGCAAGGTCACATTCCCCCTGCCTAATACTTGAACCTTTTCTTGATTAGCTACCTTTATTACAAATTTATCTTCTGTAAATGAAGACAATATATTTTTGTTATTAGTGGTGTGATTAGTTGCCCCAGAATCAATAAGCCAATTATTGTTCTCATTTTGTTGTGTTTTTGTGCTGTCTTGTTTATTTAGTCCATTCAGTGAACCAGATTTTCTTTCTTTTGAATTTTCTCTGCCCCCTCTATTTTCTCTGTAATGTGGTGGGCTTCTATATCTATGTCTATCTATGGAAGACTGTCTATAATTGTATTTATTCCTATATTCTGACCTGTGTCTTTCCTTTGAAATTTTGGGACAATCTCTTCTATTGTGTTCCCTAGACCCACAATTGTGGCATTTAAAAGTTTCATTATATTTTTCTTGGAAAGCTACTTTCCTAAAAGATTTGTGCTCTGTGTGATTGCTATAACGATTTTTTCTTGAATTGTCTTCTGCTATCAATTTGTTTGATAGACTTTCTATGGATAAATATCCTAGATTGATGGTGTCTAAATGTGACATAAAACTATCCCATGATGAATCAAGTGAATTGATAATAACACTTTTCATTGTTTGATCTGAAATCACTTCCCCCCTCAAATGCAGCTCAGCTCTTATTTTGTTTAGAGATATTAAATGCTCACTTATGGAAACCCCTGGTTTTACTCTAGAAGAAAAGAAATCTTTAGACATTCTTGTGGTGGTAGCTACACTATCGCTGTGAAACAAATTAAACATGCATTGAATTATTTCTGAAACAGTTAGATTTGGTTTGATGCTATGATACATTGCAGGAGACACACTAGATATTATTAGGAAAAATGCTCTATGGTGTAAACAATCTATTTTTAAGGTCCAAGGTCTTCTTGGGGGACTAGTGATAAAAAATAGTAAATTTTCTTTCATAAATACAACCTGGAGCTGTTGATACCATTCTTGCAAATTAATGCCATCAACCCTTAGTTTTGGGAAGTCACTGGGTAAGTTTCCCACATTATTTTGTCCATTACTTACAACCTGAGGTAGTCCGTGGTCTCGCAAGTGCAGGAAATTGCAAAACGGCATGGGGATGCTCGCAACGAGTCTGCGCGGTTCTCTGGCTAGTTCAAGTCTTTCCGGACCATCTGCGTAGTTTCGCACATGCGCGTTGTTCATTTCTTCTTTGGCGTCGTCGTGGAAGGTTCTCTCCATTGCGGCTCGCTCGCTCTGCTCTTCTTCAGACGAGTCGGTCTCTGGTTCGGTCTTAGGAGTTTTGATGGCGGCGATTGCTCTTCTTTTTCTTTTGAGTGCGTTGGCACTTGCTTCGGTCTGTGGTGTAGGACGGAATCGACATGGCTCTCTGGGTTCGGGCGTCGTCGCTCTCGAAGTCAGGATGGGAGCGTGCAGGTTTTGAGGTATCGGCTTGTTCGCTTGCTTCTTCGTTGGCGCTTTGGAAATTTTTAATTTTGGCCCAAATGCAGCAAAAAGCGTCTTCATTGCTGACTTTACTTGAGATTTCGTTGAGTCGTCTTCACTTTCTGATTCTGGCTCTTCCGAAGTGTTTGAATCTTCCTTTTCACTTTCGTTGTCTGATAACGTTTTTCGCGCCAGAAATTTTGAACTGAGCATTTTGATTGGCTCTGCTTCGCTCACTTTGGAGGCTTGTTGAAACCAAGATGGCTGCCATTCAAAATTTCGCGCGGGATTACATTTTTTCTTTTTCATAATGACTTTCTCTGTAGTCATATCACTCACAATTTTTTGGTCTTTGGGTTTCTCTTTAGCGATGTTTTTCTCTCTCGCTGCTCCGCTGTTCTTCAGCATTTCTTGGAGGTTCACGATGAGGCTTTCATCATTCTTTTGGCTTTTTAATAGTTTTAATATCTCTGACCTGAGTTCGTTATTTTCTATTTCGATTTCCTCCTGGTCATCATTTTCATTTATTAATTCTTCTTCTTCAGTGGTGTATTCTTCGGATTCTCTCGAAATCGCGTTTGTGGATTCGTTGATTATTTCTTGTTCAGTTTCTATTTCTTTGCTGTAGGCCCTGGTGTTGGGCCTATCTTTCTTAGACATGTTTAAGTATTTATTGAGTCAATTAACCATCCTCTGCTACCAGCTTGTTGCAATATTTTCAGGATCAGACTCAATAATAATAATAAGAGTTAAAGTTTTAAATATATTTCTCTTTAATTATAACAGGCATTTTATATTCACTGAATATTCACAGATAGAAGCAAAGAAAAATGGTGAAGGTGGCTCCTTATATATACAAAGGGTGGAGCCAAGAGTGGGAGTGGTGAATTATGAATACATTAAGAATCAAAGAATAAGTTAACCCCTGACATCCCATTTATACACTATTTACACATTAGGGAATAAGGCATTTACATCTGACAAGGCAGATCCCTTCATGGAGTGCTGTTTCTACAGAGGTCCGGCTCTACTATTTTTTTTGACTCTAACAAAAAGACCACTGAGAAGAAACTTGGTCACAAGGAATGCCTCACAGGGTGACTTGCCTATTGGGCCTTTTCCCCCTACCCAGGCTGACAGAAAGGTCATTGTAGAGAGAGTTTGACCTATCACTAGCACAACCTCAAGAGTGGTAGAGAAAGCAGTAAAGAATTCCCTTCCTAGAGCGGCCTGTCTGTCAGTCACATAGAAATGGAACCAACCCACAGAGCAACTACTCTGCCGGGAAACTAAAACTGATCTGACTGGGAAGTGGCTCCCCACCAGTTCTGCTTTTTGCTTTTCTACAGTATTGGTGGGGCTGCTCTTCTTCTGGGATCATGTCTGTCTAGCATCACAACCCCAGATGCTCCTGGAGGGAAGTCAGCAGCCATCCTATCAGAGAAACAATACAAATTATGCATATAACAAGAGCTGTGTTAACCTGATTTCCACATTGAAAGCCAATGGTAGCTGCCCTCAGCTATGGACTGGAAATGTAAGGGAGGCTCTATCATGCAGATGAGTCCTTAAAGAATGATTTCAAGAGGCAAAGTCAGGAGGCTGTGTGGATGTGCTCATTCTCTCCTTAAGCAATCTCCTTGTGCTCAGGGTGAGGTAGAATGTCTTCCAGCAGTCCTCATTTAACAAGAATTCACAGTTACATCAGTGGTGGAAAAGCAACCAAGTCTCACATTTACGGCCTTTAAAGGTCTATAAAGTAAGGAAAGTTGAAAAACATAAACACAGTTGTGGTTTCACTTAGAAGCTGCTTTGCGTAATGTAAAACATAAGACAGGGTCTTATTTTCGGGGAAACATGGTAGCAATGGACGTTCTGGTCCAAATTGCAGTTGTAAGTTGAGAACTATCTGTATTGCGTCAATGACATGTTTTATTAATAATTTGTGCATTAATTTTGGTAGCTGTTTTTCTTTTCTGTAGCATCAGACCTCCATACTTAATTCCATATTTGTCACCAAAAAAAACCCCATCATCTAGAGTATAAACAAAATAAACAGCCTCCATCATCCACTGTAAGGATTGTCTTTGGGACAACCATGACCTGGATGATTGTGAATCTCCATAGACATCAGTTGAGAAAACGTTAATCAGAACATGGAGAACATAATATTTTTCAATGCAAAAGGTCTCTTTCTAATCTTAGCATCTCCTCGGATCCCCCAGTTAAATGGCCTTTCCATTTGGGCAAGGTTTTATTCTACTTGCTCTCCTGTCCTGTTACTGGTAGATGGATCTAAAGGCATCAAAGCGCGTGGGCGAAGAGAACCGGTGGTAACACGGGTTGGAACCCACTACTGCTCATGCCTTAATGGAGGACTCCAGAAAAAAACTTCATTCTTGACCCTTTCACTGTAGCAACAAATAATAATTTGGGGCCAGGAACCTTCTGCTTGTTCAGAGATGAGAGGAAAACTGTCCAACTTTATAAAGTCCTGTTATTCCCAGGCTAAAACGAACCACTGAACTCAAACACATCCCTCGACCTCTCTTTCCCTTCCCTCTTTCTCCCAAAGTACGCAAGTCCCGCGCTTGGAGGGGCTCATTTTCAACCCCTCGGAGGCTTCCACAATCTTTGCAGGAATCGCCAAAAAGAAAAAGAAAAAAAAGAGGACATGAATTGCGATCACACAGCCTTCCCATCCGTCCGTCCGTCCCCGCATCTCTTTAAGTGGCCCTTGTCCAGCGGGGAGGATTTGTTTTCTCTCCTTTTCCTCCACCGGCGCTCCTTAGAGCTTTCGGTTTCCTCTTTTAGGCGTTTGAACAGGAAAAACCGCAACGGCGTGAAGAGGAGGCTGGAGGGGAGTGGATCCCAGCCTCCGATTGCGCTCCTTGCGAAACTCTCCCTGGAAAAACTTCCAAGGACCTCAGAAGCCGCTGAAAATCTGGACCAGATCGTTTTAGGAGATGCTAAAGAAGTCCCCTCCGTCTATTGGCAGTTATATTGGGTTAATCTATTATGTTTCCTTTTGCAGCTATTTTGCTTTTTGGTTGACTACTCCCTAGTAGAGAGAATTTTCTCTTTAGGAGATAATTTATAAGAGAATTTGCCTTCATTGGTGAGATAAATTTCTGCTCTATTGGCGAGTTCTTCTTCACTATGTATGTTACACGAGAGCGCCCTCTAGAGCCCTGATCCTCCTATTGCTGTTTTGCACTGGGCTTCTTCGAACGTCTATGGGGGTGTGGAGAACAGGTCGCTTCAATGCTATAATAGTGTTTTAGAAGAGGAGACGGCTTCTGCCCCCCTCCCCCTCTAGATGAGCTACGCTATTCCCAGAATTCATCTTTTTATAAAGCAGCTTCCCTTTATCTTTTCTAGGTCTCTTCTAGATGCCAAGATAATTTCCCTATATTATGATATTGGCTTTTCAGTCTTTAGTTCAATACCAGTTCATTTCAAGGGGAAATTAGACAGGTGTTTCAATCAATGGGATGATAATCAGCTGTGAGTGGGGCAGGTCCTGTTAGCTGACACACTATAATTCTGAATTTAAGAAAAGGCAAGAGGAAACCCAAAATGTTTTGGACGAAATACAAATATGAGTTAAAGAATTCACTAGGGAACATACATTTGTCAAAAAATTAAGATTGATAGTAACACTTATCCATGTTAACCATAAGAGAACTGGAAATGCAAAACAGACATTTTCAATTCATGAATAAACCAGGGAAATGGTTATAGTATAAGCTGCAAAGTGAAAGGAAAATTTGAAAATACAAAATGGAGATAATGTGGGTATATTAAAAATTATCAATATTTAATTTATATAAAGGACATGTTATTCTATTGGAGAAAACAACTGAATATCAGAAGTACTAATGCAGAGTAAAGAAAACAAAGAGAGAAAAAGATAAAGGCAAAGGTGCAGAAAAAAAAGACAAAAATAGAAAATAAAAGTTTCCTATGTCCTTAGCTTTGAATACAAATATAATTCCAAAATTATCTGTGATTACAAAAATGATCTTTTTTATTATTATTATTATTTTTCTAATCATCAAAAAGTCTAGTTACAAATACATTTTTTTTCTGTTTCATTCAAAAAAATCTCTAAGGGGTTTCCAGTCAGTCCAGTCTTTTCTCTAATCAAGGAAGTCAATTTAGGCTTGTCTGCAAGTTCCATTATTTTCACCAACCATTCCTTTATTCTTGGTTATGTTAAGCCTTCCCACTTTTGAGCATTTTGTAATCTCCCTGCAACAGTCATATATAAAAAACAAAGTTCCATGACTTTTTTCCTCGCTCTCTGTCCATTCATCCTGAAGCCTCCAGTTTTAATCGTACCTGAGTCTTGTGAATTTGTCTAGGTATTTGTATCCTAGATTTTTGGAGCTTTTGTTTTTCTGAATAGCCAGATCAGAACTGCAGATTCTACCAATAAAGTTAATGTTTCAATTAAGGCTGGTGTGGAGGCATCAGGAAGGAGGTTATAAAAGCTTTGTTATGGTTTTTGATCCTCCTTCTCCATAACTTGTCTTCTAAATTCATCTTCTATGGGACGAAGGATATTTGAAAATGGAATTGGGGCATTCTTTCAATTAGTGGGTAGCCAGTTTCATACAGACACATTTCATTAGCATTAGTCATTCAGGTTTATTGTACATGTACAGGAAATAACAGTATCACAAACCTATACTTTTGGTTTTAATTATATACAAACTTTTACAAATTTCTTTGGGGTCAGAGTGATTAAGTAACCTCTACTATTGTGCCAATGGCACATTTTATTAATAATTTCTGCTTTAATTTTACTGCTTTTCTTTTCTGTAGCCTCAGCCTCCTACTCAATTCAATATTTCCCCTAAAAATTAAATGCCATTCAGAATATAAACAAAGGACTAACAAGCTGCTTGCGTCAACCATTGTAGAGATTCTTCCTCAGAAAGATGCCAATGATCTACAGTGCAAATTCTTGCTTCTTGGTAAGCATTATAACTTATCAAGAAGCATCACTTTTAAAACTTGCCACCATTTAACTTGGTACTTAAAGGCTTTTAATTGAAAAACAAACAAGCTGGAGGGCAAAAATAAAACAACATAAAATTCATTGCTTCTCGTGAGACATCTGGTGCAACACTTCTCACAATTTCTTCCTGGTGTTGGTGTGATTTTTTTCCCCTCGCTATGGCTCAGTAACCACATTATTATAGGCTGGTGGAAAACGTTGATTGGGTTCACATGTGACTGTTGCATCTCTGTTGACTTGGTAAGGCACAAAAACCAAGGTTGGCTGTAACAGAAAACAATACTTATGCACAAAAATACGGATTGTGTCTTTGTGGGTATCTTACTCCAGGGAGGAGGAATAGTTCCCCCAGTTGTATATTTTTAACTTGAGCACTGTGCTTGCCTGGAATAAGCTGGGGGCCACAACTTGTTCTGCCCCAGCTATGGACCCCAAAGAACGCAGCACACACAAAGTCCGTACAAACCTTAGTTTATTAATTAAGGACTACTAATGAGCTTTCTTAGTAGTTGTTTGAACACAAGTAAAGTTTAAATCAGTCTTTTCTGAACAAGGGCTGTTAATTTAACTTCAATAACAGCCGACAAGAATCCAAAGAATAATAACTCAATTCTGAGGCACAGTATTTCAGATAACCGTAATCTTACTGTGGTTGGCAGAATGCCCAGAAGCAATTTGCAGGAAAACTAACAAGAGAGAAACAAGAGCCAAATCAAACGTTTCTGGAATCAAGACGCGAAGGAATATGAACGAAGTTGTTTCCTACAAATTGCATCAGTCGTTGTCCTTCCTTAAATAGGCTAGGGGAGTGGCCAATTAGCCCCAAGCCTTACTCTTGAGGAAACCTCCTCCTAAGGAGCCACTCTTGCCTTTTAACAGCTCTGCGCACTCGTGCATCGAGAAGAGGCTCCTCCTCTTCTTCCTCTTCACTTATGGCAGCTTCTGGAGGTTCTGAAGGCCCTGGCTCAATCTATGCCTCTGGCACCACATCTTCTCCAGCCTCCTCATTGTCTGACTCGAGCGCCAGCTGCACAGGCTGCTGGCGCAGCACCACACCAGCCTCCTCGCTATTGTAATCAGCTACTGACTGCACAGGCCACTGACGGGCCACAACACAACTATAGATTGAAACCTTTGAGAGCTCAAAACCCTGATAGAGAATTTCTTAAAACTATGAATTAATATCCAAAAGATATAGCTTCTGGCCATTTAAGCACCTTTGTCTGATCAAATCTGCCCACCTGGTCCAGACATAATAAGAACTGCTAAAACTATTATCCAAGGATCAAATATTTACCTGGTTATTAGCACAGCAATTTGTCTGGCACCCAAAGTGTGCGAATGAAACAGTGATACAAAATTCCAGCAGGCTGAACAAGAGCAGTACAGCAGAGAGGCCAGAATCAATGGCATTCTGTGGAGTATAGAGACATGTGCAAAGATACAGTTGTTATTTGCTGAGAAATTAGTCCATGTATGCGTTACAGTTGCACACTTAAAAGAATCTTCCAGCTGCTTTCTTGGACTCACTGGGAGGAAGAACTGTACTAGGAAAAATCGGGACAATATACAGTGGATCAGGGAATACTAGCATCTTTATGTTTTACGGTATCCCAAAGGAAAATTACAGATGTCGCTGAGAATCAAATGTGAATTAGCTGCTTATAAATATTTGCACAAGAGCACACCTTTTGAGCCTACACACACCACAAAAATCTGTTCATGTGGGATAAAGTGGAGAAGAACAGTAATTCTTAAATTGTTAGTTCTATAGATGCAGAAATTCACAGCTGCCCAAAGTCATTTGCCCAGATATGCATAGAATCAAGGAGCTTCCTCGATGACAGATGTTTAAGACAATCAGAAAACCATGATCCTCATTCAGAGGTGATCAGATGGGACTCCCTCATTTGAAATTTAGGGATATAAAATTCTTTCTACTCATAGAAATATATGAATTTTGGCAAGTTTTTATAAAAACAAGCAAACCAGACTTAAATCGCCCATTTGGTCTTCCCAATGTCAGTAGCTCTATCTAACATGCCAAAAACCAGGATAATTTTGCCTGCCGTGTAATTATTAAATACGAGGGACCCAATTCAATTGAACTCAAATAAACTTAGACTTTTAATATCATCTCAATAAGGTTGTGCTTCATTTATTGCTACAATCTTAACTTCTATGAGTTAGCTCAGGATTTTGCAACTTTGGCCTGTTTAAGTCATTGGAGTTCAACTCCCAGATTTCCCTAGATAGCACGGATAGGAAAAATTCTGGGTGATGTTAAACAGCTATAGTACCTCAGAACAGCACGGGACAACTTGCTGTGGCCAACTCGGGGGAGACAACTTGCTGTGGCCAAATTGCAGTGACCAAATTCACCATGGCCAACTTGCTGTGGCCATAGCTAACTCACCATGGGACAATTTGCTGCAAGATTTGTGTAAATCCTTTTATTTTCATTGACCATGTTTTCATCAAAATTATTTGATTTCTTGTTATCAAAGAAAATCATAACTATCAGCTTTTGTAATGCTTTGATGATGAATAATAAAAGGAAGTAGTCCCATAGTGAATTATCCTGTGTGAATTGTTACACAGTTCCTGAACACTCCTGTCAAAAGCCTTGCATTATGGGGAAATGTTAAAAGGGCAGTTAGACTAATGAGCATATGTGCTAGTTTGGTGTTTGCAAGTTATTATTAGACGTATATTTTGCCTTGTTTTTTATACAGCATGCGTTGGTATGCATCAGGCCCTTACTTCTGTTTTCCCATAGCAGCAACCTTGGTAGGTGGGTTGGGCTGAGAGGAGAAGTACATGCCTCTGGGAGAACTAGAACTCACAGCCTCCTGGCTTCTAGTTCAGCACCTTAAACACTACAATAAAGATGTCAGCCGCGCTTTATCTCTAGGCTACACTTTTATTGGGAGTGTAGCACTCCCATAGCTCTTTATCCAGAGTTGTTGAAGCTTTACAACCAGTGCAAGATTTAGACCTGGGATATGTATCGTAATTCATTTTTCAGTAAGAATAGAGATGTACAATGAGGCTTAAGAAAAAAGGAAAGGATCTTTAGTATTGAGTTTAGTTTAAGATGGAGCCATTGCCTAGTTCTGGAGTGCAGCTCATTAATGAGTTTTTGAAAAGTGGGTAGGTCAAGGCTTCATCAACATTTAAATCTCTCTATCTATTTTGATTCATTGCCCAACACCTAATCCTTTTTCCAAAGCCCAATGTAGTTTCCCTACCATTGGCTAAAAGCTAAAAACAATAAATGGGACCAGGTCAATAAGTAAGCTTTATGAGGGAGCAGGGATTTGAACCTTGGAGTGAGCAGGACTATGAACCATCCCTATGATCAATAAGAGAGGGCTGGCTTTCTCATGCCCAGCAACTCTGCGGTGCATTTCAGCACTGGTATGCAGCTTTTCCCTTCTCATTAAATAATCAGAATTCATAGCCATCTTTTGTATCTCAATCTTGAGGAAATAAGGGATTTTTGTAGCCTGTGAATATAAAGAATTACGCTTAATAGAAGGACTATGTCTAATATCCACACATTTTCACTTATCAGATCACTTTGCAGCCAATTCTATTCTAGAGAATCTCATCCTTGGGAAATCTCAACCTCTCTGTAAAATCCATGCATCCAGAGTTTGTTGCCTTTCTGGCGTTTTCATCTTTGTTTTGAAATGGATTCAAAAGAACAAGAGGCAACGGCTTTATCATAGTTTCTCCTTCCTCTCTCCCTCCTTCCCTCTGCGCCCAGGAAGGGACGAGAGGAGGGGGAGAAGATGGCAGCCCTGCCGGTGGACATAGCTTTCCCATGCAGGAGTGGGTCAGGGGCCATCCTGGTGAAAGGGAAGTGCTCACAGGCTGCAGAGGCAGCAGGCCATAGAGGCAGTGGAAGCACTGGTGAGGTGCCCAGGCTGGCTGGCACGCAGCTGACCTTTGTTGAGCACTGTCTTGCCCCAGCAGCAGCACTGTTCCCACCACCAGCACCTGGCTGGGATGGGATGGGCCAGGGTCAGGGCCGAGGTGGTGGCAGCTGCCTCCTTGGTGTCTCCAGGGAGGCCCTGCAGGCCAGATCTAACCAGGGGTGAAATGCTACCAGTTCACACCAGTTCAGGCGAACTGGTAGCGGCAGGTGGTTCAGAGAATCAGTAGCGATGGCAGCGCAAGGCTCTGCCCACCCACCTGGATGTCATTACTTCCTAGTTTTAACCATGAAGTAACCTATTTTTTACCCAAAAGTCCAAAATTGCACATGATGCATGCACGCACTTCCGAACTGGTAGGGAAGGTAAATAGGATCTAACCACATCATGGGCCAGATGTGACCCACCGGCCTTGAGTTTGACATGTCTGGCTTGGAAGAATCACTACATATACAGATGACATGTAGTGATTTTTCTAAGCAGATGTATTATTTTATAGGGAGAATCTTGCCAAACTGCAAACTACCTATATGAAGCATATAAATTTGGTACTCTTAAGGAGGGGTTGTCTTCATCCTCTTTCTCTCACATGTAAGTTTCTTATTCCTCTGGAATGCAACTCCTCCCACCTCGAAGTCAGGCCCAGTACATTCCATCAACGCTTATTCAAGCAAGGTTAAAAGATATAGGAATTTTCCCTCATTAAATCTTATTGGTTTTTCTTTTTATTACAACAGGACTGAATGATGAGGTTTTAAGGATTTGTTAATAGATACAATAGGAAAGAAGAGAATTTTGTTTCTCTGTTTTTAGAGAAAATGATAATCTATGATGTTAAAATTCAAAGAAAGTTTTTAAACTTGGCCCCCATTAAGGTTACAAGATTGATGCTATTTTTAATATATATTAAACTTATAAAGGAGTTTGACAGGAAGCAAACAGAAAATGATTAGAAATTAATTCTTTGAGATACTATTTGAAAGGATTAAAAATAATGGTTTTAGTATGTAATTGCTTCTCATAGTTCTTAATGGAATTTTGAATGATGACTAAGTTTGAAAAATGAGACTTTAAAAATTTATAGCTAAGAGATAATATATGAGAAAAAATTTTGTTGTATGTTTAAAGAAAGTTATAAGTTACTGGTAAAGAAAGTAAAGGAAGATGAAGTTGATTTGTTTAATGTTAAAATATATTTTATTCAGTGGTGGGATTCAGCCGGTTCACACCAGTTCAGGAGAACCGGTAGCTAACTTTCTGAGCAGTTTGGCGAACCACCTGTTGGAAGAAATCTTCTTCCAACAGCCTTTTGTTTTTCCCACCTCACGGAGTTAATCCTGTCAGGAAGGCAGGAAGGAGGCATTCTGTTGTGTCTGTGTGTGTTGTTTCTAGCCTAATCTGCTTATCTTTATTGCCCTGCTTAAGTGTTTTCCAAAACTGCCTCTGCGGTTAAACCTTGTTACATTGTAACAGCCATTAGTGGTTATTGGCAGTACACCCAGACTTTCTATAGCCTGAGTGGCATCTCTGGAATTTTTTTTCCCTTGCTGATACTTTTATTCCAGGGCTTGACTTTTTTAAAGGTAAAAGATTGTTTTAAGTTTTTTACACTGCTTTAGTGGTTCCTGGCACTGTTCTTTTGGGGTGTATTTCCAACATGGCTGAATCCCCTCCCAGCCACTCCTTGCCTCCTCTGTCCCCTATTAAGGGTGGGAGAGGGAGATCGGGGCCTCTTTCTTCCCTGGATCAGTAATCTTCTCTAAATGAAGTGATCTGGCTAGTCTTTGGCTTCTTTGTCTGTTTGTTACCCAAAACAAGGGCTTCTGGAGGTCTTCTCCCCTCCCTCCACTGATGGGAAAGCGATGAGTTAATATTTTCAGACCCCCATTGCTTGCCTGATCAAATTAAGCAATGGCTGAGAGGCAGGATGCAAGCTTGGCACTCTGATTTTTTTACTGCCTTTCTGGGGGCATGTGATCTTTCCTTAAATCTGGATGATTTCCTCAGGATATCATGTGAAGTGAATGAGACCAGCTGGTATCTTTAAGTTGTGCAAATGGATCTAAAGACTGCTTCTCCTGGGTGGGAAAGGGTGCTTTGTCAGTTCACTGAGCACAGGAGTCTCTTCTCTATGGGGATTCTTCAGTCATCCAGGTCATGGTTATCCCAAAGTTGCTTTTTCAAGAGGCAACTGGACTTTCTTGGTTTTGAGAAAGTCCAGTTGCCTCTTGAAAAAGCACCTTTGGGACAGGAGTCTCTTGCATTGCTTTGGAGTGGCCAAGGCACATGATTGCTCACTGATAGTAAGATTTTAAAAATATAGGAGGTAGGGATATGGATCCTCCCTCCAATTCATTTTAGTTTTCTCTCATGATAATAAGGCTTAGAAACAAGGCACTAGGCTTGAAGTTTATTTAGATATCTGTGACATGTTCTAATTTTATTGTGATACTGACAAGCTTGGGAGGGCAGAGACTTGAACCTGGTTCCCTATATACTTTGTTAATTGGTCTCTTTAGCTCAGCATTTTGTAGCCCAAATATGCCCACCCACTTTCTGGAAAGTTTAAATGACCTCTGTGCTAAAGACTTTCACTTTGTGAGCAAGAGTTGGCTGCTGATAGTTATCGTTGCATTTTAACTATTTTAATACCTCAAGGTGCTCTGGCAGCCTGTCTGATTTGTAACTCCAAGTATTACAAATCAGGCATTACAAATTGCAGGTATTGCTGATGAAAAAGAAGGTATTCAAACAGAATGGTTTAGGTTTCCATGTTGGCTGTGACTGTCATTGATCTTCAATGTGTATTCCCCCATTTATAACCTAATGATTGGTATTTAGGGCAGCTTTTTGCAAGCAAAGAAGCTTTTTGTATTTTTGTACAGGTAATCCTTGACTTATAACAGTTCATCAGTGACCATTCAAAGTTACAATGGCACTAAAAGAGTGATTGATGATTGTTTTTCACACGACCATTGCAGCATCCCCACAGTCATATGATCAAAATTCAGATGGTAGACTGATCTGTCCACCATCTAACTGTCACACATTTATGATGGTTGTCATCTCCCAGGGTGTGATCCCTTTTGCAACCTTCTAATAAGCAAAGTGAATGGGGAGGCCAGATTCACTTAACAGCTGTGTTACTAACTTAAAAAGTGCAGTGACTCACTTAACAAATGTGGCAAGAAAAGTCGTAAAATGGGGCAAAATTCACTTAATAAATTTCTCACTTAGCAACATAAATTTTGGGCTCAATTGTGGTTGAAAGTCGAGGAGAGGTCAGGCAAAGCGAGGCAGGCATGACAAGGAGGAGTGGCTGGGAGGGGAGGGGAGGGGAGGGGGGAGGCGGGGCTGGGCTGGGCATGGTGAGAAGAGGAGAGGCCAGGCAAGGCAAGGTGCCCCTCGACATGAGTGACATTGAGTTGGTCACACCCACCCAGTCACATGACCACCCAGCCATGCCTACCCAGCCAGTCATTAGGGCAGAGAACCGGTTGTTAAATTATTTGAATCCCACCACTGATCTTATTCCTTGTAAATTCTTCATGGATTTTTGCTAATTAAGATTGAACGATGAGGATTTATAAATTGTCATAGATTAAAAGATAAAATATGGGAAGAAGAGGTCTTTCTTCAAAATGTTACAGAATATAGTTATTAATAACTTTTTGAATGTACTTGTCTTAAGTGATTTTTTTTCTTAATATTTTTTTCTTTCCTTGTAGTTTTACTTTTTCATTTTATATTTTTCTTAATTGGTATTATTTTTATATTTTAATTTTTTAATAAAGTTATTATAAAAAAACATCCAAATGAAATAGCTCTCATGTCCTTAGAACTGAAACCTATTCAATGGAAGATTTCAAGCAACACACAAGAAGTCCCATATACTTCTCCTGCATATATAAACATTTGCATGATGCACATGAAGCCAAAATTTTGGAGCAGATTGGTTTACTTACTTTTAACCTGTAAACTTCATATGAACTCTGATCTACATAAGGAGTTATAGCCAGGTCAGTTATACATATCAGGATACCAGTTAATGCCATGATAGCACTTGTGATGTTCATTCCTATACTGGATTTCACCTGAAACAACAATAAATCAAAAGGAGAGAAATTAGTGTCAACCTAGATATTATTAAATTCAAGCCATAAAGATTATTACACCCAACTATGGTAAAATCTATCTATGTATGTGCTTAATGGTGCCTAATACATCAGTGGTGAAACCAGACAACTTCTCTTAGACTCTCCCTCCCTCCCTCCCTCCCTCCTCCCTCTTTCCCTCCCCTCTTCCCTGTGTCCCTACTTCTCATTCCCATCTCCTTCCCTCCTTCCTTCCTTCCTTCCTTCCTTCCTTCCTTCCTTCCTTCCTTCCTTCCTTCCTTCCCCTCTAACTCTGCTACCTCACCAAAAAGTGATTTCCCACTGATTTCTGGGAATAAAACTCCCTGCTCTATAATTTCTGAGCTGAAAGGAGGCATTCCGAGTAAGAATTAGTATGAAAGTGTCTGATTTTCTCAGAGAACTACTTCACACACTTCGTAGCAAGGAAGAGGGAAGAGAAAGAGAGAGAGAATCAGAGTTGATGATGTTACACAGCTACAGTACCTCAGAATAGCATGGGACAACTTGCTGTGGCCAACCCAAGGCAGCCAACTTGCTGTGGCAAAATTCACCACAGCCAACTATTATTAGACATATATTTTGCCTTGTTTTTTATACAGCACGCGTTG
Source organism: Pituophis catenifer annectens (assembly GCF_029215685.1). Taxonomy (NCBI): domain Eukaryota; kingdom Metazoa; phylum Chordata; class Lepidosauria; order Squamata; family Colubridae; genus Pituophis; species Pituophis catenifer. The sequence continues at coordinate 237,751,737 of NW_027256881.1, read as the reverse complement.
GTATGCATCAGGCCTCTACTTCTGTTTTCCCACAGCAGCAACCTTGGTAGGTGGGTTGGGCTGAGAGGAGAAGTACATGCCTCTGAGAGAACTAGAACTCACAGTCTCCTGTGAGTCCAGGAATCCAGCACCTTAAACACTACAATAAAGATGTCAGCCCCCCTTTATCTCTAGGCTACACTTTTATTGGGAGTGTAGCACTCCCATAGCTCTTTATCCAGAGTTGTTGAAGCTTTACAACCAGTGCAAGATTTAGACCTGGGATATGTATCGTAATTCATTTTTCAGTAAGAATAGAGATGTACAATGAGGCTTAAGGAAAGGAAAGGATCTTTAGTATTGAGTGTTGTTTAAGATGGAGCCATTGCCTAGTTCTGGAGTGCAACTCATTAATGCGTTTTTGAAAAGTGGGTAGATCAAGGCTTCACCAGCATTTAAATCTCTCTATCAATTTTGATTCATTGCCCAACACCTAATCCTTTTTCCAAAGTCCAATGTAGTTTCCCTACCATTGGCTAAAGGCTAAAAACAATTAAAGGAACCAGGTCAATAAGTAAGCTTTATGAGGGAGCAGGGATTTGAACCTTGGAGTGAGCAGGATTGTGAACCATCCCTATGATCAATACGAGAGGGCTGGTCCTCTCATGCCCAGCAACTCTGCGGTGCATTTCAGCACTGGTATGCAGCTTTTCCCTTCTCATTAAATAATCAGAATTCATAGCCATCTTTTGTATCTCAATCTTGAGGAAATAAGAGATTTTTGTAGCCTGTGAATATAAAGAATTACGCTTAATAGAAGGACTATGTCTAATATCCACACATTTTCACTTATCAGACCACTTTGCAGCCAATTCTATTCTAGAGAATCTCATCCTTGGGAAATCTCAACCTCTCTGTAAAATCCATGCATCCAGAGTTTGTTGCCTTTCTGGCGTTTTCATCTTTGTTTTGAAATGGATTCAAAAGAACAAGAGGCAAAGGCTTTATCATAGTTTCTCCTTCCTCTCTCCCTCCCTCCCTCCCTCTGCACCCAGGAAGGGACGAGAGGAGGGGGAGAAGATGGCAGCCCTGCTGGTGGACATAGCTTTCCCATGCAGGAGTGGGTCGGGGGCCATCCTGGTGAAAGGGAAGTGCTCACAGGCCGCAGAGGCAGCAGGCCAAGAGGCAGTGGAAGCACTGGTGAGGTGCCCAGGCTGGCTGGCACGCAGCTGACCTACCTATATGAAACTACCTATATGAAGCATATAAATTTGGTACTCTTAGGGAGGGGTTGTCTTCATCCTCTTTCTCTCACATGTAATGTTCAGACAAAGTTTCTTATTCCTCTGGAATGCAACTCCTCCCACCTCGAAATCAGGCCCAATACATTCCATCAACGCTTATTCAAGCAAGGTTAAAAGATATAGGAAGTTTCCCCCATTAAATCTTATTGGTTTTTCTTTTTATTACAACAGGACTGAATGATGAGGTTTTAAGGATTTGTTAATAAATACAATATGAAAGAATAGAATTTTGTTTCTCTGTTTTTAGAGAAAATGATAATCCTTCCATCCTTCCTCCCTCCCTCCCTCCCTCCACACCCAGGAAATGACGAGGAGAGGGGGAGAAGGTGGTAGTGCTGCCAGTGGATGTAGCTTTCCCACACAGGGGTGGGATGGGAGGTTGGGTCAGGGGCTATCCTGGTGAAAGGGAAGTGCTTACAGGTTGTAACAGTAACAGTAACAGGATTGAAAGGGACCTTGGAGGTCATCTAGTCCAACCCCCTGCTCACGCAGGAGACCTATACTAGGGATTCGAACCACCGAACTTCGGGGGCAGTGGGCCATGGAGGCGGTGAAGGCACTGGTGGCACACCCACTGCATGGCTGGCATGCAGCTGACCTTTGATAAGCACCGTCTTGCCCCAGCAGCAGCACTGTGCCCACCACCAGTGCCCGGCTGGGATGGGACGGAATGAGATTGGGCTAAGGTGGTGGCGGCTGCCGCCTTGGTGTCTCCAAGGCAGCCCCGTAGGCCAGGGGTGGGTTCTAAATTATTTTACTACCGGTTCTATGGGCGTGGCTTATTTTGTGGGCGTGGCTTGATGGTCATGTGACAATTCTTTAGGATTTAGCAGAGGTACTGGTCTACCAGGCTTTTAACTGCTTGCAGAGCTGTACCCATCTACCCATTTATTTTTGCAGGCACTGGTCTACTCATTTGTTTTCTTTTAACACTGATCAGCTGTAGGGCGGCCCTTTGAAGCCCCGCCGCAAGAGTTTAAACAGTTTTTCCCCCTCTAGCCGATCAGCTGGGACTCAGGAGGCAGCAATAGATTGGGGGTGGGGCCAAATAAAAGGTAAGAATAACATGGGGGAGGTGGGGGGCGGGGGGCAGAACCGGTTCAGTGACATCATATCATCACCACTACCAGCTCAGCGGAACCGGGCCAAACCAGGAGGAACCCACCACTGCCGCAGATCTAAACACACCGCAAGCTGGATCTGGCCCATAGGCCTTGAGTTTGACATGTCTGCACTACTGACAGGCCCTGCAGTACTGCAGGTTGCACATCAGGAAGGGAACTTAGGTAGAAGCCCATTGCAAAAAGGCAGGTTCTAATTCTAACAGTATGAGGGTCTTGAATGCTTTTGAAAAAACAACATAAAAGAAATTCAGACGCCATATACTTTCTCACCAAAACACGATTTTGACTATTTGCAGCTGTTATACATAATGATCCAGAAGAAATGAACTATGGAAAAAGAAAAAGAAAAATAATTATTGTAATCCATTGCAAATATAAAGGGAAAAATATCAGAAAAATCTGGGACCCAAGGCAATATATTATTTTATATATGGTTATTTTTTTAACTTTGTGAAGTCAGCCTGAATTGTTTTGGATTGGGCAGCCTAGAATATTAATAAATATTTCCTCCAACCCCTGCAAAAACAGACCTGTATCATCCTTAAAAGAGTTTAAGACTCATAGGAAAAAGAACTTGGATGTCAGGAACTTGTAGAAAACCCGTAGCAAAATGGCACTCTTTGTCTTAAATGCACCAGCCACTCTCAACGGGCAGGGAACCCGAATACTGGAGGAACTATGCCAAGGGGAAAAGAGGGAGGAGAGAAAACTCCAAAACAGTCTGATGAAAGTGAACATAATCAATCCTTAGGGAACGCTGGAATGAAGCAAAGTGAGGAAAATTCTGGAGCTGGTTGCTAGGATTCCATATTAGAGAAAGTCCTTCAGCTTCCACTCACATATGCCAACTGAGAACTTGGATGCAGCCCCTGAGACACTAGAAGAGACCTCAATATTTCTGCATCTTTTTTTTTTTTAAGTAAATCAGATCACTATGTTTCCAAAGAAGGGACACCGTGGCTCAGTGGCTAAGACACTGAGCTTGTCGATTGAAAGGTTGTTAGCAGTTTGAAAGCACGTAAAAAATGCAAGTAGAAAAATAGGGACCACCTTTGGTGGGAAGGTAACAGCATTCCATGCGCCTTTGGCATTTAGTCATGCTGGCCACATGACCACAGAGACGTCTTCGGACAGCGCTGGCTCTTCGGCTTTGTAACGGAGATTAGCACCACCCCCTAGAGTTGGGAATGACTTGCACATATGTGCTAGGGGAATCTTTACCTTTATGGTTCCAAAATATGGCTTCCAAATATTATTTCAGTCTTCAGATTCATTAAAATATTTTCCTAATTTCTTTAGGCAACATTTGAGAGCCTAATATATTCTCGTGGGATAGTAATGAGTTCTCATCGGTTACTCAGATGTCTTTTTTTCATCCCCTTGGGCCATCTCTCATAATGGCCCCCCTCTTGGGATTTCAATGAAACATGAGGAAGTCAGGAAGGCTGCAGTGCAGACAGGACTTTGATAGGTACCCTCAATAAATAAATACATTGGAAAAGTCCTTGAGACATGAATCTGCATCGTAGGTACCTTTGTGTGTGACTTCATCCAAACAACAAAACTTTCTTAAAGAATGTTTACTGTCAGTATGTCGATGAAGATTCTCAGTCATTCAGGTAGAGTTGCCTGGAAGTTGAATCATGGAAACTGGACTTTTTTTAAAATAAAAATAAAAATTACATCATTCATACTGAAGAAGCTACTTGGATCAGCAGCAAAACATTTCAAATCAAAAGTTCAGTTACGACTCAACTTCCAGACATTAATGTCAATAAGTTAACTAAGAAAGTTAACATATTCACATTATGTATGTATGTATGTATGTATGTATGTATGTATGTATGTATGTATACCACACAAAAATTGTGCATGACTGAACAGGAATTTGCACATACTTACAAATATCCCTCCCCAAAAAGGGTAACCTCCAATTGCAGTCACGCCAGGACCGGGAGGAGGAAGACTAATTACGACAGCCCCAAAAGCAATGTGCAGCAACCCAATCATAATTTGGACAGCCTATGGAAGGAAAAAGTAAAAAATAAGACAATTTTGTTCTCGTAATCCGAGAAAGACAATCATTCTAATCTGTTAGCAACCCAGGAAAGGCATCATTTTCTATCCATCTTTGAAAGGTCCTTCAAAGAGGTTGGAGCTTCTAAGTTTGCAGTGCAGGTGTTGACTGGTTTCCTATGGTGAAAAATCCAGCTGGGGAGAAGGGGCAGTTTGAGACACCCACAACAATATATGATGGACAATGATTCCAGATTATGATTGACAATGGGACTGCTCTTGTCAGGAAGAAGGCCTGTAAGAATATTAAGATGGGCCTTTGAGAGAGGAATGTCACTTACAAGTCATTTCTCTACAGACTCCTATGCAGGAGGAAGTTAAGCACAGTTGCAAGCACAAAGCCACTTCAACTGGCTTGGGCTGGAACCAGTCTATGACCAAGAATTCTTTCCCAAGAATTGTACTTCTAAGAGCGAAAGGAGAAAAAGAGATCTGGCTGACACTGTGGCTGAGCTCCATGTTCTTAATTAAACAGCAAAGAAAAGAAATGCATATTTAAGTTAGAATTTTTGGTAGAAACACAAATGAAACTACCAGGAAGAACAGAGGTTTCTGGATTATACTCTAGAATCATACAATGCTCAAGCCAAGATCTAGAATTTGAGGATGGGGCTCACAGGTCTCAGCACAGCTTGAAAAATACTGATATTATATTGGATTTCAAACAGGCACATAACAAGCATACATACCCCAAATACTTTGGTCTCAGCATTGAGGAAATCCTGCAAAGGATTCTTTTGGAGGACTTGCTGAGGAACACTGGTGGAAGCACCAAGTTGTTGAGTTCCAAGCTGAGGATATGGAGTTGCTCCAGATGCCTGAAGAGCAACACTGGGCAACCCAGAGGGTGTTTGGATGTTTGCTCCTTTAGAGGGCATGACAACTGTGTTTCCACTGGCCATTTTTGCTGGAAGTATTGCCACAACTAAGTTACCTGCAAACAAACAAGCAAGGATAAATTAAAGGAAACAAAGTCTGGTCCTTTGCCTTAATCTCAGTTTACGAGCTAACATTTGCCTGCAGTAAAACTGCAGAAGACTGGCAGAAGGTTTCAGAAAGCAGGGAAGTAAATGCACAGAACTGTCTCAGGAAGGAAAAATTAATCATGAGGATGAAGGATTGTCTTCTTGCTTACATGCCAACATTCAACGCAAAAGGTGTCTGTTTCATTCTAGCACCACCTCAGATCCACCCAGCTAAATGGCATCTCTCACACTGGCAAAGTTTTATTGTGATTGCTTTCCTGTGCTTTTAATAGCAGGTGAATCTAAAAGCATCAGCTGTGGATAATCATGTTGATTACCATCTTCCAGCAAGCTCTTACAGATTTGGATAGAATAAGTAACTGTGAATGACAGTATCCGTATCCCAGTTTTGCTTCTTGGATGTGGAGGAGTTTCTTACCAGAAGTCAACTGGAGCATCAGCCTAGGTTTCCTAACAAAAAATGTGAACAACCCCAGAAATTAGTGAAGTGATACAGTAAAGTCCCAGCTGCTCTCAACATCTAGCAGCCCTCCAGATGTTTAAAACCCAGACCCAATAGCCTGAATTAGGATTTGTACATCCCTTAAGGCTTAAGAGGAAGCGGCTTCCCATTCTTGAGCTGTACAAAATTAATTGGAAAGCGACCCACCCACCTCTGAATGGTGGACTTCAAATATTGTACCCTTATAGGTTTACCCAGTGCCTGTGTGTGTATTGGGTGCTTCCATCACACAAAGACTGACTGCAAACTCTTTTCTGTCCACTGATTCTCCTCTAAAAGGCTCCCATCTAGAAGACCTGCCTGACTGGGAAGATCACGGATGGATGGCTGCAGGGGAGAACCAACAATCACAGCATTGGATAATCAATCACAGAATTAATTCTATATTATTATTTTAAAAAAAACGTAATCAGAATCTGCTTACCACAACCATCGAAAATGAGGCACACTGAAGCATCTGGGAAAATGAAAGTAATGTACGGGAACAAAAGATGGGTGGGACTGCCTCACCTAATAAAAAAGGAGGACTTTAATCAGACAGTATCTGCTTTTTCCCCTTCAACTAGTGCAGCAAAGAACAGTTCGGGGCCAGGAACCTTCTGTTTGTTCAGAGATGAGAGGAAAACTTTCCAAGTTTACAATGCCCTATTATTCCCAGGGTAAAACAAAACACTGAAATCAAACGCACCACTCAACATCTCTTCGGTTTCTCCCAAAGTACGCAAGTCCTGCACTTGGTGGGACTCATTTTCAAGCCCTTGGAGTCTTCTACAATCTTTGCAGGAACCACCAGAAATAGAAAGGAGAGGACACACAGCCTGCCATCACATCCTCCAAGTCCGTCCGTCCGTCCGTCCCCATCTCCCCCCCCCGTTCCCCCTGAGCTCTTTATCTAGACCAGAGGTCGCCAACCTTGGCAACTTTAACCCTGGGGGACTTCAACTCTCAGAATTCCCCAACCACCAAAGCTGGGAGTTAAGTCCCTCAGGCTTAAAGTTGCCAAGATTAGCAACTGATCTAGACCTGACCTAGACCTCATAACAGCGAGATTTTTTTTTTCTTTCCCCTTTGCCCTCTCTTTAGCTTTCGGCTTGCAGGTAGATCCCCACTTCAATTGCTCTCCTTGCAAAGCTCTCCTCACCTCGAGCAGAACGTGTGAAGAGACTTCTAAAAGTATCCTCAAGTCGAAAAGTGTAGAACCCGCTTCCCAAAAATTAGCCCATTGGTTCAGGGAGGTCGGAGGCAGAGTTTCAGTGCAGCCACTTCCAGTGGGATTCAGCCAGTTCGCACCACTTCGGGAGAACCTAACTTTAGGTTAACTTTCTGAGCAGTTTGGCAAACTGGTTGTTGGAAGAAATCATTAGGGCAGAAAACCGGTTGTTAAATTACTTGGTGGCCAGTGGTGGGAATCAAGTAATTGATTTTCATTCTCGGGGAGCTGCAGGTGGCCCAGCTGACCCTTTAAATGCAACAAAAGAAGAGTAAAACCTTTTTTGGGGTTTGATGTTTCTTTCCTCCTTTTCTTTCCTCCTTTTTTTCTAGCTTTTGGTCCATTAATCCCGAAGGAAAAGCTCCGGTTTTCATTGTATCTTAATTTTACGAATCTTTTGAATTTGTGTATTTATAGATATCTAAAAAATGTTATTAGGGGACATGGTGGCTCAGTGCCTAAGACCCTGAACTTGTCCATCGAAAGGTTGGCAGTTCAGTGGTTCAAATCCCTAGTGCCACGTAACAGGGTGAGCTCCCGTTACTTGTCCCAACTTCGGCCAACCTAGCAGTTTGAAAGCACGTAAAAAATGTAAGTAGAAAAATAGGGATCACCTTTGGTGGGAAGGTAACTGTGTTCCGTGTGCCTTTGGCATTTAGTCATGCCAGCCACATGACCACGGAGACATCTTCGGACAGTGCTGGCTCTTCAGCTTTGAAACGGAGATGAGCACTGCCCCCTAGAGTCGGGAATGACTAGCACATATGTGGGAGGGGAACTTTTACCTTTACCTAAAAAATGTTGCCATTTTCACCATATATGGTAAAATGTCCCTTCATGAGCTTTATCTTTCCGGCATACATTTGAAGTATCTTTATAGCTTCTAGAGACAATTTGTCTGGTAAGAAATGCCAACAATCCATTTATTTTATCAAAACTCTCTTAACTACTGTACCATAATATGAATTTCAGTTCCTTCCACCTTATATTTTCTCACTTAGCCTTTTGTATATTGCAATTTAAAAAATTATCATACATTCCTTCACTTGTTGGACTCAGATTGTTGGGGACAATATGCTGACTTTGTAAAACAATTTAGGGCTGTAAAGCACTGTGGAGCGGTATACAAGCCAAAGTAATATTGCTATTGTTCGTCTGTCTCAAATTTCAACAAAAGTTTATACTACATAGAAATAATATATTCATCATTTGTTCATGGTTTTATTTGAAACTCAGTCTTGTACTATTCAAAATCATAAAATCTCGCCAATTTCTTTTGGGAGATTTTGGGCAGAAGGCTCTTTCTTTGTCTAGAATATGCATGAACAAATTTACAAGGGACTATAAACCTGTGAACTGGGCTTTTCTATAATCAACTTCATCCATACTGGATATCTGCATTTTAATTCTTAACAATGAAAAAGAGTGTTGATGGTAACTAAAAAAAAATATTGATTTCATTTCCTGTGAGATTGATTTATATGCCTGAGGGGGAGGAAGGAACTGATAATCTTGTCACCACGCCTCCATGCTATTTAATCTGAAAAGTGCACTATAACATGTATTTCAACCTTTGTATTTTAACCTTTTAATTGCCATTCTGAACTGTTAAAGCATTTTTTTTTCTAGATTTACTTAGTTGCTTTGAAAACTGCATCCACTTGTTCCTGCTGGAGAGTGAATGCACAGCCAGTTTGTTTCATTAAACTGTGGAGAAAAGATGGCAAGGGCTGCTTCTAAAAAAGTTGAAACAGTTTGGAGAAAAAAAAATTGCTGCTTTAAATGGGCCAGGAAAGTTCTGGTGGATTTTACATTGCCATATTGCTTTTAAAAAGCTACGTTGTTTTAAAATATAGAGAAACGTAAAGGAAACCTGGTAGCCCAAATGACCATCCTGTTGAGTTTGGATTCTCTGGATCTGTTCCAAAAAAATTTTGTGTGTGTGCGTGCGTGTGTGTGTGTGCATGTGTGTGCTTTTTATGCAATAAAGTTTACTCTCAAGAGCAACAATGCATTTTAAAAAGGCAATGAGCCCAAAATGCACACAAACCTGTCAGACTCTTATAGATCCCTGGCTTCCTCTAAGAGTGCTGAGCTGTTACTTTTTTTAAAAAAAAAATTTGATTTATATGCCGCCCTTCTCCGGAGACTCAGGACGGCTTACAATGCATTAAGCAATAGCCTTCATACTTTTGTATATTTATACAAAGTCAGCTTATTGCCCCCACAAACCGGGTCTTCAATTTACCTACCTTAGAAAGGATGGAAGGCTGAGACAACCTTGAGCCTGGGGAGATTCTAACTTGCAGTAATTGCAGGCAGCTGGTGTTAATCACAATGCTATCAGTCTGCTGAGCCACCAGGCCAGGTAGTAGTCCAGGCCCACCAGGACTACTATAGGTAGACCTCGACTTACAATAGTTCAACTAGTGATCATTCAAAATTAGAAAGGCACTGGAAAAAGTGCCATTTTTCACACTTGCATCTTCGTGGTCACATGATCAAAAGTGGCAACCGATTCATCTTCATGATTGCAGGATCCTGGGGTCATGTGATCCCCTTTTGCAAACAGTTGACAAGCAAAATTGATGGGGAAGCCAGATTCACTTAACAACTGGGTTACTAACTTAACAGCTACACTGTCTGATTCGCTTAACAACTGTGACAAGAAAGATCATAAAATAGGGCAAAGTTCACTGAACTGTCTCACTTAGCAACAGAATCTTTGGGCTCAATTGTGGTCGTAGGTTGAGGACTACCTGCATTAGTGGTGCTGTTTGTATAGACCCACCCCTTTCCTAGAAGAATGAAATATTTTGGGAAATATTAAAAAGACAGAATATTATGTTTCCCTGGATGAGAAATGGAGAAGCATGTTTTAAAGATAAAGCAGCTCCCACCTTCCTGCCCCCACCCTTTTGTTAATGGGCCAGAGGCAGAAACCCAATCCTTTGTTAAAGGACATCTGCAACACAACAGCAACAGAAACTAACACAATGGGACCCATCTAGACAGAAACTCACCACATGTGACCTGGGAAGTTTACATCAGCCAGCAAGGCTAGCTAAAACCCCCCACCCCCTGGGAGTCTGACAACCAATGAGGATACTCTTTCTGGGCCCCAGGAAGTTCAAAGCCAGAGAGAGCATAAAAACCCAGAGACTCCCTGTATCTGCCCTTTTCTGTTCAGGAACTCAAGCCATGTGATCCTGTCCACCATTAAACCAACTTTCCAAGCAGTCTCCATGTTTCCAGTGTCTTTTTCCCCACTTGGAGCAGAACCCAGAAGGATATTTCTTCCTACAATAGATTATATGGAGCTATTTGTCTTGTTACATGGGATTTAAATCTGCACCTCATCCACCCCTGCCATTCATTGTATTTAGCAAATTCATCATATTTAGCAAAAGAACAAAGGGAAGCTTGTCAAAAAGCAATTGTCTCATTGATTCCCATTCAACACAATTTGAGCACCAGATTATCTTAATAAGCATCTGGAATGTATGTCATTAGGTCAGTCCAAAGAATAATAGTTCAATATTTTAATATTTAATTACTTTTAAAATGTAGTTTATAGGAATAATTCTTTAAAAAGTACAATGGAACACTTCCATTTGAGAAGGAAGGAGTATAAAATTAAATTTCCTAAATTAAATGTTTTGTTTCATCATTTTAATATGCAAATCAATTTTGTTACACTTAACCTGAATGATTTAATTATTTGTTCAAGCAAGATTTGTCAATAAATCTTTATCATTAAAAATAAGGGAATCCCTTATCTCAAAAATGCACTTGCTCTCTTGACAATCAACTCTATGAATGTTCCGGTGTGTACCTTGTGTCACTGGCATACCAAAATCTACTTTGTCCTGTAGGAAGTTAGCACCCACCCCTTTCCTGGAAGAGTGAAATATTTTAGGAAATATGAAAAAGGCAGAATATTATATTTCCCTGGGATAAGCATATTTTGAAGCAGCTCCCATCTTCCTGCCCCCACCCTTTGTCAATGGGCCATTAAGGCTTGGGCCAGTCTATTCTACATAACAAAGATCTACCTCCTTCAGGCAGAGCCATAGTAGGAATTGCCAAAGATCCAACAAAGATAGGATTAGCTCTCTACACAATATCAGCAGAAACTCACCACATGTGACCTGGGAAGCACATGTGACCAGCTAGCTAAGACCCCCACCCCCTGGGAGTCTGACAACCAATCAGGATACTCTTTCGGGGCCCCAAGAAATGCAAAGCCAGAAAGAGCATAAAAACCCGTGGACTTGCTGTATTCCTCCCTTTTCTGTTCAGGAACTCAAGCCATGTGATCCTGTCCACCATTAAACCATCTTTCCAAGCACTCTCCATGTTTCCAGTGTCTTTTTCCCCACTTGGAGCAGAACCTAGAAGGATGTTTCTTCCAACAGTCCTATTGCTGCTGACTTGATTCATAAAATCTGCCCAATCAACAGATACTAAAGCTATAGTTGAGATTTAATTTTAAAATGGATTTTCTCTTGAAAATTGGGGGGTGGATGGATTAGTATTCTGATACATTAATCTATGTTGTTAATATGCCTATGATTGGGTTAAATAAATTTCTGGTCCATTCCATGGCTGGGTAAAGGAGCACAGGATACTTGCTTGAAGTGGGGGTTGAATTTATTCAATATCAAAATAAACACACAATTCAACTTTTGATGGGCCATCAATTGAAGACAAACCTTTGAAATGTTTATAGAGATGTTCTGTGCTTTGTTAATACAGAATGACAGCATTGGAGGTCTTCTAATCCAACCCGCTGCTCAGGCAGGAAACCCTGTATCATTTAAGACAAATGGTCTTCTTAAAAACTTAGTGTTGTACTAGGTCATGTTCAATACTTGACTTACTACTCATGAATGTGACTTGCCATGGGTGTGTGTGTGTCTTGCACCGAGTCTGAGAGAAAATGTCATCTTCTCACCTTGTGGGATCAAGTTAATCATGAAGATCTATTGTGTGTTTATCTTAACTTGATCTGAAGGGATATCCTTGGTGCTCTCTGAACTTGCTTGTTTTCTTGTAGATGTTTCATTACCCTAACTAGATAACATCAGTGCTAGTAAGGAGTGTTGTTTGCTGTCAGTTTATATTCTGATGTGGGTGATCTTAGAGATTCTTTGGTTGGGCTGTTTACTGATGGCTCTTTGGCAGTTTCTTTTTTTTCTTTTTTTTATTGAAAAAGTTTTAAAACAAACACAATTTCCCCACAACCCTCCCTCCCAACCCCCCCTCCCCCTCCCCGACTTCCCAGAGCAGAACACAAGGTATTTCTATTGACCTTTAACAATAAACTAAATTGCATAACCAATCATCAAACTAACACCCCCTAAAAAAAAATTCTTAACCCCCCATATATAAAATCCTATTTCTTAAACATAATACTTCTAATATCACTTATATAGCGCTTATACAAATAAAAGAAATCATTCATAAGTTATTTGATATTTTTTGGTCTGATACTTATTTTGTATATAATAAATCCATCTTCTCCAGTCCTGTATATACCTTTCTTGTGTGTGATCCTTCAGATATGCTGAAATTTTAGCCATTTCAGCTAAATTAGTTACTTTCAATATCCAATCATCAATAGTAGGCAAAAAGTCCTTCTTCCAGTGTTGTGCTACCAACAATCTTGCTGCTGTTATCAAGTTCAAAATTAATTTAGTCTCTGCAACTGTACAGTCCGTAGTTATACCGAGTAAAAACAACTGTGGAGTAAATTTCAGTCTCTTTTTAAGAATATTCTGCATCACCCACCAAATCTTTATCCAAAATGCTTTGATTTTTCTACAAGTCCACCATATATGATAATAAGTTGCATCATCACAGTCACATCTCCAACATTTAGCTTGCACATTAGGATACATACATGATAATTTTTTGGGGTCTAAGTGCCATCTATAGAACATTTTATAAAAATTTTCTCTTAAATTTTGTGCTTGTGTAAATTTCACATTTCTAATCCAAATCTTTTCCCAAGTCTCCATCATTACTGGCTCTTGAAAATTTTTTGCCCATTTAATCATACAGTCTTTAACCAATTCCGTCTCAGAATCTATTTCCAATAAAGCATTATACAACCTTTTAATATGCATTTGTTTTTGATCTCTAATTTGTTTTACCAAATTCTCCTCATTTTGCACAAAGCCAGTTTTTTGATCTTCCTTCCATCTAGCTTGAAGTTGACCGTACTGAAACCATGTATAAATTATACCTTCTTCTCTCAGTATATCTAAAGATTTCAAATACATTACCCCCCTTTCCATAATAAGAAGCTCTTTATAGGTAATCACCTCCTGTTTTTGTTCTATACTTATATTTTCTATTGCATGTCTAGGATTTGCCCATACAGGTATCTTATAATTTAACTTATATTGATATTTTTTCCAAACCCTCAACAAAGCATTTCTTAATATATGAGCCTTAAATACTTTATCCACTTTTTTGTCATATAACAAATAGGCATGCCATCCATATAACAAATCATAACCTTCTAAATTCAAAATTCTCCCCTCAGTTAAATTAAACCAATCACTAATTTGTGATAAAACCGCTGCTTCATAATATAATCTTAAATTAGGCATTTTGAGACCCCCTCTTTCACGTGTATCTTGTATAATTTTCATTTTTATTCTGGGTTTTTTCCCAGCCCAAATAAAAGTATTAACACCTTTCTGCCATTCTCTCAAGTTCTCATCTTTCTTAAGCACAGGTATCATTTGGAACAAAAATAAAAATCTAGGTAAGACATTCATTTTGATTGCTGCAATTCTTCCCAATAAAGACAACTGTAATTTTTTCCAATTTTCCATATCCTTCTGTACCTTCTGCTAAAGAACCTCATAATTGTTTTTGTATAATTTTGTATTCGAAGCTGCTATGTATACCCCTAGATATTTAACCTTTTTAACTATTTCAAAATCTGTTAATCTTGCTAGTTTATCTCTTTCCAGTATAGTCATATTTTTAACTATCATCTTTGTCTTATGTGAGTTAACTTTAAATCCTGATACTTTCCTGTATTGATCAATTATATCCAATATATATGGAGCCGACTCTATAGGTTGGGATAAGGTAATAACCAAATCATCTGCAAATGCTCTTAATCTATAATCTTGTTGTCTAATTACAATACCCTTCAATTTTTCTGAGTCACGTATCTTGTTCAATAGTACCTCCAAAGTCAGAATAAATAGTAATGGGGACAGAGGACACCCCTGCCTTGTTCCTTTCTCAATTTTAAAAGCCTCTGTTAAACCTCCATTAACTATCATTTGTGCTGTTTGCTGCTGATATATCGCTCTAATTGATTGTGTAAAATATTCCCCAAAGTGCATTTTCTCTATTATTTTAAACAAAAATTGCCAGTTCAAACGATCAAATGCCTTCTCTGCATCCAAAAATATAAACGCTGCAGGGACTTGATTATTTTTTTCTAAATATTCCAGTAAGTTTACAATTTGTCTAACATTATATCTCATTTGTCTCCCTTTTATAAACCCTGATTGATCATTATGAATTATTTGTTGCATAACTGGCATTAATCTATTAGCTAATATCTTAGCAAAAATCTTATAATCAGTATTCAGAAGTGAAATTGGCCTGAAATTCTCAGGTTTAATGGAGTTTTGGTCCTCCTTTGGAATTAGTGAGACAAAAGCTGTTTTCCAGGAAGGTGGTACTCCTCCTCCTACTTGTATTTTATTAAATAAAATTTTGAGTGGTTCTAACATTTCAGATTGTAGATGTTTATAATAGACAGCTGTTAGTCCATCTGTTCCCGGAGCCTTACCTATTTTTAATTGTTTAATTGAGCCTTGATAGTACAGTGGTTTAGTCCACCCTGTCATTAACACAGCTGCCTGCAATTTCTGCTGGTTCGAATCTCTCCAAGGCTCAAGGTTGACTCAGCCTTCCATCCTTTCTAAGGTAGGTGAAATGAGGACCCAGTTTGTGGGGGCAATAAGCTGACTTTGTATAAAATATACAAAAGAATGAAGGCTATTGCTTAACGCATTGTAAGCCGCCCTGAGTCTCCGGAGAAGGGCGGCATATAAATCAAATTTAAAAAAAAAATATTGCCCCAACAATTTCCTCGGAAGTTATTGGCTGATTCAATCTCTCTCTCTGTTCCAGCATTAATTCAGGAATCTCCATCTTTAAATATCTATCAATATCAACATCTTGAATTAGATCTTTAGCATATAACTTTGTATAGAACTCCAAAAAAGCCTTTTTTATTAAATTCTGTTGATAAATCTCTTTACCTCTAAATTCTATCTTGTCTATAACACGTGATTTTTGTTTTTTCCTCATCGTGTAAGCCAACCATCTCCCAGGTTTATTAGCATTACAAAATGTATTATGTCTGGCATATTGTATGCTGGTTGCTACTTGCCCAGCCATTAACATATTAAATTGTTCTCTTAAAATATTAATCATATCTTTTGCCTTTTTATCTCCCGGGTTAGTTATAAGCAATTGTTCTTTCTTTTTAATTTCCTCCTCTATCTCTTTCCGTCTATTTTGTTGTTTTAGTCTATATTTATTGTTCAAAAAAATTAATGTTCCTCTCATATATGCCTTACTCGCATCCCATACCATCTCCATCGAGGTTCCTTTATTCATATTGTTAACAAAAAATTCTTTCATTTGTTTTTTAAGCTCACACAAGTTATCTTCATATCTAAATAAATTCTCATTTAACCTCCAAGACCTCCTTTCCCCTCTTTCCTGCTCTAATTCCACCCAAACCGGGCTATGATCAGTTAAAGATCTTGGACATATCTTCGTATTCTTCACCCTAGAAAAAAGATCATTTGTAGTTAATATAAAATCAATCCTAGAAAAGGATTGATGCCTATCTGAAAAAAAAGTAAAATCACTTTCCGATACGTTCCTTTCTCTCCAAATATCTCTGAGCTCCATATCCTCCAGAATATCAAAAAAAGATTTAGGCAACTTAGCACGCATGGATATCTTGGAAAGACTTTTTTTATCTTTCTGGGTATTTATTACCCCATTCCAATCACCCATTAGAAGTAAAGATCTATAATCCCATTGTAATATTTTAGTATGTAAAAGTTTATAAAATTTATCTTGTTGTTGATTAGGTGCGTATACTCCAATTACAAGCAGCTTCCCATTCTGTGTTGTTAATTCAATTGCAATATATCTACCTTGAGTATCAGCCTCAATTAAATTGGCCACTAAGCCTCTTTTAACGTATATAACTAGGCCATTTTTCTTCTCTGGTGCTGATGCCACAAAATGTGTACCTAATTTCGAATTTATCAAATACTTTTGATCTGAAGATTTAATATGCGTTTCTTGCAAACAAATAACATCATTCTGAAATTGCTTCAAATAGTGAAATATTTTCTTTCTTTTTTGTGGAGAATTTAAACCATTGACATCCCAAGATAAGAATTTATTTGCCATCTCTGGGCGCTCCAAGCTTTGAGAGCATCAGCTGAACCTCCTCCGCCATTTTAGACTTCGGCCTAGCTCCTCTCACTGCTTTTGTTTTTTGGACTTGTTGGGTTGAATCTTGAGGCTGTCGTGCCAGATGTTGTTTGTAAGTAGCTCTTGTCAGTCGTTGATCTTTTGGCAGCTGTATCATCGTTAATGACTCAAGGGTTGGTGGTGGACCCCCACTCAACAGTAAATCTTCTTCCAAATTGGCTCCTCCAGCTAGTGCTTGAGCGTAAGTTTGTGGTTGCACTCCATCTTTCTCTTGTTGTGTCGTTTCCAATTGCTTTCTAGCACCCCCTGGTGAGGGTGGCCTTCCAGCCTTTAAAACATTGACATAAAAATCTTTTGCCTTTCCAACTGTGTTTAAGCGATGTCTTTGTCACTATTATCCCAAAGGGGACATCCCATCTGTACTGGAGCTGCTGGTTTCTTAGTTCATTCACCAAAAAACCAAACTGCTTTCTATCTCTTAACATTTTAGGAGGAAGCTCTTTCAGGACCACCAGCTCTTGTCCATCCACTTTAATCTTGTTTCTATAAGAAGCTTGCAGAATGTCATTTCTAATTCTCCTTGTTGTGAAATAAATCACCACATCTCTTGGTAGCTGCTTTTGTTTTGCCAGCCAGGAATTAACCCTGTAAATTTTATCCATTTGAATTGCCACGTCTTCTGGCCTTTCTGAAATCAGCTCTGCTAAAGCATTGGAACAAACATCTTTTAAGTTTTCACCAGTCTTTTCTTTCAAACCTCTCAACCTCAGGGCAAATTCCATTGATCTGTATTGTAACATAACCATTTCATCATCCACTTTCTCTGTTTGTATCATAACCTCTCCTACTTTAGTTGCAAGCTCCAAGTTAGCATCATCAATTTCCCGTACTCTCTCCTCAATCTTTAACATATGAATAGCCAGTCCTGAAACTGCAAAAACAATATCATCTCTTATTTCATCATGTTTTTCCTCCACCACACTTTTAATTTTCTTTAACTCCTCTGAAAATTCTTTCATCATTTCTGTCTGATTGTTCAGGGCACCCATTATAAATTCTTTAAGGTCTTGTGACTGTGTATCAGCCAGAAGTTGTTGTTTTTGAGTCACTACAGGGGAACCTCCTCCCCCTTTAGAAGTTGGTGGCTTTAGTTGTTTAGCAGCCATTTTATTTTAAAAAGAGTTTTTTCCTTTTGCAGCCACAAAGTCTTATAAACAGTCTTACAAAGTATGTTTCAAAGTTTTTTCAAAATAAACAATCCTCTCTTCAAGCTATACTCAATCCCCAGCAGTTTTCTCTTCAGGCAGAGGGCTCTTAACAAGCAGTTTCCCTTTAACTTTCACTTTCCCTTCCACCCATAACAAAGGCTTCCTCTCCAGCCTCCAGCTCAAGAGAGCTCCGTTTGCAACAATGTATTCACGGAGTTAAGTTCTGTTTCTTTTAAAAAGCTTGCACTCTTGCTTCCGCTCTGTCTGCCTTGTTAGAAATCATTAGAACTCACTGTTTGCCGGCAGAATTGGATGCAGACGTCTTGCTCTGATTAACAGAGGCACCAGCGATCCGGAGCAATGGGAGGGGTGAACTGGGGAGCTCTCACCCTCCGAGTCCCTGGAATTAATCCAGTGACTTTCGGGGAGCTCTACCCACCCCCTCCGACTCTCCTCTCCTTCTTTGCCCGAAGTAGAGTTTTTTCAAACCGCCGGACAGCAGTTTAGCGCTGTCAGGGCGGTTTTAACAGATCGGGTGGCTGGCGGTCTATGGAGACCGTCCTCGTCGTCAGCGGAGCCAGCGGAAGTCCACTCTTTGGCAGTTTCTTGATTGGGTTATTGTTTATTTGATTGTTGGTCTGAAGGTGACCTTGCAGTTAATCTATGCTGATCAGGATGCTGATTACTGATGGAGAGGTGCTGGAGTCTTTTCGTTCTCTTTGGGGCTGGTTGATTGTCTCCTTTGCATAGTCTATAGTGGTTGTTAATGCCTATGTGTCTCTATTGATGGCTGATTTGTCAGAGTGCCAGGCTTCTAGAAATTCCCTGGCATCTTTGGACTTGGCCTGGTCTAGGATTGTCACATTTCCCCAATTGAAACTATAGTTAAATCTGTCTGTTTGTTGCAAAATTAAAGAATTTTCATCAGGTCTTCTGAATGCCAGTTGGTGTTCATGGATGCATTCTGCCAGTCTTCTGCCTGTTTGTCCTACATAGTGGTTGTTGCAGTCCTTATGTTATATGTTAGATTGTCAGGATCCATCAAGAATATACACTGCTCAAAAAAATAAAGGGAACACAAGCAGAAGACATCTGAGATCTGAATGAATGAAATAGCCTTATAAAATACTTTGTTCGTTACATACAGTAGTTTTGTGTTCCCCTTAGTTGTTTGAGCAGTGTATAAGCTACTGTATGTAAAGAACAAAGTATTTAATAAGGCTATTTCATTCATTCAGATCTCAGATGTCTTCTGCTTGTGTTCCCTTTATTTTTTTGAGCAGTATATTTTGGGATCAGTGTTTTTTACACACAAATCACCTTGACTTAAGGGTAACAGTAAGGCACCTGATGGGGGCAAGTTAATAATGAAGATCTATTGTGTGCTTAACATAACTTGATCTATTTGGGTGTTTTTGTTGATGACTGTGGATGATTCTCAATCATTGGTCATGGTTGTCCCAAAGGTACTTTTTCAGCAGGCAACTGGACTTTCTTGGGTTTTTTCTTTTTCTTTGAAGACATTTTGCTTGTCATCAGTGAAGTTTCTTTAGCTCTGACTGGATGGTGGAGAATGAAAGGATTTATACTCTTTGCAAACAGCTGGATGCAGAGAACAGACTCATCCCCAACAGCCTGTGCCTGCCTTCAACAGTGAAGGGACATAGGGCAGAAAACATCCTGCAGTCAAGAAGGCTCCACACCCATTTGCACTATTCAGGTGACCCCAGGACACAGATAAATCTCCAAGTGGCCTCAATGACTCTCTAAAAGAATGCAAAAGACCAGCTGTCTGCAAGGAATATAAATCCTTCCACTCCCCATCATCCAGTCAAGGCTTCTTGGTCTTCAAAGAAAAACAAGAAAGTCCAGTTGCCTCCTGAAAAAGCACCTTTGGGACTAGGTAGTTAATGTTTTTAGTTCTTGAAGCAACAAAGCAAGCTATGAATGAAGAATGTATAGCCAGATAAGAACAGGTTCAAAGCTGCCAAGGACACGAGTGACTTTGAAACTCATAATATGCAAACCACATGTCCTGAATATTTAGATGAGCATCAACAAAATCATACTAGGAAAATATGGGAGTTTGAGAGTTACATGCTAAAGCTACTAGACAGACATGTGTCAAAATGACAATAACCAATAAAAGAACTCACTCCAAAGCCAATAAGTTTAAACTATATATAAAGCAATTGCCCAGCTTTTTAAGCTGCTCCTCTTTTGGCTGAAGGAATCAGTGAGACGCCCTCTCTACTTATGGACACAAAAAGAGCTATTTTAATCTGCCTTTCTGGCCCCAACTCTGTTTTGGCAAGACTCACCAGGCTAAAGGACTTGCCAACATTTACAGCTAACAGGTTTTCTTTGGAAGAAGGAGAGTTGAACCTGCAGTTGGGGCATTATTGGAATTAGTAAGCAGGCAATTTCATGCAGACACTCCATTAGCAGTACTAATTCAGCTTTATTGTATATATATATAGGAAACAACAGTATCAAACACTCTACAGACTTGACTTTAAATGTATGCAAACTAATCTCTTTGGGATCAGAGTAATTACTGTACAGAGTAATTACTGTATGTAACTGATATTAACATTGCTATTGCCAATGACTTGTTTACCAATTACTTGTGTTTCAATTTTGCTTGGTGATTTTTTTTTTTTGTTTCGTTTCTGTAACATCAGGCCTCCTTCATAATACAACAGTCATCAGAAAAAGGAAATGCAATCCAGAATATTAACAAAGGACTAATAAAATGTGCGCATCATCAAAAATTCTTGCTTCTTTCTTATAACTATTATTTTTAAAAACTTTAAAAACTTTTAAAACTTTCCACTATTTAATGTGATGCTTAAAGGCTGTAATTGAAAAAATAAGCTAGAGAATAAAACAACAGCAACACAATATAATATGAATTGCTTCTTCTATGACCTCTGGTGGACCTCTATGACCACTTCTCACAATTCCTTCCTGGGCTTGTTGCTTTTTCTTACTCTGGCTTGGCAACCACATCATTATAGGTTGGTGGAGAGAAAGAATTTGGTTCAGTTGCGAGTAGTGCATCTCCGCTGACTACTTGATAAGGTATAAACCCCATGGCTGCCTGCAACAGAAAATAATAGTTATATATAAAAATACTGACTGTGTCTTGGGGACATCTTTCTCCAGGTAGGGGGAATAGCTTCTCCAGTTGTGTATTTTTACTTCTAGCACTGTGCTTGCCTAGAATAACCTGGGGCCTCATCCTCTGAAACCTTCAAGAGTTATAAGCTGATAGAGAAGTCTTTAAAGGCAGAAATTAACATCCAAATGACTTATGCCTGGCCATTTTGTTAGGGTAATGATGATTTAAAGCTGGCTGGCCCTTTAAGAATGAGGATAAGTCAGCAGGGTTTTTGCCCTTTAAGAAGCTGTCTATATAAGGGAGGCCATTAGAGGACATCTCTCTCTCTCCTTATGTACCTGCATTGTAGTTCTCCGTGTAGAGTTGAAGACTGATTGCTTGCCTGGCATGTGTTTACCATGTGTATGTATATATACTGTATATAACTTGTATATAAACCACTGTTTGTAAAGACAAAACCTCTGTGTCCTGTATTTTGCTCCTGGGTTGTCTCAAAATAGTAGTCATGCTGTAAACATTCTGACAGGTTATGGGCCCAGTCCAGAGAGAAGGCCAGAGTGACTAGAGAGACCAGAGAGAAGAAAAACCCAGTGTGAGCTTGCACCAGAGCCAGAGGGGTTGTGCAACGTGGTTTGATAGTGGTTAGTGGCTTGTGAAAGAAAGCAGGCAGCATGGCCTCCATCAGCATAATGGGAAGAGGTTTCTTGGTGTCTCGGCTGAATGAGACAAACTATCTCTCCTGGAATGTGAAGATGGAGATTTACCTGCAGAGGGAGGAGTTGTGCATGATAGTTACTAATCCACCAGCAGTCCTGGATGATGGGGACCAGAGAAGAAATGAAAAGGCCTTAGCCAGCATAATTCTGGCTTTAGAGGACAGTCAGCTGATACACATGAGGGGTCTCCAGTCTGCAAAAGAGTGCTGGGAGGCATTGCGCAGTGTGTATGTTAGAGAGACTGTGGGCAGTAAAGTGTTGCTGGCCAGGAGACTGTATAAAGCACAACTGAAGCTGGAGGAGAGCATGTCCACACATCTGCAGGCTATGAGAAAGACATTCCTTGAGTTAGAGGACAGAGGAATGATGTTTACTGAAGTGCATAAGGTGTATGTGGTGCTCAGTTCCTTGGACAGTTCATGGGACATTCTTGTGACTAGTCTAGAGTCCATGCAAGAGCAGGATTTAACCACGGCATATTTGATTGGTCGATTGTTGGAGGAGGAGCAGAAACGACTGGAGAGGCGACCATGAAAGGGGGGAGAGAACGCTCAGCACAGACCAGCATCTGCAACAGTCCAGGATGTGGGCAGAGCAGCTGAGACAGTTTACACAGTGAAGAGATGCTACATGTGTGGTTCTACACAACATCTCCAGAGATGCTGCCCTGAGAGGAGAAAGAGGATCAGTGAGAGACAAAGGTGCAGGACTACTCAACATATGAGGAACGGTCCTCCAGCGTCGCTTTTCCTAGCAGCGACAGCATTTCAAAACACCAGGAACACTTGGGTGTTGGACAGTGGGGCGAGCCAGCATATTGCTAATAATCCACAAGCGTTTTCTGGTTTGAGATCAACTATGCAAACATGGATTAGTCTGGCTAATGGCCAAAGAGCTGCTGTAAAAGGGGAAGGTAATGTGTATGTTCCTGAGATAAGAGAAACATTGTACAATGTCCTATATGTACCTACATTAGACCATATTATTATTTATTTATTTATTTATTTATTTATTTATTAAATTTCTATACCGCCCTTCTCCAAAAAGGACTCAGGGCGGTGCACAGCCAAAGTAAAAACAGAGCATACAAAATTTAAAAACAGTATTAAAATAATTAAATATTTTGGCCGTAAATTAAAACAACCCAATTTAAAATCAATTTAAAATTAAACTCAAGCCAGCCCAGCTAGTTGAAATAAATAGGTTTTCAGGGCCCGACGAAAAATCCGGAGGTCTGTTATTGTACGTAACTCTGGGGGAAGGTTGTTCCAGAGGGTGGGCGCCGTCACAGAGAAGGGTCTCCCCCTGGGGGTCGCCAGCCGACATTGCCTGGCGGACGGCACCCTGAGGAGGCCCACTCTGTGCGAGCGTACTGGCCGGTGGGAGGCTATTGGTGGCAGAAGGCGGTCTCGTAAGTACCCCGGCCCTAAGCCATGGAGCGCTTTAAAGGTGGTCACCAACACCTTGAAGCGCACCCGGAAGACCACCAGGAGCCAGTGCAGCTCGCGCAGGAGAGGTGTCACATGGAAGCACCTCGTCGCCCCCATAATCCCCCGCGCGGCCGCGTTCTGGACCAGCTGGAGACTCCGGATGCACCCCAGGGGGAGCCCCATGTAGAGAGCATTGCAGTAGTCCAGGCGGGAAGTGACTAGTGCCTGAGTGACTGTGCGTAGAGTCCCGATCTAGAAAGAGATGCAACTGGCGTAATCTGTTAAATGTATCCAGGTTAGACAGGCAGGGTTATGAAATACTGTTTGCATGAGGGCAGTACTCCACCGGGAAAGGTGGAAGGATATGTGCACGAGGGGTTAAGAAGCCTGTATGTTCTAGGAAGGCAGGAGAATAGTTGTGCACATGCACTTATGAATGCTCCCACACATGACAATTGCGTATATTTGTTGCATAGGCGACAGGGACATGTAAGTTTCAACGTACTGAAGAAGATGCCAGACCTAGCTGAGGGGCTTGAGATAAAGAAATGCAATGTGTATTTAGATTGCGCTGTTTGTAAGGAGGAAAAATACAGGGTGTATCCTGTGAGTAAGAAAAACCCAAGTCAAACAAACAGAGGTATACCTAGGAGACATGGAGGGTATAATAAAGGTTTACTTCCTGAGAGGTTCAAAGCTGGTGGGGTTAGAATAGGTGAACCTTGTAAATGAACCTTGTAAATACTAAGAGATAGGATCATGGTTAGTGCCTAAGGAACAATGAGATGAATGGAGGAAGCCGAAGATAAAGAGAATGATAGGCAGGCAGATAAACCAAACTGAGGAAATTGAGCTAGTGAAAAGAGAAAGTAAAGGTATCCAGCCAAGAGATGGTAAATAGGATGTAATGGAGATTAATGAGACAGAGTGTACAGAGTCAGTAGATAATGGATTTAGAAATAGTTCCAGCAGCAATAGTAGCAATGGTACTAGTAGCGTTTGTAGCAATGAGGGTAGGAACTGAAGCTGGAGACATAATGGAAATAGAGAGCATCATGAATATATTAAGGCATTCAGCTGTTCAACTTTCAATGGGAGGCATGTCAGGGTAATGAGGATTTAAAGCTGACCAGCCCTTTAAGAATGAGGATGATATCTCATTCTTAGGGGAATCAATATCTATGGATGTATGGGAGAAAATATGGGTTAGAAATGTGAAGTTTACTCAAGCCCAAAATTTAAGAGAAAATTTTTATAAAATGTTTTATAGATGGCACTTAGATCCCCAAAAGTTAGCCTGTATGTACCCGAATTTACAACCTACATGTTGGAGATGTAAATGTGATGATGCAACATATTTTCATGTATGGTGGACATGTAAGAAAATTAAGGCATTTTGGATTAAAATATGGTGGATTATACAAAATATTCTTAAAAGGAAGATAAAATTTACTTCACAGTTGTTTTTACTGGGTATAATTGAAGGATGTACAGTTATAGAGACTAATTTGATTTTGAATTTAATAACGACAGCCAGACTTTTGGTGGCGTAATACTGGAAGAAGGAAGAAATACCTTCTATTGAAGAATGGACATTAAAAGTAGCCAATTTGACAGAGATGGCTAAAATTTCTGCATATTTGAAGGACCGTTCGAATGAAAGATATGTACTGGAATGGAGAAGATGGATTGACTATATACAAAACAAATACGGGACTAAAAAGTTGCAAATAGCTTATGAATGAAATATTTAGATGATTTTTTTTTCTACTTTGATATCTTAGTACCTATGGCGGAGTTAAAGAGTAAGGGGAAGTTAAGAGTTTATAGTTAGTTTGCTTTTGTTAGATTATGTTTGTTAAATGCAATACCCTGTATTTTGCTCTGGGAAGTCGGGGGTGGGGGGAGGGAGAGGGGAAGGGGGGAAGGGGGGGAATTTGTTTGTAAACATTTTAAAACTTTTCAATTACAAAAAAAAAGAATGAGGATGAGTCAGCAGGGTTATTGCCCTTTAAGAAGCTGTCTATATAAGGGAGGCCATTAGAGGGTGCCTCTCTCCCCCCCCCACCCTTGTATCTCTCTTTCCTTGTGTACCTGCATTGTAGTTCTCAGTGTAGAGTTGAAGACTGACTGATTGCCTGGTATGTGCTTACCACATCTATGTATATATACTGCATATAACTTGTATATAAGCCACTGTTTGTAAAGGCAAAAACCTCTGTGTCCTGTATTTTGCTCCTGGGTTGCCTCAAAATAGTCACGCTGTAAACACTCTGACATACTTAATCACCTTTCTCTGATCAAATCTACCCATCTGGTCCAGACATAATAGCTAAAGTTATTATCAAAGGATCAAATACTTACCGGGTCATTACCACAGCAAGTTGCCTGGCATCCAAAATGTGCAAGTGAAACAGTGATGACAAATTCCAGCAATCTGAACAAGAACAGCACGCTGGAGAGGCAAATGCCAACATTCTGTAGAGTAGGGAGGACACATATGGAAAGATTGTGATTTGCTGAGAAATAAATCCATCTATGTGTTACACCATTAAAAGGGACTCCCAGCTGCTTCCTTGAAAATACTGGGAGGAACCATTGTATCAAGAAAAACAGGGACAGTATGCAATCTCTGATATTATGAGAAAACCAGATCAGGGAATATTGTAGTATTATTATGTTTTGGAATATCTCAAATATACCCCAGAGAATCAAACAGGGATCAGTAATATTTCAGATCCATGTATAAAATCAAATATTTGCACAAGGGCACACACTTCACCTGAACCTTTTTACTCTGTTATGCACCATAAAAAGTTGTTCATGTGGGACAAAGCGGAGGAGAACAATCCAACAATCCAATTCTAACTCATTAGTTTTATAGATGCAAAAATTCAAAGCTAATTCAAAAACTGCCAACACAGACAAACAATAATAAGTAAACAACAACTTAACCCAAAACTGATAGGGGAAGCCACTGGTGTATAAACAAAGATCTAAGGTTGTTGTTGTTTTTTTCATTCCTAGGAAATATGTGAAAACAAGCAAACCAAATTTAACTTACCCATTTGGTTTTCCCAATGTCAGTAACTCCATCTAACATGCCAAAACCCAGGATAATTCTGCCTGCCATGTAACTATTAAATATGTGGGATCCATCAGAATAAAGAAGGGACAAATCAAATTCAGCTTTACAAGTTTGGCTGAGTGCATTGGGAATTTAGGATCCAGATTTTAAGGAGAAAATCTTACCAGTGTTGAACTGTTGAAATCCTGGAAGGCCACACAGCCTCCAGGCACCATAAAAGAATGTCCACAGCATTCCTCAGTTCACCTAGGCCAGAGATGTATAACTGGGTATCATCAGCATACTTGTGATACCTCATCACATGGTGATGGACGAAACTGCTTACTCAGCAGTTTCATGTAGGTGTTAAAAAGGAGCAGAAAAAGCACTGAGTGTTGTGCCATCCCACCAAGCAGTATCTGTGGATCCCTTGCTTCCTATTAACATCAATTGGGACTGACTAGGACTGACCTTGAAGGAAGGAGGTGGACCAGCAAAGGACTGTGCTGCCCACCCCCAACTCCATATGACAGCCCAAAAGGATACCACGGCCAATAGTATCGAAATATACTATATTGAGAGTCAGGAAGAGCAAGGATGGATGCACCACCTCCATCCTGGTCCCATCAGAGATCATTCTTTAGTGGAAACAATATTGTTTCAGTCCTAATTCCAGGCCTAATATTTGATTGAAGAGTCCAGATAATCTGTTTCCTCCAGGATCATCTGGATTGCAAAGCCATTACCTTCTCTAGACTGAACGAAAATTGCCCAGAACCGTGGAGTCCAGCGATGACTTCTTGAGGAGGGATTTTACCAGTACCTCTTTAAAAGGAGCTGGGAGCATACCCGCTAACAAGGGTGCGCTGCCAGCTCCTTTTGTTTGTTTTTTTAGAGAAAAGGAAAAATTATGTTAAAATTGAAAGACATTACACTGTGCTTATTTTTTCCACATGTTAATTTTACAAAAATTAGAGTTTCTAAGAGAAGAAAAAAATGATGAAAAATTAACTTGTGGGATGTTATCTGAAGGGATTAAAGATCAAAAATTTTGTATGTTGTTGCTTCTGATAGCTCTTAATTAAATTTTGAATGGTAAGGTTTTAAAGATTTACTTATAAATAAGATGGGGAAAAGTTTGTTTGCTTGCTTTTGGAGAAAATTATGTTACTTCATAAAGAAAATAAACAACAATGAAGGTTGTTTAAGGTTAAAATAGATACCGTATTATTTCTGGTAACTCTTCACTGGACTTTTGCTGATTAATATTGAAGGATGAGGCTTTATAATTTGTTCGTAAATAAGAGATAAATTGGGAAAGAAGAGAACTTGGTTGAAATTTCAGTGAATATAATGTTATTAATAGGTTATTGAAATTGTACTTGACTTGAAGGAGAAGTCATTTATGAATTTTTCTTTTTTTCATTTTTCCTTTGCGCTGTTCATTTTTTTCTTTTTATATTTTTCTTACTTTGTATTAATTTTTTTGGATTGTTGAGTTTTAATAATCATTATTATAAAAATCAGCCTTCAAATGAAATTCAGGTAGTCCTTGACTTATGACCACAATTGAGGCCAACATTTCCATTGGTAATTGAGACATTTGTTAAGTGAATTTTGCCCCATTTTATGACCTTTCTTGCAGTTATCAAGTGAATCACTGCAGTTGTTAAGTTAGTAACCCGGTTATTAAGTGAAGCTGGTTTCCCCAAAACTTTGCTTGTCAGGCTGCAAAAGGTGATCACATGACCTTGGGACACTGCAACTGTCATAAATATGAGTCAGTTGACAAGCAACTGAGTTTTGATCACGTGATGCTTGGGATGCTGCAACGGTAAAAAACGGTCATAAGTCACTTTTTTCTCCCTGCTATTGTACGTTTGGTCACTAAACAAACTGTTGTAAGTTGAGGACTACCTGTAGCGCTTGTGTCTTTGGGACTGAGATGTATTTTAGGAAAAATTTCAAACCAAATTCAATGGGCCTGGTGTTGATTCCAGATTCTGATAAACAGTCAAAAGATTCTTAGATAGAAATGATAGAAGGAAAGTTCAGGCCTTAGCAGGCCTTTGGAATTGTGGAAAGTTCCATAAGAAACCTCATGCCTGCAAATCTGGACTCCAGTTCTTTATTTGCCCCAAACCACACATAATCCCTGCCTAACCCTGTGATATATCTATTGTGTACATAAATATCCTTCTGTATTCTACATACGAAGCCAAAATTCTAGAGCAGATTGGTTTACTTACTTTTGCCCAATCCTCTGAATTGGAATTTAAAGAAAAACTATTAATCGTGGCCATCTCAAATATATACTGCAGAATACCAATTAATGCAATTATGGCACTTGTAATGTTCATTCCTACACAGCATTTCATCTGAAAGAAAAGAGCAATATAGAGCAATATACCAGTGGGAAGTAAAATGGAAACGAAAGCACAGGTCTTATTAAATACAAACCATAAAGAAATTTACAACCAACTATGGTAAAACCAGTAATAAAATCTATCTATGTATGTGTTTAATGGTGCATTATCCATCAGTAGTGAAACCAGACAACATGCAGTTCCTCAGGACTAGCATTATTTCTGGTAGCAACTAAGGAAGCTCTGGTAAAACAAGAAGTGACTTCATGGTCATTGGCACTTTCAGGCTTCTCTCATTTCTGTCATGCTACTGACAGATTGCACATCAGGAAGGGAATTTGGGAAGAAGCCCATTGCAAAAAGGGGAACCGGGGAGCTTCTAATTCTGGATGGTTGAAAATTTTCTATTGCTGACATAGAACTTTCAGGAAGCAAGGTCTGGAAGTGAAAGTTGATCAAAGAAGGAAAGTGGTATAATTTTTGTATTTGCTTTTCTTTCCCAAGTGTTGGTTTAAGACTAAGTAGTATTTGAAGACCATACACAATATAAAGCGACACGAGTGCTTACAAAGAAATAGCATAAAAAACATTAAAAAGCCTTATAGCTTTCTCACCAAACTACGGTTTTCATTCTTCGCAGCTGATATACATAGTGATCCAGAAGAAATGAACTGGAAAAAGAAAAAAAAATGATTATAGTCCACTGGAAATATCAAAGGAAAAAACATCAGAAAAATCTGGGATCCATGGGAAAGAGCCTTGGTGGCGCAGCGGACTAAAAGTGCTGTTAAGTAGCACTTAGCTGCCAGCTGCCTGCAATTACTGCGAGTTCAAATCTCACCAGGCTCAAGGTTGACTCAGCCTTCCGTCCTTCCGAGGTAGGTAAAATGAGGACCCGGATTGTGGGGGCAATAAGCTGACTTTGTATAAAAAAGAACACCGCTTAGGGGGCCCGAAAGCCCTACTAAGCAGGTATATACAAAAGTATGACGGCTATTGCTTAACACATTGTAAGCTGCCCTGAGTCTCCGGAGAAGGGCGGCATATAAATCAAACCAATAAATAAATAAATAGTCTTTTTACAACAATATATTATTTTAAATATGATTATCATTTTAATTTTCTGAAGTCAGCCTGAATTGTTTTGGATTGGGCAGCCTAGAATATTAATAAATATCCCCCCCAACCCCTGCAAAAACAGACCTGCATCAAGAGTTTAAGACTTATAGGGAAAAGAGCTTGGATGTCAGGAACTTGTAGCAAACCCATAGCAAATGGCACTCTTTGTCTTAAATGCACCAGCCACTCTCAACAGGTTGGGCAGGGAGCCCAAATACTCCAGGAACTATGTCAAGGAGAAAAGTGGGGGGGAGACAAAACTCCAAAACAGTCCAATGGAGGTGAGCACAATGAATCCTTTGTGGAAGGCTGGAATGAAGTGAGGAAATTTTTGGAGCTGGTTGTTAGGATTCCATACAAAAAAATAGTTTCAGCTTCCATTGAGATAAGAGACCTCAACATTTCTGCAGCTTCTTTTTTAAAGTAAATCTAATCGCTACTTTTCCAAAATATAGCTTTTTTATTTCCCTTCCTCTTCCTCTACAAAAGAGGGCTTTTCATTTCTATTTCTTTCTTCAGATTTGTTAATATGCTTTCCTAATTTATTTAAGTGACATATTGGAGCCTATTATATTCTTCTAATGTGGGACAGTAATGAGTTCTCATCTGTTAATCAGGTGGCTTTTTAAAAAAAGTCTCCTTGGAGTCCATCTCTCATAATGCTCTCCCTCGGGATATAAATGAAACATTTATATTTATTTATTTATTTATAATTAAATTTATATACCGCTCTACTCCCGAAGGACTCAGGGCGGTGAACAGCCAAAAAAATAAAATATACATAATACAAACGTTAAAAACAATTTAAAATACATTAAATACTTTGGCCAGATTTAAAACAGCCCAATTATAAAACCAATTTAAAAGCAATTAAAAAGGGAGGTTAGGCCAGACCAGCCTGCTGGAGTAGGAATGTTTTGAGGGCGTGGTGGAAAGTGCGCAAATCCGGGATCCTCCGTATCTCCAGGGGGAGCTCGTTCCAGATGGCAGGTGCCCCCACAGAGAAGGCTCTCACATTGTTTGACCAACAGCACTCTGAGAAGACCCTCTCTATGGGAGCGTACTGGTTGGTGAGAGGCTATTGGTGGCAGAAAGCGGTCTTGTAGGTACCCCAGTTCTAAGCCATGGAGCGCTCTAAAGATGGTAACCAGAACCTTGAAGCGCACCCGAAAGACCCCCGGGAGCCAGTGCAGCTCGCGCAGGAGGGAAGTCACATGGGAGCACCACGTCGCTCCCGTAACTACCCGTGCGGCCGCATTCTGGACCAGTTGGAGCCTCCGGGTGTTCCTCAAGGGGAGCCCCATGTAGAGAGCATTACAGTAGTCCAGGCGGGAAGTGACGAGGGCATGAGTGACCATGCGTAATGAGTCCCGATCCAGAAAGGGACGCAACTGGCAGATCAGGCGAACCTGATAAAAAGTCCTCCCGGCCACAGCCATCAAATGCTCTTCTAAAAACAGCCGTGAGTCCAGGAGGATACCCAAGTTGCAAGCCCTCTCCGTGGGGGCCAACGACTTGCCCCCAATAAAAAAAAGCCCGACTGGAACGGATCTAGGTAAGCCGTTTCATCCAGGTACTTAGGAAGCAGTCATGCTACCACACTCTCAACAACCTTCGCAAGAAAGAGAAGGTTGGAGATTGGGCGATAATTAGCCAACACTGCTGGGTCCAGGGAAGGCTTCTTGAGGAAAGGCCTCACCACCGCCTCCTTCAAGGCGGCAGGGAAGACACCCTCACTCAAGGAAGCATTAATAATCCCCTGGAGTCAGCCTCCCATTACCTCCCGGGTAGCCAGCACCAACCAGGAGGGACACAGGTCCAATAAACATGTGGCCGCACTCAGTCTACCCAGTAACCTGTCCATGTCTTTGAGAGTCACATAATCAAACTCTTCCCAGGTAATATTTTCAAGACCTGCCTCCATCATCCCTCCTGAATCTACCCAATCAGAGTCCAGGTATTCCCAAATCTGAGCGATTTTGTCATACAGATACTGTACAAAGTCCTCGGCTCTACCCTCCAAGGGGTCCCCCCGCACTTCCTGGTGGAGCAGGGAGCGGGTCACCCTAAACAGGGCGGCTGGGCAATTATCTGATGATGCAATAAGAGCAGAAAAATGATTACATTTTGCCGCTTTTATCGCCACCAGGTAGGTCTTAATATAAGACCTTACCAGTGTTCAGTCGGATTCAGAACAGCTGGCCCTCCAGACATCTTTTCCGGCACTTCATCTCCCTCAGCTCCTCGGTAAACCAAGGAGCCAGGTGAGACTGGTGCTGGGTCAGAGGCCGCAAAGGCACGACCCGGTCCAAAGCTCCAGCGGCCGCCCTATCCCAGGCGGCCACTAGGTCTTCAGTCGAGCCATGAGCCAGAGCCTCAGGAAATGGCCCAAGCTCCGTCTGGAACCTATCCAGATCCATCAGGCGCCTGGGCCAGAACCACCTCATCGGTTCCGCCTCCCTGCAGTGGGGTGTGGTGGTTCGAAGGTCAAAGTGAAGGAGGGAGTGATCTGACCATGACAAGGGCTCGATCACTATATCCCCTATCTCAAGATCACTCAACCACTGACCAGAGACAAAAACCAGGTCCAGCGTGTTCCCCCCCATGTGAGTAGGGCCATGAACTAACTGGGTCAGGTCCATGGCCATCATGGAAGCCATGAACTCCCGAGCCATCTCAGATGCCTCACCAACGGATGGCAGGTTAAAATCCCCCATGACCATAAGCCTAGGGGTATCAACCGCCACCGCAGCTATAACGTTGAGCAGCTCGGGCAGGGCCACCGCCACGTGGCAGGGAGCCAGGTACGTAACCAGCAAGCCCATCTGTGCCCCATGACCCCACTTCACAAGGAGGGACTCACAAACATGAGGAAATCAGGATACTGCAGGGCAGACAGGACTTTGATAGGTGCTCTTGGCCATTAATTCCATAGTGAATGACTGAACAGGAATTCACACATACTTACTAAGATCCCTCCCCAAATGGAGTAACCTGCAGACCAGGCAATGTAGCCTGCGAGAGCAAGACAAATTGCGACAGCCGCAAAGCCAATGTGCATCAACCCAATCATGATTTGGACGGTCTATGGAAGGAAAACACACAAAATAAGACAAGTTAACTCTCTGAATCCAGGAGAGACAAACATTCTAATTTGTTAGCATCCCAGGAAAGGCATCGCTTTCTATCAACCTAAGGTCCTTCAAAGTGTTGGGGCTTTTAAGCTTCCAGTGCAGATGTTGACCCAAGGCCTGGTTTCCTATGGTGAAAAATCCAAATGGGGAGAAGGGACAGTTTGAGACACCATTGTCACTATGTGCCGGACATTTACTCCAGATGATGATCTTGTTTGACCTATAGTGGGACTGCTCTTGTCAGGAAGAAGGTCAAGATGGGCCTTTGAGAGAGGAATATCACTTCTCTCACTACAGACTCCCCTGCAGGAAGAAGTTAAGCATAGTCATAAGCACTAAGTGACTTCACCTGGCTTTAGCTATAGCCAATCCATGATGAGGTTCTTCTGGAGAAATGCCCAACAGCTGTATTTCTCAGAGGGAAGGGAGAAAAAGATATCTGGCTGAAATAATGGCTGAGCTCCACTTTCCCAAGCAAAGAAATGCATATCTGAATCAGATTTTTTCTGCAAACGCAAAAGAAACTACCAGGAAGAACAATAGCCAAGCCAAGAAGTTCACAGCATGGTGTTTTGCCGGTTTTCAGGTGAGGCTCGGTATAATAAAGACAAGAGTCCCAGTATTTGCCTCCATAAGCTTTACATGTTTATTCAGCTTAATAAAGATGCCCCCCCTTCTCATTTGAGGAGGGTACCCTGAACACACTGTGACACTCATATTTATATGCTTACTACATTGTTTACTTCATCACCCAGAAAAGTGGCACTCTATAGATAAGACAAAGAAGTACAGAAACAGTCAGCCACCTCCCTTGGTTTTCCATTCCAAGGACATTGGGTGCTCCCTCAGGGATGTTGGGTGTCTCCTGGGGGACTTTGCAGGACCCTGAAGACCTGCTGAGCTAACTGTGCACATAGGTTCCCTCAAGACTTTCATTTAAATTATTAGATTCCTGATCCAACAGTGGGGCTCTCAGGTCTCTACATAGCAGTAAAACCTTAATGGACTTCAAAGAGGTACATTGTGAACATGCTTACCCCAAGTACTTTCATCTCAGCATTGAGGAATCTCTCCAAAGGGCCTTTCTGGGGACCTTGTTGAGGAGCACTGGTGAAAGTTCCAAGTTGCTGAGCTCTGTACTGAAGATTTGGTATTGCTCCAGATACCTGAACAGCAACACCGGGGAACCCCTGGGATGTCTGGATTATGCCTGCTCCATTAGAGGGAATTACATTTCCACTGGCCATTCTTACTGGAAGTATTACCACAGCTAAATTGCCTGCAAACAAACAAGTGAGGAAATGCTCATGACTTAACATAAAGGAGGCAAAAATCTGGTCCTTCTCTTTAATCTCACTTTATGAGATAACATTCCAATTGCAGAAGATTGCCAGAAGGGTTCAGGAAGGAGAATAGTTAAGTACACACAACTTTCTCAGGAAGGAAAAGTTAATATGTAGCTCCATTCCCGAAAAGTCCCCTCTGGCCCTTTCTCCAGGCACTCGGGCTCTCCCACTGTCTTAGCCCCGTCGGATGCCGGCCTATTGTACTGGCCTCTCTCCTCCCACCAAGTCGTCCTCCTCGCTCAGCAACCAAGCTCCCGGTCGCCCATTTTCCCACTCCAGCCTCAGCTCTTTCGTGGCCGCCACTCAGCTGATCGCTTTCTGGCCCAGTTTAGCTGGCCTACATTGCTCCGGCTCTCTTGGCTCCACTGTCTCCCCCTCACTTGCCTCGCTGAGCTCTCACGCAGCCCCACCAAAGCATGGGCCACGCGGTGAGATCGGTGATAGTACAAGCAGATAAGCCCTTCTCCCCCTCTCGCTATTCTCTCTCTTCTCCTATCCCGGTCCTATGCTTTCCCGGCCTCTCCCCCCTCCCCCCCCCCGCTCTATCCCGGTTTTGTTTCAGCTACTATTTCCCCGCTTGCCTTTCTCTTTCTCTGATCGTCCCGGCAGCTCTTCCTGCGCCCCTATTCTTCTCCGTGGCCGCTCCCGTATCTCCTTTTTTTTCCCCCTGTTTCACTTTCGCTTCTCTCCTTCCCCTCAGTTCTCTCCCTCCTTTTCCTTCCTTCCTCTTTTCCCGTCAAATCCTCCCCTTTTAAACTTTTCACCCTCTCTACCGCCCCTTCCTCTCAAATTTCTGAGCGATCTCTCCGCCTTCCTGGCATCCCGGAACCCTTGGATCCGGCAGGCGGCGAACCGCTGTTCCCTTCATCCCGCTGTGTGAGAGAACATTCCCTTCCAACAGCGGAAGATTGCCACAAGGGATCAAGAAGGGATCCTGAGGTTTCTCAGGAAGAAAAAGTTAACCATGAAGAAGGAGAAGGGCTGTCTTTTTGCTTCCATTCCCATGCAAAATGGCTCTTTTAAATCCTAGCGCCATCTCAGATCCACCCAGCTAAATGGAATCTCTCCACGTGGACAAAGTTTTATTATAATGTCCCTCCTGTCCTGTTAGTGGCAGTTGGATCTAAAGGCAGCAGGCATGGAAGATCATGTTGCTTGCCATCTTCCAGCTAGCTCATACTGATTTGGACAGAACCAGTTATTGTGAAGGACATGAGAGCAGGGATCTGTATTCCAGCTTTGTTTCTCGGATGCGGTGAGGTTTCTTATCAGAACACAACTAGAGCATCAGCCTGGCTTAAAAAATAAATAAATATGGAGAACCCCAGAAAGAAGTGATACAGCAAAGTCCCAAATGCTATGGACATCTAGCGGCCCTCCGGATTTTTAAACCTTGATCCAATAGCCCAAATTAAGAACATAATTGGGATTTTTACATCCCTTAAGAGGAAGCTGCTTCTCTTTAATTAGAATAGAACTGGAAGGGACCTTGGAGGTCTTCTAGTCCAACCCCCTGCTCAAACAGGAGACCCTATACCATGTCAGACAAGTTCCAGTTTTTTTCTTTAAAATCTCCACTGACGAAGCACCTACAACTTCTTCTTTTTTTTGTATTTTTATACACTGCTCAAAAAAATAAAGGGAACACAAAAATAAGACATCCTAGATCTGAATGAATGAAATATTCATAGTAAATACTTTGTTCATTACATAGTTGGATGTGCTGACAACAAAATCACACAACAATTATCAATGGAAATCAAATTTATCAACCCATGGAGGTCTGGATTTGGAGTTACACTCAAAATTAAAATGGAAAAAAACACTACAGGCTGATCCAACTTTGATGTAATGTCCTTAAAACAAGTCAAAATGAGGCTCAGTAGTGTGTGTGGCCTCCACGTGCCTGTATGACCTCCCTACAACGCCTGGGCATGCTCCTGATGAGGTGGTGGATGGTCTCCTGAGGGATCTCCTCACACCTGGACTAAAGCATCCCCCAACTCCTGGACAGTCTGTGGTGCAATGTGGCGTTGGTGGATGGAGTGAGACATGATGTCCCAGATGTGCCCAATTGGATTCAGGTCTGGGGAACGGGTGGGCCAGTCCATAGCATCAATGCCTTCATCTTGCAGGAACTGCTGTCACACTCCAGCCACATGAGGTCTAGCATTGTCGTGCATTAGGAGGAACCCAGGGCCAACCGCACCAGCATATGGTCTCACAAGGGGTCTGAGGATCTCATCTCGGTACCTAATGGCAGTCAGGCTATCTCTGGCAAGCACATGGAGGGCTGTGCAGCCCCCCAAAGAAATGCCACCCCACACCATTACTGACCCATTGCCAAACCAGTCATGCTGGAGGATGTTGCAGGCAGCAGAACGTTCTCCACGGCGTCTCCAGACCCTGTCACTTCTGTCACATGTGCTCAGTGCGAACCTGCTTTCATCTGTGAAGAGCACAGGGCGCCAGTGGCAAAGTTGCCAATCTTGGTGTTCTCTGGCAAATGCCAAGCGTCCTGCACGGTGTTGGACTGTAAGCACAACCCCCACCTGTGGACGTCGGGCCCTCATACCACCCTCATGGAGTCTGTTTCTGACCGTTTGAGCAGCCACATGCACATTTGTGGCCCGCTGGAGGTCATTTTGCAGGGCTCTGGCAGTGCTCCTCCTGTCCCTCCTTGCACAAAGGTGGAGGTAGCGGTCCTGATGCTGGGTTGTTGCCCTCCTACGGCCTCCACCATGTCTCCTGGTAGCGCCTCCATGCTCTGGACACTACGCTGACAGACACAGCAAACCTTCTTGCCACAGCTCGCATTGATGTGCCATCCTGGATGAGCTGCACTACCTGAGCCACTTGTGTGGGTTGGTAGAGTCCGTCTCATGCTACCACTAGAGTGACAGCACCGCCAGCATTCAAAAGTGACCAAACCATCAGCCAGAAAGCATAGGAACTGAGAAGTGGTCTGTGGTCACCGCCTGCAAAACCACTCCTTTATTGGGGATGTCTTGCTAACTGCCTACGCTTTCCACCTATTACATTTGCACAACAGCATGTGAAATTGATTGTCAATCAGCATTGCTACCTAATGGACAGTTTGATTTCACAGAAGTGTGATTGACTTGGAGTTACATTGTGTTGTTTAAGTGTTCCCTTTATTTTTTTGAGCAGTGTATTTGAGAAGACAGTGCCATGTCAGGATAACAATGCAAATAAAGCAGAGGCAGAGAGAAATCAATGGTAAATCTTAACATACACTTACAACTTCTGAAGGCAAGCTTTTCCACTGGTTAATCGCCCTCACTGCTAGGAAGTTTCTCCTTAATTCCAGGTTGCTTCTCTCCACCCATTGTTTCTTGCCTTCCCTTTTGGTGCTTTGGAAAATAAATTGACCCCATCCTTTTTGGGGCAACCTCTCAAATACTGGAATTCTGCTATTATGTCACCCTAGTCCTTCTTTTCTCTAAACTTGTTTTTAATCATGAAGTCATGTCCAGCCCATCGCAACCCCATGGACAACGCTCCTCCAGGCCTTCCTGTCCTCTACCATCCGCCCTGAGTCCATTTAAGCTCATGCCGACTGCTTCAGTGACTCCATCCAGCCACCTCATTCTCTGCCGTCCCCTTCTTTTGCCCTCAATCGTTCCCAGCATTAGGCTCTTCTCCAGTGAGTCCGTCCTTTTCATTAGGTGGCCAAAATATTTGAATTTCATCTTCATTTCTCTAGACTAGCCAATTCTTTTTTTTTTTTAGATATATTTTTATTATTTACATATGAATATATTGACTACAGTGTAATTGTTCTGGCATTTCACTTACCATAAAACAAAAGTAAAAAACAGAACAACAGTGCTAGTGTTGTACAATAGTTTCTGACCATCATATTCTAGTATGTCAACTTATCTATCATTCTAATACATTCCTATATCGATATTAAAAATAATATCTCTTTCCATGTCCACCTAACCTGATACTTTCGCATTCCAACTTTTACCTCGTGTTTCTAACCATTAATAGAATCTATTCCATGTTGAATAGTATTCTGTATCTCCTTTATCTTTTATTTTTAGTGTTAGTCTATCCATTTCCACACAGTGTAATATCTTCCTTATCGTCTCATCCTCTGAAGGGGTGTTTTCGTTCTTCCACTGCTGCACATATACAATTCTTGCTGCGGTCAAGAGATGTAATATTAGATATATTGTCCCTTTGTCATAACCATCTGATATAATGCCTAACAGAAACAATTCTGGCTTAAAATCTATACGTTGTCTGATCATTTTTTCTAGCCATGTATGGATTTGTGTCCAAAATTTCCTTGCCTTTATGCAAGTCCATCACGTGGTAATATGTGCCAGGTATTTGTTTACATTTCCAACAGTTTGGGGACATATTGTTAAAGATTTTAGCCAATCTTGCCAGGGGCAGATGCCACCTATAGGACATTTTATAGAGGTTTTCCTTATATGATGTAGCCAATGTCAGTTTCCGGTTTCTATCCCAAAGCTTCTGCCTTTTATCCAAATCTATATTATATCCAAAGTTTTTGGCCCATACTATCATCGTTTCTTTAACTTGTTCTTCTTCCATTTTATAATTTAATAGATAATTGTCTAATATCCTGACCAATTCGTCATCAGTTCCCACTAATATCTTGTCCGATGTTGTTAATTCTCTATAAAAACCCCATGTTTTCACATCTTTCACATAACACGATTGTATCTGCAGGTACGACCAGCACTCTAATTCCACCCCTTGGTTTTTTAGTTCTAATCTGGTTTTCAATTCACCATTCTCATTTAATATATCTTTATAAGAAACATTTTTTTTCATATTTATAAGATTTGCTTCTAAGGTAAAGACCCATACTGGTATTTCCCTATAGTTTTGTTGTTTAATTTTGTCCCACACTGATAACAGTGTATTTCTTACATAACGTCTTTAGAAATATCAATGTGCCGTATTTCTCCCATACCAGAGAAACACATGCCACCCTAGTTGAAGGTCATGACCCTCCAATAATAATAGTCTTCTGTGCCTCAAAGTTATCCACTCTTTCACCCACGTGAGTGCAGCTCCTTGGTAATACAATTCCCAGTCTTGCAGTAGTTTCAGTTTTATTCTCGGTTTTTTCCTTCCTAAATGAATTTCAACATTATTTTATTTAACTCATCAAAATATTTTTTTCTCTAGTTTTGTTGCTATTATTTGGAATAAAAAAAGTATCTTCGGCAGTATGTTCATCTTTATTGTGGCTATTTTACCCATCATAGAAAGTTGCAAGCTTTT
This sequence comes from Pituophis catenifer annectens, assembly GCF_029215685.1. Taxonomy (NCBI): domain Eukaryota; kingdom Metazoa; phylum Chordata; class Lepidosauria; order Squamata; family Colubridae; genus Pituophis; species Pituophis catenifer. The sequence goes on along the minus strand of NW_027256881.1, from coordinate 237,712,256 downwards.
CCATCTCTCCATATCCAGCTTAATTTGATGCATTAATTTTGTATAACTGTCCTCTTTAATTGTTGTACATCTTGCTGTTAGATATATTCCTATTTCACTTTTTTCACTATCTGGATTTTTATTTTCTTTATTAATTCATCCCTCTGTTTGGAAGATTTTTAACTATCATTTTGGTTTTTCCTTATTTATTTTTAATCCAGCAACCTCTCCATATTCCTCTAATTTCTCTATGAGTCTCGGGCCTGATTCTAATGATTCTTCTAAGACAGAGATCACCAACCAGTGGTCCACAAGAAAATTTTGGTGGTCTGCAGCACATCCGAGCTGCTCTGGCATGATCAATAGCCAGTCCTATGACTAGAGCTCCGGAACAGAGGTCACCAACTGGTGGTCTGCAAGGAAATTTTGGTGATCCGTGGCACACCCAGGTGAAGGAGCTCTTCCAGGATGACCAATGGGCCAGTCCTGTGACTAGAGTTCTGAAATATGGGACCAGCCAGGCAGCTCATGGTGGAGCTGGAAAACTCCACCGTAGAGGGAGTGCAACTCCACCGTGCAACTTGCAACTTTACAGGAGGTGCTGCGGTGCAGGCGGGCCAAAGCAATGGGTGTCAGCAATTTTTGGCTCTTTCATCCACCTGCTGTGGCTTCCTGTTGGCTGAACCCACCACTGGCTAGTCCCGCCAATTGCCCTCCCCTCCCACTCACTCCTCACCTGGCCTGATAAGGGAAGGGTGGGGGATGGAGATTCGCGCCATATTCCAGAGCGGGAGTGAAGCTTCATCTCTTGCTGGATCTCGCAGGCGTTTCTTCTGACGCTTGTTGGTGCTGCGCGACTGGGAGACGTGCAACTTCCTCTCTGCCCCAAGACACTGGCTGGCCCGTGAGATGAGAGAGAGAAAGAGAAAGAGAGAGAAAGAGAGGTGAGAGAGGGAGGAGAAAGAGATGAGAGGGAAAGAGAGAGAGATACTGAGAGAGATGAGAGAGAGAGAAAGAGAGATGAGAAAGAGAAAAAGTTACAGAGAGGAGAGACATCTCTCTCTCAGTATCTCTCATCTCTCTGTATCCATCTGTATCACTCTCTCCTCTCTCTCTCCTCTTTCTCTCATCTCTCATTCTCTCCTCTCTCTCCTCTCTCCTCTCTCTGTAACTCTCTCTCTATAACTCTCATATCTCTCTGAATCTCTCTTTCTCCTCTCTCTCTCTCTCTCTCTCTCTTTCTCTCTCTCTCTCATCTCACGGGCCAACCAGTGTCTTGGAGTGGAGAGAAAGTCGTGCATCTCCCAGTTGTGCAGCACCAACAAGGGCTGGAAGAAACACCCGCAAGATCCAATAAGAGATGAAGCTTCACTCCCACTCTGGAATATGGAGCAAATCTCCATTCCCCGCCCTTCCCTTCTCAGAGCAGGTGAGGAGTGAGTGGGAGGGGAGGGTGAGGCGTGGGACTAGCAAGTGGTTGGTTCAGCTGACAGGAAGCCACAGCAGGGGGACAAAAGAGCTTTGGATTGCCGACACTGGATGCTTTGGTCCACCTGCGCTGCAAACTCCCCCTTGCTGCAACAGCACCATTACCTTGTTATGGCCAGCAGGGGCTGCGCTAATCCTTGCACATTGCACCTCCTACAAAGTTGCAAGTTGCACATTCCTCCCTCTATGGTGGAGATTTCCAGACCCACCATGAGCTGCCTGGCCGGTCCCATATTTCAGAGCTCTAGTCACAGGAGTGGCCCATTGGTCATCCCGGAGCAGCTCCTTCACCTGGGTGTGCCAGTACTGGTTGGTGACCAGTACTGCAAACTACTTATGCTGACTGCCAGCTGCCTGCAATTTGGCAGTTCAAATCTCACCAGGCTCAAGGTTGACTCCGCCTTCCATCCTTCTGGGGTGGGTAAAATGAGGACCCAGATTGTTGGGGGCAATATGCTGACTCTGTAAACCGCTTAGAGAGAGCTGGAAAGCACTGTAAAGCGGTATATAAGTCTAAGTGCTATTGCTATAGTGTGTCAGCTAACTGGACCTGCCACATTTGCAGCTGATTATTATCCCATAGATTGAAACACCTGTCTAATTTAACGGCAGATAACGGCAAGCTGCTTTTTAAAAAGATGACATCTGGGAATAGCGTAGCTCATGGAGGGGAAGGGAGGTCACAAGCTGTCTCCCCCTCTAAAACACTTATTAAAGTATTGAAGCGACCTGCCCTCCATACCCCTCTAGACGTACGTAGAACAGGCCAATACAAAATAGCAATAGGAGGCTCAAGCCTCCAGAGGGCGCTCCCGTGTAACATACATAGTGAAAGAAGTGGGGGGACTCTCCAATAGAGCAGAAATGTATAGTAGGGAGGCGTCAACCCCAAAAAGCAAATGTTCAGTTTAAATAAGTGCAAAAGGAAACAGAATAGATTTACCCATCCTAACTTTGCCACTACACAGAGAGGATTTGATTTGGCATCTATTTATTGGCTAAACGATGCGGTCCAGATGTTTCTGCGGCCTCTGTGGTTTCCAGGGAGAGTTTCGCAAGGAGCGCAATCGGAGGCTGGGATCGAGTCCCTCCAAACTCCCCTTCAGGCCGCTGCGGCTTTGCCTCTTCAAGCGCTAAAAAGAGCAACCCGAAAGCTACAGAGAGCGCCGGTGGAGGGAAAGGAGGGGAAAAGAATCCTCCGCTGGACGAGGGCTACTTAAAGAGCTGGGGGTGGGGTGGGGGGGATGGGGAGGCTGTGATCGCAATGCGCGTCCCCTTCTTTTTATTTCTGGCGATTCCTGCAAAGATTGTGGAAGCCTCCGAGGGGTTGAAAATGAGCCCCTCCAAGCGCGGGACTTGCGTACTTTGGGAGAAAGAGGGAAGCGAAAGAGACGCCGAGGGATGAGGTTGAGTTCAGTCATTCGTTTTAGCCTGGGAATAACAGGACTTTATAAACTTGGACAGTTTTCCTCTCATCTCTGAACAAGCAGAAAGTTTCTGGCCCCAAACTGTTATTTATTGCAACAATTAAAAGGGTAAGAAAGAAGTTTTTTTTCCTCGAGTCCTCGATTAAGCTCTGAGTAAATCCCTCCTTTTAGTAGACAGCGGAACTCCGCCCACCACTTTTCCCTGTTATCTTACTTTCGTTTTTCCTGAGGCTTCCGTGTACTTCGTCTTGAGCGGTTGTCGTGAGTAGTTTCTCGTTAATTTTTTAAAAATTAATATGGAATTAATATGTGGACCATCCCGTGCCTGCCGGTTGTCCCCTGCAGCCATCCATCGCGGTCTTCTCAGCCACCGCAAGTCTTCTAGACGGGAGGATCTCAGGGGAGAATTAGCGGACAGGAAAGTTTGCCGTCAATCTTGCCGTGATGGAAGTGCCCAATACGCGCAAAGGCGCCGTGTAAACTTACAATGATTCAATATTTGAAGTTCACCGTTTAAAGAGGAGGGTGGATGGGTCAGTTTTCGCTTAACGTTGACTTCCAATTAATACAGTTCAAGAAGGAAGTAGCTCCCCTTTAACATCTGAATAAACCCTAACTGGTGGGATTGATTCGGGCCCTTTGGTCAGAGTTTTAAAAATCCGGAGGGCTATTAGAGGTCGATGGCAGTTAGGACTTTACTGAATCGCTTCACTGCTTTCTGATGTTGTCGGGAATTTTGTTAGAAAACTCAGGCTGGTGGTCCAGTTGTGTTCTGATAAGAAACCTCCCCACATCAATGAAGCAAAGGTGGGATACAGATCCCTACTCTTGTGTCCTTCCCAGTAACTTATCTCCAAATCAGAATGTACTTGCTGGAAGGTGTCAATCAGCATGATCATCCAGCAAGTACAATAACACCATGCCCAAATGAGAAATGACATTTGGCTTGGTGGATCTGAGGTGATACTAAGATGAGAAAGAGACCTTTTGCGTTGAAAAAGCTAATATAAGCATGTTCTCCATGTTCTGATTAACCTTTTCTCGCTGATATCTATGGAGATTCTCAAGCCTCTAGGCCTAGGGCAGGGGTGGGCAATTCTGGGAGTTGAAGTCCACAGGTGGTAAAAGGGCCAGAGTTGCCTACCCCTGCTCTAGGATAATGGTTGTCCCAAAAGGCAACTGGAGTATTTGGGGGTTTTTCCTTGAAAATGTTTTGCTTCTCAACCAAGAAGATTCTTTGGTTGTGGCTGAATGGTGGGGAAAGGAAGGATTTCTATCCCTGAGAAAGTTGTATGTTTTTACTACTGTGCTCCCTGAGGCCTTCTGGCAATCTTCTTCAGTTTTACAGCAGGCAAATGTTATCTCACAAAGTGAGATTAAGGACCAGAATTTTCCTCCTTGATGTTAAGACATTAACTTTTCCTCACTTGTTTGTTTTTAGGTAATTTAGTTGTGGCAACACTTCCAGCAAGAATGGCCAGTGAAACCACACTTTTAATCCCCTCTAATGGAGCAAACATGATCCAAACAACCCCTGGATTGCCCAGTATTGCTCCTCAGGCATCTGGAGCAATTCCATATCCTCAGTATGGAACTCAGCAACTTGGAATTCCCACCAGTGCTCCTCAACAAGTCCCACAAAAGGGTCCTTTGGAGAGATTCCTCAAGGCTGAGCCCAAAGTGCTTGGGGTACGCATGCATTCCTATGTGCCTGTTTGAATCCATTAAGGTTTTAGAGCTATGTAGAGACCTGAGAGCCCCATGTTGAAGTCCTGGAACTTTGCTTGTTTGTTTGGTTCTGGAATATACTCCAGAAACCTCTGTTCTTCCTGGTAGATTCATTTGTGTTTCTACAAAATATATGCATTCTTTTGCTTTGCTCTTTAACTGAGAAAGTGGAGCTCAGCCAGATGGTTTCAGCCAGATCTCTTTTTCTCCCTTCCCTCTGAGAAGTGCAACTGTTGGGCATTTCTCCAGAAGAACCTGGTCACGGATTGGCTCCAGCCCAAGCTTGTTGAAGTCACTTTGTGCTTATGACTGTGATCAACTTCCTCCTGCAGAGGAGTCTGTAGTAAGAGGGTCAGTTTTCTCTTAAAGGCCCATCATGATATTCTTACATACCTCCTTCCTGACAAAAGCAGTCCCACTGAGGGTCAAACTAGATCATAATCTGGAGTAAATGTCCAGTCCATAGTGACAATAGTGTCTCAATCTTTCCCTTCTCCCCATTTGGATTTGTCACCATAGGAAACCAGGCCTTGGGTCAACACCTGCACTGCAAGCTTAGAAACTCCCAACTCCTTTGAAGGACCTTTCAAAGATGGATAGAAAGTGATGCTTTTCCTGGGGTGCTAACAAATTAGAATGTTTCTCTTGCTCAAATTAAGATAATCAATTCATCTTATTTTGTGTGTTTTCCTTCCTTAGGCCATTCAGATCATGATTGGGCTGATCCACATTGGCTTTGGGGCTATCTCATTTTGTCTCCTTTCTGCTAAGTATATTGCCTTTTCTGGATTTGTAGGTTACCCCTTTTGGGGAGGAATAGTTGTAAGTATATGCAAATTCCTATTCAGCCATGCACCATGGTATTAATGATTACGGCATACATATAAAAGTCCTGTTTGCATGGGAGTCTTCCTGGCTTCTCATGGGTGCCAGATTTTTCTGATATTTTTTTTCGTTGATATTTCCAGTAGACAAAAATATTTTTCTGTTTCTTTTTTCATAGTTCATTTCTTCTGGATCACTGTGTGTATCAGCTACGAACCGTCCAAATCGTGCTTTGGTGAGAAAGCTGTATAGCATTTTAATTTCTTTTATGCTGTTTCTTCATAATCACTCATTAGCACTCTTTATATTTTCTATTGTCTTCAGATACTGCTCAGTCTTAAATCAACATTTGAGAATAGAAGCAAACTCAAAAGCCCCACCTACTTCCTTCTTTGATCAACTTTTGCTTCCAAGCTTTGCCTACCCCAACAGTAGAGAATGTTGAACCATCCAGAATTAGAGCCTCCCCTGGTCCCCATTTTGTGATGGGCTTCTTGCCAAGTTCCCTTCCTGATGTGCAACCTGCAACACTGCAGGTCCTATTAGTACCATTGCAAAAACGAGAGAAGCCAGAGAGAGTCAATAACCATGATGTGGGTGTTTGTTCTGCCAGAGCTTTCCTAGTTACTACTAGTAATAGTAATTAGTAGTAATATAAATAATAGTAATGGTGCTAGTCCTGAGCAAAAGTGTCTTCTTGAGTTCTCTAGTCTTGAACCAAACCTCCCACATGCCGCCACCTCCTTCTCCTCCTCCTCCTCCTCCTCCATCTTGACAGAAGTTCCAGTTTCGGAATTGTTCCTACCTGAAAGCAACATTAGAAAGAAGCCAGTGTATTAGGAGTAAAAGTATGGAACATGTGTGGGAATCCCTCTGGGAATCAAAGAGAGAGCTGATGGTAGCCCTCCTGCATTGCATTCTTTTCCTCTGTCTCTCTTTGGTTTAAAGTGTATTCATAGCAACATAGAAATGTTTTTGTCTTGTAAAGGAACACTCTGTGAATTCAAGAGAAGAAAAACATCCATCTTAATGGAAAAACACTACATTCCTGAAAGGAATGAACTGAAAAGAGAGGAATTTTTTAATTTTTAGTACACTCACTACTGGCTCCAAGGGTTTCTCTATTCCCACCTCTCTTGTTGCCTCTCTGTAATGTTGCATAGGTTAACATTTAATGCTTAGAGTTTGTCATGTCCTGGAATAAACTGTGGGATTTCTTTAACCAAAATGTTAAGGATGAATAATCCTTACCAGTTTTCCTGTCACTGTTACCCACCTGGCCTTCGATGGAGGCTGACATCTAGAAAGAGAAAGAGAAAGAAGGGATTTGACAGAAAAGCCCTCAAATGAATTGTGGCAGTTGCCTTTCCATTGTGGAAAACCCTGTTATTGCTGCTGTTTGATTCCTATGATCTCTGTGGATGTTGTCTGGTTTCACCACAGACTGGTTATGTGCAGTGGTAGGATTCAAATAATTTAACAACAGGTTCTGTGGGCGTGGCTAAGTGGGCGTGGCTAAGTGACCATGTGACTGGGTGGGTGTGGCTAAGTGACCATGTGACTGGGTGGGCGTGGCCAACTCGACATCATTTCTTTTCCCCAATTACTGTTTTAAATATAAAAAAGATATACCAAAAGGTTGTTTATTCATAAGTATTTAATACTTAAGAATAAGAAGTACACAGAACTAGATTTTGTTACGAGTTTTACAATATGAATGAAAAACTATACAAACCATACAAGTTTTACAATATGAATAAAAACTATTTATTCAAAACTATACAAGTTTTACAATATGAATAAAAACTATACATAGCTACACAAGTTTTATAAAATAAATAAATAAATTTAAAATTAAACAAGGGGGCACCTGGCTGTGTTTACCTTTTCTGCTGCTGGAGCAGTTGGAGGCAGTCCGAGGTGGGCGTTTGGGCCGGCTGCAGGACAAGGTGATATAACCAGGATAGGTAGGCTGTTGCTGCCCAGGTGGGAGGTGGGTGCAGGCCTGCAGGGCTGGCTGCAAGGTGAAGCAATGGGGTGGGGTAGGTCAGGGGTCTGCAACTTTAAACACTCAACCTAGAGGGAAAATTGGCCCAAACAGTATCTATTCTAGTCACGAGTTTGAACATAGTTGTCATTGCAACAGGAATGGCTCAAAGGGCAGGGTGTGAAGCATAAATGTTGTCCCTGGCAGATAAGGCCTTGTTCCAGCAAGCCGCTACTTACTCAGCAATAGCAGAATAGTAATGGAAAACTGTTTAAGAGGAAATGTAGCTATTGTCAGCTCTGTGACTTTTACATTAGATTTTCTGATATCATAGCAGTAAGCTAATTCCTACTCCAAAAAAACCAGTTTTACTGTAGCTGATTTTTATCTCCGATTTTCCATATTTTCCCCCAAGGCCAATGAAAAATTATCTTTTTATTACAGTCCATTATTGAAGATCTAAAGGGTTTTTTCACAAAATGAAGTTTGGATAATTATGATGTCCACATTAGGCAGATACATTTTTACATGGCTGCCCCATGCAGTTTTCTTATGCACCTTATTCAAGTACTCAACTTATGACCATTCATTTAATGACCATTTAAAGTTATGATGGCATATTGCAGAATGCAATGTAAGTGAATTCACTTACAACCTTCCCAGGAGACCTCTGGCAAGCAAAGTCAATAGGAGAAGCCAGATTTGCTTAATGACCATGGTCATTAACAACTTCTGCAAAAAAAGTCATAAAATCAGGTGCAACAAACTTAACAACCACAATGCTTAGTCATAGACATTATGGTCCCAATGCTGGTTGTAAATCAAGGATTGCCTGTATATTCACCTTTCCTTGCTTACTTTTATGGTGTATTCTGTATTGAAAGAAAATAAGCTCTTGTGTTGTTTGTGCCTGAAGCACCATCTCTATAGAGTATCTGTGAGGATTTGCAAAATGCTTCAAGTTCTTATGTGAGTAAAGTTAAAAACAATTTGTAAATAGTTACTTATTGTTCAAAATGTCCTTTTTAACAGTAGACATCTGGTAGCCCCTTTTCAAAGTAACAAAAAACTCATCCCGCCTTTTAACTTAATCCATACAGTATATCTGCCCTATTCAGCTGTTCCAATGGAACAGCTCTGCAACCAGAGGTTCTGGAATGCATTGAAGCTGTTCTACAGTGCAGCTCTTATGATGACAGTAAATTTGGTTTAAATAAACTGCAGAAAAAAAGGGGTAGATCCACCATTTTTTAGAATACTGCCACATACTCTAAAATTAGAATAATTTAAAGCAATGGAAATCAACCACACATTCATCGCAAGCTCAGTCTTGCTTTTAAAAGCATATTGTCTGTGGAATGTATTCCTACCAAGTTTATCCTTGAAAAATATTTGTTCAGAAGAATAGGTAACATGGTAACCTTGCTTTCACAGAAAACTCTGGAGCTTACAAATAGCTTCTTTAGAACGTATCTGGCAATATTTTAGGTAACAAAATGGGCAACAGGTAGAAAACGCCTTTTAGTGTCTGACAAAACAGGGAATAGTGTTATGTCTTTTTTTCTTCAATCTAGCTATGATCAGTTCTCAATATACAACTATATAATGCCAACATTACCATAACAGTGTTAAGAGCGTGCAACAAGTTGCCACCACCGCCCGTTCTGCCTTGCCAAGTCTCTGCTTCTGCCGACGACCCTTCCTTTCCCGAGGGGGTCCGGGAGTTTGGTGCTTGGCACTGGCAACCTCCCCACGACCACAGCAAGACACGCACCTGCACGACTTCACTTTGACCCATACCCGGAGCTTAGCCTCAACGTCACGTGCCGTCCAATCAGGACCGGCCAGTAAGTTTTTTCGGGAGCTGCTCTCGGCGGCATTAGAATTTGCTGAGAAGACCCAGGAGAAGCGTTCGATCGGCCCCTCCACGACTGGATGGGGTAGGGTAGCCAGCGGCCGCATGGCCAATGAGGCTTGGGTGGAGGAAGCCAGCGAGGCACTTGGGTGGAGGAAGCCTCCAACCAAACGCCTCGCAGGCTTCCTCCACCGTCCACCCAAGCGCCTCGCCGGCTACACCCACCGTCCACCCAAGCACCTCGCCGGCTACCCCCACCCAAGCGCCTTGCCAGCTACCCCCACCGTCCACCCAAGTGCCTCGCCGGCTTCCTCCACCCAAGCGCCTCACCGGCTACCCCCACCCAAGCACCTCACTGGCTACCCCCACCCAAGCGCCTTGCCGGCTTCCTCCAACCAAGCACCTCGCCGGCTACCCCCACTGTCCACCCAAACGCCTCGCCAGCTACCCCCACCGTCCACCCGTTTACCTTGGGTGGAGGTAAACAGTGAGGCCCTTGGGTGGACGTAGCCAGCGAGGCGCTTGGGTGGAGGTAAACGGCGAGGCGCTTGCTTGGAGGTAAACGGCGAGGCACTTGGGTGGGGGTAGCCAGCGAGGCGCTTGCTTGGAGCTAAACAGCGAGGTGCTTGGATGGGGGTAGCCGGCGACACGCTTGGGTGGAGGTAAACGGTGAGGCACTTGAGTGGACGTAGCTGGCGAGGTGCTTGGGTGAAGGTAAACGGCGAGGCGCTTGCTTGGAGGTAAACGGCAAGGCGCTTGGGTGGGGGTAGCCGGCGAGGCTCTTGCTTGGAGGTAAACGGCAAGGTGCTTGGGTGGGGGTAGGCGGCAACACGCTTGGGTGGAGGTAAACAGCACGGCGCTTGGGTGGAGGTAAACGGCGAGGTGCTTGGGTAGACGTAGCCAGCGAGGCGCTTGGGTGGAGGTAAACGGTGAGGCGCTTGAGTGGACGTAGCTGGCGAGGTGCTTGGGTGAAGGTAAACGGCGAGGCGCTTGCTTGGAGGTAAACGGCAAGGTGCTTGGGTGGGGGTAGCCGGCGAGGCTCTTGCTTGGAGCTAAACAGCGAGGCGCTTGGATGGGGGTAGCCAGTGACACGCTTGGGTGGAGGTAAACGGTGAGGCGCTTGAGTGGACGTAGCTGGCGAGGTGCTTGGGTGAAGGTAAACGGCGAGGCGCTTGCTTGGAGGTAAATGGCAAGGTGCTTGGGTGGGGGTAGCTGGCGAGGCTCTTGCTTGGAGGTAAACGGCAAGGTGCTTGGGTGGGGGTAGGCGGCACGGCACTTGGGTGAAGGTAAACAGCGAGGCACTTGCTTGGAGGTAAACGGTGAGGTGCTTGGGTGGGGGTAGCCGGCGAGGCGCTTGGGTGGAGGAAGCCGGCGAGGCGCTTGGGTGGAGGTAAACAGCGAGGCGCTTGCTTGGAGGTAAACGGCGAGGCACTTGGGTGGGGGTAGCCGGCGACGCGCTTGGGTAGACGGTGGGGGTAGCCGGCCTGGCCAACGAGGCTTGGGTGGGGCTACCTCCACCCAAGCGCCTCGCTGGTTACCCCCACCATGGAGATCACGAATCAAAAAAAAGCCAAAATATAATTTTATTATCCTGTCCAGTTCACCAAGATTCTGCTCTTACATTTTTAAAAAGGGTAGGCTGTGGCCGGTAGCCGGGCGGCCGCAGGTCAACCACCTTTCCCAGCCCCACTTCCCTGAGGGCAGCACTCGGCTGTACTTGCCTGTTCTGCTGCTGGAGCGGTCAGGGCAGTCCGAGGTGGGTGTTCGGGAACAGAGTGAGAGGCCGCCGCGGGCAAAGGTAGGAAAGCAGGCTGGGCCATGTGGTTGAGAGGAGCCAAAGACGAAAAAAAGCTATGCCTCGGTGTGTCACAAAGGCAAGCTTTGCAACACAGCGAGGGAGGCTAATAAATAGTGGTGGAGCGGGGTGAGGGGTGGGCGCCGGGCGGGCCAGCAATTTAAGAAACGGTTCGGTGTGCTGCCTGGCCAATAAATAGTGGTGGGGCGGGGTGAGGGGTGGGCGAGCCAGCAATTTAAAAAACGGTCCGGTGTGCTGCGGGGCCAATAAATTGCAAAAAAACACCGAACTGTTTGTTAAATTGCTGGCAATAAATAGTAGTGCAGAGGGGCGGGGCAAGGGGCGGGGCGAGCCAGCAATTTAACAAAGGGTTCGGCCGAACCCCCTAGAACCGGCAGAATCCCACCACTGGTTATGTGGCATTAAGCACCCACATAGATTAAATTTTGTCACTGTTTTTACCATAGTTTGAGCTAATTGTTTTAATGCTTTGCATAAACCTATGCTGTAACATAGTGACACTGTAACTGTAATTTCTCTCTTTCTGGTGTATTGCTGTTTCAGGTGAAATCTAGTGTAGGACTGAACATCACAAGTGCTGTAATGGCATTAACTGGTATCATCCTGTACCTATGTGAGCTGATCTTCAATCGTGCTGTTATGAGAAATTACCGTCGATATGACAATGATAGTTTACTTGTAAGTAAAACAATCTGGTCTTAAATTTTGGCTTCATGTGCAGAATTCTAAAGGAGAATATATATACAGGAAATATACCCCAAATCCTTTGAGCTTTGTTTGAAAATCTTTTCTTCAATAGGTCTAAGTCACAAAAACACGAGTGCTATTTCATTTGAATGCTTTTTAAAATATATTTGTTCAATCAGGGGAATCAATCTTCTGGTCATTGAGGTACAAAGTGAGTAGGACTTTGTAGATTTCTTCTTTCTTTTCCAGTTTATTTATTTGGTGAGGAGGGTTTTTTTTTTAAAAAAATATGTCAAATGTGTTTTATACATATCATTTGACAATGTCTCTGTACAGTGTAAAAAATTGGTTGTTTTACAATAGGGCTTAGGTAGTGAAAAACAAAGGAGAGTGCTCTGACTAGATGGTGGCCTCAACAACCGTCTAAAAGGATTCAAATGACCAGCTGTCTGCAAGGAGTATAAATCCTTCCATTCCCCACCATCCAGTCAGAGCTGAAGAAGCTTCTTGGAAAAGAGGTGAAACTTCTCCACATCTTAGATGAGAAGCGAAATGTCTCAACAGGAAAACAAGAAAGTCCAGTTGTCTCTTGAAAAGCACCTTTGGGACACCCATGACCTGGATGACTGAGAATCTCCCTAGACTCTCTCCTCCATTACTTCTCTCCAGGCAGCAGGAAAACAGGCCCTCTATGTTTCCTATTGGGAAATGGACGGCAAGCAAATTACATCTATTTATTTCAACAGTGAGAATACTTCCCTTTAGAATATTGCAAAACATAAGAGATGCTAATGTTCCCTGATGCATTTTTCTCAGATCACAAAGGCTGTACAGGTAGTCTTTACAATTAATTTACAATTATTCAATTTACAATTATATATTTACTGACCAATGTTTTAATGGCACTCAAAAAAAATTATGACCGCTCCTTGCATTTACGACCATTGCAGCATCCCCAGAGTCACATGATCAAAATTGGGGGAGTTGGCTACTAGCAATTTATTTAGGACAGTTGCAGCATCCCCTTTGCGATTTTCCCAGCCAGCTTCTGATCAGCAAAGGCAGCCGGGGTGGGGAAGGTGGATTCACTTAACAACCGTATGAGTCTCTTAACTGCACCGATTTGCTTATCAACAGTGGCAGAAAAGGTAGAATTACTCATGACTCAGTTAACAATCACTTTCTTTAGCAGTGGAAAATCTGGTCCCAATTGTAGTTCTAGATCGAGGATTACCTGTACAGTGTCTTTGTTTTTCCCAATACAATTGTTCCTCCCAGTGTTTCTCAAGGAAGCAGCTGAGAGTCCCTTTTAATGGTTTAGCACATTCAATAAAATAAAATAAAATACATACCATTACATTAATTTCCCAGCAGATTAAAGCTATCTTTCCACATGTCTACAGAGTGTCGGTTATGGCCTCTCCAGTGTATTGCTCTTGTTCAGCCTGCTGGAATTTTGCATCGCTGTTTCACTGGCTCATTTCGGCTGCCAGGCAACTTGCTGTAGGGATGACCAGGTAACTATTTGATACTTTGATAATAGCTTTAGCAGTTCTCATTGTTAAAGAATGTAAAGAAGATTGTCCACTTTTCTTCTTTATATTTGCACTTCACCTAACCTGACCTTTTGCTTGTTTCTTTGCTATTACCCTGAACAGTAGGTGAGATTGGCTACTCAGGGTACCCAATAAGCTTTATAACTAGGAGAGGTTTGAATTCTGATCCAACACCCTGTGATTTGCTTCTGCATATGAATAATAAGAGCCTTGGTGGCACAGCAGACTAATGCACTGTCTGCAATTACTGCAAGTTCAAATCTCACCAGGCTCAAGGTTGACTCAGCCTTCCATCCTTTCGAGGTAGGTAAAATGAGGACCCGGTTTGTGGGGGCAATAAGCTGACTTTGTGTAAAAAAGAACACCGCTTGGGGCGGTGGGGGGGCGAAAGCCCTACTAAGCAGGTATATACAAAAGTATGAAGGCTATTGCTTAATGCATTGTAAGCCGCCTTGAGTCTCCGGAAAAGGGCAGCATATAAATCAAACCAATAAATAAATAAATAAATAAATAAATAAATAAATAAATAAATAAATAAATAAATAAATAAATAAATAAATAAATAAATTTAATAAATAAATTTAACAAATAAATAAATAAATAAATAAATAAATAAATAAATAAATAAATAATTAATTAATAAGATGGAAATTTTTCCCAGCTTCTGTTTTGCTAGAGAGTGAATGTCATGAATATAACACAGTTTGTGTGGTCTCTTTATAATTCAGTGATGCAGAAGTTGATGTCTCCATTTTCGAGAACTCAATTCTAAATATTGTTACTTTAGTGTGTAACTACATTAATTTAAAGTATCTGTCACTTGATCACATTTTCCCACAATGCTACCATTTTTTAAAAAATAACATTATTTTTAAACCTCAGACAACAGCTGAATACATGACTACCATATGCTGCCTTAGGTCTCCAAATATAGATGTGATAATAAAGAGATTCTAACAGCACTATTATAAAGGCCTTTGAAAAAAAATCAGTTGGAAACAATTGAATTACCAACCACGTACCTACATTCTGAATTGGCAAGTTCGGTGATGGATGGGAAAGCCATGCCCGTCCCTTGTTCGGCAGAAATGACAATTGGCTTCCTTTTGTACCAATGAGAAACATACTCTCAACCTTTCAGAAATGCTTTAGATCAGGGATGGCAAACCTTTTCTGCGCTGAGTGCCCAAACCAGAATGTGCTTGTGTGTGCGTGCAGGCACGCGTGTGCGCCACAGTTCCAGAGCCCTGAAGACCAGCTGGCTCCGGCACGCATGAAGACCAGCTGGCCAGCACTCATGTGCGTGTCGGAAACCCAAAGACCAGGTGGCTGACGCATGCATGTGCACCAACCAACTGGTCTTTGGGTTTCCGGTGCTCCAGCACTCGCAAAGACTAGCTGGCCGCTCACCAGGGCTCTGTGCGCCACCTCTGGCATGCATGCCACAGGTTCATCATCACGGCTTTCGATTAATTTGAGAGGGAGAAAATGGGACAGAACAAAGACTGAAGGGGGTAAATATGATTGGACCTGACAAAACAGAAGAACTCTAAAAATATTGCAAGCAGCTAAACCAGCATACAGAGATGCCTGTCTTGGGGTCCATGGTGCTCTCTAGCTTGGTTCTTTTCTCGCAGATGTTTCATTACTCAAACTAGGTAACATCACCAGTTTTATTAGTTGGGTAATAAAACATCTGCGAAAAAACAACCAAGCTCAGGATCCCCTTATTTCAATCAAGGTCCCCTTATTTCAGCCCTGAGCTCCAAAAATTTTTCTTTATCGTTACCTGTATCAGTTCATAGCACTGCCGATTGAATCCATTATAGAAACCAAAAAAAATAACCTCCTCTGGAGGGAAATGCATCTTCTTCGGGCCTTGAAATTGTTAAAATAAGTTAATAATCGGAGAGCATTTGTGAATAAATCGTAAGTTTGTTTGTTTATTTATTTATTTGGTCCTCAATTAAACTAGACCCTAGATTTGCAACAATATGAATACAGAAACATAAAATATAAGCAATATAAAACTGCAATAAAAACTAAAGTACAAAATAAAACCAGTCCTCAGAGGTCCTCAGAAGAAGCCAGTTGACTTCTCTTACCACTCACCATTTTCCAGAGGACCATCTCAGTTGGTACCATCTTTATTTCAGAAGGTCATCTATTCCATACAGAGAACACTCACTGGGGTGGGGTGGAGGGGTTTGTTTTCCTGTCAGACCTGTTGATTGGTAGGTGGGAGATCCTGAGCAGACATTCTCTGAATGTTGGCATAAAGCTGGCAGATTTGATCAGCCAAAGTTACTTAAATGCCCACCATTTGCCTGTTAATTTATAGTTTTAAAGAATTTTCTATCAGGACTTTGAGCTATCAAGGATTTCAGCCTGTTGGTGAGACTGCCAGCATCACAGTTAAAAACACACAACTGGAGAATCTATTCCTCCCACCTAGAGTAACAGATGTGTCCCTGCGTATTTTTTTGTATTAATTATTCTTTTCTGTTACAGCCAACGGTGCTTCTTGTGCCTTACCAAGTCATCGGAGGTGAAGAAGTCACAGATGAACCAAATCATCCTCCTTCACCACCGACTTACGATAACATGGTTACCAAATCTCAGTAAAACAAGAACACAAGGAAGAAAATCTGAAAATGGTTGGCAACAGAGGTTTCAGGAGAAGCAATCCCATGACCATTTTTTAAAAGTCTGTTGTAACTTTGAATGGTTAAATAACCAGTTGTAAGTTGAGAACTACCTGTAATAGTGATTTCATAATGACTGTGAAGAAAAACAGCTACTAAAATTAAAACATGTAATTGATACAATACAGGTAGTTCTTGACTTACGACTGCAATTTGGACCAGAAGATCCATTGCTAAGCGAGGCACTTAAGGTAATTGTGCCTTATTTATGGCCTTTTTTGCCATTGTTGTTAAGTGAATTGTTCTGGTTGTTCAGTGACTCATGTGGTCCTTAAATGAATCTGGTTTCCCACATTGACTTTTAAAAAGCCAACTGGGAAGGTCATAAATAATAATCCCCCACCGTAGCATGCTGTCATACATACATACATGCTGGTTGCCAAGCATCTTCAGTTTTGATCCCATGACCATGGGGAGGCTGCTACCTGTGACTTTTTTTCAAGTCTGTTGTGAATTTGAATGGTTACTAAATGACCAGTTGTAAATTGAGAACTACCTGTAATAGTAGTTGCACAATCACTGTGATCTCAAAACAGAAGAAGTTTGCATATAACTAAAATATTCCATATTGTTAGGGCACTTAAGCTGATGAAAACATAGATTCCATGCAAATTGCTATTTTTTATTTTTTTTATTTTACTATCATCCCATCTCCAACATGGGAAGCTTTAAACACATTCATTAGCTGTATCCTTGAAGGGTTTACAGTTGTGTAAACATCCACTTTCAAAATCAAAGCCATTCATACTTTTAGGGAGGGTATATTTAAGTTGTGGGCAACTATGATCCCTTTGCTACCTGTGGATTTTGACTCCTGAGCCTGCAGGGCTGATTCAGGTATTCTTGGAGTTGAAGTCTGCAGTTCCTAAAGGTGCCAGAGTTGCCCATCCCTGGTACTGTATATGCTCCAAGAGACTCAATTGGAATGCAGAGAAGATTCATTGCTTCCTTGTCCATAATTACATGGTGAAAATTTTGACTCCTGCAATGATTTTACAGGTGTACAAAATGTACATTTGCACAGTTTTTGAGGTTTCAATTGATAGGCAGTATCCTGCATATAATCTAGCTCAGTTGAACTGATCTCACTCTTACTTCCTTTCTTTGATGAATCTGCATACAGATGGGAAGTTGAACAACTAGCCTTGTGGTGCAGCCCGAACAATCTTGAACCGAATACACTCAAACTTGTAGAAATGATACTAAATTTTAAGAGAAGCCCTCCTATTCTACCACCTCATACTAGACAACATAGCATGTTTTCCCAAAAATAAAACCCGGTCATATTTTCTTTTGCGCTCCGAAAGAAGTGCTAGGCCTTATTTTCAGGGCATGTCTTAATTTTTTTCCCCATGTACCAGTATGAGGTGAGGGTGATCTGTCCCATATCCTCTGAAGCGGCTTACCGAATGGTCGCAGCAAGCCATCCCATCCATGCATACAGCTACCTCCGTGAGGCTGCTCCGGCCGCTGCCTCCAGCAAGCGTGGCTCCTTCTGCAGATGATTGCAGCCACAAAAACAGCAGGAGGCCGAATGATGCGCCCCATGCGCCTTGCACAAACTTACTGAAGGGTCACAGCAGGACATCCCATCTACGCATACAGGTGTCTTATGGCGACTGCTCCACCCGCTTCTGCAACTGATTGCAGCCTTATGCCTGGCACAGAGTTTTTGAAGAGTTCCATAGCAGCAGCCATCCACAATTTTTTATCATTATTTTATCTCATATATTGTATCTTAAATTAATTATATTAATTACATTGTTTTATTTAGTATCCTAGTTTGATTTGTGTTGATTGCTTATTTAGTATCCTATAAGTATAGGATACTTAGAATCATAAGTATCTTATGATTTATGATGAACGTATTTTATGATTATGATCATGATTTATCACTTCTTGTGTGTATGTACAATGAGAGCTTATGCACCAGAGACAAATTCCTTGTGTGTCCAATCACACTTGGCCAATAAAAAATTCTATTCTGTTCTGTTGTTCTGTGCTGGGCTGTTTTGTTCTATTCCTAATTCAACTGGAGTCCTGCCCCTTTTCTTTGGACAAATAAACCATTGGAGCCAGACCAGTGGTGAAATGTAAAATTTGTTACTACCGGTTCTGTGGGGATGGCTTGGTTGGTGGGGGGGATGTGACTGGGTGGGCATGACCAATTTTTTTTTTAACTTTTAAAATCATTTTTTCTTCAACCTCTTCGGCTGAAAAGGTTGTAGAAAAAATGCTTTTAAAAGCCTCTGACGATCCCAGCTGAGCCACGTGATCAGCAGAGGCTTTTTAAAAAACTTTTAAAAGCATTATTTTCGGCCGAAGAGGTTGTAGAAAAAATGCTTTTAAAAATAAAAAAAAAAGCCTCTGATGATTGCGCGGCTCAGCTGGGCAATGGAGGGAGGGCAGGGATTTTTGTTACCGGTTCCCTGAACCACCTGCCATCGCTACAGGATCAGGCGATCTGGTCTGAACCGGGAGGATTTCACCCTGAGCCAGACTTATTATTCTCTTTCAGCTCAGCTTTCCCAGATTTAAATTACAAAAGGCAGAGAGATTCAAGACCACTTCTGGGATGCACTTATGTTGTCTAAAAGATCCTCTGTGGAGGATCTCTGTGGATGACACTTTCCGAGAGGATGATTTATGTTGATTCCTCAATGTGCTTGAATAGGGATAGAGGTAATAACCTATATCTTAACTAGTGCCACCCCACCCTGTAGTACAATAAAGCGGATGGAAGCAGACGGGGGATTGGAAGAAGACAAAAACTGATACTCAAGGCTTCCAGTAAGATTTTCTAAAGCTTTGGTCCTAGGATATGAGGCTTGTATCACAGATACAACTTGGTGCTTTGCTTTGGTGTCAAAATATTTGGATAGCTTTTCCCCTTGTAGTATAATGGTGCAGGGTGAATCTTCTGAGCAAGAGAGAAATTTGCTAAATAAAGATAAAGTTCAAACATTTTGCTTGATGAGTTTATAGACCCCATAGACAGCAACATAAAGAGCACCTACTAAAACTATACTTACTGAGTTAGACTCAGAGGTTTAATAGCAATGTAGTTATACCGAGAGTCTTTCTTTGGCAGCCACACTTGGAATTGTCAATCATTAAGCAAAGTGGTTTCCAAGTGAAACCACTATTGTGTTTATGTTCTTCAGCTTTCCTTTGCTTTACCGACCCTTAAAGGCCGTAAATGTGAGGCTTGGTTGCTTTTCCATCATTGGTGTAATTGTGAACTCTTTTTTAATTAAGGTTTTTTTTTTTTTTTTTAAATGTGCATGGATATTAAATACATGAGCAGTATGGCTTCTGGGTATTGGTTCTGATACCCAACAATAATAATAAAATTAACAATTGTGATAACCTACATTAATCATACTCCCATCTTTCTAATCATATTATACAGAATACAGTCATCTTTCAACTTCTTCTCCTTTTATGTACCTGCTGATTTTAACATGGCAGATAACAACATTCATCGTAAAATTTCCCCCTATCTAATTTCTGCCATTGTGACATTATAAGTATACAATTAAAGTTGTTGACGTTATAATATTTACTCCACCTTGTGCATAATCCCTCATCATTTGGTTATTCAATATTATTTTATCTTACTCAATGCTAATAGCCAAAATAACCTTAATAATATTATTTGAGGGTATACAATACATTTTTCAGCTTCTGATCTTTCCCTTTACATATTAATTTTAAAACATATAGAAGTATACATAACAATATTTTTCCTCTTTCTAATTCCTACCTCTATTCTAAATTTTAATTACACATATTTTATATTGGTGCGTAGTCTATTCCTAGTCTAGAGGAATAGACTAGACCCATCATCTCTCATTCATTTTAGTATACCAATTCTTATTGATTTTTTAGCATGCTTTCCATATTCCTCCTTTGAAGTCTTATGTCTCCCTGTGTCAATTTTTCTTGGACCAAGTAGTCTCTCTTCTATCTTGGCCCCTCACTGCCAAGTCTTCACCATATCTATAAGTGTCTCTGTCCTCACTTCAAGAAGGTCTTTCTGTTTTCTATTCTCTCCTCTATTTTCTGGGTTTCCTGTTCATTTTTCATTATTATTTGCTGAACACTTTCTAGTCTCACATCTATATGATCCATCAACTCCACCATCTCCTTGTGGTTCTTTATTATAATTTCATAAATACTTTGAAACATCGGTTTCTTTTTGAAATATGCTTGTTATTTGCTGTTGAAACATTTTTCTTGTTTTAATAGGTCCAAAGATTACTCACAAATCCCTCAAAAATCCATACTCTAAATTGTTTGTGGCATCAAAAAACCAACTTTAAAGCTTTCCACTCAGTTCCAGAGTTACTCGAGATACACAATATTTTTTAATTCTTTATAGTTCTCCACCAGTCAGTTTACTCCTTCCAGATTTTCCTTTTTCTTCTTTAGCTACCTATCCAGCTCTTTAATTTAAATAATAGTTCCAAGTGTTTGAGAACCACTCTACTTATTAATCTTCAAAAGCGTCAGAGATTTTCCCTCCTTAGTTGTGAAACAAATAGATATCCAACAGTGTGCAACAAAAAACAGAGCCTTCCAGGTGTGTTTACCTCTACTCAAAATTTGAGATTGTTCCAAAGCCTCCTTTAGCCTTATGACAGAACATGTATTTCCTTTCTTTCACTAGTAGACGGCATCATTGCCTACAATTTCAATGTGGCATCTAATTTTAACAGGGTTCCAATTCCTTCAAATAGATCCCCCCCCAAAAAAATTCACTCCAATATTTCCAACATTTTAAAATGTCTCTTCAAAATATTGCCAATATAATATTCAAATCCAGTTATTCTGTATTTTAGAAATGATATCCTCTCTTAGGTTTCATTTTCTTCCAGGTCTGTAGTTTTCCTCTATGTGATTTTTAGCTGCTTTAAACAGTTTGGAGGTTAGTCTTTTCGGAGTTTCTTTTCTTTGGGGTTTAATCCCTAATTAAAAAGTTAAAAATCATCTCACCCAGCTCTAGTCCACTGTTCAAACACCGCTCCAGCACATTTCTTTCTTTAGTTGTCCCAGCTTCCTGGCGGCCATAATGGCCATCTCTTCTTCCTCATTGTTGGATAGGAGACTGAGCCTCGGATCAAACCAGAGAGTTGCCACTCTCCGCAATCTGCAAGGTATCCCTCCTTTCTTCGTCACCCCTATGAAGTGACTATAGCCCTTTAAGGACCCTCCAGCGAGGAGAGTTCAGCCTAGGGTCACGGAGCTACACTCCCTAGGAGTGTATGACTTCAACCAGAAGATTCATAACTGTGAACTTATTAAAAGCAGACTACCTGTAGCTTGAGTGCTGAAAGATACTCTACCTCACCTTGAGCACAATGAGATTGCTCTGTGGGTTCACTCAGTTTCTGTCTGACTGACAGGCAGGTTGCTCTAGGAAGGTAATTCTTTACTGCTTTCTCTAATACTCTTGAGGCTGTGCTAGTGACAGGTCAAACCCCCTCTACAATGACCTTTCTGTCAGCCTTGGATAGGAGAAAAAAGACCCAATAGGCAGGTCACCCTGTGAGGCATTCCTTGTGACCAGGTTTCTGCTCAGTGGTCCTTCTGTTAGACTCAGAAAAAATAGTAGAGCCGGACCTCTGTAGACACAGCACTCCATGAAGGGATCTGCTTGTTGGGCCATTAGTTTTTGCAATGGAGGGACAGGCTGGTTATTCCAAGATCACTAAGGTTGAATGATAGCTAAATCAGTCACTCCAGCCCTCTTTCAAAACTCTCCTCCTCCTCCTCCTCCTCCTCCTCCTCCTCCTCCTCCTCCTCCTCCTCCTCCTCCACCTCCTCCAAGCACCCAGGTTAGAGGGAACAACTGAGAATTTTTCCCTGCAATATACTTTTAGGGCAGCTCCAAGTAGAGAGCAGCTATGCAGAGGGAGCAAATCCTATCAGCATACCTTTGAACGATCTCTCCAACTGTAGGAAAGGATGTGAAATATGCTCAGGATAAGTCCCAATGAAGTAAGCTGGTTCAGTTACTCAGCTTGAATGAGAGTTTAGTGAAAACTATGACCCTCTTACCATCTATGTTAATGTTAGCTTCCATTGATAGCTTCTAATGCAGCGACAGATCACATCTGGACGTTTATCCACACTAAAATGTCAATTGTGGCTTCTAAAATGAAAATGAAATTTCCCTGCATGATTATGGCCTTTATTTTCCCCCCCATTAATTTGTACACATTTCGATTATAATGTAATGATGTAAGGGTTATTATTTCCAGAGGAGGCAGATTTGGACTAGGAAGTGAAAAGGTCCAATAGGCATCTTATTTGCTCTGGGAAACTAGGTATGGCTAAAAAATATTTATTTCTCAAGTATCCTTTCTCTCCTAGAAGATGAATTGAGAGGACAAGTTATAGGGAAGGAGGATTAGAAACCATAAGGAAACTTTTATCATCTTCCTGATGCCTCCATGCCACACAAATTCAGAAGATTTTTAAATACTGAGGTACAATTAAAACCAAATGCTTTTTTTCAGGATGGGCGTATAGGCAGTGAAAAAGAAGTCAGGGAACTTTGTTTTTATATATGATAGTTGCAGGGAGATTACAAAATGCTCAAAATAGGAAGGTTTAACATAACCAATGATTGAGGAATGATTGGTGAAAATGATGGAACTTGCAGATAAGGCTAAATTGACTTCCTTGATTAGAGAAAAGACTGGACTGACTGGAAACCTTTTAGAAATTTTGCATGAAACAGAAAAAATAGAATTAATAATAGTATTTAGGCTTATATACCACCCTTTAGTGTTTTACAGTATTCTTTGGATGGTTTACAATGTTGAAGCATTATGTGCATATTGCCCCCAACAATCTGGGTCCTCATTCTACTGATCCCTAGAAGGATGGAAGCCTGAATCAACCTTCAGACTGTGGGCAGAGTTTCTCTGTGATACTGAACTTTAACCACTGCGCCATCAGGGCTCATAAAATGAACTTGTGACTAGACTTTTTGAAAATTAGAAGAAAAATAAATAGTAGAAAAAAAGTGACCTTTTTTGTAATCATAGAGTAAGAGATAATTTTGAAATTATGTTTATATTTGCTGCAGAGAAAATAGGAAGCTTTTGTCTTTTCTTTTTCTTTCTGCACTTTTGCGTTTATTTTTCTCTTTGTTTTCTTTACTCTGTATTAGTATTTCTGATACTCAGTTGTTTCCTCCAATGCAATATGTCCTTTATATAAATTAAATATTGATAATTTTTTATATAGCCACATTGTTCATCAATACATTATCTCCCTCTTGTATTTCAAATTTTCTTGTCTCTTTGCAGCTTATAAGATAACCATTTCCTTGGTTTATTCACAAATTGAAAATGTCTGTTTCCAGTTCTCTTATGGTTAACATGGATAACTGCTACTATAAAATCTTAATTTCTTGACAGATTTATGTTCTCTAGTGAATTATTTAACTCATATTTTTATTTCACCCAAAACATTTTGGGTTTTCTCTAGCTTTTTCTTAAATTCAGAATTATAGTCTGTCAGCTAACAGGACCTGCCACACTCACATCTGATTATCATCCCATTGATTGAAATACCTGTCTAATTTCCCCTTGAAATGAACTGCTAGGAATTGAACTAAAGACTGAAAAGCCAATATCATAATATAGGGAAATTATCTTGGCATCTAGAAGAGATCTAGAAGAGATCTAAAGAGATAACAGCAAGTTGCTTTTTGAAAAGATGAAATCTGGGAATACCTTAGTTCAGCGGTGAAATCTATTTTTTTTTTTATTACCGGTTCTGTGGGCATGGCTTGGTGGATGTGGTTTGGCTTGGTGGGTGCGGCTTGGTGGGTGTGGCAGGGGAAGGATATTGCAAAATCTCCATTCCCACCCCACTCTGGGGCCAGGCAGAGGTGGCATTTGCCGGTTCTCCGAACTACCCAAAATTTCCACTACCGGTTCTCCAGAAGCTGTCAGAACCTGCTGGATTTCACCCCTGGCTTAGCTCATGGAAGGGGAGGGAGATCACAAGCGTCTCCCCTTCCAAAACACTATTATAGGCATTGAAGCGACCTGTTCTCCACACCCCCAAGCAAGTGTTCAGTTTAAGTGCAAAAGGAAACGTAATAGATTTACCCATCCTAACTTTGCCTCTACACAGAGAGGATTTCCCTTTGGCATCTGCTTATTGGCTAAACGATGCGGTCCAGATGTTTCCGCGGCCTCTGAGGTTTCCAGGGAGAGTTTCGCAAGGAGCGCAATCGGAGGCTGGGATTCAATCCCTCCAAGCCTCCCCTTCACGCTCTTGTGGTTTTGCCTGTTCAAGCGCTAAAAAGAGCAACCCGAAAGCTACAGAGAGCGCCGGTAGAGGGAAAGGGGGAGGGAAATCCTCCGCTGGACGAGGACTACTTAAAGAGCTGGGGGGCGGGGGGGGGTGACGGAGCGGGAGGCTGTGATCGCAATGCGCGTCCCCTTCTTTTTATTTCTGGCGATTCCTGCAAAGATTGTGGAAGCCTCCGAGGGGTTGAAAATGAGCCCCTCCAAGCGCGGGACTTGTGTACTTTGGGAGAAAGAGAGAAGCGAAAGAGACGTCGAGGGAGGAGGTTGATTTCAGTGATTCTTTTTAGCCTTGAAATAACAGGACATTATAAATTTGGAGAGTTTTGTTGCTACAGTTAAACGGTCAAGAGTCCTTGATTAAGGTATGAGTAAATCTTTTAGTAGTCGGGGGAACCCCACCCTCCACTAGTTTCAGTCAAGGTACTTCCTGGGTTTCCAGTTAAGGTTTTTCCTGGGCTTCCGTATACTTCGTCTTGAGCGGTTGTCGTGAGTAGTTTCTGGATACTTTTAAAAAATAATATGGAATTATATTTGGACCATCCTGTGCCTGCCGGTTCTCCCCTGCAACCATCCATCCACGGTCTTCTCAGCCACCGCAGGTCTTCTAGATGGGAGGATCTCAGGCAAGAATTCGCGGACAGGAAAGAGCTTGCAGTCAATCTTGCCGTGATGGAAGTGCCCAATACGCGCAAAGGCGCCTTGTAAACTTCCAAAGATTTCCAATTAATACAGCTCAAGAAGGAAGTAGCTTCCTCTTAAAGTCTGTACAAATTCTAACTGGTGGGATTGATTCGGGCCCTTTGGTCAGAGTTTTAAAAATCCGGAGGGCTATTAGAGGTCGATGGCAGTTAGGACTTTACTGAATCGCTTCACTGCTTTCTGATGTTGTCGGGAATTTTGTTAGAAAACTCAGGCTGGTGGTCCAGTTGTGTTCTGATAAGAAACCTCCCCACATCAATGAAGCAAAGGTGGGATACAGATCCCTACTCTTGTGTCCTTCCCAGTAACTTATCTCCAAATCAGAATGTACTTGCTGGAAGGTGTCAATCAGCATGATCATCCAGCAAGTACAATAACACCATGCCCAAATGAGAAATGACATTTGGCTTGGTGGATCTGAGGTGATACTAAGATGAGAAAGAGACCTTTTGCGTTGAAAAAGCTAATATAAGCATGTTCTCCATGTTCTGATTAACCTTTTCTCGCTGATATCTATGGAGATTCTCAACCCTCTAGCCTAGGGCAGGGGTGGGCAACTGTGGCCCTTTTACAACCTGTGGACTTTGCTCAGGAATTCTGGGAGTTGAAGTCCACAGGTTGTAAAAGGGCCACAGTTGCCTACCCCTGCTCTAGGATAATGGTTGTCCCAAAAGGCAACTGGAGTATTTGGGGGTTTTTCCTTGAAAATGTTTTGCTTCTCAACCAAGAAGATTCTTTGGTTGTGGCTGAATGGTGGGGAAAGGAAGGATTTCTATCCATGAGAAAGTTGTATGTTTTTACTACTGTGCTCCCTGAAGCCTTCTGGCAATCTTCTTCAGTTTTACAGCAGGCAAATGTTATCTCACAAAGTGAGATTAAGGACCAGAATTTTCCTCCTTGATGTTAAGACATTAACTTTTCCTCACTTGTTTGTTTTTAGGTAATTTAGTTGTGGCAACACTTCCAGCAAGAATGGCCAGTGAAACCACACTTTTCCTCCCCTCTAATGGAGCAAACATGATCCAAACAACCCCTGGATTGCCCAGTGTTGCTCCTCAGGCATCTGGAGCAATTCCATATCCTCAGTATGGAACTCAGCAACTTGGAATTCCCACCAGTGCTCCTCAGCAAGTCCCACAAAAGGGTCCTTTGGAGAGGTTCTTCAAGGCTGAGCCCAAAGTGCTTGGGGTACGCATGCATTGCTCTGTGCCTGTTTGAATCCATTAAGGTTTTAGAGCTATGTAGAGACCTGAGAGCCCCATGTTGAAGTCCTGGAACTTTGCTTGGTTCGGGATATACTCCAGAAACCTCTGTTCTTCCTGGTAGATTCATTTGTGTTTCTATAAAATATATGCATTCTTTTGCTTTGCTCTTTAACTGAGAAAGTGGAGCTCAACCAAGGTTTCAGCCAGATCTCTTTTTCTCCCTTCCCTCTGAGAAGTGCAACTGTTGGGCATTTCTCCAGAAGAATCTGGTCACGGATTGGCTCCAGCCCAAGCTTGTTGAAGTCACTTTGTGCTTATGACCGTGATCAACTTCCTCCTGCAGAGGAGTCTGTAGTAAGAGGGTCAGTTTTCTCTTAAAGGCCCATCATGATATTCTTACAGACCTCCTTCCTGACAAAAGCAGTCCCACTGAGGGTCAAACTAGATCATAATCTGGAGTAAATGTCCAGTCCATAGTGACAATAGTGTCTCAATCTTTCCCTTCTCCCATTTGGATTTGTCACCATAGGAAACCAGGCCTTGGGTCAACACCTGCACTGCAAGCTTAGAAACTCCCAACTCCTTTGAAGGACCTTTCAAAGATGGATAGAAAGTGATGCTTTTCCTGGGGTGCTAACAAATTAGAATATTTCTCTTGCTCAAATTAAGATAATCAATTCATCTTATTTTGTGTGTTTTCCTTCCTTAGGCCATTCAGATCATGATTGGGCTGATCCAAATTGGCTTTGGGGCTATCTCATTTTGTCTCCTTTCTGCTAAGTATATTACCTTGTCTGGATTTGGAGGTTACCCCTTTTGGGGAGGGATATTTGTAAGTATATGCAAATTCCTATTCAGCCATGCACCATGGTATTAATGATTACGGCATACATATAAAAGTCCTGTTTGCATGGGAATCTTCCTGGCTTCTCATGGGTGCAATCGTAAGGAAACCACTCTGTTCTTAAATTTTGGCTTCACGCACAGAATCCAGAAGGAGATTATGTGTGTAGCTGAGATATCGCAGACCGTTGGCTTTTGGTTGAAATCTTTTCCTTGAATAAGTCTCAGTCCCAAAGAGAATTGTTCTATTTCATTTGACTGTATGTGTATGTGTGTGTGTGTGTGTGTGTGTGTGTGTGTGTGTGTGTGTGTGTGTGTGTGTTAAATAAGGGCAAGCAATCTTCTGGTCATAGAGGTAAAAAGTGTGTAGGACTTTGTAGATTTCTTCTTTCTTCTCCAATTTTTGTTTTGTTTTGGGTTTTTTGGATGGGTAGGGGGATAGATTATTTTTTAAATGGTAAATGTGTTTTAGACATATCGTTTGACTATGTCCCTGTAAACATTTGGTTGTTTTACAGTAGGGCTTGGGTGCTCACACAACACAAAGGAATGCTTGAGAATTCTATATAGCATAGAATACAGCTGCACATGTTGAAATCAATACCAGATTTTCCTGCCACCCCCACCTCCTCATTCCTTTTCTTTGTATTTGCCACCCAATTTTAGAAAACTGAAATTTAGGTATGTTCTGAAGTGTGACAGTTTAGAACCACACCGATACCTGGGATCAATGGCTTGAATTTTTAGCATTTTGTAAAGTGCTGTCCTTTGCTTTCTTATTAGGGTTATATGATAAAAGTATCACATCCAAGGCTTTTCTCCTTTCCAGTCTGACAGATGATTGGAAAGAAGTTGGGTAAATAAAATAAATTTTGCCGCATCCTTATTGATGAGGGAAACAATATAAGAGGTGCAGTGGTTAGAGTGCAGTACTGCAACTTACTTCAGCTGACTGCTAGCTGCAGTTCAGCAGATCGAATCTCACTGGCTCAAGGTTGACTCAGCCTTCCATCCTTCCGAGGTAGATAAAATGAGGACCCAGATTGTTGGGGGCAATATGCTGACTCTGTAAACCGCTTAGAGTGGGTTGTAAAAGCACTATGAAGCGGTATATAAGTCTAAGTGCTATTGCTGTTGCTATACGTTAGACTGGCTGATTCTGAATCACGTTGCTGTCCTTAACCATACTCTGTTGATGCCAATTTCCCCAATTTTCCCGTGAGGTTATCTTTACCTTGTCCTCAGCCCATGAGTAAGACTCCAAGCCTTAAGTCATCATTAGATGCACTAGTATAAAACTAGTCTTTTCCTCTCCTCTTATTCTGACCCCATCCAACCACAGCCTCAAGGTGTATAAAATCTATTTCCCTTCCCCCATTATCTTGGAGAAAATCTCAGGTGACCAAGAATGGATATGTTATGCCTGTTGCTTTTCCTCTTTGGACTAGCCAGCCTCTGCGCTTTGTTTCTTGAGGTTTGCTATCCATCTCCTCTCTCCTCCATCATCCCAAATGTGCTTTTTCAAGAGGCAACTGGACTTTCCCTGTGACCTGATGGTGGCCTCAACAACTCTCTAAAAGGATGCAAATGACCAGCTGTCTGCAAGGAGTATAAATCCTTCCATTCCCCACCATCCAGTCAGAGCTGAAGAAGCTTCTTAGATGAGAAGCGAAACTTCTCCACAGGAAAACAAGAAAGTCCAGTTGCCTCTTGAAAAAGCACCTTTAGGACAACCATGACCTAGATGACTGAGAATCTCCCTAGACTCTCTCCTCCATTACTTCTCTCCAAGCAGCAGGAAAACAGACCCTCTAAATTTCCTATTGGAAAATGGAGGGCAAGCAAATTGCATCTATTTACTTTGACAGTGAGGTGGGCGGTATCAACATTTGATAAATAAGTAAAATAAATCTATTTGTAGTATGGTTTAATCTCTCTGCTCATCCCTGGCAGAAACGGTGGCTTCATCTTGTGTGTTTCAGCTCTTCTACCTTGCAAGATACATCTAATTGACGTATGAGCTGCTTTCCTCTTTTCAGAAAATTAGTAGTGTTTGGGCTATTAATACGCAATATCTTTTCATATGTATCTTTATTTTACCTTAAATCTAATTTGAGAGATGCCCAAATTGAGGGCGGAAGGAAGGTAAAGCAGATACCCCATTTCTGTTGTAGTACCCTGATGGTTGTTTTCCTTATTGACTGATGATATGCTGAAAATGGATGGTAGCAAAGTCAGAGGAGAAAACCAGTCTGTAACAGGTGGGATTTTTAGAAGGCAGGGCAATAGCATTCAAGAATAAATCAGAACAGGGGCAACAATGGGCAGGAAAGGGACTGACAATAGGGACTAGGTATTTGATGCCTTCATTATGTTTGATGTTTACTCAAGGATAAATTACACACATAGTACTTTGACTCAATTGATTAGATTCAGGAAATACCACACACTGAAACAGGGATCTTCCAAAGCAACATTGGGCAGGAAAGGGACTGACAATAGGGACTAGGTATTTGATGCCTTCATTATGTTTGATGTTTACTCAAGGATAAGTTACACACATAGTACTTTGACTCAGTTGATTAGATTCAGGAGATACCACACATTGAAACAGGGCTCTTCCAAAGCAACATTGGGCAGGAAAGGGACTGGCAATAGGGACTAGGGATTTGATGCTTTCATTATTTATGGTGTTGACTGAAGGATAAATTACGCCCACCAGTTTGGAAACAAGGCTCTTCCAAAGCAAAAAGTGCAAATCAGATTTTATCTGAATGATTATAAGCGGTCCTGTGGGACAGGAACGGAGATGGTATATTTCCCAAATAAGGAAAATGTGTAGGTGCAGAATGAATTAGTTTGCTTTCACTGCTGTGGGTTCTGTCCCTTGTGCCTCTTGGGGTAATTTAGGAGAACATACACCCAAA
Source organism: Pituophis catenifer annectens (assembly GCF_029215685.1). Taxonomy (NCBI): domain Eukaryota; kingdom Metazoa; phylum Chordata; class Lepidosauria; order Squamata; family Colubridae; genus Pituophis; species Pituophis catenifer. The sequence goes on along the minus strand of NW_027256881.1, from coordinate 237,682,193 downwards.
ATGTTCTAATGTGTTTGGGTCATCCTAACCTGAACACCTTGTTGTGGGGAACATGTCCCTTTAAATAATGAAGCAGAGGGATTAGAGGTAAGTAAAAGAAAGCATCTTTCACTGACATGCAAAGCTAGAGTGATCACTGGGTATGTGGCCAGCAGAATGCCAAAGAACCTAGAATTACAAAAGATTATGGGTTAAATATGCTTAGAACATAAGAATAAGAATGATAAAGTAATGTTCATCATACTATGGCCTACATAGCTTGGAGGTAACTTTTGACAGTACTATGGGATGTCCTTCCCATTATCTGACCTAAGGCCTCCAACTCCCACATTCCTCCAAGGAATCCAATCTGATTTTTTTCTGCTAACACTACATCACTGTCTAGCATGAACAATATCCTTTAGCTGGTTTTGTTAGGAGAGCTGTGAATTTCTGCATTGGTAAAACTAATGATTCAGTCCAGAGGTGTCAAACTCAATTTCATTGAGGGTTGCATCAGTATTGTGTTTGACCTCAGGGAGCCAGGCTGGACATGGCCAGGGTGGGGATAGTCAACTCGATGTCACTCATGTTGGGGGGTGCCTCTGATAGCCTGAGTGCTCTGCCAATGAAAATGGGCTCCCGAGCTCCGTTTTTGGCTGCTATAGCCTCCTGCAACCCTGCACCATTGAAAACAGAGCTGGGAGGGCCTCACACAGCTTGCGTGAGCTCCATTTTGCTGGGAGAGGCACTGTGAGCCAATTCCTTGTTGTTTCCAGGACAGTCCCACAGGCCAGATCTAAGCATCCCGTGGGCTGGATCCGGCCCACAAGTCTTGAGTTTGACACCCCTGATTTAGACTGAGAATTGAATTGTTCTTCTTTGCTTCATCCTACATGAATAGCATTTTGTGGTGCATAAAGAAGAAACAATGAAATACTTGCTACTGTGCAATGATTTAACTTTATGTATGGGTCTGAAATAAGGCTGATCCCCACTTGATTCTCAGTGATATCTGGAATTTCCGCTTAGAACGCTGCAAAACATAAGAGATGCTACTAATGTTCCCTGATGCGGTTTTCTCATATCACACAGGCTGTACAGGCAGTCTTCAACTGAATGAACAATGATTCATTTAGTGACCATTCAGAGTTTCAGTGGCACTCAAAGCTATGACCACTCCTTGCTTTTACGACCTTTGCAGCATCCCCACAGTCACATGAGCAATTTATTTAGGACAGTTGCAGCATCCCCTTTGCGACTTTCCCAGCCAGCTTCTGATCAGCAAAGACAGTGGGGGTGGGGAAGGTGGATTCACTTAACAACCATATGATTCTCTTAACTGCACCGATTTGCTTAACAACAGTGGCAGAAAAGGTAAAATTACGCAACGACTCACTTAACAATCACTTTAGCAGTTTAGCAGTGGAAAATTGTTGTGGCTCCGTTGCCTGAGCCTGGGCTATCGATAGATGCAGACTCTGAGAGTGAGGGGGAGGAGTTGGCAAGGCCTCCCTCTCCAGGACCCTCCTCTCTGGCAATGCCTCCAGAGGACACGGAAGGCCAAACGATAGGCTCAGAGCCAAGCACGTCCCCGCAGCCACAGGTGGACAGTGACGAGGAAGATAAGTGCTGGCTGGACCCTCGCCAGAGGCACAGGGAGAAGCGTGTGCACAGCAGAGGGGAAGGCATGGCAGAGATTAGCTGAGTCACTGGACCACACCCCACAGGATATAAATGTGGGTGTGGTGGCCAGTTCAGTTTGTGACGAACAAAAACTAGAACTAATCTATGATTTCTGCGTTACTGGACTTTGCCTGCTTTATCAGACTGCATTTGGATTAATTCTGGTATTGTTGAAAACTCTGCCTGTTTTATCGGAATGCCGGCAGGCTAATCTTCGTTTTGTGTGAGTAAAGTCTGAATTCCCAGCTAGCCACTGGGTTGCTGCCAGCTTTATCATCAAAGAGTTTTGTCGTGTGGCTTATTAACTCCGAGCCGTCTGTGTGGGTGTGTGCGTGGTACGGGGACAGAACAAAAATATGGTCCCAATTGTGGTTCTAAGTCGAGGATTACCTGTACAGTGTCATTGTTTTTCCCAATACAGTTGTTCCTCCCAATGTTTCACAAGGAAGCAGCTGGGAATCCCTTTTAATGGTGTGACTGTAACTCATTCAATAAAATAAAATAGATACCATTACATTAATTTCTCAGAATACAACTATATTTCCACTTGTCTTCCTACTCTACAGAGTGTCGGTTATGGCTTCGCCATTGTGCTGTTGTTGTTGAGCCTGCTGGAATTTTGCATCGCTGTTTCATTGGCTCATTTCGGCTGCCAGGCCACTTGCCGTAGTGGTGCCCAGGTAACTATTTGATACTTTGATAATAGCTTTAGCAGTTCTCATTGTTAAAGAATGTAAAGAAGATTGTCCATTTTTGTTCTTTATATTTGCGCTCCACCCAACCTGACCTTTTGCTTGTTTCTTTGCTATTACCCTGAATAATAGGTGAGATTAGCTACTCGGTTTACCCAGTAACCTTTATAACTGGGAGAGGTTTCAATTGTGATCTAACATCCTGTGATTTATTTCCTTCTGCATATGAATAATTGGATGATGTGAATTTTTCCCAGCTTCTGTTTTGCTAGAGAGTGAATGTCATGAATATAACACAGTTTGTGTGGTCTCTTTATAATTCAGTGATGCAGAAGTTGATGTCTCCATTTTCGAGTGATTCGGAGAACCGGTAGCAAAAATCCCTGTCCCCCCACATGCCCAGCTGAGCTGAAAAAATGCTTTTAAAAGTAAAAAAAAAAAGCCTCTGATGATTGTGCAGATCAGCTAGCATCGTCAGTGTCTTTTAAAAGCATATTTTTTTTTAAAAAAAAAAATGCTTTTAAAAGGCTCTGACGATCCCAGCTGAGTTGCCTGATCATCAGAGGCTTTTTTTCTTTTAAAAGCAAAAAAAAAATGCTTTTAAAAGAAAACAAAAGCCTCTGACAATCAGGCAACTCAGATGGGATTGTCAGAACTTTTTAAAAGCATTTTTTTTTACAATCTCTTCAGTAGAAAAAAAAAGTTGGCCACGCCCACCCAGTCGCATTACCACCACCACCACCACCACCACCACCACCACCACCACCACCACCACCGAGCCATGCCCACAGAACTGGTAGTAACAAATTTTATATTTCACCACTGGAGCTGACTAAAGAAACTTGTTAGTCAGAAGCGATCCAGCAATAAAACCCAGTTAATGGAAGAAATAATTCAACATTAACAGCTGCAGAACTAAAAGACTTGCTTCACTCCATGGGAAGACATTGTAAGGCCATAATTCATGCTAAAGATTACCCAACTAAGTATCAACTGATGGGATAATTTTTATATATCTCATTATTTCTATGGTGATATTTTTTGTAAATCTCTATATTTCACTTTTTTTTTTATACCATAACTGCTATTCTAATACTGTAGCAAATCCTTCATAAAGGTTATTGCATTACATTCTTGATTAAATTATTTTTCCATTGATATATAATTTTATGGTACTACTCCCGCCCAAAATGTGGTGTTATTAGCTAGTTTTAGAAAATACACTTTTCCCAAAAGGTTTCCACAATTTTGGCCACTACTGTATTGCAAGCAGCTAAATCAGCATACAGAGATACCTGTCTTAGGGTCCATGGTGCTCTCTAGCTTGCTTGTTTTCTTGCAGATGTTTCATTACTCAAACTAGGTAACATCATCAGTTTTATTAGTTGGGTAATAAAACATCTGCAAAAAAACAACCAATCAAGGTCCCCTTATTTCAACCCTGAGCTCTTTATCGATACCTGTATCAGTTCACAAATTGAATCCATTTTAGAAATCAAAAAAGTAACCTCCCCTGGAGGGAAATGCATCTTCTTCGGGCCTTGAAATTGTTAAAATAAATTAATAATCTGAGAGCATTTGTGAATAAATCACAAGAATATTATTTATTTTTTTATGTTCCTCAATTAAGCTGGACTCTAGAAGATTTACAACAATACAAATACAGAAACTTAAAATATAACTAATATATAACTGCAATAAAAACTAAGGCCCAAAATAAAATCAGTCTCCAAAGGTCCTCAGGAGAAGCCAGGTCATTACCACTTTCCAGAGGACCATCTCACTTGGTTCCATCTTTATTTCAGAAGGGCATCTATTCCATACAGGGAACACTGACTGGGGTGGGTGGTGGGAGGAGCTTCCTGTCACACCTCTTGGTAGGTGGGAGATCCTGAGCAGACATTCTCTGAATGTGGGCATAAAGCTGGCAGATTTGATCAGGAAAAGTTACTTAAATGCCCATCATTTGCCTGTTAATTTATAGTTTTAAAGAATTCTCTATCAGGACTTTGAGCTATCAAGGATTTCAGCCTGTTGGTGAGACTGCCAGCATCACAGTTAAAAACACACAACTGGAGAATCTAGTCCTCCCACCTAGAGTAACAGATGTGTCCCTGCGTATTTTTTTGTATTAATTATTCTTTTCTGTTACAGCCAACCATGGTTTTTATGCCTTACCAAGTCATCGGAGGTGGAGAAGTTGCAGCTGAACCAAATCCTCTTCCTCCTCCTCCGACTTATGATAACGTGATTACCAAATCTCAGTAAAACAAGAGCACCAGGAAGAAAATACGAGAATTGTTAGCAACAGAGGTTTCAGGAACAGCAATGGCATTTCATATTACTTTATTTTGTCCTCCAGCTTGCTTGTTTATTTTTCAATTAAACATCAAATTAAATGGTGGCAAATTTAAAAGTTGTTCAATTTTACTTAATAGTTGTAACACTTCCCTAGAAACAAGAATTCATCGGCATATTCATGAGGAAGCGCACTCCCTGCAGTGGATGATGGAGGCTGTTTATTACTCTCTTTTTTTACTCTCTTTTACTCTGGATGATGTTTGTTTTTTATGACAAATATGGAATCAAATAGGAGATCTGATGTTATAGAAAAGAAAATAGCTACTAAAATTAAAACATGTAATTGATACAATACAGGTAGTTCTTGACTTACGACTGCAATTTGGACCAGAAGATCCATTGCTAAGCGAGGCACTTAAGGTAATTGTGCCTTATTTATGGCCTTTTTTGCCATTGTTGTTAAGTGAATTGTTCTGGTTGTTTAGTGACTCATGTGGTCCTTAAATGAATCTGGTTTCCCACATTGACTTTTAAAAAGCCAACTGGGAAGGTCATAAATAATAATCCCCCACTGTAGCATGCTGTCATACATACATACATACATGCTGGTTGCCAAGCATCTTCAGTTTTGATCCCATGACCATGGGGAGGCTGCTACCTGTGACTTTTTTTCAAGTCTGTTGTGAATTTGAATAGTTACTAAATGACCAGTTGTAAATTGAGAACTACCTGTAATAGTAGTTGCACAATCACTGTGATCTCAAAACAGAAGAAGTTTGCACATAACTACAGTATTCCATATTGTTAGGGCACTTAAGCTGATGAAAAACACAGATTCCATGCAAATTGCCATTTTTTGTTCTTTTTTTACTATCATCCCATCTCCAACAGGGGATGCTGTAAAGACATTCATTAGCTGTATCCTTGAAGAGTTTACAGTTGTGTAAACATGCAATTTCAAAATTAAAGCCATTCATACTTTTAGGGAAGGTATATTTAAGGTCTGGGCAACTATGATCCCTTTGCTATCTGTGGACTTCAACTCCTGAGCTTACAGGGCTGATTCAGGTATTCTTGGAGTTGAAGTCTGCAGTTCCTAAAGGTGCCAGAGTTGCCCATATCCCTGGTATTGTATATGCCCCAAGAGACTCAATTGGAATCTAGTGAAGATTCGTTGCTTCCTTGTCCATAATTATACAGTATGGTGAAAAGTTTGACTCTTGCAATGATTTTACAAGTGTACAAAATGTATATTTGCAGAGTTTTTGAGGTTTAAATTGATAGGCAGTATCCTGCATATAATCTAGTCCAGTTAAATGATGTCACTCTTAACTTCCTTTCTTTGATGAACCTGTATACAGATGGGAAGTTGAACAACTAGTATTGTGGTGCACCCAGAACAATCTTGAACTGAATAGACTCAAAATAGTAGAAATGATAGTAGATTTTAGGAGAAGCCCTCCTATTCTACCACCTCTTACAATACTAGACAACATAGTATCAAATGTAGAAGCCTTCAATTTTCTAGGTTCTATGGTATGTCAAGACTTAAAATGGACCTGTAACATCAAAAATGTCATCAAAAAAGCAAAACAAAGAATGTTCTTCCTGGTCAACTCAGAAAGCTCAGACTGCCCAAGGAGCTGCTGATACAGTTCTACAAAGGAATCATTGAGTCTGTTATTTGCACCTCTATAACGGTCTGGTTTGGCACTACAACCAAACAAGATAGACAGAGACTTCAACAGATAGTTAGAACTGCAGAAAAAACAGTTACTACCAGCCTGCCTTCCATTTAGGACCTGTATACTGTTCGAGCTAGAAAGAGGACTGTGAAAATATCTACAAACTTCTCACATGCTGGACATAAACTCTTTCAATTTCTTCCCTCACGATGACGGTATAGGCCATTGCACGCTAGGCACAAGGATAGTTTTTCCCCCATGCCATCACTCTGCTAAACAACTAATTCCCACAACACTGTCAAACTACCTAGTAGGGCTTATTACTATTATCCTGCTCATCTTTCCTATTACCTACTGTGTTTTCCCAAAAATAAGACCCAGTCCTAATGCTTATTTTGGAGCAGTCAAGAAAATAAGACCCAGTCTTCTTTTTTTGGCTGCTCCAAAATAAGCATTAGGACTTATTTTCAGGGAAACACAATTTCAGGGTAATCAGCCTGACTAGGCATCCCACCCAAGACGCAGCAGATGTGCAGGGACCAATGGTATCTGGCAGCAGATGCAGCCCACCGGTCCCTTAGCACACTTTGGGGCTGCGCACCCCGCGTAGTGCAGGTGAGTTGATTCTGTGTCTAAGCAGCAGGCAGAGGCGTGCAGGGTGGGGTGGGGGAGGCAGGTGATCCAGACATGCTGCTCAGGCTGCAGGAAAGTAGAGAGTTAGGCCAGAGCGGGCAGGCGGCTGTGGGAGGCTTGTATTCACGTACCGGCACTGGCAGCAGGCAGAAGTATGGGGTGAAAGGCAGGGGATCCTGATGCACTGTGTGGGCTGTAGGCAAGTCCAGACATGCAAAGGTGAGCCTCCTGTGGCCACCCACTGATCTGGACCATGCGGCACGTCGAGATTGCATGCCTCCCCCCGCCTTTGCCTCTGCCTGCTGCTTGGACAAATAATCAACTGACCTGTGCTGTGTGGGCTGTGGCTGCTGCTGGATACTGTGAGCTATGCTAGCCCCACACACCCCTTCACTCGGGCTTAAAAAAATCAGGCTAGGGCTTATTTTCAGGGGGACATGGTATTTTATATTTTTATGGCTATAATTCTGTTGCTTGTATCGTATTAATTACATTGTTCTATTTAGTTTCCTAGTATGATTTGTGTTGATTGCTTATTTAATATCCTATGACTGTCACTGAGTGTTGTATCTTATGATTTATGATGGATGACTTTTATGATTATAATCATGATTTATCACTTCTTGCTTGTATGTACAATGAGAGCTTATGCACCAAAGACAAATTCCTTGTGTGTCCAATCACACTTGGCCAATAAAAAATTCTATTCTGTTCTGTTGTTCTGTGCTGTACTGTGCTGTTTTATTCTATTCCTAATTTAACTGGAGTCCCACCCACTTTTCTTTGGACAAATCAGATTTATTATTTCTTTGGAGCCAGATTTATTATTCTCTTTCAGCTCAGCTTTGCCAGATTTAAATCAAGAAAGGCAGACCGAAGCAGATGGAAGAAGACGGGGGATTGGCAGAAGACAAAAATTGATACTCAAGATTTCCAGTAAAATTTTCTAATCCCTTTGGTTCTAGGAAATTAGGCTTGTATCACAGATATTTGGTACTTTGCTTGGGTTCCAAAATATTTGGATAGATTTTCCCCTTGTACCATGTTTCCCTGAAAATAAGACCCTATCTTATGTTTTTTTTGGAACCCTGAAATAAGCACTTGCCATGCACTCAAAAGCCCGATTGGGTTTATTATCAGATGATGTCTTATTTTGGGGAAAACAGGGTAGTATAATTGTGCAGAGTGAATCTTCTCAGAAAGAGAGAAATTTGCTAAATAAAGAAATAAAGATAAAGTTCAAATATTTTGTTTAATGAGTTTATAGACCCCATAGACAGCAACATAAAGAGCACCTACTGAAACTATACTTATTGAGATAGACTCAGAGGTTTAATAGCAATGTAGTTATATCAAGAATCTTTGCTTGGCAGCCATACTTGGAATTGTCAATCATTAAGCAAAGCGGTTTCTAAGTGAAACCACAACTGTATTTATGTTCTTCACCTTTCCTTTGCTTTACCGACCCTTAAAGGCCGTAAATATGAGGCTTGGTTGCTTTTCCATCACTGATGTAACTGTGAATCCTTGTTAAATGAGGATTATCTGTAGCTTGAGTGATGGAAGACACTACTTCCATCACCACTCTCCTTAAGCAATCTCCCTGAGCACAAGGAGATTGCTTAAGGAGAGAATGAGCACATCCACACAAAGCCTTTGCCTCAAAGGCTTCTTGAAACCATTCTTTAAGGACTCATCTGTATGATAGAGCCTCCCTCTCATTTCCAGCCCATAGCTGAGGGCAGCTACCATTGGCTTTCTCTGATTCAATGTGGAAATCATGTTTTCCATCTTCCCTTATCACAACCCTTTTTATATGCACAATTTGCATTGCTTCACTGATAAGATGGCTGCTGACTTCCCTCCAGGGGTATCTGGGGTTGTGATGGTGGACAGATATGATCCCAGAAGAAGGAGGCCTGAGAGCACACAGCGCCCCAGCATGTTGTCCCAAGGGCCACCCACTCACCCTCCTCTCCACCTCAGGCCCTGTATCCAGTCCTTGACCAGGGGATGCGCCGCTTCTGGGCTAGTCACCCAGCGGATGGGTGAGCTGAAGACCAGCTGGCTGGTGGGGAGGTGGGGCACCACAATATAGGCGGCCTGCAGGCCAGGAGGCAAGAGCGAGCCAGTGCTGCTGTTGCCAGGGGCGACTGCAGCAGGGTTGCATTGTGGTTCCACATTGTAATGGCCTCCAGGAGGAGGGTGGACTCTATCTCCCCCATTGTGAAACGTGCTAACCTTCACTGTGCTGTGCATGGCACTGCGAGAGCAGAGGGTAGGCCATGGAAGTGGCAACAGCAAATGTACTGCGATGAAGGCGGAATGCTGCAAAGGCAAGTACAGGGGTGCTTCAGTCTTGCATGGCCATGGCGGCTTCGGGGAAGACCCAGGGAGGGCTCTGATGCTGCCGTCTCCCGCACGCTCCCCTCTCTCCCGGCGTACGTCAGTCCACCTGCCGCTGGTATCACCATTCCACCAGCTGGTCCTCCCCCACCCACCAATCAACCAGCCCACACCCTTTGGCCTTACCTTGGCAAGGAGCGGAGAGCAGAAGTGTGCAGAAGTGTGGCTGGATTCTGCAAGGTATATATAAGGCCGATGGCTGGAGGAGAGGGGATGAGGGCAGTGGAGCCTAGGGAGAGCAAAAAATGGGCCTACCGAGCCCATTGTGCCATCACGTGCCAAAAGTGGGGGGGGAGGGCACATAGAATTATGGATGTGGGCACATGTGCGTGTGACCCCACCACGCTCCCCCCGCTTTTGGCACGTGATGGCAAAAAGGTTAGCCATCACTGCCATAGATGTTCTAGAACTGCCAATACAAAATAGCAATAGGAGGATCAGGACTCCAGAGGGCGCTCCCGTGTAACATATATAGTGAAAGAAGGGGGTGGGGAGTATCTCCAATAGATAGGAAATGTATCGTAGGGAGGAGTCAACCAAAAAGCAAATGTTCAGTTTAAGTGCAAAGAAAACATAATAGATTTACCCATTCTAACTTTGCCACTATACGGAGAGTATTTCCCTTTGGCATCTATTTATTGGCTAAACGATGCGGTCCAGATGTTTCAGCGGCCTCTGAGGTTTCCAGGGAGAGTTTCGCAAAGAGCGCAATCGGAGGCTGGAATCGCGTCCCTCCAGCCTCCCCTTCAGGCCGTTGTGGCTTTGCCTGTTCAAGCGCTAAAAAGAGCAACCCGAAAGCTACAGAGAGCGCCGGTGGAGGGAAAAAGAATCCCCCGGTGGACGAGGGCTACATAAAGAGCTGGGAGTGGGGGATGGGGAGGCTGTGATCGCGGTGATCATAATCTGATCTGCTTCTTTTTATTTCTGGCGATTCCTGCAAAGATTGGAGAAGCCTCCGAGGGGTTGAAAATGAGCCCCTCCAAGCGCGGGACTTGCGTACTTTGGGAGAAAGAGGGAAGCGAAAGAGACGCCGAGGGAGGAGGTTGATTTCAGCGATTCGTTTTAGCCTGGGAATAACAGGACTTTATAAACTTGGACAGTTTTCCTCTCATCTCTAAACAAGCAGAAAGTTCCTGACTCCAAACTGTTATTTGTTACTATAGTAAAAGGGGCAGGAAAGATGGTTTTTTTCTCTGGAGTCCTCGATTAAGCTATGAGTAAAACCCCCCTTTTAGTAGTCAGCAGAACCCCGCCCTCCACTTTTTCCTGTTATGGTACTTTCGTTTTTCCTGGGGCTTCCGTATACTTCGTCTTGAGCGGTTGTCCTGAGTAGTTTCTGATTACTTTAAAAAAAATTAATAATATGGAATTAATATGTGGCCCATCCCGTGTTCTCCCCTGCAGCCATCCACCCGCGGTCTTCTCAGCCACGCAGCCACCGCAGGTCTTCTAGATGGGACGATCTCAGGCGAGAATTCGCGGACAGGAAAGTTTGCCGTCAATCTTGCCGTGGTGGAAGTGCCCAATACGCGCAAAGGCGCCGTGTAAACTTACAATGATTCAATATTTGAAGTTCACCGTTTAAAGAGGAGGGTGGATGGGTCAGTTTTCGCTTAACGTTGACTTCCAATTAATACAGTTCAAGAAGGTCTGTAGCTTCCTCTTAAAGTCTGTACAAATTCTAACGATGGGATTAATTCGAACTATTGGCCAAATCAGAGTTTTAAAAATCCGGAGCGTTTATTAGATGTCGACGGCAGTTGGGATTTTACTGAATTGCTTCCCTGCTTTCTGGGGTTGTCCCAGAAACCTCCCTAAAAAGAGAAACCTCTTTTTAAAATTTAAAAAAAAAAACCTCCCCACATCAATGAAGCAAAGGTGGGATACAGATCCCTGTTCTTATGTCCTTCACAGTAACTTGTTCTGTCCAAATCAGAATGAACTTGATGGAAGGTGTCAATCAGCATGATCATCCATGCCTGGATCCATCTGCCAGTAACAGGACAGGAGGGCAAGTACACTAAAACCTTGCCCAAATGAAAAATGCTATTTAGCTGGGTGGATCTAAAATGGAGCTAAGATTAGAAACAGACCTTTTGCATTGAAAAATGTTATGTTCTCTGTGTTCTGATTAACTTTTTCTGTCTGATATCTATGGAGATTCTCAATCCACTAGGTCATGGTTGTCCCAAAGGTGCTTTTCAAAAGGCAACTGGGTTTTGGGGTTTTTTTCCTTGAAAACATTTTGCTTCTCAAGCAAGAAGCTTCTTTGGTTCTGGCTGAATGGTGGGGAATGGAAGGATCTCTTCTATCCCTGGAAAAGTTGTATGTTTTTACTACCCTGCTCCCTGAACCCTTCTGGCAATCTTCTTCAGTTTCAGAATCAGCTTCCTTGATGTTAAGACATTAACTTTTCCTCACTTGTTTGTTTGCAGGTAACTTAGCTGTGACAACACTTCCAGCAAGAATGGCCAGTGGAACCATAGTTGTCATCCCCTCTAATGGAGCGAACATAATCCAAACGGCTGCTGAATTGCCCAGTGTTGCTCTTCAGGCATCTGGAGCAATTCCATATCCTCTGTATGCAACTCAGCAATTTGGAATTCCCACCAGTGCTCCTCAACAAGTCCCACAAAAGGGTCCTTTGGAGAGATTCCTCAAGGCTGAGCCCAAAGTGCTTGGGGTACGCATGCATTGCTATGTGCCTGTTTGAATCCACTAAGGTTTTAGAGCTATGTAGAGACCTGAGAGCCCCATGTAGAAGTCCTGGAACTTGGCTTGGCTTTTGTCTAGTTCTGGAATATACTCCAGAAACCTCTGTTCTTCCTGGTAGTTTCATTTGTGTTTCCACAAAACATTCTGACTCGGATATGCATTCTTTTTGCTTTGCTCTTTAACTGAGAAAGTGGTGCTCAGCCAGATGGTTTCAGCCAGATCTCTTTTTCTCCCTTCCCTCTGAGAAGTGCAATTGTTGGGCATTTCTCCAGAAGAACCTGGTCATGGATTGGCTCAAGCTCAAGCTGGTTGAAGTCACTTTGTGCTTATGACTGTGATCAACTTCCTCCTGCAGATGAACCTGTAGTAAGAGGTGTCATTTTTCTCTCAAAGGCCCATCATGATATTCTTACAGACCTCCTTCCTGACAAAATCAGTCACACTGAGGGTCAAACTAGATCATAATCTGGAGTAAATGTCCGGTCCATAGTGACAACACTGTCTCAATCTTTCCCTTCTCCCCATTTGGATTTGTCACCATAGGAAACCAGGCCTTGGGTCAACACCTGCACTGCAAGCTTAGAAACTCCCAACTCCTTTGAAGGACCTTTCAAAGATGGATAGAAAGTGATGCCTTTCCTGGGGTGGTAACAAATTTCAGAATGTTTCTCTTTCTCAGATTAAATAAGATCAATTTGTCTTATTTTATGTGTTTGCTTTCTTTAGGCCATTCAGATCATGATTGGGCTGATCCACATTGGCTTTGGGGCTGTCAGCCTTTGTCTCATTCCTTTTTACTATCTTTCCTTGTCTGGATTTGGAGGTTACCCCTTTTGGGGAGGGATATTTGTAAGTATATGGAAATTCCTATTCAGCCATGCACCATGGTATTAATGATTAAGGCATACATATAAAAGTCCTGTTTGCATGGGAATCTTCCTGGCTTCTCATGGGTGCCAGATTTTTCTGATATTTTTTTTCATTGATATTTTCAGTAGACGAAAATATTTTTCTGTTTCTTTTTCCATAGTTCATTTCTTCTGGATCACTATGTGTATCAGCTGTGAACCGTCCAAATCGTGCTTTGGTGAGAAAGCTGTATAGCATTTTAATTTCTTTTATGCTGTTTCTTTATAATCACTCAGGACCTTTTATTGGAGTGGTGTGGTGGCCTAGAGGTGGAGCTCTCGCCTCACAATCAGAAGGCTGTGAGTCCAATCCTAGGTAGAGGCAGATATCTCTAAGCACACTGAGAATATATCTGCTGAACAAAACTCTTCATTGGCGACAGGAAGGGCATTCAGCCATTAAAACACTATGTTAGTTCCATTCAGTTGCCCAGATTCCACCTCGCAAGGGATTATTGGGTTGTTAAATGATGACGATGATGACTCAGAACCTTATATTGTTTCAATTGTCTTCCGATCCCCTCTGGGAATCTCAGTCTTAAACCAACATTTAGGAAAGAAAAGCAAACTCAACCCAACCCTCCCCACCCGCCCTTTTCTTCTTTGATCAACTTTTGCTTCCAATGCTTGCTTCTATTGAAAGTTCTAAGTGAACAGTAGACAATGTTCAACCATCCCGAATTTGAGCCTCCCCTGGTCCCCATTTTGTTCCCAAGCTTCTTCCCAAGTTCCCTTCCTGATACACAACCTGCAAAACTGCAGGTCCTATCAGTACCATGACGAAAATGAGAGAAGCCTGAGAAAGTCAATGACCGTGATGTGGGTGCTTGTTCTGCTGGAGCTTTCTTAGTTGCTAGTAGTAATGGTGCTAGTCTTGAGCAAAGAGGTATCTTCTTGAGTTCTCTAGTCATGAACCAGACCTCCAACATTTCTCCTCCTCCTCCTCCTCCTCCATCTTGACAGAAGTTCCAGTTACGGAAATATTCCTACCTGAAAGCAACATTAGAAAGAAGCCAGTATATTAGGAGTAAAAGTGTGGGAATCCCTCTGGGAATCAAAGAGAGAGCTGATGGTAGCCCTCCTGCATTGCATTCTTTTCCTCTGTCTCTCTTTGGTTTAACATGTATTCATAGCAACATAGAAATGTTTTTGTCTTGTAAAGGAACATTCTGTGAATTCAAGAGAAGAAAAACGTCCATCTTAATGGAAAAACACTACATTCCTGAAAGGAATGAACTGAAAAGAGAGGAATTTTTAAATTTTTAGTACACTCACTACTGGCTCCAAGGGTTTCTCTATTCCCACCTCTCTTGTTGCCTCTCTGTAATGTTGCATAGGTTAACATTTAATGCTTAGAGTTTGTCATGTCCTGGAATAAACTGTGGGATTTCTTTAACCAAAATGTTAAGGATGAATAATCCTTACCAGTTTTCCTGTCACTGTTACCCACCTGGCCTTCGATGGAGGCTGACATCTAGAAAGAGAAAGAGAAAGAAGGGATTTGACAGAAAAGCCCTCAAATGAATTGTGGCAGTTGCCTTTCCATTGTGGAAAACCCTGTTATTGCTGCTGTTTGATTCCTATGATCTCAGCGGATGTTGTCTGGTTTCACCACAGACTGGTTATGTGTCATTAAGCACCCACATAGAATTTCTTTGTCACTGTTTTTACCATAGTTTGGGCTAATAGTTTGAATGCTTTGCATAAACCTATGCTGTGACATAGTGACACTGTAACTGTATTTTCTCTCTTTCTGGTGTATTGCTGTTTCAGGTGAAATCTAGTGTAGGACTGAACATCACAAGTGCTGTAATGGCATTAACTGGTATCATCCTGTACCTATGTGAGCTGATCTTCAATAGTACTTTTATGAGATATTACCATCGATATGACACTGACAGTGTATTTGTAAGTAAAACAATCTGGTCTTAAATTTTGGCTTCATGTGCAGAATTCTGAAGGAAGTTATATATACAGGAGGGATATCTCAAACCCTTTGAGCTTTGTTTGAAAATCTTTTCTTCAATAGGTCTAAGTCAGAAAAAGATGAGTGCTATTTCTTTTGAATGCTTTTTTAATATATTTGTTAAATCAGGGGAATCAATCTTCTGGTCATTGAGGTACAAAGTGAGTGGGACTTTGTAGATTTCTTCTTTCTTCTCGAGTTTGTTTATTTGGTGAGGAGGGTTTTTTTTTTAAAAAAATATGTCAAATGTGTTTTATACATATCATTTGACAATGTCTCTGTACAGTGTAAAAAATTGGTTGTTTTACAATAGGGCTTAGGTAGTGAAAAACAAAGGAGAGTGCTCTGACTAGATGGTGGCCTCAACAACTCTCTAAAAGGATGCAAATGACGAGCTGTCTGCAAGGAGTATAAATCCTTCCATTCCCCTCCATCCAGTCAGAGCTGAAGAAGCTTCTTGGATGAGAAGCAAAACTTCTCCACAGGAAAACAAGCAAGTCCAGTTGTCTCTTGAAAAAGCACCTTTGGGACAACCATGGCCTGGATGAGTGAGAATCTCCCTAGACACTCTATATTCTATATAGAATAGAGTACAGCTGTAAATGTTGAAATCTATACCAGGTTTTCCTGCCACCTCCACATCCTCATCCCTTCTGGGCATTTGCCACCCAGTTTTAGAAAACTGAAATTTAGGTAAGTTCTGAAGTGTGGACAGTTTACAACCACATGAATACCTGGGATCAATGGCTTGAATTTTTAGTATTTTTTGTAAAGTGCTGTCCTTTGCTTTCTTATGAGTGTTAAATCATAAAAGTATCACATCCAAGGCTTTTCTCCTTTCCAGCCTGACAGATGATTGGAAAGAAGTTGGGTAAAGAAAATAGATCTTGCTGCATCCTTCTTGAGGAAGGAAACACTATACATTAAACTGGCTGATTCTAAATCACGTTGCTGCCCTTAACCATAGTCTGTTGATGCCAATTTCCCCAATTTTCCCATGAGATTACCTTTACCTTATCCTCAGCCCATGAGTAAGATTTACACCTGATGTAAGTCATCATTAGCTCTACTGGTATAAAACTAGTCTTTTCCTCTCCTCTTATTCTGACCCCATCCAACAACAGCCTCAAGGTGTATAAAATCTATTTCCCTTCCCCCATTATCTTGGAGAAAAAGTCAGATGATCAAGAGTGGATATGTTAGGACAGTGGGGAGGCCTGTTGATTTTCCTCTTTGGATTAGCCAGCCTCTGTCTTAACCAGGGGTGAAATGCTCCTGGTTCGGACCTGCTCGGGCGAGTAGGTAGCGATGATGGCCGATGGTTCGGAGAACCGGTAGTGATGGCAAACCGAGGTTCCGCCCACCCGCCCAGTCGTCATTACTTCCTGCTTTTACTTCCAGAGAACCGGTAGTAAAAAAATGCTTAAAAAGTTAAAAAAAAAAAAAGTTCCGATGATCAGCTGAGCGATGAGCGATCGTGGGAACTTTTTTTTTTTTCCTTTTTAAGCATTTTTTTCTACCAGTTCTGGAGAAACAAAGCGCTCGGCTGCTCCCCTTTTTCACTCACCCCGAGCTTCCTGCTGCAGATTTTCATGCCTTGCTTCACATGCCCGGGATTGTCGCCCTCGTCTTCTTCTTCCTCCTCCTCCTCTCCAAGTGGAAAAATGCCAGGAGCAAGTGCAAAAAGAAGCGCTCCCTTGCTCCTGACGTTTTTCCATTTGTAAGGAAGCTTTTGTGAAGGCAAGTCTGGCTTCCTGTGCTGCTCGCTAAAAACCTCACCAGTACTGCTGTGCATGCAGCTTGTGTGTGTGTGTGTGTCTTTTTGCTCCTGGTCTTTTGCAGCAGCCTGTGCCTTCCATCCCATCCCCGGTCAGCTGAACCAGAGTTGGGGAATTCACCCCTTCAATCCACCTCCGCCTTCATTCCTCTTTTCTTTGGAGGCCAACCTGAAGGAGCCCCAAGCCATTCTAAAGGTCTTTTAAAGCCTCTGTGTGTATGTGTGTGTGCTGCACTGAATGTGGGTGCGGAGGCAGGGAGGGGGAGGGAAATGACCCCTCCAATCCACCCCCACCTTCATTCAAAGGTCTTTTAAAGCCTCTGTGTGTGTGTGTGTGTGTGTGTGTGTGTGTCTGTGTGTGTGTGTCTTTGCTCCTGGTCTTCGCAGCAGCCCATGCCCGACATACACACACACACACACACACACACACACACACACACACACACACAAGCGGTACTGGTGAGATTTTTAGCGCAGGAAGCCAGACTTACCTTCACAAGGTATGAAAGCTTCCTTACAAATGGAAAAACACCAGGAACAAGCGCTTCTTTTTGCACTTGCTCCTGGCATTTTTCCACTTGGAGAGGAGGAGGAAGACGACGATGGGGATGACAATCCCAGGCGCGTGAAGCAAGGCATGAAAATCCGCAACAGGAAGCTCAGGGTGAGTGGAAAGGGGGAGCAGCCGAGCAATTTGTTTCTCTCTTCCCCCCCCACCTATCATCTCCCAGACTGGGTGGCTGAGGTAGAAAGGCTTGCAATCTTTGGGGCTAGGAGGCATTGGATCTGGCTTGGCGAGAGGGGGCAGGCTGGTCAGGTGCTGATCATCGGAAACTTTTTTTTTACTTTTTAAAGCATTTTTACTAGTTAAAAATGCTTTAAAAAGTTTTTAAAAAGCCACGCCCACCCAGTCACATGACCACCACCAAGCCACACCCTCACAAGCCACGCCCACAGAACCAGTGGCAAAAAAAAGTAGATTTCACCCCTGGTCTTAACCATTTCTCTTTCTCCTTCTCCCTTCAGCACTTTGTTTCCTGAGGTTTCCTATCAATCCCCCATCTCTCCTCCATCATCCCAAGGGTGCTTTTTCAGGTGGCAACTGGACTTCCTTGTTTTCCTGTGGAGACATTTCGTTTCTCATCCAAGAAGCCTCTTTAACTCCAACTAGAGTTAAACTTCAACAACTCTCTAAAAGGATGGAAGTGACCAGCTGTCTGCAAGGAGTATAAATCCTTCCATTCCCCACCATCCAGTCAGAGCTGAAGAAGCTTCTTGGAAGAGAAGTGAAACTTCTCCACAGGAAAACAAGCAAGTCCAGTTGTCTCTTGGAAAAGCACCTTTGGGACAACCATGGCCTGGATGACTGAGAATCTCCCTAGACTCTCTCCTCCATTACTTCTCTCCAGGCAGCAGAAAAACAGGCCCTCTATGTTTCCTATTGGAAAATGGAGGGGAAGCAAATTGCATCTATTTATTTCAACAGTGAGAGAATATTGCAAAACATAGAGATCACACAGGCTGTACAGGTAGTCTTTACAATTATTCAATTTACAATTGTATATTTGGTATCAATGGCACTAAAAAAAAAATTTGACTGCTCCTTGCATTTACGACCATTGCAGCATCCCCACAGTCACCTCATTAAAATTTGGGAGCTTAGCTACTAGCAATTTATTTAGGACAGTTGCAGCATCCCCTTTACGACTTTCCCAGCCAACTTCTGATCAGCAAAGGCAGAGGGCTGGGGGAAGCTGGGTTCACTTAACAATCGTATGATTCTCTTAAATGCACTGATTTGCTTAACAACAGTGGCATAAAAGATAGAATTATTCATGACTCAGTTAATAATCACTTTGTTTAGCAGTGGAAAATGTGGTCCCAATTGTGGTTTTAAGTGGAGGTTTACCTATCAGTGTCTCTGTTTTTCCCAATACAATTGTTCCTCCCAGTGTTTCCCAAGGAAGCAGCTGGGAGTCCCTTTTAATGGTGTAGCACATTAAATAAAATAAAATACATAACCATTACATTAATTTCTCAGCAGATTACAACTATCTTTCCACATGTCTACAGGGTGCTGAAGAGAGTATACAGAGTGTCAGTTTTGGCCTCTCCAGTGTGTTGCTCTTGTTCAGCCTGCTGGAATTCTGCATTGCTGTTTCACTGGCTCATTTCGGCTGCCAGGCAACTTGCTGTAGGGATGACCAGGTAACTATTTGATACTCCGATAATAGCTTTAGCAGTTGTTATTGTTAAACAATGTAAAGAAGATTGTCTGTTTTTCTTCTTTATATCTGCGCTCCACCTAACCTGAGTGTTCTGACCTGGCTCCCAAACACGACAAGTGTGCTGTGTTTAACTAAATGTTCCCTTTATTTGGAGCACCAGCAGCCCCGGCAAAGAGTCTCTGTCTCCCTCACAGCAGGCTAACAAAGTCTCTAAGTGCCTGTGGAAAGCGAAGCTCACTCCCCTTCCCCCTAAAATGGTCCCAATACACCAGGAATCTCTCTCTCTCCCCACACTTGTAAAGGAAGTCCTGCAAGATTTACTCGCTCTTTTCCAGCAGCTGAGACACACACACATGCTCAGAAGGCGCGCCCGACCCCCAGTACCGCAGATTCCAATAAAGAATTCTGATAAGCTCCAGACAGGATTCAGAAGTTCAGAAGACTATCAGTCTATTGTCTGCCACAACTATTCATCTCTGCCTCCTGCCTTTTATCACCAGAGTTAGGGTGGGGCTTAGGACTGAGGACCGACTCATAGCTTCCCACTGCTCTCCTCTGCCTCCTGCACATCCACGGGTTAGGCACTGGACCCAGATGTTCCTCCTCTTCCTCATCAGCCATCTCCAGACCTGTGGGTTGTTGACTCTCCATCTGAGAGCTGATGGACGGCCCAGGTTCCGCCTCTTGTCTCTATCTCTGACAGCTTAAATGCTCAGACTTTAAACCCTGTGCCTGTTAATTTATAGTTTTAAAGCATTCTCTATCAAGACTTTGAACTATCAAGGATTTCAGCCTGTTGGTGAGACTGCCAGCATCACAGTTAAAAACACACAACTGGAGAATCTATTCCTCCCACCTAGAGTAACAGATGCATCCCTGAGTATTTTTTGTATTGACTATTCTTTTCTATTACAGCCAACGGTGCTTTTTGTGCCTTACCAAGTCATCGGAGGTGGAGAAGTCACAGCTGAACCAAATCCTCCTCCACCGACTTACGATAATGTGGTTACCAAATCTCAGTAAAACAAGAACACAAGGAAGGAAATGTGAGAAGTGTTGCAACAAAAGTTTCAGGAGAAGCAATCCCATGACCATTTTTTTTCAAGTCTATTGTAATTTTGAATGGTTACTAAATGACCATTCAGAACTACTTGTTAGAGTGGTTGCATAATGACTGTGATCCCAAAACAGAAGTTGTTTGCATATAACTAAAATGTTCCATATTGTTAGGGCACTTAAGCTGATCAAACAACAGATTCCATGCAAATTGCCTTTTTTTTTTTTACTATCATCCCATCTCCAACATGGGAAGCTATAAACACATTCATTAGCTGTATCCTTGAAGAGTTTACAGTTGTGTAAACATCCACTTTCAAAATCAAAGCCATTCATACTTTTAGGGAGGGTATATTTAAGGCCTGGGCAACTATGATCCCTTTGCTACCTGTGGACTTCAACTCCTGAGCTTGCAGGGCTGATTCAGGTATTCTTGGAGTTGAAGTCTACAGTTCCTAAAGGTGCCAGAGTTGCCCATCCCTGGTACTGTATATGCCTCAAGAGACTCAATTGGAATGTAGAGAAGATTCGTGGCTTCCTTGTCCATAATTACATGGTGAAAAGTTTGACTCCTGTAATGATTTTACAGGTGTACAAAATGTACATTTGCACAGTTTTTGAGGTTTAAATTGATAGGCAGTATCCTGCATATAATCTAGCTCAGTTGAACTGATCTCACTCTTACTTCCTTTCTTGGATGAATCTGCATAAGGATGGGAAGTTGAAGAACTAGCCTTGTGATGCGGCTGGAACAATCTTGAACTGAATACATTCAAACATGTAGAAATGATACTAAATTTTAGGAAAAGCTCTCCTATTCTACCACCTCTTAAAATACTAGACAACATACCGTGTTTCCCCGAAAATAAGACCCGGTCTTATTTTCTTTTGACCTCCAAAATAAGGCTCAGTTGAGCCTTATTTCAGGCTAGGCCTTATTTTCAGAGGAGGTCTTAATTTTTTCCCATGTATTGGTATGAGGTGGGGGCAATCTGCCCCACACTCCCTGAAGCAGATTACCGAAGGGTCACAGCAAGCCATCCCATTGATGCATACAGCTACCTCGTGATGGCCTCTGCGGCTGTCACCTCCAGCAAGCTTGGCCGCTTCTACAGCTGACTGCAGCCACAAAAACAGCAGGAGGCCAAACACTCCCTACGCACCTCACCCTTCGCACAGACTTACCGAAAGGTCATGGCAGGCAATCCCATCCACGCATACAGCTGCCTCACAGAGGCTGCTCCAGTCACCACCTCCAGTAAGCGTGGCTCCTTCTGCAGATGATTTCAGCCACAAAAACAGTAGGAGGCTGAACAATCTGCCCCAAGCGCTTCGCACAAACTTACCAAAGGGTCACAGCAGGTTGTCCTATCTACACATACTGCTGCTTCATGGCGACTGCTCTGGCTGCTGCCTCCAGCAAGCGTGGCCACTTCTGTAGCTGATTGCAGCCTTGTGCCTCACACAGACTTTCCAAAGGGTACCCATAGAAGCAGCCATTCACAATTTTTTACTGTTATTTTGTCTTATATATTTTATCTTATATATTGTATCTTATATTAAACACATTGTTTTATTTAGTATCCTAGTATGATTTGTGTTGATTGCTTATTTAGTATCCTATGACTAACACTGAGTGTTGTATCTTATGATTTACGATAAATGTATTTTATGATTATGATCATGATTTATCACTTCTTGCTTGTATGTACAATGGGAACTTAAGCTCCGGAGACAAATTCCTTGTGTGTCCAATCACACTTGGCCAATAATTTTTTTTTAATTCTATTCTGTTCTGTTGTTCTGTTCTGCTCTATTATGCTATGTTACGCTACACTATGCTATTCCTAATCCAATTGGAGTCCCACCCCTTTTCTTTGGACAAATCAACACTTGGAGCCAGATCTATTATTCTCTTTCAGCTCAGTTTTCCCGGATTTAAATTAGGAAAGGCAGACAGATTCAAGACCACGTCTGCGGTGCACTTATGTTGTCTAAATTAAAAGATCTTCTGTGGAGGATCTCTGTGGATGGCAATTTCCGAGATGATAATTTATGTTGATTCCCCAATGCGCTTGAATAGGGATAGAGGTAATAACCTATATCCGTGATGGCAAACCTATGGCACATGTGCCCTAAGCAGCACACTGAGCCATGTCGCCTG
This sequence comes from Pituophis catenifer annectens, assembly GCF_029215685.1. Lineage (NCBI taxonomy): Eukaryota > Metazoa > Chordata > Lepidosauria > Squamata > Colubridae > Pituophis > Pituophis catenifer. The sequence goes on along the minus strand of NW_027256881.1, from coordinate 237,659,997 downwards.
GCATGTGCAGCCTCACCCATTCCTCTTCTGGGTTTCGGGTGCGTGCGATGATCAACTAGCCTTTTTGCATGAGGCAGTGCCGGAAACTGGAAGAGCTGGTCTTCTATTTTCCTGTGTGAGCATGCACACTGGCCAGATTATCGTCACACGCACATGCGGGCCAGAAACACGGAAGAGTAGCTGGCTGAAGCCGGAAGTTCAGTAGCTGAAACTGGAAGTTCATTTTCAGGCGCGTACATGTCCCCTGGGAAGCTCCTTTTCCGGGTTGGGGCCCAGACACGTGCTAGCTCCCTTTTCGTCACTCAATGCTGAAAAGTTTTGCCATCACTGACCTATATCTTAACCAGTGCCACCCCACTTGGTAGTACAATAAAGCACACGGAAGCAGACGGGGGATTGGAAGAAGACAAAAACTTATACTCAAGGCTTCCAGTAAGATTTTCTAAAGCTTTGGTCCTAGGATATGAGGCTTGTATCACAGATACAACTTGGTGCTTTGCTTCAATGCCAAAATATTTGGATAGTTTTTTCCCCTTGCAGTATTATGGTGCAGGGTGAATCTTCTGAGCAAGAGAGAAATTTGCTAAATAAAGTTCAAATATTTTGCTTGATGAGTTTAACTATAGACTCCATAGACAGCAACATAAAGAGCATCTACCAAAACTTTACTTACTGAGATAGACTCAGAGGTTTAATAGCAATGTAGTTATACCGAAAGTCTTTCTTTGGCAGCCACACTTGGAATTGTCAATCATCAAGCAAAGTGGTTTCTAAGTGAAACCACGACTGTATTTATGTTCTTCAGGGTTCCTTTGCTGTACTGACCTTTAAAGGCCATAAATGTGACCCTTGGTTGCTTTTCCGTCACTGATGTAACTAGGAACTCTTATTAAATGTGGACTGTAGCTTGAGTGCTGAAAGATACTCTACCTCACCCTGAGCACAATGAGATTGCTCTGTGGGTTCACTCGGTTTGTCTCTGACAGGCAGGTCGCTCTAGGACGGTAATTCTTTACTGCTTTTTCTACCACACTTGGGGCTGTGCTAGTGTTAGGTCAAACTCTCTCTACAATGACCTTTCTGTCTGGATAGGGGGATAGGGGGGAAAGGCCCAAAAGGCAGGTCACCCAGTGAGGCATTCCTTGTGACCAGGTGCTGCTCAGTGGTCTTTCTGTTAGAGTCAGGAAAAATAGTACAGCCAGACCTCTATAGACACAGCACTCCATGAAGAGATTTGCTTGTTGGGCCATCGATTTTTGCAATGGAGGGACAGGTTGGATATTCCAAGACCACTAAGATTGAACGATAGCTAAATCAACCACTCCAGCCCTCTTTCAAAACTTTCCTCCTCCAAGCACCCAGGTTAGAGGGAACAATTGAGATTTTCCCCCCCTGCAATACACTGTTAGAGCAGCTCCAAGTAGAGAGCAGCTATACAGAGGGAGGAAATCCTATCAGCATGCCTTTGAATCATCTCCCTAACTGGAGGAAAGGATGTGAAACATGCTCAGGATAGGTCCCTATGAAGTAAGCTGGTTCAGTTGCTCACCTTGAATGATAGCTTAGTGAAAACTATGACCCTCTGACCATCTATGTTAATGTTACCTTCCATTGATAGCTTCTAATGCAGGGACAGATGACAGATGGGCATTTATCCACACTAAAATTTCAATTATGACTTCTAAAATGAAAATGAAATTGATTTTTTAAAAATGTGTTGTTACTGTTAAAAAGGCTGATACCTTTTGAGTTTGCCAAGTCCCGTGAGATTTCAGTGGTCTCATGTGATCTCACAAGTTTTCAGCTTGCCTGCATGATTATGGCCTTTATTTTTATTTTTTTCATATTAATTTGTAGATATTTCAATTATAATGTAATGGTGTAAGGGTTATGTTTTTCAGAGGCGGCAGATTTGGACTAGGAAGTGAAAAGGGCCAATAGGCATCTTATTTGCTCTGGGAAAGTAGGGTGGCTAAAAAATATTTATTTCTCAAGTATCCTTCCCCCCCAGAAGATGAATTGAGAGGACAAGTTATACGGAAGGAGGATTAGAAACCATAAGGAAACTTTTAATTATCTTTTGCCTTTATTTTTCTTCGTTTTCTTTAATCTGTATTAGTATTTCTGATACTCAGTTGTTTCCTCCAATGCAATAAGATGTCCTTTATATAAATTAAATATTGATAATTTTTTATATAGCCACATTGTCCATCAATACATTATCTCCCTCATATTTTCAAATATTTCTTTCTCTTTGCAACTTATTAGACAACTATTTCCTTGGTTTATTCACAGATTGAAAATGTCTGTGTTTTGTATAATTCAATTTAATTTCCAGTTGTCTTACAGATAACTTTTACTATAAAATATTAATTTCTTGACAGATTTATGTTCCCTAGTGAATTCTTTAACTCATATTTGTATTTCAATCAAAACATTTTGGGTTTCCTCTTGCCTTTTCTTAAATTCAGAATTATAGTGTGTCAGCTAACAGGACCTGCCCCACTCACAGCTGATTATCATCCCATTGATTGAAACACCTGTCTAATTTCCCCTTGAAATGAACTGGTATTGAACTAAAGACTGAAAAGCCAATATCATAATATAGGGAAATTATCTTGGCATCTAGAAGAGACCTAGAAAAGATAAAGGGAAGCTGCTTTTTAAAAAGATGAAATCTGGGAATAGCATAGCTCCTCTAGAGGGGGAGGGAGGGCAGAAGTTTCTAAAACACTATTATAGCATTGAAGCGACCTGTTCTCCACACCCCCCATAGGCGTTCGTAGAGGAAACCCAGTGCAAAATAGCAATAGGAGGATCAGGTCTCCAGAGGGCGCTCCCGTGTAATAGTGAACGAATGGGGGCCTACTCCAATAGAGAAGAAATATAGTAGGGAGGCGTCAACCAAAAAGCAGTTTTGTTCAGTTTAAGTGCAAAAGGAAACATAGTAGATTTACCCATCCTAACTTTGCCAATACACGGAGAGGATTTGCCTTTGGCATCTGCTTATCGGCTAAACGATACGGGCCAGATGTTTCAGCGGCCCCTGAGGTTTCCAGGGAGAGTTTCGCAGGGAGCGCAATCGGAGGTTGGGATCCAGTCCCTCCAGCCTCCTCTCTTCACACCGTTGTGGCTTTGCCTGTTCAAGCGCTAAAAAGAGCAACCCGAAAGCTACAGAAAACGCCGGTGGAGGGAAAAAGAATCCCCCGGTGGACGGGGGCTATTTACAGAGCTCGGGAGGGGAGAATGGAGAAGCTGTGATCATAATCTGATCCGCTTCTTTTTATTTCTGGCGATTCCTGCAAAGATTGTGGAAGCCTCCGAGGGATTAAAATGAGCCCCACCAAGCGCGGGACTTGCGTACTTTGGGAGAAAGAAGGAAGCGAAAGAGACGCCGAGGGATGAGGTTGATTTCAGTGGTTCGTTTTAGCCTGGGAATAACAGGACTTTATAAATTTGGACAGTTTTCCTCTCATCTCTGAACAAGCAGAAAGTTCCTGACCCCAAACTGTTATTTCTCCCGACAGTTAAAGGGGCAAGAAAGAAGTTTTTTTTCTGGAGGCCTTGGTTAAACTATGAGTAAATCCCTCCTTTTAGTAGGTGGGGGAGCCCCACCCTCCACTTGTTCCCATTACGGAACTTTAGTTTCCTCTGAGGCAACCATTGTGTGTCTCGTCTTGAGCGGTTGTCGTGAGTAGTTTCTGATTACTTTAAAAAATAATAATAATATGGAATGAATATGTGGACCATCCCGTGCCTGCCGGTTCTCCCCTGCAGCCATCCACCCGCGGTCTTCTCAGCCACGCAGCCACCGCAGGTCTTCTAGACGGGAGGATCTCAGGGGAGAATTAGCGGACAGGGAAGAGTTTGCCGTCAATCTTGCCGTGATGGAAGTGCCCAATACGCGTAAAGGCGCCGTGTAAACTTACAAAGATTCAATATTTGAAGTTCACCGTTTAAAGAGGAGGGTGGATGGGTCAGTTTTCGCTTAACTTTGACTTTCCATTAATACCGTTCAGTGGTGGGTTTCAAAATATTTTACTACAGGTTCTGTGGGTGTGGCTTGGTGGGCGTGGCATTGCTTGATGGGGCGTGGCTTGGTGGACATGGCAGGGGAAGGATACTGTAAAATCTCCATTCGCGCCCCAATCCAGGGGAAGGTTACTGCAAAATCTCCATTTCCTCCTGATCAGCTGGGACCTGGGAGGCAAAGAATAGATGGGGGTGGGGCCAGTCGGAATTACTGGGAACTACTCAAAATTTCTGCTACCGGTTCTCCAGAACTAGTCAGAACCTGCTGAAACCCACCTCTGGTACAGTTCAAGACGGAAATAGCTTCCTTTTAAAACCTGTATAAACCCTAACTAGTGGGATTAATTCAGGCCCTTTGGCCAGAGTTTTAAAAATCCAGAGCTTTATTAGATGTCGATGGCAGTTGGGATTTTACTGAATCACTTCACTGCATTCTGGCGTTTTCCGGGGTTTTGTCAGAAAACTCAGGCTGATGGTCCAGTTGTGTTCTGAAAAGAAACCTCCCCACATCAATGAAGCAAAGGTTACAGATCCCTGCTCTTGTGTCCTTCACAGTAACTTATGTCCAAATCAGAATGAACTTGCTGGAAGGTGTCAATCAGTATGATCATGCCTGATGCCTTTAGATCCGTTTGCCAGTAACAGGATAGGAGGGCAAGTACAATAAAACTTTGCCCAAATGAAAAATGCTATTTAGCTGGGTGGATCTGAGGTGGTGCTAAAATGAGAAAGACACTTTTTGCGTTGAAAAATTAAATATAAGCATGTTCTCCATGTTCTGATTAATTTTTTCTCCCTGATATCTATGGAGATTCTCAATCCTCCAGGTCATGGTTGTCCCAAAGGAGCTTTTCAAAAGGCATCTGGAGTTTTTTGGGTTTTTTCCCAATGAAAACATTTCACTTCTCAACAAAGAAACTTCTTTAGTTCTGGCTGAACTGTTGGGAAAGGAAAGATTTTTATCCCAGAGAAAGTTGTATGTTTTTACTACCCTGCTCCCTGAACCCTTCTGACAATCTTCTTCAGTTTTATTGCAGGCAAATATTATTTCACAAAGTGAGATTAAGGAGAAGGATCAGAATCTGCCTCCTTGATGTTAAGACATTAACTTTCCCTCACTAATTTGTTTGCAGGTAATTTAGCTGTGGCAACACTTCCAGCAAGAATGGCCAGTGGAACCGTAGTTCTCATCCCCTCTAATGGAGCAAACATAATCCAAACGGCCCCTGGATTGCCCAATGTTGCTTTTCAGGCATCTGGAGCAACTCCATATCCTCTGTATGGAGCTCAGCAACTTCAAATTCCCACCAGTGCTCCTCAACAAGTTCCACAAAAGGGTCCTTTGGAGAGATTCTTCAATGCTGAGCCCAAAGTGCTTGGGGTATGCATGCATTGCTTTGAAGTCCATTAAGATTTTATTGGCCATGTAAAGACCTGTGAGCTCCATGTTGAAGTTACGGAAGTTAGTTTGGCTATTGTCTGGTTCTGGAATATATTCCTGGTAGTTTCTTTTGTGTTTGTACAAAAAATTCTGACTCCGATATAAAGTTTCTTTTTCTCCCTTCCCTCTGGGAAGTGCAACTGTTGGGCATTTCTCCAGAAGAACCTGGTCGTAGATTGGCTGCAGCCCAAGTCGGTTGAAGTCTCTTTGTGCTTATGACCATGATTAACTTCCTGCCGAGGAGTCTGTAGTGAGAGAAATGACATTCCTCTCTCCAAGGCCCATCTTGATATTCTTACAGTCCTTCTTCCTGACAAAAGCAGTGCCACTGTAGATCACTCTAGAATCTAGATCATAATCTGGAGTAAATGTCTGGTAGATAGTGACAATGGTGTCCCTTCTCCCATTTGAGTTTTTAACCATAGGCCTTGGGTTAACAACTTGGGTCAACAACTGCACTGGAAGCTTTAAAAGCCCCAACACCTTTGAAGGACCTTTCAAAGATGGATAGAAAGTGATGCCTTTCCTGGGTTGCTAACAAATTAGCATGTTTGTCTTTCTCAGATTCAGTGAATGAAGCTGTCTTATTTTGTGTGTTTTCCTTCCGTAGGCTGTTCAAATCATGATTGGTCTGATTCACATTGGCTTTGGGGCTATTTCGCTTTGTCTGTTTTCTCGTTACTATCTTCCCTTGTCTGCAATTGGAGGTTACCCCTTTTGGGGAGGGATATTTGTAAGTATCTGCACATTTTTGTTGAGTCATGCACCATGGTAGTAATGGCTAAAGAATACCTATAAAAGTCCCGGATGCATTGGAGCCTATCTGCCTTTTCCTGAGTGCCAGATTTTTCTGATAATTTCCCCCTTTTATTTCCCATGGACTACAATAATTTGTTTTTCCTTTTCATTTTCCATAGTTTATTTCTTCTGGATCACTTTGTGTAGCAGCTGTGGACCGTCCAAATCGTGGTTTGGTGAGAAACCTGTGTAGAATTTGACTTTCTTTTATGCAGCTTCTTTGTAAGCACTCAGGACTTTTTATTGTGTCAATTCTCTTCAGATACTGCTCAGTCTTAAATCAACATTTGGGAAAGAAAAAGAAACTCAAAACCCACACCCACTTTCTTCTTTGATCAACTTTTGCTTCCAAGCCTTACTTCCATTGAAAGTTCTATGTCAACAGTAGAGAATTTTGAACCATCCAGAATTTGAGCCTCCCCGGTCCCCATTTTGCAATCTTGCTAAATTCCCTTCCTGATGTGCAACCTGCAACACTGCAGGTCCTATCAGTTCCATGACAAAAATGAGAGAAGCCTGAGAGAGTCAATGACCGTGATGTGGGTGCTTGTTCTACCAGAGCTTCCTTAGTTGCTACTAGTCATGGTGCTAGTAGCAAAGGGGTGTCTTCTTGCAATCTTGAAGCAGACCTCCAACATTATTCCTTCTCCTCCTCCTCGACAGAGGGTCCAGTTTCAGAAGAATTCCTACATGAAAGCAACATTAGAAAGAAGCCAGTGTATTAGGAGTAAAAGTTTTGAACACATAGGGGAATTTTCCAGGGAATCAAAGGGAAGATGGTAGCCCTCCTGCACAGAAATGCTTTCTCTCCCCTATTTCTCCTTGATTTATAGTGTGTTCATGGTAGCATAGAAATGTTTGTGTCTTGTAAAGGAACACTATGGATCCAAGAGAAGAAAAAATGACCATTAAAAATACTACATTCCTTAAACAGGAGAACTGAAAAAAGCAATGATTAAAATTTTCAGTAGTCTTACTACTGGCTCCAAGGGTTTCTCCATTCCCATCTCTCTAGTAGCCTCTCTGTAATGTTGTATTGCTAAAAGAGCATTTAATATTAACATTTAATGTTTAGAGTGCATTGTGTCCTAGAATAAACAATGTGCGATTTCTTTAACTGAAATGTTAAGGGTGAATAATCCTTACCGGTCTTGTCATTGTTAACCACCTGGCCTTCAATGGAGGCTGACATACAGAAACAGAAAGAAGGAATTTGATAGCGTTAGAAAAGCCCTCAAATGAATTGTGGCATTTGCCTTTCCACTGTGGAAAACCCTGTTGTTGCTGCTGTTTGATACCTATGGTTTTAGTGGATGTTGTCTGATTTCACCACTGACTGGCTATGTGTCATTAAACACACGCATAGAATTTCTTTGTCACTGTTTTTACCATAGTTGGGGCTAATTATTTTAATGATTTGTATTTAATAAGACTTATGCTGACACTGTAATTGTGATTTCTCTCCTTCTGGTGTTTTGTTGTTTCAGGTGAAATCCAGTGTAGGAATGAACATCACAAGTGCTATAATGGCATTAACTGGTATCATGCTCTTTATTTGCGATTTGATCATCAGTACTTCTCCTCTAGTTAACCCTACAGTTATAATCGTAAGTAAACCAATCTCTTCTTAAATTTTGGCTTCACGTGCAGAATCCAGAGGGCAAGCAATTTTCTGGTCATCGAGGTAAAAAGTGTGTAGGACTTTATAGATGTCTTCTTTCTTCTCCAGTTTTTGTTTTCTTTTTTGTTTTGTTTTTTATTGAAAAAGTTTTCAAATACAAATTTTTCCCCCTTTTTCCCCTCTCCCTCTCCCTCCCCCTCCCTAACCCCCCCTCCCCACCCATCCCCCCGTGACTTCTTCGTAACAAAAAAAAACCTAATTCATAACAGATTACTTACTCCCTCCTCTAAATATTGACCTTTACTTACTAAAAATATTAATATTATGACATCCCCCTTTATCCATACATTTCAGAAAAGAGAAAAGAAAGAAAGAAAAAAAAGACATTATACTATAACATTATAGAATAACTTCTAATTTAGCATAATAGTATTATAACTCCCAATCTGGCAATAATCTGCCCTTTTTCTCCTCTCCCAAGTTTGTATCTATATATTATTACAACAATTCAAGACCACCTTCCACTTTAAAACTATACGATAAGTCCTACTTTAACATTTAATCTTCTATATATATTACTATAACATTTCAAAGCGGCCTTCCCCATAAAATCTAGTTTAACATTTATTCCACTCTATCCATTTCCTCCACTCCCCTAAATATATCACTTAAAAATCCCTTTTCTTAGACTAATCAATCTACTAACTAGCTTATTCACCCACTATCCTGCAAAATTACCATACACAACAATTCTTAATATCTTTGATTCACTGCCCACACTACTTAAAAAATATATGTCTATATATTCCATTATATCTAAATAAAAAAAAGAAAAGACAATGACTTTAAATTTATAGTCCATATAATATCTTCTTTGAAGTCTTTCCACTGGATTGGTAGAACCAACATCCATAATAGGGTGACATAGCTTGCTGGTGCAACAGTTTATTCAGGATCTTCAATCATATCTGCCCCCATCAGTAGTAAATATCTTCTTATATGTATAAAAGTAAAAACAACCACCCGAGTGACATTATAATTATATTCCATATAGTAATAATTGTGGGTTTCATCAGGATTATTGATTCCCATCATCGTAGTGGGTAACAACCCGATCTTCTGCATGCCCCAGCATAATTCTCTTGCCTTGTGATTCAAGATAATTATAATATGTTTATCAACACAAAAAGAAATTCCAAAGTGGATAATTCAAATCCATCAGTTTAAGGCTCTTTTCACGTCCCCAGATTACGGCCATGCAGAGATCTGCCACAATCCTCAGGATGATATTAACCAATACGTCGCCTCTTCTATGTTTACACATAATCATTCATATTTTAAAGTCACTGGCTTCACTGTTGCTTGATTTAGAAATTTCTATTTTTATGCAACCTATTTCTTTTTTTCTTTTCTTTTTGTGGGTTTGATTTCCATCCTGGTTTCCTTTCTACAAATTGTGTATCATCTGGTCGGTTTTCATTCTGCTTTGTAGATTGGTCTTGTTGGTTTTGTTTTTGTGTCTCATGTTTCTTTTTTATCCCTTGTATATCCCCTAATTGGTTTCCATGCTTGTCCTTGCCTTGATAAGTCATCACATTAAGGTTAGATGCCACTTCTTTCAAATTTGTAGATAATCCAGCTGGGGTGTCTGATAAATCCAAAGGCAATTTATCTGGTACAGTCTCTATAATTCGATATTTTACCTTTATTTCCCGCTCCTTCTGCTTATCCTGTATTATACCTGAAGATGTTAAGTTCATTTTCAACCTATTTTGATAAAATTCTTCAGCTCTTTCAACAGTATTTAGCTGGTATCTTTCTCCTTGATATCTCAATATAATACCAACTGGGGCATCCCACCTAAATGGGATATTTCTCTTTTTTAACTCATTCACCAGAAAACCAAATTTCTTCCTTTCCATTAATATCTTAGGTGGGAGTTCCTTGTAAATCCAAATCTTTCTTCCATACAATTGCAAATTAGAATTGAAGGAATTTTGCACAATATTATTCCTAATTTCTTTATCTGTAAAATAAATCACCACATCTCTAGGCAGTTGCCTTTGCTTGGCAATCCAGGAGTTTATTCGATAAACTCTGTCAATCCTACAAAACACTTCCTCAGGTTGAACCTTTAAAATCCCAGCTAGAATTTCAGAAGATATTTTCCTTAAATCATCTCTGTTATTTTCCTGCAAACCTCTCAATCTTATCGCATATTCTGTGAAATTATATTGTACCATTAGAATCTCTTTTTCAATCCTCTGTTGCAAATTTTCTACATTACCAGACTTTTGATCAGCATCCATTTTAGGTTTTTCTTCTGAGCTATTATCCTGAGTGTTTATCAGATCATTTTCAATTTTTTGAGTTCTATTGTCCAATTTATCTTGAATTTCTTCCATTTTAGACTCTAGTAAATTAGTATTTGTGTCCAACTGTATCATAAATTCTGAAAAACCATTAGCCACTTTTAAAAAATTTTGCTTCAAAAAATCAAACTTAGTTTTCACCAATTCTTTAATTTCCTGCTTAAATTTTTCAAGTTGCTGATTCACAATCTCCTCCCTTCTTTCAATCTCCTCTAAGAGAAATTCTATTATATTAAAATCAGGTTTCTGAGACTGAAGAGTTAAAACTTGTTCCTTTAAATTGTTGGTGGGGGAATCCCTCCCCCCTACTTGTTTATCTGACTTTGTAAGTCTCAGTGCCATGTTTCCGCCCAGGCAAGCTTTGTTAAAAAAAAAAAAAACAAGAAAAAAGACTTCTTTCCAATCAACAACAATATCAAGTCTCCAGGGGAAAAAGAGAGAAAAAGACACAGGAGCGAAGTTTTGTCTACAAAGGTAGCCAGTGGTATTTATTCCGCTACATTGTAATAATAGAAAACGGAAGGACTTTCCCTTTCAGCCTCTCCTCCAGCCGCGGCAGACGCCATTTTAAAAGGCTTTTTTTCCTCTTTCTTTTCCTCCTTTCTCTTAAGTAATTTTTAAAAGATAAGTAAAATACTTGCGGTTCAGTATTACAGGTCCAGCTCACATTTTCTTTGAGTAATCTGTTAAATTTGCAGGCTTGCTTTTGATGCCTGGCTCTGCATTAGCAGAGGTCTCCCAAAGCCCGGAGCAGCGGCTGGGGATATGGGGCATCTCATCCGCTCTGTCCCAAAAGTAAAAAAAAAACTTTTGGGACTCCGCAGAGAGTTCTACCCACCCCTGCCAGCTCTATCTCCGTTTCCTCATGGAAACGGAGTTTTTTCGAGCCGCCATTCCATTGTGAAGGCGGCTCTGACAGGCAGTGGAAGCTGACGATCCCGAAGGAGCATCTGGCGGCGGCCAGCAGCAAACCGGAAGTCCCAGCAGCAAACCGGAAGTGACTTTATAGATGTCTTCTTTCTTCTCCAGTTTTTGTTTTCTTTTTGGTTTTTTTGGTGGGTAGGGGGATAGATTATTTTTTTAATAGTAAATGTGTTTTAGACATATTGTTTGACTATGTCCCTGTAAACATTTGGTTGTTTTACAGTAGGGCTTGAGTAATCACATAACACAAAGGAATGCTTGAGAATTCTATATAGCATAGAATATAGCTGCACATGTTGAAATCAATACCAGGTTTTCCTCCTCATCCCTTCTTTGCATTTTCCACCCAGTTTTAGAAAACAGAAATTTAGGTAAGTTCTGAAGTGTGGACACCTGGGATCAATGGCTTGAATTTTTAGTATTTTGTAAAGTGCTGGATAAAGAAAATATATCTTGCTGCATCCTTATTGAGGAGGGGAAACAATATATGTTAGACTGGCTGAATCTAAATCACATTGCTGCCCTTAACCTTATTCTGTTAATGCCAATTTTCACATGAGATTACATTTACCTTATTCTCAGCCTATGAGTAAGATTTATTCCACATGTGAGTAAGTCATTAGCTCTACTGGTATAAAACTAGTCTTTTCCTCTCTTATTCTGAGCCCATCCAACAAGAAAATATCAGATGACCAAGAGTGGATATGTTATGATAGTGTGGAGGCCTGTTGCCTTTCCTCTTTGGACTAGCCAGCCTCTGTCTTAACCATTTCTCTTTCTCCTTCTTCCTTCAGCACTTTGTTTCTTGAGGTTTGCTATCCATCCCCTTTCTCCTCCATCATCCCAAAGGTGTTTTTTCAAGAGGCAACTGGACTTTCTCTGTGATTAGATGGTGGCCTCAACAACTCTCTAAAAGGATACAACTGACCAGCTGTCTGCAAGGAGTATAAATCCTTCCATTCCCCACGATGCAGTCAGAGCTGAAGAAGCTTCTTATATGAGAAATGAAATGTCTCCACAGCAAAACAAGAAAGTCCAGTTGCCTCTTGAAAAAGCACCTTTGGGACAACCATGACCTTGATGGCTGAGAAACCGTTAAGGCCAACCTCTTTAACACGTTCTTCGGTTCAATCTTTGTAAACAGCAATGGCTCATGCCCCACATTTCTTAGTCATACAACAACTAAGTACAATGATGTATTACATATCGACTTTACAGAAGATAATGTTGAAAAGGCACTACGCAGCCTAAAACCATCTCTATCTATTGGCCCTGATGGGTTTCTGCCTACTTCTTTAAAAAGCTTTCCACTGCCGTATCAGAACCTCTAAGCATAATCTATCAAATATATTTCAGAACCAGCTTCTTGCCTAACCTATGGTCACTAGCCACAGTCATCCCTATCTTCAGAAAGGGTGACCCCAGCCTAGTTGATAATTACAGACCAATCTCATTGTGTTACGTCACCTGCAAAGTCATGGAATCAATCATAAACCAACCCATTACCCTCCACCTAGAGACAAACAACTACTTTCTAACAAGCAGTTTGGTTTCAGGAAAAATTTGTCCTGTAATCTAAAACTCTTACACTGCAAAAACACATGGACTTCACAATTCAACCAGGGTAAAGCAATAGACGCAATATATAGACTTCTGTAAAGCCTTTGATTCAATAGTACACAACAAACTATTCTAAAACTAAAATCTTACGACATTTCCAGATCCCCGCATAAGTGGATAGGCAACAAATAGTCAAAATAGGGAATACCCTATCAAACCCTGCACCTGTTAACAGCAGTGTCCCCCAAGGAAGCATTTTAGGACCCACACTCTTTATATTTTACATAAACAACCTTTGCAATCATATTATAAGTTCTCTTTGCTGATGATGTAAAATTATTCAACACCACTGACAATACTGCTACCGTACAAAAAGACCGTGACTATCTGTCAGAATGGCCAAACAATTGGCAACTCCAAATCTCAACCAACAAATGCTCTGTCTTACACATTGGCAAAAAAAAAAAAAAATCAAAACACAAAATACAAGCTGGGCGGATACAATCTCGTAGACTACCCTCATTCTGTCAAGGACCTTGGGGTACTCATCTCAAACAATCTAAGTGCCAGAGCTCACTGTAACAGCATTGCCAAAAAGGCATTAAAAGTTGTTAACCTAATCTTGCGTAGCTTCTTCTCTGGTAATATATATAGAGAGCATACAAAACATTTGCTAGACCAATTCTCAAACAGAGCTCATCTGTCTGGAACCCGCACTGCATATCGGACATTAATACAATTTAAAGATTCCAGAGATATTTCACGAGAAGAGTACTCTACTCTTCTGCTCGCAATAGAATACCTTATGCCACCAGACTTGAAATTTTGGGTTTAGACAACTTAGAACTACACCGCCTTCGGTCTGACCTAAGCGTAGTACACAAAATTATCTGCTACAATGTCCTGTCAATGACTACTTCAGTTTCAAACACAATAATACATGAACAAGCAATAGATACAAACTTAAGGTAAACCGCTCCAAACTCGATTGCAGAAAATATGACTTCAGCAACAGAGTGGTCATGCACTACCTGACTGTGATTTCTTCCCCAAACCTCCAAAATTTTAACATTAGACTGTCTACTGTAGCACTCACCCCATTCCTAAGAGGTCTTTCAGGGACTTGCATAAGCGCACCAACATGCCGACTGTCCCTGTCCTAATGTTTCCTTTTATTCGTATCTATTTCATGTATTCATAATTATGTTTATACTTGTACAGTATCTGTTATCTAATACATGCTTGACGAAATAAATAAATAAAATAAAAAAATAAATTACAACTATCTTTTTACATGTCTTCCTACTCTACAGAGTGTCGGTTATGGCCTCTCCAGTGTGCTGCTCATATTCAGCCTGCTGGAATTTTGCATCGCTGTTTCACTGGCTCATTTCGGCTGCCAGGCCACTTGCTGTAGTGGTACCCAGGTAAATCTTTGATACTTTGATAATAGCTTTAGCAGTTCTCATTGTTAAAGAATGTAAAGAAGATTATCCATTTTTGTTCTTTATATCTGCACTCCATTTAACCTGTCCTTTTGCTGGTTTCTTTGCTATTACCCTGAAGGTTAATAGTTACCTAGTAACCTTTATAACTAGGAGAAGTTTGAATTGTGATCCAACACCCTGTGATTATTTGCCTCTGCATATGAATAATTGGATGATGTGAATTTTTCCCAGCTTCTGTTTTGCTAGAGAGTGAATGTCATGAATACAACACAGTTTGTGTGGTCTCTTTATAATTCAGTGATGCAGAAGTTGATGTCTCCATTTTCGAGAACTCAATTCTAAATATTGTTACTTTAGTGTGTAACTACATTAATTTAAAGTCTCTGTCACTTGATCACATTTTCTCTCAATGCTACCATTTTTTTAAAAAAATAACATTATTTTTAAATCTCAGACAAACAACTGAATACATGACCACCATATGTTACCTAAGATCTCCATATATAGATCTGGTAATAAAGGGGTTCTGTCAGCACTACAAAGGCCTTTGAAAAAATCAGTTGGAAACAATTGAGTTACCAGTCACGGACCTACATTTTGCATTGGCAAGTTTTGTGGTGGTCAGAAAGCCACGTCTGTCCCTTGTTAGACAATTGGCTTCCTTTTGTACCAATAACAAACATACTCTCAACCTTTCAGAAATGCTTTAGATTAATTTGAGAGGGAGAAAATGGGACAGAAGAAAGACTGAAGGGGGTAAATATGATCAGACCTGATAAAACAGAAGAACTCTAAAAATACAGTAGTGGCCAAAATTGTGGAAACCTTTTGGGAAAAGTGTATTTTTGAGGTTTGATGGCTAATAACAGCACTTTTTTTTTTTTTTTTGAGTTTCAAGAGAATCCTATTCCATTGCTGGAATGCCCTGGGAATAGCCCAGACCTTAACTCAATTGAAAATCTACGGAGCCAACTAAAGAAACTTGTTAAGTCAGAAGCCACCCAGCAATAAAACCCAGTTAATGGAAGCAATAATTCAATCTTGGTTTCACATTATAACAGCTGCAGAACTAAAAGACTTGGTTCACTTCTTGGGAAGACGTTGTAAGGCATTAATTCATGCTAAGGGTTACCTAACTAAGTATTAACTGACGTGATAATTTTTGTATATCTCATTATTTCTCCATTTTACTTTTCTTCTTTATACTGTAACTGCTATTCTAATAGCAAATCCTTCATAAAGGTTATTGCATTACATTCTTGATTAAATTATTTTTCCATTGATATATAATTTTATGGTACTACTCCCCCCAAAAATGTGGTGTTATTAGCTAGTTTTAGAAAATATACTTTTCCCAAAAGGTTTCCACAATTTTGGCCACTACTGTATTGCAAACAGCTAAGTTAGCATACAGAGATACCTGTCTTAGGGTCCATGTTGCTCTCTAGCTTGCTTGTTTTCTTGCAGATGTTTCATTACTCAAACTAGGTAACATCATCAGTTTTATTAGTTGGGTAATAAAACATCTGCAAAAAAACAACCAATCAAGGTTGTTATTTCAACCCTGAGCTCCAAAATTTTTCTTTATCAATACCTGCATCAGTTCACAGGAACTGTCAATTGAATCCATTTTAGAAATCAAAAAATAACCTCCCCTGGAGGGAAATGCATCTTCTTGGGCCTTGAAATTGTTAAAATAAGTTAATAATCTGAGAGCATTTATGAATAAATAATGAGAATATTATTTATTTCTTTATGTTCCTCAATTAAGCTGGACTCTAGAAGATTTACAACAGTACAAATACAGAAACTTATATAACTAATATATAACTGCAATAAAAACTAAGGCCCAAAATAAAACCAGTCTCCAAAGGTCCTCAGGAGAAGCCAGGTCATTACCACTTTCCAGAGGACCATCTCAGTTGGTTCCATCTTTATTTCAGAAGGGCATCTATTCCATACAGGGAACACTGACTGGGGTGGGTGGTGGGAGGAGCTTCCTGTCACACCTCTTGGTAGGTGGGAGATCCTGAGCAGACATTCTCTGAATGTGGGCATAAAGCTGGCAGATTTGATCAGGAAAAGTTACTTAAATGCCCATCATTTGCCTCTTAATTTATAGTTTTAAAGAATTCTCTATCAGGACTTTGAACTATCAAGAATTTCAGCCTGTTGGTGAGACTGCCAGCATCACAGTTAAAAACACACAACTGGAGAATCTATTCCTCCCACCTAGAGTAACAGATGTGTCCCTGCATATTTTTTTGTATTAATTATTCTTTTCTGTTACAGCCAACGGTGCTTCTTGTGCCTTACCAAGTCATCGGAGGTGGAGAAGTTGCAGCTGAACCAAATCCTCCTCCTCCTCCTCCGACTTATGATAACGTGATTACCAAATCTCAGTAAAACAAGAGCACCAGGAAGGAAATACGAGAATTGTTTGCAACAGAGGTTTCAGGAACAGCAATGGCATTTCATATTACTTTATTTTGTCCTCCAGCTTGTTTGTTTATTTTTCAATTAAACATCAAATTAAATGGTGGCAAATTTAAAAGTTGTTCAATTTTACTTAATAGTTGTAACACTTCCCTAGAAACAAGAATTCATCGGCATATTCATGAGGAAGCGCACTCCCTGCAGTGGATGATGGAGGCTGTTTATTACTCTCTTTTTTTACTCTCTTTTACTCTGGATGATGTTTTTTTTTTATGGCAAATATGGAATCAAATAGGAGATCTGATGTTATAGAAAAGAAAAACAGCTACTAAAATTAAAACATGTAATTGATACAATACAGGTAGTTCTTGACTTACGACTGCAATTTGGACCAGAAGATCCATTGCTAAGCGAGGCAGTTAAGGGAATTGTGCCTTATTTATGGCCTTTTTTGCCATTGTTGTTAAGTGAATTGTTCTGGTTGTTTAGTGACTCATGTGGTCCTTAAATGAATCTGGTTTCCCACATTGACTTTTAAAAAGCCAACTGGGAAGGTCATAAATAATAATCCCCCACCGTAGCATGCTGTCATACATACATACATGCTGGTTGCCAAGCATCTTCAGTTTTGATCCCATGACCATGGGGAGGCTGCTACCTGTGACTTTTTTTCAAGTCTGTTGTGAATTTGAATGGTTACTAAATGACCAGTTGTAAATTGAGAACTACCTGTAATAGTAGTTGCACAATCACTGTGATCTCAAAACAGAAGAAGTTTGCACGTAACTACAGTATTCCATATTGTTAGGGCACTTAAACTGATGAAAAACACAGATTCCATGCAAATTGCCATTTTTTTTTTTTTACTATCATCCCATCTCCAACAGGGGATGCTGTAAAGACATTCATTAGCTGTATGCTTGAAGAGTTTACAGTTGTGTAAACATGCAATTTCAAAATTAAAGCCATTCATACTTTTAGGGAGGGTATATTTAGGGGATGGGCAACTATGATCCCTTTGCTATCTGTGGGCTTCAACTCCTGAAGGCTGATTCAGGGCTGATTCAGGTATTCTTGGAGTTGAAGTCTGCAGTTCCTAAAGGTGCCAGAGTTGCCCATCCCTTCTACTGTATATGCCTCAAGAGACTCAATTGGAATGTAGTGAAGATTCATGGCTTCCTTGTCCATAATTGCATGGTGAAAAGTTTGACTTCTGCAATGATTTTATAGATGCACAAAATGTACATTTGCACAGTTTTTGAGGTTTAAGTTGATAGGCAGTATCCTGAATATAATCTAGCTCAGTTGAAATGATGTTACTCTTACTTCCTTTCTTGGATGAATCTGCATACAGATGGGAAGTTGAACAACTAGCTTTGTGATGCAGCTGGAACAATCTTGTAGGGCATTGTATGCCAAAACAACTAGACACAAGGATAGTTTTTTCCCCATGCCATCACTCTGCTAAACAACTATTTCCCACAACACTGTCAAACTACCTAGTAGGGCTTATTACTATTATCCTGCTCATCTTTCCTATTACCTACTGTGTTTTCCCCAAAATAAGACCCGGTCTTATATTTTGGCAGGCTCCAAAATAAGTATTAGGGCTTATTTTCTGGGGAAATACAATTTCAGAGTGATCAGCGCCTTTAGTGTGTACACAAGAGGCAGCAGGTGTGCAGGGACCAATGGTATCTGGCAGCAGCTGCAGCCCACCGGTCCCTTAGCATACTTTGGGGCTGCGCACCCTGCGCAGCACAGGTGAGTTGATTCCCTGTCCAAGCAGCAGACAGAGGCAGAGGCGTTGGGGGGGAGGCAGATGATCCAGATGCAGCGCTTGGGCTGCGGGCAAGCCAAGAGTCAGTTTGGAGCGGGCAGGTGGCTGTGGAAGGCTCATCTTGTGTAAAGGTACTGGCAGCAAGAGAGGTGTAGGGTGAAAGGCAGAGGATCCTATGAGCCGTGTGGGGCACAGGCAAGCACAGATGCAAAGATGAGCCTCCTACAGCCACCCGCTGATCCAGCTCACCAACTGTTGCAGACCACATGGCACATCTAGATCACGTGTCCCCCCCGCCTCTTCCTCCACCTGCTGCTTGGACAAATAATCAGCTGATTTGTGGTGTGCGGGCTGTGACTGCTGCCAGACACGTCAGCCTGCACATACTCACTGCCTCCTATCCTAGCCACATACAACCTTTCACGGGGGCTTATTTTAGGGGTAGGGCTTATATTAGGCGCACACTTGAAAATCAGGCTAGGACTTATTTTGGGGGGACATGGTATTTTATATTTTTATATCTATAACTTTGTTGCTTGTATCATATTAATTACATTATTTAGTATCCTAGTATGATTTGTATTGATTGCTTATTTAGTATCCTATGACTATCACTGAGTGTTGTATCTTATGATTTACGATGAATGTATTTTATGATTATGATCATGATTTATCACTTCTTGCTTGTATGTACACTGAGAGCTTATGCACCGGAGACAAATTCCTTGTGTGTCAATCACACTTGGCCAATAAAGAATTCTGTTCTGTTCTGTTCTATCCTTGTCCCTGTCCCTGTCCCTACTCCTACTCCTACTCCTACTCCTATAGGAGTCCCAGCCCATTTTCTTTGGAGAAATCAACCCTTGGAGCCGGACTTATTATTCGCTTTCAGCTCAGCTTTCCCAGATTTAAATTACAAAAGGCAGAGAGATTCAAGACCATTTCTGGGGTGCACTTATGTTGTCTAAAAGATCCTCTGTGGAGAATTTCTGTGGATGACACTTTCCAAGAGGATGATTTATGTTGATTCCTCAATGTGTTTGAATAAGGATAGAGGTAATAACCTATATCTTAACTAGTGCCACCCCAACTTGTAATACAATAAAGCAGATGGAAGAAGATGAGGGATTGGAAGAAGACAAAAACTGATACTCAAGATTTCCAGTAAAATTTTCTAAAGCTTTGGTCCTAGGATATGAGGCTTGTATCACAGATACAACTTGGAAGTTTGCTTCAGTGCCAAAATATTTGGATAGTTTCTCCCTGTAGTATAATGATGCAGGGTGAATCTTTCGAGAAAGAGATAAATTTGCTAAATAAAGATAAAGTTCAAATATCTTGCTTGATGAGTTAACTCTATAGACCCCATAGACAGCAACATAAAGAGCACTACTGAAACTATACTTATTGAGATAGACTCAGAGGTTTAATAGTAATGTAGTTATACCGAGAGTCTTTGTTCGGCACCCACGCTTGGAATTGTCGATCATTAAGCAAAGTGGTTTCCAAGTGAAACCACTATTGTGTTTATGTTCTTCAGCTTTCCTTTGCTTTGCCGACCATTAAAAGCCATAAATGTGAGGCTTAGTTGCTTTTCTGTCACTGGTGTAACACTGAACCCTTGTTAAATGAGGACTGCCTGTAGCTTGAGTCCTGGAAGACCCTCTATCTCACCCTGAGCACAAGGAGATTGCTTAAGGAGAGAATGAGCACATCCACACAGTCTCCTGACTTTGCCTCAAAGGCTTCTTGAAATCATTCTTTAAGGACTCATCTGCGTGATAGAGCCTCCCTCTCATTTCCAGTCCATAGCTGAGGGCAGCTACCATTGGCTTTCAATGTGGAAATCATGTTAACATGGCCCTTGTTATAGGCATAATTTGCATTGCTTCACTGATAGGATGGCTGCTGACTTCCCTCCAGGGGCATCTGGGGTTGTGATGCTGGACAGACATGATCCCAGAGGAAGAGCAGCCCCACCAAGACTGTAGCAAAACCAGAACTGGTGGGGAGCCACCTCCCAGTAGATCAGTTTTAGTTTTCCAGCAGGCCAGTTGCTCTGTGGGTTGGCTTCGTTTCTGTCTGACTGACAGGCAGGTCACTCTAGGAAGGTTATTCTTTACTGCTTTCTTTATAACTCATGAGGCTGTACTAGTGATACATTAAGCCCTCTCTAAAATGACAGCTCTGGATAGGGGGGGAAAGGCCCAATAAGCAAGTCACCCTGTGAGGCATTCCTTGTGACCAGGTTTCTGCTCAGTGGTCTTTCTGTTAGAGTCAGAAAAAATAGTAGAGCCGGACCTCTGTAGACACAGCACTCCATGAAGGGATCTGCCTGATGGGCCATTGGTTTTTGCAATGGACGGACAGGCTGGTTATTCCAAGATCACTAAGGTTGAACGATAGCTAAATCAACCACTCCAGCCCTCTTTCAAACCCCCCCCCCTCCTCCTCCTCCTCTTCCTCCAAGCACCTAGTTTAGAGGGAACAATTGAGAATTTTTCCCTGCAATATACTGTTAGGGCAGCTCCAACTACAGAGCAGCTATGCAGAGGGAGCAAATCTATCAGCATACCTTTGAACCATCTCCCTGACTGGAGGAAAGGATGTGAAACATGCTCAGGATAGGTCCCTATGAAGTAAGCTGGTTCATTCACTCAACTTGAATGACAGCTTAGTGAAAACTATGACCCTCTGACCATCTATGTTAATGTTACCTTCCATTGATAGCTTCTAATGCAGGGACAGATGACATCTGGGCATTTATCCACACTAAAATTTCAATTATGACTTCTAAAATGAAAATGAAATTGATTTTTTAAAAATGTGTTGTTATTGTTAAAAAGGCTGATACCTTTTGAGTTTGCCAACTCTAATGAGATCTTTTTTTTTGTAATGTTTTTTTTTATTTTTTACACAAACACACACACAAACATATAATGTATTTTTGCTGAACAGAGTATTCAGCCGGTTAACAAATTTAAACAATTTTTAGTCCTTTCAACTAAAATTACAATTTCTATACCTCCTTTTTTGCCATAACATTTATTTTCATCTATTTTGTACCAATATTACCCTTCATTTTCATCTCTAATTTGACCAAATTCCATTTTCCCTTCTATTCTATATTAAACCCCTTCCCATTATCATCTAATTTTTATATCATCAAATTAATTATGTGGTGTTACAGTTATTTAATTCTTATATTAATAATAAACCCACTTATTTTATAACATACATTTCCTTAACTAATGCATTCCAACTTTTTAATATAAATCAATTGATTATATAGATATCTTTTTCATTTATATATGAACCAGAAGGAAAAAAAACCTTAGTTGAATTTAAAAATATTCTATTATCCTCTAATCATAAACTTTCCCCCTGTATTATTCCAAATCATCACTTAATCGTTTGTACACACACCATCATAAACCATTAAAAACATTTCAATTATTATGCCAATTATTTTTCAATTCATTTTCACCATCATGATTTAACATTATTTCTTACTACAATTCATATTTCAATTCTAGTCATATACATCATATTCCTCTTTCATTTCTTTCCTTTTTTCCCTTTCCCTTTTTATTTTTCCCTTTCCCTTTCTCCTTTTTCCCTTTTGTGCCTTAAAATCCTGATCTCTCCTGTTTTGCCCTATATTTCCCCTTCTCTTTTCTCTTTTTTTTGTTTCACCACTGTTTATCCCACTATTTACCCCAGTATTATCATTTCGTATTTCAAAGTCCTGAACTCTTCTATTTTGCCCTATATTTCCTGTTATTTTCCACCCTTTTTCTCTTATCTTTTCACTGTAAATCCCAGTGTAATCATTTAAGTTTTTTATATTCTTTCTGTTCCATCCTCCCTTCCTTATTTGTCTCTTTCCATCCTCTTTATTTTTTTCATTGTTAATCCCAATGTAATCTCTAAAAACCTCCTTTTTATTATTACTATCCACATGTTCAGTTACTTCTTCATATTTAATCACATTGTCTTTATCTTCTTTATTTTCAGCCTCTATGTCTTGCTTCTCCATCTTCATTTCCTTGTCCGCTTGCGTATGTTCCATCTCAGTTTTTGTGTCCTCAGATTTTAATCCTCTGTGTAACATTGTAGTTATTTCTCTTATTTCCATTTTCCATGACAAGTACATTGATTTAATCATTTCTCTAATTTCCTGTGCCATTTTATTCTTTTTGAGTTAATATTATTCCTATTTTAAAAATTCCATTGTATTCCTTTCCCCCCCCCAAAGTCAAGCCACTTGCAGACAAAGAAATCCTTCCCAAAAGTTCTCATAGCTGTTATCTGTAAAGTTCACAATTTTCCAAAACAAAGACCAAGTTGCAATATTCCTTTTTACTCCTGAAGGTGTCTCTCTGCAATCCACAATTTCTGATTGTCTAACAAATATCCATTTTGTTTCAATCTACATTAACAATCTTACTTAGCTTCTCTTTTTCTTTTTAGCTTTAAAAATATCAAATCAGTTTTATAGTCCAGTCCAAATTTAAACAGCTCTTCTCACTTCTTTTTTCCTTTTTTCCTTTTATTTATACAACACTTCTGTTATAGGGCTTATTGTCCATTCTCTTTTGTTTTTCTTGAAATTCGAAAATGAAAGGGGAAAAAAAGGATCTATTTATTTCTTTCCAATCCTTTAACCAATCTTGGGGAAATTTCTCTAGTTATTTAAAATTTTCAAAATTATTTCCAAATAATTTTGTTCAAAAGTCAATTTTCCATTGGGTGTTTGTCCCTTTAAGATTATCCTTCAAAATCTTCTCTCCCCCCCCCCATGCTCATTAGCCGCTGTTTTATTGCTAGGGGTCTTAAAGTTAAAAAAAATTTTCCTTATTGTTGTTTCAATCATGAGTTGGCTGTTACTCACCCAGCTTCAAAAAACTCCATTCCATTCATCACTCCTGCTCAATGCTTAGTCCGGTTACCCCAGCTTCGTGACAGCCACAATGGCTGCTGTCCCCCGCCGCCGAATCATAGAGAGTTTCCTCTGATCTTCGAGGAATTTTCCTGTTCCTCTTGGTTTTCTGAGGTGCCTCTCCTTCTTTGCCGTCCCTACAGGATGGTTCTGCTCCAAAAACCCCTCAGCAGCGATTCGTCAGTCCGGGTTATCGCGGAGTTCATCAGAGCCCGCGAATTCCCCGACTGTCTCACCGCAACACTTCCAGTCTAATCCCTTTCAGTGGTCTCATGTGATCTCACAAGTTTTCAGCTTCCTGCATTATTATGGCCTTTATTTTTTTCATTAATTTGTAGATATTTCAATTATAATTTAATGGTGTAAATTTGTGATCTTCGGAGGAGGCAGATTTGGACTAGGAAGTGAAAAGGTCCAATAGGCATCTTATTTGCTCTGGGAAACTAGGTTGGCTAAAAATATTTATTTCTCAAGTATCCTTCCTCTCCTAGAAGATGAATTGAGAGGACAAGTTATAGGGAAGGAGGCAGGGGTGAAATCCAGCAGGTTCTGACAGGTTCTGGGGAATCGGTAGCAGAAATTTTGAGCAGTTCAGAGAACCGGCAAATATCACCTATGGCTGGTCCCAGAGTGGGGTGGGAATGGAGATTTTGCAATATCCTCCTGGAGTGGGGTGGGAATGGAGATTTTGCAGTATCCTTCCCCTGCCATGCTCACCAAGCCACACCCACAGAACCGGTAGTAAAAAAATTTGGATTTCACCACTGGAAGGAGGATTAGAAACCATAAGGAAACTTTTATCAACTTCCTGATGTCTCCATGCCACACAAATTCAGAAGATTTTTTAATACTGAGGTACAATTAAAACCAGATGCTTTTCTTCAGGATGAGCGGACAGACAGGGAGAAAGAAGTCAGGGAATTTTGTTTTTATATATGACTGTTGCAGGGAGATTATAATATGCTCAAAAGTGGAAAGGTTTAACATAAGCCACAATAGAGGAATGGTGCAGGAGGAAGGAAGAAAGGACGAAATGCTTCGGAGCCAGGTGAGTGACACCAGTCCAGGCAAGAACAATGCGTTAATGAGGACATTTACAAATAAGACCCCCAGCCTTACTAGCGGCTGAAGATCTGAGGGGCTTGAAGATTTTGGGGAAAAAGAAGGGAAAGAAGTTTTAAACCCTTTAAGAATCTTATTTCACCACTATTCGATTGGAGGGAATTGCTTATTAACTAAATAGAGCTGGATATTTGAACTTTTTTGCTAAAACTGAAATGAACTTGAAAAGAGAAAAGTGAAATTAAGGATTTGCCACCTTTAAAAGCCAGACAAAGAGGTCAAACAGATTGCTACATAAATGCTTCAAAATGGTGATTGAAGCTGTGACTAAGTGACTAAGTGAAAGTATTGATTGTAGAAACTTGTTTTTTTTTTCTGAAAAAAACCTATTTGACTTGTTACATATTGTGGATTACCTTGAAAAGAACTATGGCTTTTTGAACTTTGGAGATTCCTATTCTGTCGTTTGATGGCTTTGCAAAGAAAGAATAAATACAATGTTTAATAAACTTTTAACTAACTAGTGCAGCAACAGAAGTCTTGGCGCAGGACCAGAAATTGAGAAACTGATGTTTTACTGGAAATAGACTTTATAATGGAATCAAAAGGATATGCAGAGTTTTAAGCGTGGAAGTATTGACTTTGAATTGAAATGTATATGGACAGATAAGGTAAAGAAAAAGCAAAATAGATAAATTAAATAGCAATGTTTGAATGTTTAATTGTTTAAATGCTTCAAAATTTAAATGAGCTTTAAATAAAAACAAGAAGTGTTTATGGTAAACAAAGATAGAAATATTATAAAAATAGAAATGGGAAGCTAAGGTGACTAAAAGTGATATGTTGTCACCTCGGAGAGGGCGCGCAATCTGGGAGTCCTCCTGGATACGCAGCTGTCCTTGGAGGAACATCTGATGGCTGTAGCCAGGGGGACCTTTTGTCAGGTTCGCCTGATTCGCCAGTTGCGACCCTTTCTTTCTTTTTTTTTTTTTATTGGAAAAGTTTTCAAATACAAATTTCCCCCCCTTTTTTTTCCCTCTCCCTCCCCCTCCCTAACCCCCCCTCCCCACCCATCCCCCCCTGTGACTTCTTCGTAACAAAAAAAAACAAAACCTAATTCATAACAGATTACTTACTCCCTCCTCTAAATATTGACCTTTACTTACTAAAAATATTATTAATATTATAACATCCCCCTTTATCCGTACATTTCAGAAAAGAGAAAAGAAAGAAAAAAAAGACATTATACTATAACATTATAGAATAACTTCTAATTTAGCATAATAGTATTATAACTCCCAATTTGGCAATAATCTGCCCTTTTTCTCCTCTCCCAAGCTTGTATCTTTTATTTATTTTTATTTATTTTATTTTATATTGGATTTCTATACCGCCCTTCTCCCTGAGGACTCAGGGCGGTGTACAGCCAGATTAAAAAACATGCAGAACAAATATTAAAAACAATTAAAAGATATATAAATTTGGCCCAATTAAAACTCATTACCAATTAAAAACGTTTAAAACATTTAAAAAACAGTTAAAAATTTCATCTTAAGCCAGCCCGGCTTGTTTAAATAAATGGGTTTTAAGGGCGCGACGGAAGGCACCGAGGTCTTGGATTCTCCGTATCTCTGGGGGGAGCTGATTCCAGAGGGTAGGTGCCCCCACAGAGAAGGCTCTCCCCCTGGGGGTCACCAGCCTACACTGTCTGGCTGATGGCACCCCGAGGAGGCCCTCTCTGTGGGAGCGCACGGGTCGATGGGAGGTCGTTGGTAGCAGCAGGCGGTCTCGAAGATAGCTAGGCCCTATGCCATGGAGCGCTTTAAAGGTGATAACCAACACCTTGAAGCGCACCCGGAAGACAACTGGGAGCCAGTGCAGCTCGCGCAGGAGCGGTGTTACATGGGAGCGCCATGCTGCTCCCGTCACTACCCGCGCTGCTGCGTTCTGGACCAGCTGGAGCCTCCGGGTGCTCCTCAAGGGGAGCCCCATGTAGAGAGCGTTGCAATAGTCAAGGCGAGAGGTGACGAGGGCGTGAGTGACTGTGCACAGGGAATCCCGATCAAGAAAGGGCCGCAACTGGCGGATCAGGCGAACCTGACAAAAGGTCCCCCTGGTTACAGCCGTCAGGTGTTCCTCCAAGGACAGCTGCATATCCAGGAGGACTCCCAGATTGCGAGCCCTCTCTGTGGGGGCCAATGACTCGCCCCCAATAGTCAGTGATGGAGTCAACTGACTATATCGGGATGCCGGGAGCCACAGCCACTCAGTCTTGGAAGGGTTGAGCTTGAGCCTGTTCCTCCCCATCCAGATCCGTACAGCCTCCAGGCACTGGGACATCACTTCAAGGGCATCATTGGGGTGGCCTGGGGTGGAGATGTACAGCTGGGTGTCATCAGCGTACTGGTGGTATCTCACCCCAAAGCCACGGATGATCTCACCCAGCGGCTTCACATAAATGTTGAACAGGAGAGGCGAGAGGACCGATCCCTGCGGCACTCCACAAATGAGAGGCCTCGAGGTCGACCTCTGCCCCCCTGCCAACACAAACTGCGACCGGTCGGAGAGAAAGGAGGAGAACCACCGCAACACGGTGCCTCCCACCCCCAACTCTTCCAGCCGGTGCAGCATGATACCATGGTCGATGGTATCAAAAGCCGCTGAGAGGTCTAACAGGACCAGAACAGAGGAACAACCCCTGTCCCGAGCCCTCCAGAGATCATCAACCAACGCGACCAATGCCGTTTCTGTGCTGTGCCCAGACCTGAAACCCGACTGGAACGGATCTAGATAAGATGTTTCCTCCAGGAATTGCGGAAACTGTCGTGCGACCACACTCTCAACAACCTTCGCCATAAAGCGAAGGTTGGAGACAGGACGATAGTTGGCCAATATTGCCGGATCCAGGGACGGCTTCTTGAGGAGAGGCCTCACCACCGCCTCTTTCAAGGCGGTGGGGAAGTAACCCTCACTCAACGAAGCGTTGATAACACCCTGAAGCCAGCCTCGTGTAACCTCCCGGGAAGCCAGTACCAACCAGGAGGGACACGGGTCCAGTAAACATGTGGCCGCACTAAGTCTCCCCAAAATCCTGTCCACATCATCAGGAGTCACAGCATCAAACTCCTCCCAGATAACATTCTCAAGACTATTCCTCGTCACCCTGCCCTGATCTACCCAGTCAGAGTCCAAATCCCCCCGGATCTGGGCGATTTTGTCATACAGGTATTGTCCGAAATCCTCCGCCCTGCCTTCTAAGGGATCCTCCCGCACTCCCGGATGGAGCAGGGCGCGGGTCACCCTAAACAGGGCGGCCGGACGATTCCCTGATGACGCAATAGAGGCGGAAAAGTAGTTAGACTTTGCCGTCTCTATCGCCACTAGGTAGGCCTTAATATGCGACCTTACCAGTGTTCGATCAGATTCAGCGAGACTGGCCCTCCAACCGCTCTCCAGGCGTCTTTTCCGGCGCTTCATTTCCCTCAGCTCCTCAGTAAACCAAGGAGCCGCACGGGATCGGCATCGGGTCAGAGGCCGCAAAGGCACAACTCGGTCCAAGGCCCCACCAGCCGCCCGATCCCAGGCGGCTACCAGGTCCTCGGCCGAGTCATGTGCTAGCTCCTCAGGAAATGGCCCAAGCTCCATCTGGAACCTATCAGGATCCATCAGGCGCCTGGGGCGGATCCATCTAATTGGATCCGCCTCCCTGCGGCGAGGGGTCGCGGTTCGAAGATCTAGGCGAAGGAGTGAGTGGTCAGACCATGACAAGGGTTCCATGTCTATATCCCCTATAACAAGACCACTCAACCACTGGCCAGAGACAAAAATCAGATCCAGAGTGTGACCTCCCCTGTGAGTAGGGCCATGAACTAACTGGGTCAGGTCCATGGCCGTCATGGAAGCCATGAACTCCCGAGCCACCTCAGACGTTTCACCGACGGATGGCAAGTTGAAATCACCCATGACTAAAAGCCTGGGTGTATCTACTGCCACCGTGGCTATCACGTCGAGTAGCTCAGGTAGGGCTGTTGCCACGCGGCAGGGAGCCAGGTACGTAAGCAACAAGCCCATCTGAACCCCACGGCCCCACCTCACAAGGAGGGACTCACATCCGGCTATCTGAGGCACAGTGGTCTCCCTCGGACCCAGATCCTCGTTAATAATAACCGCCACCCCCCCCGCCCCTCCCCTGAGCCCTCGGCTGATGGAATGCTCTGAAACCTGGTGGGCACATTTCAACCAGAGGGACACCACCCTCCGGGCCCAACCAGGTCTCCGTAATACCCGCCAGGTCCGCTCCTCCCTCTTGTATAAGATCGTGGATGAGGGGGGCCTTATTGACCACGGACCTGGCATTGCACAGCATCAGCCGAAGGCCCAGCTCCTGAGTATCTAAGCCACCTAGTATCCGAGCAGAGCCTTGGGGACCGGGGCAAGCAATTGCTCTCAGACAGCAAGTGCGAGCCCCCAGCACCTGATGTGGTCCCCAGCTCCCGCCATATCTGCCCCTCCCATTCACCGTGCCGATGGTACAGCCCTCATAGATATCGTCCCCCATCCCTTTCCCAATCCCTCGTCCCCCCGAATCGTTACCCTGTGCCGGGCACGGCTCTGACCCTGGTGGATTTCCCCCCCAATCCGCCCTAGTCGTCTTCCCAATATCTTTAAAAGAATAATTACAACCCCCTCCCCCAGAACCCCTTAAAATCTTTAAAAATTTCCCTAAAAAGCCCCATAGATTCTTCCTTGCTCCATGCCATCTCTCCGGACTCCAAAGTCCGTCATCGAGATAGGCCCTCGATAATGTGGGGGGCCAAATCTGCGAGAGGGGAGAAACTCGCAGGGCGAGGAGTTCCGACACCGACATCTATGTATTATTACAACAATTCAAGACCACCTTCCACTTTAAAACTATACGATAAGTCCTACTTTAACATTTAATCTTCTATATATATTACTATAACATTTCAAAGCGGCCTTCCCCATAAAATCTAGTTTAATATTTATTCCACTCTATCCATTTCCACCACTCCCCTAAATATATCACTTAAAAATCCCTTTTCTTAGACTAATCAATCTACTAACTAGCTTATTCACCCACTATCATGCAAAATTACCATACACAACAATTCTTAATATCTTTGCTTCACTGCCCACACTACTTAAAAATATATGTCTATATATTCCATTATATCTAAATAAAAAAAAGAAAAGACAATGACTTTAAATTTATAGTCCATATAATATCTTCTTTGAGGTCTTTCCACTAGATTGGTAGAACCAACATCCATAATAGGGTAACATAGCTTGCTGGTGCAACAGTTTATTCAGGATCTTCAATCATATCTGCCCCCATCAGTAGTAAATATCTTCTTATATGTATAAAAGTAAAAACAACCACCCGAGTGACATTATAATTATATTCCATATAGTAATAATTGTGGGTTTCATCAGGATTATTGATTCCCATCATCGTAGTGGGTAACAACCCGATCTTCTGCATGCCCCAGCATAATTCTCTTGCCTTGTGATTCAAGATAGTTATAATATGTTTATCAACACAAAAAGAAATTCCAAAGTGGATAATTCAAATCCATCAGTTTAAGGCTCTTTTCACATCCCCAGATTACGGCCATGCAGAGATCTGCCACAATCCTCAGGATAATATTAACCAATACGTCGCCTCTTCTATGTTTACACATAATCATTCATATTTTAAAGTCACTGGCTTCACTGTTGCTTGATTTAGAAATTTCTATTTTTATGCAACCTATTTCTTTTTTTCTTTTCTTTTTGTGGGTTTGGTTTCCATCCTGGTTTCCTTTCTACAAATTGTGTATCATCTGGTCGGTTTTCATTCTGCTTTGTAGATTGGTCTTGTTGGTTTTGTTTTTGTGCCTCATGTTTCTTTTTTATCCCTTGTATATCCCCTAATTGGTTTCCATGCTTGTCCTTGCCTTGATAAGTCATCACATTAAGGTTAGATGCCACTTCTCTCAAATTTGTAGATAGTCCAGCTGGGGTGTCCGATAAATCCAAAGGCAATTTATCTGGTACAGTCTCTATACTTCGATATTTTACCTTTATTTCCAGCTCCTTCTGCTTATCCTGTATTATACCTGAAGATGTTAAGTTCATTTTCAACCTATTTTGAAAAAATTCTTCCGCTCTTTCAACAGTATTTAGCTGGTACCTTTCTCCTTGATATCTGAATATAATACCAACTGGGGCGTCCCACCTAAATGGGATATTTCTCTTTTTTAACTCATTCACCAGAAAACCAAATTTCTTCCTTTCCATTAATATCTTAGGTGGGAGTTCCTTGTAAATCCAAATCTTTCTTCCATACAATTGCAAATTAGAATTGAAGGAATTTTGCACGATATTATTCCTAATTTCTTTATCTGTAAAATAAATCACCACATCTCTAGGCAATTGCCTTTGCTTGGCAATCCAGGAGTTTATTCGATAAACTCTATCAATCCTACAAAACACTTCCTCAGGTTGAACCTTTAGAATCCCAGCTAGAATTTCAGAAGATATTTTCCTTAAATCATCTCTGTTATTTTCCTGCAAACCCCTCAATCTTATCGCATATTCTGTGAAATTATATTGTACCATTAGAATCTCTTTTTCAATCCTCTGTTGCAAATTTTCTACATTACCAGACTTTTGATCAGCATCCATTTTAGGTTTTTCTTCTGAGCTATTATCCTGAGTGTTTATCAAATCATTTTCAATTTTTTGAGTTCTATTGTCCAATTTATCTTGAATTTCTTCCATTTTAGACTCTAATAAATTAGTATTTGTGTCCAACTGTATCATAAATTCTGAAAAACCATTAGCCACTTTTGAGAATTTTTTCTCCAAAAAATCAAACTTAGATTTCACCAATTCTTTAATTTCCTGCTTAAATTTTTCAAGTTGCTGATTCACAATCTCCTCCCTTCTTTCAATCTCCTCTAAGAGAAATTCTATTATATTAAAATCAGGTTTCTGAGACTGAAGAGTTAAAACTTGTTCCTTTAAATTGTTGGTGGGGGAATCCCCCCCCCTACTTGTTTATCTGACTTTGTAAGTCTCAGTGCCATGTTTCCGCCCAGGCAGGCTTTGTTAAAAAAAAAAACAAGAAAAAAGACTTCTTTCCAATCAACAACAATATCAAGTCTCCAGGGGAAAAAGAGAGAAAAAGACACAGGAGCGAAGTTTTGTCTACAAATGTAGCCAGTGGTATTTATTCCGCTACATTGTAATAATAGAAAACGGAAGGACTTTCCCTTTCAGCCTCTCCTCCAGCCGCGGCAGACGCCATTTTAAAAGGCTTTTTTTCCTCTTTCTTTTCCTCCCTTCTCTTAAGTAATTTTTAAAAGATAAGTAAAATACTTGCAGTTCAGTATTACAGGTCCAGCTCACATTTTCTTTGAGTAATCTGTTAAATTTGCAGGCTTGCTTTTGACGCCTGGCTCTGCATTAGCAGAGGTCTCCCAAAGCCCGGAGCAGCGGCTGGGGATATGGGGCATCTCATCCGCTCCGTCCCAAAAGTAAAAGAAAAACTTTTGGGACTCCGCAGAGAGTTCTACCCACCCCTGCCGGCTCTATCTCCGTTTCCTCATGGAAACGGAGTTTTTTCGAGCCGCCATTCCGTTGTGAAGGCGGCTCTGACAGGCAGTGGAAGCTGACGATCCCAAAGGAACGTCTGGCAGCGACGAACAGCAAGCCGGAAGCCTTCTGTTGCGACCCTTTCTTGATCGGGATTCCATGTGCACAGTCACTCATGCCCTCGTCACCTCTCGCCTGGACTACTGCAACGCTCTCTACATGGGGCTCCCCTTGAAGAGCACCCGGAGGCTCCAACTGGTCCAGAATGCGGCCGCGTGGGTAATTACGGGAGCTGCATGGCGCTCCCACATAACACCACTCCTGCGTGAGCTGCACTGGCTCCCAGTGGTCTTCCGGGTGCGCTTCAAGGTGTTGGTTACCACCTTTAAAGCGCTCCATGGCATAGGACCTAGTTATCTTCGAGACTGCCTGCTGCTACCGACAACCTCCCATCAACCCATGCGCTCCCACAGAAAGGGCCTCCTCGGGGTGCCATCAGCCAAACAATGTAGGCTGGTGACCCCCAGGGGGAGGGCCTTCTCTGTGGGGGCACCTACCCTATGGAACCAGCTGCCCCCTGAGATAAGGAGAATCCAAGACCTCGGTGCCTTCCGCCGTGCCCTTAAAACTTTATTTTTTCATCAAGCCAGGCTGGCTTAACATATTTTTAAATTTTTAATTTTTAATTGGTTTGTCATTTTAAACTGGGGCCAAATTAATATATACTCTTTTAATTGTTCTTAATGTTTGTATTGTATGTTTTTATCTGGCTGTACACTGCCCTGAGTCCCTTGGGAGAAGGTGCAGTATATAAATTTGAAATAAAAAAAAAATAAAAGTGATATGTTCATAAAAGCATAACTTGTAACATGCTTAGTTTTAATTTGATAACAAAGTGGTGGATGATAACTATGATTAATTGTTAATGATTTTTGATGATGTATTAAGGTACACAGATGGAAGTTATCATTGTGATTGCATTTAATATATGTTGAGAATGATTAATATTAAGAAATAAATGGGGAAACACCCTGGAAGAGTATAGTTGGAAATAGTGGATTAATAGATAACATATGGAAAAAGAAATTTTTAATATGTTAGTAGAATAGAAGTTGGAGTTAATGGAGGAGAATATGCTGAGAAATCAGCCAAATAATGAAATGCTGGAAATCAGCCAAATAATAGGTGGAGTTGAGGAGGAGAATGCTGTTAATCAGCCAAAACAAAATATGCTGGAAATCAGCCAAAACAATGGAAAATGCTGGTAATCAGCCAAATAAAAGGGGGAGTTAAGGAGGATAATATGCTGAAAACTCAGCCAAAATATGCTATGCTGGAAATCAGCCAAATAATAGGTGGAGTAATGGAGGAGAAGGAGGAGAATATATTGAAGAATAATTATTAATAAGGGGTGAAAAAGAAAATGTTGGGTAATAATTAAAAATGAAATGGTAAATTTTGAGATTTCTGTGTAAAAGATTAAGAACATGATAGGATAGATTGGGTTTAGAAAACAAGAAAAATAAAAAGAAATTTTGATTAAAATTGAAATAAGAATTGAGTTGTATACACTTGAAAATTAAGATTTGTGGTGATAAAATTGTAAGGTAAGTATATAGATTAATAGAATTGATTGTCTTTGTGTTTAATGTTGATGCTAAAAGGAGCAAGGGATAAAAAATTTAGATAAAGCGGTATTGAATTTTGATTTATAATTGAATTTATAATTGAATATAAAAAGGAGTTTTGCCTTAGTAGGAGATTAGGATGTATGATGAGATAATAGAAACATTTATTAAGATGTTGGAATTTATGTTAAAATTGATTGTTTTTCATTTGTTAAAATAGTGTACAGATTTGTGACCGGACCAAGACTTTGTTCTTGAAAAAAATTTATTTTTTATGTTTATGTTGGAAAAAAAATAAAAAATTCTTTACAAAAAAAAAAAAAATAGGGGAATGGTTGGTGAAAATGATGGAACTTGCAGACAAGGCTAAATTGACTTCCTTGATTAGAGAAAAGACTGGACAGACTGGAAACCTCTCAGAAATTTTGCATGAAACAGAAAAAATAGCATTAAGAATAGTATTTAGGCTTATATACTACCCTTTTGGAAAACATCTGTTGTAATTGTGGATCTCACAGCAGCATACGATACAATATGGAGGGAGGGCCTATTAAATAAATTCCTCCACGCTGTCTCCTGTAGGACTATGGGCCGCCTAATAAATAACATGCTTTCAGCAAGGACCTTTCAAGTCATCATGGGTGACAAAATCAGTAAGCAAAGACACCTGAATAACGGACTCCCTCAGGGCTCCATGCTGGCCCCATCTCTATTTAACTTATATATTTCCGATATACCACCCACACTATCAACAAAGTTCTCTTATGCTGATGACCTGGCATTAGCATATAGCCACAAGGACATCGAAGCTACAGAAGGCGTACTTACAGCCGACCTTACAACTTTGAGCACCTACTTCCACCAATGGAGGTTAATCCCAAGCATAAGTAAAACAGTTACATCATGTTTTCACCTTAACAACAAATTGGCAAAAAAAGGACTCAATGTATACCTGAACAACAAACTGCTTCCATATGAGGCAACACCAAAATACCTGGGGTCACCTTAGACAGGACTCTGTCTTTTAAAAAACATATTCAGAATATGGCTGCCAAGATCAACAGCAGAAATAACATTCTACAAAAATTATACGGAACAACTTGGGGAGCTTCAGCCCCAACTCTTTGATGTGCAGCCCTCGGGTTTTGCTACTCTGCAGCGGAATACTGCGCACCTGTATGGATAAACAACTCACATACAGGACTTATTGATGTTCAACTTAACCATATGATGAGGCTAATTACTGGGTGCATAAAATCTACACCTAGTTACTGGCTACCAGTTCTTAGTCACATTCCTCCCCCACACTTACGATGACAATAAGCTCTCATTCGGGAGCATAATAAGATCCTGTTAAATTCCTCTCTAGCCATTCATGGCTACATTCCTGATCTCTTAAGATGCCGATTAAAGTCAAGAAATCCACCATTCTTGACAGCGCTTAAGCTGCTGGCCAATCATCAGAACACCACACAAAAGTGGATAGAAGCGTGGAGTAGCTATTCCCCCCAAGATATTTCTGAGCATATTAATCCTAATAGTATACCTCCAGGATTTAATCTACCCCAACACATATGGGTGACATACAATAGAATTAGAACGACTCATGGGGTGTGTGCCAAAAGACACCTTCAGCACAATGTGATTGCCCCCCCACAGACTATCCAACTTATAGTGAGGGAATGCTCTAACACAGTGGTTCTCAACCTGTGGGTCGGGACCCCTTTGGGGGTCGAACAACCCTTTCACAGGGGTCGCCTAAGACCATCGGAAAACACATATTTTCAATGGTTTTAGGAATAATTTTATGGTTGGGGGTCACCACATCATGAGGAACTGTATTAAAGGGCCGTGGCATTAGGAAGGTTGAGACCCACTGCTCTAACAGAAGCTATCCAGGAGATTTTAGGGACTTCCTCTGCGTAACAATGACAGCTACTGACTGGATCTCCAAACTTGACATTAAACTCTGAAATGTTATTTCTGTTTTTCCTCTTAGGTTTTCTTACTACTTATTTTTAAATTGTTCTAATTGTTTTAACCTGTAAAAATGAAGTGTTTTAATATTGTGTGTGACCAGCCATACACTAAATAAATAAACCACCCTTTAGTGCTTTACAGTATTCTTTGGGTAGTTTACAATGTTGAAGCATTATCTGCATATTGCCCCCAACAATCTGGGTCTTCATTCTACTGACCCCTAGAAGGATGGAAGGCTGAATTAACCTTGAGCCCCTCTAAGATCAAACTCCAGACTGTGGACAGAGTTTGTCTGCGATTCTGAACTTTAACCACTGTGCCATCAGGGCTCCTAAAATGAACTTTTGACTAGACTTTTTGATAATTAGAAGAAAAATACATAGTAGAAAAAGTGACCTTTTTGGTAATCATAGAGTAAGAGATAATTTTGTAATTATGTTTATATTTGCTGCACAAAAAATAGGAAGCTTTTGTCTTCACTTTTTATATTTTTTTCTGCACTTTTGCCTTTATTTTTCTCTTTGATTTCTTTACTCTGTATTAGTATTTCTGATACTCAGTTGTTTCCTCCAATGCAATAATATGGCCTTTATATAAATTAAATATTGATAATTTTTATATAGCCACATTGTCCATCAATTAAAGACTGTAAAGCCAATCATAATATAGGGAAATTATCTTGGCATCTAAAAGAGATAACGGCAAGCTGCTTTTTAGATGACATCTGGGAATAGCATAGCTCATCTAGAGGGGGAGGGGGACAGACGCCGTCTCCCCTTCTAAAACACTATTATAGCATTGAAGCGACCTGTTCTTCACACACCCCATAGACATTCATAGAACAGCCCAATACAAAATACCAATAGGAGGATCAGGTCTCCAGAAGGCGCTCCCGTGTAACATGCACCCCGAAAGAAGTGTGTGGGGGGTGTCTCTCCAATAGAGAGGAAATGTATCTTTCAAGAGTCAACCAAAAAGCAAATGTTCAGTTTAAATCAGTGCAAAAGGAAACAGAATAGATTT
Organism: Pituophis catenifer annectens; assembly: GCF_029215685.1. Classification (NCBI taxonomy): domain Eukaryota; kingdom Metazoa; phylum Chordata; class Lepidosauria; order Squamata; family Colubridae; genus Pituophis; species Pituophis catenifer. Next base: position 237,623,351 of record NW_027256881.1, on the reverse strand, counting down.
ACCCATCCTAACTTTGCCACTATACGGAGAGTATTTCCCTTTGGCATCTATTTATTGGCTAAACGATGCGGTCCAGATGTTTCAGCGGCCTCTGAGGTTTCCAGGGAGAGTTTCGCAGGGAGCGCAATCGGAGGTTGGGATCCAGTCCCTCCAGCCTCCTCTCTTCACACCGTTGTGGCTTTGCCTGTTCAAGCGCTATAAAGAGCAACCCGAAAGCTACAGAGAGCGCCGATGGAGGGAAAGGAGGGAAAAAGAATCCTCCGCTGGACGAGGGCTACTTAAAGAGCTGTGGGGCGGGGTGGGGGGGACATGGGGAGGCTATGATCGCAATGCGCGTCCCCTTCTTTTTATTTCTGGCGATTCCTGCAAAGATTGTGGAAAACTCCGAGGGGTTGAAAATGAGCCCCTCCAAGCGCGGGACTTGTGTACTTTGGGAGAAAGAGGGAAGCGAAAGAGACGCCGAGGGATGAGGTTGAGTTCAGTGATTCGTTTTAGCCTGGGAATAACAGGACTTTATAAACTTGGACAGTTTCCCTCTCATCTCTGAACAAGCAGAAAGTTCCTGGCCTGTTGCAAGAAACTGTTATTTCTTGCAACAATTAAAGGGGCAAGAAAAATGTTTTTTTCCTGGAGTCCTTGCTTAAGCCACTTGTTCCTGTTAAGGTACTTCTGTTTTTCCTGAGGCTTAGGTGTATCTCGTCTTGAGCGGTTGTCGTGAGTAGTTTCTGATTACTTTAAAAAAATTAATAATATGGAATTAATATGTGGCCCATTCCGTGTTCTCCCCTGCAGCCATCCACCCGCGGTCTTCTCAGCCACACAGCCACCGCAGGTCTTCTAGACAGGAGGATCTCAGGGGAGAATTAGCGGACAGGGAAGAGTTTGCAATGAATCTTGCCGGGATAGAAGTGCCCAATACGCGCAAAGGCGCCGTGTAAACTTACAAAGATTCAATATTTGAAGTTCACCGTTTAAAGAGGAGGGTGGATGGGTCGATTTTCGCTTCATGTTGACTTCCAATTAATACAGTTCAAGAAGGAAGTAGCTCCCCTTTAACATCTGAATAAATCCTAACTGGTGGGATTAATTCGGGCCCTTTGGTCAGAGTTTTAAAAATCCGGAGCCTTATTAGATGTCGATGGCAGTTGGGAATCGCTTCTTTCTGGGGTTTTCCGGGGTTTTGTCAGAAAACTCAGGCTGGTGGTCCAGTTGTGTTCTGAGAAGAAACCTCACCAAATCAATGAAGTAAAGGTGGGATACAGGTCCCTGTTCTTGTGTCCTTCACAGTAACTTGTTCTGTCCTAATCGGTATGAACTTGCAGGAAGGTGGCAATCAGCATGATCATCTATGCCTGATGCCTTTAGATCCATCTGCCAGTAACAGGACAGGAGGGCAAGTACAATAAAACCTTGCCCAAATGAAAAATGCCATTTAGCTGGGTGAATCTGAGGTGGTGCTAAAATGAGAAAGACACTTTTTGCATTGAAAAAAATAATATAAGCATGCTCTCCATGTTCTGATTAATCTTTTCTCCCTAATATCCCTGAACCCTTCTGGCAATCTTCAGTTTCAGAATCTGCCTCCTTGATGTTAAGACATTAACTTTTCCTCATTAGTTTATTTGCAGGTAATTTAGCTTTGGCAACACTTCCAGCAAGAATGGCCAGTGGAACCACAGTTGTCACCCCCTCTAATGAAGCAAACATAATCCAAATGGCCCCTGGATTGCCCAGTGGTGCTCCTCAACAAGTCCCACAAAAGGGTCCTTTGGAGAGATTCTTCAATGCTGAGCCCAAAGTGCTTGGGGTATGCATGCGTTGCTTTGAAGTCCATTAAGATTTTATTGGTTATATAAAGACCTGTGAGCTCCATGTTGAAGTTACGGAAGTTAGTTTGGCTATTGTCTGGTTCTGGAATATACTCTAGAAACTTATTTTATTCCTGGTAGGTTTTTTTGTGTTTCTACAAAAAATTCTGACTCCGATATAAAGTTTCTTTTTCTCTCTTCCCTCTGGGAAGTGCAACTGTTGGGCATTTCTCCAGAAGAGCCTGGTCATAGATTGGCTGCAGCCCAAGTCGGTTGAAGTCTCTTTGTGCTTATGACCATGATTAAGTTCCTGTCGAGGAGTCTGTAGTGAGAGAAATGACATTCCTCTCTCCAAGGCCCATCTTGATATTCTTACAGTCCTTCTTCCTGACAAGAGCGGTGCCACTGTAGATCACTCTAGAATCTAGATCATAATTTGGAGTAAATGTCTGGTACATAGTGACAACAGTGTCTCAAACTGTCTCTTCTCCCATTTGAGTTTTTAACCATAGGAAACCAGGCCTTGGGTCAGGGGTGAAATCTAAAAATTTTCCCTACCAGTTCTGTGGATGGGGCTTAATTGGTGGATGTGGCTTGGTGGTCAGGTGACTGGGTGGGTGTTGCCAATATTAATAAATAATAAAAATAATAAACAAAGTACACAAAACAATAAGAGGTACCAAAAACCAACTTTCACACTTTACACACACACAACACAACACAACTGATTCACACACAATGTAAAAGTAGCTGCACTTCACCCAAAATGGCCCCTGCAACAAGCAGGAACCTCACACAGCCACAAAAAGCTCAAAAACCAACTTTCACACTTTTTCCACACAAAATGCCACGTTCAGCTTTGTGAGATTTTGTGTGTTTGTGTAGTTAGAGGAAACACTACAGAAACACACCAAATCTCAGAAAGCTGCACAAATATTTTATTTTATTATTTTATTTTATTTATATTTTTAGATAAAAGCAGCTAAATTTAAAACTTCCTTAACTTTAAATGTCTAAAATGTCTTTAAAAAAATAAAACTCCTAAAAAATCCCCAATTAACTATTTTTTTAAAGCTCCCACCCCCAAAAAAAGTAAAAAACCAGTTACTTACCAAATTGAAGGCACAAGGCAGGCAGATTGAGTTACTCACAGATTGGATTGATTTCAGACAGGCAGATTGAGTTGCTAGCTGATGCAATGGATTGCAGCAGCTGAAGCAAGGCAGGAAAAGTGAGAGAGCCCGAAAGAAGAAGCAAGCGGGCAAGTGGGAACCGAGCGATTGGGTGGGCATGGGCGGGGGGGGGAGCAGGGATTTTTGCTACCTGTTCTACGAACTACCCACCGCCATCGCTAATGGATCGGCCGATCCGGTCTGAACCCGGAGCATTTCACCCCTGCTTTGGGTCAACAACTGTACTGCAACCTTTAAAAGCCCCAGCACCTTTGAAGGGCCTTTCAAAGCTGGATAGAAAGTGATGCGTTTCCTGGTTGGTAACAAATTAGCATGTTTGTCTTATTTTGTGTGTTTTCCTTTCGCAGGCTGTCCAAATATTGATTGGGCTGATCCACATTGGCTTTGGGGCTATCCTGCTTAGTCTCTTTCCTTCCTACTATTTTTCCATCTCTGGAATTGGAGGTTACCCCTTTTTGGGTGGGATATTGGTAAGTATGTGCAGATTTTTGTTGAGTCATGCACCATGGTAGTAATGGCTAAAGAATACCTATAAAAGTCCTGTTTGCATTGGAGCCTATCTGCCTTCTCCTGAGTGCCAGATTTTTCTGATAATTTTCCCCTTTTATTTCCAGTGGACTACAATTGTTTGTTTTTCTTTTTCGTTTTCCATAGTTTATTTCTTCTGGATCACTTTGTGTAGCAGCTGCGAACCGTCCAAATCGTGGTTTGGTGAGAAACCTGCGTAGAATTTGAATTTCTTTTATGCAGCTTCTTTGTAAGCACTCAGGACTTTTTATTGTGTCAATTCTCTTCAGATACTGCTCAGTCTTAAATCAACATTTGGGAAAGAAAAAGAAACTCAAAAGCCCCATCTACTTCCTTCTTTGATCAACCTTTTCTTCCAAGTCCTGCTTCTATTGAAAGTTCTATGTCAACAGTAGAGAATGTTGAACCATCCAGAATTTGAGCCTCCCCTGGTCTCCATTTTGCGATGGGCTTCTTGCCAAGTTCCCTTCCTGATGTGCAACCTGCAACACTGCAGGTCCTATCAGTTTCATGACAAAAATGAGAGAAGCCTGAGAGAGTCAATGACCGTGATGTGGGTGCTTGTTCTACCAGAGCTTCCTTAGTTGCTACTAATAATGGTGCTAGTCCTGAGCAAAGGGGTGTCTTCTTGCATGCTCTAATCTTGAAGCAGACCTCCAACTTTATTCCTTCTCCTCCTCCTCAACAGCGGGTCCAGTTTCAGAAGTATTCCTACATGAAAGCAACATTAGAAAGAAGCCCAGCAGGTTAGGAGTAAAAGTATGGAACAAGTGTGAGAATCCTACTGGGAATCAAAGGGAAGAGAGAGCGGATGGTAGCCCTCCTGCACAGAACTTGCTTTCTCTCCCCTATTTCTCCTTGATTTAAAGTGTTTTCATGGCAACATAGAAATGTTTGTGCCTTGTAAAGGGACACAGTGTGGATTCCAGAGAAGAAAAATGATAATCTTGATAGAAAAATACTATATTCCTGACAGGGGAGGACTAAAGACAGAGCAATGTTTAACTTTTCAGTATTCTTATTACTGGCTCCAAGGGTTTCTCCATTCCCATCTCTCTAGTAGCCTCTCTGTAATAGCTAAAAGAGCATTTAACATTAACATTTAATGCTTAGAGTGCATTGTGTCCTAGAATAAACAGTGTGTGATTTCTTTAACCAAAATGTTAAGAGTGAATAATCCTTACCAGTTTTCCTGTCACTATTAACCACCTGGCTTTCAGTAGAGGCTGACATCCAGAAACAGAAAGAAGGAATTTGATAGTGTTAGAAAAGCCCTCAAATGAATTGTGGCAGTTGCCTTTCCACTGTGGAAAACTCTGTTATTGCTGCTGTTTGATTCCTATGGTTTTAGTGGATGTTGTCTGATTTCACCACTGACTGGTTATGTGTCATTAAGCACCCACATAGAATTTCTTTGTCACTGTTTTTACCATAGTTGGGCCTAATTATTTTAGTGCTTTGTATTTAATAAGACTTACGCTAACACTGTAATTGTAATTTCTCTCCTTCTGGTGTTTTGATGTTTCAGGTGAAATGCAGTGTAGGAATGAACATCACAAGTGCTGTATTGGCATTAATTGGTATCATCCTCTATATAAGTGAGGTGGTCTTCAACATTTCGGGATTTGACCCTAGATATATGATCGTAAGTAAACCAACCTCTTCTTAAATTTTGGCTTCACGTGTAGAATCTAGAAGGAGATGTATGCAGCCAAGATATCCCAGACCCTTTGGCTTTTGGATGAAATCTTTCGAATAAGTCTCAGTCCCAAAGGCATGTGTTCTATTTCATATGACTTTATATATATACATATACATATATCTATATCTATATCTATATCTATATCTATATCTATATCTATATCTATATCTATATCTATATCTATATATCTCTATATCTATCTATCTATCTATCTATCTATCTATCTATCTATCTATCTATCTATCTATCTATCTAGGTCTTTGGTTATTCGGGTTTTCTCCCGCGTAAAATTGGAGGTGTCTTGGCAACATTTCGACAAAGTTTCATTCGTCATCTTCAAGCTGGTGTTCTCGGCTTCGTGCTTCTAGGAGCAATGTGTGTGATAGCAGCTGTTTCTTCCTTTTAACTGCCAGTGGGGGTGTGAACTGATTGGGTGGGAGCTTGGCTATGTTCTTTTTTTTTTTTATTGCAAAAGTTTTACAATTACATTTTCACCCCTTTTTCCCCCCCACCTCCCCCCCCAAACTTCCCAACCTCCCTAACCCTCCCTAACCCTCCCCTCCCCCCAGACTTCCCTATAATATACTCATACTCATAAAGAACCCTAATATAACACTTATATATAAACTTGAACCCCTCCCTCCGTATAATTTTTCTCTTTATCTCATTACATTAAAAAATTTCTAGTACATTATTTTCAAATAAATGCTATTTGATACTTTCTAGTTTGATATTTGTTCTGAACATATTCTATCCACCTTTTCCATTCCCACTCATAAGTCTCTTGTGAACAGTCTTTTAAATATGCTGAAATCTTCGCCATCTCTGCAAAACTGGCCATCTTCAAAGTCCATTCCTCAATTGTGGGCAAAGCTTCATTCTTCCAATATTTACCTATCAACAATCTTGCTGCTGTTATCATATACAATATCAATTTTGTTTCACCCGATGTAAAACCCTGAACTATACCCAATAAAAACAGTTGTGGAGAAAATTGAATTTTTTTCTTCAAAACATTCTGCATGACCCACCAAATTTTTATCCAAAAAGCCTTAACTTTCCTACAGGTCCACCAAACATGATAATACGTAGCATCCAAACATTCACATCTCCAACATTTTGGCTGAACATTAGGGTACATACATGTCATTAGGGAGCTTGGCTATGTTCTGATTGGGTGGAGGTGTGTTCTGATTGGTTGGGGGTTTGGCTGTGCTCTGATTGGATGGGGGGTTAGCTGTGCTCTGATTGGCTAGGTGTGTGTTCTGTTTAGGTGGGGGCTTGGTTATGCTTGGGTTAGTCTGAGTAGCAGTGGGATTTGAGCTGATGAGCTGTGTTGCTGTTGTTTGGCTTCATGTTCGTGGCCGTGCCATCTCTTCATGTTGGGTGTCAGTCTGTTTCATGTATGGATTGGAGGGGTTTAAAGTGGCTAATGATGCAGCTGTGGTCTGGCTTCTGGTCCGTGGTCGTGCTTGATCATCAGTGTGGGTTTGAGTCTGCTTTCTGCGTGGATGTGTGGTGGTTACATCCTGTGTGGCTCTCGTGAGTGTGGATCTGGTGTCATTCTTTGTGTTAGGGACTCGTTTGTCAATAAGGGCGGGTTTCCAAATGGTTGGCAGGTGGGAGGTATCATCTCATTTATTCATGCTGTGTGGACGTTTTTCTATCTCGATGGCTTCTCTGATTATTCTGTTGTTAAAGTGTTCAGTTTTGGCGATAGTTCTGGTCTTTTTAAAGTCAATATCATGTCCTGCCCCACCATATACATCGGACAAACCAACAGAAGAATAAGTGCACGCATTGAAGAACACAAGAACTCAGTTAGAAAAGAGGAACCAACTTCTTCCCTGGTCCAACACCTCAAAGCCACAGGACATGATATTGACTTTAAAAACACCCCTGATTTAGACTGAGAATTGGATTGTTCTTCTCTGCTTCATCCTACATGAATCAGAGATGGGTTTCAGCAGGTTCTGACCAGTTCTGGAGAACCGGTAGCGGAAATTTTGAGTAGTTTGGAGAACCGGTAGTAAAAATTCTGATTGATCCCGCCCCCAACTATTCTCTGCCTCCTCCCAAGTCCCAGCTGATCGGGAGGAAATGGGGATTTTGCAGTAACCTTCCCCTGGATTGAGGTGGAATGGAGATTTTACAGTACCAACTGTACCAACACCAACCAAGCCACACCCATAGAACTGGAAATAAAAAATTTGACACCCACCACTGACATGAATAGCATTTTGTGGTGCATAAAGAAGAAACAAAGCTTAGGTGAAATACCTGCTACTATGCAATGATTTAACTTTATGTATGGGTCTGAAATAAGGCTGATCCCCACTTGATTCTCAGTGATATCTGGAATTTCCCCTTAGAATGCTGCAAAACATAAGAGATGCTAATAATGTTCCCTGATGCGGTTTTCTCATCTCACACAGGCTGTACAGGCAGTCTTCAACTGAATGAACAACGATTCATTTAGTGACCATTCAGAGTTTCAGTGGCACTCAAAACTATGACCACTCCTTGCTTTTACAACCTTTGCAGCATCCCCACAGTCACATGAGCAATTTATTTAGGACAGTTGCAGCATCCCCTTTGCGACTTTCCCAGCCAGCTTCTGATCAGCAAAGGCAGCGGGGGTGGGGAAGGTGGATTCACTTAACAACCGTATGAGTCTCTTAACTGCACCGATTTGCTTAACAACAGTGGCAGAAAAGGTAGAATTACTCATGACTCAGTTAACAATCACTTTCTTTAGCAGTGGAAAATCTGGTCCCAATTATGGTTCTAAGTGAAGGTTTACCTGTCAGTGTCTCTGTTTTTCCCAATACAGTTGTTTCTCCCAGTGTTTCACAAGGAAGCAGCTGGGAGTCCCTTTTAATGGTGTGACTATAACTCATAAAATAAAATAAAATATACTGCTCAAAAAAATAAAGGGAACACAAGCAGAAGACATCTGAGATCTGAATGAATGAAATAGCCTTATTAAATACTTTGTTCTTTACATACAGTAGTTTATACACTGCTCAAACAACTAAGGGGAACACAAAACTACTGTATGTAACGAACAAAGTATTTTATAAGGCTATTTCATTCATTCAGATCTCGGATGTCTTCTGCTTGTGTTTCCTTTATTTTTTTGAGCAGTGTAGATACCATTACATTAATTTCTTAGGTTACAACTATATTTCCACTTGTCTTCTTACTCTACAGGGTTTTGGTTGTGGCCTCTCCGTTGTGCTGTTCTTCTTCAGCATACTGGAATTTTGCATCGCTGTTTCATTGGCTCATTTCGGCTGCCAGGCAACTTGCCGTAGTGATGCCCAGGTAAATATTTGATACTTTGATAATAGTTTTAGCAGTTCTCATTGTTAAAGAATGTAAAGAAGATTGTCCATTTTTGTTCTTTATATTTGCACTTCACCTAACCTGACTTTTTGCTGCTTTCTTTGCTATTACCCTGAACAATAGGTGAGATTGGCTACTCGGCTTACCCAGTAACCTTTATAACTTAGAGTGATTTGAATTGTGATCTAACATCCTGTGATTTATTTGCTTCTGCATATGAATAATTAGATATGTGAATTTTTCCCAGCTTCTGTTTTGCTAGAGAGTGAATGTCATGAATACAACACAGTTTGTGTGGTCTCTTTATAATTCAGTGCTGCAGGATTTGATGTCTCAATTTTAGAGGGCTCAGTTCTAAATATAGTTATTTTAGTAGTATGACTACATTAATTTAAAGTATCTGTCACTTGATCACATTTTCTCTCAATGCTACTATTTTTAAAAAAGTCTTTTTCATTTTTAAAAAATAACATTATTTTTAAACCTCAGACAACAGCTGAATACATGACTACCATATGCTGCCTAAGGTCTCCAAATATAGATGTGATAATAAAGAGATTCTAACAGCACTATTATAAAGGCCTTTGAAAAAAATGCATTGGAAACAATTGAATTACCAACCACGTACCTACATTCTGAATTGGCAAGTTCGGTGATGGGTGGGAAAGCCATGCCCGTCCCTTGTTCGGCAGAAATGACAATTAGCTTCCTTTTGTACCAATAAGAAACATACTCTCAACCTTTCAGAAATGCTTTAGATCAGTGATGGCAAACCTTTTCTGCGCTGAGTGCCCAAATCAGAATGTGCTTGTGTGTGCGTGCAGGCACGCGTGTGCGCCACAGTTCCAGAGACCCGAAGACCAGCTGGCTCCGGCACGCACGAAGACCCGCTGGCCAGCACTCATGTGCGTGTCGGAAACCCAAAGACCAGGTGGCTGACGCATGCATGTGCACCGACCAACTGATCTTTGGGTTTCTGGTGCTCCAGCACTCGCAAAGACTAGCTGGTTGGTGTGCCTGCTCGCCAGGGCTCTCTGTGCCACCTCTGGCATGCATGCCACAGGTTCACCATCACGGCTTTAGATTAATTTGAGAGGGAAAAATGGTACAGAAGAAAGACTGAAGGGGGTAAATATGATTGGACCTGACAAAACAGAAGAACTCTAAAAATATTGTAGGCAGCTAAATTAGCATACAGAGATGCCTGTCTTGGGGTCCATGGTGCTCTCTACCTTGGTTAGTTTCTTGCAGATCTTTCATTACTCCAACTAGGTAACATCATCAGTGCAAGTTTATTATTTGGGTAGTAAAACATCTGCAAAGAAACAACCAAGCTCAGAAAGAATCAAGGTCCCCTTATTTCACTCCTGAATATTTTTCTTTATCGGTACCTGTATCAGTTCATAGCACTGCCAATTGAAGCAATTTCAGAAACCAAAACAATAACCTCCCCTGGAGGGAAATGCATCTTCTTCTTGGTGCTATCTTTATTTAAGAAGGGCATCTATTCCATACAGAGAACACTCACTGGGGGGGCGGGGTTGTCTTCCTATCAGACCTGTTGATTAGTAGGTGGGAGATCCTGAGCAGACATTCTCTGAATGTGGGCAAAAAGCTGGCAGATTTGATCAGGAAAAGTTAGTTAAATGCCCATCATTTGCCTGTTAATTTATAGTTTTAAAGAATTCTCTATCAGGACTTTGAGCTACAAGGATTTCAGCCTGTTGGTGAGACTGCCAGCATCACAGTTAAAATACACACAACCGGAGAATCTATTCCCCCTACCTAGAGCAGGGGTGTCAAACTCAAGGCCCAGGGGCCAGATCTGGCCTGCAGGTAGCTTAGATTTGGCCTACGGGGCTGCCCTGGAAACAGCAAAGGACTGGCCCACGGATGGCCGCCAGTGCTCCGTTTTTGCTGGCAGAGGGTTGCAGGAGGTCATCACAGCTGTAAATGGAGTTCGGGAGCCCGTTTTCGCTGCCAGAGTGCTCAGGCCGCTACAGGCGCCTCAACACTAGTGACGTCGAGCTGGCCATGCCCATCCTGGCTCCCCGAGGTCAACTACTACCCTGATGCAGCACTCAATGAAATAGAGTTTGATACCCCTAGAATAACAGATGCATCTCTGAGTATTTTTTGTATTGAGTATCCTTTTCTGTTACAGTGAACCATGGTTTTGTGCCTTACCAAGTCATCGGAGGTGGAGAAGTTGCAGCTGAACCAAATCCTCCTCCTCCACCCACCAATTTATGATAACGTGGTTACCAAATCTCAGTAAAACAAGAGCACCAGGAAGGAAATGTGAGAAGAGTTGCAACAGAGGTTTCAGGAGAAGCAATGCATTTACTTTATTTTGTCCAGCTTGCTTGTTTATTTTTCAATTACAGCCTTTAAACACCAAATTAAATGGTGGCAAATTTAAAAGTTGTTCGGTTTTACTTAATAGTTATAACACTAGAAACAAGAATTTATTGGCATATTCATGAGGAAGTGCACGCCCTGCAGTGAATGCTGGAGGCTGTTTATTACTCTCTCCTTTATATTACCTGCATGAGCTAGAAAGAGGACTGTGTAAATATGTACAGACTTCTCACATGCTGGATATAAACTCTTTCAACTTCTTCCCTCAAGATGATGCTATAGGGCATTGCACACTAAAACAACTAGACACAAAGGTAGTTTTTCCTCCCATGCCCTCACTCTGCTAAACAACTAATTCCCACAACACTGTCAAACTACCTAGTAGAGCTCTATTACTATTATCCTGCTCATCTTTCCTATTACCTACTGTGTTTCCCTGAAAATAAGACCTGGTCTTATTTTTTTGGCTGCTCCAAAATAAGCATTAGGGCTTATTTTCAAGGAAACACAATTTCAGGGTGATCAGCCTGGCTAGGCATCCCACCTTTGGTGTGCGCACAAGAAGCAGCAGGCGTGTAGGGACCGATGGTCTAGATTGCATGCCACCCCCCCACCTTAGCCTCTGCCTGCTGCTTGGACAAATAATCAACTGTCCTGTCCTGTGCCTGCACGTGCTCGCCACCTCCTCTGCTAGCCACACACCTAGAGATGGGCCTCCTTCCCTCTCTCCCTCTCTGTTTTCTTTCTCTCTATCTCTCTCTCTCTCTCCCCTGGGGGAGGGAAGGAGCCCCGGAACTGGTGCTGGGTGGGAGAAATCTGATGCCTGGAGGCCGATGAGCTGTGCACCGAAGACCAGCTGGCCAGCGGGGAGGAGGGCCAATCCTGCGATCTCCCCAAAAGTAACACATCTCTTGTCGCTTAAAACTTGAAGAGTCAAGGCAGTCCTTGCCTCTCGCCACTTCAGGCTCAGAGCTGTAAGCCGCATCCGGAAAGCACTGTGGCGGAGAGAAGCGGCTGGGGTCAACCCTAGCTTTGCTGTCCATTGCAACTAGGAATGTCAAATACGAGAATGAACATTCGTGTTGTAGCCACCTGAGCTACTAAACAGGCACTGAAGCTAAGTGTCAGGGTTCCAAGTAACACCCCCAACAGAATCAAAACTCCGAGGCAGGCATATTCCTCAAAGTACAGATTTATTAGGTATGTCATATTGGCACATCTGGGGAAACCCGACTCTAAAGCTCCTTGGGTTTCCCCCTAGTTAAAAATACATTTTCCCTCCTGCCCATGCAGACCATCACATGGCCCAATCAGATCATAATCCAAAATTTATCTGACTCACGTCCTGCCTCCTCAAACCTGGTGGGATCATCCTTGGCTCTCAGAGGAAAGAATTTTATTTTGGTTACAAAGCCTTTGCTATCTCTACCTCCACCCTCCCATTCCCACAGCTCGCCCAGTGTCCACTGTGGCAGCCCTGAAGATGCCAAGGAAAATGGCTCCAGGGCTGACAGGCTACCCTCCCTAAGCTGAAGAGGACATCCTGTAATGAGAGAATTTATTTATTTATTTATTTATTTATTTATTTATTTATTTATTTATTTATTTTTATTAAAATGTTTTACAGAAAAATTCCCCCCCCCAATATTCCCCCCACCCTTTTCCCCTCCTCACCACCCCCTTCCCCCCTTCCCATCCCACCCTCCCCCCCAGACTTCCCAGAGAAAAATACAGGGTATGTCAGTTAACAATCATAAACTAAATTAACCTAACTATTCTTAAACTACCAAACCCCCCCTGAAACATTAACTCCACTATAGATAACATAATACTTCTAAAGTTTAGCATTCATTCATAAGCTATTTGATATTTTCTTGTCTGATACTTATTTTGAATATAATCAATCCATCTTCTCCATTCCGATATATATCTTTCTTGTGTGTAATCCTTCAAATACGCTGAAATTTTTGCCATTTCCGCTAAATTCGCTACTTTCAGTGTCCATTCTTCAATAGTAGGCAAAAAGTCTTTCTTCCACTATTGCGCTACCAACAGCCTAGCTGCTGATATTAAGTTTAAAATCAGTTTAGTCTCTAATGCTAGTTATACCCAATAAAAACAATTGAGGAGTGAATTTCAACCTTTTTTTCAGAATGTTCTACATCACCCACCAAATTTTTATCCAAAATGCCTTGATTTTCTTACAAGTCCACCATATATGATAATAAGTTTCATCATCACATTCACATCTCCAACAGTTAGCCTGCAAATTTGGGTACATAAATGATAATTTTTTAGGATCTAAATGCCATCTATAAAACATTTTATAGAAATTTTCTCTCAATGCCATCTATAAAACATTTTATAGAAATTTTCTCTCAAGTTTTGTGCTTGTGTAAATTTAACATTTCTAACCCAAATCTTTTCCCATGTTTCTATCATCACTGGTTCCTGAAAATTTTGTGCCCATTTTATCATACAATCCTTAACCAATTCCGTTTCTGAATCTATTTCCAATAATCAGGGCCGGATTTTCCTATAGGCTAACTAGGCTTCAGTCTAGGGCCTCAAGATCAAGAGGGGCCTACACAGTGGTGGGATTCTGGGGGTTCTAGGGGGTTCGGCCGAGCCCTTTGTTAAATTGCTGGCTCGCCCGCCCCTCGCCTCCCACCCGCGCGGCGCCAGCCTACCGTAGCCAGGGGTGGGCAATTGTGGCTCTTTTACAACCTGTGGACTTCAACTTCCAGAATTCCTGAGACAGCTTGGCTGTCTGAGGAATTCTGGGAGTTGAAGGCCACAGGTTGTAAAAGAGCCACAATTGCCCACCCCTTCCCTAGCCTGAGTTCCGCTGCCTGGGATCCACGTGGGCTGCCACGTGGTTCCCCACCAGCTCCGGACGCAAGAGAGCAGGATGGAGAAAGCAGCTTCCACGCCTTCACTCACCCTCACTCTCTGCTCTGTTGGATGGCCGGCCGTTCGCTTACCCCGCCCACTCCCCATCTATTGCTGCCTCCGATGGCTAGAGGAAAAAAAAACGTCAAATTCTTGCCGTGGGGCTTCAAAGGGCCGCCTGAGAGCCAGTGCTGCAGCCGAACCCTTTGTTAAATTGCTGGTTTGCCCCGCCCCTCCGTACCACTATTTATTGCCAATAAATAGTGGTGGGCGAGGGGCGGGGGAGCCAGCAATTTAACAAAGGGTTCGGTGTTTTTTTTGTAATTTTATTGGGCCCCGGAGCTTCAGCATAGGCTAATTAGCCCTTGCTTAGATCGGCTCCCGACCCCCAGCTGATTTGCTCTCAGCTGTTTTGCTCACGGATCTGCTCCTTGCTTGCAAAGAGTGCTGATTTTTTCCCCCCTAGCTATACTGAAAAACGAAAGAGAAAGTAAAGCAGGCTGTTGGCTTTGCACGTTGGAAAATTAGGCAGGCAAATTTCTTTTTCCTCACCAAAAAAGGTAGGTGCAAACAACAGGAAATTTAGGGAAAAAGAGGAGATTTTAAAACACAAAAGAAAAAAAGTTCTATTTAACTAGGGAATTGTAATAATTGAGATACTATTAATTGTATATTGTGTTGAAAGCAGAAATGGTTAAGTTGTGGTTTGGAGGAATATATGGGGGAAATTATTTGGTTTATTATTATTGGTAAATATAATTAATTGATTTGTAAGAAATTGGATTGCATGGAAATAATTGGAATATTCATGTTCATATTGATTAATATACAAAAAAGGTAGTTATATAACTAATTGATTTATATTAAAATGTTGAATTCATATTAAACAACTGTAATATTACATAATTAACCAATGTGAGGATGGATATAAAAATAGATGACAATGGGAAGGGGTATAATATAGAATAGAAGGGAAAAATTGAATTTGATTAAGATTAGAGATAAGGATGAGGGTAATATTGTTTTTTTACAAAAATAGATGAGGAATAAATATGGCAAAAAGGAAATATAGAAATTGTAAATTTAATTGAAATGACTAAACACTGTTTAAATTTGTGAACCGGCCAAATACTCTGTTCAAAGAAAATACATTGTATGTTTGTATGTGTGTTTCTAATTATTGTTATTTATTCATATTTGTTCTCTTTTATTCTTTAAAGTTTAACAATTCATTCTTTATCTTAATATTTTTATATTTGTTTGGGGTTGGCTTTCTTCCCTTTCATCTTTTTTATTGTACAGCAATCTTTCTCCTCAAACCTACCACCTCTCTTTTCTTTCCTTCTTACTTTCTCTTCCTCCCCCTCTTCTTCTCCTCCCTACTTCCTCTTCCTTTCTCCTTCTCCTCCTCTCTTCCTCCCTCTCTCTCCTACTCTAATTTCCCTTCCCTTCCTTCATCCCTCTCTATTGCTGTATCCTTTTATGCATATGGACTACTCAGAGGGCTGAAAAAGTTATTTCTGACTGGTCCTCGCACTTTTGACCAGTCCTTGAACTTACGACTGTCCTCACATTTTACATTTTTGCCCTATCTTGTCACCATGGTGAAGAGAAGCAGTTGTGAAATGAGTGACATGGTTGTTAAGAAAGCTGCACGGGCATAAATGTGAGGATGGTCATAAGTGTGAGGACCGGTCAAAAGTGCGAGGCCCAGTCAGAAATGACTTTTTTCAGCCCTCTGGGTAGTCCTTTTGTGCATATGGACTACTCAGAGGGCTGAAAAAGTTATTTTTGACTGGTCCTCGCACTTTTGACCAGTCCTCGAACTTACGACTGTCCTCACATTTTATGTTTTTGCCCTATCTTGTCACCATGGTGAAGAAAAGCAGTTGTGAAATGAGTGACATGGTTGTTAAGAAAGCTGCACGGGCAAAAATGTGAGGATGGTCATAAGTGTGAGGACCGGTCAAAAGTGCGAGGCCCAGTCAGAAATGACTTTTTTCAGCCCTCTGAAAAAAGTCTATGCACATAGCCACGCCCACCCGGTCACATGACGAGCTACCCACGCCTACAGTCACGTGACCAGCTAGCCACGCCCACCCAGTCACATGATTGCCAAGCCACACCCCCAACTAAGCCACGCCCACAGAACCTGTTGTTAAAAAATTGAATCCCACCACTGGTGAAAGGGCCTCATAAGTGGAATAGCCTAGGGCCTCTTTCAATCTAAATCCGGCCCTGCCAATAATGCATTATACAACCTTTTAATATGCATTTGACTTTGATCTCTAATCTGTTTTACCAGGTTTTCCTCATTTTGCATGACACCAATTTTCTGATCTTAACCCCTTTCTGCCACTCCCTCAGATTTCCATCTTTCTTAAGCACTGATATCATTTGAAACAAAAATAAAAACCTGGGTAGTACATTCATTTTTATTACTGCTATCCTTCCCAGTAGAGATAGTTGTACTTTTTCCAATTCTTCATTTCTTTTTGCACTTTTTGCCAGAGAACTTCATAATTGTTTTTAAATAATTTCGTATTTGAGGCTGCAATATATACTCCTAGATATTTAACCTTTTTAACTATTTCAAACCCCGTTATTCTTCCTAAGTCTTCTCTTTGAGATATAGACATATTTTTAGTTATCATCTTTGTCTTATATTGATTTACTTTAAATCCAGATACCTTACCATATTGACCTATTATATCCAACATATGTGGAGCTGATTCTATAGGTTGAGATAAAGTAACAACCAAGTCATCTGCAAATGCTCTTAATCTATAATCTTGCTGTCTAATTACAATTCCTTTTATTTTATCAGAATCACGTATCTTATTCAGCAAAACTTCTAAAGTTAAAATAAACAGCAATGGAGACAAAGGACAACCCTGCCTTGTTCCTTTCTCAATTTAAAAAGCATCTGTTAAACCTCCATTAACTATTATTTGTGCTGTTTGTTCCTGATATATTGCTCTAATTGATTGTATAAAATACTGTCCAAACTGCATTTTTTCTATTATCTTAAACAGGAATTGCCAATTCAATTGATCAAATGCCTTCTCTGCATCCAAAAATATGAATGATGCAGGGACTTGGTTGTTTTTTTTCAAATACTCCAATAGGTTTACAATTTATCTAACATTATATTTCATTTGCCTCCCTTTTATAAACCCTGATTGATCATTATGAATTGTTTGTTGCATAACTGGCATTAATCTATTAGCTAATATCTTAGCAAAAACTTTATAATCAGTGTTCAGAAGTGATATTGGCCTAAAATTTTCAGCTTTAGCACAGTTTTGATCTTCCTTCGGGATCAATGAAACAAAAGCTGTTCTCCAAGAAGGTGGGACTCCTCCCTCTGATTGAATTTTACAAAATAAAACTCTAAGCGGTTCTACCATTTCAGATTGTAAATTCTTGTAATAAACAGCTGTTAGTCCATCTGTTTCCGGAGCCTTAGTTGCCATCTTTGGCCCTTCGAAGCTTCAAAAGCATCAGCTGAATATCCTCCTCCATCTTACTCTTCAGCCTAGCCCCCCCCCACTGCTTCTGTTTTTTTTTACTTCTTGAGATGAATCTTGTGATTGTTGCACTTTTAGCTGTTGTTCTTGAATTTATAGGTTGCTCGTGTCAGTCATTGTTCTCTTGGTTCCTCTATATTCTTGAGTGGTTCCAAAGTTGGGGGTGGGCCCCCAAATTGCTCTAAATCTTCTTCCATAATAATTCCTCCAACTGCAGCTTCAGCATAAGTTTGTATCTGCTTTCCATCTTTCTCTTGTTGTAACATCTCCATTTTCTTTCTGCCCCCCCCCCCCGGTGAAGGTGGGTGCCCAGCCTTTAAGACATTAACATAGAAATCTTTTGCCTTCCAAACTGTGTTTAAACGGTATCTTTCTCCACCATAATTCACTATTAAACCAGTTGGAATATCCCATCTATACTGCACTTGTTGGTTTCTCAGTTCATTTACCAGGAAGCCAAAGTCCTTTCTGCTTCTTAACATTTTTGGGGGGAATCGCTTTCAAAACCACCACTTCTTGTCCAGCCACAACCTTATTCTTGTAGGAAGCTTGTAAGATGTCATTTCTAATCCTCCTGGTTGTAAAATAGATCACCACATCTCTTGGTAACTGCCTTTGTCTTGCCACCCAAGAGTTAACCCTGTAAATTTTATCAAATTGAATTGCCACATCTTCTGGATTTTCTTTGATTAGCCCTGCCATAGCTTCTGCACAAATATCCTTTAAGTTTTCCTGGCTGTTTTCTTTCAGGCCTCTCAATCTCAAAGCAAATTCCATAGATCTATATTGTAACATAACCAATTCATCATCCACCTTCTCTGTTTTAGTCATAATGTCTCCCACTTTATTTTCCAAATTCAGATTGGCTTCATTGATTTCTTCTACTCTCTCATCCAGCTGAACAAGGAGTTTTGCCAATCCTGAAACTGCTAGAACAATGTCATCTCTTATTTCATCATGCTTTTCTTCAACAACATCTTTAAATGACTTTATATCCTCTTCAAAAAATTTTAATTTCCCTTCCATAATTACTGTTTGGTTATTCATAGCTGCAGTTTGATTATTCATGGCTTCTTTTATAAATTCTTTAAGTTCATTAAAAGAAGCCTCCTGGCTCGTTTTTAACTTTCACTCTCACGCCCACAACAAAGGCGCCATCTTCCAGCCTCCAGCTCAAAGAGATTCAATTAGAAACAATGTAACCCCGGAGTTAAGCACTGTAAACTTGTAAATGCTTGTTCCCTTGTTTCCGCTCTGTCTGCGCTTGCTTTCAATCAAACTCACTTTTGGCTGCAGAGTTGGTTGCGACGTCTGGCTCTGTTTGAAACAGAGTCATCCCGGATCCGGAGCTTCAGTGGGCTGACCGGGGAGCTCTCACCCTCCAAGCCTCTGGAGTTATTCCAGGAGGCTTACGGGGAGCTCTACCCTCACCCACCAGCTCTCCTCTCCTTCTTCTCCCGATGGAGAGGTTTTCAAGCCGCCAGACAGCTGCTTGACGCTGTCAAAGCGGCTTTAATGGAATCGCGGGGCCGGCGGTCTGGGGAGACTGTCCACGACGCCAGCGGTGCCAACTGGAAGTTCTATTTATTTATTTATTTATTTATTTATTTATTTATTTATTTATTGGATTTGTATGCCGCCTTCTCCCAAAGGACTCAGGGCAGCTCACAACAATAAGAAACAGTAAATACAAAAGTTAAAAGGCAAATTAAAGCAGAACATCCAATAAACAACATTAAATGTGGGAATACAAATTCAGATTTAAGGTTTAAGAATTTAAAAAGCTACAAAATCAGTTTAAAGTCAACCCAGGCCCGCCCGTTGGAAAAGCCAGGTCTTCAAGGCCCGGCGGAAGGTTTGGAGGTCGGTGATTATCTGGAGCTCCAGGGTTAACGTATTCCAGAGGGTAGGGGGTCCCACACAGAAGTCTCTCCCCCTAGGGGTCACCAGTTGACATTGTCTAGCCGAATTGAAAGGGGATTAGTAACAATACTCTCAACCATCACTTCCCCCCGCCAGGAGGTCCCTTTGGCTTCTTGTTGAACTGTTTTTCTAGTCTGTCAGCTTTTACATCCCAGCTCTTAACCTAGGTAGCCTTGGACAAAGAGTACTGTTTCCAATGGACCAGGTATTGCAACCACCCACAGTGCAATCTGGAGTCCAGTATTTTTTTAACCTCATAGTCTCCCCCTGCATCACAACAGGCTTTGGGGCTGCCCTATCCCTCAGTCCCAGCTGGGAACCGACTGCTTCAACAAGCTGCTGGTGCACTTTCCCTAGCAGGCATGGGGGTCTAAGATGAACCCTTAATGGGTTAATTACTTTCACTGTTGGGAATGACCCTAAGAACTTATGTCCAAGGTTTTTGCACAGCAATCTTAGCTTGAGATACTTTGTTGACAGGTATACACTGTCCAACTCGGAAGGGGAGCGGTGCTTGTCGACTTGATTTTTGTACGACTTGCCACTTCTATCATAGCTCGCTTTGTATTTTCCCATCCCTGTTTTAGCGATTTCATCCATTCGGCCAGGGACATAGACGAGGTCGGCTCTCGGGGCAGGTCAGCCATGGGGACAAACTCCATACTGCTGGTGACCTGGAAAGGGGTCAGTCAAGTGCTACTATGCACCGCGTTGTTGTAGGCCACCTCTGCGAAGGACAGCAAGTCCGCCCAACTGGATTGCTGGTAGTCCACATAACATCTTAAGTACTGCTCTACCATGGTGTTTGCTTGTTTAGCCACCCCATTTGTACACAGATGAAAAGCTGAGCTAAGCCCCTGGGCAGACCCTATAGAGTAGACCTCAAGAACTGTCTCCAGAACTTTGCAGTGAATTGGACTCCTCAGTTGGAGATGATCTATGGGACAAGCTGTGTAGCCTGTACATTTGCTTTATAAACATCTTAGCTAACTTTCTAGCTGAGGGTAACCCTGAGAAGGCAGGTGAAGTGAGCTTGCTTCGAGCATAGGTCAATCATCGTCCAAATGACTGTGTTTCCTCTGCTATCTGGGAGTTAGATTATAAAGTCAATGGCAATTTCCTCCCAGGACTGGCGTGGGTCTGCCACTTGCTGGAGGAACCCAGGGGCTTCCCCAGTGTCTTCTTCATGGTGGTGCAGCTTTTGACATAGTCCTCCACATCTGCCTTCATCTTTGGCCACCAGAACTGTCTCCTAGCTAGACGCAGGGATTTTAGAAATCCAAACTGGCCAGCTAGCCTGGAGTTGTGGCTGCACTGTAGGATTTGAAGCCTCAGACTGGCATTGGACTCTTTCCAGGCTAGTCCGTCCTTTAGGGTCAGGGCGTCCCTGTTGTCGCTAAACCATGGATCAGCAGGGAGCGCTGACCTCAGTGCTGTCATCATTTAGTCCCCCCTGGGGTCATCCCAGCATCCAGCTTGGCCCCTGGTGGTGACTTGAGCCACTGGGAATGATGAGGGAAGCCGAGAGAGAGGTCATGATGGTGTGAATGACCTCCTGCCAGTGGCTGTTAAACTGTGGCTTTCTTGACAAGACATCTGTGAGCAGGTTCTTTCCCCCCGGGATGTATTTTAGCTTGAAGTTGAATCACTTGAAGTATTGTGCCCAGTGGACCTGCTTGGGAGAGAGCTTCCGGAAGGTCTTTAGCTGCACTGGCCGCGTATGGGCCACAACACTCCACTGGAGAGCATCCTCCTGAATTAGTGGCCAGGACACTTGTTCGTTGGGTCAGGTGCCCTGCCGGAGCTCAACCTCTGGCGCCACTGCTTCAGCCACTACAGTGACCAAGGGGAAGCAGATGGTTCCGGAGCTGTCTTTGGTTGTTCCCACGGTAGCCACGGTCCTGCCGGTATCAGAGGACTTCTCCTCTCATATTGGCATATCTGGGGAAACCTGACTCTAAAGCTCCTTGGGTTTCCCTCTAGTTAAAAATACATTTTCCCTCCTCCTGCCCATGCAGACCATCACATGGCCCAATCAGGTTACAACTCAAAGTTTATCTGGACCCACGTCCTGCCTTCTCACACCTGGTGGGAACATCCTTGATTCTCAGAGGAAAAAAAAGTATTTTGGTTTCAAAGCCCTTGTTATCTCTTCTTTCTTCCTCACAGAAGCAGAGATGGGCAGGAGGCCTGAGAGCACACAGTGCCCAAGCATGGCCCTCTCCCGAGGGCCATCCACTCACCTTCCCCTCCGCCTCAGGCCCCGCATCCAGCCTGTGACTGAGGGACGCACC
This sequence comes from Pituophis catenifer annectens, assembly GCF_029215685.1. Classification (NCBI taxonomy): domain Eukaryota; kingdom Metazoa; phylum Chordata; class Lepidosauria; order Squamata; family Colubridae; genus Pituophis; species Pituophis catenifer. The sequence continues at coordinate 237,601,772 of NW_027256881.1, read as the reverse complement.
AATTCCGGGCTAGGCTGGCCAGTGGGTGGGCAAGCCAAAGACCTGCTGGCTAGTGGGGAGGTGGGGCATCACAACACAGGTGGCCTGCAGGATCTGCAGGAAAAGCGACTGACATCCAGGAGGCAAGAATGAATTGATGCCAATGTTGCTGTTGCCAGGGGCGAGTGGGGCACAGTCGCATTGTGGCTCCACATCGTAATGGGCTCCAGGAGGAAGAGGAGAACCCATCTCCCCCACTGTGAAATGTGCTAACCTTCACTGTGTTGTGCACAGTGCTGCAAGAGCAGTGGGCAGGCCATGGAGGTGGCAACAGCAAATGTATCACGATGAAGGCGGAATGCTACAAAGGCAAGTATAGGGGTGCTTCACTCCCATGCAGCCAGGGCAACTTCAGGGAAGACCCAGGGAGGACTCTGATTCCATCATATCTTGAGTGCTTGCCTCTCTCCCCACTTAGGTCAGGGCGGCGGGAAAAGCCAGCCGTGCAAGGAGTGGCTGGGAGGTGAGGGACGGGGCGGGGCTAAATCCCACCGTGTGGGCTGAATACATTGTGTCGGCGGGCTGTATCCAGTCCTTGGGCTGTAGTTTAAGTGTTGCAGGAAAAATGACGGACTAGGACAAGCTCTTCAGTGCAGGAAAGAGTTTTTATTTGCGCAAGGTTCAAACAGTCCGAAGACCACGAAAAAGTCTGAACGCCGATGGCTTCTTCTGGCCATGTATTTATACAGTTTAAAGACAAAAGTATTACAGAGAGTGATGCATTTCACACGTAGAAGCTACCCTTTAATCTATCTCTAGGAAAGACATAACAGCCCTGTTCCCACAGGCTCAGGCTTTCAGCTCCGGAGCTCAAGACATAACAAAAGGAGATAAGAGGCTAGAAGACGCCTCACAAGCAGTAAAGAGGACAGTAAGGGAAACAGTATTTTCTCTCTGAAATCTACATGACATTTGGGGTGCAATAAACATTAAACACCAGATGTATCTGTTTAGGGTCAGTTTGCCCTTTTACAATTCTGTACCTACGTCAAATACCGTTTGTCAATTCAGCACCTTGGCACGGAAGAGGCACTTCTGTCTTAACCAAAGATTTGGATTTCTAATATTTGAGTTTTATCCCAATATCGAATCTTAGCCTGGCTCATACCCCCCTTTGTGACTCATCTGTTTATCCAGACGAGTCACACCATAGGTCCTCTTCCTGCTGGAGCCGTTTGTAATCCCACATAGCCATCACCTGAGCAGTTGTCTTACGTTCCACCAGCAAGGATAGACTTTTAGAGATAGTTTTAACAAACAGAGGTAAAATACATGGGAGAAAAATACACCCCGCAGCTATTAATCCTACCAGGCCAAAGATGGCCTGCAGGCCAGGTAACCTTGACCACCATCCTGAAAACATATCCTATAAATTAAGACCTTTCCAAGTCTGGATTGGCACATGAGCTATTTTAACCATTTTGTCTGTTATTTCCTTAATAACCTTTCCGCTTTCATCAACTTCTACACAGCAATTAGTCAAATTAAACTTTCCACATACCCCTCCTTCCTTGGCTAACAAATAATCTAAAGCTAACCTATTCTGCATAATATATGTCCTTGATTTGACACTTTCCCCAGCTAATTGAGTAAGACCTTTTACAGTTTCGTTGGTGATGATTTCAACCACAGCTTGCAGACGAATTAAACGGTTCAGAATGTATATAGGGGTCCGATAGCCATACATGCCATCTACCGCCCATGTAGCTGGTCCATAAACCTCAATAATTCGCTCTGCAGGCCATTCTACACTTCCCCAACTACGTTGGTTACCTCCGACCCTAACTTTCCCTATTGCAGACGTGTCTACATGTCTTCTTTGTCTTAAGTTTCCCACCTCATCATATACCGGGACACCTAAAACCTGTCGAGTTTTAAGGGGAAGCAAAAAGAATCCTGGTCCAATTATTCCCAGGACACAAGCTCCACACCAGGATTTAGGTAGAACCCCATATGCCATCTTACCACATATCCAGTATAGTCCATCAGGAGCCAGCCATTCAAGGGTCTGATTATCTGGATCTTTTAAAAAAAGAGAACCCGTTTACCTTAAACAGGGCCCTTTTATCAGTGCCCTCTGTGGCAGTACCTCCTGACCACCATACCTTACTTTCCCATTTTCCTGTACATATAAGGTTTCCTACCTGACGACAGCCTGCCACAATTTTTCTCTGGAAACAAACATTCCCTACCAAACTAGCAGTCAAAGTCCAGTCTCCATCCTTACCCTTATTATATGACAGATTACCCTTATAATCCATTTCTAAAACTTTGGAACAATTTAATTCCTGGGCTTCCCATGGCCATTTTTCTCCCATGTTAGTTCCTCCACATACAAAACAATCCGATACATTCAGAGTGTGGGCTATGTCTCCTGCCAATTTGACAAAGGTATTTGTTACATAGCTAGGGATTTCGGGTATATTCAGCTTTCCCCTTTTCAGATAATATTACAAGGGAACTTCTTCAGGATTTATTACCAAATAATGTACTAGCACCTCCTCTATAATTTTCACGTCCCACTCTACCTTACAGCTTATACATAAAACACAATCAATACAGTGAGTGCAACAACAACACTCACACCCACAATTACAAAACCAATACAATTAAAAAAAATCTTTTTTTCTGTTCCTTTGCATCAAAAGGCAGCTTCCAGGGTGTCCTAAGCAGGGACTTCTTTCATCTGTAAGAGGTTCACACTCCACAGCCGGTTGGGGAAATATTAGGAATCGGAACGACTGAGAAATCAAATGGGCCCTGGTTGTCCACAAAACCATTGCTTATATCTGTAAAACACAATAATCAATAAAGCTACTACCCCAATTACTCAAAGTGCCCACACCCAATTTTCCTCCCACATGGATCCGCAATGATCTTCAATCTCTTGTCAGGATCCAAGTTCCGGACCAATTCAAGAGAGCAGGTGCTCCATCCTCTTTTTAGCTTACAGCGGGTTACATCAGCAGATATACATCAAGGTAACCTATATATAGAATACAAAAGCTTTCTTTAAGCACATTCAAATGTCAGTTTTGTTGGATGTTGTTTGACCACGGACACTTTCCAGCCGGTGTCAGCTGCTGCCTTGACTCATGTCCGATAGATCCATGATTTTGATTCTGCAATCTTAATAGCAAGTGGAGAAGTCATAATACCAATAAAAGATCCCTTCCATCTTCCACTTGGTCCCCAGGTTCAAATGAGTGACATTAAGTTACTAATCTAGGGGGTACTTATTCCATCACATATTGTTGGAATCTCTCAATTTGCTTATTAAGTTCTTGTACCATCTCCATATTCCAACCCCCCCCCCCCCCTTTACGACCTAAATCAGGCCACCTAACATACATATTTACCTTATTTTACCTTTTTTTTTTTTTTTTTTTTTTTTTTTTTACATGGTCGGGTGGAATAAACCTCCAATACCTGTAAACAATCATGCTCAGAAACAGACTCCGTAGGCAACAAAGTTGCTGGATTTAATCGGTTAGACACCACCAGACACACCTGTGGATTCTCACTCCTAATTACCTGATATTTTGTCAACCTTTGCCCACTAATCCACAAATGTCCCTTAGTATCCAACACAGACTGCTCCTCATGAGGGGAGTGCATGAGTATAGGACAAGAAAAAGTAAATTTATTACAATTCTGAATCAATTCTGCACTTGCAGCCAGCACCTTCAAACAGTGGGGCCAGCTTTTTGGCCCCCCCCTCCAATTACAGCAAAAGCTAGCTAGTCCTAAAAAAAGCTTCTCAGTTGTCTTTTTGTCCGGGGTTCTACCAGCATTAGGACCGCCCTTTTCCGCTCTGGTCCTAAAGCTCGATGACCCTTATATTGTATCCCAAATATCTAACTTTCCTTTTCACCAATTGAGCTTTCTTTCTTGCTACCCAATAACCACACTCTAGTAACAAATCTAACATCCTCGTGTATTCATCTTAGCATTCTCCCATCATAAATCCTCTGTCAGTCCTGTTGATCCAAACATCATCAACATATTACAGTATTGTGTCTCCTGGTTGTTGAGGCACATAATACTGTAAGTCTCTAGCTACCGCTATTCCAAACAATGCGGGGGAGGTCTTAAATCCCCGAGACAGCCGAGTCCCAGTATATTGCATTTTCATTCCTGTGTAAGGATTCTCCCACTCAAAATGCAAACAGTGGCTGGCTTACGGGGTGAATGGGAATTGTAAAGAATGCATCCCTTAAATCAATAACAGAAAACCACTCAGCCCGGGGTGGAATTAAACTTAACAGGGAATATGGATTCAACACGGCCGGGTGTAAAGTTACTGTGCCCCGGGCTGTAAGACCCATCTAACTGTTTAATTGGGATAATTGGAGTATTCCAGGAGGACTAAATAGGCACCAAAAACCCCGCTTCCAAATCTCTGAATGCTTTCATAAATAGCACAAATAGCTTCCCAAGAAACGGGACGCTGCCTTATACTCACAGACTCCACTCCAGGTTTTAGTTCCACCCCCACTGGAGGGTGGCGAGCTGCAAAACCCGGCAGGTTATCCTCAGCGCACATCAAACAACCTCCAAATCTCCTCCAGAGAATGCCTTATGGTCATTCTCTAACTATCTTCATCAAAAGAAATTGTTGCCCCTAATTTGCTCAGCATATCCCTGCCTAACAATGGAATAGGGCACTCAGGAATGTACAAAAATTCATGCTGGATTTCAGCTTCTTTAAAATCACACATCTCTGATTTCAAGACCTGCCGCCCCATGGCTTGCCCTGATACCCCCTGGACCTGAATTTTATGGGATCCGGGGGGCTGCAATCTGCTTATTTACAACTAATCTTCCTGCTCCCATATTTACCAGAAACGTTCTGTACTGACCCCCTATTTTCATTGTAACTAATGGCTCAGGCGGGGGTTCTTCCAAGCCTGGTCCCCCTCAATCTGACCAAGTCATGTCTGCCAATCCAATACTTTCTGCTCAAACCTCTCCTCTGTCCTCGCTCTCCCCTTCTCCCAGAGAGCTGCCCATGCATCCCTGACCCAAAATCCGCTCTTCTCATCCCTCTACTTCTTACCATCTGTCTTGGGCATTCCTTTTCCCAAGTAATTTTATTTCTATACCACCCTTCTCCCGAAGGACTCAGGGTGGTGTACAGCCTATTTTGTTAAAAAAAAACCAGACAAACACCAGAAAGGAGAAAAAAAGTTTTAAAAGCATCTCTTTTCCCCTTCTCCCCTCCAAAGGAAGGGGGGGAGAAAAACCCCCTTGCATCCCACTTCGCAGTGCTCCTGCCAACAAAGCAGCCTTTTTATTCATCCGTGCCTCCTGCTCTTTCTTCTCCACCTACAGCCCCCACAGCCTCCAAATCATCATCATCATCATCATCATCATCATCATCATCCCCCTCTCCCTCACTCTGACTGCTACCTCTAGGCGGATGACTCCCCTTGACTTCACGCCAGGATCACTCATACGCCTCTGATTTCCTCCTCCGCTCCCTCCAGCAGCCCCCTTACTTTTCCTGCCTGCTCAGATACACATAACCCGACTGTTTCAGCCCTACATTGCAATAAATCCTCAGCTTTTTTCAACAGGGGTCTCACCCATTGATCAATATATTGAGATTGATCAGGATATTTATCCTGATTCACTACAATCACTCCCCACAACTTATCCACTGTTTCTTCCCTTAACCATCCCTGAGGGGGAGGGGGGTCAGCCCATCTCCCTTTGTGGCCACACATGTTTACATAAGAATTTTAATTGATCCTTTGATCCTTTCGGATAGGAAGGGTTGCTAAAATACTTGTCAAAACCTTTTAACATGCATGCCAATGGAGTATTTGGCATGCTCTGAACCCCATCCCTTCTACCACACTGCCATCGACTCATAGCCCCGGAAACTCACGGCCACTAATGAGAAATGCGATGGCTTAACCACCCACACAACCTGACATGGACTTCATTAGGGTAGCCACCCCGAGTCCGAGGGAGTGATCAGGTCCCTCCGTCTGCCTTCAAATGAGGCAGGTACAATTCTTTTACAATATACTCACTTAAAACGCTCCCACTCCGTAGATTCCTGGCCAGGAATTTGTTCAGACCACCTTTCCTGCACCGCAGGGTTCTTGGACTCGATCAGAGCACCGTCGGGGCCATAGGGTTATCGCGGCTGTCTCCCGGAGACGTATCTCCGTGGCGCCTGGAGAATGTTCAGGAGCGACCTCCCAATGGTCCCGAGGGGTCAAAACGGTCCTCAGCGAAATATCGCCTTGCCCCCAGTCCCGGCGGAGTCGCCAGCTGTTGCAGGAAAAATGACGGACTAGGACAAGCTCTTCAGTGCAGGAAAGAGTTTTTATTTGCGCAAGGTTCAAACAGTCCGAAGACCACGAAAAAGTCTGAACGCCGATGGCTTCTTCTGGCCATGTATTTATACAGTTTAAAGACAAAAGTATTACAGAGAGTGATGCATTTCACACGTAGAAGCTACCCTTTAATCTATCTCTAGGAAAGACATAACAGCCCTGTTCCCACAGGCTCAGGCTTTCAGCTCCGGAGCTCAAGACATAACAAAAGGAGATAAGAGGCTAGAAGACGCCTCACAAGCAGTAAAGAGGACAGTAAGGGAAACAGTATTTTCTCTCTGAAATCTACATGACATTTGGGGTGCAATAAACATTAAACACCAGATGTATCTGTTTAGGGTCAGTTTGCCCTTTTACAATTCTGTACCTACGTCAAATACCGTTTGTCAATTCAGCACCTTGGCACGGAAGAGGCACTTCTGTCTTAACCAAAGATTTGGATTTCTAATATTTGAGTTTTATCCCAATATCGAATCTTAGCCTGGCTCATAAGGACCCTTGCTTTACAGTATTCTTTGGGTGGTTTACAATGTTGAAGCATTATTTGCATATTGCCCCCAACAATCTGGGTTCTCATTCTACTGACTCCAGAAGGATGGAAGGCTGAGTCAACTTTGAGCCCCACCAAGATCAAACTCCAGACTCTTGGTAGAGTTTGCCTGCGAAACTGAACTTTAACCACTGTGCCATCAGGGCTCATAAAATGAACTTGTGACTAGACTTTTTGATAATTAGAAGAAAAATAGTAGAACAAAGTGACCATTTTTGTAATCATAGAGTAAGAGATAATTTTGTAATTATGTTTATATTTGCTACATAGAAAATAGGAAGCTTTTGTCTTCACTTTTTATATTTTTTTCTGCACTTTTGCCTTTATTTTTCTCTTTGTTTTCTTTACTCTGTATTAGTATTTCTGATACTCAGTTGTTTCCTCCAATGCAATAACATGTCCTTTATATAAATTAAATATTGATAATTTTATATAGTCACATTGTCCATCAATACATTATCTCCCTCTTGTATTTCAAATTTTTCTTTCTCTTTGCAGCTTATTAACCATTTCCTTGGTTTATTCACAAATTGAAAATGTCTTTGTTCTGTATAATTCAATTTAATTTCCAGTTCTCTTATGGTTAACATTGATAACTGTTATTATAAAATCTTAATTTCTTGACAGATTTATGTTCCCTAGTGAATTCTTTAACTCATATTTTTATTTGGTCCAAAATATTTTGGGTTTCCTCTTCCCTTTTCTTAAATTCAGGATTGTAGTGTGTTGGCTAACTAGATCTGCCACACTCACAGCTGATTATCATCCCATTGATTGAAACACCCTTCTAATTTTCCCTTGAAATGAATTGCTAGGAATTCAACTAAAGACTGAAAAGCCAATCTATATTTATAAAAGCCAAATACCACTCACTCATCACAAAATCTCCAGAACTGTAAAGCCTACAAACTTGAAACTTGGCACGTAAGTTCCTCTTGGCTTCTATGTGCTAGCTAAGAAAGGATTTTTTGAAATGACCATCAGATTATTAGTATTTCTTATACAGTATTATATTAACACACTCTGATGCTAAGGAGTTAGATGTTCTACTCCTCCTCCCCACTTGAAAAGAACTCTGTTCCAACTGCCAGTTGTCTTATATTAAGACGCTCTGATGCTACTCCTTCACTAAACGGGTCATGGGCATGGTCAGCGCATGACTCATCTGGCCTGCGGGCTGGGAGTTTAGACATTCTACTCCCTCACTCCACCTGAAAAGAACTCTGTTCCAACTGCCAGTTGCCTTATATTAACATGCTCTGATGCTAAGGAGTTGCACATTCTACATAAATTTTCAAGCGTTAACTGTCAATTTATCAAGCCCAATCACATAGTTTTGTAATGAAGCACAGGTATACAGCTACTAGTATCATAATATAGGGAAATTATCTTAGCATGTAGAAGAGATCTAGAAGATATAACGGCAAGCTGCTTTTTAAAAAGATGAAATCTGGGAATATCTGGAGGAGGAGGGTGGTCAGAAGCCATCTCCCCTTCCAAAACACTATTATATCATTGAAGCCATCTCCACACCCTCATTAGACATTCATTGTTAGTTGTGAAGTCGTGTCTGACCCATTGTGACTTCATGGATAACATTCCTCCAGGCCTTCCTGTCCTCTACCATCCTCTGGAGTCCATTTAAGCTCACTCCAACAGCCACCTCATTCTGTGTTATCCCATTCTTCTTTTGCCCTCAATCTTTTCCAGCATTAGGTTCTTGTCCAGTGAGTCCTTCCTTCTCATTAGGAGGCCAAAGTATTTGAGTTTCATCTTGAGGATCTGACATTCTAAAGGGCAGTCAGGGTTGATCTCCTCTAGGACTGACCAGTTTGATTGCCTTGCAGTCCAAGGGACTAGCAGGAGTCTTCTCTAGAACCATAGTTCAAAGGCCTCAATTCTTTTGATGCTCAGCCTTTCTTATGGTCCAACTTTCACAGCTATACATTGCAACTGGGAAAACCATCGCCTTGACCTTTGTAGAACAACCCAATACGAAAAAGCAATAGGAGGATCAGGACTCCAGAGGGTGATTCCCCTGTAACATGCACACCAAAAGAGGGGGGGGCAATAGAGAGTAAATGTATAGTAGGAAGGAGTCAACCAAAAAACAAATGTTCAGTTTAAATAAGTGCAAAAGAAACGTAATAGTTTTACTCATCCTAACTTTGCCACTACAAAGAGAGGATTTGCCTTTGACATCTGCTTATTGGCTAAACGATGCAGTCCAGATGTTTCAGCGGCCTCTGAGGTTTCCAGGGAGAGTTTCGCAAGGAGCGCAATCGGAGGCTGGGATCGAGTCCCTACAGCCGTTGCGTCTTTGCCTGTTCGAGCGCTAAAAAGAGCAACCCGGAACCTACAGAGAGCGCCGATGGAAGGAAAAGAGAGAAAAAGAATCCTCCGCTGGACGAGGGCTACTTAAAACGGTGGGGAGGGGGCGGGGGGGAGGGAAGGGAATGGAGAGTTGAAAACGAGAGAGAAGCGAAAGAGTAGGAATAACAGGAGATTATAAACTCGGAGAGTTTTCCACTCATCTCTGAACAAGCAGAAAGTTCCTGGCCCCAAACTATTATTTGTTGCAACAGTTAAAGGGGCAAGAAATAAGTTTTTTCTGGAGCCCTTGATTAAGCTCTGAGTAAACTCCTCCTTTTAGTAGACAGCGGAACTCCGCCCTCCACTTGTTCCTGTAGTTACTTTCGTTTTTCCTGGGGCTTCCGTATACTTCGTCTTGAGAGGTTGTCGTGAGTAGTTTCTGATTACTTTTTAATTAGATATCGATGGCAGTTAGGACTTTACTGAATCGCTTCACTGCTTTTTGAGGTTGTCGGGAGTTTTGTCAGAAAACTCAGGCTGGTGGTCCAGTTGTGTTTTGATAAGAAACCTCCCCACATCAATGAAGCAAAGGTGGGATACAGATCACTGTTATTGTGTCCTTCACAGTAGCTTGTTCTGTCCAAATCAGAATGAACTTGCTGGAAGGTGTCAGTCAGCATGATCATCCATGCCTGATGCCTTTAGATCCATCTGCCAGTAACAGGACAAGAGGGCAAGTACAATAAAACCTTCCCCAAATGAAAAATGCCATTTAACTGGGTGGATCAGAGGTGGTGCTCAGTTTAGAAAGAGACCTTTTGCATTGAAAAACGTTCTCCATATTCTGATTAACATTTTTCTCGCTGATATCTGTGGAGATTCTCAATCCTCCAGGTCATGGTTGTCCCAAAGGAGCTTTTCAAAAGGCATCTGGAGTCTTTGGGTTTTTTCCTTGAAAACATTTTGCTTCTCAAGCAAAAAGATTCTTTGGTTGTGGCTGAATGGTGAGGAAAGGAAGGATTTCTGTTAAGTAGGGTGAATGAGGACACAGAAACCAGGTCATGAGTAACAACAGCTCTTTACTTCATGGTGTGAATCCAGCAACTGACCCAGGGAAACAGCTCCCTTTATATACCTTACAGTCCTGGCAATCAGCCAATCACCTGAGAGCAATAACATTCAAACTTTCCCGCCAAAGCTATATAAATAACAATTTCTATCCCTGAGAAAGCTGTTTTTACTACCTGTTCCCTGAACCCTTCTGGCAATCTTCTTCAGTTTTACTACAGGCAAATATCATCTCACAAAGTGAGATTAAGGAGAAGGATCAGAATCTGCCTCCTTGATGTTAAGACATTAACTTTTCCTCAATAATTTGTTTGCAGGTAATTTAGTTGTGGCAACACTTCCAGCAAGAATGGCCAGTGGAACCATAATTGTCATCCCCTCTAATGGAGCAAACATGATCCAAACAACCCCTGGATTGCCCAGTGTTGCTTTTCAGGCATCTGGAGCAATTCCATATCCTATGTATGGAGCTCAGCAACTTGGAATTCCCACCAGTGCTCCTCAGCAAGTCCCACAAAAGGGTCCTTTGGAGAGATTCCTCAAGGCTGAGCCCAAAGTGCTTGGGGTATGCATGCATTGCTATGTGCCTGTTTGAATCCATTAAGATTTTAGAGCTATGTAGAGACCTGAGAGCCCCATGTTGAAGTCCTGGAACTTAGCTTGGCTGTTGTCTGGTTCTGGAATATACTCCAGAAACCTCTGTTCTTCCTGGTAGTTTCATTTGTATTTCTACAAAACATTTTGACTCGGATATGCATTCTTTTTGCTTTGCTCTTTAACTAAGAAAGTGGAGCTCAGCCAAGGTTTCAGCCAGATTTCTTTTTCTCCCTTCCCTCTGAGAAGTGCAATTGTTGGGCATTTCTCCAGAAGAACCTGGTCATGGATTGGCTCAAGCCCAAGCTGGTTAAAGTCACTTTGTGCTTATGACCGTGATTAACTTCCTCCTGTAGAGGAGTCTGTAGTGAGAGGTGACATTTTTCTCTCAAAGGCCCATCATGATATTCTTACAGATCTTCTCCCTGGCAAAAGCAGTCCCATTGAGGGTCAAACTAGATCATAATCTGGAATAAATATCCGGTACATAGTGACAACAGTGTCTCAATCTCTCCCTTCTCCCCATTTGGATTTTTCACCATAAGAAACCAGGCCTTGGGTCAACACCTTCACTGCAAGCTTAGAAGCCCCAATCCCTTTGAAGGATCTTTCAAAGATGGATATAAAGTGATGCCTTTCCTGGGGTGCTAACAAATTAAAATGTTTTTCTCAGATTCAGCAAATGAAGTTGTCTCATTTTGTGTGTTTTCCTTCCGCAGGCTGTCCAAATATTGATTGGGCTGATCCACATTGGCTTTGGAGCTCTCTCACTTTCTTCAATCTTTTATTCATACTCTTTTTTCCCCCTTTCTTCAGTTGGAGGTTATCCCTTTTGGGGAGGGATATTTGTAAGTATGTGCAAATTTTTGTTGAGTCATGCACCATTGTAATAATGACTAATGGATTCTTATAAAAGTCTTGTTTGCATTGGAGCCTATCTGGCTTCTCATGGGCGCCAGATTTTTCTGACATTTTCCCCCTTTTATTTCCAGTGAACAACAATCATTTGTTTTTCTTTTTCGTTTTCCATAGTTTATTTCTTCTGGATCACTTTGTGTAGCAGCTGCAAACAATTCGAATCGTGGTTTGGTGAGAAACCTGTGTAGCATTTCAATTTATTTTATGCTGTTTCTTTGTAAGCCCTCAGGACCTTTTACTGTGTCAATTCTCTTCAGATACTGTTCAGTTTTAAATCAACATTTAGGAAAGAAACAAACTCAAAAGTGCCCCCCCCCCATCTTCCTTCTTTGATCAACTTTTGCTTCCAAGTCCTGCTTCCATTGAAAGTTCTATGTCAACAGTAGAGAATGTTCAACCATCCAGAATTTGAGCCTCCCCTGGTCCCCATTTTGCAATGGGCGTCTTGCCAAGTTCCCTTCCTGATGTGCAACCTGCAACACTCCAGGTCCTGTCAGTACCATGATGAAAATTACAGAAGCCTGAGAGAGTCAATGACCATAATGTGGGTGCTTGTTCTACCAGAGCTTCCTTAATTGCTACTAGTAATGGTGAGCCTCAGTGGCACAGTGGTTAGAATGCAGTACTGCAGGCTAGTTCTGACTGGCAGCTGCCTGCAATTTGGCACATCAAATCTCACCAGGCTCACTTGACTCATCCGTCCGAGGTGGGTAAAATGAGGACCCAGATTGTTAGGGCAATAGGCTGATTCTGTAAACCAGTTAGAAAGGGCTGTAAAGCACTGTGAAGTGGTATATAAGTCTAAGTGCTATTACTATTGTGAGTCCTGAGCAGAGGTGTCTTCTTGCATGCTCTAGTCTTGAAGCAAACTTCCAACATCATCATCATCATTATTATTCCTCCTCCTCCTCCTCCTCCTCCTCCTCCTCCTCCTCCTCCTCCTCCTCCTCCTCCTCCTCCTCCTCCTCCTCCTCCTCCTCCTCCTCCTCCTCCTCCTCCTCCTCCTCCTCCTCCTCCTCCTTGACAGAGGGTCCAGTTTCAGAAGTATTCCTACATGAAAGCAACATTAGAAAAAAGCCCAGCATGTTAGGAGTAAAAGTGTGGAACTAGAGTGGGAATCATTGTGGGAATCAAAGGGAAAAGAGAGCTGATGGTAGCCCTCCTGCAAAGAGCTTGTATTTTTCTCCTCTGTTTCTCTTTGATTTAAAGAGAGTTCATGGCAACATATAAATGTTTTTGTCTTGTAAAGGAACACAGTGTGGATTCAATAAAAGAAAAAGGACCATCTTAATAGCAAAACACTACATTCCTGACAGGGGAGAATTTCTTTGTCACTGTTTTTACCATAGTTGGGGCTAATTGTTTTTATGTTTTGCAGAAACCTATGATGTAATACAGTGACACTATAACTGTATTTTCTCTCTTTCTGGTGTATTGCTGTTTCAGGTAAAATCTAGTGTAGGACTGAACATCACAAGTGCTGTAATGGCATTAATTGGTATCATCCTGTACCTATGTGAGCTGAGCTTCAGTAGTGCTTTTTGGGGATATCAGAATCGATATGACACTGACAGTTTAAGTGTAAGTAAAACAATCTGGTCTTGAATTTTGGCTTCATGTGCAGAATTCTGAAGGAGATTATATATAAAGGAGGGATATCCCAAACCTTTTGACCTTTGTTTGAAAATCTTTTCTTCAATAGGTCTAAGTCACAAAAACTTGAGTGTTATTTCATTTGAATGCTTTTTTAAATATATTTGTTAAATCAGGGGAATCAATCTTCTGGTCATTGAGGTGCAAAGTGAGTAGGACTTTGTAGATTTCTTCTTCTCCAGTTTATTTGGTGGGGAGGGGGATAGAATTTTTTAAAAAATAAATGTGTCTAAATGTTTTTTAGATGTATTGTTTGATTTTGTCTCTGTACAGTGTAAAAAATTGGTTGTTTTACAGTAGGGCTTATGTAGTGAAAAACAAAGGAGTGCTTGAGAATTCTATATAGAATAGAATACAGCTGTAAATGTTGAAATCTATATCAGGTTTTCCTGCCACCTCCACACCCTCATCCTTCTGGGCATTTGTCACCCAGTTTTAGAAAACTGAAATTTAGGTAAGTTCTGAAGTATGGACAGTTTAGAACCACACGGATACCTGGGATAAATGGCTTGAATTTTTAGTATTTAGTAAAGTGCTGTCCTTTGCTTCAGAGGTGGGATTCACATAATTTACCTACCGTTTCACCCAGCACCAAAAATGTGATCCCCCCCTCTCCTCCATCATCCCAAAGGTGCTTTTTCATGTGGCAACTGGACTTTGTTTTTCTGTTAAGATATTTTGCTTCTCATCCAAGAAACTTCTTCAGCTCTGACTAGATAGTGGCCTCAACAACTTTCTAAAAGGATAAAAATGACCAGCTGTCTGCAAGGAGTATAAATCCTTCCATTCCCCACCATCCAGTCAGAGCTGAAGAAGCTTGGATGAGAAGTGAAACTTCTCCACAGGAAAACAAGCAAGTCCAGTTGTCTCTTGGAAAAGCACCTTTGGGACAACCATGGCCTGGATGACTGAGAATCTCCCTAGACTCTCTCCTCCATTACTTCTCTCCAAGCAGCAGGAAAACAGACCCTCTATGTTTCCTATTGGAAAATGGAGGGGAAGCAAATTGCATCTATTTATTTCAACAATGAGATGGGCAGAATACTTCCCTTTAGAATATTGCAAAACATAAGAGATGCTAATGTTCCCTGATGCATTTTTCTCAGATCACAAAGGCTATACAGGTAGTCTTTACAATTAATTTACAATTATTCAATTTACAATTGTATATTTAGTATCAATGGCACTCAAAAAAAATTATGACCTCTCCTTGCATTTATGACTGTTGCAGCGTCCCCACAGTCACCTCATTAAAATTTGGGGGGGGGGGGAGTTGGCTACTAGCAATTTATTTAGGACAGTTGCAGCATCCCCTTTACGACTTTCCCAGCCAACTTCTGATCAGCAAAGGCAGTGGGAGGTGGGGAAGCTGGGTTCACTTAACAACCATATCATTCTCTTAACTGCAGCCATTTGCTTAACAACAGTGGCAGAAAAGATAGAATTACTCATGACTCAGTTAATAATCACTTTGTTTAGCAGTGGAAAATGTGGTCCCAATTGTGGTTCTAAGTGGAGGTTTACCTATCAGTGTCTCTGTTTTTCCCAATACAATTGTTCCTCCCAGTGTTTCCCAAGGAAGCAGCTGGGAGTCCCTTTTAATGGTGTAGCACATTCAATAAAATAAAATGCATAACCATTACATTAATTTCTCTTTCCACATGTCTTCCTACTCTACAGAGTGTCAGTTTTGGCCTCTCCAGTGTGTTGCTCTTGTTCAGCCTGCTGGAATTCTGCATTGCTGTTTCACTGGCTCATTTCGGCTGCCAGGCAACTTGCTGTAGGGATGACCAGGTAACTATTTGATACTCCGATAATAGCTTTAGCAGTTGTTATTGTTAAACAATGTAAAGAAGATTGTCTGTTTTTCTTCTTTATATCTGCGCTCCACCTAACCTGAGTGTTCTGACCTGGCTCCCAAAAACGACAAGTGTGCTGTGTTTAACTAAATGTTCCCTTTATTTGGAGCACCAGCAGCCCCAGCAAAGAGTCTCTGTCTCCCTCACAGCAGGCTAACAAAGTCTCTAAGTGCCTGTGGAAAGCGAAGCTCACCCCCCTTCCCCCTAAAATGGTCCCAATACACCAGGAATCTCTCTCTCTCCCCACACTTGTAAAGGAAGTCCTGCAAGATTTACTCGCTCTTTTCCAGCAGCTGAGACACACACACATATGCTCAGAAGGTGCGCCCGACCCTCAGTACCGCAGATTCCAATAAAGAATTCTGATAAGCTCCAGACAGGATTCAGAAGTTCAGAAGACTATCAGTAGCTGACTCACAGGGAGACAAATAATTGCCTGCCACAACTATTCATCTCTGCCTCCTGCCTTTTATCACCAGAGTTAGGGTGGGGCTTAGGACTGAGAACCGACTCATAGCTTCCCACTGCTCTCCTCTGCCTCCTGCACATCCACGCGTTAGGCACTGGACCCAGATGTTCCTCCTCTTCCTCATCAGCCACTTTGGGACCTGGGAGCTGTTGACTCTCCATCTGAGGGCTGATGGACAGCCCAGGCTCCGCCTCTTGTCTCTATCTCTGACAGCTTAAATGCTCAGACCTTAAACCCTGTGCCTGTTAATTTATAGTTTTAAAGCATTCTCTATCAGGACTTTGAACTATCAAGGATTTCAGCCTGTTGGTGAGACTGCCAGCATCACAGTTAAAAACACACAACTGGAGAATCTATTCCTCCCACCTAGAGTAACAGATGCGTCCCTGAGTATATTTTGTATTGACTATTCTTTTCTATTACAGCCAACGGTGCTTTTTGTGCCTTACCAAGTCATCGGAGGCAGAGAAATGGCAACTGAACCAAATCCTTCTCCTCCTCCACCAGCTTACGATAACGTGGTTTCCAAATCTCAGTAAAACAAGAACACCAGGAAGGAAATGTGAGAAGTGTTGCAACAGAGGTTTTAGGAGAAGCAATCCCATGACCATGGGGAGGCTGCTACGTGTGAGGATTGGACATGAATCACTTTTTTCAAGTCTGTTGTAACTTTGGATGATCACTAAATGACCAGTTGTAAGTTGAGAACTACCTGTAATAGTGGTTGCATAATCACTGTGATCCCAAAACAGAAGAAGTTTGCATATAACTACAGTACTCCATATTGTTAGGGTGCTTAAGCTGATGAAAAACACAGATTCCATGCAAATTGCCATTTATTTGTTTTTTACTATCATCAGGGTGATTCAGGTATTCTTGGAGTTGAAGTCTATAGTTCCTAAAGGTGCCAGAGTTGCCCATATCCCTGGTACTGTATATGCTCCAAGAGACTCAATTGGAATATAGAGAAGATTCGTTGCTTCCTTGTCCATAATTACATGGTGAAAATTTTGACTCCTGCAATGATTTTACAGGTGTACAAAATGTACATTTGCACAGTTTTTGAGGTTTAAATTGATAGGCAGTATCCTGCATATAATCTAGCTCAGTTGAACTGATGTCACTCTTAACTTCCTTTCTTGGATGAATCTGCATAAGGATGGGAAGTTGAACAACTAGCCTTGTGGTGCGGCCGGAACAATCTTGAACTGAATACACTCAAAATTGTAGAAATGATAGTAGATTTTAGGAGAAGCCCTCCTATTCTACCACCTCTTACAATACTAGACAACATACCGTGTTTCCCCAAGAATAAGACCTTGTCTTATTTTCTCCGAAATAAGCACTAGGCCATATTTTGGGGGGAAGTCTTAATTCTCCACCCATATGAGGCAGAGGGGTGAGCTGCCCCACGTGCCCTGCACCGGCTTACTGAAGGGTCACAGCAGTCCGTCCCATCCACACATACAGCTGACTCAGGCTGCTCTGACTGCCACCTCCAGCAAGTGTGGCCTCTTCTACAGCTGATTGCAGCCTGGTGCCTCCCACAGACATACCGAAAGGTATTTTTACCTTATATATTGTATCTTATATTAATTATATTAATGACATTGTTTTATTTAGTATCCTAGTATGATTTGTGTTGATTTCTTATTTAGTAACCTATGACTAACACCGAGTGTTGTATCTTATGATTTATAATGAATGTATTTTATGATTATGATCATGATTTTTCACTTCTTGCTTGTATGTACACTGAGAGCTTATGCTCCGGAGACAAATTCCTTGTGTGTCCAATCACACTTGGCCAATAAAAAATTCTATTCTATTCTGTTGTTCTGTGCTGTGCTGTTTTGTTCTATTCCTAATCCTACTGGATTCTCACCCAGTGGTGGGATTCTACCAGTTTGCACCGGTTCGGTAGAACCAGTTGTTAAGTAGTTCGGAGAACCTTGTTAAGTAGTTAAGCAGTTCAGAGAACCGGTTGTTAGAATAAATCTCCCCCCCCCCCCGCCCCCCCACACACTTTACAGGGTTAATCCTGTAATGAATTACAACATTCTGGTGTTTCCTAGCCTAATCTTTATTGCCCTGTTTACAGAAACAGCCCCTACATTAACCCTTATTACATTCTTGGCAGTACGCCTAGACTTGCTATCGCGTAAAGGTTGTAAATGTGATGGTTGTTTTTCCATCACTGGTGAGGACTGCCTGCCGCTTGAGTGTTGGAAGGCAGTCTACCTCACCCTGAGCACAAGGAAATTGCTTAAGGAGAGAATGAGCACATCCACACAACCAGTGTTGGGTTTCAAATTTTTTTACTACTGGCTCTGTGGGTGTGGCTTGGTGGGTATGGCTTGGTGTGCGTGGCAGGGGAAGGATACTGTAAAATCTCCATTCTTTCCCCACTCTTTTTTTACTGCAAAATCCCCATTTCCTCCCAATCACTGGGAATTGGGAGGCAGAGAATAGATGGGGGCGGGGCCAGTCAGAATTTTTACTACCGGTTCTCTGAACTACTCAAAATTTCCACTACCGGTTCTCCAGAACTGGTCAGAACCTGCTGAAACCCACCTCTGCACACAACCTCCTGACTTTGCCTCAAAGGCTTCTTGAAACCATTCTTTAACGACTCATCTGCGTGATAGAGCCTCCCTCTCATTTCCAGGCCATAGCTGAGGGCAGCTACCATTGGCTTTCTCTGATTCAATGTGGAAATCATGTTTTTTTTTTTTTATTTGATTTATATGCCGCCCTTCTCTGGAGACTCAGGGCGGCTTACAATGCGTTAAGCAATAGCCTTCATACTTTTGTATATTTTTACAAAGTCAATTTATTGCCCCCACAACTGGGTCCTCAATTTACCTACCTTAGAAAGGATGGAAGGCTGAGTCAACCTTGAGCCTGGCAAGATTTGAACTTACTAATTGCAGGCAGCTGGAGTTAAATTGCAATGCATTAGTCTGCTGAGCTATCCAGGCTCCCTTATCACTCCCTTTTTATATGCACAATTTGCATTGCTTTACTGATAGGATGGCTGCTGGCTTCCCTCCATGGGCATCTGCGGTTGTGATGGTGGACAGACATGATCCCAGAAGAAGAGCAGCGACACCAGGACTGCAGAAAAGCAAAAAACAGCTGCTGTGTAGCTAGTGATAGGTCAAACTCTCTCTACAATGACCTTTCTGTCAGCCCTGGATAGGGGAAAAAAGGCCCAATAGGCAAGTCACCCAGTGAGGCATTCCTTATGATCAGGTTTCTGCTCAGTGGTCTTTCTGTGAGAGTCAGAAAAAATAGTAGAGCCGGACCTCTGTAGACACAGCACTCCATGAAGGGATTTGCCTGTTGGGCCATTGGTTTTTGCAATGGAGGGACAGGCTGGATATTCCAAGACCACTAAGGTTGAACGATAGCTAAATCAACCACTCCAGCCCTCTTTCAGAACCCTCCTCCTCCTCGCACCCACATTAGAGGGAACAATTGAGAATTGTTCCTTGCAATACACTGTTAGGGCAGCTCCAAGGAGAGAGCAGCTATGCACAGGGAACAAATCCTATCGGCATACCTTTGAACCATCTCCCTAACTGGAGGAAAGGATGTGAAACATGCTCAGGATAAGTCCCTATGAAGTAAGTTGGTTCAGTTGCACAGCTTGAATGACAGTGAAAACCGTGACCCTCTTACCACCTATGTTAATGTTACCTTCCACTGATAGCTTCTAATGCAGGGACAAATCACATCTGGGCATTTATCCACAGTAAAATATCAATTGCGGCTTCGAAAATGAAAATGAAATTGATTTTTAAAAAATGTGTTGTTATTGTTAAAAAGGCTGATACCTTTTGAGTTTGCCAAGTCCCGTGAGATTTCAGTGGTCTCATGTGATCTCACAAGTTTTCAGCTTGCCTGCATGATTATTATTTTTTCATTAATTTGTAAATTAGCATTAACAATAGTATTTAGGCTTATATACTATCCTTTAGTGTTTTACAGTATTCTTTGGGTGGTTTACAATATTGAAGCATTATTTGCATATTGCCCCCAATAATCTGGGTCCTCCTTCTACTGATCCCTAGAAGGATGGAAGGCTGAGTCAACCTTGAGCCCCACCAGAATCAAACTCCAGACTGGGTAGAGTTTGTCTGTGTACTGAACTTTAACCACTGTGCCACCAGGGCTCCTAAAATGAACTTGTGACTACAGTTTTTGATAATTAGAAGAAAAATAGATAGTAGAAAAAAGTGAGCTTTTTTGTAATCAGAGTAAGAGATAATTTTGTAATTATGTTTATATTTGCTGCAAAGAAATTAAGAAGCTTTTGTCTTCTCTTTATATTTTTCTTTCTGCACTTTTGCCTTTACCTTTCTCTTTGATTTCTTTACTCTGTATTAGTATTTCTGATACTCAGTTGTTTCCTCCAATGCAATAATATGTCCTTTCTATAAATTAAATATTGATAATTTTTATATAGCCACTTTGTCCATCAATACATTATCTCCCTCTTGTATTTCAAATTTTTCTTTCTCTTTGCACCTTATTAGATAACCATTCACAAATTGAAAATATTTGTATTTACATAATTCAATTTAATTTCCAGCTCTCTTATGGTTAACATGGATAACTTTTACTATAAAATATTAATTTCTTGATAGATTTATGTTCCCTGGTGAATTCTTTAATTCATATTTGTATTTAGTCCAAAACATTTTGGGTTTCCTCCTGCCTTTTTTAAATTCAGAATTATAGTCTGTCTCTGTCAGCTAACTGGACCTGCCACATTCACAGCTGATTATCATCCCATTGATTAAAACACCTGTCTAATTTCCCCTTGAAATGAACTGCTAGGAATTCATTTAAAGACTGAAAAAGCCAATATAGGGAAATTGTCTTGGCATCTAGAAGAGATCTAGAAGAGATAACATCTTAAAAAGATGCCTTCTAGGAATAGCGTAGCTCATGGAGGAGGAGGGAGGTCACAAGCCGTCTCCCCCTCTAAAACACTTATTAAAG
This sequence comes from Pituophis catenifer annectens, assembly GCF_029215685.1. Lineage (NCBI taxonomy): Eukaryota > Metazoa > Chordata > Lepidosauria > Squamata > Colubridae > Pituophis > Pituophis catenifer. The sequence continues at coordinate 237,580,949 of NW_027256881.1, read as the reverse complement.
TATTGAAGCGACCTGCTCTCCACACCCCTATAGACGTTCGTAGAACAGCAATAGGAGGATCAAGACTCCAGAGGGCGCTCACGTGTTAACATGCACACCGAAAGAAGTGGGGGGGGGGTCTCTCCAATAGATAGGAAATGTATCGTAAGGAGGAGTCAACCAAAAAGCAAATTTTTGCTTTTTTGCTTTCAGTTTAAGTGCAAAAGGAAACATAATTTACCCATCCTAACTTTGCCAATACACGGAGAGGATTTGGCTTTGGCATCTGCTTATTGGCTAAACGATGCGGTCCAGATGTTTCAGCGGCCTCTGAGGTTTCCAGGGAGAGTTTCGCAAGGAGCGCAATCGGAGGCTGGGATTCAGTCCCTCCAGCCTCCACGAAGTTTAGGCTTTGCCTGTTCGAGCGCTAAAAAGAGCAACCCGAAAGCTACAGAAAACGCCGGGGGGGGGGGGGGAGAGAAGAATCCTCCGCTGGACGAGGGCTACTTACAGAGCTCGGGGGAAGGGAAGGGGAGGAATGGAGAGGCTGTGATCGCAGTACGCATCCCCTTCTTTTTATTTCTGGCGATTCCTGCAAAGATTGTGGAAAACTCCGAGGGGTTGAAAATGAGCCCCTCCAAGCGCGGGACTTGCGTACTTTAGGAGAAAGAGGGAAGCGAAAGAGACGCCGAGGGATGTGTTTGATTTCAGTGATTCGTTTTAGCCTGGGAATAACAGGACTTTATAAATTTGGACAGTTTTCCTCTCATCTCTGAAGAAACAGAAGGTTCCTGGCTCCAAACTGTTATTTCTTCCAACAGTTAAAGGGGCAAGAAAGAAGTTTTTTTTCCTCGAGTCCTCGATTAAGCTCTGAGTAAATCCCTCCTTTTAGTAGACAGCGGAACTCCGCCCACCACTTTTCCCTGTTATGTTACTTTCGTTTTTCCTGAGGCTTCCGTGTACTTCGTCTTGAGCGGTTGTCGTGAGTAGTTTCTGATTACTTTTTAATTAGATGTCTAATTAAAAACCGTCTTATTAACCGTGCCTGCCGGTTCTCCCCTGCAGCCATCCACCCGTGACCCGCGGTTTTCTCAGCTACCGCAGGTCTTCTAGACGGGAGGATTTCAGGGGAGAATTAGCGGACAGGGAAGAGTTTGCCGTAAATCTTGCCGTGATAGAAGTGCCCAGAAAAGGCGCCGTGTAAACTTACAAAAATTCAACAGTCCAAGTTCACCGTTCAAAGGTGGGTGGATGAGTCGATTTTAACGTTGACTTCCAATTAATACAGCTCAAGAAGGTAGTAGCTTCCTCTTAAAGTCTGTACAAATTCTAACCATGGGATTATTGGCCAAATCAGAGTTTTAAAAATCCGGAGGGCTATTAGAGGTCGATGGCAGTTAGGACTTTACTGAATCGCTTCACTGCTTTCTGGGGTTGTCCGGAGTTTTGTTAGAAAACTCAGGCTGGTGGTCCAGTTGTGTTCTAATAAGAAACCTCCCCACATCAATGAAGTAAAGGTGGGATACAGATCCCTACTCTTGTGTCCTTCACAGTAACTTGTTCTGTCCAGATCGGTATGAACTTGCCGGACGGTGTCAATCAGTATGATCATCCGTGCCTGATGCCTTTAGATCCATCTGCCAATAACAGGAAAGGAGGGCAAGTACAATAAAACTTTGCCCAAATGAAAAATGCTATTTAGCTGGGTGGATCTGAGGTGGTACTAAGATGTGAAAGACACTTGTTGAGTTGAAAAATCTAATATAAGCATGTTCTCCATGTTCTGATTAACCTTTTCTCCCTGATATCTATGGAGATTTTCAATCCTCCAGGTCATGGTTGTCCCAAAGGTGCTTTTCAAAAGGCAACTGGAGGGTTTTTTTGTTTTGTTTTGTTTTTTGCTTGAAAACGTTTTGCTTATCAAGCAAGAAACTTCTTCAGTTCTGGCTGAATGGTGGGGAAAGGAAGGATTTCTGTCCCTGAGAAAGTTGTATGTTTTACTACCTGTTCCCTGAACCCTTCTGGCAATCTTCTTCAGTTTTAGTACAGGCAAATATTATCTTATAAAGTGAGATTAAGGAGAAGGACCAGAATCTACCTCCTTGATGTTAAGGTATTAACTTTTCCTCACCTGTTTGTTTGCAGGTAATTTAGTTGTGGCAACACTTCCAGCAAGAATGGCCAGTAGAACCACACTTTTCATCCCCTCTAATGGAGCAAACATGATCCAAACAACCCCTGGATTGCCCAGGATTGCTGTTCAGGCATCTGGAGCAACTCCATATCTTCTCTATGGAGCTCAGCAACTTCCAATTCCCACCAGTGCTCCTCAACAAGTCCCACAAAACGGTCCTTTGGACAGATTCCTCAAGGCTGAGCCCAAAGTCCTTGGGGTAAGCATGCATTGCTTTGAAGTCCATTAAGATTTTATTGGCTATGTAAAGACTTGAGAGCCCCATGTTGAAGTCCTGGAATTTGGCTTGGTTGTTGTCTGGTTCTGGAATATACTCCAGAAACCTTTGTTCTTCCTGGTAGTTTCATTTGTGTTTCTACAAAAAATTCTAATTCGGACATGCATTCTTTTGCTTTGCTCTTTAACTGAGAAAGTGGAGCTCAGCCAAGGTTTCAGCCAGATCTCTTTTTATCCAGTGGTGAAACATAAAATTAGTTGCTACCGGTTCTGTGGGCATGGCTTGGTGGTGGTAGAGTAATGTGACTGGGTGGGCGTGGCTAACTCGTTTTTTAACTTTTAAAAGCATTTTTTTTACAACTTCTTCGGCCGAAGAAGTTGTAAAAAAAATACTTTTAAAAGCCTCTGACGATCCCAGCTGAGCTGCGTGATCATCAGAGGCTTTTTTTTTTTTTTTACTTTTAAAAGCATTTTTTCAGCTGAAGAGGTTGCAGAAAAAATGCTTTTAAAAGTAAAAAAAGAGCCTCTGATAATCGTGTGACTCAGCTGGGCATGGGGGGGGGGGTACGCAGGGATTTTTGCTACCGGTTTCTGAACCACCCGCTGCCATCGCTAGCAAACCGGGAGCATTTTATGATTTTATCCCTTCCCTCTGAGAAGTGCAATTGTTGGGCATTTTTCCAGAAGAACCTGGTCATGGATTGGCTCCAGGCCAAGCTGGTTGAAGTCACTTTCTGCTTATGATTGTGATTAACTTCCTCCTGCAGAGGAGCCTGTAGTGAGAGGTGTCATTTTTCTCTTAAAAGCCCATCATGATATTCTTACAGACCTCCTTCCTGACAAAAGCAGACCCATTGAGGGTCAAACTAGATCATAATCTGGAGGAAATGTCCGGTACATAATGACAATGGTGTCTCAATCTCTCCCTTCTCCCCATTTGGATTTTTCACCATAGGAAACCAGGCATTGGGTCAACACCTGCACTGCAAGCTTAGAAGCCCCAATCTCTTTGAAGGACCTTTCAAAGATGGATAGAAATCATGTCTTTCCTGGGGTGCTAACAAATTAGCATGTTTGTCTTTCCCAGATTCAGAGAACTGGTCTTATTTTGTGTGTTTTCCTTCCATAGGCCATCCAAATCATGATTGGGTTGCTCCACATTGGCTTTGGGGCTGTCTCGCATCGGCTATTTTCTCTTCACTATTTTACCTTGAATGGAATTGGAGGTTATCCCTTTTGGGGAGGGTTATTTGTAAGTATGTGTACATTTTTGTTGAGTCATACACCTTGGTAGTAATGGCCAACAGATATAGTACCTATAAAAGTCCTGTTTGCATTGGAGCCTATATGGCTTCTCATGAGTGCCAGATTTTTCTCAATTTTTTTCTGTTGATATTTCCAGTGGACCAAAATAAATCCTTTTCTCTTTCTTTTACCATAGTTCATTTCTACTGGATCACTATGTGTAGCAGCTATGACCCATCCAAGTCCTGATTTGGTGAGAAACCTATGTAGCATTTGAATTTCCTTTATGCTATCTTTTTATAAGCACTCAGGACCTTTTATTTTGTCAATTCTCTTCAGATACTGCTCAGTTAGTAAATCAACATTTAGGAAAGAAAAGCAAACTCAAAAGACCCACCCATTTCCTTCTTCGATCAACTTTTACTTCCAAGTCCTGCTTCCATTGAAAGTTCTATGTCAACAGTAGGGAATGTTTAATCATCCAGAATTTGAGCCTCCTCTGGTCCCCATTTTGCGTTAGGCTTCTTGCCAAGTTCCCTTCCTGATGTGCAACCTGCAACACTCCAGGTCCTATCAGTTCCATGACAAAAATGAGAGAAGCTTGAGAGAGTCAATGACCATGATGTGGGTGCTTGTTCTACTAGAGCTTCCTTAATTGCTACTAGTAATGTTGCTGAGCAAAAAGGTGTCTTCTTGAGTTCTCTAGTCTTGAACCAGAGCCCCAACATGCCGCCTCCTTCTTCTCCTCCTTTTCCTCCTCTTTCTCCATCTTGATAGAGGTTCCTGTTTCAAAAGTGTTCCAACATGAAAACAACATTAGGAATCAGCTCAACATGTTAGGAGTAAAAGTATGGAACAAGTGTGGGAATCCTCCCTGGAATCAAAGAGAGAGCTGTTGGTAGCCCTCCTACAAAGAGCGAAAAAAAGTCCCTTCCTCTTTATTGTGACTGTTCCTTGTCTCTATTCCAGTTAGGGCTTTCCAAGATGGAGGACTGGTAGGATATATGCTTCTCTCGCTCGGCTTTTAAGTTTTTATTACGTCTTTTATTGCGGTTTCTTTTTAACTGTGCTTTCAGCTTTTACCCCCCGATTCTTGCAGGGGAGTTTTAATGCAAAATTGCATACCAGTTAATTTTTCAACTCTCTCCCGGCAACTCCCATTTTACTCTGGCAATGAGCCCGGTTTTGCAATTCTTCTGATATCTCTGTTTGTTAGGCCTAATTGCCTGGCCCAGCGCCCTGCCTTCATTACTCATACTGCTTACGAACAACTCGGCAAATGTTGCCTATGAGCTGCTTTAACTGCTCTGACTGCTTTGATGTATATGGGCTGACCTCTGTTGAAGCTTTACCCATATGATTTGTTTCTAATCTTTCCCCTATAAGCCAGGGATTGTTTTAATCTACTATCAGAACGTTAACCTGCTTTGGGCCTTATTATTACCCAATATCCTCCATCAAGAGATCAACTGGCTGCCCTGATATGAGTCCACACAAACGTTGTCGTTCCTTGTTCCCGAGGGACCCCTGTGTGGAGACCTCCCTTGAAAACACAATGGGCCCCTTGCCTAAGATCAAAAAGACCAACACCATGAAATTGAACCAAAATCCGAACATATCAATTACTTCCTTGGACGAATTCTTCTAAACTTTAATATCTCTGGAGTCTCTGCCCACCTCTCCTTTGGAAGAATCGGAATCCCTGGCTGCCTCACTCTGCAACACACCTTCTTTGCTGGACTGTCTGACACCATCAGATGCTAGTTCTGTTTTGCCCTGTTTCACTGCTTTGCCGTCCCCTATCGACTCAGTTCAGCTCTCGGATATCCGGCTTTTGCAACAGTTCTGTCTCCGTCTGGCCGACTCTATTACCCTTTTGACATCCTCTGTTGGAGTGCTGGACGGCAAAGTGGAATCCCTTAGTAAGTCGGCCTCAGCATCACATTCATGTAGAACCAACAGACATGCACTGGGCCCGTCCCGAATGGATAGCCATCTCCCTCCACGACTGACGCTGTTAGTGAATCTCCAATTGCTCTCAGCCAACCTATGTCTGAACCTGGCCCATTCTCACTTTAACAAGCAAGACTGGACCAACTGTAAAACCATATTAGACACATTGAGGCTCTTATCCAATTCTCACATCCTGAACAATGAGCTGCTTTCTGTGGAATAGCTTCCTAGCACATCCCAAACGCCTGATTCTCAAATTCAGCTCATCCAAGACCCCCTCACTTTTATGTGGTCTTCGCAACCATCTGACCCACTTTGGAGTCTTCCCTCAGAGATGCTTTATAAATACCCATCTAGCCTCCCTTGGGAGGAAGCCGATCAACGTGGACACTTGTCGTCAGATGGGGACAGAGTGCAAGGACCTTCACACGGAAGCTGGTAGCCTTTTGAGGGATTCAACTACCAGTTCCACAAATCCGCTGGCGACCCAGCAACAACAGGAGGACGACCTCTGGACTAGAAATGTTGCGCTCCCAGATCAATCCCTCTCTACCTCTGATTCTGAAGGCCTATCAGGACTCGGCCCCTTATCTCTGACCACTTGTTCCCCTCCTCCTCTGAGAATCTCGCCTCCCAAAATGCCACACTCTCAGTCCCCATAACTGGCTGGTTTGATCTTTCAGACCCCTCGGGCTCCCCCTCTTTCCCCATCTATCATCACCAAATCACATAACGGCTGCATTTCTTTTGATGACAATAACACCATACAGTTGTCTCCCCTGACAGTTCTACCTGTACAACATTCAAGCCACTACCGAGACCAGGACGATAACCTCAGTCCAAATCTGGCTTCCCATCAGAATTCTTCAAGAACTAATAATGACCCTAAAACTAAGCAAGGAAACCAAGGCAAGATAACAGATTTTTTTGGTCTAACTGTCCCCTGGTCCCTCCACCAGCCCCCTGTTCCTTCTAAATGACAGTCAAAGATCCACTCTCCAACTCTTCCTTGGTCCATCATGAGTTAGAACATCACAGGGTGGGCGTCCAAAAAAGCCGACCGAGACTTTTTGAACTACCTCAAAAACTTTCAAATTCTCATATTTCAGGAAACATGGGAGGTCAATGACATTTTGCTATGTGGTTTTTAACAATAATAATAATAATAATAATAATTTTATTTCTATACCGCCCTTCTCCCGAAGGACTCAGGGCGGTGTACAGCCTATTTAAAAACACAAAAAACACAACAACAATTTAAAATTTAAAATCATTAAATAATTAGGCTCCAATTAAAATCCCAGAAATTTAAAATACCCCAATTTAAAACGTTATGTTAATGGCGTTTTGAAATCATATCCCTGCCAGCCCGTCCCTCACTGCTTGGTGGTCGTTCGAAGGGCAGCCTTGCAACAGTATCTCCCTGGATTTGCATGCAAATGTGGCTCTTGTGGACTCTCTTCCCCCTTATGCCCAGGCAAATTTGATATCCATTGGGAAGCTCTCGCTCCTGGTGTTTTATGTCTACCTTCCTCCCGGGGGCTCTGACCGGGACTTGGATGAGCTGTGGGCCAGTCTGGAAGACTTTCTCATTACCATCATACTTAGATTCCCTCATTGTCTGGTTCTTCTGGCGGGGGATCTAAACGCCGCATTGCGGGGACTTGGGAAACCCTAGTTGCCTCTCGCTGGTGGACAGGCCCGGCCAGGGATGACCATCCCCTGGATACCCTGAAAGGGAGAGTTTCCAAGGATCAGAAAGTTGACAAAGCGGGGACCTGTTTAGCTCTCCTTACCATCAAACTAGACCTCTTCCCCCTTAATGGCAGATGTGCCCCAGATGTCCCCGGGGAATTTACCCACTTGGCCAAAAATGGCAACAGCACAATAGACTATACTTTGGTTTCGAGAGCCTTTTTGCCATACATTTCTTCCTTCAAAGTAGACGACAGGATTTTCAGTGACCACCTTCCTCTCATTACGGTTGCACGGCTATATAGACGTCAAGGCCATCCCGCTCACGTTGTCTCAATAGACTCTAATCCCAGAGGCTCCCCGATGTTGCCAAAATGGTCAAAGTCTCTGGCCCTTTTCCACGTACGCTTTTATCAAGAAGCAGCCAATACCTTGTCAGCCTTAATCGGCACCAAGGCCACACCTGGTGTGCTACTGACCACCTTCACTGAGTGGAAACGGTCTTATAGCCTCTTTTCAGCCCCCCACCCTTATCCCTGGTAGAGTTTTCCGGAGGAAGGGAGCCCCTTGGTTTAACTCACGGTGCAAACAAGCCAGGAACCATATGAGATTTATATATTCTGCCCACAAACGAACAGGTTCATCAACGCCCCCCACTTATTTTGAGGCCAAGAAAGCATACAAGCTAGCCCTTTCAAGAGCTAAGCAAGACTGGCACCGGCTAAGGTGGAACGCATTACTAGAGGTTGCGAAATCCAGCAACCCTCGAGATTTCTGGAGTCTGTTAAACAGGAGGCCAACTAGTAGGCTCACTCATTCCATCTCTGCCACTACACGGGTACTCTTTCTACGCCGAGTCTTTTACGACACTGACGTTCCAGTTTCTTCAACCTCAGGCTCTCTTCCTAACCACCTTCCCAGATGGCCTCCTGTCGAACCATCCATGATTGCCAAGCTAATCGGACAACTCAAACTTCGAAAAGCCCCTGGCCCAGATCTCATCCCAGCCGAAGCCATCCTAGCCCATAAGGACTGGTGGACCCTGGTTCTTACCGAGGTATTCAATGCGATCAACCAAACGGGCCTTATCCCCAGGCTCTGGAAGGATGCCATAATCATCCCAATACATAAGAAAGGCGCCAACTCCGATCCTGGCAACTTCCATAACATCAGTCTTCTTTCAATTTTGGGGAAACTCTATGCCTGCTATCTCCTGTCCAAACTGGAGTGCTGGGCTGAAGAGGCCGACCTGCTCAGTTATGAGCAGGCGGGGTTCCGTCCAGACCACTCTACAATTGACCATGCTTTGATCCTTCATCATCTTGCCATAAAATATTCTACCCCCAGGAAGGGTCGTCTCTGCGTTGCCTTTATAGATCTAAAGGCTGCCTTCGACAGCATCCCTAGAGCTAAGTTGTGGGCCAAACTTTCCGCCTGGGGTATTGACAAAAGATTATTCTGGCTTATCTCCCAATTGCATGACAGAACAGAAGCAAAAGTACGCCTTACCCCGCAGGGGGATCTTTCTAATGCTATCCCAGTTAACAAGGGTGTTAGGCAGGGGTGTATACTGGCATCCATTCTCTTTAATTTATATATCAGTGAATGGAGAAAGGCATTTTCGGATCACATGGTCTACATCCATGCCCCTAGATTAGCTGATTATAGATGTCCGCTCCTGCTCTACACTGACGATGCCGCAATACTTTCATTTTCCTGGGTGGGCCTATGTAGAGCCTTAAAAACCCTTTCTGCTTATTGCTCTGCTAACCAACTGCATATAAACCACTAAGTCTAAAATCATGGTTTTTGCAAGAAGCAGGAAAATTTATCATTGGAACCTTGATGGCATCCCAGTGGAACAGGTCCACAGATTTCAATATCTAGGTATCCTCTTTCAATCCAATACCAAGTGGCCTGCTCAGGTTAAGTCTCTCTGTAATAAGGCTAAGATTTCCACCCATGCCCTCGTGCACTTTTTTCATACTGAGGGAGCTCATCACTGAGCTGCACTGGCTCCCAGTTGTCTTCCGGGTGCGCTTCAAGGTGTTGGTTATCACCTTTAAAGCGCTCCATGGCATAGGGCCTAGCTATCTTCGAGACCGCCTGCTGCTACCAACGACCTCCCATCGACCCGTGCGCTCCCACAGAGAGGGCCTCCTCGGGGTGCCATCAGCCAGACAATGTAGGCTGGTGACCCCCAGGGGGAGAGCCTTCTCTGTGGGGGCACCTACCCTCTGGAATCAGCTCCCCCCAGAGATACGGAGAATCCAAGACCTCAGTGCCTTCTGTCGCGCCCTTAAAACCCATTTATTTAAACAAGCCGGGCTGGCTTAAGATGAAATTTTTAACTGTTTTTTAAATGTTTTAAACGTTTTTAATTGGTAATGAGTTTTAATTGGGCCAAATTTATATATCTTTTAATTGTTTTTAATATTTGTTCTGCATGTTTTTTAATCTGGCTGTACACCGCCCTGAGTCCTCAGGGAGAAGGGCGGTATAGAAATCCAATATAAAATAAAATAAAATAAATCACATCCCCTCAGCAATAAAAGTCTACAGGGCAAAGGTGATAACTGCTATCACCTATGGCGCCCCCCTCTGGGTCCAATCCAGCATTTCCTCTCTTGAGTCTGCCCACAGCCAGTTCCTACGCCGTTTGATGGGAGTCCCTCCCTGCGTAAGTAATGCCACAATTCGTTTGGAACTGGGCATATCTTCACTGGCTACAATCTTGTGGAAACGTGCAATTGGCTATTGGTTGTCCCTGTGGACTAGACTCCCAGGCTATAACCTAGGCCAATGCCTATGGCGAGACCCTTTTCATAGTCCCTGGGCCCATAATATCCATACAAAACTTTTGAAGATCGGGATTTCCCCCATTGAAGCTTTTATTTTAGGCCCTGATGCTGCCAAATCATTGATTTTTCAACGGCTGGACGACATTGATAGACAATTAAATCTGGCAAACAGATCAGGAACATGCTTACCATTTTCCCTTGGTATTGTTTCCTTGCCTCACCCTCCACCTTATCTCTCCATGTTACACTCTATCAAACATAGACTCGCATTTATGAAGGCATGATTTAACGTGATCCCCTCGAGTGTCCTCGACAGTAGGCTCTCGGGGGGAGTAAAATCCATCTATTGTACATGTGATGGCCGATCACCGGAATCTCTGTTCCACATTACATTCGCATGTCCCCACTACTGAGACATAAGATCAAGATTCATTTCTCCTATTTCCCAGAGATTCCCTGGTTCACCTGATCTGTTCAGCCTTTATTTCCTACTCCAGGACACAGACCCCAATATAACTCCAAAGGTGGCAAAAACTTTTGCTGCAGTCGTGGCTGAAAAAAAACAGGGGAAGAGACGGGTAACCCCTACTGCAGAGGATCATTAGTATTGTTAGTACAGAGTGTATCTAAGGCAGTAGATGGTGTACTGTCACATGATATGTCTATATTTGTAAAATATACTCCCCTTCTATGTGTAGTTTAATTTGGTCTTTGACCGCAATAAAAGCTTACTTACTTACTTACTCCTACAAAGAGCTTACTTTCTCTCCCTCCCCTGATTTAAAATGTGTTCATGGCAGGGTGGATTTGATTTAAATCAAGTTGTCTCCCCTCTAGTAAAGAGTCAATTTAAATCATAATTTTTGTCATCTCTGTCCCACAGCAGCTCCTCCTCTCACCTGCTGTTGACTCACCAACAGTCCGAATATTGCAGAATATACAGCCTCATGCTACATAACTAAGCTCCATTTCATGCTGAATAAACTAAATTAGTAATGTATCTTAAATAGAAAATCATTTTTAGATAGATTTTACTCCAAAAGCATTTTATTAAAATAAATTTGATAAAAATAAAAACAATCTGATTTAAATTAAAAAAATCAGTTTTTTTTTTTTTTAAATTGATTTTTATCCATCCTGGTTCATGGCAACATAGAAATGTTTTTGTCTTGTAAAGGAATACAGTGTGGATTCAAAAAAAGAAAAATTACCATCTTGATAGAAAAATACTACATTCCTGACAGAGGAGAACTAAAGACAGAGCAATTTTTAAATGTTCAGAATTCTCACTACTGGCTCCAAGGGTTTCTCCGTTCCCATCTCTCTAGTAGCCTCACTTTAATGTTGTATAATATTAAAGAGCGTTTAACATTAACATTTAACACTTAGAGTGCATTGTGCCCTAAAATAAACAGTGCAGGGTTTCTTTAACCGAAACATTAAGGATGAATAATCCTTACCAGTTTTCCTGTCACTGTTAACCATTTGGCCTTGAGTGGAGACTGACATCCAGAAACAAGAAATTTGACAGTGAAAAATCTTCAAATGAATTGTGGTGTTTGCCTTTCACTGTGGAAAACTCTGTTGGTGCTGCTGTTTGACATCTATGATTTTAATGGATGTTGTTTGGTTTCACCACTGACTGGTTATGGGTCATTAAACATACACATAGATTGAATTCTGTCGCTGTTTTTCCCATAGCTGGGTCTAATATTTTTATGCTTTGTATTTAATAAGACCTATGCTAACACCATAACTGTATTTTCTCTCTTTCTGGTGTATTGCTGTTTCAGGTGAAATCCAGTGTAGGAATGAACATCGCAAGTGCTATAATGGCATTAACTGGTATCATCCTCTATACGTGCAAGATAATCATCATCACTATTCCTGTAAATAATGCTACAGTTGTAATTGTAAGTAAACCAACCTCTTCTTAAATTTTAGCTTCACGTGCAGAATCCAGAAGGAGATTATGTATGCAGTTGGGATATCCCAAACCCTTTGACTTTTGTTTGAAATCTTTCCTTGAATAAGTCTCAGTCCCAATGACATGTATGTGTGTATGTGTGTGTATACGTACATATGTGTGTGTATACGTATACATATACATATACATATACATATACATATACATATACATATACATATACATATACATATACATATACATATACATATACATATACATATACATATACATCAGTGGTGGGTTGCGCCTGGTTCGGCCTGGTTCGGCCAAGCTAGTAGCGGTGACGATGTGACATCACCAAACTGGTTCTCTTTGCTTGGGAGCTGGGCCCTCCCACCCGCCCCCACGTTATTTTTACCTTTATTTCTTCTTTTTTAGCCCAGTTGACAGGCGCGGCAGAGTGGATTGCCGCACCTCCGCTGGGCAGATACCTAACGCGCTTGCGCAAAGCGTGTGCACGAAGAAAACTGGTGGTAACGCCAGTTGGAACCCATCACTGATATACATATACATGAAGGGATGCAGTGGCTTCGTGGGTAAGATGCTGAGCTTGTTGATCGAAAGGTCGGCAGTTGAGCGGTTCGAATTCCTAGTGCCGCATAATGGGGTGAGCTCCCGTTTCTTGTCCCAGCTTCTGCCAACCTAGAAGTTCAAAAGCATGTAAAAAATGCAAGTAGAAAAATAGGGACCACCTTTGGTGGAAAAGTAACAGCGTTCTGTGTGCCTTTGGTGTTTAGTCATGCCAGCCACATGATCACGGAGATGTCTTCGGACAGCGCTGGCTCTTCGGCTTTGAAACGGAGATGAACACCGCCCCCTAGAGTCAGGAATGACTAGCACATATGTGTGAGGGGAACCTTTACCTTTACCTATACCTATACCTATACATGTTAAATAAGGGCAAGCAATATTCTGATCATCGAGGCAAAAAGTGTGTAGGACTTCTTTCTTCTCCAGTTTTTGTTTTTTTGGTGGGGAGGGAGATAGATTTTTTAAAAGTGGTAAATGTGTTTTAGACATACCTATTGATTATGTCTCTGTACAGTATAAAAATTGGTTGTTTTACAGTAGGTCTAGGGTGGTCATGCAAAACAAAGGAGTGTGTAAGAGTTCTATATAGCATAGTATTTCTCCATTTCCATCTCTCTAGTTGCCTAGCTGTACATGTTGAAATCTATTCATTTCCTGCCACCCCCACATCCTCATCCCTTCTTTACATTTGCCACCCAGTTTTAGAAAACTGTAATTTAGGTAATTTCTGAAGTGTGGATAGTTTAGAACCACACTGATACCTGGGATCAATGGCTTGAATTTTTAGTATTTTTTGTAAAGTGCTGTCCTTTGCTTTCTTATTAGGGTTAAATCATAGTAGTATCACATCCAGGACTTTTTTCCTTTCCAGTCTGACAGATGATTGGAAAGAAGTTGGGTAAAGAAAATAGATCTAGCTGCACCCTTATTGAGGAGGGGAAACAATATATCTTAGACTGGCTGAATCTAAATCACGTTGGCTGCCCTTAATCATATTCTGTTGATGCCAATTTTCCCATGAGATTGCCTTTACTTTATCCTCAGCCCATGAGTAAGATTTACACCTGATGTGAATAAGTCATTATTAGCTGTACTGGTATAAAACTAGTCTTTTCCTCTCTCTTATTCTGAGCCCATCCAACCATAGCCTCAAGGTGTATAAAATCTATTTCCCTTCCCCCGTTATCTTGGAGAGAAAGTCAGGTGACCAAGAGTGGATATGTTAGGACAGTGGGGAGGCCTGTCGCTTTTCCTCTTTGGACTAGCCATCCTCTGTCTTAACCACTTCTTTCTTCTTCTCCCTTAGCACTTTTTTTTTGAGGTCTCCTATCCATCCCCCCCTCTCCTCCATCATCCCAAGGGTGCTTTTCCAGGTGGCAACTGGACTGTGTTTTTCTATGAAGACGTTTAGCTTCTCATCCAAGAAGCTTCTTCAGCTCTGACTGGATGGTGGCCTCAACAACCCTCTAAAAGGATGCAAATGACCAGCTGTCTGCAAGGAGTATAAATCCTTCCATTCCCCACCATCCAGTCAGAGCTGAAGAAGCTTCTTGGAGCAAAACTTCTCCACAGGAAAACAAACAAGTCCAGTTGTCTCTTGAAAAAGTACCTTTGGGACAACCATGGCCTGGATGACTGAGAATCTCCCTAGACCCTCTCCTCCATTACTTCTCTCCAGGCAGCAGGAAAACAGGCCCTCTAAATTTCCTATTGGGAAATGAAGAGCAAACACAATACACCTATTTACTTTGACAGTGAGGTGGACAGTATCTACATTTGTTAATTAAGTAAAATAAATCTATTTGTAGTATGGTTTAATCTCTCTGCCCTTCTCTGGCAGAAATGATGGCTTCAGCTAGTCTGTTTCAGATCTTCTACTTTGCAGGATACATCTAATTGTGGCATGAGCTGCTTTCCTCTTTTCAGAAGATTAGTAGTGCTTGGGCTATTAGTACCCATTGTCTTTTCATATGTATCTTTATTTTGCCTTACATTTAATTTGAGAGATGCCCAAACTGAGGGTGGAAGGAAGGTACAGCAGATTCCCCATTTCTGTTGTAATACCCTGAGTGATGGATGTTTTTCTTATTGACTGATGATATGCTGAAAATGGATGGCAGCAAAGTCAGGGGAGAAAACTAGTCTGTAACAGGTGGGGTTTTTAGAAGCCAGGGCAATAACATTCAAGAGTAAATCAGAACAGGTCCAACAATGGGCAGGAAAGGGACTGGCAATAGGGACTAGGGATTTGCTGCCTTCATTATTTTTGATGTTTATTCAAGGATAAGTTACACACATAATACTTTGACTCAGTTGATTAGATTCAGGAGATACCACACATTGAAACAAGGCTCTTCCAAAGCAACAGGTACAAATCAGATTTTAACTGAATGATTATAAGTGGTCCAGGGGGACAGGAACGGAGATGGTATATTTTCCAAATAAGGAAAATGTGTAGGTGCAGAATGAATTAGTTTGCTTTCACTGCTGTGGGTTCTGTCCCTTGTGCCTCTTGGGGTAATTTAGGAGAACATACACCCAAAATGTTCTAATGTGTTTGGGTCATCCTAACCTGAACACCTTGTTGTGGGGAATATGTCCCTTTAAATAAGGAAGCAGAGGAATTGGAGGTAAGCAAAAGAAAGCATATTTCACTGACATGCAGTGGGAGGGATCACTGGAAGCAGCTGGGGATCCCTTTTAATAATGAAGCACAAAGTAAAATAAAATACATACCACTACATTAAGTTCTCAGCAAATTACAACTATCTTTCCACATGTCTACAGGATACTGTACAGCAAGTCAGTTATGGCTTCTCCAGTCTGTTTCTCTTGTTCAGCCTGCTGGAGTTTTGCATTGCTGTTTCCCTGGCTCATTTTGGGTGCCAGGCAACTTGCTGTAGTGGTGACCAGGTAACTATTTGATACTTCAATAATAGCTTTAGCAGTTCTCATTGTTAAAGAATGTAAAGAAGATTGTCCACTTTTCTTCTTTATATTTGCACTCCACCTAACCTGACCTTTTGCTTGTTTCTTTGCTATTACCCTGAACAATTTGTGAGAAAAATTGGTAACTCATGTTACCCAATAAGCTTTATAACTAGGAGACGTTTGAATTGTGATCCAACATCCTGTGATTTATTTGCTTCTGCATATGAATAATTAGATGATGTGAATTTTTCCCAGCTTCTGTTTTGCTAGAGTGAATGTCATGAATATAACACAGTTTGTGTGGTCTGTTTATTTATTTATTTATTTATTTGATTTATATGCTATTTATTATATTATATTATTATATTATATTATATTATATTATATTATATTATATTATATTATATTATATTATATTTATTATATTATATTATATTATATTATATTATATTATATTATATTATATTATATTATATTATATTATATTATATTATATTATTATATTATATTTATTATATTATATTATATTATATTATATTATATTATATTATATTATATTATATTATATTATTATATGATATTTATATATCACTGATTTATAATTCAGTGATGCAGAAGTGATGTCTCCCTTTTAGAGGGCTCAGTTCTAACTATTGTTACTTTAGTAGTGTGACTACATTAATTTAAAGTATCTGTCACTTGATCACATTTTCTCTCAATGCTACCATTTTTTAAAAAATAACATTATTTTTAAATCTCAGACAAACAACTGAATACATGACCACCATGTGTTACCTAAGATCTCCATATATAGATCTGGTAATAAAGGGGTTCTGTCAGCACTACAAAGGCCTTTGAAAAAATCAGTTGGAAACAATTGAATTACCAACCACGGACCTACAGTTTGCATTGGCAAATTTTGTGGTGGGTCAGAAAGCCATGTCTGTCCCTTGTTAGACAATTGGCTTCCTTTTGTACCAATAACAAACATACTCTCAACCTTTCAGAAATGCTTTAGATTAATTTGAGGGGGAGAAAATGGGACAGAAGAAAGACTGAAGGGGGTAAATATGATCAGACCTGACAAAACAGAAGAACTCTAAAAATACAGTAGTGGCCAAAATTGTGGAAACCTTTTGGGAAAAGTGTATTTTTGAGATTTGATGGCTAATAACACCACTTTTTTTTGAGTTTCAAGATAATCCTATTCCATTGCTGGAATGCCCTGGGAATAGCCCAGACCTTAATTCAATTGAAAATCTACGGAGCCAACTAAAGAAACTTGTTAAGTCAGAAGCCACCCAGCAATAAAACCCAGTTAGTGGAAGCAATAATTCAATCTTGGTTTCACATTATAACAGCTTCAGAACTAAAAGATTTGGTTCACTTCTTGGAAATACGTTGTAAGGCATTAATTCATGCTAAGGGTTACCCAACTAAGTATTAACTGATGTGATAATTTTTGTATATCTCATTATTTCTACATTTTACTTTTCTTCTTTATACTGTAACTGCTATTCTAATAGTAAATCCTTCATAAAAGTTATTGCATTACATTCTTGATTAAATTATCTTTCCATTGATATATAATTTTATGGTACTACTCCCCCCCAAAAAGTGGTGTTATTAGCTAGTTTTAGAAAATACACTTTTCCCAAAAGGTTTCCACAATTTTGGCCACTACTGTATTGCAAGCAGCTAAATCAGCATACAGAGATACTTGTCTTTGGGTCCATGGTGCTCTCTAACTTGCTTGTTTTCTTGCAGATGTTTCATTACTCAAACTAGGTAACATCAGTTTTATTAGTTGGGTACTAAAACATCTGCAAAAAAACAACTAAGCTCAGGATCCCCTTATTTTAATCAAGGTCCCCTTATTTCAACCCTGAGCTTCAAAAAATTTTCTGATACCTGTATCAGTTCACAGGAACTGCCAATTGAATCCATTATAGAAACCAAAATAATAACCTCCCCGGAGGGAAATGCATCTTCTTTGGGCCTTTAAACTGTTAAAGTAAGTTAATAATCTGATAGCTTTTGTGAATAAATCATGAGATTATTTATTTATTTATTTATTTATATGCTCCTCAATTAAGCTGGACCCTAGAAGGTTTACAACAACCCAGTAACCATATGAATACAGAAACATAAAATATAAGCAATATAAAACTGCAATAAAAACCTAACACACAAAATAAAACCAGTCCTCAAAGGTCCTCAGAAGAAGCCAGTTGACTTCTCTTACCACTCACCACTTTCCAGAGGACCATCCCAGTTGGTACCATCTTTATTTCAGAAGGGCATCTATTCCATACAGAGAACACTCAGTGGGGCAGGGGTGGGGGTGGGGTTTGTCTTCCACTTGTTGATAAGTAGACGGGAGATCCTGAGCTAAACGTGTAGATAAAGCTGGCAGTTTTGATCAGGAAAAGTTACTGAAATACCTAGTCCCTAAATCATTTGCATGTTTTTGTTTTTGCTTTAATTTATATTAATAAATTAAAAATAAATAAATAAAATAAATAAATTATCTTAATAATTTAATTTATTAAGAGCCTTGGTGGTACAGTGGTCTAAAGCACCCTGTTATTAAGAACAGCTGCCTGCAATTACTGCAGGTTCGAATCTCGCCAAGGCTCAAGGTTGACTCAGCCTTCCATCCTTTCTAAGGTAGGTAAATTGAGGACCCAGTTGTGGGGGCAATAAGCTGACTTTGTATAAATATACAAAAGGATGAAGGCTATTGCTTAACGCATTGTAAGCCGCCCTGAGTCTCCGGAGAAGGGCGGCATATAAATCAAATTAAAATAAATAAATAAATAAATATGCCGCCCTTCTCCAGAGACTCAGGGCGGCTTACACTGCAATAGTTAAGCAATGTTAATGTATAGTTTTAAATAATTCTCTATCAGGACTGTGAGCTATCTAGGATTTCAACCTGTTGTTGAGACAGCCAGCATCACAGTTAAACACACACAACTGGACAAACTAGTCCTCCTACCCAGAGTAACAGATGCGTCCCTGAGTATTTTTTTGTATTAACTATTCTTTTCTGTTACAGCCAACCAATCATTTTGTGCCTTACCAAGTCATGGGAGATGAAGCAGTCACAACTGAACAAAATCCTCCTCCTCCAGCAATTTACAATAACATGGTTACCACATCTCAATAAAACAAGAAAGAAATGTGAGAAGTGTTGCGACAGAGGTTTCAGGAAAAGCAATGTATTTCACATTTCTTTAGTTTGTCCTCTGGCTTCCTAATTTATTTTTCAATTGCAGCCTTTAAACACCAAATTAACTGATGGTAAATTTAAAAGTTCTTCTATTTTACTTAATCGCTATAACGCTTCCCAAGAAGGAAGAATTTGTTCTGCAAATATCAGCAAATTTATGAGGAAGTGTACTCCCTACAGTGGATGATAGAAACTGTTTATTACTCTCTTCTTTATACTCTGGATGACGTTTGTTTTTTATGACAAATATAGAATTAAGTAGGAGTTCTGATGCTGCAAAAAAGAAAAAACAGCTACTAAAATTAAAACAAAATTATTAATAAAACATGTCATTGACACAATTCAGATAGCTTTCCACTTACGACTGCAATTTGGACCAGAAAATCCATTGCTAAGTGAGGCAGTGAAGTGAGTTGTGTCCGATTTATGACCTTTTTTGCCACTGTTATTACGTGAATTATTCTGGTTGTTAAGTGACTCACATGGTGCTTAAGTGAATCTGATTTCCCACACTTTAAAATCCAGCTGGGAAGGTCGCAAATAGCAATTACTGGCATGCCAGAACTGTCATACATTCATGCTGGTTGCCTAGCATCTTGAGTTTTGATCCCATGACCATGGAGAGGCTGCTACCTGTGAGGACTGGTCATGAATCCTTTTTTCAGTTCTGTTGTAACTTTGAATGGTCACTAAATGACCAGTTGTAAGTTGAGAACTACCTGTAATAGTGGTTGCATAATCACTGTGATCCCAAAACAGAAGAAGTTTGCATATAACTACAGTATTCCATATTGTTAGGGCACTTAAGCTGATCAAAGCACAGATTCTATGCAAATTGCCATTTTTTGTTCTTTTTACTATCATCTCCAACAGGGGAAGCTATGAACACATTCATTAGCTGACCTTGAAGAGTTTACAATTGTGTAAACATGCAATTCCAAAATCAAAGCCATTCATACTTTTAGGGGAGGGTATATGCAGTGGGTGGGGGGTGGGGGGTTATATGACCTCTTTACAATCTGTGGACTTCAATTCCTGAGCCAGCAATGGCTAATTTAGGTATTCCTGGAGTTGAAATTCATAAAGGTTCCAGAGTTGCCCATCCCTGGTGCATGCCCAAAGAGACTCAATTGAAATGTATAGAAAATTTGCTGCTTGTCCTTAATTACAATGATCTTTGCAGATGTACAGAATGTACATTTGCACAGTTTTTTAGGTTTAAGGCAGGGGTGAAATGCTACCAGTTCGGACCAAACTGGTAGCGATGGCGGCGGGTGGTTCGGAGAACTGGTAGCGATGGCAGTGTGAGGCTCCACCCACCCGCCTGGTCGTTGTTACTTCCTGGTTTTAAACAGGAAGTCATCTGTTTTATACTGTCCAAGTGTGTATGTGACACACATGCATGGTGTGTATGTGATGTGCAGGCACAGTGCATGCACTTCCGAACCGGTAGGGAAGGTAAGTAGATTTTACCCCTGGTTTAAGTTGATTGGCAGTATCCTGAGTATAATCTAGCTCAGTTGAACTGGTGTCACTTTTTACTTCGCTTTTTCAACAAATCTGCCTTGTGGTGCAGCCAGAACAATTTTGAACTGAATACACTCAAAACTAGTTATGATAGTAGATTTTAGGAGAAATCCTGCTATTCTACCACCTCCTACAATACTAAACAACACAATATTAACCATAGAGACTTTCAAGTTTCTAGGTTCTATAATACCTCAAGACTTAAAATAGGCACCCAAGATCAAAAACATCGTCAAAAAAGGAAAACAAATAATGCTCTTCTTGAGCCAACTCAGAAAGCTCAGGCTGCCCAAGGAGCTGCTGATACAGTTCTATGGAGGAATAATTGAGTCTGTCATTTGCACTTCTATAACCGTCTGGTTTGGCATTGCAACCAAACAAGACAAACGCAGACTTCAATGGATAGTTAGAACTGCAGAAAAAACAATTGCTACCAGCCTGCCTTCCATTTAGGACCTGTATACTGCACGAGCTAGAAAGGACTGTGAAAATATCTGCAGACCCCTCACATGCTGGACATAAATTGTTTCAATTCTTTCTCTCAAGACAACACTAGGGCATTGCATGCCAAAACAAGCTACTAAGTAGGGTTGTATTACTATTATCCTTACCTTTCCTATTACCTATTTTCTTATCCTTTATGACTAAGTATCCTAGTATGATTTGTGTTGATTGCTTATTTAGTATCCTATGATTATCACTGAATGTTGTATGATTTATGATGAATGTATTTTATGTATTTTTCTGTGGGGGCTCCCACCCTCTGGAATCAGTTGCCCCCGGAGATAAGAAGAATCCATGACCTCAATGCCTTCCGTCGTTCCCTGAAAACCTATCTTTTTCAGCAAGCCGGGTTGGCTTAGAACAAATTTTTAAATTCTTTTAATTAGTTTGTGATTCTTAACTTCGGGCCAAAATTTATATATATTTTAAATGTTTTAATATTTGTATTCTATGTTTTTTATCTTGGCTGTACACCGCCCTGAGTCCTCAGGGAGAAGGGCGGTATATAAATTGGAAATTAAATTAAATTAAATTAAATTAAATTATTATGGTCATGGTTTATCACTTCTTGCTTGTATGTACACTGAGGACTTATGCACTGGAAACAAATTCCTTGTGGGTCAAATCGCACTTGGCTAATAAAAGATTCTGTTCTGTTCTGTTTTGTTCTGTTATTCTATTCTGCTCTGCTCTGCTCTGCTCTGCTCTGCTGTATTCTATTCTATTCATAACATTGCCAAAAAGGCATTAAGAGTTGTTAACCTAATCTTGCGTAACTTCTTCTCCGGTAATATTGTATTGTATCTGTCAATGAGGGACACTGTGGCTCAGTGGCTAAGACACTGAGCTTGTCGAATGAAAGATCAGCAGTTTGAATCTCTAGTTCCGTGTAACGGGGTGAGCTCCCGTTACTTGTCCCAGTTTCTGCCAACCTAGTAGTTTGAAAGCACGTAAAAAAATGCAAGTAGAAAAATAGGGACCACCTTGGGTGGGAAGGTAACAGTGTTCCATGTGCCTTTGGTGTTTAGTCATGTTGGCCACATGACCACGGAGACGTCTTTGGACAGCGCTGGCTCTTTGGCTTTGAAACGGAGATGAGCACTGCCCCCTAGAGTCAGGAACGACTAGCACATATGTGGGAGGGGTAATCATTACCCAAAGAACCTCCAGTTTTGTTTTTGGATTTATTTATTTATTGAATTTAAAAACCCTTCAGTTCCAGTTCAAATCTAGTTGTTCCTCAATATAACTTCAAGATAATGTAACAAATAATACAAAAACATCAAAGCAAAATAAGAAGTAGTTGTCAGTAATGGACTACTCAAGTGTAATATATAAATTATTGTAGCACTGTGATGATATCCATGTTACTAGCAGCAATATACCTAAATATGTATAAATGGAGACAAGTATATTCTTAGATTCTTGTTGTTAATCAAAGAATAAAGTTCTTCATATTATCCTCAGATCCATGGACAGGGGTGGGGAGAGGGAAGGCAACAGATAAATATGTCATGAACCCTAATACAAAATCACAATTTATTGCTTGTGTCAGAACTTAAGGCTAGCCTTTGCGTCATGAAGTCAATGTGTTTTCATTTGAATGTAATCTTGGTTTGCTATAGATATTTATGCTTGGATGGACCTTTTTTAGTGTTGTCTAAGAAACATATATAGCTTTTAGTTCTTGGAGCAGACTGAGTTAAGATGAATTAGTTAAAGCCTAGAGCATGAGTGTCAAACTCAATCGTGTCACAGGCCGAATCATGACGTATCATGACTCTTTTTTGCCTTTGCGGAGCTGGGGTGGGTGTGGCCTGTGTGTGACGTATCTGGTGTGGTCTGTGCATGATATATTCAGCCTGCGGGCCACCAGTTTGACAGGCTTGCTTCTAGAGGATTTTGGAAGTCATGTTGTAGAAATCTGGGGGAGGTGGAAGCAAAAAAAAAAAAGAGTTTTATTGTGCGGCTGGTAAAGCTGATAAGAAGACTGTAGAGATGCCCATCAGTTTTCGTTCTTGCATGCTCCTGAGAGACAAAGTATTCACAAAGGTTAAATGAAAAGTAATGTTATGATTTGCCAACAGATCTGCCAATGTTAAGATTTGCCAACAGATGGCAGTGCTTAGATGCTGGAAGCAAAGACAAATTTTGCAGTATCTGTTCTTTTACTTCATTTGGTAGGAAGCTGCTGTGAAAGGGGAAACAAAAGGTATTGATATTGTTTGTCATATGAAAACATAAAGTGTGCTTTAAGCAATGTGCCATAACTGAATTTTTGACTGACAGAATAATCCCTCTAAATGAAATTCGTCACTGAATCTAGGCTGTTTTATTATTATCATGACTGTGTTGATGTGAATATTAGATGTCACTGAGCCACAAATGTTAAGATGGTGAACTGGAAAGAGCTGATTTGTGTGATCAAGAATGAAGTGGATGACCTGCCATAGCAAATGAGATGAACTGCCAGTTGGTGGGTCACTCAAACTATAATTGCTGTCAAATTTGGCATTGCACAGGAACATGTGAATCATATTACTGTTCTCCAATACTGGAAGATTTGTGCAAGATGTTTCCTTGCACAGTGACTGAAAAGATGAAAGCTCCAAGAGTGAAAATTTGTCAGTAATGGTCACAACTAGAAAAACGAAGGTGAGAAATTTCATCATATCATTATGATAGCAGATGAAACATGGACTCATCATTAGGATCCAGAAATTTTAGGACTTGTTAAAAAAGAAGAAAAGAAAAAGAAAAAAGCCAAACATAGGCTTTGGCACAAAAATTCAGTTTCACATTATTATTTTTTTTGGACAAATGTTATTATTTGTAGAGTATGGATTTCCTTGAACCTGGTACCACTATTAAATTAGGGCACTACATTGCAACACTTAAAATTCTGAAATAATTAAGAGGAATCTGGAAGCAGAAAAGGTAAAAAAACTACAATTCTAAGTCTCATACTTTGTACAGGTATGCCATGATACGATAGCAGCCCTCCAATATCTAAGGGGCTGCCACAAAGAAGAGGAGGTCAACCTATTCTCTAAAGTACCTGAAGGCAGGACAAGAAGCAATGGATGGAAATAATCAAGGAGCGAATCAACCTAGAAATAAGAAGAAATTTCCTGACAGACCAATTAATCAGTAGAACAGCTTGCCTTCAGAATTGTGGGTGCTCTATCACTGAAGGTTTTTAAGAAGAGATTGAGCAACCATTTGTCTGAAATGGGTACTATAGGATCTTCTGCTTCAGCAGAAGAGATTGGACTAGAAGACCTCCGAGGTCCCTTCCAACTCTCTTATTCTGTTATTCGGATAGTTCTTGACTTGCAACCACAATTGGGACCAGAATTTCTGTTGCTAAGCAAGGTGGTTATAAGTGAATTGGGCCTGATTTTATAACCTTTTTTTGTCACAGTTGTTAAGTGAATCACTGTAGCTGTTAAATGATATAGCTGTTAAACAAATCTGGCTTCCTTCATTGACTTTGCATGTTGGAAGCCATCTGGGAAGGTCACAAATGGCAGTTAGGTGTCCCTGGGACAGGGGTGGGTTTCACATACTTTTGTTACCGGTTCACTTGCACAACGCGCTCGCTTCGCTCGTGTACGCGCCACTTCTGCACATGCGCAGATCATATTTGATGATATCCAGGCAGGTGGGCGGAACCTCCTGCTGCTGCTGCTACCGGTTCGCCCAAACTGGGCGAACCGGTAGCAACCCACCACTGCCCTGGGACACTGCAACCATCATAAACACATGCTGGTTGTCAAGCACTGGATTTTGATCATATGACCATGGAGATGCTGCAACAGTCGTAAGTGTGAGGACTGCCCGTAAGTCATTTTTTTTTTCAATGCGTTTGTAACTTTGAACAGTCACTAAACAAACAGTTATAATCTGAGGACTCTGTGTAATTACAAATGTAATTACAAACCTGTAATTACCTATTTGAATCTCATCATCTTATCCCATCCTTCAGATTTGATGCCTTGCAATTTCCACCTTTTCCCACAGCTGAAGGGTTAGCTTCATGGGAAAAGGTTTGATTCAAATGAAGAGATGAAAAGGACTGTCAGGAGAAAAAGTCTACACTTTGAAGTGCATCAGAAAATAATGTAACATTATTCTTTGAAGATATGGAAGAAGCCATATGTTGTTTTTTTAATGATATATTGATCTGGGGAAAAAATAAGTATGAAAAAATAAGTAACACAATTATTGACCAGATGAAGAGAAAGAAATCTGAAACTAAATGCAGCAGAATGTAGATTTCGATTGGCAGAAATAAAATATTTGAGCCACATTTTCATAAATGGAGGCTATTACTAACTGCATTGTCCACAGAATGGGTTGAAATTGCCAAGTTTTTAAGGATGGTTATTTGGTTTCATTTATATGAAATATAGACCGAGCACTCTTTTGTGAGAATTGCTATTGCAGAATGTTGAGTTTCAATGGTTAGATATACATTGTTATGCTGGTCTTTACTGTAACAAAGGCTGATTATGATTATTATTATGTACATGGCAAGGCATTTTTAGTGCTTAAGGGTTTGTTAAGTACAGCATCAGTTCTGAGATATTATATTGATTAAAAAGGCTACTCTTTCGCTGGTGCTACTGCTTACCGAACAGCAATAATTCAAGGAATGTTTCTAGTGACATACCCTCAGAGAGACAGCAGAATTATTTTCATACTGAAAGAAATTTTAGCCATGATGTCATAATGTACATGGGTGTACAAGATGTCATCATTTCATTTGTGGAAATAAGAATGAAGATGGAGAGTGATCATAGAACCCTCGGAAGCCATTGTCAAAAAAACTAGAGAGCATTTTAAAGCTACCCACAGGGATCTATACAGAATCGTGGTGGCACAGTGGTCAGAATGCAGTATATTGCAGCCAGCAACAGCTGCCTGTCGCCCGGTGCATTCCCACAGAGAGGGCCTCCTCAGGGTGCCGTCAGCCAGACAGTGTCGGCTGGCGACCCCCAGGGGGAGAGCTTTCTCTGTGGGTGCACCTACCCTTTGGAATCAACTGCCCCTGGAGCTCTGGGTGGCCCCCGACCTCCGCTCTTTCCGTCGTGGCCTGAAAACGTGGCTGTTTCGTTTGGCTGGCCTGGACTGATGGGGTTTTAATTTTTAACTTGTTAGTCTTAATTGCACTTTTAACTGCTAAATTATGAGATTTGGATTTAATTTCTTTTTAACTTTTTCATTAGATGTTTTTTACTGTTGTGAGCCTCCCTGAGTCTGGCTGGAGATAGGGTGGCATATAAATCTCATAAATAAATAAATAAATAAATAAATAAATAAATAAATAAATAAATAAATAGTGGGTTAATTCTGCTGACTGCCAGGAGTTCGATCCTGACCAGCTCAAGGTTGACTGAGCCTTCTATCCTTCTGAGGTTGGTAAAATGAGGATTGTTGGGGCAATATGTAAACATATTAGAGAGGGCTGTAAAGCACTATGAAGTGGCATATAAGTCTAAGTGCTATTGCTATTAAAGATAACATCATCATCTGATACTCATCAAGAGGTAGCAAGCAAAGATGGAAGTTATTGTATAACAGGGAAAAAAATCAAATCAAAAATCAAAAGAAAACAGTAAAAAATCCACCCTGCTCTTTATAATGCTTTGTACACTCTAGTTTTACCTTCTATGGAATACATGTTATGCATTCTTATATTAAGTTTTAGAGTGTTCAAAATAACACAGGAAAATAGAATAATAAGAATAATATAGTTATCATTCAGGTTAGACTAGGCATAGAAGCCTAGTCTATGAATATTGCATAGCTGTAAAGCCATAAATACCTAGAAGCCCAATAATGAATTTTGACCTTTTGAAAACACCATGTATATTTACCAGCCGAAGCTGGCATAATGAAAACTATCATCTTACAGTGTTTTGTGACTGGAAGCCAGATGCTGTTTCAAGTCAGAATGGGATAAGCAGAGGGCTCTGCATTATGCATCAGCCTGTTGCAGAACAGACTAGAAAATGAAAATCAAGAACTTTGGGCAAAATGCTCTGAATGATTAGTAGTATAACGAAGAGATACTTTAATGTAGACTACTACTGGAATTCAGGATCCAATGAAATGGACTGCATTCTCTCCCCATCACCCACCAGCCTGCACCATCTTTCATTTACATAGCTGTGTGAAGCCACTTTCTGGGAAGTGCCTCTCTCATGGATTGCCTCTGTTAATATCTTGTCATCCTCGAAAGTCACACTTCATCTCCTCCCACTTGTCTGCTCTGCAAGGGATTGGATTCCAGTGAAAAGCCTGTGGCACACTTAAGCTTCCATCTGTTCTGTCACTAGTGCCAATTGCCAAGTACTGTGTGCGTTCACACAAAGCTTGGAAGAGAAACAGGACTGTATTTTGAACAAAGAATCCTGTGCACGGGTCTAAGGCTAATGAAACAATCATAATTAACCATCATAAAAACAAAGAAATGCTGCAGTACAGATGGATACATCTTTAAAGCCTTGTCAATTATCAACTTTAATTGATGTACTACAGGTAGTTCTTGACTTATGACCACAATCGAGCCCAACATTTATGTTGCTAAGTGAGACGTTTGTTAAGTAAGTTTTGCTCCATTTTCAACCTTTCTTGCCACAGTTGTTAAGCGAATCACTGAAAGTTGTTAGAAACATGGTTATTAAGTGAATCTGGCTCCCACACTGACTCTGTTTGTCAGAAGGTCACAAAAGGGGGTCACGTGACCCAGGGACACTGCAACCATCATAAATATGAACTAGTTGCCAAGCGTTTGAATTTTGATCATGTGACCATGGGGATGCTGCAACGGTCCTAAATGTGAAAAGTAATCATAACTTACTCTTTTTTCATTGTTGTTGTAACTTTGAATGGTCACTAAATGAATGGTTGTAAGTTGAGGACTTCCTGTAAAGTGGAGTGAGACAACAGCCAGGGTTACTTATAACTCAAATCTCTATCTTGTTTTAGGCTCCTAGAGCCCCTTTCAACTAATATGCCAAAAGTAGACATCAAGGTTCTGCTATTCTGAGGGCAAAAAGGCACAGACCTTTTAAATTAAAAAGTCTGTCTCTTTTTAATATTATTATTATTATTATTATTATTATTATTATTATTATTATTATTATTATTATTATTATTTATTAATTAATTAATTAATTAAATTTTTATACCGCCCTTCTCCCGAAGGACTCAGGGCAGTGTACAGCCATATTAAAACAAACATGTACCCACAAAATTTAAAAACAATTTAAAATATATAAAAATTTGGCCCTTATATTAAAAACTACAAACACCAAATTAAAATTCATATTTTAAGCCAGCCTGGCCTGTTGGAACAGAAGACTCTTAAGGGCTCGGTGAAAGTTACGTAAATCGGGGATCATGGATCTCCGGGGGCAGTTCATTCCAGAGGGCAGGTGCCCCCACAGAGAAGGCTCTCCCCCTGGGTGTCACCAGTCGACATTGTTTGGCCAACGGCACCCTGAGGAATCCCTCTCTGTGGGAGCATATTGGTCAGTGGGAGGCTATCGGTGGCAGAAGGCGATCTCGTACATACCCAGGTCCTAAGCCATGGAGTGCTTTAAGGGTGGTGACCAACACCTTGAATCGCACCTGGAAGACCACCGGGAGCCAGTGCAGCTCACGCAGGAGGGGTGTTACTTCCATTCTTGAGTCAACAGAAAACTCTATTGCCTTTCATGGCCCAGGCCTCAGACCAGAGGTGAAATTCAGCAGGTTCTGACAGGTTCTGGAGAACTAGTAGCGGAAATATTGAGTAGTTCGGAGAACCAGCAAATACCACCTCTGGCTGGCCCCAGAGTGGGGTGGGAATGGAGATTTTCCAATATCCTTCCCCCAGGAGAGGGGTGGAAATGGGGATTTTGCAGTATACTTCCTGTGCCACGCCCACCAAGCCATGCACACCAAGCCACACCACGCCCATCTAGCCATGCCCACAGAACTGGTAGTAAAAAAAAATGAATATCACCACTGCCTCAGACTCTAAATTGGAAGAAACGCATCCATCTGAACCTGTGGAATGTCAGTCTCAAGAGACCACAAACCAGGAACTACATGAGGCTGATGGAGAACAGGAACCACCTGGAAAACTGGAGCAGACAGATGAGGGTGACATAAGCCTCCCAGGTCCCCTTCCCTCCCCCAAAATAACCTCACATATAGGGAGCAGAACAGAGTAGAGACATTTGATGAAGCTTCTTGCCAAGCAGGGGAGTAAATTTGTTGATTAGCAACAGCTGGCTGCAACCTGATTTAAGAGGCAGACCTGACCCATGCTCCTTTGTTGAAAACAATTATCTGATCTCTGCTGTGACAATCCATGCAATTCTGACCTCTGGACTGGCTGAAAACTCTGACCCAGTTCTTGCAAACCTGGACTGATTTTTTAAAAAATTTATATCCACCTTTATTAATTATGTAAAGAACTCAAGGCAGCAAATGTATCTAATACCCTTTCCTGGTTCTACAACTCCTGGCTCTTGGCTTCTAGCCTGGTGCCTTAATCACTAGATCAAGCTGACTCTTCTTCACTCTCCTGTTAAAAAAACTAACCATTCCGACAAGCGTCTGTCAGAGACTCTGATTTGATTTGCATGCTTTGACTTATCTCTTTGACCTTGAGTAAACTGAAGTAACATAGAAATTGTGTGAGGGTCAGTATTTGAAACCAGAAGCAAGACATTGTCAATCCCTGTGCTGCTCCTACTCCTAATCACCATTGGCTACCTTATCTCCAAAGTAAAAGATGACAAAACCAACAAATTATATAGCCTAATTGTCAAACTGATTAATGAATGAGCTGAGGTGGCGCAGTGGTTAGAGTGCTGTACTGCAGCTACTTCAGCTGACTGCTAGTTCAGCAGATCAGCGGATCAAATCTCACCAGGCTCAAGGTTGACTCAGCCTTCCATCCTTCCGAGGTGGGTAAAATGAGGACCCAGATTGTTGGGGGCAATATGCTATTTAGTATACTGTCTTTGGGGTAAGCCACCCAGAGTCCTCGGAGAGTGGGTGGCATAGAAATTTGAATAATAAAATAAATGTACCCAGCATACTTTTGCACTTGAGAGAATGGGAAATCAGCTAATCTTTCTTTAAAAATTGCCTTTTCCTCTTATGTATTCTTATGGTAACAAATTCCAGTGAATAGAATATTTAGATAGTCGCTAAGCAACAAGACTTATGAGTTAATCATACATTGTGAGTTGACATGATTTGTTTTGTTCAGGATCCAGTCTTCTTAAAGGCCTTTTGGTAACGTGGATAATGGGAAATACAGCTCAAGTGCCTGACGTCCATGAATGCATTTTTTTACCTTAAATATCACTCCCATCCATTGCATTGTCAGAAGTGCTATATTTAATGGTTATAGCTAGGTGAATATTTACATTTACAGAATGATTTTCATTACTGAGAAATTGTGTTTCTTAG
This sequence comes from Pituophis catenifer annectens, assembly GCF_029215685.1. NCBI lineage: Eukaryota > Metazoa > Chordata > Lepidosauria > Squamata > Colubridae > Pituophis > Pituophis catenifer. Next base: position 237,550,689 of record NW_027256881.1, on the reverse strand, counting down.
TGCCCCCATAGTATACACACAACTCATCGTTCTATGATGCTGATCAGTAATAAAAGTAAATATGACTACCCCTTTTGGAAAATGTACATTTATTTTAGTGAAGTCCTAATAGTCCCATGGCTTTCCAAGGGCAAGGAATGTGCAATGCTGCAAACAAAAGAGTTGTGCTTTGACAACTCTTTATTTAAAAATAAATCAGCAAACTGGAGACAATTCCACAGTTGATACAAGGGCATAGTTTTTGAGTTCTTGGAATGAAAGCAGGTATCCCTTCTGCTATTTTTCTGGTGCTATTTTTCCATCATCCCAAGGAAGAACATGCTAGAGTTCAGGAGGACTTGTTAAAAATAAGAACGAAATTAAACTAAAAATCAATCGTGGGAAACCTGGAGGTGGCTGACTACCAGTACATAAAACAGCCAATTGAAACAGAGACATTTATTTAAGATGGAATGAAGTGTAGCAGGTGGACTTGACTGGACTTATCCTTCTCCTAGAGAAAATACAGAGCAGTAAGTTTGTAGAGGGTCACCTTGCTAGCAACTTGAGGGTGTCTCAGGATATCATTTGTTCCAGCAAGCAAGAAATGTATGGATCAACTCTCTGATAACAAGATAATCTTCAGAAGGGCCTCCCTTGGACAGGAAAGGTACCATGTCCTAAATCATGTAAAGATTAATGCCAGCATCTTAAATTGAGCCTGGCAACCAGCACAGATCTTTTAGTGAAAGTACCATGTGATCCTTGTCCTTTTTAGCAGCCCAGCTGCTGTATTTTGCATCAACTGCAACTTTCAGACCCTTTTCAAGGATAACCCCATGAATCATCAACTATTTCTTTAATTGATGGATATATAAATAATGGATCAAAATCAAGTCAGACTACGTCAAGCTGAGACTACATCTGGGACAGTGGTGGGTTGCTACCGGTTCTTCCCGGATTGGGTGAACCAGTAGCAGTGGCGGCAGGAGGCTCCGCATACCCGCCCGGACACTTCTGCACATGTGCAGAAGCATTGCATGCACACGAGCAAACCGGTAGCAACAGGTTTTGAAACCCACTACTGATCTGGGAGTACTTGCTGGGAAACCTCTAAGGTAGGGGTTGTCCAACCTTGCAAACTTTCGGACTTGTGGACTTCAACTCCCAGAATTCCCCAGCCAGTCATTCTGGAAGTTGAAGTCCACAAGCCTTAAAGTTGCCAAAGTTGTCTCTTCACTCTAAATTTCTGATTTAGAGGTTTCCAAACAAGCACCACCAGATCCAACCTTGCTTGCCTTCCATCTTCAAAGAAAGTATTGTTAAGACTACTTAGTAGTTAAAGATGAAAAAACTGTTTTTAAAAATTATCTTTTGCTCATTTTATGTTTAAACATGCACTGTATTGTCCTTTTAATTAAGTCATTTAGTGCTGAGAAATATGATCTTTTGAAACATATGCAATATGTTAGATTGGCCACCCATTACATGGGAGGAAGGGTTAAGGAATGGATGTGATCTTTAACATAAGGAATGGATGTGATCTTTGGTATGTTTGAGGAGCATTGGGAGTGTTGTGACCAAGGCCCAAGTAGTGATTAACAAACACAATTCAGTCCTCAACAAACTTATTTTATTAAAACAGCTGAGAATTAATTCATTCTCAGCTTAGTCCAAAACAAAATTCTTCATAACCAGTCCCTCGGCCTTATCACCAACCTTTGATATCTTTGGCAACCTGCCAAAAGCTTTTCTTGGCAAAAACCCCACAAAGTTCAAGAGACACTGACAAGAAGCACTGGAATCAACATTGCTTTTCTACAAAGAACCCAACAGCTCATTGCTGCTCTTTTAAGCCTTATGGGAGTGACCAATCATCTTCTGGGCTTACTCCGAAGTTGTCCTTTTTACTTCAGCTGCTCTTGCCTTCTGGCAGCTCTTTGCATGCGTGCAGTAGGTACAGGCTCCTCATGTTCCTCTGCCACTCTGCTGTCCGCCTCTGGAGGCTCTGAAGTCCGTGCATCGCTCCCAGATGGCCCTGGCCCCATCTCTGCCTCCGATGCAGAGCCCTCATCCGGGCCTTCCCCTGACTCCAGGACTGGCCCATTGTCCTCCCCAGCCTCCTCACTGTCCGACTCTGCTGCCAGGTCCACAGGCTGCTGGTGGACCACAACAGGGAGGTACAAGCAGAACCCCCTTAGACCCTTCCACAGCCGCCTTCTCAATCATTTCCCTCCCCATGTTAGTCCTCTGCAATGGCACTGTATTTCTTGTATTCCTACCATTGAAACAAACTTTTCCTCCAGGCTTCCAATAAAAGGTGAAGGAGACACTGTTTCCATTGGGAAGAAAAGAAGGATCATGTTTGAAACATTCCCCTATATCCATGATGGCGAATCTATGGCACATGTGCCAGAGGTGGCACACAGAGCCCTTTCTGTGGGCAGGCAAGCCGACTCCCCAGCTCAGCCAGCTGGTCATCGGGTTTCTGGTGCTCTGGTGTTGTGGCATGCATGCATACGCGCACGCCTGCTGGTTTGGGCACTCTGTGCCTAAAAGGTTCACCATGACTGCCCTATATCTATCCATTTCAATCACTTCCTCTCCCCACCCCTTATGCAAGAAGAGCTGTGGAGACCCAACAACTAGTTAGTTTCCGTTCTCCCACTCTACAGGACCCAGCTAGTTGCATAGTCACAACAGAGTTTAGCTTCCTCATCCTTGTATCTATATATATTGATTGATTGATTAGCCTATAGGCCATATCAACATACAGGTTCAAACAAATTTACCAATAAAATTCTAAACGAACAATTTAAAATGAGAGTTGAGTAAAATATAATAGTTATAGGATAAAATACAATAATTTAATACATAAATATGTAAAATAGAATAAAATGACATAAAATTATATTTCTGTATCACCCTGCAATCTACCCCAATCAGGCCCACATATGCCGATCTCAGTTGGACCATTTTGGTCAGAAATTGTGTTGTATTAAATGTCATTTTCAGAATCTGGCCACATATGAGGTATGTTGTTTTAATATGGGCCTCCCACTGGGCCGTATGTTTAATATGTGGATCAAGATAGTTATCTCTCACCCTCTTTATACAAACAGCAATCGAATAATATATGAGTCAGATCTTTTAGTATCTATTTCTGTCCCAGAATCTTCTCATACATTCTTGCTTTCCTGTAATTTTTTAACTTGGGAAATGCCCAAATGGGGTATGAAGGATGAGGCAGAGAAGCCCAGGTAGTGTCCCAAAACAGATCCCACCCCCCCTTCATGCTGTGGTGCCCAGATGTTTTCCCTGCTACTTATTGACATACTAAAAACAGCAAAGACTAGAGAAGAAAAGCATTCAAGGACTTGCACCGCTTCATTTGGCAGTTATTTGGAATAGCTACAGAGGAGAGGAAGGGAAGCCCGATAGGGATTGGCAACAAGGCAGCAAATTTTATGCAGACACTGGCATTGTTTTATGTGTATTCAAGTGTACAGTACTTTAGTTCAGTAGGGTGGAAAGGTCTTTAGAGAAAGAAGTGAGACAATTGGCTTAAATCCTGGCATCTAAAGACATGGTCTGCAACTTATAACCCTTTGACTATTCTCTTCCATTCTGGAGCCCTAGATTACCTTTCAGTTTGACTAATGTTCGCTCTCACAGAGAGGGCCTCCTCAGGGTGCCGTCAGCCAGACAATGTCGGCTGGCGACCCCCAGGGGGAGAGCCTTCTCTGTGGTGGCACCTACCCTCTGGAACGATCTACCCCCAGAGATACGAGTGATCCCAGACCTCCGGACTTTTCGTCGGGCCCTTAAAATTTACTTTTTTCAGTTAGCCAGGCTGGCCTGATTTTATGTTGGTTTTAAAGTTTGATACTGATTTTTAATTGAAATGTTTTAAATTATGGACCAAATTTTATTTAATTATTTTTAAAAATATTTTAACTTTTGTATACAAATGTTTTTATTTTGGCTGTTCACCGTGCTGAGTCCGAAAGGAGAAGGGCGGTATATAAATCTAATAAAAGATAGAAGATAAAAGATAAAGATAATGAAATACGTAAGCATCAGTCACACTTTATGTCAATGTCCCATTTTTAGTACAAGTGCAGCCTGAGTAGAGTACTTGTGGTGCCACTTCCTTTTGCCTTGCTAAATAGATCTCCCCAGAGGGATTTCAGAAGCATCAGCCTGGCTCCAAATCCAGGAAATTTACATTTAACAAAAAAACACCCACAAGTTGAATTTTTCCAGTGCTCTATATTTAGTTGTTACGTGACATTGAATCAGAAATTGCCTTGCTACTTGGAATATCTGTGTGTGTGTTTATGATTTTATTCTCCTGAACTGGACAGCGGCATCTTTTCTTTTGTCACACACACACACACACACACACACACACACACACACTCCTGCACCTACCTTTAAATTTGTTATGATACCCTGAAAGTATAAACTCCCATGGGATAAATAGATATGTCATTTTACTGTAGTCAGCAGAGCTTCCATAATTCAGCCTAGCTTGATGTTCTATCCTGTTTTCTATATTAAGCACTCTGTCTCCCATTAGCTCCAGGGTGTTTTTTTTCTTTCAATTATTATGAAACTCTGTCAGTGCATCATCTCTTTTCACAACCTTCTAAACAGTTCCCTGGGTCAAGATCTTTTGAAATTTTCCCTTAACCCACGCAATAACTTACGAGAGCATTTTAGTCATCAGTACAGCACTGTGGGATGCCCTGGCAGATCAAGAAGGCTAAGAGTGGGAACAAGGGAAATACCTGACTTCATATCTGAAATTCATACAGTAAGAAAGGACATGCTTCCAGATAAAACTTTCATTATATAGAGATATCTAATGTTTTGGCAAAGGGAGGAGGAGGAATTCACATGTTGCAGCCTTCCTGTGTGTCTTCCTTCACATAAAATCATCTTGATGTTCAAGTTGAGTTTGATTCCTGGTGACACACCATGTTTTTCCCCTTTGACAACTAACTTTTAGCAGGAATTGCTCTGGTTTGCTCTTACCTCTTTCCATGTTGCTTTTCCATTTTCCTGGGATTTTCTGATGATCTCCTGTAAATATTAACCTTTAACATTTTTCAAGATTCGCTCAGGGAAGTTAATCAATCATCACCTATTATGACATGCTTTTTTAAAGGGATGGACAATTATTAATATTTTCAATTTTTGTCAGTTTTTATTTCCCCACCTGGATATTGTTTCCCCTTTCTCGCATTATTTTCACCATTTCTGCTGAATACATATTTTTCGTACATGCTGTCCTAATAATCAAATGTTTGTAAATAAGACTCCATAAAGCATGGTTTATTATTAGAGAAATTAAACATTTAAAACAACAAATTTGAGATTTAACAGCATTTTGGTTCTGGAAATGCAAATGAGGTAATTTTATATTTAAATGCTAAGTGAATAATTATCTCCCATTCTCCACTTTAAAAAAAAAAAACTTCCCAAAATATTGAAGGAAATACTGAATAGCACCAAAATGCAAATATCTTTTGATAGGGAATGAATCAAGCTATCATTCTGAAGTATCTCTAGATTTCTTTCAATATGTTTGGCATGGTAGAATTTTATTGATATATTTATTGGTTTATTCAGTTTCAAGACTACCTCAATAATAGGCACTTTATAGTACAGGGTTAATACATCAGATAAATAACAGCTAAAAGCAAATAAATAAGACCAGAGGAATGCATGACATACATCATGGAAGAGAACAAGTCAAACATATCCCCTACCGAAAAAAAACAAAACAAAAAACAGACCATAAGGAAATACACCTGTCCAACTTCCTCAGGAACAGATGAAAATCCCAGGTTTTTACAGCTTTGCAAAATCCAAACAGAGTTTAGGGCATGTGGCTCTCAGGGGATATGCTGTTTTCCACAGGGCAGAACATGTCTACTGAGAAGTCACGGTAGAAGTCTTAGGTCCTGCAAGTGAGAATGTTTGCCAGCTGTTCCAAATCTAATTGATTGGGCATGAAGACAGTGATGGGTTTCAAAAATTTTTACTACCGATTCTGTGGGTGTGGCTTGGTGGGCATGGCATGGCTTGATAGGCGTGGCAGGGGAAGGATACTATAAAATCTCCATTCCCACCCCACTCCGGAGGAAGGATACTGCAAAATCCCCATTTCCTCCCTCTCAGCTGGGATTTGGGAGGCAGAGAATAGATGGGGGTGGGGCCAGTCAGAATTTTTACTACCGGTTCTCTGAACTACTCAAAATTTCTGCTACCAGTTCTCCAGAACTGGTTGGAACCTGCTGAAACCCACCTCTGCATGAACAGCAGGAAAGGGACAGAAATGAGAATCTATAAGGGTATCTGTGTAGGTAACAAGCCTTGAATTTCACCCTCAAACCCACCAGTAGCAGTAGACCACTCATAGAGCAGTAGTGTTATATGAGTGAAATGAGAAGCACTAAACCAGTTGTAGGTTCCATGTAACTTGCAAGTATAGCCAATGTAAAACTCTTATATATAATACCTATATCTATGCTCTCTTACTGTTGTACCCAACCCTAAAGCCTGACTGGAAAGGGTCCTTTATCAAAAAGGAAAGATTGAGAACCAATTAAAAAAATATCCAACGTGACCAGGTCCATCAGTGGCTTCTTGAGGAGGGGGCCAATACCTTGAGATACCAATATCTTCTTGAAGGTAAACAGAATGATCCCCTCATTCAAACACGTCACTTGAAACCAGCAGTTTGTCACCTCCTGGGAAAACTAAGCAGGAGGTACATTGAACTAAAACATAGAAAGCAGCTCTGACATCCCAGAGAATCCTGTGCGATGACTTGACATTCTCAGGCTTAAATTCCTCTTAGATAATAGAATTGTTCATCCAGAGTGCACTTCTTAATGAATCCATCAGATGCCTAGAATATTTTTCATAGCAGCCCTTAGGTTGTTCTTCCTCAGCCCTCATGAGAGACCAGGTCACCTTAAAAAAAGGTTACTGGGCACATTTCTGCCAATGTATTATGGGAAGGAGGAATAAATAAACATTGCTACTCTTCTCACTTCTGTGTCAGCCTTAATATAGGGCCCTACACATGTGCGAGTGGATGAATTCTTCATCTTTCTCTAGTAGTGCTTGATGTGTCACTTCTGATGCATCATTTCCCAGAAGTTTTTTCCCACAAAAACCAGTAAGTCCACAGATCAAAGAAGAATAGAGGCAGATCAGGTGTAATCCTCTTTATTAAGATGGATTTTATTTCATTTTAGCATTTCATCATTTCTTGATAAGTGGACATTGAGTTATGTATGTATATTGAGTTTGTTTTTTTCTTCTTCCATACAATCAAACCTGATTCTCAGAGACAACCTGGACAAATCCATGCATTTTGGGGGGAAAGTTTTTTCAGTAGTAGTTTGCCCTTGCCTCTTTCCTAGGCTGAGAGAAAGTGATTCATTCTAATGACCAAAAAGTGACTACAAGTAGTCCCTGACTAACAACCGTTCATTTAGTGACCCTTTAAAGTTACAACAGCATTGAAAAAAGTGACGTTTTTCGCACTTACAATTGTTGTAGCACCCCCACAGTCATGTGATCAAAATAAGATAACTGGCATGTATTTATACCAGTTGTAGTATCCCAGAGTCATATTATGACATTTTGTGTCCTTCTGACATGTGTAGTCAATGGGGAAGCCAGATTCACTTAACAACCGTGTTACTAATTTAACAACTGTGATGATTGACTTAACAACTGTGGCAAGAAAGGTTGTAAAATGGGGCAAAATTCACTTAACAACTGTTTTGCTTAAAAACAGAAATTTTGGCTTCAGTTGTGGTCATAAATTGAGGATTACCTGTAGTCACACAGTTGGCTTCCTGCCTAAGGTGGGACCAGAACTCTCAGGGTCCCAATTTCTAGGCTGATTTAATCACTACACTTCTCTGATTCCTGAGAAATTTATGAACTAATAAATGTATTTTCCTCTTACATTCATTTAACATCTGTCTGTCAGACCACTTACAGAAGAAAGTAACAGGGCTCTCCTAGTTCATTTTCTGTTAGAAATCAGAGCACCACAAATCAGAGTGTACAGTCACCATGTGCTTTACTGCTTAAATGTTTAGCTGCAACAGGAAACAGGAAACTCTACTTAGAACAAAAAGAATATACTGGTAGAGTACTATATACCATAGATCCAAACTTGTAAACACTGCCATCTACTGGCTGAATATTACTGTAGTTGTTGCACAAAAACATATTCCGACAACATATTCCATTATTTTCGTCTGGAGAAGCTAAGGCCATTCAACATTATGAAGGTGGATTCTTTGTTAAGCATTAGATAAAAGTCAAAGGACAGACATGAGTTGTCTCAAGTACATGTTTTATTGCAGTTTTTAAAAACATTCATGAAAAACAAGGTCAATTTTTAAAAATAGTGAATCACTGAAGAAATCTAAAACTTAACTTGGTCTAAAATCCAATAAACAGCTACAAGAACCAGACTTCAGTGAAGTCACCCAAGTTAGGTATCCCTGTTTCACAGATAGGCCTTAAAATTGTAGAAATTTCTCTTAAAACATGCTCTGAAAAAAACATTAGTCAAGATGCTTAGAAGCCAAGGAAACCAATCTCAAGCCAGAGAATTCCAAACTCTGAAAATAGTACAAAATACCTAATATGCAGCCAGAAACAAAGAAAGAAAGGGGAAAACATCTCAACCTAGCGTTTTTAGAGGCCAGGACCAGGGTCTATCAAAACTTCTCCTTTCCAAATTCCATGATCCATGCTCACAAACTTTACATGTTTTATGAACCTCTCACTCATTTCAGTGCTGTGTGACCAAGAGAATTTCCTGATGGATTGGGAAGGAGTCCTGCATTCTGTTACAGCCATTGAAGCTGCACACTTGGCTAAGGGTCAGGATCCGGTCCAAATGCTTTCCTTCTTGCAGCAGACACTTTTAAGTGAAAAGCCATTTCTTCTAAGCCAGCCTTTCCAAGCTTAGGTCACTCTTAATTTTGCCTGTCCCTACATCTTCCTTGAACATGGGCTGTACTAGCTGCAGTTATAGTCTTAAACAGCCGGAGGAAACCATTTGGAGAATAGTAATAGGAGGAAACCATTTGGAGAATAGTAGGTTAAACCCAGAACCAATTCGGTCTGGTTATCAGTGTAGGACCAGACATGTAGTCCCATGTTTCTTCTAGTGTTTCTGGCCCTGCATTAGGGATACAGCTGTCCTTCAATGGTACAAAAAACTGTTAGTGGTCCATCATTAGAAATGATTACTACAAAACACTGCCCAAGATTTTCCTATATCCCCTAGAATTTGTGCCATTTTTTTTTCTTTACAAGACATGGTGGTATTACACTGCATGTCCAACTTTGAAATACATAAAGTTGAACTAGGATTTAATGTTCTGGGGTGTGAGCACTTTCTCCTCTGATTTCTTATTTGGTACAACCAAGCTAGGGCCAATGAAAAGAAACTGAAATAGCAATTTTGGCTCAACAAAGCTGGAAATAAGACTGTCGCAAAAAAAGCGGTCCTTGCGGAGAATAAAGGCTGGAACATTTCCCAAGGCTGTTCTATGAATATCTTAATAGGATGTACTAAACGCAAATATAAATGGCAAAGAGTATAACGAGCATCCAAAGTTGCATATATGCTTCATATAAAACCAATCAGCTTTGCTCAAATTAATCTGCAGGTGCTGCTTTCTACAGTATTCTGATTTCCAGCTCCCATAAGAAAACATGAGGGGGAATAAATTACAGAGACTGAGGCCCAGACAGTGGTATATACTGGACATTTGCCAGGACACCTAAGAATGGTACAGAGTCTTTATTAACCAGCTGTAAGACAGGACTTTGGCCAATAGAAATTAACATCATGAACTGGTTTCTATTTCAATGTGTATCAAGTCAATAATAGAGCCAGCCAGAGCTGAAAAGATGAATTAATGTCCACACTGGGCATCTATTGGCTTCAGTTCCATATTCTCGGTCTGGGTCGCCGACTACTTTGTGACTATTTCCAATATGGTATCATGATTGTCCTCGAACCTCACTTTGACAGCTTAGCAGTCCACGTGTCACATATGGTCATTTCCATACACAGCCCATGCAAAATGAAGCATTACCTTTTACTCCGAGGCAAGAAATATCAAGTCACATGTCTGTTATTCCAGGCTTAAATGGAGACAGTACAGGAGAAAGTAGAGAGACAGTCCCTTTGCCTTTACCTGCCAGCTAGAATACTGACAAAAATGAAGGACCTCTGTCGGGCAGGAAAAGGCTAACTTTTATGCCCCAAAAGAAATGCGAGCTGATGTGACTTCACCATATAAATTCCTCCAGCTAGTCTTCTACACGGCCTCAACTTTTAAATCATAACTTACATCATTAGAGATTGGTGGACAATGTATTGAAGATTCTACAGAAGGGACTTCATTATCTGTCCTGACGGTGTTTGGGTCAATCAATATAGCCTAGAAAACAAACCACATTAGACTTGTCTCCCTTCTAGCTTTTCCAACATTCATTTGAGGAATTGATTCTTCTCCCCCCCTCCCCCAAACATCAAAACTCAACTGATTGGATCATTTTTAAAAGGTATTTTCATTTTCTGACCTCATTCCCTCTGAGATTAATTCTGTTTAATTCACATTCATCTGTCCATCCTAGCTACAATATCCTATTTTTTTTCATCAAAACCTGACATACAATGACTGACACACTTTAATCAAAAACAGAAACAATAAACTAATTCTAATTCACAGATGTAGCGGCAATTATAATTTGGGTATTATTAAATCTCACCTCATTGGAGTCAGAACGGGTCGCCCGGCACCAAAAATATGCAGTTGCCGACGCGATGCAGAATTCCACAATGGTGAATGTCAGCAGCACAATGGCGATCCTATTGCCTGTCTTTTCCCCAATGGAAACAATGATACAAGCCGATTAGCAAATGGGAATCGATCCATTTACTTCTCTTGGAGGGTGCTTCAGTTCATATAATTGCTTTGTTCTGTTCCCAGGGTCCCACTTCATGCCTTAGAGCCCCAGTACTCTTGCAGGCATCTCCTATTGGGTCTGATTGGTTTTGTCCTACCTGTGTACTTCTAGGTCCATTTAATTTTAAAATCATAAAAGTTGCTATAATAGAGTGGACTTACAGCAGCATCTTCATTTCTAAAAAAATGTTTCTGTATCTCAAATGGTTCTATAAGTTATTCTTAGAAAATAGTGATGAGCAGAAGCAGAAGCAGTCCAGAGACAGTTGAGCTGCTTAAAAGGGGGCAAAAGAGATTGGAGGAAAGAAGGCAAAAGTAATTTGGGGAGAAGAGAAGTCCTCTAGGACAAGGGTCTCCAATCTTGGCAACTTTAAGACTTGTGGACTTCAACTCCCAGAATTCCTCAGCCAGCTTTGCAAGAGCTCCCCAAAGACCAAATGTCCCCTTTAGAGTTAAAAGGTTCAGGACTCCTTCTTTATTCTTTGCGAACAAAAGCCTTTTCAAACTCAACATATTTGAATATTCAACATTTAAACTGGGTCATATCCATTCTCTTCTCCATTGTGATGAAATTATCAGCTGATCCTAAGGACACCTTACTCCAATTCACACTGGAGAGCCAATCCAGAAGAAGAAGCAGGTGTCATGCTAAGGAAATCATGCTTAATAGTATAATCCAGGGGTGTCAAACTCACGTCATCACGTTGTTGTCACATGACGTATCGTAACTTTTCCCCCCTTTGCTAAACTGGGGGTGGGTGTGGCCAGTGCGTGATGCATCTGGGCCGTGGGTCGTGAGTTTGACACCCCTGGTATAGTCTAACACTACAGAAAGGTGGTGCTGAAATCTGGCTAACCGTAACTTGAACCAAGTTACCAGTTTGGATTCAAATATCTTCATCTGGGTTTCAGGTGTGCTGGATATAAATGATTGAGTGCCCACATGAAATGTTCTTCAGCTGGATACATCCTTATACTTTGAAAGTGGATGTTTTCCTTCTCAGATATACAACAACTAGACCATAAACCCTTCTAATTCCTTTGCTAGTGTCAGATAGTACTACATTATGTCTGAGCCATTGACACTTACCATCACTAGTGAATATTCGTAGTTATCCTCTGAATGAAATGGCCCATTTTTGCTCAGGTCTACTATAAAAGTCAATATTCCAAGTAACGCAAAAATGGCACTGATGATATTCATGGCTTGTGAGCCTTTTACCTAAAAGGCACAAACATTGCATGTTAGGTCATCACAGCAACAACAATTTTTACAGTATTGAAAATTTAGAACAACCTTACCCAATCAGGTGTCATCCAGATGGGTTGGGACTATAGCTTTGAGGAAGGAGCTTCTCTAGTGACTTAAAGCATCTGCTAGCATCATCAATCATTGTGTTGCTGATTATATTCAAAGCCATAATAATGATTGGGTGATTCAAAGTACTAGAGGGACAAATGTTTCAAAATCTCCAGAACAAATAGTTGGGAACTTAGGAATTGTAACCCAACATGTTGGGAGAGAACAAGGATAGTAAAGGAAGCACTGATGATATTATCTAGTTTGGATAATGAAACCTCTGCTAGAAAACAACCAAGAGCACCAAAGACCTTTTACAGTGAATATTGGTTTAGAATATTAATACATGAGAAGAACTATTTCAGCTCTAGTTCTGCTTCTCATATCTTTGGAAAGTCAACATTTTCATAGAGAATTAGAAAGTTTCAAGTAGTGTTGCCTCCTACAGATGTTGGTTAGACTGCAGACAGACATGTTTTAGAGAGTTGAAGGTGATGACAGAGATATCATTTTCAGTGTTGTGCACTCTAATCTCTTTGGTCCTACTCAGTGGTGGGTTGCTTCCAGTTCTGTCCAGTTCTATAGAACCAGTAGTAAAACCAGCTGGAGGCTCCACCCACCTGCCACAACATCATCATGAGTGATCTGCGCATGCAGATTCGCTCCCACTGAGAACCGGTAGTAAAGGTAAGCAGAACCCACCCCTGATCCTACTCTCACCTTTGTTTAAAATAGGTAGAATACTCCCCACACAATCTACACACCCAGCTGCAAAATCAGCAGCACAATAAGATGGCATATAGTGAAGAATGCTACCTTCTGTTTCTCAAAAAGCAAACTCAACTGCCAAAGTTTGAGAAGTTCACCAAGAAAGATGAACCAGTGAGTACCCTCAGTCTGAATCTCTTCCTTTTTGGATGTAATTTCTTTTGTGATAACATTAGTCCAAAATCTCCTTTCTGTTCCTTTCTAGAAATATGGCCACTAAGAAAAACTCAGAACCTCTCTATTTCCTCCCCATAGAGATTTACTCAGAGGTAAGTCCCACTGAGTCCTGTGAGGATAAATGCAGAGGCAAAGAACTGCTGCGTAGTGGCTACAGATAACAGAATAACAGAGTTGGAAGAGAGCTTGGAGGTCTTTTAGTCCAACACCCTACTCACACAGGGACCTTATACCATTTCATACCTATTATTAAAAGCCTCCAGTGATGGAGCACCCAGCTGAAGGCAAAATCTAAAATATAGTTTAATACCCTGAGCAGAGCAAGTTACTTTTGGGAACAATGCTTTTGATTCTAATAACTGGTGTTATATGAAATATTGTACTAAAGACAGTTAAAATCCTCCAGGAATGGAAAAAGAAATCTCTTCTAAAAATGTAGTAGGTTTTTAATAGGACAAATGAACAATGCCTGTGTACTCTAATGATACCTCCACCCCTGCCTCACCACCCGAATATTCTCCTCTAAGAGGTTCACATGCATTTAGTGGCTTCCAAACCTTCTTAAAGCAGTCATACTTGCTCCTGGGAGGCAATCAACAACATTTTCAGCAACCCCGATGATTTCAAAAGAATAACATGCATGCAGTGAGATCATCATACAAATGCCACGCTTATGTATTTGTATCCCCATGTCCAGCAGAAGTAAGCTGTGGCATTTGTGTGATGAAGTTGCCACACCTTTGCTCCCTTCCCCCCATGGATGCAAGTGCAGTTGTTTCACTGAGAACTTTTCTAGTATTTAAAGCATTAAATTGGAGATCATAGTAAAGAAAACAACGTGAGGCAGACTCACTGCACATTCCGTAGGGCTCTTCTCAGCACCAATTGAGAGGCATCCAGAAACAATGAACTGTGTGGAAAGAAGGAAAGCAGTAAACATTTACATCTCAATTAGGAGAACATCCCTTACAACCTTCACTAGATAATCTCTCATGGTGGTAGAGGTGAAGAGGAAGATTGGTACCATAAAATGCTTTGTCAAGAAAGAAAAGCTATTTGTAAACTAAGCAGTGGGATATACTGTAACCCAATATCTGTCCTGGAGGTCAAACATTTAGTCAAGGATGGGAGACAAGGGGTCCTTCTGCTAATAATCCATCTGAATTCACAGTAAAAACACTTCGTTTTAATCTGACACAACAGGGTGGAAAAGACAGAAAGACAAAGAAAGAAAAGAAAATAATAGATCCCATAAAAATAGGGTAGAAAGGGAGGTATCAGTAAGAATAGGAGTGGGGAGAACCTTTCACTTTTGGCTCTATTATTTATTTATTTATTTAAGAAAATGTATACAGCTGCCCAACTCACTGTCAGTGACTCTGGACTGCTTATAAAGATATTTGCTTATAAACTTTCTATTAATGCACAGATTTTTATTAAAAATATTATCCTATTCTGATATCTGAGAAGTTATCTTTTCAGTCTCATTCCATCTATATAGTTTGTCTCTGTCTGTCTGTCTGTCTGTCTGTCTCCATCCATCTATCTATCTATCTGTCTATCTATCTGTCCCCATCCCAATCGTCCATCTTGTTCCAAGACCTTGAAAAAAAAGGCTGTTCCTGTTCTGTCTCTTGGTAGGCAGAAGTTAAGAGGCACTCTTTTGCCTTCAAATTATAGATTCTTTGCTTTGGAGCCCTAGAACAGTACAGTCTGTGCTCAATTATGATTCATTTTAGGGCTGAGATGAAAGTATTTGCCATATTTGTGTATTTTATATATAAAAGTCAGTTTCCTAACCTCCCTTGTCCTCATTTGCCAACATTGCAGTTTAGCCCTGCTGGCTGTGGTAGTAAATCTAAATAGTTTAGTAAATAGTTTTATCAAAATTATGAAGAAAAAATCTACTCAACATAAGCACATAGACAGTGGTGGGATTCTGCCGGTTCTAGGGGGTTCGGCCAAACTGTTTGGTAAATTGCTGGCTTGCCCCACCCCTTGCCCCGCCCCTCTGCACCACTATTTATTGCCAATAAATAGTGGTGGGCGAGGGGCAGGCGAGCCAGCAATTTAACAAACGGTACGGTGTTTTTTTGTAATTTTATTGGCCCATGGAGCTTCAGCATAGGCTAATTAGCCCATTGATTAGATCGGCCTCCCAACTCTCAGCTGATTTGCTCTCAGCTGTTTTGCGAAGGGCTCTGCTGCTTGCTTGCAGAGTGCTGGAACAGATTTTTTTTCCCCTAGCTATGCTGAAAAACGAAACTGAAAGTAAAGCAGGCTGTTGTCTTTGCTGTTGCTGCAACGTTGGAAAATTAGACAGGCAGATTTCTTTTCTTTTTCCTCACCAAAAAAGGTAGATGCAAACAATGGGAAATTTAGGGGAAAAGAGGAGAGTTCAAGATTTTAAAACACAAAAGAAAAAAAGCTCTATTTAACTAGGGAATTGTAATAATTGAGATACTACTAATTGTATATTGTGTTGAAAGCAGAAATGGTTAAGTTGTGGTTTGGAGGAATATATGGGGGAAATTATTTGGTTTATTATTATTGGTAAATATAATTAATTGATTTGTAAGAAATTGGATTGCATGGAAATAATTGGAGTATTCATGTTCATGTTGATTCATATACAAAAAAGATAGTTATATAACTAATTGATTTATATTAAAATGTTGAATTTATATTAAACAACTGTAATATTACATAATTAACCAATGTGAGGATGGATATAAAAATAGATGACAATGGGAAGGGGTATAATATAGAATAGAAGGGAAAAATTGAATTTGATTAAGATTAGAGATGAGGATGAAGGGTAATATTGTTTTTTTAAAAAAAATAGATGAGGAATAAATATGGAAAAAAGGAAATATAGGAATTGTAAATTTAATTGAAATGACTAAACACTGTTTAAATTTGTGAACCGGCCAAATACTCTGTTCAAAAAAAATAAATTGTATGTTTGTATGTGTGTTTCTAATTATTGCTATTTATTCATATTTGTTCTTTTTTATTCTTTAAAGTTTAACAATTCATTCTTTATCTTAATATCTTTATATTTGTTTGGGGTTGCCTTTCTTCCATTTCATCTTTTTTACTGTACAGCAATCTTTATCTTTCTCCTCAAACCTACCACTTCTCTCTTTTCTTTCCTTCTTACTTTCTTTCCCCCCCACTTCTTCTCCTCCCTACTTCCTCTTCCTTTCTCCTTCTCCTCCTCTCTTCCTCCCACTCTTACCCTCACTCCTATTCTAATTTTCCTTCCCTTCCTTCCTCCCTTCTCTTCCTTCCCTCTCTCTCCTTCTTTCTTCCATCTCTCTTCTCTTTCCTTCATCCCTCTCTATTGCTGTATCCTTTTGTGCATATGGATTACTCAGAGGGCTGAAAAAGTTATTTTTGACTGGTCCTCGCACTTTTGACCACTCCTCGAACTTAGGAATGTCCTCACATTTTACATTTTTCGCCCTATCTTGTCACCATGGTGAAGAGAAGCAGTTGTGAAATGAGTGACACAGTTGTTAAAAATACTACAATGGGCATAAATGATGACCAGTCATAAGGGTGAGGACTGGTCAAAAGTGTGAAGACCTGTCAGAAATCACTTTTTTCAGCCCTCTGGGTAGTCCTTTTGTGCATATGGACTACTCAGAAGGCTGAAAAAGTTATTTTTGACTTTTGATTGAATCCCACCACTGCACATAGACCCTCACAACAAAAATTTAATGGCACTGAGCAAATGAGGACATGAGTAGTGAGGACAAAAATGTGATTGTTCAGTGAGACCAATCTTTTTATCAATAATAATTTGTGTTGATTTGTAGAGGATATTCATTGCAGCCCTAGTCAGATAAGAAAAGTAAATGAATTTTGGGAAGTGATTTTGCTAATGTAGTTTTGGGTATTTCTCTATATGAGGCTTAAATAGTCTTTGAGTTCTTCCCTTGCTACTTTTCATAAATACACAGTTGTGATTATCAGATTCAGAGTCAGCCCCTAGTCAGTTAATAACCATCATAGCCATTTTAATTTCCATTGTGGCACTGTGGGAAAGTAGAGCTACAGATCTGTAGGGAAGCAAATAGCTAGGGTCCCATTGACTGAGGAGGGGGTCCAAGATAGGGTATTTGGTACAGCCAGCATCAAACCTGGCACCGGCATTATTGTTAGTTGCTGGAAATAGGAGAGAGTCACAGTTTTGATTTCAGACTTATGTCTCATGCTAATTTAAGCAAACATTATCTTAAGCCTCATATAGAAATGTACACAACAATACAGAAGAATGCTGGGAGGATACTAATGAAAAGTGAACCAAGGTGATCAGACTGATAACTGGTTTAAGACATATGGAGAAGTGAAGTTGTGTGAACAGAGACAACTACATAAACACAGGTGTAAGAATATGGACACCTACGCAGGAAATTGATGATGACAGTCACAGAACTGAACAGGAGTCAGACTTAGCATTGACAGTACCTCACACTGCTGCTTCACACACAAACAGAATTTGCTGGATGCAGTTCTCCTAAATCTAGCAAAGAAACATCTGGGTTTATGTATAATCTGTTAGAGATTGTACTTTCCAGATTTGTCTTATTATGAAAGTGCCTTTGCTGTTAAGCATGAAGATATGAATATAGAGTTTACATTATAAAAACAAAGATTTAACCACAAAAAGGTTTATAATTTATAATTATTCTTAGAGGACACTCAGCTTATCTGTTACATCATCTAACAGATCCTTTCTCATTTTTTTTTCATTCTTTCTCTGCATCCAATGCAACGGTATATATAAGAATGCAATTTATAGTACAGTATGTAATAAAACAGAACAAAGAACAGAGCTTAATTTCTAGGTTGAAAAGGCACAAGAAGAATGAGGAAATAGTGAAAACTGTGGGAGAAGGGAAATAAGAAATGGATGCCAACAACAATTCAGATTTAGAGACATCTAAGACTAAAAAAAGAATTCTGTGTGTGTGTGTGTGTGTGTGTGTGTGTGTGTGTGTGTGTGTGTGTGTGTAGACAGGCTAGTTCCAAGCCATATGCCAAATAAACATCTGGTGAGAGGACATTCTGCCGCTTTCTGGATTGACTGGATTTTGTCCCCAAACAAAAAAGTCATTTTGTGAACAAAATAACTGGAATATGTGTTCATTAGCCCTGACCTTAAAGCTGTTTATTACAAATTAAATCTATTAAGATTTGTATTCCAAGAATAATGTTTAGGTGGCACAAGAGCTGGTGGTAGTACACAGCCCCTTAATGCAGTATTTTGCATTCTACATGAGTGAAAAATAAATAAATGAAAAAAAAAATCCAGAGTGAGAGAACAGCATGTTTAAACTTTTCCTGGGTGGTTGTATACTGACATCTCATTCATTCTAGAGAAGATGATTGGCATACCATTTTGCCCCAAAATTGCAGTAACAGAACCAAAAAGCTGTGCTAGACTTATATCTGAGCTGCAAACATTTAGACAAGTAGGTGCAGCTGAGAGCTAGCAGTTTCTGTATCTTTCTGCTGGTATCCAATAATCACCTAGTTGGCATTAAAATGAAGAAGTGTCCCACTAACCACAAAAGTATGAATTATCAAGGACATGATTTTCTCAACAGAAATATATTGTACCCTATGAATGAAGCAAAGGGATGCTCCTGAACTGTGGTTTGGAAAAATTACTGAGGACATCTTGGACCACAAGAAGAGTACATGAACCATTCAGTATTAGATGAAGTTAAAGTAGACTGCCCATTGGAAGCATTAATAATGAAGCTAAAGCTTAGCTGTGTTGGACATCTTATCCAATGTCACTGGAGAAGACCCTCGTGTTTAGAAAAAACTGGTTGACCAAATACAAGGTGATTGGATATCCTCTCAGGTGACACAAGTAAGATATTACAAGAACCTAAAGAAACAGACAATCGTGGCAACATGATGCTTATCAGGTCAACAACAGTCAATGTGGCTGAATGAGGGAACAGCAACAGTGACAACTCAGATCCAGGCAACCCAGAGATGGTAGCTCTAAATCCTAATTATTTACTTCTTAGATTTATATTCTAGCTCTTCTGTAAGTGCTCAAGGCTAACAGACACAGATGGATTTCCCTTTATTTTATGCCCACATCAGCAATCCTGTGAGATGCATTAGGTTAAAGAGTGACTGACCCAAAGACATTCAATGTGGACCCAGAAACATTTCTAGTATGAATGAAGTTCTGTTCATCTTGCAAACCGATTGGCACTATTTGCAGTCCATATGTGACCAAGACCTTCCACACTACTGAATTAAAGTGTTATCCACATGTCTTTGAGGCATCAGAAAACTATATTGGCTTCAAATTTGTTCTCTCCATTGCTCACCCCTGTTCTGCCTCTATTGCCTCTGGTTCAGTTCACTGCCATCACCTGATTCCTCATCAAAAATGGGTGAGAAAGCCTTGTGGAATGTCCACACCATGAACATTTTATGAGTATAAAGGAGAGGACATTATTTGAACAAAAGGTAACTAAGAATGACTTAGATGGATCTGTCGTTCAGGACTGCTTATGAGGCAAAGGGAACACAGAAGAAATAAGAAATTGCCAAGGTGTGTTTGCATCCAGATTTGGCAGAAGTGAAGAAAATAAAGTGTAGGAGTAATGTAAGTGTTGGGTTTGATTAAATAATTTGATCTATGGGTTTAGCCATCCTCCTTCTTCACCTTTCAGATCTCCCAGACAGGAAGTCAGTTGTCTCTGATCCCACAAAATACCATTCCATAGGATCAGAGAGCCTGGTTTTTGGAAGAGCTGCCTTCCCTCTTGATACTTCTTCCAACCTTGACATCAGCTACCTGTAGAGAGCAAGGACAACCTGAGCTCTTTAAACTTGCTAAGACTGCTACTAAGCCCAAAGCAATGGCTGGCGGGGGGGACGGGATGGGGTTGTCTGATGCAGCTAGAGTTTCCTTTCCATTTCATGGCACATCCCCCCTTCCATGGTGAGTTGGAGGGATCCTTCTGTCAAAGCTAGATCTCTGAGACCAGGATTGACTCAGAAATGAGGTAAGTACAGGTGAGAGGCAAATTTGTAAGTTCTGGATTCTCCCACTGTCCCAAACAGAATAACCTTGGGAAATAGTACCCAGTTGTATCAACCAGTGGGTGAAATCCAATTTTTTTTACTACCGGTTCTGTGAGCGTGGCTTGGTGGACGTGGTGTGGCTTGGTGGGCGTGGCTTGGTGAGTGTGGCAGAGGAAGGATACTGCAAAATCTCTATTCCATCCCCACTCCTGAGGGTAGGATATTGCAAAATCTCCATTCCCACCTCACTCTAGGGCCAGCCAGAGGTGGTATTTGCCGGTTCTCCAAACTGCTCAAAATTTCCACTACCGGTTCTCCAGAACCTATCAGAACCTGCTGGATTTCACCCCTGGTATCAATCCTACACCTCAAGTAGTGGATGGGTGCTAGGCTGATTCCATTCTCTGAAGTCTCCACACATGGCACCAACTGTTTAATGAAGTGTACAGATTGTGCTCACAGGAAAATGACCACAAAGTAGGTCATTTAAGAGGAAATTATATATTAATGTTAATATTGATATTGATACTAATATCTCATCTGTCATTTCACTCTGAATTTAAATAAAATGAATTTCAATACTTTCCCCAATGTTTTTGGGTGCATATTTGTCAGGTGAATTGAAAAAAAAAAAACCCAAGGGTTTGCTTTCAGAAGCTATAGAAAGGGGGTCTGAATTTTAAAAAATGTCAACAAGGAACTGAAATCCCACCAAGGTTTCTTAACTGTCATGCCGCCATCTTTCTGCTGTGTGAAAAGGTAGCAGTCTGACAATTTGTGGGCCCTTTTCCCAATAGCAGCAACCATGGTTGCGGGTTGCTATGGTGGCTGGGTTGGAGAAGCTGGCGAGCAATCAACAGTGCTTAGAGACAGGAAGAGGATGCTGTACTGCTATGGAGAGGGAGGTGGGAGAAAATACAGTGGGTGGTTTGACCCCAGAAGAGGAAGATATGAGAATCCTTGCCAATAGGAAAGCAGATTGCCTACAAGGGTTGCAAGGCTTCAGTGATTCCAAGGAAAACACCAGCCTTGCTGCTATCACTAACAAAATGGAGCAGGCTTACTCAGTTCCCAAAATAAATGGTGGTGAGAGCAGTGGTAATGATTTGTTAGGTCTGCCCACTCCAGAAGACAGTATAGATTCACAACTGATCCCTAAGAGATACAAATGTATGGGCGTGGAAGAATATTTTAAGTGACAACCTTCTGGGAGGTAAAATAAGCCATCCTTTAAAAAAAAAAAAAAAAGGATTGTACCGTATTTTTCGGAGTATAAGACATACCTACCTTTTTTGGTGAGGAAAAGAAGAAAAAAAAATCTGCGTCTGCCCAATTTTGCCTCATTGCAGCAAACAGCCTGCTTTACTTTCGGTTTCGGTTTCAGCATAGCTTGATTAGCATAAGGAAAAAAAAATCTGCTCCAGCAATTTACCTCTTTGCAGCAAGCAGCAGAGCCCTGTGCAAAACAGCTGAGAGCAAATCAGCTGAGAATCGGGAGGCTGATCCAATCAACTTGTGCTAATAAGACTGTGCTGAAGCTGAAAGGAGCTGTTTTTTCTTGCTGTTTGCTTGCAAGGAGGTAACTGCTGCGAGGCACAGGCCAAAGGGGCGGGGCCACTGGGTGGGCAGGGCTACATTCAGTGTATAAGACACACCTAAATTTTCACCCCCTTTGGGGGGGGAAAGGTGCGTTTTATATGGTAATTTTGCAGTTTGGAACTTGCCTTTTTGCCTCTCCTTGGTTTAAAAAGAATATTTACAAGCTGGAGCAAGAGGAGAGAAGGGCTACCCAAGATTGTGAAAGGACTGGAAATCAAATCCAAGAGGAATGGTTCTAGGAATATTTCGCTTGAGAAGTGACGTGATTGCTGTCTTCAAATACGTGAAGGACCGTAGCATTGTAGAGGATTTAATTTCCGACTGTTAAGGAGGAAAAGAATCAATGGGATGAAACTTCAAGGATGTAGAGACAGATTAGATAGTCCAAAGAACTTCTTGACAGTAAAAACTGTCAAATCAGTGAGATCTAATTCTTCCCCTTCAGTGAAGGTTTTCAATTAGAGGCTGGATAGTCATCTATCATGGCTGCTGTAGTGAATCCTGCAATATGCCTGGGGTGGGCGGGGTTGGCTTGATGTCCACTTAGGTTGCTTCCAATAATTATGGTTATTTCATACATGCAGCATATGAAATTGTGTTTTAAAGGAAATAATAAACATGCAGTAGAAGAAAAACAGAATATGTTCCTTTGGCATGAAACTGAATCCACATCCTAATGCTATTAAATCTCAGAGCAATGGTGTTTATATTTAGAATTTATATCCTTTTCCTTTTTTAAGAGAATAATATGTATTCCCCCCCCCACCCTCTCAAACTAATGATGCTTTTAACATAATGGAAAAAAAGACATTTGGGCCGAAGTGAAAGTACTTCATTTTTAGCAAGAGCATGGTAGGAACAGAATAAAAAAATTACAAACTAAAAATTTGGACGCTTCAAAATAAAGGAAAGAAGGAAGGACATGCAACTTCGTAACATATTTTTTTGAACAGACAGGACAGTTTTCAGCAAGAGCTGAAATGATGACTCATGACGGATCAGACACTTTTGAAGGAATCAGGCAGGCACCTGAAGGTTTGTTCCACAACATTGAAAGAAATCTCAGCTAAGTGCTGGTTTAGTTGGGAGGAAGCACCACTGAACTCATTGAGGAGGAAATGTATAGGTAGTCCTCGACTTACGACCACAATGGAGCCCTTGAGTTGCTAAGTGAGACATTTCTTAACTGAGTTTTGCCCCATTTTACGGCCTTTCTTGCCTCAGTTGTTAAGTGAATCACTGCAGGTTGCTAAGTTAGTAACTCAGTTGTTGAGTGAATCTGACTTCCCCATTGACTTTGCTTGTGAGAAGGTTGCAAAAGGGATCACATGACCCCAGGACACAGCAATGGTCATAAATATGAACCAAGCATCTGAATGTTGATCACATGATCATGGGGATCAGTGGTGGGTTCCTCCCGGTTCGTCCTGGTTCTCCCGAGCCGGTAGCGGTGACGATATGACATCACCGAACCGGTTCTTCCCCCTGCGCCCCCCGCGCCTCCCCCACCCCCCGCGTTATTCTTACCTTTTATTTGCCCCCACCCCCAATCTATTGCTGCCTCCTGAGTCCCAGCTGATGGCTAGAGGGAAAAAAACTGTTTAAACTCTTGCCGTGGGGCTTCAAAGGGCCGCCCTACAGCTGATCAGTGTTAAAAGAAAACAAATGAGTAGACCGGTGCCTGCAAAAATACATGAGTAGATCAGTGCCTGAAAAAATATATGAGTAGATCAGTGCCTGCAAAAATATATGAGTAGATCAGTGCCTGCAAAAATAAATGGGTAGACCAGTGCCTGCAAAAAATAAATGGGTAGATCGGTACAGCTCTGCAAGCAGTTAAAAGCCTGGTAGACCAGTACCTCTGCTAAATCCGAAATAATTGTCACATGACCATCAAGCCACGCCCACAAAATAAGCCACGCCCACAGAACCGGTAGTAAAAAATTTTAGAACCCACTCCTGATGGGGATGCTGCAAAGATTGTAACTGCAAAAAACAGTCATAAGTCACTTTTTTCAGCACTCTTGTAACTTTGAATGGTCACTAAATGAACTGTTGTAAGTCGAGGAGTACCTGTAGTTAATCATAGAACTCGGGAACTATTTTTCATTCAGCAATTGACATCCTGTCTCTTTCTCACCCAGGACCTCCCACTACCCTTCCTCCCTTCTTCTTCTATATAATCTCTGTCTCCTGCCCATCTGCTCTTCTACCCTTCCTCACCTATCTGGAGGGAAAGGGGGTTTCTCTGGTCTGTGATACTCACGGATGCTCCTCCCAAGAAGGGAATCTCTCCAGATACAAAGAATGAGGTATATACACTGGACAGGGTGCTGAGAATGATCCCAAAGCTAATGTGTATGAAGCCAGTCATGATCTGGATGGTCTGTGGAAACAATCAGGGTAATAACACTCAGCACTTGATGGATTAAATTCACACATGCATGCACGCACACACACACACACCTTGAATGATTACACTGACTTCAAAGGGTTGGCACCAGAGGATCTTCTGTCCCATATGGCTGCCACCTATTTTATCTTAAAACAGTTTTTGCCATCCTGGAGATTTGGAGATGTGTAGGAGTTCATTTCACCTCTCCAACTCACCACAGTCAACTTGCTTTGGCCAACTTGCTGCGGCCAACTCTCCATGATCAACTTGCCACAGGACAACTTACCACGGCCAATTCGCCACAGGACAACTCTCCATGGGATAAGAGTTACACTAATATCGAAGAAATAGTGGAACAGAATCATTAAAGAAAGGATGCCAAAGGAGGGACAAAATGAAATGCGAATGACAAAAATTAAAATATTTTTAAAATTATTTTAAATAATTAAATTGAATTGTTGAGCTGTCCCACAATGAGTTGTCCCGTGACAAGTCAGCCATATCGAGTTGTCCCGAGGTGAGTTGGCATGGTGAGTTGGCCAATGCAATTAGTTGTTCCATTCCGACCTTCTTCTTCTGCTCAGTTTAGCCAAAGGTTTGGAAAGTTGCTCTGGAGCCTCTTTCCACTGATCAGGCACTTCTTTCTCTCCTCACCGCTGCCCTAAATTTTATGTTGCATATTATCAGCTTCTAAGTAAGAGCTCCTAAAGATTAGTGAGAATAATTTATGACTGCTATTGGAAAGAAATCCAGAGTTTATAAATCTGTTTAATTAACCATTCATTTTGGCAGCAACTAGTAGATATCCTCTCCAAAGTTAGCCCCAGTCCTATTCACCTTCTGCAAATCTCTTAAAATGAATTTTTTTTTCCAGCAGGCCTGGGGATCCCTTGGTAACAGGGACTCCCACAAGTTGGGTATGCTATATGTGAGATTCTGATGCAGTCTCCCAAGATCTGTGTTTAATTCTTTTTAATAATTACTTAAAACCAAGGGTGAAATGCTCCTGGATTGGACCGGATCGCCCAATCCAGTAGCGATCTTGGCCAGTGGTTCGGCAATCTGGTAGCGATGGAGGAGCATAGCTCTACCCACCCGGGTGTCATTACTTCCTGGTTTTAACCAGGAAGTTGTGTGTTTTTTATGTTCTGTGCATGCGTAGAAGGTTTTGCGCATGCACAGAAGGTCTATGTGCGCCTGTGATGCGCGTGCGCTTCCAAACCGGTAAGTAGATTTCACCTCTGCTTAAAACTTGTTTTAATTGTTAGTTTTATTGTATGCCACCTAAAGTCACATTTGTGAGGTGGCAGCTACAGACAGTCCTGAGGCTACAACTATTTGTTCAGTGACCTTTTAAAGTTATGACGGCACTGAAGGAATTATGACTCTGGTAGTTCTGGTCATTGCAGCATCTCCCTGATTATGTGACAGAGATTTACGATGTTTCCGGCCACTTTACTTCAAGCAAAGTCAATGGGTAAGCCAGCAGGAAGTTGGAAGTCGTGGTCACATGAGGTCCTCACTTAAGGACCTGCACAGTCCTCATTTAATAACAACTGGACTGCTGGAATTGCCATCGGTAAGTGACATGGTCATGTGACATCACAATTCATGCCTGCATTGCTTAGTTATAGCAATTCTAGTCCCTACTGCCATCGTAAGCCGAGGACTATCTTTATATAAATTTGAAAATAAATAAATAAATAATAGGTGACTCTGTGTCTGAGGTTTGGGAATGGGGATGCTCATTAGCCTAGAAGAGTTTGTAGAATGAATTAAACTTCTTCTAGGGGTCCCAGGGCTCTGGTCTCCTCATCATATAGTCCTTAGCTCAAACAGGGTCAGTTAGAGGTCATAGAATGGTTTTACACTAGGTGTGCCTAACTGGTTATATTGGAGCCGCCTAGTCTGCATGAAATGAGGAATTTATGGGAGCATTCTGGTATTCCTATCTGCTTGGGGCCTGTACCATCTTCAGAAGCATCAGAGATTGTACAGTGCTGTGGATAAGGATTTGAATTGTAACAAGTAAACCTACAGTAGATTCTCTTCGCACAGGGAGGAGCTTAGGCCTTTTTATTGGTTGCCTTAGATCGACCAATCCTAATGTGTTCCTTCCTGGCTTACAGCTTCTGTCTTCACTATTCCCCAAGCAGCCAAGCAAAATCATTCTCTGTGGTGAAGAAGGTTGCCATAGCGAATATATAAGGACTGTGTTAAAATCCAGCTTTTCATTCAACCCAGATTTCACAAGTACAGTATTCATATTTTTAGGATATGGGGGATGGGAACAAAACCCTCTGCCCTCATATAATACACCTAAAAAAAACCTGTAACCTTTTCACTTTGGTCAGTGGTTTATATAGACCTCACAGGGGAGACATTGGGAGTCATAACAACGAGTGTAGCTACTTGGATCTTCTGAGAAGATCCAAGAGAAGACTTTTCAAGAGAAGCTTTTTACTGCTACTGGCCTAGGTTGATTTTACTTTTAGTCTCTTGACAATAATCAAAGATCTAGACTAGACAAATATAGAAGAGTAATACAACAAGCGCTTGATTTACTGTAATAGGGGAGAGAATATCTGGTATTCTCAAATGTCTGTTAAAACCTAAAGTATATAATTTGTGTCAATCTATGTCATTTTTATAACAACATCAATTTCATCACTCATAAATTGCTATAAATATCATCAAATTACAGTTCTATTTAATTCCCCTGATCAATTATTTTGGATGCAACAGCCTTTCCTGTTATTTCAGGGGATAACTGGATGGAAATGTTATCAGTTGCATTTAAAGTCCATTACATAAATTGAGAAATTCTGAATTATTCAATTGGAGCAAGTTTCATTGTACTAAGGAAACACTTATTTCTACTTGATTTTTATATTTTATTTCTTCTTATGAAGGAATTTCTAATATATTGCCTCTGTCTGTAGAAGTGTCCTTTTAGATACAAATACTGAATATGAGTGTTTAAAATTCCATTTCTCACCTTTGGATGGCAAATGAATTTTTATGGGAAATTAAGCAGGGGTTTTGTTTTCCTATTTTGTTTTATTCTGCTGTGGTGTAATTTTTGTTTCTTTGTTTACTTATTGTGGATGGATGGATGGGGAGGGGAAGAAGGAGAAGGAAAAGGAGAAGTGGAAGGACAAGGAAGAAAGAGGACAGAATTCTCAGAAGAGAGTCCAATGTTTGGGTAAAAGCTATATAGTTACTGTAGTGTTGCCAGCCAGGCTGACAACAGTGTTTGGGTGGATTATATGTGGAAAAATTTATCATTATCCTCATGGTAAAATGTGCAAAAGATACTGGACTGGAGTTAGCAAACTCCAGACAATGAGTCTGGTAGCTTTGGGATTGCTTGATTAATTTTTCTAAGTTAAGAGATACTGATGCATCAGATGAGGTTGGCAGCTGCCTAGGAGAGCAAATGCCAGGCAGAGCAAATCAGTCAGAACACATCTGAAGTGGCAATATGCCATATGGATGTCTTTACAGAAGGCATTCCTTTGTCCAGGGCAAGCTGAAAGGCCGGGAGAAACAGAAAGACAAAGGCATGGAATTGCTCATAAATAGAGAGGACCTGGAATGGCAACTGTGCGGGAGAACAAGCCATCTGCTCACATCTTCCCCACTAGGCCTGGTGTTTCTCCATAAAATGATTATTGCTAAATGTGACTTTTGCCTATGCAGATCTACCTTCTGCTTTGTGTGTGCGTGGAACATTTTTTTTTTTTTTTAGGCAGAATATCTGGTTCAAACACAGATAGAATCTGCCATCAACAGATGCCCACCTGCATAACTGAAACCTAATGGGAAAAATGTTAGGGTAACCTTGGTCAAAGTTTCTGGATTTTCTTATTTAAAAAAAAAACTATAATATTTATTGTCTCCTTTTGTTTTTTGTTAATTATATAATCTGTATCCCTTATTTCTTTTGGAACATCATTTTCATTTTAATACTTTGGTGCCCTGAAAAAGAGAACAAGGCAACTTCTGCAATTAGCTGGGAAGAAAAAGTGAATATATAGTTCCTTCCATCTGAACACAGCTTTGAAAAACAGGGCAATGGGCTGTCACTTCAACCTTACAGCCTACCTGATATTTCACAATCCCAGTTATCCCAGTTAGAGGCTCTGTTGCCTTCAAAAAGGGACTTAATAGTTGTGATCTGGGCACAGAATACCACACCTATTCTTAGAAAAGCACTTATGTGCTTCTATAGTAGCAAAAAAGCACTGACTCAGTTGCAGGATTTCCCTTTGTAATGTAGCTGTTTATTTATTCAGAATTTCTCCATGGCTGATACCCTTTAGAGAGTGCATAGCGATTTCTGCACAAATACGAATGGAGATGGATTTATGCTTAAGCTCCAATCTTTAAATGTATTTTGTCTCTAGAAGAAGACACTTTCTTTCTGATTTACCCTATGCAAGAGAATGCCACAGCACTGGACTTATGATATGCTCTTGAAGGACAGTTCTAAATGCTTTTATTTTCCCCAATTATTTATCACTGCGGGGGAGACATGGAAGAAAGATGGAGGATGGTGGCAGGGAGGGTTAAGAGAATGCCATTTCTCTCTAGCTGCAAACCCCCCCCCATGCATCTTTTGGCTTAATTTATAGAAGCTGTGGGAGACTTGTACAAATCATGTCTTTATCCTTTGAAGATCAGGGTTTTTTTTATTAGAACTTACTAAGTTCTAACTGCAGCCTTTAAAAAAAAAAGTAGGCTGAGCACTGAGTGGACAATATGGATTTAAAAAATAATAATAAAAATCATCCCTCTGGGCATATGTAATCATAGATACAGGGACTCTGGGGTTAGTTTTCTGGGCAGTCCAGGACTTTGATCAACCTAATCCTGGAAGTGTTTTCCCAATTAGGACCCATGTAGCTGAACTTTAACTTGAGGAAGCTTTAAATGGCGTGGAAATGATGGGCATTTTTAAATGGCTGGACTTAATATTTGGTATTAAGAGCTAAACTGCCTCTGAACAAACAGGTTCCATTGATACAATACAGCAATTCACAGCTGTGAACACTGTCTCTGTCGACAGCTTTCAGCTGCATTTTAATAGATTTTCTTCCTAGAGTGACATTATCCACTTCTGCTATGTACTTAGAGCATTGACTTCAGCATTTAATCGTGGGACAGCAGCATTCTTCTGCTGTCCCAAGTCAAATATGGAATAGTGCACAGTCTTCACAAGAAAGAAAGCAATTCTGAAGTGGTGGGACAGCCGGATCATTTCTTACTCACCTTCACCAGACTTCATTTCTACTTCTAGGAATATTTAGTATTGGAATGCATACAAATATACATATGTTGGCAGAAGATCATTCTTAAAATGAACAAAGCGAGCTATTCTCAGAAAGGTGTTCTAGCCAAATGGATCGTTATTTTCCCTAAGTGGGGACATGATTGATTCCCAAGTTCTTTTCATTGATTTAGTCTAAAGCTTTTCTCTGATTCCACCTCTTCCCAGCTACACCCCCACCCCACCCCATTCACACATACGCACACGCACCAGAAAATCGCACTGCTTAGCCTAAATCAAAGAGCCAGTACCATGCAGGAGAAAGAAACCCATTCCCAAACTCTTCTATCCACCCCCCCAACCTTGCCCAACCGAGCTCCCCTGCCCAGAGGGGGGGTCTCCCAAGCTTCTGACACTCACCCCCAGCACTCGGTTCTTCCCTTTGGGAATAGTTTCCACTGTGTACATCACAGTCCTTCTCCCCAGTCGGAAGTTCCCCATTCCCTGCATGGGAAACAGCTGGCGTGTGTGCTCCCAGGCCCTCGGGACCCTAGCAACTGAACCCTCCGCTGCATCAGCCAGATTGGCTGAACATGGATAACAGCTCGCTGAGCCCGGTTGCTCAGCTCCAGCACACACTGTATCCCAGAGAAAGGGGGAGAGTGGTCTTATTGGCTTCTGTCAGCAATGATGTCACAGGCAGTCAGAGATGCTGCAAGAGACTGAGGGGGTAGGGAGGGGAAGGTCTGACTGGTAGGTAAAGCCGCCTTCTTCCTCAATTACCTTCTCATCCGGCAGAGAGGCACCACAGAGCCATGGGATTTACACAGAGTGGATTTCTGAGCAATCAGAGATTTGTGCTGTAATAGCCATTTGCAGAGGTGTCTCTTTCACAGGCAGAGGAGAAGGCAAATTATTATTATTATTTTTAAAAAATGGCTGGGAACTGTCTTCTGTAGTCAGTAAAGAAAAGTTCTCCGAATCTTTTCCATGATGGTGTTAATATCTCTGATGAAAATGCTGCTTATCGGTTTGGGTTTCATGCATACATCCCCCCCCCAAGACTTAACATCGGTGTAGGTGATACGCTTCTTTCCACTTCCTGCACTCCCCACACATTACATTTTATCAACAGGTTGCTGATGGACTAAAACCAGAGAGAGACTGGTTCAAATGCATCTTCTGTCATGGAAGAAGGCTTCTTTGCAATGTTTCCCATTTGCTTTTTGGAAGATTTCATCGGCACCTTCAAACTCCTGAGCTTAGTTATCTTACCTTTTGTGTTATTTGTAGAGATTGCTTTTTACTTGAAGTGTACTGGAGCAATGACCACAATGATTGGACTTTTTATAAAATAAATGAATGGTGTCTCCTTCCCCATCATCCAATCAGAGCTGAAGAAGCTTCTTGGGTGAGAAGTGAAATGACTTCAAAGAAAAACCAGGACGTCCAGTTGCCTCTTTAAAAAGCACCTTTGGGACAAGCATGACCTGGATGATTGAGAATCTCCACAGACATGGTGTCTCCTTGTTAATGATCAACTGGAAACCAGCTCACTTGATTGATACTCTGTAAGTAGCAGCAAGGAACCATCTTCGGGGCTGTGAAAACCTTCAGCTCCTTTCACATATTCACTCTGCAAGGAATCATTTGAACTTTTTCTCTTAATTTTAATTCAACCTTAAACTGAAAGAGATGTGGTGTGATGATTATGGTGTAAAACCTACTGGAAACTTTAACCCACTCTTTCTCCCTGCAATCTACCTTATAACATGTGAGGATAAAATG
The DNA here is from genome assembly GCF_029215685.1 of Pituophis catenifer annectens. Lineage (NCBI taxonomy): Eukaryota > Metazoa > Chordata > Lepidosauria > Squamata > Colubridae > Pituophis > Pituophis catenifer. The sequence goes on along the minus strand of NW_027256881.1, from coordinate 237,519,313 downwards.
GAGATTCCCATTAAACCACATTGAGTTCCTGGAAGAATGATGGAAGATAGAAAAATAGTTTTCCTTATTTACAGATGCGCCATAGATCATGTATACATGAGCCATGGTTATGCATGGTTAGAATGCAGTATTGCAGGCTAACTACCCACTGGCAGGAGTTTGATCTTGACTGGCTTAAGGTTGACTCATATGGTTGAATAAAATGAGGACCCATACATATGCTACCATTTGTAAACTGCTCAGAGTGCTGTAGAGCACGATGGAAGAATAAATAAGTCTAAGTGTTAGTGCTATGCTATTGGGAGTGGGGGTTGAGAGTAAATGCTAGATGTTGCAACATCTTCATATAAATGTCATGACTTACATCAGCTGTCAGGATGCAAATATATTTATTTATTTAATATAATTTGTATGCCGCCCTATCTCTGTAGGACTCAGGGCGGCTCACAACAAATAAAACACCCAATAAAACATAAAATACATAAATATGCATACATAAAATACATAAATGTATAAATATATAATTTAAACATATATTAAAACCCATTAAAATAATCAAATATATGGTGGAACATTGGCAGAATGGTGTCACCTAATGCATATCATTGTACTGGCACCATTATAGGTAGTTGTAGATGCTACTGAGAAGTATGTGCCTATTAATTTGTTATCAAATAAAATAATAAACTAGGATCATTCATCAGTGATACGGTTAAGATTCAAGATATTTCTGAATTCAATATTTCCATGGCAACATCTAAAATAGCTGGGAACTCCCTCTCCACATACACACATGGAAAAGAAAAGAGAATATTGCTCACAGAAACTGAATAGCTGAAACCTATGAGTAGCAAGGGCCCTTAAGTGTATAAAGTTCCAGAGATAAACATAGCCTTGTATTAGGGCTTTTATGATGACATTTCAGTATATCCTAATTATGTGACTCATAGGCCATCATGAATGTGTAAAGACTCCCCTGAGGTAGACTCAATAACTGGTGCCTTAATAGAAGTGCTCGGGTAGGGTACCCCCCCCACACCCGTTTATTTTTGCAACTGGCTTCTTCCAGAACTTATATGGAGTGGAGGGGGTTCCAAGTCTAGCCTGCAAATCTGATATTTTCCAGTGATCTGTCTACCAAATCTGATTCTACTAAGTTTTGCAAGATCAGGCCAGGTTAGTTATATGTTTGAAAGTAGGGAGGAGAAAGAAAGAAATTTAAGGATTGAGGAATTTGACACATAGCTTAACACAAACAGGTGCAATTTCCCTTTTGAACAATCATCTGTAGGGCTGGGCTGTAAATCTATTAAAAGCTTAGTTTCTCCTTTGATTCCAGAATTGTACAATTGCAGACAAGCTAAGTCACTCTACTGATTTCCACCCTGTACGTTACTGAACATTTGCTTTTAGCAGAGGTAGCTTTTATGTATTTATGGAAGCCTCCATATAAGCTAGAATACTGTGGTGTCCACAATCCAGCTCTCATTAAGGCCTTTCAGTGTCATAGTCATCCTTGCAAAGCCTTCTCCTCAAAAGACATCCACCTGCATGGTTTACAAGCCCAGGAAAGCAACGATGTATAATGTAATGTGTTGGAGAGGAGCTGTATGTTTTACATCTGAGAAAATCACTGGATCAATTCTGGCAATAACAAAAATATTAAGCTGCAGGTCATGAAGCCAGAACCCTTGAGGCTTTGATCCATTGACAACAATACTGCCTTACACTGAAGTCCTGATTCTCTCAGATGACATCCACGCAGCACTAGCAATAGCATTTAGACTTATATACCGCTTCACAGTGCTTTACAACCCTCTCTAAGTGGTTTACAGAGTCAGCATATTGCCCCCAACAATCTGCGTCCTCGTTTTACTGACCTCAGAAGGATGAGTCAACCTTGAGCCAGTGAGAATCAAACTGCTGGCAGTTGGCAGTGAGTAGATGCAATACTGCATTTTAACTACTGTGCCACCACAGCTTTTGCTGTCTTTGCCTCCTATCCAGGAGCCAGAAGCTCATACCACCCAAAATTTAGTGTCCCTGTACTGTGCTCTTACTGCACACCTAGAAAGAGGTGTTCATAAAGCTTAAATGTGCAACATTCCAAGGGCCATGATTATGGATCCCATGGCTGAAATTTCTGCTCCTTCCAATTGGCATGCCCAATACTCTGGTTCACTCTGCACTCTCTGCAGGGCATTTTTATTTTCTCTCACTTCATACAGACAAGCAATTACTCTAGTTATAAGCATTTTCTAAGTTCAACCAGACATTAGGTTGCAGCAAAGACTTTTTTTTTTAATCTCTTGGCTGCTGGGCAGCAGTTGTCTGCATTTGGGTGGTTAAAATGCAGTAGAACTAGTATGGTGTACTGATTAAGGTATCAAGCTAGAAACTGGGGGTCTGTGAGTTCTAGTCCTACCCGAGCTGGAGGACCTTGGGCTAGTCACTCACTTGCAGTGCTAGGAAGTAGGAAGTGGCAAACCACTTCTCAAAAAACATTGCCAAGAAAATGACAGGGACAGCCAACAAAAATGCCATCAATAGGTGAGCATTGCCAAACATGTGAAATCTAAGAAAGCAGGGTATTATGGGTCTTACCTAAGAAGATAACTTGAGAAGAAAATAAGAATTTGGGTCCTTTGGGGGTCGTTTTGAAGATCCTCAACCCCAGGACCTGTCAGGGGAGCTCCCGGCCAGCACGGAGAGGGTTTTCTTTCCCTCCGTGACTGAGCCGAGGGGAAGGGGCGATGCGTGGAGTGCCAGGCTGAGCAGCTGGGCGTCGGCAGCGTCGGCAGCGTTTTTTACAGCCGGAGCCATCAATGAGTGGGAGCGGCGCTGTGCCGGGGGGCGCCCGCCGCGCGGCAAGTTCTGAAGCCCGGGGGGGTTGCCCGAAGTGCTATACGAGGTGTCGGGCACCCCCTGAAGATCTCCGGGACATTGCCAGGCTCTTTGGGGGCTGGCAACGATGGCGTGGTGGTGGCGGCGATGGCGGTTGCTGTGGAGGCTAGCTGGCGGTCAGACGGCGCTGGGGACACCCCCCCTTTTGGAGTAGGAGCCGGGGGGGCAACAAACCAACAGGTCTGGGAGACCTGCAACCACGGTTGGGCGGAAAAGACCCGGAGTAATTTTCTGGGCCTCGGGAGGCCTCAATTTGTGGTTGTGCGGGGGGCGGGGGGGCTTGAGAAAGCCGCCCCATTTCTGCCCCATTTCTCTCCCCTCCAGTGTTCCTTTTTAGAACTGGGCCCACCTGGACCAACTGTCAGCCTGTGGGACTCATTGGCGCTAAGCCCTATTATTATTACCATTCTGAATCCCCCTGACTTTGGAGAGGGCTATTTCCATCTGAACGGGAGACCGGTACATGGCTGCATCCCGCCGGCTGAGGGGGCTAGACATTTGCCTGACCACTGTGAGAGGGTGGCCAGGTGTCGGAGCCCCTGGGGGCTGAACCGGGACGCTTTCTACATATATGCACTTTACCAGCTTTCTACACATATGCACTTTATCAGCGAGGGGACTTTACCAGCGAGGGGACTTTACCATCGGTCTTTACCACTGGACAAAACGCCGTGAGAGGGCGATTTTTGGACCTGACCCCCGGACGCTGTCTATATGCATCGGTTCATTACTGCCACCCCACCACAAGAGGGGGTTGTCCAGCTGACCTAACCACCGTGAGAGGGTGGTTAGATCTATTTCCCCCTTGGAACTGTGGTCGTCCTGGCTTTGGACTATGTCCTCTGTTGTGAGGGGACAGGGGACTTGGTCCTGCAAATATGTCTTTGAGATCCCCCATTCCTTTGTCTTCTCCTCGGTCCTTTATATACACCCTCAGGATATGGTCGTGTTACCCATTATGATTAATGTACTCAGCAGCGGAGCTTCTTGGTCTGCGAGACTCCCCCCTCTCGCAGGCTTGGCCCTCCATTCTATCGAGGGCCTACCTCGATGACGGGCTCTGGAGTCCCGAGAGGTGGCATGCCGCAAAGAGGGGGTTGCGGGGTTTTTTAAAATTGTCCTTGTTTAAACTTTTAAGGGGTTCTGGGAGGGGGGAGGGGGGTGGGATTGGAATTAGGATTGTGGGTTTGGGGGATAACCCACTAGGGGGAGAGTCGGGCTTGGCCAGGACGTTCGGCGGGGGTGGTGGGGGATCCGGAGGGGGTCGAGCTGGTCCAGACTATGCTTTCACCATCGGTACTGTGTGTGGGAGGGGTAGATATGGCGGGAGCAGGGGGCCATATCATGTTAAGGGAGCACGCACCCGCTGTCTTCAAGCGGTAGAGTGCTCCGGCCCCCAAGGCTCCACCCGTTCTCCAGGTAGTACAGACCTTCAGGGCCCGGGCCTTCGTCTGATGTTGTGCAACGCCAGGTCTGTAGTAAATAAAGCCCCCCTCATTTGTGATCTTGTTTACGAGGGGGGAGCGGACCTGGCGGGTATTACGGAGACCTGGTTGGGCCCAGAGGGAGGGGTCCCTCTGGTAGAAATGTGCCCACCAGGTTTCCACGCATTCCATCAGCCAAGGTCACAGGGGAGGGGCGGGGGAGTAGCGGTTATTATTAAAGAAGGCCTTAGGCCGAGGGAGACCACTGTACCTCAGACAGCTGGTTGTGAGTCCCTCCTTGTGAAGTGGGGCCACGGGGCTCAGATGGGTTTGCTGATCACGTACCTGGCTCCCTGCCACATGGCGGCAGCCCTGCCCGAGCTACTCAACGTTATTGCCACGGTGGCGGTTGATACCCCCAGACTTATGGTCATGGGGGATTTCAACCTGCCATCCGTGGGTGAGGCGTCTGAGGTGGCTCGGGAGTTCATGGCTTCCATGTCGGCCATGGACCTGACCCAACTAATTCATGGCCCTACGCACACTGGGGGAAACACACTGGACTTGGTTTTTGTCTCTGGACAGTGGTTGAGTGATCTCGAGATAGGGGATATAGTCATCGAGCCCTTGTCATGGTCAGATCACTCGCTCCTTCGCCTTGACCTTCGAACCGCAGCACCCCGCCGCAGGGAGGCGGAACCGGTAAGATGGTACCGCCCCAGGCGCCTGATGGAACCTGATAGGTTCCAGATGGAGCTTGGGCCAATCCCGGAGGTTCTGGCTCACACCTCATCTGGGGACCTAGTGGCCGCCTGGGATAGGGCGGCGGCTGGAGCCCTGGATCGAGTCGTGCCTTTGCGGCCTCTGACCCGGCGCCGATCTCGCCTGGCTCCTTGGTTCACCGAGGAGCTGAGGGAGATGAAGCGCCGGAAAAGACGCCTAGAGAGCTGTTGGAGGGCTAGTCTTTCTGAATCTGACCGAACACTGGTAAGATCTCATATTAGGAGTTACCTAGTGGCGATAAAAGCAGCAAAATGTACTCACTTTACTGCTCTTATTGCGTCATCAGATAATCGCCCGGCCACCCTGTTTAGGGTGACCTGCTCCCTGCTCCACCAGGAAGCGCGGGAGGACCCCTTGGAGGGAAGAGCCGAGGATTTTGTTCAGTATCTGTATGACAAAATCACTCAGATTCGGGCAGGTCTGGACTCCGACGGGATAGATCCAGCGAGGGTGACGGAGACAGGTCTTGAGACTGTTATCTGGGATGAGTTTGATCCTGTGACCCCAGATGACGTGGACAGGATTCTGGGTAGATTGAACGCGACCACATGTTTGTTGGACCCGTGTCCCTCCTGGTTAGTGCTGGCTTCCCGGGAGGTGACGCGAGGCTGGCTCCAGGGGATTATAAATGCTTCGTTGGGTGAGGGTGTCTTTCCCGCCGCCTTGAAAGAGGCGGTGGTAAGGCCTCTCCTCAAGAAGCCTTCCCTGGACCCGGCAGTATTGGCTAATTATCGTCCAGTCTCCAACTTTTGCTTCGTTGCGAAGGTTGTTGAGAGTGTGGTTGCACGACAGCTACCTCAGTACCTGGATGAAGCGTCGTATCTAGATCCGTTCCAGTCGGGCTTCAGGCCTGGGTACAGCACGGAAACGGCATTGGTCGCGTTGGTTGATGATCTCTGGAGGGCTCGGGACAGGGGTTGTTCCTCTGTCCTGGTCCTGTTAGACCTCTCAGCGGCTTTTGATACCATCGACCATGGTATCATGCTGCACCGGCTGGAAGGGTTGGGGGTGGGAGGCACCGTTTTACGGTGGTTCTCCTCCTTTCTCTCTGACCGGTCGCAGTCTGTGTTGACAGGGGGGCAGAGATCGACCCCGAGGCCCCTTATATGTGGGGTGCCGCAGGGATCGGTTCTCTCGCCCCTTCTGTTCAACATTTATGTAAAGCCACTGGGCGAGATCATCCGTGGTTTCGGGGTGAAGTACCATCTGTACGCTGATGACACCCAGCTGTACATCTCCACCCCGGACCACCCCAACGATGCCCTTGAAGTGATGTCCCAGTGCCTGGAGGCCGTACGGATCTGGATGGGGAGAAACGGGCTCAGGCTCAACCCATCCAAGACCGAGTGGCTGTGGTTTCCGACGTCCCGATATAGTCAGCTGGTGCCATCGCTGGCTATTGGGGGCGAATCATTGGCCCCCACGGAAAGGGCTCGTAACTTGGGCGTCCTCCTGGACTCACGGCTGTCTTTAGAAGAGCACTTGACGGCCGTGACCGGGAGGATTTTTCATCAGGTTCGCCTGATTCGCCAGTTGCGTCCCTTTCTAGATCGGGACTCGTTACGCACAGTCACTCATGCCCTCGTCACCTCTCGTCTGGACTATTGTAATGCTCTCTACATGGGGCTCCCCTTGAGGTGCACCCGGAGGCTCCAACTGGCGCAGAGTGCGGCCGCGCGGGTGGTTATGGGAGCAACATGGAGCTCCCATGTAACACCTCTCCTGCGCGAGCTGCACTGGCTCCCGGTGGTCTTCCGGGTGCGCTTCAAGGTTCTGGTTACCACCTTTAAAGCGCTCCATGGCTTGGGACCTGGTTACTTACGGGACCGCCTACTACCATCATCAGCCTCCCACCGACCAGTACGCTCCCACAGAGAGGGGCTCCTCCAGGTGCCGTCGGCCAAACAATGTCGGCTGTCGGCCCCTAGGGGGAGAGCCTTCTCTGTGGGGGCACCGACGATCTGGAATGAGCTCCCCCCAGAGATACGGAGGATTCCGGATCTGCGCACCTTCCGCCGCGAGTTGAAGACGCTTTTATTTCATCAAGCTGGCCTCGCCTAAATCTTCTCCCTTTTAAGTGTAAATTCTAAATTTTAATGGATTTTAAAATATGGGTATTTTTAAATTATGGGTATTAATTCAGCCAAATTTATTTAATCCATTTTATTCGATTTTAAATTTTGTATATTTATGTGTTTTATTTCATGGCTGTGCACCGCCCTGAGTCCTTCGGGAGTAGGGCGGTATAGAAATTTAATAAATAATAATAATAATAAATAATAATAAAGAATTCAGATTTCTCTGGGAGCAGCAGCCAGTGGGAAGAGAATTCATCACCTCACAAGCTACAGAGCCACTTTCCTTCTTCTGCTCTTAGAGTTACTTGATCAGTGACTAGCACTGATGATGTTACCTAATTTGAGTAATGAAATGTCTGCAAGAAAACAAGCAAGTTCAGAGAGCTCCAAGGACCCCTCAGAGTTACTTCAGTTACACATGAAGCTCAGGATAAACTAGTTATTTCCAGAAATTTGCATCCTCTAGGCCAGGGCTGTCAAATTCGCGGCTCACAGACCAGATGCGTCACGTGTGGCCCATGCCCACACCCGGTTTAGTGAAGGGGGAAAAAGTTATGATATGTCATGTGATGCTGCTGTGATGACATGAGTTTGACACCCCTGCTCTACGCTGACTTGCAAAAAGAAAAACCAGGATTCTCGTTTATCTAGAAACTAAACCAGCACTGCAAAACAATTACTGAGGCCAGATGGGTGGCCTGAAGGGACCAGTTCTGACAGACCAGCAGACCAACTGGGTGTAAGGATATCACAACTTCCAACTGGATGACCTCAAACCTTCTCTTCCTTGTACCATGGATTGTCCTGATGGGACAGCTTGAACCAGAATAATAAAGAAAACATCACTTCCAAAATGGAGTCCTTAAAGCCAGTGGTGGTATTCAGCTGGTTTGCACAGGTTCAGGCGAACCAATTGTTAAATTACCCACCCACCCCCGCTATCAAAGTGGATCCTGGGTGCTGCATTGCAATGAAGAAACGGGCAATGAAGCAGCTGGCGTGAGGGAAGGAGAAAGACTTTTTCTCTCTTGCTTTTCCCTGCTCCTTTTCCTTCCCTCATGCCGGCTGCTCCATTGCCTTTTTCTCCATTGCAGCGCAGCATCCAGGATCTACTTTGATAGCAGGGGAGGAGGATAACTTAACAACTAGTTCCCCCAGGATCAGGTTGGGCCATGCCTCCCATGACAGCCAACCTGACCCTGGGCAAACCGGGGCAAATTATTTGAATCCCATCACTGCTTAAAGCTGTCTTTGGGTTGCCTCAGGAGATGCATGAAGATATGTTCTCTAGAAGTGCTTCATGGGATGTCTTTGTGCTGTGGAGATGTGGCCTAAGTCTGCAATGTCCATGTCCCCCAAATAGCTTGAAAAGCTTCTGTGAGCACCTTCAAAAATAAAGAAGGCCTTGTTGCTTTTTCCTTCAACATATTTTAGCACACGCTTCAACCAAGAGCAAATATTGAAATAGAGCTGAGTAAACTACATCATAAGACTTTAATTTAGGAGACAGTGGCTTGCCCTGACCTTCCTGCTATGAATGAGAGAGGCCTTTACAGGACACTTGTGGTGGCACGAAAGGAAGTAGTTTTCAAAGAGTATTGTGGAGATACCCTTGCAACCTTGAACAGGCATGGTAACCTTTCATCCCCTCCAAGCTAGGAAGGCCCTTAGATACTCAGTTGGAGAGATGATTTTTGCAGGGACTGCCAGCCATGCCCTCTGAAATGGCAACCTCCAAAGATTTTTGTTTCCTTTAAAAGAAACTTGAAGTCTAGATTTGGGGGTGAGGCGTTGTTTTCAGATGACTATTTATAATCAGACCTGGTTTCTTTCTTTCTTTTTGTTATTTTTTTGTCTTGCTAAATTTGAAGATGAGGTACTGTAAGCTGCAGTACAGCCAGTTGAGTGGGAGTCCTGTGAAAATATGATTAAATAAACACCTCTCTTTTTTTCTCTGCCGAAGTCTTTCCTATTTCACTTGAATCCCTCTGCCTTCTTATTTTTATTCTAAATAATAGAAGGATCTTTTATTATTACCTCCTGCTTCCCATTGCTTCAGAAGAATATTGCCACTTATAGCAGCTGGAGCAGCTAAATGTCCCCTCCCTCACCACCACTTTGAGGGGGCAATAATTGTTTCAGGGGTATAAGAAGCAGAATGTGGGGAGATTGGTTTGCAGAGTGACATCCTTTGTTCTCATCTTGGGGAAGAAAGGAAAGCACATCCTCAGGGTTGTTCGGATGAGAGGGAGCATATTTACGTCCTTTGACAGACCTGTCTCCTGCTTGGGTGGAGGGTTGGACTAGATGACCTACAAGTTCCCTTCCAACTCTGTTAATCTGTTAAAGACCTAAGATCAGCGATCCAGGGAAAGAAGCTTCCAGTGATGGGGTTTCATTCAGAGCTTCTGTATTTCAGATACAGATACATTTCTACATGCTTAAAGCTAAGCAGAGTTCAAGAACTCCCAGGCCAAAGTATCTTCTGATCCCCACAACAGACAGACTGAGGCATCCAGGAAGCTTACAGAGTATGTGGCCACTGTTCCCTTCTTTCTCATTTCAGCTGCTGAGATTATATACCCTTTTGGTATGGATACCATGGTTTTGACTGACAGGCATTATCCTTAACACTTCTTAACAGTGAATTCTAGAATGCAACTGTGTGAAGAGTGTTTGGTTTTCAGTGCTAAAAACCACTGCCAAGCAATGTCATTGCTTGTATTATGAAAGGTGCGACAAAATTATCTTTAAACAATATGTTTATTTTATGGAATTTATAAAGAGGCTGCCCAATTCTGTATCAACTCTGGGTAGCATACAATAAAATCAATACTAAAACACAAATGAACCCCCCAAACATCCAGAAGAAGAAATAGCATTGTAAAGAAATAAAAACAGCAATCTTAAAGCAAGGCCTGTGAGATTAAATACAGCCACGATGGGGGTGGGGGTGAGTGGGGGGTGTCAGTTATATATCAGGTGGGATGGTGTTCCAGGGGGCAGGTCCTGCTGCAGAAAAATCCCATTTCCTAAGTCTCATCAAAAGACAACGCGGTATAGACCAATGTTTCTCAACTATGGAAGGTCTGAAAGGGAGATTATGAATAGCAATAGCACTTAGATTTATATACCGCTTCACAGTGCTTTACAGCCCTCTCTAAGCGGTTTTACAGAGTCAGCATAGTGCTCCCAACAATCTGGGCCCTCATTTTACCGACCTTGGTGTTGTGGAATGATGAGACCAAACAACATTCCTGGGTCAGCCAGAGACAGTTTTATTGTGCAAGGTTCAGAGCCAGATTTGTACCTGAAGCTTTGAACAAGGAAAGAACTCTGATACAACTGTTTTTATACATTTCTAAGACAAAGGATTTGGTGAGATCATGCATTTTCCATATATAGTTAACATGAGATCATGCATTCTCCATATATGGCTAACACACATCTGTCATATGATAATTGACACACTTCCTAATTACTAAATCATTAGTAAACCATTATTTTTAGTTTATAAGATTATCTTAATTTAGACAACCTTTCTTAAGTGCTTGTAGTTGCTAATGGGAAATTTACTGCTGTCCTTGGGTAAATTTATTGGATTAAGTAACTCTTTGTAACATATATGTCCTTGTGTCATTCACAGTGAGGTCACTCAGATGTTTTCCATATGGCTGTCCTTCCGTGACATCTAGGTCTCATCAGAAGATACATTACCACTTAATGGGATTTAGCTGATTTTTAATATAATCTCCAAGCAAGCACTTTTCTATCTTATAATAATGTGAATAGAGAGGGTCCTTTAGAGTTCATGTAGCTGACTCTGTATGATTCCTTCTTTTATCCACATTATTGGAAGGATGGAAGGCTGAGTCAACCTTGAATAAAAGGGACAGTAAAGGGTTTAGAGCAAAAAGGAATGAGAACAATTTGGTCTGAAACAAACACTGACATTTGTTGTTGTTGTTGTTGGTTTTTGTTATGCATCGCTATGAACTTGCAGACACACATGAATACAACACAAACATATTAGAGTGAGCTCCATTCCACTCCTCCTGTGCCATTTACTGCTCATACTAAGTGGGCATATTTTGAGATTGACGGTTGTGGAAGCTATATAGATGATCAGTAGGTAGTGGGAGCCTTTCCTGCTCTCAGCCAGAAGAGGACTTCTTCTCCACCCTCACTTCTCTTGCTGCTGCCTCAGGGAATTTGGATGAAGTTGGCCTACATAATTTTCTTTGCAATTAAGTGTTAAAAATACTGAAAAATAGGTGTTTCACTTAGTTAATGTGAATGAAGAGGGATTATCATCACATTTAATACTTAAGTGAGTTTCTTTGATGTGCTTCACAGAGAAGGTACCATATTTTAAATTTTCAATTAACCAATTATTTCTTTTAGTTTATTCATCATACTTAGTATGATGGTATATTTGCTTAGTTTTTGCTAGTTATTTTCTTGATAAATTAAGAATTTTTATAGTTGTTTTATATCTGTTTCATATAAGTCCTTACTCAGCAGAGCATTTTGCATGATTTCTAACTGCTAGCCTGAAATATAGGGGAATGTTTTGACATGCGATGGGCACATGGCAGAGCTTAAATGGTTTTGCAGTGGAATGGAAGTGATTGTATTGAAGTGAAATCTATGGTTCTCCACTATTTGTTTCCCTGAAACAAATTGTGATCAGGGAATGAAATCATTAGTTTAAAATTATCCGCCTAAACATGTTTTTATAGAATAACTCAAAGATATGTACTGTATTTTTCAGACTATAAGATGCACCTTTATCCCCCAAAAAAGAGGGTGAAAATCTGGGTGCATCTTATACTCCAAATGTAACCCCACCCAGCCTTTCAAACAGAGATTTCAGAGGCTGAAAAAAGCAGAGCTTCAGAAAAAAAGCCTCTGAAATGAAGCTTCAGAAAAAAAGCCTCTGAAACAGAGGTTTCAGAGGTTGAAAAAGCAAGGCGCAGAGCTCACAACCAACGAACCTGTTGCTAAAATTCACCTCTGGGAACAGCTGATTGGGGGTATTCCCGGAGGCTGATCCACCCGCCAATCAGCTTTTTTCTTATTTTCCTCCTCAAAAATTAAGGTGCGTCTTATACTCCGGTGCATCTTATAGTCCAAAAAAATATGGTACTAATAAAATAGACCTCTCTCTATATGTGAGGAGAACATTCACCAGGTGATCATTCTGCCTGCTCAGTCTATTGAAGATATTTTTAGTATTCTAGACTCCTGGATAAGTCGCAGCTATTTAAGTGACAGTATTTTCAAAAGTGGTTTGCCTTTGCTTACTTCCTAGGGTGAAGCAAGAGTGACTGGCCTACAACTTCAATGAAGACAAGAATAGCATGGACAATTTTCTCAGTAGCTGTATTTTACATCAGGCCCTTGGTGCACCAGTCAATAATCTTACTGTTATGTTCTGTGCTTGTTGCAGTTTCTGGACCACTGAGAAGGGTAGCTCCATGGTAACAGAATAGAGATTCCACTATGGTAACTAAGAGCCTTTTCTGTCACTCATGGCCTGGAGCCAGAAAGCATCAGTGTCAAAGTAATCTTTGTTTAGGAATGTTTATAGCTGGCATATTAATCTAAGATGTTTCTTGGTTATTTCCTCATTAGTGATTTCTACTGGTTTCTGGAATAATCCAACAATCATTGTGCCTATCTAATGTTATGAAGACAGGCTTTATATTGTCTTAGTGATGGCTGAATAATGCTATAAAATGCTATTAGTCCCCATAGCCACTTGGTCTTTGGTGATAATTACTATATAATTCTAGAAACATCTCAGAATGATACAACTACTTCTTCAGGGAGAGAGCCATTCTGTCCAGTCATCCGCTCATGTACACAGAACCTCCACTGCAGGAAAGCAAGATGGGGGAAGGGGTAGGCCATCAAAGCATGCTTTTTTCATGATTTTTGTCATTATGATCCTTGTAAAATCTTGTGTCTTTCTCACTCAGGGAATTCTAGGCTACCTGATGATGCTTAAACCATATTGGAGATGGGCATTGTTTCTGTCAACTTCTGCATTTGCCTGCAAAATACTGTATTGTATTGTAACATTAGCAAGGTATAGAGTTTGAATATTACTAGGCTTTGGATTGGGGTGTGTGGGAGACTTAACTAGGTATATCTTTGTCTGTGAATCTCAACTATGTGTGACTAGGTCTCCAGCAGAGATGAGGAATTATCTGCATTTAATCTTTTCAAAAATGAAACATTAAGATAATTTCACAATAACCAGTGCTAACAAGAATTCTTTCCCATGGCCCTATTAAAGCACCATCCATCAGTCTTTCAAGTGGCAGAATATTATTCCAACATTATTCCTCCCATCCTACCAAAGTCCCATTCATTCTCCTTAACTGGAATGAGACCCAGTGAATTTGGAGAAATGGCTGGACTCTTAGATTTAACACCCTGTGAAAACTCACTCCAGGTTCTGCACAAGCTCCTAGCAACTGGTCACCTGGGCAACACCACATCATTCCATTATTGGTCAACAAAGCCTCATAGTTCAATTCATATCCGTTGCTGGGAACGTACATAGTCAGATGTTTTAGAGGCTACATGTAAACACGGATTTAATAATCTTCTGAAAGAGCACTAGATTCAGCACAGGTTCAGCCTTCTTTCTGAAAAGTGCTGAGTTGCTTTTTAAAAGTAGTCTGAGTAACTGTTGAGAGATTTGTGGGGAGGGGGGCAGGGAGTATTGCAGTGGTGGTGATGGGATTGCACAGGCAGGCAGGAGAAAGTCCTGCCATTTCACGAATCTAACCTCCTCCTACTCCATGCACCCACTAGCTGTTGCCAGGTTATTTTAAGCACAATTTTAGCACCGGCTGAGACAAACTAGATAATATGAAATACCTTGGCAGTGAACATGTCTTAACCTGATGACAAAAAGATGTAAATCTTACTGCCAATTAAAACTGTGGAGAGATCATTCCACTATAAAACTCTGAAAAACTCTCTTTTAATATTTTCCCATTGATATACAAACATCTGTACCGTCTCGGTATGTTTACACAATAGACCAGGGGTGTCAAATTCACATCCTCACGGCAGCGTCACATGACATATCGGGACTTTTTTCCCCCCCGGGCGTGGGTGTGGCCAGCAAGTGACGCATCTGGCCCACAGGCTGGGAGTTTGACAGCCCTGCTATAGACAGACTCAGATTTATTTATTTGGTATTTAATAATCTTGGGAAGATTTATTGTATGAGCAGGATACAGACTTGGCATCCCTAGCCAAATTTTCAGCATGTTTGCCAAATTACAGTTCTTTGAAGGAAATTAAAGGTTAAGTCTCTCTTAAGTCAAGCTCTTACTGACTACAGGGACTTATCCATGTTGTTTTCTTGGCAACACTGCCCAGTAATTTGCAATGGCTTTCTTCTCATATACTTTGCAATTGATTGGTTGTATTTCTATGCCATTCTCCTGCAAAATAATTGAGTTGCACTTTGCCATTAATTTCCACAGAACATTTAAAGTAACACCAATGTGGATGCGTATGTGAGCATTTAGTGCATTGTGTGAACCTAACTAATGTGCTTTATACAATTAACCAGGAATAAATAAACTATGGCTCAGTATAATCCATGAACTGATCCTCCTCTTTATTCAACACACTCTACACATATGTTTTATTCACAGTCTTGATCCTCCTAATAGTCTTTACTAAACCTATCAGGCTTTACAGGCAGTCCTCAAGTTACAACCACAATTGAGACCAAGATTTTTATTGTTAAGTGGGACATTTGTTAAGTGAGCTTTGCCCTGTTTTACAATCTTTCTTGCCTCGGTTGTTAAGCGAATCACTGCAGTTGTTAAGTTAGTAACACAGTTGTTAAGTGAGTCTGGCTTTTCCATTGACTTTGCTTGTCAGAAGGCCGCAAAAGGGGATCACAGCAATGGTCATAAATATGAAGCAGTTGCCAATCATCTGAATTTTGATCACATGATCATGGGGATGCTGCAAAGGTGGTAACTCTGAAAAATGTCCATAAGTCATTTTCTTCAGTGCTGTTGTTTTCTGTTGAAAGCCTGAGGTGAAACTAGGTGAAACTAAGAATGCAGTTCAGGATATGAACAACAATAACTGAACAAACAGGAAGAAGGGAGGGAAAAAAACCAGGAGGAGGGGGAGAGGAAATGAATTCAAACCTTGAGGATCCAGCTTTCAGCCACGCTTCAGCAGCTGGTGCTTTTTTTAGTTGCAGTGATTCCATCTGTGCCTACTTAGAATTGTGCTTGCTTGCTTTCCACCTAGAGAAAAACTGCATGGGGATCAGCTACCAGTCTTTCTGAGCCCTCGTGTCTCCTTGTGGCTACAGGTAGTCCTCGGCTTATGACCAGTTGCTTAGTGACTGTTTGAAGTTACGATGGACTTCCCCAGGACTACTTACAGCTTGAATTCCCCTCCCCCCCGAGTCACATGATCGCATTTGTGCCGCTCAGTAACTAACTTACATTTATGCTCCTTTTCAGTGTCTTCTTGTCACATGAACACAATTTACAATGTTTTTTGCTGGAAACTGGCGTTTATTTCTGGTTTCTGGCAAAAAATATGCATTGCAGGCAAAGGATTTGCAGAACAACCACGGCGTTTGCTTAACAACCATGGTGATTTATTTAATGACTGCTACAAAAAATGGCATCAATCATTAGGTGGAGGAATTTTTAAAGATCACAAAGCAGCATAAATTCCTGGAGTTTCAGCTTACTTTACCCAAAGTTTGGTGGGAATGGAACTTGCTACGGCCAACTCACCATGGACAACTCACCATGGGACAACTGGTCACAGCCAACTCATTACAGCCAACTCGCTGCGGGACAACTCACCATGGCCAACTTGCCAAGGGACAATTCGCTGCGGGACAATGTAATAGTTCTATTTAATTATTTAAAATAAATAAAAAATATTTTAATTTTTGTCATTCACGCTTTATTCTGTTCCTCCTTTTGCAACTTTTCTCTAATGATTCTATTCCACCATTTCCTTGTTATTAGGGTAACTCTTATCCTGCAGCAAGTTGTCCTGTGGCGAGACAGCCGTGGAGAGTTGTTCTGCAGCAAGTTGGCTGTGACAAGTTAGCTGTGGCGAATTGTCATAGGCACAAGTTTGGCTCACCCAACTCAAGACTCCCCTCTCTTCCCCATTTGCTAGAGATGTCAGCTCAAGGTTGCCTCAGCAGCAAAATGGTTCTGAGAGGAAAGTTCCCTTCCACCTGAATTTGATTGGAACAGAGAGGTGTAGAGAATAAATAGAAAACGTTGAAGATGTGTCCTCAGCAAACAGTAAACTGGCCATCTCAGAACCAGTGTTGAAAAGCTATGTGGATAAAAGAGAAAAGGTGTGTGTGTGTATATACAAGCTGTTGTCCCTCTTGCTAAACCTCTCTAGGATTGTTCAGAGACATTGCTGAATGGGATTCTCCTGCTTACAAGCAATGCCTTTTCCCCCTTTAGCTTTAATGCACTGTACCAGCCACTGGAGAAAAGATCCATCAACCAGTGTCATGTTGCTCAAATAGGGAAAGAGTCTGACTTTGGAACTGTCTGGAAGGGAGAGAAAACAATATTGATTCCAACAAGGAGGAAGCGGTCCTTAGCCATCAAGGGAAATGTGGACTTAGATGAGATTTAGAGTATTTACAATTGTTTATGAGAGCTCGTTTAGTGTGGTGGTTGATTCAAAGGCAAAACAAAAGTATTGTATGTATTAAAAGAACTGATCAGGGCTGCTTCTTTGTAATTTAGTCCTGTTTTGTTCTACCTGTATTGTGTTCATGCCACTGTGAATTCCAGCCTGAAAAATTAGCTTTGAAAGGTGGAGAAGGAGCTGCTAATTTGCAAGACCCAATATTTTTTCCTATGTTTTCCATCCTCAATTAACTCCTTAATCTTGATCTAGATAACCAACAATTTATGGCCTTTTCTGAAATCAGTGCTCTCATTCTAATCAGGATTTTTGCCGATTATACATCCAGGCCTCTCTGCTAGCTACAGGAAAGGGAAAAGATGCTTCTTCTTTCTTTTTCCAAAGTAAAGCACTGGTGGAAAAATTGGTCTCTGAATGAAAGTGTGGGTGACCTCCCCCTCCCCTCAGATTTAGAAGATGGCAAGTGTGGGATTACTAATTTAAAGGCATTTATTTAAATGATTTGCATAGCCATCTGTCTCATAGCAAGGACTCTGGGCAGCGTCGAAAACTTAGAATCGAACAATAAAATTAAAGAATTCAGACAGCAATTGTCAGAGGTTGGAAATTATTCACAACTTACAACAATTACTACTACTACATTAAAGCCGATAAACTAACAGAGCTGACTTCTGGGGGATAGGGGTTAATCAGCTGGTTAGTGATTTTCCTAAAGTTGGTAAGGTCAGAGCCACCTGGACCTCCAGAAGGATGGTGCTCCACATGAAGGGAGTTATGAGGCAACACCTTAGGATACCCACTTGAGGTAGCCAACCACTCAGCATGTCTCTGGAAGAATATGTGTAAGTGCATGCATCATTAAAGGGGCTTTCCAGAATTTCTCTAAGGTGGTTTATCTGCCCTTCTTCCACAGAATCTCCTAATATAAAATAATATGAAGTAAAGATAACTGTAAGAAGTATTTGGTACAATGGTGTAGGCACCAGGCTAGAACCCAGGACAGCAGTGCTAGTTCCGTCTTAGACACAAAGCCATCTGGGTATTCTTGGGTCACTCATTTTCTCTCTCTCTCAGCCGTAGGAACCAGGCAAGGGAAAATCACTTCTGAACAAGTCACTTGACAAATCACTTTGCCAAGAAAACTGCAGGGGCTCATCCAGGCAGCTGCGAAGAGTCAAAAACTGACTTAAAGATGTGGGCATGACACACGCACACAAACACTTAATTTGGGGTAGTCGGTGAGATTGGATGGAGCTGAACATTTACTGCCAGATGGCCTTCCTGAAGTCACAATTATGGAAAAAATTGTTACATGTATGTTGGAAGTTAAAACCCACGCCTCTCCTAGAAAAATGAAATATTTTAAGAGGCAGAATATTTCCCCCTAAAAAGGGAGGCAGAAACTCATCCCCCCCGCCCCCTTGTCAATGGGCCATTAAGGCCTCAGCATCCCATCTGCAACACAAAGGACCGATCTAACAACAGAAATGCCCCACATGGCACCTGGGAAGATTACATCAGCCAGCAAGGCTAGCTATGATCTCTGACAGCAGCCAGTCAGGATACTCTTCCTGTGCCCCAGGAAGTTCAAAGCCAAAGAGGGTATAAAACCCAGGGACTCTCAGCATCTCTCCCCTTTTCTGCTCAGGAACTCAAACCATGTGATCCTGTCCACCATTAAACCATCTTTCCAAGCAGTCGCCATGTTTCCAATGTCTTTTTCCCCACTTGGAACTGAACCCAGATGGATATTTCTTCCAACATGTAGAGTCCTGAAGTGGACTCTTCCTTTAGGGGAAACAAGGAGAAATTATTGAAACTGACCAATGCAGGGTAACTGGACAGTAAGCTGCCAAACCCCTTTTCAACATCCTTATTTTCTGCCAGGAGGAAAAATAAGGCTGCTGCATCTGAAGCTGAAGATACTTCTCAGAGTGTTATTAAAGCATCATGCAAAAATATTCTCCCATCTCCTGGTCAAAAGTCGAGCTCTGCTTTCCTCCGCTCTCTTTATAGGCACTGTAGAGAGAGGCTTTTGAATGGGTGACTCCTGGGAGTTCCAGGGCTGGAAGTTGAGGGAAAAAAATCTGCAAAGAAAGCAACAATAGGCCACTTTGGTAAAACTGCATGGAAAAGCAATAAAAAAGAATCGAGGTAGTCTCGAGGTTGTTCTTATTCCTTTGCAATGTAAATTTAAGAGTCAGTTGCCACTGCCCGCAAACAAGCTTGTCTAAGGTTGGAGAAAGTGTGCACCAACTCTGTCTATTCTGTTTCATCAGCTAAAGGATTAAAGATGGGACGCTTGTGAACTCTAGTGGAGAAGTCCAGCGGCTACAAGGGCAGAGAAGTAACTCACCAAGCACAGATGGGCTGTTCCTTCGCAAGCCTCGACAATAACAATAAAACCTTCAACAACCTCACTACCCAAGGCAGGCATCCTCTTTGATGATAAAAAAGCCCGGAAATGGAATTATCTTCACCCCAGCATTAGAAGTGCGCTCAGATAGTTAGACCCTAGAGATTAAAGAGAGGATTGGATGGATTGTGGCCATGTGTGTTACTTTAATTGTAAGTAAAAGACCATGTCATTTGTCCTTCTTTCCCTGCCCCTTACCATTTGTGTGCTTTACAATCTGCTAAGTGTTAACTTATAAAGGAGAAAAAGAAACGAAAACATATTGAAAGTAAACGAATGCGTCATCTTAACAGAAGCCGCTTTGCAGTTTAAAAATCACTTAACTCTTTTAAGAAGATGGATCACGACTATAACGATGCAGAGAGTTCTTTGTTTTGATTTAGCACATTGTATAAACAAAGCCAACGTGGGTCTGCCAATGGTTCTATTAGCTAGCTATCTAGCTATGCGCATCTATCTATTGCTCCTTTTCCGCCCTGCTTGCATTGTGGGAATAGTAGTTTAATCGCGCTTTGCCCTGGCCTGCCCATAGTAAGAACTACACTTCCCAGGAGCTCTGAGTCCCTACCACCTTCCACGTGCGATAACTGCAGATTAGTCTGGGCAATAGGTCTGTACGCCCAGAGCCTGCAGCTAGGGAATCTCTCGCGTAGTAAGCACCGGACTCGTGCCCTGTTCAGAAACCAGAGCCAATGGATTAAGAGAGCGAGGTAAGGCAGAGGCAGAGCACCGTGGAGGCTCGTCGGGGAAGTGGGCAGCTTAGGCTGGCGGAGAATATCCTCGGGTCGGGCCACCTGGAAACCGCAGGACAGCGAAGTGTCTTATCCAGGTTATTTATCTTCTTAAGGAGGGAGGGAGGGTGCGTGGGAATGGTGATCCTACCTGTCAGTGACTACTTCAGCTTCAACCACAACAATACACGAGCACGCAATAGATACAAACTTAAAGTGGACCGCTCCAAACTCGATTGCAGAAAATACGACTTCAGCAACAGAGTGGTCAATGCCTGGAATGCATTACCTGACTCTGTGGTTTCATCCCCAAACCCCCCAAATTTTAACCTAAGACTGTCTACTGTTGACCTCACCCCATTCCTAAGAGGTCTGTAAGGAGCGTGCATAAGAGCACCCGCGTGCCTACCGTCCCTGTCCTAACGTTTCCTCTATTTGTATCCATTTTATGTATCCAATCCAAGTTTATACTTATTATCTAATACGTTCTTGACAAATAAATAAATAAAACAAGGTGCACTTGCACTAAGTGGGACTATAGTGCACAACACGTGCATATAGACTTAGTTTGTCGTGTTTGCATTCCCCGCTGATTGTTCACTACTTCTGTGATAAAGAGAAGATACAGGGAACAGAAGCATGTATTTGGTCCTGAGCGCACAGCTGTAATCTTATTGGGAAACGAAGACTAGGAAAGGGCAAGTGATTGTAGTCAAAGTTTTATCTTATTTGGGGGTGGGAGCTTATGAATTAAAAACGTTTTGTTTAATTATCCATTTATGCCTCTTCTTACATTTTTTATAAGTTGGATAAAAAGTAGTCTATCAAAGGCAACTAAATTGGAATGATAAAAATAATTAGGCATCTTTCAACAGTTATTCCATATAGCAAATTCACTTCATCAAATGCAGCTGATGTTATATTTTAAGGACACTTAATAACAAAATAATACATGCATTTAAGAGCCATTCATGGCTGAAAAACCTAGCTAAATTAGGAAGCTTTAGGCTTTTTAGACAGTCTAGAAAACCTGAAGTTGTCCTTACTTGTAACAGTGTGAAACATGTTTTCACAAAGTAGATTTCATTGCATTTGATAAGATTTATTCCTTCTTTAGTTTATGATTGTGGTTTCAGATTGTTGGACTGTAGTTGCAGTATATATGCTAAACATGCATAATAAAGTTATAATATTTAGTCTTTGGAGTGCCATGTGATCTATTATTGCTTGCAACAGGCTATTTTGTCTACCGATCTGTGTGCTCTGTTGTAAAAAGGCCAGAATGAGAACTGTGCACTGTCTTTTCTACAGAATGGGGGAGACTAATCCTGATCTGCTTTATGATTTTGGACAATCATACAAAGTTGCATATATGACCCATTTAGAAGTCCGACAAGACCCGCTGGTGTAGAATTGGCACATGATTGTGCTAGCATGCATATGGACGGTATGAAGACCTCCAGATGTCAATGTACTCCAGATTTCTTAGTATTGCACCATTGGTCCTGCTAAATCAGGAAAATGGGAGCTACAGGTCAACAACTTCTAAGGTCACACATTTTTACCTTTGTGCTAGAAAATTGTTGGACTGAGACAAAGGCTGAGAGTCCTATCTTAGATAGGTTGAGACAATGTTTGTGGATAAGAAAGCAAGGCCAAGGTAAAACATTGATACCCATGTTTAACAGTGTGTGATATTTTTTCTTTTATTACAATAAATACCTTAGACTTGAATTCTGACTGAGCAAAATTCATATATTTGTTGCAAGAAGCATAGGGGTGCAAGCAATCACTCATAAATGCTACTTACTAGGATTAATTGGAGTTAAGCTACTTCTAATGACCTGGCAGGTGGTGACTAGTTGATTGTTCCCTTTTGTTTATTACTTTCCAGAAGCTGCCCCATAAACCTTATCTAGCTGTCTGGTTCCTGGCTGGGTTTCTGTACATGTTCACCATGCAGAGTTTATTTAGCTGTTTATTTATAGAAGAAAGGAAGCTTTTAAAAAATGGAATTACATGGAATTGTAATTACAGAGAAAAAGCAATTTGAAAGTTAAAAATAACTTAACAACACTAAGCGATGAACTTCCAGAGGGAATATGGAGAACTAAATAGACAAAATGAACATCTTGTATGTTATGGGAAAACATTTTTTATTATTTAACCAATTTTAGGGACATTTGCAAGGGTGGGGACTCAGAAAAGTCAAAATGGCAGCAGTGACTGTGCAATTAATTCTTTATCATATTTTATGTGTCCAGGTAATCCTCAATTTACAACCACAATTGAATCCAAATTCTCTGTTGCTAAGCAAGGAATGAAGCCATGTTATTAAGGAGCCTTGCCCCATTTTATGACCTTTCTGTCATGGTTGTTAAGCAAATCATTACAGTTAAGTGAATCATGCGGTTGTTAAGCAAATCTGGTCTCCCTCATTGACTTTGTTTATCAAACATTTCCTAGGAAGGTGGCAAATGACAATCCTAGGAGCCTGGGATGTTGCAACTATTGTAAATGCTTCCTGGTTGCCCAATACCTGAAGTTTGATCACATGACTGTGGGATGCCACAATGGTTATAAGTGTGAGAACTGGTCATGTCACTTTTTGCACTACTATTGTAACTTTGAACGGTCGTTAAAGGAATGGTTGTAAGTCGAAGACTACCTGTTTCATATCTGTGACACACATAAAAAAGGGGTGCCATCATGACTTTTTTACTTCCTCTTACACACATACACTTCAGCAAAATGCTGACCCAGGCACAGAAGCAGCTCTAATTGTTTTACACATTAGAATTGAAAAGAAAATCCAAATAATCAAACAGGTAGCCAAAGAAACAGTAGTAAAACCCTAAAAACACTTCAGGGAAAAAAGAAACCAAACTCAATTACAGTCATAAGATCCATTGCACCACATGGAAATAGCTCATACCCCATCCTTCTTCAGGGATTACACGGTCATCCAGTTATGGCTGGTGCCAGAGGGAAGTCTTGTTCCCTTGTGCCTACCAACTGTGCTTTGGATGCTAGTAGGAGAAGATGGCCTCTGAGAAGAATGGTTTCTGCTTTGAATGGAACCAATAACAAACTGGCATTCAGAACAGCTAATATTGAAAGGGTCTTGTGTGCTCTGGAAAAACAATTTTTATACATCAAGTGCATCAAGCTGGGGTAACTAAGCTATAGTGACTGCCAGAATAGAAGGGCCATATAATTGTCTTGCTTGATTGTTTGAAAAATGTAACTTGTGTGGATTACAAATTGAAGTAGGGTAGACATTTTGTTTAAATCTGTTTTTTAGGAACCTATTTTCCGAGCGCTCTGCATTATTGGAAGTGAGTGACTCAGTTATCCCGAGGGTTAAAAGTTCAGTTGGAAGTTAATGCTCCAGTTATCAATCTAGGTTCTTATCCTTTTGAGAAAGAGTTTCCTGATATATGCATGTTTGTTCTGAGTCTCCATGAGCCTTCATGTGTGTTTGGGTGGAGAAAGATCAAGTTCCTTCAATTCAAATACATAAAACACTCATCGTTTTAATTTTACAGCAATATGGAATTTTTCATTTAACTTAGAATAAATTCATTGGACAACATTCAGATTTATCCATACTAAAGAATAAATTCATAAGAATCAATGTAGCTTGTTAGTCATGAAAAATTCAGACCTGTTGATTCCAGTAGGGCACTATCAAGTACCCTGTTTCCCCGAAAATAAGACCTTCCCGGATAATAAGCCCAATTGGGCTTTTGAGCGCATGCACTAAAATAACCTCCCCTGAAAATAAGCCTTTCCCAAAAATAAGCCCTCCCCAAAAAAATATTTAAATGCATGCTCAGCCAGTCCCCGCTATTTCCTCTGGTTAGGGTTAGGGAGACAGAGCTGGAAATCAGGTAAGATGGCAAGAGGAGCCCCATCTTGCTCCACGCACCCCAAAATAATAAGACCTCCTCGAAAATAAGGCCAAGCGCTTACTTCGGGGTTCAGAAAATATAAAACATGGTCTTATTTTCAGGGAAACATGGTACAGATCTACTCAGTATTTTTATTTAAAGCCTGTTTTAATGGCTATTGAAGGAGACCAATTTGATGTCCTCTAAAGAAAAGTGTCTTGAAAAGATTAACAGTATATTTAGGAGCATATTTGCTCTGCTTTTATAAGTGTGTTTTATTTATTTAACCCATGAAGGTTGGCATAGGATTTCAGAATAGGACAAAAATCCTGTACTTGTTTACCTTGGCATCAAGCCTCATTTATATCAGTTAATGGTGAGTATGTAATGTAAACTCTCCTTCAGGTCAAAGTCAACCTCTGGAGATTTCATATAAGTGACGTCTCTTTAGCTTTATTGGAAACAGTACGGAAGTTGGTTTACCAGTGATTCCTGCTGGGATGTTTTGAAAATTTCCCAGTCTAATTTATAGCCCTGCTATTTCCTGGTGGTTCCTCATCCATGTATTAAGTAAGCCTAACTTTGGTTAGCTCTGCAAGCCAAGATCTAGTTGGCTGTTTATTACAAAAATTTACTAATAAGATAGCATAGATGTGTTGGTATCTTCTTTCACATATAACTAAATTTCTATGAAGATTCTTAGTCATCCAGGTCATGGCTGCATCAAAGATGCTTTTTCAAGAGGAAACTGGACTTTGTTTTCTCCTTAAGGAAGATGTTTTGCTTCTCATCCAAGAAGCTTCTTCAGTTCTGACTGGATGGTTGAGGGGGGGGAGGGGAAGATGGAAGGATCTATATTTCTTTGTAGTCGTCTGATTGCTAGTACTGTCTCTGAGAGCTGTTGAGGCCGCTGAAGAAGCAAAAGGTCTTCTTCAAGGAAAAAGCAAAGTTCAATTGCCATTTGAAAGAGCACCTTTTACATATAATTTTACTATTCTGTACCCATTTTGCAAGCTATGTGTTTTTCTGGAGTACGTGATACAGTTATAGTACAGTTAAAATCAAATAAAAACCTGCATGTGAGATACTTAATTTGGAATACAGGTACAGGTAGTCCTCAACTTACAACCATAACGGAGCCTGGAATTTCCATAGTA
This sequence comes from Pituophis catenifer annectens, assembly GCF_029215685.1. Lineage (NCBI taxonomy): Eukaryota > Metazoa > Chordata > Lepidosauria > Squamata > Colubridae > Pituophis > Pituophis catenifer. The sequence goes on along the minus strand of NW_027256881.1, from coordinate 237,494,234 downwards.
AGTCATGATGGTTGTAAGATGAGACATCACATGATTGATCAGATTTTATGATCTTTTTCATGGTAGTCATAAAGTGAAAGCCATGATTGTAAAGCTAATGCAGTTGTTACAGTCATTAAGTGAGATAATGCATTCTTATGGGTATTTTTTTTTTTCTGGCAAAAAAACCATTGTAAATCACATCATGTGAACACAGAATGCTGCACCTGGCCATAAAGGTGAGCTGGTTGCCAAGTGCCAAAAATATGGTCATGTGACTATAGGCGAAGTACTGCCATTGGAATGCTGTAACACTGACACTTTTTTGGACGGGGGTGGGGAGTTATAATTTCAAACAATCACTGATCAACCAGTCGTTAACTAAGGACTACAATATTGTGAGTTACATTTGAGACCAGGATTTCCATCATTAAGTGATGCTGTTGTAAAGCTCAATGTCACATGAGCACATCACTTTGTGATGGCAATCCCAGCATTCTCTGTTTCAATATGAATCAAATCCTGTAAGTCATTAGCCAGATACCACTCCTGAGGTTTCACAGCTCGGAGACTACTTGGCACGCCACAGCTCTCTAGGCCTGCAAGAAGGCACAACCCAGCATGAACTGCAGCTGCCTTGGACTGCTATAGCCACCCCAACCCAGCCCCAGGTGCCCTGGCCACCCTGCCCTTCACGACTCCTGCTCCCTTGTGCTCCACTGCCCCAGCTGACTATTGCCATCTTCTTGTTCCCATTGCTGGAGCCGTGCTTGGCCTATTCATTTGCGAGGCCTTCTTCCCCAGAAATACCTTCAGAAGTATGTTATCTAATCCATGGTCTGCTTACAAAACAGAAGATACAAATGGTTTAAGGGCAGGGTACATTTAAGAGAAAAAAAAGTAATGGATAGCAAAGACTTAATTAGCATCAAATTGCTGACCATAAATACAACATAGGTGAATCAGAGTAAAAGTTTGTTTTCGAGGTAAAGGTGACTACAGGCAGATCTCACAGATACTGCAGGTTCGTCTCTCACAAATTTATGATTCCAGTGCATATAAAATTTATGTTTGCGCTATGTTGCAGTCTACCAAGTGTGCATGTCTAAAAAACCAACATTTAAAAAAATCTTTATTGCTAAAAAAAGGTTAATGCAATTTGTAAAAAAATTCAAATATCTGTAAAACACAATAAAGCGAAGCACAATAAAATGAGGTATGTGTATTGACTTGGAGAATGACTTTATTTCTATCTTGTGCAATTAAGCAGGTTTGAACTTTGTTCTGAGATGATCACCTGTAATGTTCGTATATGTTGTTTTGAGGCCTTTTAGGAAATAAATTGACAAAGCAATAATTGACTTGTTAAACTTAGTCTGCCACTTTTCTTTTTAAACAGTTCTTTGGCTAAATACAGTTAATATGTAGCAGTAGTGAGAAGAATCCAACTTCTCTGGATTTCAGAATTTTAGGAGGTGGCATCCGAAGATTTCTTTTTATAAAGAGAGTTCTTGTGGCTTTTAAAGTTTGACTTTCTAGGATTGGAGAAGGGGGCTGCTAATATACTTGAAGAGTGGGGTAATTTTTTGGATATGTAAAACTTTGTTGATTCTTTAGATCTTGAGCACATTATAAAGCTCTTATCAGAGATATATAATGAACTCAGCTATTGATTTTCCATGACTTTGGGGAGAGGCTGAAGGAGACTAGTTGAATGGATCCTGGAATGACTGAAACCTTTGTGAAACCATAAACGCTCTCCTTCCAACATAGTCAAAAATGATATTTTAGGAAACAGAAAATGACAGTAGATGAAGCTTTAAAGTCTGGGAGCAGAGGGAAGTAAAACCAGTGTATTAGTAATTGCTTCCTAGAGATCTCCATGTTTTTTCCCATGTTAAGATGTCTCTGAAGGAGATGGCAATAACTGAGAATAGCTTTTCTGTAAATGGGTAAAACCTGAACAAAAGGCAAAATAGAGTAACTGCTGTATGAAATAATGTAATTCAATCTGGAGGAGGTTGAAGGTGGGATCCAATTAGAATATGGATCTCTTAAGAGATATATTTGATCATTTCCCTGTTAACTCATATGCCGGGGCACAGCTTGTTAGTAAATCTGTGTGGCATTCATCTGCCCTGTCTTTTCTTTATCCATGTGTGTAGAGTAGTTCTCTCTCTAATGGTTGGACCATAACAGCAGCAAATTGGTAGCATCAATTCTGCAATGAAGGGTCCATTTTTCATATACTGTACAACTTTCGTATATAACTGACTGCTGTAGGATGGTTTAAACACTGTACAGAGTTTGGTGAGTTGTTTTTCCTTGTTGGAAGAACCCATTCCGTAACATTGAAATAGATTGCGAAAATAGGCAGAGAATAAGAGTGGATGTACATTAGTTAACTCTCACTTCTGCCAGGCAGTACACTGCATTACATTTTAAATCTGTCACTATATTGTCAAAAACAGGGAAGGTAAATTAAGACATATTGTAGTCCCATGTCCATTAATCTGTTGGTAAGCCTTCTTGAGCAAAAAACAGGGCTTATTTCTGAATAGGCATGGAAAAGATGGACAGCTACCCTTGACAATTTGTTCAATGAAAGTGTGTGTAGAGCTCTGAGAAAGCAGCAGATAAATCATCTATTTTCTATTTTTCAGTCTTTTAAAAAAAAATTAGATGCAAATTCTTTCTGCTTGTAACAGTAGGGATTTTTCCTCTTTATAGTCATATAGCTTAAGTCTAAAATTCTTAAAACTTTATTAAGAGTAACTGAAATGTAATAATTGCAAGCTTTGGGGGTTCCTGTGGTAATCATTAAAAACTTCTCTGAGTGTGTAACCTTGACTATTCAGGCCATTCTTGTACCAGGTTTCAAGCTATTTTACTACTAGTCACTTGTAATCTCATCAAAGTATCAACCAGCCGTTGTTAAAATAATAGAAAGCATGTCCTTGCTGTTATTTTGAGCAATGATAAATTGATGACTCTAGGACAGTATTTCTTAAAATGTGATCCAAGGAGCCCTGAGGATCTTCCAAGACCATCTCGGGGGTCTTTGAAATCAAAATTATTTGTAAGATATTAAAGATATTTACAAACTTTAAATTAATGTCACTCTCCTCATTATTTTAATTTGTTAAAAATAAGGCTTTTCATGAAAAGTATTTTATTTATGTTAATATAGAACAGGTTTAATATTATTTTTACATGATTCAATAAATATTCCATGACTGTGTCAATTGTTAATATGGTAAATAGTGATAAATGTAACCCACACAAACAAAAGTTCTTTTGGGATCCTCTATAATTTTTAAAAGTGGGCAGGGATCCTAAGAGCAAAATATTTAAAAAACACTCTTTTAGATGATGCTATAAATTGTTAGTGGGAAAATGCCTTACCTGTAGTGAAATATAGATCGTTCAACATATTGCAGTTGCCAGTGCAACTCTTAGGAAAATAGGAAGTTGTCTTTTATTGAGTTAAATCATTGATTCCTATCACTTAGTAATGTTTATCCAATTCTTTTTTGCCTTTAACAAAAATTGGGACTTTCTCCTTGACCATTAAGCAACAATTTTCTTGGTAGGCTTCTCCTGGATGCTAGCGAGAGCTTTTTTTGTAGCCATGTAATGTGGCTGAAAATTCCAGTTAACCTTGAAAGACAGATTTATGCCCAGTGCATTACAACACCCTAACTAGAACTCATCAAATTTGCAGATGACACCAAGCTGGCAGGAATAGCCAACACTCCAGAAGATAGGCTAAAGATATAGAAGGATCTTGACAGACTTGAACATTGGGCACTATCTAACAAAATGAAATTCAATGGTGAAAAAAGTAAGATTCTACATTTAGGCAAGAAAAACAAAATGCACAGGTACAGTATATGTGGTACTTGGCTCAATAGTAGTAACTGTGAGAGGGATCTTGGAGTCCTAATGGACAACCATTTAAATATGAGCCAGCAGTGTGCAGCAGCTGCCAAAAAAACCAACACAGTCCTAGGCTGCATAAACAGAGGGATAGAATCAAGATCACGTGAAGTGTTAATACTACTTTATAATGCCTTGGTAAGGCCACACTTGGAATACTGCATCCAGTTTTGGTCACCATGATGTAAAAAAGATGTGGAGTCTCTAGAAAGAGTGCAAAGAAGAGCAACAACGATGATTGGGGGACTGGAGGCTAAAACATATGAAGAACAGTTGCAGGAATTGGGTATGTCTAGTTTAAGGAAAAGAAGGACTAGGGGAGACATGATAGCAGTCTTCCAATATCTCAGGGGTTGCCACAAAGAAGAGGGAGTCAAGATATTCTCTAAAGCACCTGAGGGTAGGACAAGAAGCAATGGGTGGGAACTAATCAAGGAGAGAAGCAACCTAGAACTAAGAAATTTCCTGACAGTTAGAACAATTAATAAGTGGAACAACTTGCCTCCAGAAATTGTGAATGCTCCAACACTTGAAGTTTTAAAGAAGATGTTGGATAACCATTTGTCTGAAGTGATGTAGGGTTTCCTGCCTAAGCAGGGGGTTGGACTAGAAGACCTCCAAAGTCCCTTCCAACTCTGTTATGCTATTCTATTTTAGAATAAGATTCAACTGAGATAAAACTGAATGAATAAGAAATGAGAAATTAAGTTCTTGCTAATTACCAATGTTCACAGATGTAGCACCAACTGACTTTCTTTGGGTTTCAAGATTAGGCAGAATACAGGTGGGAAACTGCTAGGATAGCCCAACAATGTAAGCTAGACAGGAAAATCCAAACAAACACACAGAAAAATATTTCTGCATTGGCAAGAAAAGTGTGGACATGAACATGAAATCGCAAGACATCAAAGTTGACTTGAAGGAGTCTTTGTACTTTCTTTTTTTTTTTTTTGTTTTAAAAACAAACTTTATTCGTATTTAAAAAAAAGACATTTAAAACAAATATAAGAAAAACTAACAAGTTTCTCTTAATCAAACACACAAATTACATATACATATACAGTACATATATAGTGCTCAACTTCATCTATTGACTACTTTCTAATATTATATATACATATATAAATGGAATACTATTAGAAATATACAATGAAGCTCTAATGGAGGCAAAGCTGAAGGAGTCTTTGTACTTTCTAAATTGGTAATTAGCACAATACTATGATCAGAATTTAGTATAACAGAATGCTATTCTGTATTGTACTGTTGAGTTTATGTGTAATTCAAGTCATTCCTCCCAGTGATGGGTTTCAAATTTTTTTTACTACCGGTTCTGTCGGTGTGGCTTGGTGGTCGTGTCAGAATTGTTACTACCGGTTCTCTGAACTACTCAAAATTTCCGCTACCAGTTCTCCAGAATTGGTCAGAACCTGCTGAAACCCACCTCTGATTCCTCCACTGTGAGGAACCCTGTATGCTCTTACATTTTTGGCCTCCTACTCTGTCCTAGAGATGTTGTAAAGTGAAAGTGTGTTTCACTGACAAAACTTCAGTGTAGTAGATGAAAAAATGATATTAGCTTTAGTTATTAGCAGTCCAGCTGAATAAACTTTGCTTCACCACAGTGTTCCATGTTTCTTTATTTGGGTTCCCTGATTTCCCTCAACCCCCCCCCCCCTTTTTTTAAAAAAAGAAAAAGAAGAAAGAAAAAGAAAAAAAATATTCAGATCTAGCTGACCTGAAACATTCCACTGTATTGGTCACTGGTATCAAGTAAATATTTGCTAGATCATGGAAGACATTTGTGGAAACTGAGCACGATTTTGTTCAGGAAATATTGCAAAGCCAACACATTCCTGGCAAGATGAAGGTAGGGATTAGTTTGTGATCTTCTCACTAGGAAATTTTCTGCGGTGCCACCTTCTCTCCTTTTTTTTCCCCACAGACATACCAGTGAGGCATACCTCTGCATGTTGGAGTTTGGTCACAGCAGTGAAAAGAGAAACCGAACTAACAGTAAACCCAGCATTGTGTCTGTCACTGAAAAGAACCTGTTCCTTTTCAAAGTGACCAAGGAGCTACCAGGGAGTTACGTCTGAAGAAATATGGCTGAAAAAATAGAAAAACAGCCTCCTGACCCTCCACCAGATCCACGCTGGAAGTTCCTTGTTGGCTACCTCTGTTTCTACGGCTTCATGGGCCAGATTAGACCTGGGGAGAGTTTCATCACACCCTACCTGTTGGGATCGGAGAAGAATTTCACAAAGGAAGAGGTGAGGTCATCTGACATGTTAGCCACACAAGGGACAGATTAGTTGCAGTGGTCTGAAGAATGCACTGAAATGTGGAGTATTGAGTGGTCTTGCAGAAGACTTTTTGAGCAGCAATAGTTTTGACAAAATGCTAGGAATGACTCTGTTAATGGGACAGTGGAGGGAGGGAAGAGTATGTTGCAACAGTGCATGGAAAGAGTGATAAATCCTCATTTTTCTTCCTTTTTATTTGGTTCTTGGCTCATGGGCTCATGGAGCAAAGAGGGATGATTGGATTAGGAACAAACAGACCTACATAGACCTTCTGTGACTAAAGGCCAGCATGAGGGCTGAGATGGGAAGAGAATTCCACAGAGCTAGCTTGCTTCTGAGTTAAATTAGAAAATGTATGGGTATGCTTGCATTCTGCTCCAACATATTAATGCAGTAATGGTAGTTATTAAAACTTATTTTGGAATAATAAAGCAGTGGGATGACCTGCCTTTTCCCCCAGTTAAAATAAAACTGAAAGGAATCTCAGCCTGACCTGCTGTCTGTTGCCCTGATAATCTGAAGTGGAGACTTACATTTTAACTTTTGATTCAGCAAATAGTTTGACAATGCAAGCTAGCAAAGTAAATGCCTAATCCGACTGCTTGAGTCAAGCAAAATTCTATGACCGTTCTTTCCATTCTGGATCCCTCCAGATTAATTGGACTACAGTTCTCATCATTCTTAGCCAAGATGGCTATATTTGGAGTTGTGGTGCAGTACATCTGGAGGACACACTTTGGGAAGGTTGTGCTTCATGATACAATCTTGGTTGTAGTGAAGGTATCATACAGCACATATTAGAATCCTTAAAAATACCAAAAATAAACCCTTATAAAATTTTCCTCCTCTTTTGGGGTTATTTTATCTTTCTTTTCCTTCACCATTTTCTTGCCTGTTTCTCTTTTTTGTAGAAGGGAATCTATGATTATTCTTTAACAACTCTGCCTCATTTAATGCTTTGTGCCAATTACAGGTAGTCTCCCAAATTTAGTGAAACAGGTTAACAATTTCTCCAGCTTGCTTGGAGCTGGTTCATCCCACCCCAAACTGTGATATTGACTCCGTTGATGAGCTGATGGTAGGCTAAATTTTGAGTATCACACTGTTCCCTTTATCAAATGAATGGTTATTCCCACTATTTCCATGGATTGAGTAAAATTGAGCCAAAGACCAAAGACCGCATTTAACATTTACCGAGGTAAGTAAAATGAGAACTCAGATTGTTGGGGGCAATATGCTGACTCTGTAAATCAGTTAGAGAGGGCTGTAAAGCACCGTGAAGCAGCATATAAGTCTAAGTGTTATTGCTATTCCTAAGTAGTGGATGTCTCATGGGAGCTTGAGATCCCGATTTTTGATATAGTAACATACTCCATTGTTCCACTTATTTTTAAGTAGAAACCTGGGTATAACTATTTTTACAGAAGTATAAGCATATCTAAAAATGATTATGAGTTGGATACCTCCCAGGTATTTTTTTTTAAAACAAACATTCTAAATACAGATTAATACTGTATTTATTTCAGGTTATTTTCTTAAGAATCCATTGACCAATCTCTCAACTAGCTAATATACTGCTGGTTTGTTTTTTTAAAAAAATTTTTTTTAAACACTTAATGTTCTATGGATTTCTCTATTTAGTAGTTTTAAAGAACCAAAAGCTTAGAATGAGGAATTAACTGCCCTCCCCAAAGGTGGACTTTTGCAATGGCTGTGAGTAGGTGGCTGTGACCTGCTGCTCTGGTTTCATTAAGTTTCTATTTGAACACTTGATCTTCTTTTAGTAATGAGCAAGGTCTATTTTTTCTCTGATCCCTTGCGAGGTCTCTCTGGGACATTGGCAGCTCTTGTCATTTTGGCTAAAAACAATCACACAATCACACACAAGCAATCTGTTCCCAAACACTTTGTTCTGCCTGACTGCTGTGCTTTTTGGATGAGTGAACGCTCAGCACCCTAGGTTATCAATTAGTGCATGGCAGCTTCTCCGTATGCTGAGAGCAGATTTAGCTGTTGGGGGTGGCGGGGGGGGGGGGAGAATCACTCCTGACTTATGGAAATCTCTCTTTTTTTTGTAGTGCTGTGTATCATAAAAGAGCCGAGGTGACACAGTGGTTAGAGTGCAGTACTGCAGGCTATTTCTGCTGGCTGCCGGCTGCCTGCAATTTGGCAGTTCAAATCTCACCAGGCTCAAGGTTGACTCAGCCTCCCATCCTTCTGAGGTGGGTAAAATGAGGACCCAGATTGTTGGGGGCAATATGCTGACTCTGTAAACCGCTTAGAGACGGCTAGAAAGCACTGTGAAGCGGTATATAAGTCTTAAGTGCTATTGCTATAATGGGCGGAGAGTTGTGGTGTAGAATTTTTACTTTAATCTGCCTAATAGCGGAAGTTTTGGGGGCAAAGTTTTTATTTATTTTTATTTATTTAAAACATTTATATAGCTGCTCATCTTTCAACCAACTCTGGGCAGCTGTCCGTCAAAAACCAAGACGTATAAAATCATATTAAAACTCAACCAATTAAAAACAGCCGGTAATAAAAGTTACTTAAAAATATGAAAACCCAAAGAGTAACTGTTCCCTGGCACTCAGTATTGCAAGTACTAATTAAATGAATAAACTACAGTTAGTCCTCCACTTACAACAGTTCATTTAGTGACTGTTCAAAGTTACAACAGCAGTGAGAAATGTGACTTATGACCGTTTTTCCACAGTTACAACCTTTGCAGCATCCGCATGATCACGTCACCAATATTCAGATGCTTGGCAACTGGTTCATATTTAGGATGGTTGCAGTGTCCCAGGGTCATGTGATCCCCTTTTGTGACCTTCTGACAAAGTCAATGGGGAAACCTGATTCACATAACAACCAGGGTATTAATTTACCAACTGCAATGATTCACTTAAACAAGAAAAGTCGTAAAATGAGGCAAAACTCATTTAACAACAGAAATTTTGGGCTCAATTGTGATTGTAAATCAAGGACTACCTGTAGTTACAAAAATTCTTCTGTAAGAAAAATGGGCTGGTCTGATATTAAAAAGACACCAGAGTGAATGTCTCAATAGATATACCGTAGGACAGTGATGGCTAACCTTTTTGCCGTTGCGTGCCAAAAGCGGGGGGAGTGCGGAGGGGGGGTCACGCACCCGTGTGCCCATACCCATAATTCATCCTGCCCCCCCATGCATGCGCACGCAACCTCCCCTGAGCTCCCCCCACTTTTGGTACGCAGTGGCACGGTAGGTCTATTTTTTGCCCTCCCCAAGTTCCAGAGGCTTTCTAGGATCCTGGGGAGGGCGAAAACGGCCTTCCCCACCTTCCTGGAGGCCCTCCGGAGGCCAGAAACTACCCGATTCCCAACTTCCAGTGGGCCCGAAAATCAGCTGGCGTGCCCACCGATATGGCTTCGCGTGCCACCTGTGGCACACCTGCCATAGGTTTGCCATCATGGCCATAGGAGAAAACATTTTCAGGTGGTTATAAGAGAAGATTCACAGCTGAATAAGATGTTAAAGGTTAGAAATGGGGTTCGAAGGAATCTCATGAAGGGCAATGTTTTGTGAGGTGAAGGACTTCATTATTTCTGAGGAAACTAGGTACCACAGTAGGCAGAACTGTAGCTCTTAATGGGGCTCTGTATTTTGCTAGACAAAATATTCTCTGTATTTTGTCTAGCTTTGTGGGAGGCAGTTGGGGAGGGTGCACTCCTCACTAAATTTAAGCCTAAATTCTAGGGTTTGTGCTATAGTTTTTGCGTGTTCCTTACCTCAGCAAATCATGTCACTGATTTTCAGCAGCTGTGGTTCAAAGGGGCTCCAGTCCTGCAAATCAATCAATTCATATGTCAATTGATCCCTGGAGCTCAGGTTGTCCATCCCTGATCTAGAAGTATAGATATATAAATCCAGAGATAGAGGAGCCATCATATATTCCGCATCAACTCCATTTGTAAACTCTGTGCTCAGCTACTTTTGCTAAAATAGTCCATACTCCTTGACCAAAACAAATGGCTCAAGTTGACAGACGTCCTTTGAGGGTAAAAGAGAGAGGAATGATGAATTACCAGATGCCAAGTTGTAGTGATCTCATGCTAACAGGGCTGATAATACTTTGAGTTACAGAAAAGGTATTATTCATCCTTCCTGAAGTATATTCTTACATACCATTCTTCCCCCTGGAGTATGTCAGAAAGTTGGATTTCACCTCCCCAAATTTCAAGGAAGAATGCTTGAAGAGAAATCTCTGGGAGATATCAGGCTAGGGAGTACTACGGGCTATTTTTAAAAAATGACAGGCTGGTCAGGAGAAAGATCTCTTGAATCAAAATCTTTGGCATTCTTGTCACTGAAATTTAATATTCTCTGTATTTCCATTCTGTTCTCTATGGGAGATTTAGAGGAGAAAGGTTGATCAGCGCTCAAGGTAGCTCAGTCCGGCCAAAGTTCAACGTCTCCTGCTGCTCTGCTGCCATGGCTAAAACACATCAAATTCCAGTCTAAAGCAACTGTAAGAAGCTTAATCAAACTCCTTGGCAAGAATATGTGTGGATTTCAACCAGAGCGGAGATCTCAGAGTGACTGTTGGAAAAACTAAAGGGGTGGTGGTTCTAAGTCACCAAAACATTGTGAAAAATCCAGTCTGAAATATCAAATATTACCAGCCAGCTAACAGTGATCTGCTTTGGTATAAAGCAGCTTTCAGTTTTCCTATGCCCGTGATGGTGAACCTATGGCACGCGTGCCATAGGTGGCATGCGTAGCCATATCAGTGGGCACGCGAGCTCAGCTTCGGTGGGACCGGAAGTTTTCAAACCGCCCATTTTCAGCCTCCAGAGGACCTCCAGGGGGGTGAGGAAGGCCGTTTTTGCCCTTCCCAGACTTCTAGAGAGGCCCTGGAGCCAGGTGAGAAAGAAAAATGGGCCTACCCGGCCATTGCGTCCAGGAGCGGGTATGTGTGTGATGTGCGCATGCGTGGGGGTGGGGCACATAGAATTATGGGTGTGGGCACGTGGGTGTGCGACCCTCCCCTTCCTAGCACACGATGGCAAAAAGGTTAGCCATCCCTATCCTATGCATTGTATTTCCATAAGCTGGTGTGTGTGTGTTCTTTCAAATAATAGTCTTCAATATGCGAGTGAATTTATTTTCCTCTCCCCTTCAGCTACCATGTTCCTTTCTTTTTGAAGGTGCTTTGCCTTCTTTTATAAGCTACATGCTGTCATTTCATTTCCCATTATGGACAACTCCATTTCATCCCTAGGAATTTTGATAAAAATAGTTTGTCTGATGAACCAGGACATAACCTGGTAACATTTGATAGTTTTTTGTGTTAAGTTGTGAATCTGTTTTTCTTTCCTTTCAGTCCTGCCCACCCAGTGATCAATGCCAGCATGGCATCAAGTTCTTATAGCGGTAGAGGTTTCTTTCTCTTATGAATACCCCAGGCCCAGCCCTGGTGTCTCTGAATCTTTCTTGTATAGTTGTTTTGTTACCAGCTTCCCAAAGACAGGATGGCTAGTACCTAAAATAAGTCTTGGTGCCTGTTGCTGAAAAAAAGAATGTGAGGAAGAAGCACCCAAATTGTTAGTAAAAGGAGGACCTAAATGATTAGAATACAGGTGAGGTGAGGTGAAAATTCATGTGGCCTCTTGTAGAGTTCTTTATCCCTTTAGTTTACTCGCTAGAGTAAATCAATTGCACTTTGTTTGGTTTTCTCTTGCAGGTGACCAATGAAATTACACCTGTCCTGTCGTACTCTTACATGGCAGTATTGGTGCCCATCTTCCTACTCACAGACTATCTGCGGTATAAGCCAATGTTGGTGCTGCAGAGTTTGAGCCACATTGCTATCTGGCTGCTGCTGATCTTCGGTACCAGCATCATTGCCATGCAGTTCATGGAGTTCTTTTACGGCATCACGATGGCTACGCGGATAGCCTACTCCTCCTACATCTTCACCCTGGTCACTCCGTCGCGCTATCAGCGCATGGCCAGTTATTCCCGGTCTTCAGTGCTGATGGGTGTCTTCACCAGTTCCGTGGTGGGACAACTCTGTGTCACAGTTGGAGGCACCACCTTCATGACAGTGAATTATATCTCATTGGGCTTCATGTGCTTTGGGCTGGTCTTGACCCTCTTCCTGAAGCGTCCGAAACGTAGTCTCTTCTTCAACAGGAACAAGAGCTGGTGTAATGGTACTTCGCCCACAGAACTGGACAAAATGAACCCTGGGGCAGGAGAGCCCATGTGGTATAAGGCCTCTTCCTGGAAAAATCTGGTCTTATTCCGGATGGTAAAGGAGTTGGGGACTATTGCACGAATGCCCCAGCTGAGACTTTGGTCCCTTTGGTGGATATTCAATTCTGCTGGCTACTATCTGATGCTTTATTATGTGCATATTTTATGGAATGAAATATATCCCGCCAAGGACAACAGAAGGGTCTACAATGGTGGAGTGGAAGCTGTTTCTACTCTGCTTGGTATATGTGGATATTTCTTTTCCTCTGCATTGTGTTTTATGTATTTACCTTTTTAGTCTGCTATGTCCCCAACAAGAACTAACCAGGAGCTCCAGTAATAATGAAGTAGACTATCCAATTCCACTGCCCTAAGCAGCTTTATGCAAAGGCAGGTTCTGTTATTCATATGAAGGTCATCATGGATACTCTATAATTATTTGGTTGTGATTCCCATTCTTGTAGAACTACGAAATCGATAGCTGTTGTTTTAAAACTCATTTGGGAATGATGAGATGACCTGTGTTAGTCACCTTGCATAGAAAGTGGTAGGAAAACATAACCAAAGTGCTGAGCCCGCGGTGAATGTGCTTTTGCTTGGTCAAATCTTATTAGGTATGCAACTTCCCCAAGCGTGTAAAATGAATGTCTTATTTGGTTCACTAATGGCAGAGATCACAGGCTTAGTTCATGTCATCTAAGTCAAAAAGATAGGGAAGCATCAGTTCCAGCAAGAAAAAAACCACCATTGGAAGAAGTGATCAACACCTTATAAAAAGAACTCAGATATTTCTCTGAGATAATGATATTTCTTTTTATATTATTTCACAACAGTTCTGCAACCATAACATCTTCTTTAATTTGCAACTTTATTCCTATCTCCTCCCCCCCCCCCCCCCGCCATTAATTTACACCATCCTAAAATCCATGTGAGTCTAGGTGCATTCACTTTGATTCATCATCTCTCTGGCCTTGGACAAAATCCACTACATATATGCTATTCAAAGTGAGCCAGCCTCTTTGAATAGCCCTTATGTAGTCGATACATGCGTCAGCTATAATAAATGGATGCAGAACAATTAGGTTGCTAAGAGTCTCACATTTCAGCAAATCAGAAAGTTGCCAAATTTTGTTTGATAACATTTTTTCCCCCATGACATTGCTGGAATATACCATACATAGTTCATCATCCCTTGGTAGAATACCGCATAGAGCCCTGTTTAGCTATAAAGGACTTGTCCCCTCTTAACAATCATTTGTGTTTTCCTAGGTGCTATCACTGCTTTTTCTGCTGGCTTTGTGAAGATCCGATGGGCCTTCTGGTCAAAACTGGTGATTGGGGTTGTGACAGCAGTCCAGGCAGGCCTACTGTTGTTGATGAACACAACTGCCAATATTTGGCTGTGCTATGTGGCCTATGTCCTCTTCAGGGGCTCCTACCAGTTTCTTGTGCCTATAGCCATGTGAGTGATGGTGGTGAGAATTGACAGCTAAATTTACATTAGGTGCACTGGTAAAAATGGATACATAGAGCTTCCGTTAACCCAGGAAACCAGTTCAGCATTGGAGTGAGAGCTATCATTCATGTGTCTGTAAAGTTACATGCTTGCACACATAACACATGCAAAGTGTGTGGAGTGGGATCCAAACAAAGTGCAATATTCTAGGATAATGCAGGATTTTTGTAAGGATGTTAAAACTGGAAAATACTGGATCAGATGTTCTAACTATCCTATCAGACCAATGGGTTAATGCATTTAATATGAAAATAGTTCACTAATGATGATGACAAATAATTCTGTCTTCTAAAAATTTTATTTTCCAGGGGTTTTTTTCTAAGAGGGACCCCACCTCCCTCAAATTTATAGCAGTAGTATTGCTGTAGCATAGTCTTCCCTAGTTTGCTGTCCTCAGATGGGTTGGCTGTAATCCTGTACATTTTGTTGGTGTATATATTATAAATATCAGGAGGTGGATGAAAGGAGTCTGCTGTTACACTTTGAGATTTTAAATAAAACTGACAGTAGCAATTGTGGGTGACTCAGCAAATCAGCAGAATCCAGCCAAAAGTTGAGTCCTTACCCATGAAGTGTCTCTTCTTTCTGCTCAGGATATTTTGTAGTGGCGCAAAGCTAATTTGTTTTTTCTCTCTGACTGAAGCTTCCAGATTGCATCTTCGCTGTCCAAAGAACTCTGCGCTCTGGTGTTTGGTATCAATACTTTCCTTGCCACAGTTCTCAAAACCATCATTACTATCATCATAACCGATAAGAGAGGTCTGGCTTTCTCAGTCCATCCCCAGGTAAGGAAAAGAACAAGTTACTCTACAGTTATGTTAGCTGCTCCTTGTTCAGTGGAAGCTGCCTATCAGGAAGGTTTTGCCTTGCCTGTTGGTGGGGGGCCATATGAAAGTTGCCCCTAACCAACAAGCTTGTGTGGAGATCAGGGGTGGGTTCTACTTCCCTTTACTATCAGTTCGCAACAGGAAGCTTCTGTGCATGCACAGATCATCAATTATGATGTCTGGGCGGGTGGACGGAGCCTCCCACCACTTTTACTACCGGTTCTAAATAACCGGACAGAATCGGGAGCAACCCACCACTGTGGTGGAGATAGATAATTCTTCACAGTGGGACTTTTCCATTTAATTTGGTTGGGCTATTTAAAGTTAAACTAATTCTGAGCTAAGAGGAAGAGCAAATGAACTTATTTCACTCACTTCCAATTCTCCACATCACTGCCATTGAGGTGGTAAGATTCCTCTGTCCGTCTTCCTTCTGCTTCTGAGTGTTCACAGGAAGGAGGCTGGGTCTGACTGCTGATGGTTAGGTAAGGCCAGTGTTTCTGTTCAGGCACTGTAGGTTATGGTTCAAAAATAACAAGCCTTATCGCAGGTGGTGGGGAGGTAGAATTTTCAAGAGGCCTCTGGATGGCCACTGTGGACAGTAGGATGCTACACTGAATGGCCCTATTGAGTTGATCCAATTTCAAGGCCCTTTTACAGATAATTCTCAACTTAACAACGGTTCGTTTAGTGACCGTTCAAAGTTACGAAGGCACTGAAAAAAGTGACTTACGACCATTTCTCACACTTAAGACAGTTGCAGCATCCCCATGGTCACATGATCGAAATTCAAATGCTTGGCAACTGGTTCATATTTAGGATGGTTGTAAGTGTCATGGGATCATGTGAACAGCTTTTGAGACCTTCTGACAAGCAAAAGTCAATGGGGAAACCAGATTCACTTAACCATCATGTTAATAGCAACTGTAATGATTCACTTAACAACTGTGGCTAGAAAGGTCGTAAAATGGGGCAAAACTCCCTTAATAAATGTATCACTTAACAGAAATTTTGGGCTCAGTTGTGGTTATAAGTCGAGGAGTACCTGTAGTATTCTTTTAAAGGTCCATTTCTATTTTTTTTTCCCAATCCTTAAGTGGATTGATGGTTTCATATTTTTTTTAGTGCATTGAGATTAATGAAGCCCTGTATTGTTCTTTCTCAAAATACTCCTGCATTTTCTCCTCTTCCAGTTCTACGTTTACTTTGGCTACTTCACTGTTCTGGCCACGCTGTATCTTTTGTCATTTGTGTACATGATGGCAAGGCACAGTGCTTGCAAGACACCCCAAGAAGAGACCACACCAGCCAAGGAACTCTGCAGCCCAGTTCAGGAGGAGAGCCCGGACAAGGAGGGAAGCCTGGAACTGGCTAGTTCCAAAGCCTGAGAAACACCACAGTCTGTGTACGGACATGGAGATGGATTTTCTTGCAAGGTCTCAGGTGAGATGAGACTAGTGCAGCTCTCATGACAATCAGCACTTATCAAAGTCAAGGCATCCCTATTTTCACAATATTGGATCTCTGCAGAAGCTCAGAAAAAAGCTTGTTTGGTTTCAAATGCGACTTTGGTGCAGTTGACTTTTCTGGCAGCTACAGTTCTTTGTTTCTTGTACGAAATATTTACCAATATTATAATTGGGCACTTAATTTTATGATTGTATGAATTTGCTTTTAAACATTTATGTTCCTAGTTCTGTCATGTAAATTTGCCAATCACTGGAGCAAGCGAGACTAAGGCACTTTTAATGTTGATACTGGTTAATATACTGTGATGTGACTCATAGTAACGGAAAACACATTTCTGTTTTCCCCTTATAGGAAAACAGACATTTTTCGCATTTGACCCCTGGTGATTGTAATTTGCCACACTCAGAAAACATATTGCAAAGAATGAAATTACCACGCTTAAAAAATGCCCTTAAATTCATGAAAATACTGACATAGGACCAAAGTGAACTAGACAATCCAATCTTCTTCATTAGAAACCAAGAACTTGCATTTTGATTGATGCTTGTGCTCCTCTTTCACAAAACTCAAGCATTTCTTTTCAAGCCATTTTTTTATGGAGCTGACTCACATGATCCCTTCAGGAGCCCGCTGGAAAAGCACGATTTGAAAGGAAAGTAGGTCAGAACATAAGCAGGGAAATTTCAAGCAGCAGCTTGTATGTATTTCTAAGCTTGTTGAATGTGTCTGCGGTTCTAGTTTACAATGCATATTTTTTATTTAAAAGATGCAGCAAGTCTTATGGCTTAGGAATCATAGCTTTCAGCTCTGGGTCCTCCCTGAATGCTGGTATCTGTGCTTCACAGATACCCAGAAGCATCTGTTTCCAGTTCTTATGCTCCAGTCCAGGTTTAAGATTTCAGTAAAGACCCACTACAACGCAGTCAGGAGGATACTTTCCTTTATTCAGTGCCTTTAGAAAACAGTTTATAATACACAACACGCAATTGACAAAGATATAAAGGTCCACAGGCTTTTAAAACTGCATTAAAATGTCACAAAATACAGTAGACAGTAAGAAAACTGACTGTATGACTTGCACAGATTTTCCCCACCGCAGTAATAACATTTTATTAGGACAATAAAAACAAAGCTTAGGTAAGAATTTAGCACCTTGGTTTTTAAAAACCAACTCAAATGGATGGATATGGAGCAAGCATCAGCCTGGCTTGAGTTTTGGGCACCAAAATGCAAGACCGGTGATGTGGATCAGACATTCCATAGCAGTTAAGTCTACACGCAGAGGAGAGATGCCAAGCTGCTTTGCTGCGACTTGCCCTTACGATGGCTTTTAAAAATGGCTGCAGTCAAGGTCAGGAATCCAGCCATGCTTTTATAGGGGAATGAAGCACTTAAAGACACAACCCCAGTCTGTGCTCCAGAGGTCTCTACCCCTTGAAATATCCATGTGCTTTTAATGCTTTGGAATGTGTAGGCATGGTTCTTGTCCCAGTGTTAGGAGCAGGGGAAGACACAATTAAAGACTCTGAGGGGTGGGTCTCTTTTAACTTTGGTTTGAGAGGGGTGGCTAACAGCATTTAACTGATTCGAACCCCCAGCCTCTACTAGCACGGGCGGGGGGGAGGGGTTTGTCAGGATTTGAGCTGACATGCTGAAGGCAGCTCCTTGTGGGTGCATTTGGCTTTCTTGTCTAATCCACTGTTACCTGGCAACCGCTTTTTAAAACCAGAGACTGCTCGGTTGTGTGTTCCCTGGTTATTTTGTAGCTGAGGATTTGAAGGTGAATGGGATGGTTGGCCTGGAACAAACTCTCTCTCCAAGAGGTGGCTGCTATCTACAGGGCCAGGGAACAAGATTGGCAGGGCTCTGATAACTAATGAGAACTCTGGGGTTCCCAGATTTTGCTGTAACTCACTTTGTGTGGCAAATGCTGGGCAGAGGTAAAGAGTGGCAACTTCCCTGCAAGGCAGAGAAGAAAAATATTTTTAACAACAACATCAAAAATCCTCAATAAAGGAACAAATACAGATTCTTTTTTGTGGCAACTTTGCTCCAATTGTGCTTCCCTCCAGGCCTCTAAGGAAAACCCTACATCTAAATTACCTTTAAGGTGGTTCCTTTTAACACTTCTGTCTCTCTGAAGAACAAGAAATGGGCAATTGAAGGACATGGGAAGAATGGCGCCTAATAAGGACTAGTGTACTTCGTCTCCTTCCTCTGACCCTGTTTTTGCAAAGGATGTTGTAAACTCTGTAGCAGGAATTGCAAATAGCCTTTGAAGGGAGCAGTATTGCTTCCTTCTGTGTCTGAAATTTAAAAAGCAAAAGCAGCTGAGAAAGCTGGCAGGGCCAGCAGAGTTGCCAGGGCAACTTTTTGGGAAAAGGAAGTTTTTGAGGTAATACGGGGCAGATGCAGGAAAGCCTGCCTGGGGCCTATAAAACTCTTTTAAGTTTGGTCCTGAATTTTTCAGCAAGATCATACGTTTCCTTTAGCTCCATGCCCCTCATAGAAGAGCAGATGGTACCCTGCATGCCAAGTTATTGGGATTTAACAGGGCTTCCAAAGGCAACATCATCAGCACTTTCCCTGTTTGGGGAACCCTTCTTGTACTAAGTCGATGCAAATAAATAGATCTTCTGACATCCCACTTGACCTTGGTTTTCTCTTTTAAAGAGCCTGTGGACTGTTTGGAAAGGCAAGAGGGAAAGGGAGGTGATCAGGGAAAGAGGAAATTTTACATACGGGCAGGAGAGATAGAGAGAACCAGAACCATTTTGGGAGCTGCCCTTGTCTGGAGACTGCCTTACATACAAATCCTGCTCTGCCTGAGCCCCTCCAGCAGTGGCGCTCAGAGGAGACGAGAACAAAAAAACAGCATCAGATCTGGGCTGGAAATCATAAGAAGACGCTCTTTGGCTTTCTTGTTCATTTATCTGCTTGGTTGCTATATTATGAAACTGGCTGGACACACATTATCCTGATTGATGGTGGAGGGGGAGGAATCCCTTGCCTGCTCCCCAAGAGCAGGAAGGGGGGCATTTGGACTCCCCGCCTCCACTCGCAATCAGCACATTCAGGGGTTCTATTTCTTGGAAGATGTCATGAAGCTGTTTTCGATGCACAGGACAATAAAGGCATTTCTGCAGCTGTTGCTCTTCTGTTCAAGCAGCTTGCTTGATGCCAGCGAGGAAGCCTGGCCAGTCACCACGGTGTCATCCGTCCGCCATGTCTCGCAGTAGCTCTCTGTTAGCCGCCGTCCCTTGGAATCGGAGCCGTGCCACACATACTTCTGAGGCCTGAAAAATATCTTCCATGTCAAAGCCATTTCACACGCAGAAGCATTATGACTGTGTTCATATACCCTTCTATGTTACTGTTTAGCTATAATTGAGTCAACTACACTTGGCTGGGTCAATAGCAATAGCACTTAAGGCTTATATACTGCTTCACAGTGCTTTATAGCCCTCTCTAAGCAGTTTACAGAGTCAGCATATTGCCCTCAACAATCTGGGTCCTCATTTTACTGACCTCGGAAGGATGGAAGGCTGAGCCAACTTTGAGTTGATTAGGATCAAACTGCTGGCAGTCGGCAGAATTAGCTACAATACTGCATTCTAACCACTGTGCCACCATGGCTCTTAATAGTGCAACTTAATAAGGGATCAATCATAGTTTAAGAGTAGTGGCTAGGTTCATAACAGTGTAACCATCCTATGGCTTAATCTGATGCATGAACCCTGCCTCCTTGGTTGGTGGACCATGATTTTGTGTAGGCTTTGCAGTGCCTAATGGTGTCTTAGCTGTTGTGATCACTACTCATGTGCCATAAAATTAAAGAAAATCTGAGCAAATCTTATTACCTATCCCCAGGAAAAGGAAAAAAATAGGCTGGGGCCATATAGTGGTTTCACACAAAACATCTACTCTGCTCTGGACTAAATTACACAAATAAATGTTGCTAAAGGCCTATATAACACAAAGCAAAGTTTTTTGTCTCCTTGCTACATCTGTTGTCTTAAAAAATGCATCACATGGGGTTGGGGAAGGGGGTAGGGTGGAGACATAAACTGTATTGCTTACAAAGGTCAATCAGAAAGGATGTTTTTGAAAACACTGTGCCACTCAGCAGGAAGTAGCACAAATTTACAATCTAAGCACATTCCAAAATCTTCACTGGAAACTAAATGACTCCTCTCAGCCCCAACTTACCATGCAGAGTCTCTCAGGACATCCCTTCCATCAAAGGAGAGGATGCGAACCCCAGTTCTGAATGGAGCTTCAGAGCCTGAGAAGAGGTTCTCCCAGTTATTAAACAACACTTCATCCTGGGAAGGAACAAAACAGAGCAATGTGTTTGCCTAAGCAGTATTCAGAAGACATTTTCTGTCTAGAAATATTCTTTAGTCTTAGCTTTCCATTTCAAGAATCTATAGACCACTGAGACAGCATCTTTCCAGTTGAAGGAACCTGGATAACATATCTAGAAAATACTCTTGTCTATAACCTTAGGAATATATACGTCACTTGTTTATTCATTCATTTGTTCATTTATTTTATAAAGCCACACTTATCACACACTCTGGGCAGCATAAAAAAGGGTTTTAATTGGATTATTTTAATTAACTTAAATTAACCTATTAACTTTTTGTTCTGTGGTTTTTATCTTTGTGAACCACTCTGAGTCCTTTGGGAGAAGGGCGGCATATAAATATGATTAAATAAAATAAATAAATAAATAAATAAATAAATAAATAAATGAAAGCTAGTATAATATTTAAAGAAAGAACATAAGAACAGATTGAAACACAACACTACCTCATTGGGCTCACCATCAATCTAGTCAAGAGCTTGGGAGAAAAGACAGATTTTTAAAGATAGTCTGAAGACTTGCTAGTTTGAAGCACTCTAAATCTTATGGGGGATGCCAGGAACGGTTTAAGCGTCTACAATAATTGTCTAATTACAACCATTCAAAGATACAACAGCACTGAAGAAAGTGACTTATGACCAGTTTTCACATAGCTGTTGCAGTATCCCTATGGTCACATGATAAAGATTCAGGCACCTGGAAGTTATATGTATTTATGACAGTTGCAGTGCCCTGGGGTCATGTGACCACCATTTGCAACTTTTCCAGCCAGTTACCAACAAAGTCGGGGAAGCCGATTCGCTTAACCACCACATTTGCTTAACTGGGAAAAAAAAGGCCATAAAACGGGACACAACTCATTGCTTCATTTAACAATGGAAATTTGGGACTCAATTGTGCTCATAAATTGAGGATTAGCTGTATTAAATTAATTTTTGACTATTCTTTAGAAAGTAAACATTCAATGTCCAAGGTAGAACTTGATCTGGACAAAGGCATTAAAAAAATTTTTTTTTTAAAAAAAAAGCAGGATCAAATAGCTTTTAAAGGCTATGGCTCAAATGCCTATCATAAGTGAAAATTGTTCTTGCAAAGAAAGAGATTATGTAAACTGAGAAAGTATTAGCTAATTTACTCTGGTCAATTTTGATTGCTCCAAAATGACAAAAAAAGACATTAATGTGGTCTATTGCATAGCTGAATTTTATTTGCCGTACTACAGGTAGTCCTCAACTTATGACCACAATTGAGCCCAAACTTTCTGTTGCTCACATTTGTTATGTGAGTTTTGCCCCAGTTTACAACTTTTCTTGCCATAGTTTTTAAGTGAATCATTGTAATTGTTAAATTAGTAACACGGTTGTAAATGAATCTGGCTTTCCCATTGACTATGCTTGTCAGAAGGCTGCAAAAGGTGATCCCATGACCCCGGGACACTGCAACCGTCATAAATACGAGTAAGTTGCCAAGCATCTGTATTTTGATCACATGACCACAGAGATGCTGCAAAAGTTATGAGTGTGAAAAATGCTCATGTCACATTTTTCAGTGCCATTTTAACTTTGGTCACAAACTATTGTGAGTCAAGGACTACTTGCAATTTACCTTTTGTCAAGGCCGAACTGAACCTGGCTGCAGCCATCTCTCTGTTCCTCAGTTGCCACACATGGGGAAGGTGGGGAAGGAGGTTGGAATGCATTACTAGACACAACAAAGAACTTTCTCATGAGAACCAAGGTCATCTCTTCTGGCAACAGATAAGGTTGGGGAAGGAGTGCCTGAAGAGCCTGCCAATTAACCCAATTGGCCAACATGACCTGTGACTTGGGGATGGGGTTATTTCCTAGTTTAATTATACTGAAACTACGGGAAAGATTTAGATTTAGTTTCCCATTGAAACTGTGCCGATATGATGTTCTCATTAAAGATGACCTTTGAGAAAGAGCCAAGTCTCAGAGTTCTGATTTGCTTGGGTTAGTTGGAGCCTTGATACCTTTGCTTTAAAAAATTACCTTTAAAATTAATCTCTTGCTATGTTTACCATCTTATTGGCCATGTTCCATCAATACCCTAATTTTATATACCACCCATAAATTTAAATAAATAAATAAATGAACAATACCCTTAAAACATCTGTATTTAACAAACTACTATATTCCAGGAGAGATTTTATTAAATATGAATCCTAAATTCTAGATTGCCTCTATGGACATTTTTTTCCATAGATATAACTAGACATAAAATGTCCATAGAGGCAATCTAGAATTATTCTAGGACTTCAGCTGCTGTCCTGCCCTGCTGATTCATATTTAGTTTGTAGTCAAAAATTATTTTCACAATTTTTACTATTGTGAGTATTATGGAACCTATATATGTGCAAATGACCCTTCCTATTGAAAGACAGATATATCCACTCAATTTTCTCAGGCTTTATTTTTCTTTTCCATCCATCAAAATCCTGCTTGCTGTGCTGTAATATCATCCGAAAATGTTACAAGCTTTTCCTTTATATTTTTGCTCAAAGCATTTAAAAAAATGTTAAACAAAACCCATCACACAACATGTGATGCCTAGCTGTCTTTCTGCATGGCTGAGCTGACACTGGTAAGCACTTCTGTTTTCATATTACCAACAAGAATATTGTGATCGATCTATCAATCTATCTGTCTGTCTATCTGTCTGTCTGTCTGTCCGTCCGTCCGTCCGTCCGTCCGTCCGTCCGTCCATCCATCCATCCATCCATCCATCCATCCATCTCATCTAACTATATCAATCATCTATAGCTCTCACTATTAAAAATTTAAGATGAAAAATAAGAATTAATATTTAGAATAAAAAAGGAAAGGAGAAAAACAGAAACAAAAGTACAGAAAAGAAAGAAAATATAAAGAAATGACTTCCAATTTTCTTTTACAGCAGTTATAAATATAAATTAACCTCTTGATCCATGGTTACAATGCTTATATTTTTTTCTGTAATCTATTTTTTTCTAATCATCAAAACCATATATCATAATTTCATTGTGAGTTATCTTGTGCAAAGTCTTGCTTAAAGTAAGATCAATTAATTAGTTCCATAGCACAGAATATCTTTTTCTGCAACTGTTTGGGGAAGGAGCTAAGTTTACTCTGCTATGATTTGTTCCTGCTTTCTGGCATGACAGTATTTTGTCCTTTAAAGGCTAACAGATTGTCTTCTTGGTACTTTGATGAAGCTTAATTTGCTCAGGTCTGTGACCCAACATACCCTGAGATTGACAATTGGCACCGTGCTCCTGTCTGCTCTGCGCACTATGCTGTACAGGTCTTGCAGCCGAGAGGAGAGGAATGCTCGGAAAGTGCCAGACAGTCCAACTTGCCGAGCTTGCTGGAAACACTGGAAATCAGCTCCTCGGATGCCTCGCATGCTGCCACTCTGGGGACTATTCAGGGCTATAAGATGCAGCTGGAAAAACAAACAGACCATCACACGCCAGGAAGAGCCAGGATAAATATTTCATTTGGTTGATGCCTGCTGTGACTTCCTAAGCAATGGAAAATATCTGCTCTAATCAAATCTAAGTTATCCAGATCAGTTTTTCAGTTTACTGCTGCTCAAATGGATCTTAACAGTTTTTTTTTCTATTTATCATCTACATCCTCAAAAGCAGCCAGTATGATACAGTGATTTGGAGATTTCAAATTCTGATTCAGTTCTGAAGCTCATTGATTCTCACTGTTTTGGGGCAAATCATTATCTGCTAATCTAATCTATTTCAAGATAAAATGGAAGAAAAGTCCAGTGATCATATTCATGCAGGCTGTTTAGCATGGTTTTTCAATTAATATATTGTCTGGAAATACATAATACACAGAGCCATACATTAACCAAACAAATTGGTATAATGTGCTAATCCATAAAAAGAAAGCAAAACCAGCAATTCTTATCATTATCATGTTTCGTACAGATAGATAGTGTATCCTGAAAGAAGCATCAGAATAGCTTGTCTGCACCTTTTTAGTGGAGGAATGGATTATATATATTATGGAAGCAAGAATGCCATGGTGAAAATGGCAAGATAACCCAGTGGGAAGAATGTATGTTTGCCTCTAAAACCGAGTCCCCTTGTTTTTCATTTGCATTTGTATTGAGTTCCATTTATTCTGCTCACTGTCGGGATAACAACCTAAAGAAATCATTTCAAGAGTTTTATTTATTTTTTATCCATTCTCCAAAAGCCACCCACATGTGACATCAACCCTGATCTCAACCTCCATTTACATTCAGATGCTGTTGCTAGCTGTTTTCATAATAGCAACTTAAATCGGAGTTGACACTACAGCAAGCTGCAGCAGATACTAGAATGAAGGACACGTTGATGACACAAGGACACTCACAGCAGGCTGGAAGTCATGATGTGTGTGAACTGCCAAAGGAGCAGTCTCAGTCTGGCGGTTGTTGGGAAAGAAATGGTCCAAGGATTCTTGCTGTGCTCCCTGACGAGGTGGGTGGACGGCAGGTTGCTCAGGAAGGTGGTGTGGGTCGACGACACTCTCATCCCCTCTCCAAGGCTTGGCAGTAGAATAAGCACTATATTCCGGACGTGCATGCACTGGTAAGTGTGGCTGAAATGGACGATGGGATCCAGAGGAGGCTGTCCCTCCATGAGAATAGTGGATACTGGAAGACCTTTCATAGACTTCATTGTCCTGGAATGGAATGAAGAATCAGATTCCTTTGGAGTGCTTGTCTGAGTAATCACTGCTACAGAGCAGAACCTTTCACACTGCTACCACATTTTCTGTCATTCATGGTGCCATCCACCCAATCAGCATGCTGGTTTGCATTGGTCTACCATTCAGTATTGATGCTTCAGTATTCAATCTTCATTGGTTCACTAAAAACTAGCAATTCACGACAGAAACTGGCTGTCTCTCCCAATTTAAATCTACCTTCTGCTCAGAAGAAAATTAATCTCAAAAAGTGTGAAAGCCATTAAAAAAAAGAAAAGAGCTCTAATGTACTGGAAGAAGTGCTAAATCTGTTTGTAAGGAGCTGACATATATTTTGGAAAATGATAGTCCCTGGCAGATGCCTTTGCTAAAGCCAAGTATCTGGTCTCTACTGCCACATTGTTAATGAAACATCCTAGTCCAGTGATGGATAACCTTTTTGCCATCGCGTGCCAAAAGTGTGGGGAACGTGGCGGGGGTTGTGCACACACGTGTCTACACCCATAATTCAGTGTGCCCCGTGCATGTGCGCGCAACCCCCCTATGCTCCCCCCCTTTTGGCATGTGATGGCCCGGTGGGCCCGGTAGGCCCGTTTTTCTCCCTCCCCAGGCTCCAGAGTCTTTCTAGGATACGAGCTTCCTTACCTTCTATTTTTTTTTTTAAGCAGTGCAATTTCTCCCTTTACAATCTTGTCCTTGACTTACAACCATAATTGAGCCAGGAATTATGGTTGTTAAATCATGGAGTCATTAACAAAGTCACTGCATGACCACAACCGATTATTTGAGATGGTCGAAAACAATCAAAAATCATGGTCACATAACCATGCAATGCTACAAGTGGCCATAAACACGAGCCAGTTCCAAATCATCCAAAATGCAATCATATGACCACAGGGAAATGCAACATCCAAACTTCAAAAATGGGTTGTAAGTAGCTTTGAGGACAGCTTTTGTAATTTTGAATGGTCGCAAAGAGACCAGTGATTAAGCAAGGAGTACCTGTTTCATGTGAATGAGGAAATCATACAATTAGTTTGCATAAGAGGAAAATTCACCTCCTCCTAGTTTTCACCACCTAATAACTCTAGTTATATTGCCTTTGGGATAAGAGATAAGCTGTCTTGATTTGTTACAAGGGCACAAAGAAGATAATTACTATGGAAATCCAAGCATTAGACAAAACCTATAGAACCATAAATATTCCTGAAGCAGAAAAGTCTTAGCAGCAAGTGTAGGATGTTCCATATATAGTAGTTTTTCCAGCTTACTAGTTAGTATTAGATAATAATGTTCCACCTACCAGTCCAGAGCCAGGAATGGATATTTTTTCCTCCATCTGAAATTGAACCAAAACAATGATTGAAGAATTTATATAGCACTTGTTTACAGCAATTCCCAGCCAAGGAAAAAGCTAAATTTAATAAAATAATATTTTTTTAAAAAAAGAAAAAAAAAGCTAATTTTTTGGAAATAATACTATTGGCACACAGACATTATAGGGGGGGGGGGGGGAAACCCAAATATTTTCAGCATGTCATTCTCTTTTCCAAGAGTTTGGGGGGTGGGGGTAGAGGACAACATTTGACAAGTCTGTTTCCTGCCGCCTCAATCTTCTGAGTTCCAAAATATAAATGGTTTTCTCAAGACTTTGAGGACTTAGTGATGGTGAAGTTGGGTTCATAAAAGTTCTATTTATTTACATAGCTTAAGACCTGAGAAGATCAGATGTCAAAATCTGGTTGCATTTGAACTGACATTACCGAATCCAATGTGAATTAAGCTTACATTTTCTCAAAGACGCTTTTTTTCAAAAGGCAACTGAATTGTTTTTTCCTTGAGGAAAAAAAACCAGTCCAGTTGCCTTTTTGGGGGGGAAAAGCACCTTTGAGACAACGATGACCCAGATGACTGAGAATCTCCACAGACATCAAGCTTACATGAGTTTATTTTAAGAAAATCCTTTCTAAATCAAGAGTGGGAAGTTCACCCAACCTTATGGGAGATTGTTCCTTTCAGATCCCATTCTCATTTTGTACATGTGAACAACCTAGTTCTTTTTCCCTGAAGAGAGTTTTTATTCTCTCATAATAATTGTGCATCTAAAGTTTCATCCCTTAGGATCACTGCCATGGTCGAGGCAGAGTAGCGTTTCTCAACCTTGTCAACTTTTAAGTTAAGTGGACTTCAACTCCCAGAATTCCCCTGCCAGCTTGTGGGGAGTTGATATCTATACATCATAAATTGCTAAGGTTGAGCAATGCCAAGGCAGAGGGTACTCACAAGGATTTTTCTGAAGCCATTGTGGACACGGATGTAGAGCTCTTCTCTCTCTCGGATGAAAAGGAGCTGCCCTTCAGGCACCTCATGAGCTCTGCTCATCAGGTTCTGGTAGGTTGCTAAAATCCGTACCTTTGGGAGAGAAAGCATTTTTAAAATGTGTGCATTTTAAAAAGAATTTGTATTTTTGCTATTATTGATTAATGTCAACAATAAAAGGGGAGCAAGAGTGAAATGGAAATGAAAGGCCTCCAAGAAGTGCAATATTATCATTCTCATCTTAATTAACCCAAATACTCCCACCCACAGTTGACCGTTCTGTTGCCAAATTTCAGCAGTGCAATCTTGGGAGGTTTGACGGGGAGGCAGTTGAAAGCTACAGGTTGTCCACCCTTGTGTGAAGGAAGTGGCTGGATTCTCACAATCTGTTGAACCAGAGACTGACACTACTATTGTCTAATCTGTATGTTGTGTAAACCCAGATTAAATCTAGGCCTAATTTTAGGCTGAACAATCTGGAGTGTAATAAGTTGGAGAATAATATTCTAAAAATATGAGGTTTTTTGTCTTACCCCCAAAGAAGGTGGGTCACTAATGCCTGGAGGTCCTGGGGGTCCTGGAGGACCTGGGGGTCCTGGAATACTGATATCTGGAAAGAAAGCAAAACCATATTTGAACCATAACCACTTGGAAGGCATCTATATTTGTAACAAATTAATTGAAAAGCCATTAAGTGCCTACTCACGTTGCCTGTGGGGACCTGGGAAAGAAGGTGGTCCTGGTGGGCCAGGAGGGCCAGGAGGGCCTTGCGGCCCTGGATGTCCTTCAAAACTTGCCCCTGGAGGTCCTTGAGGGCCTGGAGGGCCAGGCAGGCCTCTGATGCTCTCACCTTTGGGGCCCTGAAAAAGCAAATATAATATAGATGTCATTACAATCATAAAAGCAGAGAGTGATCCAATATTAACTTCTTGCCCAAAGGAAGGAATGTGGTTGTTAATTAATAATCACCATTATTGATTAATCTAAGCCTGAGAAGAGGAAAATTCAGCTTACACAGCTGTTTCCCACTCTTACCACATCTGCAGATGTGATTTGCTAGCCCTTTTTACAGTGACTTGTTCTTAGCTGGGGAGGACAAACCACCGCAAGGCTAACATGAGGAATATTCTTGGGATTTGGTAGATAAAATATGTCAGATTCATTCAGATTGGGATACCTCCTGTCAAGGTATCAGAAGCAAGGTTTTGCATACTTAGCTGGGATGAATTCAAGCTTTTAACTTCCAAGGAAGAGGATAGGATTGTCAGGCCTGCTAACTTGGCTACCTATCCATTAGATCCTCTTCATTGGTGAAGACTCCCCAGGATCTGATATGATTAGGTCCATGGAAAAACATTTGCTTTGTTGAGGGAAGGGATGTTTTCTGCTGCTTTGAAAGAGGTGGTGGTGTGCCCCCACTTTAAGAAGCCATTGCTGGACTTAACATTTGTAGAAAAGACAGAAGGAAGGAGTATTAGATATTTATACTTGAGTTAAAGTATAAATAATAAAGGTGAGATTAAAAATAAAAATCTAAAAAAATGTTCATCCAATCTCCAACATTCTCTTTTAATGGAAGGTTGTTGAGAAGGTGGTCAGGCTGCTGCCCAGAAAATCCAAATGAAGAGACTTTCCTTGTGGAGTCAACAATCATGGCAAAGACCTAAGAACCTATATAATTAGACCTATTCTTTGGAACATTTCCAAATAAGGAGATAATATGTGCTCAGGATGAATTGTTTTAACTATCTTGGTTCATATTAAAGTTAAGTGACTTTATGATTTAATAAATTGGACACTAGAGGGGACTAAAGATTCTGAATAGAAGAAGAAAAAATTACAAGCTAATTTTTGGTGTCAAAATAACTAGGACTTACAAAATGACACAAAACATCATAGAAATTTTAAAGGAGATCTTTGAAGAATGGAGCCAAATATTAGTAGCTATAATATCAACAGTGTCAGTAATGATGTCTGGCCTACACTTGAAACAGACTGAGAAGAAATTAACTTCAGAGTGACAAGTTGATAAATCTCACTTTTGCTTTCTTCAGCTACTGCTGTAAACTACAGGTAATCCTTGTTTAGCAATTAGAATCAGCTGATCTAAAAATTATGTGACCACAATGGGCTTTTGATCTAACTTCCCATTGGGTTGTTAAGTGAAAAATCATGCGATTGCAATTTCTGATTTCTAGTCCTGCATTCTCCACTAACTCTGTTTATTGCAAGCTGGCTGGGAAGTTTGCAATTGCAAACATATGATCACAAGATGCTGCAATGGTTGTAAATGTGTGCTGGTTGTGAAACTCCCAAATGGCCATCACATAACTGCAGGATATTGAGACAGTCATAAATGTGAGGACTAGTTGCAAAGCTGTTTTTTAAGTACCATTGCAACTTCAAATGGTTGCTATATGTGACCATTGCTAAGCAAGGACTGCCTGTGTCAGGTCCCATAGATCTCTATCAGGACCTTGCCATTCTGGTGGGAGGGTGGACGTTTGGGGGTTACGTTTGCATGGAATTTTCCTTTGTTCCTTTCTCTGCTTTGATGTACCTTTGGGAAGTTGGGAGTGGGGAAAGACTGTGCCTTGGGCTATCTGTTTTGTCTCAACTCCGGAGGAGCGAGATCATACTGACTGGGAACTGCCTCTTACCATCTTCACAACCTGAAACTCTCACATCTTCGCACCTTGCAATTGGCTCAAAATTGAACTGGACATTGGGAGGGGCCTCAAAGAAGTGGTTTAACTCAACACTTCAGCGCGGAAAAATCAGATTCTGCCTACACTCTCATTGTCTTCCAATAAAAGTTCCTTTTGAAATGCTGTTTGTTTCAAGAGTTTTGCTTTCTTGAGAAGGCTGGTGAGGCAGGACCTTACATCCCAATTTCCAAATGTGCCTCAACACTAATGTAAACTACCATGTCTTTACACTAGAGGACACTAGTTTTTGCTAAGAAGCAACACTGAAAAGCTTCTGCTCTTTGAGAGTTTAGTCTTTTTTCCTTTTCAAGACTACCTAGACCAGGGTTGTCAAACTCGTGGCCCATGGGCCAGATGCATCATGCACTGGCTACACCCACACCCGGTTTAGTGGAGGGGAAAAAAAGTCCTGATACGTCACGTGATGCCGCCGTGACGACATGAGTTTGACACCCCTGACATAGACACTTAAAACTGCTTCATACATGGTAACATTTTCATCCTCTGGAAAACTATCAAGGAATATGGCAGAAGAACATGCCATTTTATAAAGACGTTATTGCATGTTATGACAACTCTCACCGGAAGACCAGGATACCCTTGGGGACCAGGAAGTCCAGCAGCATTTGATCCACCACCTGATTCACCTTTTTCGCCTTTCATTCCAGGATCACCTTTGTCCCCTCTTTCTCCCTATGGAAAGAGAATTCATAAGCAAACATGCTACAATCATCAACTGAAATGCATCCACCTTTTTCTCTTGCTTGAGGCGGCAAAGGAACAAGTGAAACCTCCAAATGGGAATCACAAAGAAAAAGCAGAAATGAGACATAAGGACAAAATTTCTAATCCTGAACTAAAACACCACCTTGGTTACTATGCTCTATAAATGCAAGGCTGATTTAGGTGATGATATTTTTTTTTAATTTTTTTTTTTGTTCCTTTGAATCAGTTTCTGATTCTTGGTGACTGCCAGGACAACTCCCTGCAGTTTGCTTACCAAGATTTTGGAACTCCTACTTTTTCCTAGGGCTAAGAGAAACCAGCCAGCTTTGTACCTAAGGCTGAAACAGGTCATCCTGCTAGCTTTGTACCTAAGGCTGAAATAGAAGTCCCAGTTTCCCATTTCTAGCCTGTTGTCTTAATCACTAAAACAAACTGGCTCTTAAGAGAGGGTAATACATGCCCAATTGAAGACCAAACTCATTGGAGATAACTGTCAGACACCATTGCCTCTTCTGAATGGTTAAATTAGACATATTTCAGATGGTTAGGTTCAAAGCTTTTATGTTGTTATTCAGCAATAGAATCAGACAGTTCTGCTTAATAATAATCATTGCCAGAGTAGCAGCCAAGTAAAATGTCAAAAATAGCTCTTTTTTGCACTAAAGGTTTTTTATTTAATAAATGTATGTTTAATGGCATATTGCAACACACTTAATTTTGGTTCCCTAGAGACCTACATTATTGTACGAAAAAGCTTCTGTAGCCTGTAGGCTAATGAACTAGTTGCCATGACAGTTTGAGCTGGGAACTCCTAGTTAATGTTAAACTATATGAAGGCAAGCATATTAAATGTTTGTGCAATTTGTGAATCTGTCACTGAGAAGTCTGAGCGAATGAATGATTATTTAATTGTTTGGAGACTAACGTTCATCAATTTTGATTATGCATACCATTTATTTATTTATTTATTTATTTATTTATTTATTTATTTATTTATTTATTTATTATTGAATTTCTATACCGCCCTTTTCCCTGAGGACTCAGGGCGGTGTACAGCCAAAATTAAAAAACATGCAGGACAAATATTAAAAAACAATTAAAAGATATATAAATTTGGCCCAATTAAAACTCATTACCAATTAAAACGTTGATCACGGATAAACTATAAGTAAGCTATAAGTAACCAGAAATAACATACTAGCCATGCTGTTTGCAAAACCAGATAATCTGAGGCTCCTTGGTTTAAAAAGCTACATTTTAGATTAGATTAGATTAGATTAGATTAGATTAGATTAGATTAGATTAGATTAGATTAGATTAGATTAGATTAGATTAGATTAGAATTCTTTATTGGCCATGTGTGGTTGGACACACAAGGAATTTGTCTTTGGTGTATATGCTCTCAGTATACATAAGGAGAATAAAATACATTCATCGAGAATAAAAAGATACAACAATGAAAGTCAAGGTTGCTAATAAGATATCAAATTGTACTAGGAAACAAATAAAAACAATATAAATTGAAAGATACAAGCAACATGGTTATAGTAATAAGTGGGAAGAGATAGATACTAGTAAGGAAGAGTATCTATCTATTTTCAGCAATTTGTATCCTGAGGATATGGAAATCAACCCAATCCGAATAAAGTTGTGTGAAATTGGTTCACTGAATAGCCCACCATCCTCATCTGTACAGCAGCAGAACTTTAGCTCTTGCAAACCCACAGGGATCATCAATAACATTAGGGTTGGGCTTTCAGCCATGTTTAGTTGAATACAACTTCAATGATGTTGAAATGGAGAAGCAAGTACAATATTGAAAAAAAGCAAAGTTGGCTGGGCATTGAACCCAGGTCAACTGCTTGGAAGGCAGCTATGCTCACCATTATACCACCAATGGAGGTTGATACTTAAGGTAACTCACCGAAATATGCCTGCAGTGAAAATCCCATGCCTGCTTATATTATTATCCAGTCCCTAATAAACACATGCTGGGCAAAATGGATTTGCCATCTTTGCTCTGAAGTCCAGTGTATCGATTACCCCAGCAATCTTCCTGGGATAAAGAAACCCGGCTTCTTTATAAACCCACACTTCATCCCAGGGGTGTAATCCAGCAGGTTCTGACAGGTTCTGGAGAACCGGTAGCGGAAATTTTAAGTAGTTCGGAGAACCGGCAAATACCACCTCTGGCTGGCCCCAGAGTGGGATGGGAATGGAGATTTTGCAGTATTCTTCCCCTGGAGTGGGGTGGGAATGGAGATTTTGCAGTATCCTTCCCCTGCCACGCCCACCAAGCCATGCCCACAGAACCGGTAGTAAAAAAAAATTTGGATTTCACCACTGCTTCATCCCAAGTGAAGGCTACTTACCCTGAAGGTGGAGCTGAATCTGCTGAGGTCATAAGGGAACTGGCCTGGTGGAGAAGAAAAGGAAATTGAGAATTCAGTTGTCCTCCTGGCAAAGCATGAACTATGCTGAGAAACTTGCTTCCTTTCTCCTCTCTTTTACAATAAACTTTCAAGGCACTGCCAAACCACTCAGGATTATATGAAACAAATATTTATATTTACTGAATGGACATTTTGGAACTCACTTTCCAATAACCATGGCTCTTTCTGAATAAATACAAGGAGGGCTGAAGTGAGAGGCATGTAACAGTTTCTGACATAGAGCGGAGAGCTGAGTTTTATGGGAGAAAAGCAGATTCCAAAATCTTTTAGTTCATTTTAATGATAGTGGGAGGAAATAAATATAGAAGACCGACACCCAGAGAGAAAGACAAATAACTATCAGCATTTTTTCCCCCAGAAAACAAAGAGAATGTGCCTGAAGACAAGGGAATTTGATGCTTAAAGCAAAGCATGTAAAAGCTGGTTTCTCAGAATCAATGTGTTTGCTATTTTTGCAGACTATTTTAAGCTTGCTTTTTTCACTAGTTTCACATCGTGAATTCTAGGGAACATTTGATAGGCAATATAGTTACACCTGCATCATCTGCAAATGTTCATCATCCTCAAATTTGTATTCAAAAAGTCAGCACATATATACTCTAAGAGAATGAAGATGGATTCAGTTGAAGGTTGGCTTCCTTGTTTAAGAGATAGGCCATGCCATAATCCTGGTTTTGCATTGGTTTTTGACATCTCTGTTTAAAGGAACTGAGGCAACAGAGCTGGAGAGTCTTCCAATGCAAATAATAGGCCTAGAAGATGTATTCCAGGCTTAAGTTTTTTTTATTATCATTATTATTCTGAGGGTCTGAAGAGATAACCATATAGGAAGGATCATCAGAATGTTGTGTATAATTGTTTGTTTGTTTATTGGATTTGTTAAAGCTCTCCAATTCCAGTAAGACACTGGGCAGTATATAATAGGTTATCAAGACAGCAAGACATAGGAAGCAAATCAAAGGAAAATGAACTCATACAACAATAATCTGCTGCAAAGCAAGAACTCATCTGGGTCACTCACAAACCAGCCCACCCTGAGGTCAAAGCATGCCACATTTTCAAAGTTCCCTACAGGTTTTGGAATATTGGGGCCTTGGAAGAAGATTCCTCCAAATAGGTCAAACAAATGAAGGATACCATAATGAGCATCTCTTCTACCTTCAGTGACATGAGCCATGGCGAGTCTTTTTTTCCATACACCATATTCAAATTTTATTTTAATGAACTGATTTGTGGGAAGGTTCTGTTATTCCCGAATTTCAAACGTTTCATTAGTTTATCAAAATATAAAATACAAACAAAAATGAAAATAATGGAAAAGTACAGGAGGAAAAAGGGAGGAGGAAAAAGTATAGGGGAAAAGGGAGAAAAGAAAGAAAAGCATTGACTTCCAACTCTTTTTAGCATGGTAGAATAAGGTAATAACATACAGTATAGTCCCAACTTTTACATAATCATATATATTAACCATTACTATAACAACAAACCTATCTAATCAACAAAACCTAAAGTCAAAGTTTCATTTTTTGACACCACAAGCACAAAGTCCAGAAATGATTTCCAAGCGGAAACAAAGTTAGCCGTGCCCTTTGATTAAAGCAGTCAATTTAGCCATCTCTCCTAACTCCATCAGCTTTTGCAATCAGTCGCCCATTGTGGAAATCAAGGTATTTTTCGGCTTTTGTATGATTCATGACAAGTCTTGATATGAGCTGAAGGAAATGAGAAATTAAATAGGCATCATATTTTAGGGAATCTTACCTGGTGGCCCTGGAAGACCCTGTTCACCTTTTTCTCCCTTCTGACCATGGTAGCCTGAAATAGAAACTGGCATAAAGCTTGGCACCCCAAGAACTAGTGAGAAAGCATCGCATTCCAAACCCAAGTGAAATCTAACACAAAACCAAATGTTCAGAAACTGTTCATTTAAACAGCCCTGTAGACATAAGCTTAAATTGTGGCTTCCTTTAAAACAAAATTATTTTAAAACCTTTAGGAGAAGAACAATGCAAAGATTCTAATACAAAAACTAATAGATGGGGGGAAAGTTAAATTGTTATAATGGCAACTCAAGACATTCCAAAGGAGAAGGAAAAAATATATTATGTTTCTATCACAGTATTTCCCACTTGGGTTCCTCCCAAATGTTTTGAATCACATCTTCCATCAGTCTCAGCCAACGTGGCCCATATGCAGGATTAGTGGAAAAATGAATCCAACCCATCTGGCAAAATCCAAGCTGGAGAGAGGATGTTCTATTGCAGTGTTTTTCAAGCTTGGCCACTTTATGACGGGCGGATTTCAACTCCCAGAATTCCCCAGCCAGCACTGCTGGCTGGGGAATTCTGGGAGTTGAAGTCCATACGTCTTAAAGTGGCCAAAGTTGAAAAACACTGCTCTATTGCAACTACCCCCCAGTTCAAGGGTAAAACATGGGCGAGAACCACCATGGTTGTAGGCCTTCTTGAATCCACCTCCCACTTCCTTTATCCAGATCTACCACTTTCTTACCAGGCAATCCTGGAGGTCCTGGAGGGCCCAAGTCACTAAATGCCTGAAATAATAATAATAATAATAATAATAATAATAATAATAATAATAATAATAATAATAATAATAATTTCTATCAAAGCGTATGGCTATAAAGAGAATTAGGCATTCTATTTCCTGTCCTAAAATAATATATCCCCTGAGTTCCCCGGAAAGTGGAGATGTATTTTAGCTATTACTCACATTATTCTCGTAAACAGGTACAGGACTGCCTGGGGGGCCTGGAGGCCCTGGGGGGCCAGGAGGACCCTAGGGGAAAAAGAATATAAAACATGACATTCATTACATTTAATAGGGTGAAATATTAAACAAAGGACTGAGGGAATGCAATACATCAGCAGCCACTCAACTCTACCTAAACACAATAGAAAGAAATGGGAAATATCATCGCCAGCGAAATCTTGTTCCAGCTTTATCGTTAGCAGCATAGGCAACGATGAAAACATACAAGTTTGTGTATCATTCCATCAGTCATAGATTTAAAAATAATGTAAAATTGCAGCCTGCAGCTTTGCAAAGAATACAGCAATATATCCCCTTTCATTAGTCTGCACTAGCAGATGGCTGCTTACTCAGTGTATTTGAGAAATCTGTGGGGATTCATATCACTTTTCTTGGAATCCAGGAAAACTCCCCTGGATTAGAACATGGGAACCCACAAGTGGAGTCATTGCTACTTTTCTTCCCGATTATGTGCTGCTTCCCATTGCTTAGATCTTAGGCAACCAAAGGGGAGAGCAGACCCAAGTTCAGAGCAAAATATATTCTCAATGAAGTTGTACTTCTGTAGTAGAGGGACTTAACTGTCAAAAAGCTTGGCCAAACATTGAGCAACTATCTATGCTGGATCAAAGTAACTGAAGGTTAAATTTGATGATGTTGTAACTTCACCTTTTTCTCCTTTTTTTCCTTTTCTTTCAATAATAGAGCCTGAGAAGCTTCACTAAATACTGGCTGAACAGAGACAGCATCGCTGGCCACCATCCTTCAGCCTAAGGTGCAATATAATTATGTCCCTTTAAGTCAGGCTTGACTCTGGTAACCGGTTGGCTATGTCTCTACAGGTTTATTGGCAAGATTTTTGAAAATTATTTGCCATTGCCTCACTGGTGAAATGCACTTACCTTCGCTACCGGTTCAGGAGTGTGAGTGCGGATGCCTCTTCTGCGCATGCACAGAGGGTCATAAATGGGACGTAATGATGTCCCGGCGGGTGGGTGGAGCCTCCCGCCACCTCCGCTACTGGTTTGCGCGAGCCGGATAGATCCGGCTGGATTGCCTCCTTCCTAGAGCTAAAAATGAGGGGCTGGACTGAGGCCACCTAGCTAGCCTAGTGTCTAAGTTGGGACTAGAACTCAAGATCTCTTGATTTCTAGCCTGGTGCCTTAGCCACTACACCAAATTCCAACTTCTTGGAATTGTATTCAAATGGTTTTAAATGGGACAGACAAATTGCAATATATAAGCTGCATATTTGAATGCCAACTGCTAGAGAGGAACAATGGCAAACAGCTTTCATTGGACAGCCTGCATTTCTGAGTTTCCTGAATAAACCTGGTAAGCCACTGTGGTACACAGAAAGCTACTGGAGGGACCCCTGGTCTGATGCAGCACATCTATTCTTTTCTTATCGTTCAAAAATTGCTTACTTACCCTTAAGCCCAGCGCTCCGCTTAAGTCTGCTGGGTCACCTTTTTCTCCTTTCAATCCGTTCATACCAGGCCGGCCCTGAAAGGATCAACAAATCAATGGAATTGCCTTCAAAAGATGGTGAGGACTAGCTGGATAAAATGCAATGAAATATCCACGGAAAGAATAATTGGATTTATTTATTTAATAAAACAGAACAGAGAAGAAAAAAGAAGGAAAGAAAAAAGAGGGAAAAAATAACAAAACATTATCTCTATCTATCTCTACTTCATTTATATATCTACATCTGGGCTTATACATGCATATGCAGCTAATCTTTCAACATCAGAAAGGTAGCTGTAAGGATGACTTATTCAGTAGATTGAAGATCTTATGTCACTTACAATTTATGAACGAGCCACATACAGTCTTAGATTATAAAAGGCTAAATATAATGAAATATGGTCTTTTTATACTAAAACATTTGCATAATCTTTCAACTACATTTATAGTGAAACAAAACAATCAAAATAAAACACCCAGAATTTAAACTGTACAAACTGGTACATAAATTAATTACATTCTGTTTCAAGGATGACAGAAATGACATAATGTGAGGAGGGAAGTCATGTACCAACAACTCAGCCACCATCATCTTTCCTGCTTCTAATGGGTGCAGAGCAAAAAAGTGGAGAGAAGAAAGAAGTTATGGCTGTGCAGTTATTTGTGAATAATTTGTGAAGACCATTCTTGTGTCTAAAAAAAACTCATGAGGGAGAGCCATTATGCTACAATTTGTCTTGAATGGGTGGATAAGCTAAAGAAGGATAGCCAAAAAGCGTGAAGGACACTTTTGGCCCTGGAGAGATGCTCATGGATGATTCTGGCTGGTGCCTTGTGTGACAGCTGCTCTCCTTCCTTAGTGTTGTTTTGACTCTGCCAGAGAATCTAGCTAAAGTGCAAAATACACACTGGAGAGTCATTCCAACAGCAGCTGCAGAAGTGCCATGTAAGTCAAATTGTGGGCTAGTGGGATTATTTTGTTGAGCAGCTGGATCCTAAAAGAAAGGGCGCCACTGTAGTGAGATAGCCATGTGCTCATAAGGAAGATAGAAAAATACCATGAAGTTGACATAGCTGTATCTGTATGGAGCCAGAATTCTGCTTTCGATAGGAATAGCTAAGAAAACTCATGAGTTCTAATGGTCAGTTTTGATATTAATAAGGATTCAGGAGATGGTTCACTCATTATTGTCAGTGAATTGATTCACCAGTCTACCAGTTCACAGAAAAGCAATAAAAATACAATGAAGAAGACTTTATCCTAATGACTTTAGAATATATTGGTTGTAAAAGGACAATAGTTCAGTTGCTAGATTCTTGAAACTCCCGGCCTTTCCTCTTTATAAATCTTGCTAAGGAGGCTATGAGAAAAGTGGTTGGAAAAGGAGTTACTTTAGTTTGCAGATACTACAGAGTGTGGCATGGGTATTTATTTCCTGGAGCAGTTGCCTGCAGAACATTATGGGTCTGCATTCCTTTTTTTACTGATTCATTGTTCATTTTCAAGAAAATATACATAATTTTAATTTCTGCCACTTCTTTAATTCCAGTCAAATACGGGACGATGAGTTGAGAGTTTATTGTATATATATTGTATATCTCAGAAAGGGACTAAAATGGAGTGATGGGCTGCATATAAATTAAATAAATAACTAGATAGATAAATATCAAAATTCTTACAGGTCTTCCAGGAAAGCCAAGTTCTCCCTTCCGTCCATATCGCCCAGGTGGCCCCTAAAAGAAAGCAAAATGGAAAACTCTATTTAAAAAGATAGAAAGAGATGGTTAAATGGAAAGACCCAGAATCACTGCAATGATACTATATTTATACTACAGGATTCATAAACCCAGAAAGAAGCCGGAGGGCTGTGTCACTGCTCATTCCAACAGAAAATTT
This sequence comes from Pituophis catenifer annectens, assembly GCF_029215685.1. NCBI lineage: Eukaryota > Metazoa > Chordata > Lepidosauria > Squamata > Colubridae > Pituophis > Pituophis catenifer. Next base: position 237,454,533 of record NW_027256881.1, on the reverse strand, counting down.
TTGCACGAGTGCTGGCAAAATCAAGGTCAAAATGCAGCGACTGGACAAAAAAATAGTACTAAGGCTCCTGGGGAAATTATAGAGGTCAAGGAAATGCCCAGATTTGGATATATTAGAGCAGTGTTTCTCTGCCTTGGTGACTATAAGATATGTGGACTTCAACAAAATGGCTGAGGAATTCTGGGAGTTGAAATCCATACATCTTAAAGTTGCCAAGGTTAGGGAAAACCTGTATTAGAGAAAACCCTAATATTGCCCTCTGCCTCACAAAAAGCCCAATGAGAGCATGCTGCACAATCATGAAAAAAACTAAGCATCCATATAAAAATTAACACAGGACATAGGACAGAAATGGCTATCCTGGGCAGGTTTCAGTCACTTTGAGGTGAGGAGGACTACAATATTTTGTTGCAGATTTTTTAATCTGTAAAATTTCTTAATTGCACCTACAAAAATAAAGAGAAAGGGTGCAGCACAGTGGTGGGTTGCTCCCGGTTCGGTCCGGTTCTATAGAACCGGTAGTAAAACTGGTGGAGGCTCCACCCACCCGCCACGATGTCATCATGGGTGATCTGCGCATGCGCAGAAGCGAGCGCGTGCTCCCACTACAAACCAGTAGGAAAGGTAACTGGAACCCACCCCTGGTGAAGCAGTATTTAAACCACAATCAGGGACAACAAATACAATGATGAGAATAATCTTTAAAGTTTCATTAGTCCAAAAAAAATGAAGTAATAACTATCGTGAAGAGTGCTTAATTTTGAAATTAATTCCTTGCATAAAAGCAAAGATACCATTTATAACTTACTCCAGGTCCCATAGGTCCACTTGGGCCTGGTTCACCCTGTAAATAAAAAAGATATACGGTCAGAAAGGCACATCGTTTTGGGAACAGTTCCCCCTAACTAGACACCTCTCTATGGAACTTCCTCTTTCAGCATCGCCTAATTACCACAGAATTACAAGAACTGAAGTTTAGCAAAATCTGTAAATAACTTCGAATAGGAAGATAGATTTAAAGAATCCTAAAGCCAATGGAGGTTTTATGTCAGAAGCTGGGTTAGGGACCCTCTTTCCTTTCTCCCTCTTACAAGGAAGTCCTTCTTTACTATGTGAGAAGCAGATCCTTTAGTAACATTGAACCGAGGTGGCGCAGTGGTTAGAGTGCAGTGCTGCAGCTGACTGCTAGTTCAGCAGATCAGCGGATCAAATCTCACTGGCTCAAGATCGACTTAGCCTTCCATCCTTCCAAGGTGGGTAAAATGAGGACCCAGATTGTTGGAGGCAATATGCTATTTAGTATACTGTCTTTGGTGTAAGCCGCCCAAAGTCCTCGGAGAGTGGGCGGCATAGAAATATGATAAATAAATAAATAAATAAATAAATAAATAAATAAATAAATAAATAAATAAATAAATAAATAAATAGTATCTTGCTGCACAAAAGCAATAGTAATTGGGAAACATTTTTCAAATGTAAGCAAAAAAAAAAAAAAAAGCTATACCTTTTCTCCTTTTGCTTCAGCTGCAAGGATTGTTCCATCAGGCCTAGTTACAACTCCTGGCTCTCCTTTTTCACCCTGTCCAGGGGGCAAAACACAAGAAGGATACAGTGGTTTATATCATTTTCAGAGCAGATGCAGCTCATATTATAAACTAAGGTGACCAACTTTTTTACGATGAGGAGGAGGACACAAGTAAATTGAAGAAAAAAAATAATAAATAAAAGAAACATTTTATTCAATGCAACAATGAACAAAGCGTGCGTGTGTGCCATGTCGTGTTTTGGTAAGAAGTAAACAAAGCCACTTGCGCGCAGCGCACTCTCTCAAAACAATTCTGTGCAGACCGCATGCGTCTCATAATCGAGTCTCACCGCACTGTACCGAGCCTTGACGAATTGTCATGTCAAATACAAATTCGTCACATCACACGCAACGGATCGGATCGGCATCGATCGAATACGGAGATTTACAGATTAATCTTCAAATATTGAAAAGGAGGACATGTAGGAGGACACTTTTCGAGAGACGACAGAACTTACAAAAGAAGGACGATTGGTCACATTATATAAACATCTCTTTAGTACAATGCAATCATTTTATTAAAGCAAGGAGAAATTAAACTGGATTCCAAAGTACCCAAATGATACTTTTGCACTTAGGTCCAAGGCATATATACTCCCATTCCTGACACAAATTAAGTACTGACTGCAGTTATTATCCTGAACCTAAATAAATAATTATCCCAACTCTCAATTTTTAAAATAAATTATTCAGTAAGCAAGTTGCACGTACTGTAAAAGCTGCAATACAGAAGTGTATTTTGGCTAAAAACTACTATAGTTTTTACTTCTGACTGTGTTAAGGTCATCGTGCTGCGACATGGTCAGTACAATTTGTACAAGGGAACGTAATATCTAACTAAACCAATCTTAAATATGGTCTTTCCTAAAGTATTTGCACATTATGTATATCTTTCCTGTAAATTTCTACAATGGAAATAACACATGAATATGGCAATGTTAGGTAACATTGCAATAAAATGTTTTTTTTTCCTACCGTTGATCACATAAGTAAGAGATATTGCTCATTTAACAAAGGAAAAAATAAAATACCCTACAAAAGACATTTTAAATAGGGGAAATTGACTAGTAGCAATAGCCATTTAATCAGTTATTTTCAGTGATACTCTTCTTGTTTTCCAGAAATTCAATGTAATTTTACCAGAACATCATCAAATCCAATTTCTCCTGTTTCATTTTCCATTTAGCTTTTCCACAAATTCCAACCAATGAAACTGCTTGCTAATACCGTGTTTCCCAGTCATGAAATCCAATTTTTTTTTACTACCAGTTCTGTGGGCGTGGCTTGGTGGCTGTAGCAGGGGAAGGATACTGCAAAATCTCCATTCCCACCCCACTCCTGGGGGAAGGATATTGCAAAGTCTCCATTCCCACCCAACTCGGGGGCCAGCCAGAGGTGGTATTTGCCGGTTCTTTGAACTACACAAAATTTTTGCTACCAGTTCTCCGAACTGCTCAAAATTTCCACTACCAGGTCTCCAGAACCTGCCAGAACCTGCTGGATTTCACCCCTGGTGTTTTCCCAAAAATAAGATCCTGTCTTATATTTTTTTGAACCCTGAACTAAGTGCTTGGCCTTATTGCCATGCGCTCAAAAAGCCTGACTGGGCTTATTATCCTGGGATGTCTTATTTTGGGGAAAACAGGGTATTATTCTAACTTAAGGAAGACTTTAGGAAAAGCTTAATTTGAGGGTGAAAATGAGCCAGTGATGGCACTTCTGATGATTGAAACAGAGTTGGAGATATAACAATTGTAAAATTAGAAGCAAACAAAATAAGAGAAAAGAGACAATTTTCCACTACGATGATGATTTTGTAACCAAGATTTCTTTTTTAAAAGTACTTTATACAATCTTACCTTTAGTCCAGGATAGCCTTGTAAACCTGGAGTTCCTGAGTCACCTTTTGGTCCCTTTGGTCCCTAAAGAGGAAGGTACACATTTTATGTCATCAAGTCTCATGTCCGATTCTTTCATGGGCTAATGGAGCAATTTTATTTTTGAGCACTTTTACTAACTGCATATGCTTCTCCTATGGTACATTAAAGCATGTAGTAAGCCAATAGGCCCTTATTTCCTTCATTAACCTACTTGGAAATAGAACCTGCTGAAGAAATATTGCCCTGAATATCCTAGTTTCCTGAATATTTATTGTTAAAATGTTTCTTTCTTGGAGTTTGTAAACAGTTTGGCTTGGCTGTCTCAGAGCATAGAATGCTAACTTGTATTCTCTTCCTGTAGAAGGTGATCGATTGACTGACAGACAGACAGACAGATAATGAAGTTTTCCAGGTACAAATTTTAATACCTTATAAAGGACAAGAAAAATTAATACAGGGAGAGGGGAGGGAATGGGAGGGGAGGGGAGGGGAGGGGCGGGGAGGGGCGGGGAGGGGAGGGGAGAGGAGAGGAGAGGAGAGGAGAAGAGAAGAGAAGAGAAGAGAAGAGAAGAGAAGAGAAGAGAAGAGAAGAGAAGAGAAGAGAAGAGAAGAGAAGAGAAGAGAAGAGAAGAGAAGAGAAGCTTTAGGGTCAAAAGAAAGCTCAGAAATATTTCTGTGGCCTGAAAAATATGACTCTCTCAGCTCCTCACACAGAGGAGCACCCAGATAATTTTAATAGTCCTGCAAATTAAAGTTGCCTTTAACATGCTGAAAAGAGAAAGAAGACATGTTTACAATCCCCCAACAACACATACTACCTTGTTTGGTTTGATTTCACTACATGCCCAATTCTTACCTGTCTAATTCTTGACCACTACATAACAGCTTTCCCTCATTGCCAAGATTCAAGAACTGCTATTTTTCATCAGAATGGAAGATCCTCCCTAATTATAAGAGCACTTCAAGGGTAAGAGCAGTTTCAGAAGCTTGGAATTACATTATGTGGGATGCCAGTTGTCTGTAGCACCACTTCATAATCCACATGTTTGTTCTGAAGAGACCTCAGACAGTCCCTTTCCAGAACAGAATAGAACTGCTGCAAAATATGCAACAGAACTCTCTAGAATGCCTTCAGGAGAAATCTAAGTAGAGCGAACCCTTTCAGAGTGGGCAAGTAGATAAGACCTTCAAAGAAAAACAACTTCAGATCACAGATTTCATGCATATTGCTCCTCAACCACCTCCAGGACACTGACCACTCATGCCATGATGTCCCAAAGGAAAAACTGAGGAAATTTAGTCCTACTTCTTGAGAATTACTGTATATTGAGAAAAGATTGTCATAACTTTAATCTTAATAATAAAAGTTCAGATAAGGACCAGATTTACCTAGGAAAAGCTAAAGTTTATACTGCTGCAGGCAATCTAATCCTATTTTAGGCACCTAGCAACAAAAACTAAATGTTTCTAAAGCTGGAAGCAATATTTATAAAGCCTTCCCTTCTACTTACCTCTAGGCCTGGCAAAACAGGCACAGTTTTCTAAAAATAATAAAACCATTTGTTAAACATGAGATCACGACTGCTTTTTCTTAGATTGCTCAGCAAAACATTTAAAGAGAGCAGTTAAGCACCATAAAATGCTAATGAACACACTTAAATCTGCATTTGCATTGTATGCTTTGTATCTGCATATAATTGTGTTTTCAAATACTTCTATTCGGCATATGCCTGAAAACTCAGAAATTCAGGATTTAGATTTTTAAAAAACCACAACCCAAAGTATCTTCATTCTAGATGTCCAGCTATACAATAGCAATAATTGTATAGTAGTATCTTTATGGTTATAGCATTTTTTCTCAACCATAACAACTTTAAGATGTGTGGACTTCAACTCCTAGAATTCTGGGAATTAAAGCTCACACATGTTAGTTTCGAAGGTTGAGGAACATTGGGTTAAACAAAAAATACTTAATATTTAGAATTAAAGTACTGTAATTTCTGGAGCACCATTCCCTCGCAGATAACATTATTCCGGAAGAGTAACAAAAAATAGTTAGTAAAAGGTACAAATATTCTTACATCTTCACTAGACAGGTACACGGCTTGTCCTGGAGGACCAGGAGGGCCAGGAAGTCCTATTCCATCTTGACCTTTTTCACCCTTAAAAAAAGAAAGAAAAAGTTTTGACATATGTTCTGCTCAAATTCTATTCCTGCATCATTTAGAAAAAATATTAGCAAATTTCAGATTTCTAATGTGCGTTTTGGAGGAACAATTTTTTTTTGCATATTTAAAATAAAAATTCTCCATCCACATCTCTTAATGCCAAATTCAGTTCTGCAGAAGTTGCTGTTATTTGGGGCATTCAAAAATGGAGCCATTTTAATGCTAGTCATTCATTCTCCTGCCTAGCCAACAGTTCTCTCAGTCTTCTCTAAGAGCTATGTACAGATAATCCTCCTCATGCTTTATAATGGCAACTAGATCAATGAAGATATTGATTCCACACATATTTCAGCAATAGGTGAATTGGGGGTATTTGTTAGATGTCATAGGTATCATCAACTGAAAGTTTTGAAAAGTGTAGTTTAAAACAAAATAAATTGTAATGTTCTTCAGACTCCAACAAAATTCCTCAGGGAAAATATCCAAATGTTATTACATAACACACAAACATAATTTCTTCTCAAATCTAGATGGTACTCACTTTAGACCCTGGGCTTCCTTCTTCACCCTTTTGTCCCTGAAATAGGGAGAAAAAGACATTTTCAGGAAAGAAGGCAATTTCATACAATGGACAACAATGGGATTGCTGCAAATGATAGTGACTGTGGTCTAGCATATGGAGGTCTGAACTAAGATCCAGAGAATGTGATATGACTAAAAGATCACTTTTGATTCATTTGTTTGACTTCTGCTTTACTACCTTCATTTCATTTGGTCTATTAAAGTATCTGAAATGAGAAGAGAGGGCTGTTGATGCTGGGAAAGATTTAAGGTAAAAGAAGGGGATGGCAGAGTAGGAGATACTTAGATAGTGTCATTGATGCAATGAACATGAATTTGGGAAAATTCTGGGAGACAGTGGAGGACAGTGGGGCACGCTATGGTCCATGGAGTCACAAAAAGTCAGACACAACTGAGAAACGGAACAACTCCTCAGCCTATTCTGCTTTTATAAATGATCTCTCCCATTAATGAATAGAGCCTACTTATATGAATTAAAAGCTGTAAACAATCACCACCATTACAACAAATATTTGAAGTATGTTTGGTCACTTACAGATATTGAAGAAATATCCCTGTCTCTTTAAATTAACCAAATAGAAACAGACACCATACATGTTCATTATAAGGAATCAAAGTCCATTTTCAGCAGCAGTCCTGCTACTTGATGCTTTCTGGAGAACTTCGTATACAGGTTATTTATATCATAATCTGCTGGGTCCGAGGGCTAGAAGCTTTCAAAGCAGTAATTCTAATAATTCCTAAAATCATAGGGAATTGGAAGGAGTAGTACTTGGACTGAATGCCCTACTCACTTGTGGTCCTGGGAAACCTTCTAATCCAGGGCGACCATCTAATCCTGGCAAGCCAGGATATCCCTGTGGGAAGGGGGAAAAAGTCCTGGTTGTCATCACAAATATAATTCAACAATTCAACTCCCATTAAAATATATTTAAGGCTATGCATGCTTCAAAAATGATTAAGTGCTTCAGACTTCATGAAAGCACATGGCCTGTAATGTATGGATAACATTGGAGGATGAGGGGAAAAGATGCTGCCTACGAAACCACCAGACATTTGAAGGAGGAGCCCCCAATAAATTAATAGTCGGAGAAAGAAACTTAAGAAGGACCAAATGAACCAAGCAGTTAAAAATGACAGCGGGAAGTCTGTACTTCTAGACTTCCAAAATTCAGTTAATGGAGCTTTATAGTAAAGTAGAATTAGTTTATTTAGTTGTGTTTCCTGTCAGGTTTTCCTGGGAGAGCTAACATGGCTTCACTCCTATCAATTTAAAGCAGCCTGATTTATTTCAGGCTTCCATATGAGCATGAAAAAATGTTATGAATAGATTCAGCATCATCAGCCATGGTATCCTTCAAGAGTGGCTTCAGGGTGGCCCCTGTTCTGAAGTTGTTCTTTTTTTGTGGCTGGTTCTGGTGAGTGTTGGAAGGGGGTGGGGAGAGTCTATCCCAGACTCCTGTAATGTACTGTATCTTAAGGTTCATGTCTCTCACTGCTCCTCCTAAATATCTACATGAACTAATTGCAGTATCATCAGTATGATGATGACAACCAATTGTGCAATCTATCCCAGGCCAGGCTGGCAATGACATTCATGTGATGACCCGATATCTGGAGGATGTGAAAGTCTGGATGTGAAGGAACAGGCTTCAACTGAACTCTAGCAAAATAGAATGGCTTTGGAATTTTGTATCCATATTATAATCCATATTATAATATTCAATATTCTATTCTATTCTTATATTATGTTCAGAAGGAAGATAAATGTAATTTTAAAAATCAAACGTCTTGACATGAACTTACCTTTTCGCCTGGCAAGCCCGGGAGACCAATGATGCCCTCATCTCCCTAGAGTTAAAAAAAAAAGACTGATATATGGACTGTTTTTTTTTTTTTACAAATATTACTTAATATGCACATGAATATCATTTTTTGTGGGGGACACATGAATCAAAGTGGCAATGTGTCACAGGATTTAAATAAAACACAGAAAGATAAGCCATTTGCATTGTCTACCTATCTTGCTTTTGGACTGTGGGAACAACAAATATCCAACAGATATTCCTGACTTATGGTCAAAACACAGAACACCATGTATCATAAACAGTTAAATCTAATAATAAGGAACTTCCCCATAACTCCTCTATCAATTACTTGTGCAAAATCCTGGGCAAGATCAATTACTTGTGCAAGATATAAATATGTATTGGTGCAGTTTCTGAATATAACAGCACAATCAGCAATTCTGCATCAGCTCTGTAGACCTTATTTATTTCAAAGTGAATTTGAATAAGCTAATGAAAAAAATTACATTAAGGTGTATTCTAAGGACTGGAAACTTTTTAGAATCAGTGGGTATTAGAAGGCTTGGGAGAGCAGCTTATGGACACTCTGACAGAATGGGCTGTAGCCATGATCATGGACACTCATAAAATGCCCCTTATCATTTGCAGAGACAATTTCAAATTAAAATAGACAAAGCCACCCTGCTAAACTATCTATATTTCAGGTAATGAAACAAAAGCATCCAACATTTTAAAATCCAGACCTTGGGTCCTGGAGGACCTGGAAGTCCTGGGAGTCCTGGAAGCCCCTGCAAACAGAAAGAAGTTACAGCTAAATTCAGTCAGTCTTCATATGCTTGCATATCCATATTCCTATCCATGAAAAGGAATATAAAGTGGATTACCGGAGGACCTTCTGGCCCACGAGTTCCAGGACCACCAGAAACTAATGGGAATCCTGAGCCCTCCATGTCGACCTAAAAAGCAATAGATGTTATTAGTCAAATAATATGTTATCATGTGTCTTCTTTGAATGTCATTTTGTTAAGGCTGTGTCTCTTTCCCTGCCCAACAAATTATAAATACTTGAAAGGAACAAGCCAATGAATGAAGATAGGAAGGATCATAGTCCTAATGACAGCCCAATCCATATGCTTATTTCCTAGTTTGTTAAACCCTACATAGAAGATTGTGTTTTTCTTTCTTGCATCTTACTTCCTATTGGTTTATATCTTGGTTGAACTGAAAATAGCTCATCTTCTAAATGTTTCTAATTTCAGTTATATATTTTTTTTCTACTTACAGATCTGAATGCGGTACATATTTCTGATAGCTAAACTCTTCTTTCCTTATCATCTCCCAATATTTTAGCTTTTCCTAGGTTATTGGGTTTGTTTCGTCTAGCGGTTAAGGCACCCGGCTAGAAACCAGGAAAGCTAGTTGGGTGATTCTGAGCCAGTAACTCTCTCTCAGCCTAACACACTTCACAGGGTTGTTGCTATGGGGAAAAATAGGATGAGGAAGAAGTATTAGGAATGATTGCCCCCTTGAGGTATTATTAAAAAAATAAAGGTAGGATATAAATACAATAAAAAAATACAATTGTACAATGATGTATGTGTCTGTGTGCGTGCATGTGCACACACACATATATGCTATGTATAACATAACAAATACTATTCAACCCCATTTTCTGCGCTCTCAATGAAACATGATGTCATCAATGACACGGTCTCCCTTTCTGTGATTGTCATCATCACTGTAGCCTTTCTCTTAGCAGCCTTTCTCTTAGCAGCCTTTGCTGCCAAAAAGATTTGTCTTTTGTCCTTGGTCTTCCAACCTACATTGATTCCCTTTAACAGATCAAAGTTTTTCATATTGAAGGAATAAAAAGATGAAGGAACAGATTTGTCTTTCCTGAGCATGGGTGGTAATCCCCTCATTTAAAGAGTTTTTCAACAAAGCTTCCCACAGAATGCCCTCCTCTCCCAGTAAACCACTGCCTTAATCTTTTCTAGTCTTCATCCTTCTGTTTCAGAAGCAAATAGACTCAAACAACCTTGTCCATTACAAAAGATGGAGGGAGGCCTCCCCACTGTTGCACCATGTGGGTGGGAGAAAGACGCAGAAGAATCAAACTCTGATTTTACTATAAACGAGGCTTGTGTTTCATACTTAGCAGTTATTGAAATTCCTTCTTAACAGCTGGTTAACCTGGTTCTTGCAATAAACATATTTATCCAAGAACTGCATCCACGAATCACTGCTTGCCCAACATGAGTTCTAAAATTGACCAACAAGAACTTAACATAGAGCCTTGCTGGGTATAATAAATGAACTGAAGGGACATTCTCCCTGTATTTCTTCAACTTTATCTGTCTTCTCACTCTGTATTGGATCACAAATTGTTATAGATTTGGTCAATTTCTACTATTTCCCTGTGAACTATCAAGGGCATTGATGGTTCAGTAATAGCAATAATGAGTAACAAATACATCGAACTAGAAATTGCAATGCTCTGCAGCATTTTTGCACCTTGTTCCAGTGGTGAAATCCAAATTTTTTTACTACCGGTTCTGTGGGAGTGGCTTGGTGGGCATGGCATGGCTTGGTGGGTGTGGCAGGGGAAGGATACTGCAAAATCTCCAATCCCACCCCATTCCAGGAGAAGGATACTGCAAAATCTCCATTCCCACCCACTCTTGGCCCAGCCAGAGGTGGTATTTGCCAGTTCTCCGAACTGCTCAAGATTTCCGCTACCAGTTCTCCAGAACCTTTCAGAACCTGCTGGATTTCACCCCTGCCTTGTTCTAAGCCACACTCAAATGTTTGGTACTCACAAATTCTGCTGCAATGCCCGGCCCAGGGGGCCCAGGCAATCCACGGGGTCCCATTGGCCCAGGTAGGCCTGCGAGACCAGGTTCACCTGGTGTTCCTGGAAATCCTGGCACTCCTTGGTTGCCCTGAAAGAACATTAAAAATTAAGATAAGTCTATTTCTAACAAGGGGTAAAGAATTCAGAGCCGTGCAAATTAGAATTTCAAAATAGAAAGATAGGAATACATGTATCCATGACTCACAGATTTCTGATTATATATAATCTGATATGGATTACATATGTATGTCTGCACTTATATGTATGTATAGACATCCATTGAGTGCTCTCTGAGCTTGGTTGTTTGCTTGCAGATGTATACAGATGCCTAATTACACCATTCATCCCTTACTACATCATACCAAGCAAGGTATTCACAGAACAAAATGTTCCTCTGCAAGCATTAAACTAAGTATATTTGTTGGAACCAAATCCCAGAATTGCATTTACATTATACAGAATGGGTAGAGTCAGTTTATAGGGGAGATGGGTGGCATAAGAAATTAATAAATAAACAAAATAGATGGTTACAATTGTGCTACACATATTACCACACATTGCTTTGAGATTCAATAAAAGTACAGGATTATACACATTATGACTACTTGCTCAAAACTGAAGAATACAGTTGACATTTTAGGTGTGACATCACATCTTGCGTGATTGTGATACCATGCTTATGGATTGTTGCGGAACCTCAGAAAAATAAGCATCTCGCATAAGTAAGAGGCAAATTTGCTATGACTCAGACATTTGACAACATATGCTGGCTAAGAAATTATGTTCATACCCTTGTATTGCATGATAGAACGAGCATGCTGAAAGGGAAAAGTAGTTGCAACAAGTACAACCGCCATCAGCAAATACAACCCTTTTTATATTTAATAGTCTTCTGCTCTTAGCTTTTCAATTTGCTAATTAAAAAACACCCCGTCTCTGAAATGCCAGTGTCAGTTTCATGAACTCCGGTCCAGGCAGATTATCTTCATGTGTTGGACTGCAGCTGCTATTATGCCCAACTATTGGCCACTTTACTTCGGGCTGGTAGTATTTGAAGCCCACCAATTTAAAACAAGTTAAAATAGGACTCAGCAAATTAATGGAGGACCAAATGATCAGTAGCTTTCAGGTTTGGTGGCTGTTTATTACCTTCTGAATCACAGTCAGCATATTTAAACAACACTTGCTTGGGAGCATCATAGCTATTGTCTTCGCTGCGGTTTCTGACCTTTCTGAATGTGTCTAGTTAGTCCCGGCATTAGGAAGTGGATTAGATAGGTTTTTGGCCTCATCCAGCAGGACTCTTATTATGTTCTGCATGTTGTGTTTGACAGTGGAAATTTAACTCATCTTGTAGCAGTCATATGATTAAGTGGCTGGTACATGAATCTATAAATTATGCCCACTTCTTAGAATGATAACAATGGAATGTTACATTAAGTTGTAAATCTTCATGAGAAATTTTTGTTGTGAAGGAGTTGAGAATTTAGGCCAACATTTTCTCACTGGGAGCCAAGTTGGCTGCTGCCTCTTCAGCTTGTTAGATGGAAACTATGCTATTTATCAGCTTTATCAATGGAAGATATGGAGGCGTAAAAGATCCAGCAAGAAAACTGGGGAAGGCCAGATACTGAGCCTCTGAGATACTTAAAGGTGTTTCGTTGGCAATACTCTTGCATTAGATTCTGCATTAGCAACTGCAGTAACTTATAAATGAACATTTTAAAGAATCATATATAGGGCAAAGAGGAAGAAATCAAGAGGTGGAAAATGTTAACAAAAGCAGATGGCTTTATGAACAGAGGCTATTAATCGAATGAAATGTGTTTACTTTATAACATATAATGGCATGAAGACTAGAATCTGGAAGAGGGTTAAAAGTAGCTCAAAGAACCCCACCTGTATTTGCTAAAGGAAGATGTTGATATAAAAGAAATTCCACCTTTAACAATCAGGTAGGGCAGTAATGGAAGACACTTCAGCCAAAATATCAAATGCTGATACTTATGTCCACATGTCACAATGGGCTATACAGATTTTTCTGGGTTAATAATGTATTATAATACTGCTTTTTGGCATAATTCCATTCTCTGGCACGTAGAATTAAATCCCTTTAAGTTCCATTAAGTTCTGGCACATGGAATTAAGTCCTCCAATCTAGTATATTTTGAAACCAGACCAAGCTGTTTTCAGGGCGGGAGAAACTATCTTCTTAAAAATGTATCACATAATATGCAACTTTATAAAGTAAGATTATGTTCTCCTGGATGGCAATCCTGGGACACACTTCCACTACAGACCTGTTTTGCTACCATGTCCTAAGAAGGAAGAAAATTGCATTTCTCCATAAGTACAAAAGACATCTCTAACACATTATTGTATTCTCAGCACCTACAACTAGAACACTTACAATGCTTTATAAGCCCTGGGCTCTTTGAAAGGGAGCATGAGCTGTAAATATGTTTCCTTCCACAGAACACTGGGATGACTCTCAAATGGAATTGATAAAATCAGCTAAACGTACAAACACAAATGCTTGGCAGAAAAATAAAGCACCAAGCCTTGACTGATCTTGAAAAGTGAAGAAGGATATGACCAAGTTAGTAGTTGAATCCTATCCTATGCAACAGGCACTATAAAGACTGTAAAATAATCTAAGAATTTCTGTCTCTCCAGCCAGCCACCTATCCTACCACCAAGAAGAAGAGATTGACAAACTAGTTTCATACTGTTGCCAAGAAAACTTCATGGACATATTTGTGAAATCACCAACATTGGAACCTGATTCAGTGAAATTTAAAATTGAAAATTTTTAAACACTTGCACTCAAAAAACTTAGCATATACATTAAAAAAAAACCTGACAATGTTGTAATGTTACCAAACTAGAATCAACATAGGGACTAGTAACTATTTCTTTAGAAAATAAGTAATTGTACCTCTGGTCCAGGTGCTCCTGGAAAGCCCATTTCACCTGGTTCTCCCTGGAAACAGGAAAGGGAAAGACTAGTGAATTTACACTGGAGTGCTGAAACACACCTTGACTAAGTAGGTAATGGCAGAGGAAGTCCAGTTTCCCTGGCTGGTCCTCCTCAGTGTGTACTCTGGTGATCCTGAGCCTCGTTGAAAAGGAAAAATACATACCGGTGCTCCTTTTTCTCCAGGTTGACCAGGGATGCCATCTTTTCCTGGAGGCCCAAGTGGGCCCTGGAAAACAGTATGAAAAATTTTTTTCCTCAGTTAAATCAAACTGTTGAGAGATTATCCTATGCAGGATTTTTGTGTGGTATTTATACTTTGGAAAATGTGGACACCTACATCCACAGCAGATGAATAAAAGCTTGATTTTTTTACCACTATTAACCTGCCTGTATTTATTTATTTCTTTTTATTAGTTTTATAGGAGCTCAAAGCAGAATACATCGTTTCCTTACTCGAAATTTCCCCCCACAATAAACCTAGAAGGCATGTTGGATTGAGAGAATGACTGATGGATGCCATAAGTCACCCAATGAGCTTCAATGGCTGAGGGTGTACATGAACCTTATTCTAGTTCAACACCTTGACTACTAGACCATAGAAGCCAAAGCCAACCCTCATTTCCAGACTCTTCCCAAATTCTACTAATATGCCAATGAAACATGTTCTTCTTCTTCTTTTTTTTTTTTTTTAAATACTTTATTGAGTTTTCCAATATTTAAAAAGACAAAATACAATCTCAATCTTGATCCGGGGTACGGTGTTTACACATTTCATAAGTCAAATATTGGATGGATTCCATCCATAACTATCACTATACATTATATTATACAATACTATATATTCCTCTACATTTCTATACAATTGAGTCCATTTCTGGTGTTTAAGCAACTATAGCCTATTATCATACTTTTATCCTATTCTTTAACCAATTATACCAAATTCCCCATACTTCATAGTGCTTAGAATTTTCTTCATTTTTTAGCTCGTTTGTCAGTTTAGCCATCTCTGCGCACTCTAGGATTTTATTTATTAATGTTTCCTCAGAGGGGGTAGATTTAGATTTCCAAAGTTTCGCAAAGGCTATTCTAGCCGCAGTAATAATTTGAATTGCCAAATGGGTTTTATTATTGTTGAGACCATCTTCCGTCATACCTAAGAGAAAGAATTCCGGGGCCAGGACTATCTCCTGTCCCATTATTTCAGAGAGCCAGAGTCGGATCTTTAACCAAAACTTTTTGGTCTCGGGACAAGTCCACCAAAGATGATAAAAGGTGCCGACCGTTTTTCCACATTTCCAGCATAAAGCAGAAGAGTTTGGGAATATTTTAGCCAGCCTGTCCGGGGCTAGATACCACCTATGCAACATTTTGTAGTGGTTTTCCCTGAATGTTGATGATTTTGTTATTTTGAGATTCCTATTCCAAGCTGTCTCTCAGTCATTGAAATTAAGGCCATATCCTAAGTTTTTCTCCCAAATGCTTAACTGTTTTTTAGCTATCATCTCCGCTCTATCCTCATCTAATATAAAGTTATAAATTTTGGATAGCATTTTCTTATCTGGGCCCCAAATAATTTTATCAAAATATCCATATTTCATTTCAATACCCCTTCTATCTCTATCTTCTTGAAATCTAGACTTAATTTGGAGATAGTTCCACCAATCCAGATTGAACCCCTGGTCCCTCAATGCTTCCAAAGGTTTGAGCTTCCCTTCTTCGTCCAAGATATCCTTATATGTGCCCATTTTATAGTTTCCTCTCCTATTTGGGACCACTAGAGCTTCCATAATCGACAACCAGCTAGGAACCTTGGTATATATCTTCTGTCTAATTTCCCGCCACGTACAAATCAATGTCTCTCTTATTTTATGTTTATGAAAATACGTTTTCCTCCTATCCTTTATATCCCAGAGGTAAGCATGCCATCCTTCGTGGAGGTCATGTCCTTCTAGTGTCAGAGTTCTCCCTTCTTTTAATTTAATCCACTCCTTTATCCAAATTATTTTTGCCGCCTTTTGGTATAATTCCCAATCAGGGAGCCCAAACCCTCCCAAATTTCTTTTCCCTTGAAGTGTCTTAAGAGATATCCTTGATTTCTTACCCTCCCACAAGAAATTCCTGATATATTTATTCAAATCCAGGAAAAAATTTTTATCCAGTGATACCGGTATGTTTTGAAATAAAAATAGAAATTTCGGTAGAATATTCATTTTGATCGCCGCAATTTTCCCGGTCAGGGACAATTTAAGTCTCCTCCACCTATCGAGGTCTTGATTGGTTTTCTGCAATAAGGGAATATAATTATCATCTTTTAATGAAGATAGTCTTGCGGTAATCCATATTCCCAGATATTTTGTTTTCTTAACTACCTGGAGGCCTAGTAGATCTTCTAATTCTTTCGTTTGTAGGTTTGTCATATTTTTCACGATTATTTTAGTTTTGTTCTTATTAAGTTTAAGGCCCGCGACTTCTCCATAGTTCTGAACTTCCTGCATTAATTTTGAGCCGGTGTCTAATGGGTCTTCAATTATAAAGGCGACGTCGTCCGCAAAAGCCTGGGTTTTAAATGATTCCTTCCTAATCTTTAAGCCTTTGATATCTTCATTTGCTCTAATCTTTCTAAGTAGGACCTCTAGTGCTAGAATGTAAAGTAAGGGGGATAGGGGACATCCCTGCCTGACTCCTCTTTGGATCTGAAATGTCCGAGTTCTGTCTCCATTCACTAGTATGTTTGCCCTTTGATTATGATAAATATTCTCTATCATCCTCCTAAAGTTAGTCCCGAATCCCATAAGATCTATTTGATTTATCATGAAGGTCCAATTTAAATTGTCAAATGCCTTTTGGGCATCAACAAACATTAAAGCCATCTGCTTTTCAGGGTGTTGTTCATAGTATTCAATAGTATTTAAGACTGTTCTCAAGTTGTCTCTAATCTGTCTCCCAGGGAGAAAACCATTTTGATCCTTGTGTATCCAACGGTTTAGAATTTTCTTAAATCTCTCCGCAATTATAGTCATAAATAATTTATAATCTGCGTTAAGCAGTGAGATGGGTCTATAGTTGGAAATCTGTTTCGGGTCGGCACCTTCTTTCAGAATGATCGTCAGGTAGGCTTCCCTCCAGGAGTCTGGGATTGTTATACCAGCAATAACATCATTTAAAATTTCTAGCAGTTCCAATTTCAGGGCATCATCAAATTTTTGATATAGTTCCCCAGGGAGACCATCAGGGCCTGGGGTTTTATTCTTCTTTATTTTAGATAAGGCAGATCTTAACTCCTCTATGGTGATCTTTTCATTTAACATTTCCTTTTCTTCTTCCGAAATTTGAGGGAGGTTGGCTTCCAACAAATACTGTTCTACCTTATTTAACTCAATTCCTTCGTTTTTGTAAAGACACTCATAAAATTTTCTTATATTTTCTAATTTATCTTCTTCCTTTGTCAACAAGATGCCCTGCGGGTCTTCTAAAGCTAATATTTGGTTTTTTTCCTTCTCTTTTTTTAATTTATACGCCAACCATCTCCCCGACTTGTTAGCATTCTCGAAACAATAATGCTTAGATCTTCTTATTTTTTGAGCCATCTCCTCCTGGTCCAATAAATTCAATCGGTGTCTCAACATCAACCACTGTTGTTTCGTCTCCTCGTCTCCCGGTCGTTGCTGTAATTCGGCCTCAGTTTGTATTAATTTTTGAGTAAGTTCTTCTCTACTCTTTCTTTTTTCCTTATTTTTAAAGGCAGTATATGAAATAGCTATTCCCCTGACATACGCCTTCATAGTGTCCCACACAATTTCTTTGGCTGTCTCTCGATTCCCATTTTCTAAGAAGAAGCGTTTGATTTCTTCATTCAATTTTAGTGTAAACTCTTTTTCGTTTAAGAGATTGGTCCTTAAACTCCATCTCTGTTGTATTTTCTTCATATCGTGGGACCAACTGATTTCTAGGAGCTTATGATCTGCCCAAGTATTAGAGCCCATATTAACTTTCTTTATTTCTAACGCCAATTTTCTGGTAGCCCAAACCATATCGATTCGGGACCAGGAGTTCTGTGGGATGGAATAAAATGTGAATTGTCTGTCCTGGGGATGTAAGGTACGCCACATGTCAATTAAATTTATCTCATCTACTAAGTCAAAAAAGGTCTTTGGTAGGGGAGATCTTTTATTCTTTTTTGTTATATCGCTCTTATAATCAAGCTTTGGATCCACAATTCCATTAAAGTCCCCTAGCATACAAATTTCAAGATGTGCCCAATTTGCCAACTGTTCCTGCAATTTCCTGTAGAATTTCCCTTGTTTTTTATTCGGTGCATAAACCCCTACCAATAACAGCCTAGCATTGCCTCTCGTTATTTCAACTATAAGTATTCTCCCTTTTCCATCTTTATATTTGCATTCTGCCATTATTCCTTTCTTAACGTAGATGGCGACCCCCCTTTTCCTTTTCTCAGCTAATGAGGAGAATACTTTACCAAATTTACAATAATTTAGATAATCAGCCTCATCTTTTTTTATATGAACTTCTTGGATGCAGATAATATCGGGGTTTTGTTTCGCCAATTTTGACAATATTATCCTTCTTTTTTTGTAATCATTTAAACCATTCGCGTTTACCGATATGATCTTAGTATCGTTCATTTCTAAAATTAGTTTCTAGTCTCTTGTTCTTACTTGCCTTTTAAAGTTACGGCTCTCACTGGTCTTGATTTTTTTCATCTTTCCTCAGTATCCTCCTTTTTCTTCTCCTCTTCTATATCTTCTCTAGTAATTTGCTCTTGGGATATCTCTTCTTCCGTATTTACTATCTCGTTATCCTCCTTACTAGTTTGCTCCTCCTCTCCTCCCCTTAGTTGTTCTAAAAAGTCCTGAGCATCACTTAGACAGTCAATTCTTATTTTCCTCCCTTGCCAGGAAATTTGCAATCCTTCTGGCAAAAGCCACCTAAAAATTATATTCCTCCTGTTTA
Source organism: Pituophis catenifer annectens (assembly GCF_029215685.1). NCBI lineage: Eukaryota > Metazoa > Chordata > Lepidosauria > Squamata > Colubridae > Pituophis > Pituophis catenifer. The sequence goes on along the minus strand of NW_027256881.1, from coordinate 237,435,705 downwards.
GATGGTTTGTCAGGAACCTATAATTTTTCCTCCTTTCCCTCACTCTTCTCGGAATTTGTTTCAGAATATTAATTTCTTTTCCTCCATAGGTATTTTTTTCCTCCCGGGCTATGTTATACAGGATGTCCCTAACTTTTTTCCTAGCAAAACGCACATGGACCTCCCTGGGGAGTCTGTTCCTTCTTACGTAATTCGTCTGAACTCTGTACACCTCGTCAATCTCACGAATTATTTCCTGCTTATCTTGCTGCAGAGTTTCTGCAATCAATTCCGCCATCTTATCACCTAAGTCCTCCTCTTTTTCCTCCGAGATGTTCTGGAAACGCAAGTAAAACGAGGCCTTATCCATCTCAAGTTGGATCAGCGCGTCTTCTGTTTCTTTGTTTTGTGCCGACAAGGTTTGGTCCACTGTGTCCAGTTTTTTCTCGTTTTTTTCAATTCTTTGTTCTGCTTTTAAAATTCTGTTTTCGTTACTAGCAATAGCATTTTGGATTTCGTTCATTTTAAAATCAAGAGCATGGATGTCTGATTTTAGTTCAGAGTGGCTATTCAAGAGTTTTTCTTGCATCGCAAGCATTGTTTCTTGAATTGACTGGAGGGATGCTTGCACCGTTTGCAATGTAGGAGTTGCAGGGGGTTTGTCTAGTTTCTGAAGACCTTCCACTGATTTTTGGGTAGCTGGGGAAGACATCGCTAGGGTAGGTATAGATGTCGCTTTTTTACCGGTTTTCGCAATTGTGGAGGTCAAACTTGCCATATCTTTCAGGACCGATTTTTGGTCTTTTAATATCTCCTCTATCTTTCTCCAGATTCTCATCCAGTGGCACTAGCCACTTTTTCTCTGAGGAGCTTTCTTATATCTTTATTTCACTCCTTTGTTAGTCCTCCCTACACTCTCAATAATTTCCACTTAATAGTAAGTTCTAGATTTCTAAATTACTGTGGTAGACTGCTATACACTTTCCAGCGATTAACAGTCACTAATTATATAATTATATAATTATGTAATTAAAATTATATAGTTCTCCTCTAAATAGATTAAACAAAATATCAATCCTAATCAATTAATCACTTATAAGAATCTAAATTCACTCTTAATATTAAATAAGTAATATAAATAGATTGTACAAATAATTATTTTAAGTTAATAAATTCTAAGTTCTGAGTTCTAATCCTAGTAAAGAGTATTGGTATAGGTAAGTACAAATAGACATTCTGGGTTATATAAGTTGACCATAATAAGATAATAAGTTAATGAAGTCTGAGTTCAAATCTTAATAAAAATTGAATATAGATAAATATGATATATATAAATAGGAATAAATAGATTACTATAAATATAAATAAATATGAAATACTATATATTACTGTACTATGAATATAAACACTATATAGTAATTAATTAGTAGGATACAATTCCCGATTCTTGTATATGATCAGACCCTATTTTTTTTTCTTTTTTATCTAGTAATACTTATAGAGATCTGAATTCTCATATATAATCAACCCCCCCCCTTTTTTTTATATTAAATATATATATATATATATGTAGTTTTTCCTTTTGTATATATCTATAAGATAGCTTAACAAATCTAATTATTAATATTTATCAATTTGAAAAGAGAAACAGAGTTCAATTATTACTATCCAGATATTCAAGAGAAGGATAAAGAAAATGTTGACATATATGAAAATGTGGGTATAAGTATGTTATTTTACGGAGTTATGGGGTTCAAATAGGAGGTCTTCCGTTTCTTCAATTTCCCACTTTGCTGGGATCCAGCCAAACTCTATGATATTAGTCTCTGCCAGAACGTCTTCTTGTTCAACCACTGCTCATCCACTCTTCCGGATTAATGGACGTACTTCCTGTTTGATAGGAGCCTCAAACAGCCAGTCACTGTATTGCTCCTGCTCTCTTCCCCTCGATCCCGATATAAAACGCCAGTCCCAGCAATGGTCTTTCTTTTCTCCTTTACTCCCTCGCCACACCACACCTTCCAAAAACTCTTTACAGGTACGATCCACTCCCTCCGTTTTCTCGTCTGCTCTTCGGCTTATCAGATCGGATCGCCGGGAGTACAGGCTGCTCTGTCCTTTCTGTCACTGCCTCTCGCCGCTCCGAGCGCTCCTCTCCCAGCTCCTCCTTACCGCACGATCTCAGGTATAGGGAATAGGCTTGAGTCCGTCACCGCACCTCCGATCTTCTTCTAGGCTTCCCGTCTTAGTTGGTTATTGCTGTTTCGTGCCCGCCATGAATGGCCGCTCACCGCGTTGGCTAGGCAGAGCCGCCTGGTCCGGCGAGAGGTGATCGCACCCACCTCCCGCTCGTCCGGCTTCCTCTTTTGCCCGCAGGGCTCTCCGGGTCCCGCGTCCCCCAAGGGGATCCCCAAAACGCGATGCTAAAGGGTGTTGAGGAGCAGCAAGCACTCACTCACGCCCTGTCACAGCAAATCGCCAACCGGAAGTCCGAAACATGTTCTTCATTAATACACAACATTCAGCATGATAAGCACAGCTAGCAAAGGGTCATGCAAGCCTCCTCCCACTACACACACATTACACAACAGAAAACTTGATTACCATGACAGAATGAGGCATTGGGTAGCTTTTGGAGACAGAGTTGCACGATATTTTCCCCTTTACTTACCGGAGGTCCTGGGATTCCTGAGTTGCCATTTCTTCCTGGAACTCCAGGGAGGCCTGGGAGGCCTGGAAAGTCAGTGCCATTTGTCCCAAATCTTCCAGGTTGTCCTGGTAAACCAGGTACACCAGGAGGGCCTGGAGGCCCAGGTGGCCCTCTGGGACCCTGAAACATAATAAATATAATGTACATTCTAATCCAGGGGTCTCCAAGTTTGGCAACTTTGAGATCTGTGGACTTCAACTTCCAGAATTCAGGAATTAAACTCCATAAAGTTGCCAAGTTTGGAGACTTATGTTCTAATCTGAGGTGCGCCCAACCTCAGAAGCACATAGAATATTCTAGCCAAGTTAATTTGCTTGCTGACCAAATGCTACATCATTCACGTTTGAAGATCATGATGTACAGAGACTTTGGGCTTCTGGTTAAAAATCAATGGAGCTATTTTTGGAGTTAGTGTATTGAAACATCTGGATGACTCAATATTGAAGAAGGCCACTATTATTGTATCTCTCTTTCTTCCTCCCAAATCCAGTCTAATCAATGGAACCTTGGTTCCCCTATTCATACAACTTAGGTACTTACTCGCAAAGACTCCAACTCACTTCCAAAACCAGAGCCCTCCATATCAATAAATGTCTGGAAGAAAAAAAGCACAGATGCAAACAAATTATATGCTAAGATAAGCATACAGTATCAAAGCTAAATGCTATTGAAACAAAGACCTAAGTAGTTCAAAGTAATATGTCAACCTAATTTCATCTGCTATATTCTTGGTTTACATTGAGTATATCCAGACAAAGAGGGCATGTTAATAAATTTTGGGGGGTGGAAGTGTTATCCTGCAATTTAATACTTTATATACTAAATCTTCCACCAGAAAGACTGAATGAACAGCCAATGAGTAATTAATATTTATGTAAATTCTCCCAGAAATATTTACAATAAAACATTACAACAGTAAAAATATAACACTATTCAAGGCAGAACCACAAATACGTTCAAGCAATTTAGAATGTTAAAAGCTGGAGAAAATTAAAGGATTCTACCTAGAGTAAGGAAGGCTTGGCAGGTACATAATAAAGCTCCACCCAAAGATACAGAAGTGGGTTTGCAGTGGTGCAGAGTGATTTTTCCCTTGTTCTCCTATCTCCTGCATAGCTCCCAACATCTGTTTCAGATTTGAGAATGGGGGCAGCAGGGGCACATGCAATCCCTGCCATCTGGTATTTTCATTTAGCTGGTGGAAAGTCAACCTGTAACTCAAGTTGGGGATATAGACAGGAGATAATTTGCCTAAAGAGAAAAGCAGAGAGCTGTCCTGGCAGTGCAGCATCATTTCCTGGGTGGTATAAGACCACCCAAAAAAAGTTCCACTCTGTCTTTGTTATGAGCTTTTGGAACTCACCAACTTATCCACTTTGGAACTCAATCCAGGTTTCCCAGGTAGGCCTGGGGGGCCAGGAGGACCTCTCGCACCAACACTTGGTTCTCCCTAGATGGAAAGAATAAGTTACACAGCTGAGAACAATGATTACAGTCACCCCGTCCCCAAAAATGCCCCCAGAATCCCTCAGTCAAAACAGACTACTCAGAAAATGCTCCAGTAACAGCACAGCCATATTTTTATAGCCTTAAGAGTATTTGTACCTTTTCGCCTTTCAGGCCAGGCTCACCCGGAGTGCCAGGGAATCCTTGGGGACCAACATCACCCTATACAATAAATACATAAATGCATAAATGTGTGTTTTGATCAAGCCTAGTTAGCTGATTTTTCAAAATCCATAATTTTGTTTTTGTGTACAAAAAATTGTGACCTCCCTCTAAGTCACTTACAACCCTATGATAGGCCCTGATCCCAGTTTGTGAACTAGTTGCTTAGTCCAGTGTGTGAGTCATCTTCTGTCTGATGCAACTGATAAGCACTTTTTGCTGAGATGTGTTTTTCCCATTTTAAAGACTGCTGGTTTCTGTTTCAATATTTCAACTCTTTCAAATATTTCAAGCAACATTTCAACATAGTTTATTACTCATAAACAAATATGCAACAACATATCTGAGTGACAAGCTGCATTTAGAAATAATTTAGATTAAAAAAAAAAAGAATACATTTTGTAAGAACATTCTAAATATAATATTTACATGCCAATAGTTTACTCTTTTGACTTCCCGAGTTTTGTTTTTCATATTTCATATTTCTTGGCGGGCGGGGGGGGGCATTTGGGGAGATTGCATTAACTCAGTTATGATATTGGATAGTTTACAGATTTGACTGCCTAATCATTACACATTTCATTTGAATGAATTTAGAACGAGCTTGTTGCTTTTTTTTAATTAAAAGGCTGGTCTGGAAATATCTGTATAAAATGTGGCTTAGGATACAATCTTATTCACATCTACTTGAGAGTTAACTCATTAAACATAAGGGGAGTAACTTCTGAGCAAACTTGTATAAGATTGCCATCATTTTTCTGTGAGACACTCAGGACAGTTTTGCATGGTGTACAAAATTTCTTTAGAACTATATAGTTCAAACCTAAAAAGTTTGTATCTGAAATGTGAGGAAGAAACAACAGAACTTACTGGTTTACCATCTTCACCAGGGTCCCCCTAAAAAGAACAAAACATTGGAAACAAAACTTAGGGACTTTTACACTGTTGTGATTTAAATTTCAAAACCTCAGGCTAATTTCCTCTGCTACCTTCTCACACTCATATGATATTTGGCTAAATCACTACAGGGATAGCTCACTCAGACTTGCACAAGACATAGGAAGAGTATCTTGGCTTAATTCTGACTGTGTTAAAGAGAGTGCAACAATATAGCAGCTCAGAATGGAAGCAAAAAAGAGAAGAACAGGGAAAAATATTAGAATTACTAATGAGAAGAGAAGCAAACGATAAAAATATTTAAAAGGAGCACCAATAGGGAGAAGAATAGAAGGGTACTCTTTTTCCTCTAAGACGAAGGACTGTTCCCCTTCTTCCCTGTGACCATCTATTCATCTTCAAATCTGTTTCAGAGGTTGCAGAATGTGCTGGAATACATTTCAGAAACATTGGGAGTCGCAGGATAGGGAGGATATGTCAAATCTAATTCATGTGAAACGGGTTGGGGATTGGAGGAACAAAATATTCAGGCAGAAAAGCAGAAGCAAAACTAAAATATATTTGAAAGAGAGAATCTGCTTTGAGGACAATTACCTAAAAGAACCAAAGACACATCAAAATCCAGGTTAAATTTTTCATTGAAAATAAAAAATTCCTGTCTATGGGAGCAATCTCTAGAATTCAAAACCTGATTGCACACTATTTTGTGACATATTTCTAACAGATAAGGGCCAATCGTGGGTTTTGTATAAAAGATCATCATACCTTCATTATTTATGCCCTTAATTAAATGGCTTATTAGAGTCTTCAAAAATAATCTACCAACGAAAGGGTTTTTTTTTTGCACTTCGAAGGTTCCATTTTTAAATAACTCTTAAATCTGGGGGATGAAATAAAAACTGAGAGGGAAGCAAATGAATAGGAAACTCATGTGAAGAAAATAAGAAAATGGACAGAAAAAAAATCACTAAAATCTTAAGAAGAGCTGTTGGCTTCTATGGTGAACCTGAAAGGTTGTATCAATATGGATTTATTTGTATACAAAGAATGTAACCACATTTTGCTCAATGTATAATGCATACGTGTATACATACCTATGAGACTATTCCCTTTCAGGATAAGTGATGTTATGCAGAGAGCAGAAAAGGAGTAAGAAATAGTAAGCTAAAGAAATGTAAGCCATGAGATAAGAAAAAGAAAATATAGATTGATCTGGTTTATGCCAATATCATTCAGCATTCCTCTCCATAGCTTTCTATCTTTTCAAACCATCTTTCCTTCTACAACATCCAATCACTGATTTATGCATTGCTTCATAAATTCCTCAACTTTTTCTTCTTGAGGATGTCACCAACTTCATCCAATCAGGGTTTTTTTTTTTTTTTGGTCTTTCTTTCAACCCATGCCTTCCTATATTTATTTTGTTATCCATTCAATCTTCATTCATTCTCTCTCTAGGTGCAAAGCTATACAACATAATTCTTTCATACTGGGCACTCAATTTTGCATTTAATCCAGATTCGTTTATAGTATCCAGGTACTCTTGATTCTTGTTTTACTATACACATTTCTTCAGTGCTTCAGTCCTACGCCATTCAACTTACTTTTACGTTTCTCCTGATACAGCCAATTCTCATTTCCATATAACAAATGAGTAAAAGCATGTTCTTACACACAAACATTCATCTATCACAACAGACTACATACCATCTATTTTTTTAACCAGCACCTGCATGCTTTAAAAGGTCTCTATATAATTTCATTAGTAAATTATACTGAGGTACACAAATTTATGCACTTGCCCTTCTGTAAACAGTTTACATTCATGCATGTTTTACTTCCATCATGTAGAACAACCAACTTTTATCTTCAAATACATGTAAAGTTCCATGAATCTAGACTATTCACTTTATCGTATATGTATTCTAAATCAATAAATGATGATATAACTTGTAAAATAGTAGAATGCTGTCTTTAGGTTAGAAATCTCAATTTTCCTGAGCACACAGGGATAAAACTGGACTCTGGTTCTGCTTGTTGCATATTGGTAAAAATCTGTCCAAACAGATTTGTCCTGTTAATAGGGAATGCTGTATGTGACATGAGTCCAGCTAAGGCTAGTACCCTTGGCTACACCTTGAATGAATGCCAATGTATAGTAGCAATAAATTAATGAACTCTAAAAGGTAAGCTGTTCCAACCCATTTCCAGCTGAAATCAACCATCATATAAAAAGATTACTTACAGGCTCTCCATCCTTTCCAGGTTGACCATCTTTTCCAGGAAGTCCTGGTGGGCCCATGGCTCCTGGTCCCTCAACAGTAGAGCCATCGGAGTGCCTCATGATGGTTCCAGGAGGTCCTGGGGGCCCAATTGGACCTGGAAGCCCTGTAGTACCAGGCTCACCTTTCTGTCCTTTAGAGCCTGGATAGCCAAAGCCTGCACTTCCCTAAAGGGGAAGAAAATATGAAAAATGAAAACAAGACAAATATAATTTCTTCTACATTGGAAATGGACATGGGTAGGAATTATTATCTTCCCATTTCCTTCTGTCACATACCGGACGTACTGAGACAGGCAACTTGATAGCCCCTAGTCACATTGGACTTCAGCCCCCATAAGTTCCAGCCCGCATCAGTAAGGAATTATGGGAACTATCATCCAAAATTTCTAGAGGACACCAGGCTGCTTCTCTCTATAATATATTAATTATTGTGTATTTATGTTGTTTTCTAGCCTTAAATCAGAGTTTATACCCATATAGGTTCAAGTGCTTTACGCAATACTATTTTGGAAGAAGGAATAAGATCTACTGCTGGCAACTTGTTACCTACACATCAAAAACAACAATGCAAACAGATCCACTGGCCTGAAAGCAAAGGCTACATACAGTATGCTATTGCCAAAGCAAAGGAAATAGACATTAAATCTTATTGTATGTCATGCCTTCACCCCCACATGAATCTGATCTATAGATGCTGTTTGTCCATTCCACCTGCCCATTTGAGACAGTGGAAGAAGTGCATCCTTCAGTGGGGCAGGGATATAAACAAGTTCCATGATGGCTGAGATTACGATTTTGGCAGATACAGAGGGAAGGGGGAGAAATGGAGGCAGCTAAGGCCTCCGGTCCACTAAAGAGAAACAACACAGAACAGAAGTAAAAAGAAGAAGAAAAAGGGAGAGGCTACTAATTTTCTTTCCTAAAAGGAGGAAACATCCAGGAGGCCAAAGGTCTAGACAGAGGTCCTCTTTAATGTCATAGCTAGCATTGTTCCAGGAAATGTCCCTATTTTTATTTGACTGTTTTCTTTCCTGAAGAATTTAGGTTTCCAGCTGCTTACATTTTGAGCCATCTGGAATTTAGCAATGATTATTTATTCTTTTTTCCACATCAGGCCCTTTTCAAATAATGCAAGTTAACAATTCATTGGGATAAAGCTAGAAATATTTGACCTATGTTTTGCCCATTTGCCAGGTTTTGGGGGTGTTATATTGCTAATCGAGATTCTTCCTTTAGGGAAATTAATCCTGTTTTGATCCCCCTGAATTCCAGAATATCTCCCCATCTTTGGTAGGTGTTTATGAAGGCTTTGCATTGCACAATTGCTCCAGAACAGAGTATGTAGAAATTTTAGCATATATTTTAAAAGGAAAAAGGAGAGGAAAGCAATTATTTTTAAAATGAAAGGAACTCTTGTTCTATTTCTTGCAATATGAGACTAAGTATAGGTTGATTTAACTGTTTTGCCTTGTAGAAAAAGTTCAATAAGATTAGTCTAAAAATAGGGCTTCTTACCAAGCTGTTAAACAGAAAAGCATTCCATTCAATCTCATGATGGAAAGTGGGTGCTTTTTGCAACAAATATCTTAATTCCAAATTCTGATAACACAATAAGCATCTTTCACTCCCCAGGCAAGTTCCAAGCAGTGATTCATTTGGTACCAGTGGATGTTAGAGCAAGATAGTGCAACAGCAAATATAAAGAAGGGGATATCTCTATATTTAGGGATTCTGAGTGCAAGCCATCAAACTGAGTGTCTTAGTTTTAAAAAAAATCTTTGTTTTTGTGCAAAGAATAGCAATTGCGCATAAATAACTGTATAAAGAAACTGTTTTAGATGGAAACCCATTTGAATCAGAAAGGATTCCCTCAAATTAACGTCATTTCGTTCTACCTTTTGCTGAAGGTTTGGGATTGGAAGATATAAAAAACAGAATTTGGAGGCTATGGAGTTACCCTAGGAATAAATTATTCTAGGGATAAATTAATGCCTGTATAATCTAATTTTACTTTAAAAAACTTCATTTTGATATATCATTTTATATATAGTTATCTTTCCAGTTGCATAAAAATATGTAACCTCAATTAAAAAAAAAAAAAACTATCGGGATACCATGAGTTTTAATCCCGCCCTAGGCATGAAAGCCAGCTGAGTGACTTTGGGCCAGTCACTCCTTCTCAGCTCAATCCATCTCACAGGATTGCTGTGGTGGGGAAAATAGGAGGATGAAGGAATATTAGGTATGTTCACCATGTTTTAATAAAAATAATAAAGGTGAAAGAAGAAACATAAAGTAGATTATGTTTTTCCCCCAAAAAATCCCTGCTTCTGTTCAGAAAACATGATGACTTATACATCTGCTGGTCTGGTTTAGAGGCCAATCATTGCTATAATCATTGCTAGAATTTCCAAAACTGAAAGATAAAGCTCCCTTAGAGAGATACAGACAGAGTCCAGCAAAGGTGAAGAACTTTTGAGTTGTATATTGTTACAATAAATTCACCGTTCCCAAAATTTCATTACATTGTTTTCACTGTTCATTTTTGTTAATTCTGACATTTGCAATTTTTGGGGAGGTGTGTACGTTAAGATTACGTTAAATGGAGGTGTGATGGCAAAAGGTTTAGAAAAGCATTCCCCAACCTTTCCGGGTTGGTGGCCTGGTGCAGGAGGGGTGAAGAGGGGGTGGTTTTGTGCCAGGGGCAGGCACGTGTGCATTTGTGCGAATAGCTTCATTTGTGGAAGCAACATATGTGTGTGCTTGCCACTTACGAGTGAGACTGTGAGCGCTGGCACCCACCATTTGCCTGAGTTGGGCTGTGCATACATGTGCGTATGCCGGCCCGCCACTCATGCAGCCTAGTTGCAAATAGGTTGGGAACGCCTGGTTTAGAAACCTCTGGTTTAGAGAGAACACTGGTGTTGGGTTATGGTCAGTGTTTTATGGGAATTCAGCTATTGTTTTAGCATGTTGTGAACTAAACTATTGTGTTAACACAGGGGTGGATAACTTTGGCAGCTTTTCAACCTGTGGACTTCAACTCCCAGAATTCCTGAGCCAGCATGTCTACAGGTCGTAAAGGGGCCATAGTTGCCCACTCCTGTGTTAAGCCGTGGTAATGTTTATTGCATAAATTAAGAACTGCATATAGTGAAATAATTATTAGTATGTCAGATAACCAAGCCCTATGTTCTCACCCCAATATTCCTTTAACATCTTTTTTAGAGGCAAAAAAGATTGTTGCGATGCTTACCTTTATACCCAGCTCCCCCTTTTCTCCCTGCAAAAGCGCAAAGCAGAGCAAAGCAAAGCTTTTCAGTATTGCGTAATCCAACACACAACAAAATCCAACAATCAATCCAACATTCAGCAAAATTAATTATCCACCGAGCTGCTATCTGTGGGAAAAGAAAGGAGCTACATAGCTGCTAATGCAGCTTTTTTCTAGTTTAGAACTTTCTAGATGTATTGTTCTCCATCTCCCATCAGTTATCATTAGCAAAATACTGGCTGGCTAGAGCAGGTGGGAGTTGTACTCCAACAGTGGGAATGCTTTGTGTTGGGAAAGGGAACATTTAACATTAAACCAATGCAAGCATCTCTTATGAACACACAAACCAAATAGGCTTCCCATAAAGTTTACTTTGGTTCAAGAGCAATAAAAATATCGGTGGCCAGACTTTAGAAGGAAACAACCCTTCCTAAGAGGAAAAAAAAGTTTTTTAAAAATCACCTTTACAAGAAGTTGCCTTTCCTCTTGATCTCACACATTCCTATATTTACCCCTAAATGCACTTTAGTCTTGGACAATCTTTCTATCCTTTGTTGGAAAAGTGAGAAAGTTCTGCTACTTCAGATTTATGCCTTCCTCATCAGATGCTACCATTATTTAGAGAATAGAGGCATGTGGCTATTTCTTTTCTCTTTAGTTTTTGACTCCTGATCACCAAGGACTATAGGCAATTGCAGGGCAGCAAGTTTTCCCAGACTGTCCATCTGAAATGCCTTTGTTTCCCATGCTGGCCTAGTTTTGTCCTCCCCACCACGCCCCCTGAAGTTTGTTGTAGAAGATACTCCCAAATTCATGAAATAATTGTTAACCGGTGGAAGGTCACTTCACTGCCTTTTGGGAATCACCATTTTCTTTGTGCAGGTGGAATATCTAATGGAGGCAAGGCTCAGGATAGAGGGGCAGGAATGAAGGGGACAATCGGAATTCTTTTAATAAAGGAGGAAAGGAAAGGGGGAGAGGCTGTCCTACTTCTTTGAGTGAGCTTGATCACAACATGGTTGCCTTTCAATAAAAAATAGGAAAGGAGAACAAGCTGTTTATTGCTACTTCACCTTTTCTCCTTTATCACCATTGGTTGACAAAACCCCAGTCCCAGGATCTCCTTTGGGGCCACGGTCCCCTTTCTCTCCAGGATCTCCTTTTTCACCTTTGGTTCCACCTAAAAACAGAATTGTGCAGAATTATCTGCTTCGTGCAATACAGGAGCCTGGAAACCAGAATGCTTGGTGTTCAGAGTTAGGACAAAATTGAAAATGAGCTAAATAGATAAGAGATTATTATTGTGAATTCTGTTTCAGGGAGATTTTGTAGCACAGTGTTTCTCAACTAGCAACTTTAAGATGTGTGGCCTTCATCTCCCAGAATTCTGCTAGATGGGGAATTCTGGGAGTTGAAGACCACACATCTTACAAATTGCTTAAATTGAGAAACACTGGACTAGTACATATTGGCATGCATGGCATGTAAAAAGTATTCTTTTCATCAAATTAATGCATTAATTTAAAAAACTATATCACAAAAAAACTTTACTTTACTTTTACTTTTATTTGATTTATATACCACCCTACTCCCGAAGGACTCAGGGCAGTGAACAGCCAACAATAAAATATATACATACAAAATTTAAAAAGCAGAAATAAAATCGAATTAAATAGTTTGGCCCAGACAGATTAAAAAACCCCAATCAATTTAAACTATATCGCAAAGACTACTGTCCCTTTCTGAAATACTGTTAACACACATACTTACCACACATCACAACATCATTGAAAGTTATAATGTGACATACAAAAGGCCTACCAGTTAGCTACTTTTTAAAAAAAAAATAATCCTAACTTCTTTGTACTTACATACCAATAAACCGGTTCAACTGTAAAACTAAACTCTCAAGTGACACATTCATTTATACACCTTTCCTTCTCAATAAAAGATGCAGAATTCTTTACTGTACTTTGTTGCCTATATTTTGGCTTGCTCTATACAAGCTCTATAGTGGTGGGATTCAAAAAATTTTACTACCGGTTCTGTGGACGTAGCTTGGTGGGCGTGGTATGGCTTGGTGGGTGTGGCTTGGTGGGTATGGCAGGGGAAGGATGCTGTAAAATCTCCATTTCCACCCCACTCCAGGGGAAGGATATTGTAAAATCTCCATTCCCTCTCCACTCCAGGGGAAGGTTATTGCAAAATCCCCATTTCCTCCCAATCAGCTGGGACTCGGGAGGCAGAGAATAAATGGGGGCAGGGCCAGTCAGAGGTGGTATTTACCGGTTCTCTGAACTATTCAAAATTTCCGCTACCGGTTCTCCATAACCTAGTCAGAACCTGGTCTCCAGGTCAGAACTTGCTGAATACCGCCTCTGTTCTGATTACTTTTGTACTCCTTTCTGCACAACTATGTTACAACATTCCCCACTTTTTTAAATTTAAGATTAAATAAAATAAACAAATAAATAAATACTACATAAAGGTTCCAAAAAATAGATAATATCTATAGATAGGTAGATAGTTATTGAAGTTGTACTACATTAATGTTCAATGTAACATTAGTAAGAGATACCAAGTTGAGAAAACACTTTTTTGTGCTGAATAGTCAATCTCCATTATATTATTATTATTCCCCACTTTTTGATATATTTTTTTTGCCAGTACTAGGAAACAAGAACTTACTTGCAGGAACATATGTTGGCCTCTCAGTATATTCAGTCTCCTCTAACTGCACAGGTTTTTTGGCAATGGCAGGGGAAGTAACAGGTGGGGGCACTGGAAGTTTTGACAACAGAGGAATCACCTAGAGACAAAGAATTGAATTAGACCTCCTCTTGTACCAGAGCTGGCAGTGGCAACCCAAGACAAATAATTGATTCTGAAAAAGTGACAGTTGGGTCTAGCAATTCTTCTCCTTCCCTCTTACACATGAAGGACATACACAATGCACACAAGCACAGAGGAAAGTTAGCCTGCTTGGAAAAAGAATGAGGGATGGGCCTGTAACAACCCGTTTGCATAATTCCTCTGTCCCATCAATTGCCAAAAGTTCTCTCAATTGTTCCGACTATCAGTCTGGCAATACTGGAGGGAAATGAGCCAAGGAGAATACAGGGGAAAAATTAGGGTAGGGAGAAATCCCATTGATGGCACAAAACTTGGTCAAAGTCTTCATGTGGCCCACAGTTAAAGGGTCTGATTTTGAGTTTTATGCCTTGTTATTTTTTGTTAACTCATCTATTTAGATGAGTTAAGCAAGTTAATAACTAGGCCCACATACCCTGATCAGCTAAAGGTTGGCTCATTTTTTAGTATGATGTATGATTTCACACACGATGTAGTTTGCACAACATGATTTATGATTGTGTCACATTTGAGCCTAGGCAATTGTAGCTTATTCTGTCATTGTTAACAAAATCATGCTTAACATGATGTGTGAATTCTTTTAAACTTGATTTCAGTCAAACTAAACTACAGAGCATTTAATTTTGCCTTAATTCAGTCTATTAAGTTTAACATTATGTTATCAATGAAAGTTTCATGTTGTTAAGATATTGCTTTTTTAATACGCAAAAGCTCACTGCATTAACAGAAGACTTTAATATTTAGCGCTGGAGAAATTATGGTTTCAGTTAGAAAAAACAAACAGAAAAACTTGGAATGCTTCCCTACCATTATCAAACCTGGAATTGATAAACTGGACAAATTATGAGAAAAAAGTAAAAAAAAAAAACTTTTATATTTTCTCATTTAGAAATGAAATATTTATTAAACCAGTGATTTTTAAAGAAATATTGCTTCAACAACTTCCTTCTATTGTAAATTTCTTAGATAAAAGATTACAATACAATGTTACTGTCAGCCTAGTTGGGGGGGGGAAGGATTATTTTTACTTTCATAAAATCAGAACAAGCCTCACGCACATGGAAAAACTCATATATGTGGGGAAAATATTAAAACATTTCATTCATTCTACATGCTTTTTAAACCTAGGTAGTAAAACATTTTTTAAACTTTCCATGTGCTTCACTTAATGAGCAAATAATTAGCTTAACAAACATTGTATAAATGATTGTAAAATTGAGTCAGGTCAGTGGTGAGTGGTTTCACAACTGCAACAACTCATAACCAAAATTTTAGACTCAAATTGTGGCCTACCACAAGGTTGAGGACTACCCATATGAAACAAAGTGTTAAAAAATTATGATATTTATGTAGTTACTTACCAAGCACATCTAAATTATATTAAACTAAAATATCTTTACAATCCCCAAGGCATGTCACAACTTTTGAGCACCCCTAATGTTTGGAAATTGAAAGTTGAAAAATTTGACACACCCTAAGTCCTGTAGTGTCACTTTTAACTTACAGCAGGGGTGTCAAACTCGTGTCGTCACGTCGTCACATGATGTATTGTGACTTTCTTCCCCTTTGCTAAACTGGGGGTAGGGGTGGCCAGCACATGATGCATCCAGCCCGCGGACCGCGAGTTTGACACCCCTGACTTAAAGGATTTCTGAAAGAAAGCAGTCAAAGAGAATGCATAGAGTACAATAGGTAAATGAAAAAAAAATATTACTTCTTAAATCTTTCTGGATGGTCAAGTGAAAGGTGTGTGGTATTTTTCTCGCCTTGTTTGTTTTTGGGTTGGTTGTTTCTGCACTTGACTGTGATTTCTATGTTTTAGCTTCACTTTCACTAGAAGGGAATGTAAGCATGCTGGTTTCAGGTGGATCTCCAGTTCACTATAGCACTTTTCATCCTTTACCAGTCTCTGTACATTAGCTTTCTGTTGTTGTTAGATGTTGGGCTCTGGGAATAAATTTCCACCCTTACCATCAGATATCTTCTTCCCTGCCAAGGACAATGGCAGGGAAGTTTATGTTTAGTATATATTGCACATACTGTATTTCCAATTTTCCACAGGTGGTTCTTTTGGATAATATTTTAAGTAATCCCTTTTGAATTTGTGAAATTTTATGCATTTGAATAAAACCCATGGGGGATCATGTAGGACAACCATGTGTCTTGCCACTGGGTGGCACCTGTGCTCCGCATTCATCACGTTTTCTTCACAGCCTTAAGTGTCGGAGTTAGACATACTGTATGTCTACCATCATTTCCCCAAAAGTGGACCTCTCCTGGCACATTTAGTGTTCTTTTCCTGTTTGATGAAAAAGATATAAGATGCTTAAGCATGACAGAGTAGGAATGGGGCACACAAGTGGGATAGACTTAGCTGTGAAGCTGACTGTGAGTTGGTTGCTTTCTTGTAGCCCAGCTTCACAGATTTGCTATGAAAGTGAAATGGGAAGAGACGAACGTTATATAGGACTCCTTGGAAACAGTGAAGGGTGTACCTATAATACTGTAAGAGCCATCAGTTCCTTTTCCTATTTTCCTTTTGATTATTTTAAATTAATTGCACTGTTAGTTTAAAAGTTTCCAATAGCATTAGGAATACAGTATTTGAGGTGGAAAAGTGAATAAATAAATATGTGAAGAAAATTAAAACTCACACTTTCTACTCTGCCTTGTATACAATATGATGTTGCTTTACTTATGAGCTTTGCATTATAGTTACTAGACAGTTCTGAAGTATTTCCACAAGGCTTCCAGACTGATTAGTTGTCAAGATGTCTGTTTAATGCTTTAAAAGACATGACAACTATATGTTTACTCACAAATATATTTCTAGCACACACACACAAACACATACAGTACAGAGACTCGCTCAAACACAGGATGAACAAAGCAGATCATAAACTTTAAGAACTCCCGAATAATCACAGTCCAGTCTTACAGATTACAGTCCCTTCAGTAATTGTTCAGTAAATGGACATTGGAGGGGGTGATGGAAGGTGGCTTTATGCGTAACCCATACCTGTTTATCATGGCTGCGTATTTGCTCATCCCTTCTCATATTTAATCATATTAAATGTGTTCAGAACAGATGCAAAATTGAAACTTTTTGTGTCAAATATATAGTATATAAAAACAATTTAAGTTTTAAAAATTGCTACTGTTCCATTAATTCTAAAGGGGGAAGGCAGAATACAATATCCAGGAAAATGTGAGGGAGTGCAGCAATATGCAAATGAGTATCTGATTGTGAAATAGGATTTCCACTCCCTCAATTTTCTTCTCCCATACAGAAAGTCTGCCAAATCTGTCTCAGAAATTTAGGGCAAGTTTTGTAAATACAGAAAGTACTGCACGGAAAGAAAACATTCCTTCAACAGAACCATTTTCACTCAAAGAAGTACATATCTGAATTCTGCCTATTGTTATATTTAAAAGTATTTAATTCTATTAATGTATAAATTGTCTTTTCATCCAATGAATGCTTTATGTTGCAATTGGAATTAAGATTAAAGAGCTATAGTAAATGACACACAGACACATCTGGAAAGAATTGGAAGAAAAGTTTCATTACAAACAAAATGAAAAGAAGTCCTCGTATATCATCCATTCATGACTCTGTAGCTTTGACAATCCAATAATACTGGCCTTAGTTTCTGTATGTTGAGCAAAATTAAAACTGACTTCGGGATGTGTAAAACTGTACTTTGGAAAAATAAACTATGGGAAGGTCATCCCTGTGCTGGCTGTTTTTTGAAAATTGATCTTGTACTATTTCTGGTAGAGTGGATGACATTTATGTCAAAGCCAAACAGAGCTTTCTATTACTCTCTTGAGAAAAGGTATAAAGGAAAATTAACTTTTGGGAAAAATACAAAACACCTGGGAATCACAAAGGCCAAAACCCACCATCTATCAATTTATCTGTGTCCATAATAGTAACACCAACAAATCTTGTTAGAAAGAATTGCAGAAGCTGGGGAGTGGCTCTGTATTTTTCTGAATATGTAATGGTATGTGGGAATGACCTTGGGAGACCCTGACAAGAGCTGGAAACAGTCAGAGAAGAGGGAGCATAGCCCATGGCTGCTTAGTGGGCAGGGCAAGTGGCTCAGGAGGGATCCTCCCTAAGTTATCAGGCTCTAAAGAGGATGCCAGGAAAACTGTATTTTCAGATTCTGTTACTATTAAATGCTAGTCAATTAATGGTAATATTAAAGAATCTGTTAAAGATTCTGTTCTCCAGCTCTCTAGCCTTGCTCTCTGTTCTCTACCCATCCATCTTTTTGGTTATCATATTGATGTGTTCCTTTCTCATTGTTTATTTTATTGTTCTATTATTTTACTTCTGTTCTGTTTGCATCCTTTCCTTTTCTTCCTACTTATTATTATAAGCCACCTAGAGTAGCCCCATGGCAATTTAGTCAGCAAATAAATTTAAGAAATAAATAATAATTATGGTTTTATAATAAAGCAGATTTAACCCCTATGGCCTGTTTCCTGTCTGGTCTACCGATAACGTTGACAATATTATTATTCATTTTTGGTAAAATTCTTGGATCAGTGTTCAGTGAAAGACAATAAAGGAGAAATGGGGAACCTATAGCTTGCTGAGCGTTCCTTCAAATATCAGCAATATTTGAAGGTTTCAAGATATCCTCTCCGCGTCTAAAGGGCTAGTAGCAAATTCAAACAATTTCTGTTCTTAGAAACAAAAGGGGATACTTTCAAATCCAATGTGTGGCAAGAGATGATATGTCACAATGCTAAAGCTATCCTCCAAAAGGTTAACATGGGGGGGTCTCAAACACAACTGTGAAGCATCCTTGTGAGACATACAAATAGAACACAGCTCCCAGTCCACACCCCAATGAAGGCATGATGTCCTCCGTTTCTTATTGATATTAAACATGAAAAATAAATAAATTCTAACATTTGCTGAAGATCAACATGAAGTTGGAAAGTTAAAAAAAAACAAAACACGATTGCATTGCTTAGCCTTCTTAAACAGAAAACTGAAAACTGTGCCCAGAAGAGAAGTTTCAGACAAATTATACATCATTATCAATTATATTAAAAAGTAAGTAATAAGAAGCTGATGCCAAGATCAGGGGGTTTATGCAATGCCATTCCAAAGGAGTAATGCTTACAAATGATACTGATAGAAAAAGAAGGGAATCAAAGAGAATAACCCTATTAGTTATGGTCAGTATTGTAGTGATAATTAGATGTGACCAACCAGGAACCCAAATTAT
The DNA here is from genome assembly GCF_029215685.1 of Pituophis catenifer annectens. Taxonomy (NCBI): domain Eukaryota; kingdom Metazoa; phylum Chordata; class Lepidosauria; order Squamata; family Colubridae; genus Pituophis; species Pituophis catenifer. Next base: position 237,416,770 of record NW_027256881.1, on the reverse strand, counting down.
TGGCCTGAAGAGAATTCATAGATTTTGCAATTATGTGACATGGAAAATAATCAGCAGGAAGTCAGGAGTGCCTAGCTAAACATCTGCATGTTGCCAATAAAGCCACAGGAGCACATCTCCATTTTAGGAAACTGAGAGTTCATATACAAACTTATTCTTAAAACTTGTCTTCTATATGATCTTTCTCACTCTCATTAGCCAAAATTCCAGTGTCTCCCTTTCTCCTCTTTGCCTATCTATTCTATGTTCTAACCACTCTGGGCAGAAGGGATTATACTGGAACTCTGAGCACAGCAAAAGTTCTTTCTAAAGTATTTTCTATGAGAGCAAATCATCACACATTGATTTTTCATAGATTGTGTCCTGCATTTGTTGCCAAATGTTGCAATTCCTAGCCAATATTGTGATTGTGTTACTGAAAACACATGCAACTGATAGTGTTGTCATGCTTTAAACTCAGTGAGATGAACTATGCAATTTTATTGTGACTATGTTTCCCCATACACTTGGTGTTGCAGTGTGTGGTGAAAGACAGTTGCATTCTTAATGTATTTTTTTGGGGAGGGGGGGAATTATTTTATTTTATACACAAACAAACATTTAATACATCAGTCATTCCTTCCATGTAACTTCTCGGTGTTTTCTCCATGACTTCATCATTTTGTTGTTTCTTCTGTCTTCATTTTCACTTAATCTATTACAACATTCCTCCAAAAGTACAATATTCTAATTATACCATTTTCTTACATAATTATTAATTTGCTTATGTATATCTCTTTTCTAACCAATGGTAAAATTGATCCCATATCTTAAAATATTCTGAATCTTCTCTTTCTTTAATTATCAAAGTTAATCTATTCATTTCTGCACACAGTCTAATTTTTTTTTAATTACTTCTCCTTCCAGGGGTATTTTCTCTGCTTTCCAATTTGGAAAGCATTCTTAATGTATGAGGGAAAGTCAGGTTAAGTAGAGTGAGTCAGTTGATTTGTGCTATTACTACAAACAAAACAAACAAAAGAAAACTGTTTTATGTGCAACTTGTATATGCAATCTATACAATGTAAATTATATACTCCTTTTGCAAATGTGAAAACCAGTTTCATTAAGGAAAATTGAATTTTATTTCTGAGAGGGAGGGAGAGAGTTGCTTTAAATTTTCAGTGAATTTCCAGGCAAAGCTGGGGTTGCAGTCTTGATCTTCATTTATTTCCACACCACTGTTTTTATCCACTATGTTATATACTGGTAATTATGCAACACAGTGTGCATCTATAGCTTCTAACTACGTTTCATAAATAAGGTGGAACATTTCTGAGAGAAAGGGGGGAAAAACATTTTCTGATCTTTTAAAATACATACTTCATATGCATTTCCCCATGGGAAATAATTCAAACTGATGCACTATAATGAACTTTATTACAATCCGAGACCAACAACATTCTGATGCACATGGTCAGCTAATGGTTTGTAATGACTGTTGTTTTTCCTCGGCCTGAAGCAGCCCTAAGCATGTGATAAATGGTTCACCACAAGCAGATGCTAGCAGCTTGTCAAATTAAATCTCCTCATTGTGGGTTTAAATAACACCATGAAACCAGACCACCCAATGCTACAACTAGAGGAAAAAGAGAAGGACATGGAAGGATAAAGGGGAGGGAAAAGAACTGATGATGAGGTGAAAGAGAAATGGTGAAGAAGGAAGAGGAAAAAAGAAATTTCTATATTGGAAAATAAAAACATGATTACAAAAATGGCATTGTACTCACGCTTTCCTTTTCGGAAGGTGGTTGCTTTATGTCTAATCCACTTCCACTACCACCACACTAAAGAGATTTAAAAAAAAATACAAAGAAGAGTAACCAATACATTAAATCAGCAGATATAGTTCCACTAAGAGAGAAAAAAACAAACTCTGGCCTACATCAGGAATGAGGAAACATGGCCATATAGATGCTGCAGTTCTTAATGTAATACCCTATTTTGGCATGCTAGTTGGGATACTGGGAACTGTAATTCAGGAACAGCATAACTAATTGGGTTTATCTTAATTTTTTCTCATCAGTCACAATGCTTTAACATAAAATATTAACCAAGCCGTATAGCCATCTGCATTAATATTCTGGAGTCGCAGTCTGCCAATATTGCCACATTATGACACATTAGATAATAGCGAAGATCATGAGTCAATGTAAGCAGACCTTTTTTGTACCTACAAAGTCCAGGTTCTCAGAATATTTAGCTAAATATTCCCAGAAATCAAGGCTGGAAAAGTCTTCAATTTGAGTTGAACAGCAGCTACTACCAATAGAACAGTAATATTGGCCTAAATTGACTACTAGTCTGATTCCATGGTCTCACTAAGCTAATCTTCCTTTAAATTTCCATGTTCTATTTCTTAGACACAAGGAGATCAAACACTTCTGCTTGTGTTTCAAATTAATAACAGCTTAGCTTGTCACTTGACATTTAAAGTATGATTGGTGAAAACAACTTAATGAAATATGTTTCAAGTTTAGTTAAGATGAATCAAAATTCAGTTAGATTTGGAAAACACTACTGTGGTTAAGCAAAAACAGAAGTTCCATTGGAGGGAAAGTTGGAGTACGTAGGTTTGACAGGAAACCAAGACCATTCTCAGAATGTTAAACTAAAATTCAGGTTCCAACATAACCTGCTCAGCATAAAGGGGCTCCCATATGTTCACATGTGTCAAAGGTGCTTTTTCCAAAAAGTTATTGGTTTTTTCTTTGAAAACGTTTCACTTCTCATCCAAGAAGCTTCGAAGAAAAAAAGCCAAGAAAGTCCAGTTGCCTTTTTGAAAAGCATCTTTGGAACAACCATGTCCTGAATATTTGAGAATTTTCATAGACCTATGTTCACATGTTGGAAAAAGACATCTGCGATAGAGTCACTCACCGTATCACAGTCATCATCTTCTTCGACACACTGGTAACCAGCAGCCCAAGGATTATCTTTTATTTTTAATTCTACAATGATACCCTAAAAAAGCAGAAACAAATATTACTAAATCTTCAGCTTCACAGAGGCAAAAAATCCCTGCCTTCCTCCCTGTTTAAGGGAATATAGAATTCCCAGGTCTGTGCCCCCCCCCAAATTCCCATTTTATTTTAAGTCAATATTTTTTATAACGCAAACACTGTTAACTTATGATTGAAGTATTAATACCCAATGTACAAAATAAGAAATGTAAGGCAGGAGAACAAGTGGTATAATAAACATTGTGCTTTGTGGCAGGAAAAGTTAGATTTAATCCTTTTAAGTTTTTCCAGATTATTATTCTGATTGCAATGGTTTTTGGAGGATCGAGAGCACGCAGATTTGGCATTTCCAACATTTATAAACTATTTACAGATTGCTGCTATTTTCTGCTGACCCTTTGTAATCTGCATGGCCATCTAGCAGCAAGGTGCGTAATTCTGTAACTCTAGGAAACATTTCCTAAAAATAGTGGCTTCTAACTCAAAATCCAAGCACTGGTTGTTATGGTTTTCTTGTAATACCTTTAGATACAATTTAGCAGCACAGCACTAACTCAAACAAACCATCTCAAGACACATCAAGATATTTTTCAAAGTGGGTTCATCCATTCAGTCTCTTTATTTTGACTTCCAAGACAGCCGGTTTACCATTAGTTGAAAACATCACAAAAGAACCTCCATCTTGGGTACTGGCCTACCATCAATGCAGACTGAAGCTAGAGCCAACAAAAAATTGTTTCTATCAAAAATTGCAATATGATTTTCAATTCTCTATTGCAGGTGACCACAACCTATGGTGAGTGGCTGACCAGTGTGCATGCTTGAGTGCACGCACCCTCCCCCCACTTGTGCTAGCATCGCCGCAAGCATTGCACGGGAGTGTGGCCCATTTGCGTTGCATGTACACTCGCGGCCCAATTTGTGGGTGTGCATGCACGCATAAAGGTGCCTGCTCCTCCCCCCCTCCAGGCCACCAACCCAGAAAGGTTGGGGAACTCTGCTCTATTGGATGGAAGATTCTAAGGGAAGATCTTAATTTCCAGGGGTCAGTTTAGGATTGCCCACTCCCACCAAGCTATAGGGCTGTATGCCTCCATGGACATTTCTCTTAGCTTAGGGGTCCTAAACCCTGGTCCGGGAACCAGCACCGGTCTGTGGCATGCCAGCAACTGGGCCATGCATACAAGAAAAACCCCATCCACGGGATGAAGGCAGTATGCAAAACCATGGCCCCACCAGTCCTCTCTCTATGGAACCAGTCCTTGGTGCCCTAAAGATTGGGGGCTGCTGTTTTAGCTGATAGACACCACAGAACTTCACCAAGGAACCATAGGGCAGGGGGCAATAATTGGAGTAATATTGAAGACCCCTTTCCTGGGGTCAACATTCTCTTTTGTGCTCAAAAAATTTTTTTAAAAAAAAATTAAGTGCCTGTTCAAAGTTATGGCCACACAGCAGCAGCTTCCCCAGTGGCAGCATATCCTTCCTTTATTATCTCTCATTTCAGAATCTCAGAATAGTCTACTTCATGGCTGAAAAGGTAAGGCTTCTTTTCATTACAGAGAACAAGAAACAGATATTTTGAAAGCATGCTCTTGCCCTTGGCTTTGTCCTTCCAAAGGTTGCTCAAAACTTTGCCTGGGGCACTTCTTGGAGGCCAAGGTCCTTTCAGTCTGGCCCAACATGGCTCCCAACACCAGCAGCAAGGTACCACTATCCTTGCCACCCTCAAAATAAAGACATGGCAAGAGTCCACCATGCTTAAAACCTCCATAAGAAGATAGAATGAAAATGAATCTCGCCGCCTCCATGGCCTGCTCGCTGCTCTCACAGCGCCTTGCGCAGCACACTTAAATTTAACGTGCTTCACAATGGGGGAGATGGCATCCCCTCCTCCTCCTGGAGCCCATTACAACACAGCGCATCAGTTGCATCAGGGCCGGACCAGTGTCTTGGAGCAGAGATCGAGTCGTGGGTCTCCCCAAGTGACCGAGGTGCGCCCGCAACACCAAGAAGCGCCGGAAGAAGCACCTGCGAGATGAGAGGCAAGTACAGGGGCGCTTCCCTCCCGCTCTGGAATATGGAGTGAGTCTCCAACCCCGCCATCGCCCTTATCTTCTCAGGCCACATGAAGAGTGACTGGGAGGGGAGAATGAGGGACGGGGCCAGCCAGCCGACAGGGAGCCACAGCAGGGGGACGAAAGAGCTGCATGTGGCTCCGGAGCCACACGTTGCTGACACTCGGCCTAGGTACTCTGATTGGGAGCACACCCCTAGTTGGGCTGATTCTTAATCCACTGCCATTGATCTGGAAAAGACTATAAGGACTCTGCAATGGCCAAAGTGGATTATCTGTCTACCAATGATTCCTGTGTGTCAGGTGGACCCTTGATACGCAAGATTCTTTTTTAGGTAGGGATGAAAGCAGTGACATGCTTCCTACTATTCTGTGATTCATGATCATCAGATTTTAGACAGACTCACGATAAGAACTTTTCAGCCACATCAGGACTGCAGAGCCAGTGGGCGGAATGAGCATGCAGATTTAAACAAGATTAAAGGGGGGGGAATGTCTCTCTGAATCTGTGGAGGCCTTTCCTTTCAAGTTAACAACTTGGAAATGGAGAGCAGAATATGACTGTCAGGCAACTAGACGCCCCTTGGAATTATACACGGAGAACATTCCTGCTGTAGCCTGCCGGTTTAATGGGGTCACAGACAAAAATCACAGGGAGGAGCAAGTTATTTTTTTTTTAACCCAGAGTTTTATGTGTGCAGCTGGTTTTCAAAGCTGTTCTGGAGCAGGGATTCCAAGATATTTTACAACACTCATCTACTTGCTATCTTTCTCCCTCTGGGGTCATGAAAACTAAGCAACCCAAAAGAGGAGGCTATGGCTCCGTGGGCGAAGTCATACTTCAGTACAAATCTGTGCAGGCCCAGATTTTTCTCTCCAGGAAACAGTGAGAAATATCACTTTCCTAGCTCCAAATATCACATTGAGATGACTCAGGGAACTAGTAGCTTGAGATCACCTTAAAGCCCACTAAGCCATGGGCCATAGGCCCTCCCGCCCCCCTCTTCAACTTTCATGCATTGTTCATGTTTATGTTCCCAAAGTTTGACAGCAAACCAATTGAATTAGAGTGGGGTAGTTTCTCACAGGTTTTTGGTGGGGAACAAAAGAAAACTGGTGCATTGAGCAAACGTAACATGTCTATTGGTGATAAAAAAATAACATCACACTGGGGGAGGGGGGGAAGCAAATAGACAAAACAATCAGCCCCATAATAACAGTATCATTACTATGCTGCTGAAAAAGAAGAATTAGTATGAAACTTCCAGCCCTAGCCACAAAAAAAGCTACTGCTGCTGATTTACTGAGCTCTAAACTATCAAGAAATTATAACTCAACAATAATATAATCTACTTGGAAGTGGAAAAACTAGATTTATATCTCAACTCAGTAGCCTCAGGCAAGGATATTGGAGAAATGAATGGTTAGATTTAAAGAATTGGTTGATGATCTCCGGAGGGCTCGGGACAGGGGTTGTTCCTCTGTCCTGGTCCTATTAGATCTCTCAGCGGCTTTTGATACCATCGACCATGGTATCATGCTGCGCCAATTGGAGGGGTTGGGAGTGGGGGGCACCGTGTTGCGGTGGTTCTCCTCCTTCCTCTCTGACCGTACGCAGTTTGTGTTGGCAGGGGGACAGAGGTTGACCTCGAGGCGCCTTGTTTGTGGGGTGCTGCAAGGGTCGGTCCTCTCGCCCCTTCTGTTCAACATTTATGTGAAGCCGCTGGGTGAGATCATCCATGGTTTTGGGGTGAAGTTCCATCAGTACGCTGATGATACTCAGCTGTACATTTCCACCCCGGACCACTCCAATGATGCCCTTGACGTGATGTCCTGGTGCCTGGAGGCCATGCGGATCTGGATGGGGAGAAACAAGCTCAGACTCAACCCTTCCAAGACTGAGTGCCTGTGGCTTCCGGCATCCCGATATAGCCAGTTAGTTCCATCGCTGACTATTGGGGGCAAGATCTTGGCCCCCTCAGAGAGGGCTCGCAACTTGGGTGTTCTCCTGGATGCGCGGCTGTCTTTAGAAGACCATATGATGGCTGTGGCCAGGGGAGCGTTTTATCAGGTTCACCTGATTCACCAGTTGCGTCCCTTTCTGGACGGGCCGCCTTGCGCACGGTCACTCACGCCCTCGTCCCATCCCGTCTGGACTACTGTAATGCTCTCTACATGGGGCTCCCCTTGAAGAGGACTCGGAGGCTCCAACTGGTCCAGAATGCGGCCGCGCGGGTGATTATGGGGGTGACACGGCGCACCCATGTAACACCTCTCCTGCACGAGCTGCACTGGCTCCCGGTGGTCTTCTGGGTGCGATTCAAGGTGTTGGTTACCACCTTTAAAGCACTCCATGGCTTAGGACCTGGATATGTACGAAATCACCTTCTGCCACCGATAGCCTCCCACTGGCCAATACGCTCCCACAGAGAGGGACTCCTCAGGGTGCCGTCGGCCAAACAATGTCGACTGGCGACACCCAGGGGGACAGCCTTCTCTGTGGGGGCACCTGCCCTCTGGAATGAATTGCCCCCGGAGATTCGCATGATCTCCGACCTCCGTACCTTTCGCCGTGTCCTTAAGACTCTTTTGTTCCAACAGGCCGGGCTGGCTTAGCAAATGAATTTTAAATCGGGTGTTTGTAGTTTTTTTAACATAAGAGCCAAATTTTATATATATATTGATTTTAAATTGTTTTTAATTTTTTGGGTATATGTTTGTTTTAATATGGCTGTACCCCGCCCTGAGTCCTTCGGGAGAAGGGCGGTATAGAAATTTAATAAACTAAACTAAACTAAACTAAACTAAACTAAACTAAAGAAGGAGACATAACGATTGCATTGTTTCTTACATTCAGGTCTCTATTGAACCCTATGATCCAACCATAGTTCCTGTCTTGCTTGAAACCTGAACAAGAGAAAGAGTCTCTCCTTTTTTTCGATAGCTCCTCAATTTAAAAAATGATCTCCCTGTTCTTTTATCTCATTCACATCTCTATGACAGAATCCTACACCCTGCCACTCTGCCTCCTGAAGCATCTTTTCTCATTCATGCATAGATTCCTGACAAGAGGTGGAAAACATTTCTGTGCGGTGAGATCTCGATCTGGGATATTGCCATATTCAAGGGTATGACTGAGATATATTGTCTCACTGTAAACACACATATAGTATGTGCTCAATCTCCAAGGATAGATAAGTGGAAATAGGAGCAGGCAGTGACAGGCCGGAGGCTGCAAGTAACTGCATGACCAGAAAAGGCAAGAAAAAGATCCTTCCATGATGTTTATATATTCTTAGGGAAGAAAAGGCAAGGACAAGCTGGTCTTCTGTGAAATTATTCTCAATAATTTTCTAACACTGTCCCTCAGGTCCTAATTCAGTGTTTCTCAACCTTGGCAGTGTTAAGGTGGGTGAACTTCAACTCCCATGGTTTCCCAGCCAGCATGCTGGCTGGGGAATCATGTGAGTTGAAGTCCATCCAATCTTAAAGCAGCCAAGGTTGAGAAATAATGATCTAACTGCTCCGTTGATTCCCTATTGCTAATCAATCCCATCTCTCTGTCATGGGAACAAAGCATGTGGAAGCTGCTAACAGAAAACAGTGTAATTACACCTGGACATAATGATCAGTTATGAATTTATGGAAGATAATAGGGAATTTCAATATTCCTTGTTTATTTTATTTTAGCATGCTATTGATTGCTTCTTTCTTTAGCCGAGAACTTTGGTTGTTAAAAACCCTAGCAATAATTGCCTTCTTTATAAACCAATTCTAGACAATGCAAGATTATGTAGTCATGCCATGATATTATTATGCAATACATGTAATTCTGTCTATAGACCATGCAACCAAATTCCCCAGGGAGGCTAGTCATGTTTCTGAAAATTCTTCCTTATGATATAATACAGCCAATCAAATTTTATTGTGAGATATCATGAAAATAAATAAAAACGAAATTATTACTTCCTGTTCTTAACTTTTTACATTTTTATTGGTAGGTGAATCCCCACAAAACATTTTTAGCATAAAACTAATGTATTTTATGGATTTTGGATATAAAACATTTCCCATTATACATTGTAATACACCAATAACATTCTAAACACAATTCTCCAAATTAACTTTAAATATCCAACATCAGAGTTTGCATGTGGACCTTTGTATTTAGCCTTCTTGTGCAGATCTTTGTCATGCAAAGACCTTGACCTCAAAAAGTGGACAGACAATCACTTCAAATTTCTTAGTACTGTGTGTTTATTAAGTTGTTTAATTACAGTGTTCTCTAAACAATGCTTCATCCATTAGCATGTCATGTTACTACTATGTGCTTGTGTCCCTCAAGATAATCCATACTTCCTGTGAATTTGTTTAGTCTTGCTGCTGTACAGTATACATTTGAAATACAACAACTTTTTTTCTTAAAAGTCCAAAGAACCTGCCAATCTAAAATACATACAACTTACCCCTGATCAGGGGATTTAAAAAAATAGCTGCCTTTTGGACTTTATTACTTGGAAAGTAATTACTTGGACTTTATTACTTGGAAAGTAATTACTTGGACTTTATTACTTAGACTTTATTACTTGGAAAGAAAAAAAGAAAAAAGTTAAAGGAGTCCCTGAGGGTTTTACTCGGCCAATCATTGCCAACTATAGGGGGCAGTGCCATTTTAACTGCGTTCTGTGAGCCTCGGCATATAGTCATGCTGGCCACATGACCATGAAAAATGTCTTCAGACAACACCGGGTCCCTTTGTTAAGAAACAGAGATGAACATCGACCCCTAGATTTGGAAGCTGAAGTATCACTATGATTCTAAGCAGTAGAGTAGTACTGCAGATGTCAAGAGAACTAAAAACCTATCCTACAGTCTTCTATGATGATATCCAGGACTGAGTCTCTTTGGGCCAGCTCAAAACCATAACTGATCATTACAAGTACAGGAGAACTTTATACAGATTTTCCTACAATTTTACCTTTGGAATAATGAGGCTGCCTAAAGCCTAAACTCATAATTCAACCATTTTTCCCCCATAAGGAGGAACTGAAAACTTCTCTGTTCACCTCTGAGCTGTAAGTGTGTTAGAAACATATTAGGGAAAACATGGTTTATTCCAACTATGAACAGAAGAAGCAATAGCTCTCTAGTCTTCTTGGCATCCTGCACAAATGGGAAATTGAATCTATAAGATGCTGTTTACGCCTTTCAGCAATACAAGTTCTAATGACATACTGTCTCAAAGCATCAATTAAATATGTAAGCTCCGGCATAGTTTAAAGTGTTGGACTAATTCGCTGGATGGCTTTGAGCTTATCATTATGCCAGTGGTAAGCCATGGATAAGAATGACTCTGATTGTTCTTAACGTAAATCAACATCACTTCAGTGCTTGCTGCTTCCTCATCTGAGGAAGTCTGAGTTAACATTATCAGTAGGCTTCTTTGGACAGGATAATGAACTGCTATTGCAGATGGTGCAAAATAAAATTCCACCCAACTCTGTTCCTTAAATCCAATTAATGTCTATACATAATTACAGATGTCACCTATGCTCGCTGGTATTTGTTTTCTTAAGAGAGATTGTATTAGTCTCCAGTTTATACCAGCAACTGGAAGTATTTTAGTATGTCAGGGTCAATCACCTCCTACTAAGGTTTAACACTTATTCTTCCTATAATTTCTGGGACACTTGAAGCTTGAATAAAACATTAGCTGCATTACTATGGATAATTACCTACATCTGTTTCTGAGTGGGTAGGAAAGTCCTCTCTAAAGTTTGCACTGAAAAGCAGCAAAGCTTGCTTTTATCCTCCTTCCTACTTAATTTTTAACAAGAGTTGGGGGGGAGGGAGAGGACCCTCCATGTTTGTCTGGAGTCATTAGCGCCAGAGGATTTCTGCTTCTCTCTATCCAGCAAAAAGAAGAATGCAGCAATGGATTTGATCTCAGTGGGGAGCCCAGGATAAACTTCAGGAATCACTAGACTGGCAAATTAAGCCAGTGTCTGAACATGAACTTGAAGATGAAAAATGTTAACTATTTTCACTTCGGGTTTTTTATTTTTTGGCCTCTAAATATCACTACCACAAAAATGGTTTGTAGCCATTACCTGCAAATATTCCTCAACCAATCCTTCACAAATGCCATTAAAAGAAAGAAAAGAGAGAGAATAAAATCCAAAGGGCACTTTGATATGTGGTCAGAATGAACACACACAGAGAGAAAATAGAATGGGGAAGAAAAGAAAACAGATTTTTAACCACAGACATATTTATTTATACAGGTTATCCCATATTTGCTGTAACATGAACACTCAGGAAAGCAATTCTGTCACATTATTGATTGTGGTCTGTTGAGATGCCAAGTATGCAAAGCTAGACTGAGAGTTAATTGTTGGTTGCACACCTGACATGCTTCTCAATGTATCCCACATATTGAATGTAGTTTCTATATAAGCCTGGAAAGCATGTTACAGCCCTCTTTTCAGTTTTTTTCTTCCATAATCCTAGATCCCAGGTACATAAAACAGAGAAGGAAGTAAATAGATTTTTTTTTTCAGAATGATCAACACTTATGCCAAAAAATATTGATGGCATGGGGAGGAGGAACAAATGTTATCCAAAATGTTTTGCGGTAATTCATAAAACATAGATGTTTATTCATTCCCGTACTTCTAGTTCTAGTTCCTAAATTGTACACAGTTGAAGACAACCTGATAATGAAAGATAGCTAGACAGATATATGATGGAGGATAGGACATAGATTGAGTATGGGCAACAAGAGAAACCTCCCACATCATGGGGGTGGGGGGGGAATAACTAATCTTTGCTACTTTCACTTGGGAAAACATCAATTTATAATAACCATCTCACTGGAAATGAGTAAGCTCACCTGGTATTTATCAGGATCTGCACCTCCAGCTTGTCCCACAAATAGTCCTGCTCCTTCTTCCAGCTCTATCTTACCGGATGACCTCTCTAGATGAACCATCTTAAATTCTTCACAGTCCATATAAAGCACCACATTGTAATCCCGCACGCTGAGGGCAAAGCGAGTCCACAGATTGACCAGGGAAGGGACGGTAAATGTGGCTGCAACGTTGGAATTTTGAGAGCCGGGCTCTGTATAGTAGAAAATGATCTGCTGTTTTCCATCTTTCACCTCAGAAAGCTTCACACCGACGTAGATGATTGACTGGGAGGCATCCGTAAGAGCAAAAAGCACCCCTGCATTGTCCGAAGTGGATTGAATGTAGAACAAGAGTGAGAAGTCTCTGTAAAAGGGGCTTGGGAGGTGGTACCGTGCCACTTGTCCTGCATTGGCATCCGGACTAAACACATAAGCAGGACTTTTGTCTGGGCCATAGATTTTGGTTATCTGGTCTGGCGGAGGATCTCCAATCAACTCTAAGAGACCAACTTCTCTGCTGAAATTTTCTGTTAAGAAAAGAAATTGGGTAGTTTCAGAAACAACAAGGATAGTACCCAACATCCCCTGGAAAATCTCTTTTAAGAATCAGAGTGGAAAAAGGATAATCCTGAGCTTGGTCCTATATTGAATCCCACTTCTTCTGCCCATCCATATAGCCCAGCTATTTCCCACCTCTAGATTTTTTTTTAATCTCTCAAAATATCAGTATAAAATAACTTGTTGCACAGTGAAGAAGGCATGTTACAGTGTCATCGTTCTGAAACAAGTAGGATTTCCAGATGGGTCCAGCATTCTACAAGATTGCCTGCTTTCAATTCAAGAAATGTGGTTGTGTGACAAATTTCTATTTAAATTTTAATTGTAATCTTACATAGATTTAACAGCTCTCTCTCTCTCTCCCTCTCCCTCCCTCCCTCCCTCCCTCTCCCCACCCTCCATTAAATAGACAAAGTTGTTGTTGGTTACTAACCTAACCAAACCTAGATATGGTCCTACATGAGCCAGGATGCTCTACCAACAGAAACTCACTCCCCTCCCTGATCACCCCTCCTCCAACTGGAGTATTGTACTATAGTATGCATGAAATTGCTCTTCAAAATGACACAGAAGCTTCAGTTGGTCCAGAATGTGGCAGGCAATCTACTAGCTAAAAGCTTTGGTAGTGTAGGATTACACCTATTCTTAGGTCACTGATTGCCAAAGGGCTCCTGGGCCCAATTCAAAGAGTTGGTCATTACCTATACATTGTGGGGCTAAAATGGGCCTCTTGCAGAGGTGGGTTTCAGCAGGTTCTGACCAGTTCTAGAGAACCGGTAGTGGAAATTTTGAGTAGTTCGGAGAACCGGTAGTAAAAATTCTGACTGGCCCCGCCCCCATCTATTCTCTGCCTCCCAAGTGCTAGCTGATCAGGAGGAAATGGGGATTTTGCAGTAACCTTCCCCTGGATTGGAGAGGGAATGGAGATTTTACAGTATCCTTCCCCTGGAGTGGGGTGGGAATGAGATTTTACAGTATCCTTCCCCTGCCACACCCACCAAGCCACGCCCACCAAGCCACACCCACAGAACTGGTAGTAAAAATTTTTGAAACCCACCACTGGCCTCTTGGCCATCCCACCCCAATGAGAGATCCATAGGGCTGAAATGAGGTAACCAGACTTTTCAATAATAGCATTTTTAAATAGTCTATGTATACTATTGCAAACCAAGAGTTCTGCTCTGTTGATTTTCTTTTCATTGAGAAAGCTCCTGAAGCTTCTTTATTCCAACAGGCCAATCATATCTTTGGGGGGCAATCAGTGTTTATTGTGTTAAAAATTATGACACATTATATCAACTGTGTTGATATAAACACATTTATATCATTATATAAACTTTTTTGTTTATTGGACATTGGCCAGAATCCTAGTGATGGAGGCGGTATATGAATATCATAAAACCAAGAAATAAACAAATTCGTCAGAAAGTGTTGAGGAGTCAGAATGAATTAACACAATAGCTGACCAGAAACTTCAGGCATAAAATCACATTCTGTGATCCCACCACTTTGACATTCTCCTTACATGGAGAATGTGGGAGGAGGAATACATCAATTTTTCAGATACACAGTCTTGATCTCCCAAATCACATTGAAACCGTTGAAAAATTTTCAACGGTTTCAGATCTGATCTGGTTTACTTCAAAGAGGATGATTTTGATTGGGTATGTCCGAATTCTTTTTGAATCAGCAGTTCTGGATTTGGCTGAATCAATGCAACCCTCTGGATATATTGTAATAAGAGCCATTCCAGAGGGTTGCATTGATTCAGCCAAATCCAGAACTGCTGATTCAAAAAGAATTCGGACATACCCAATCAAAATCATCCTCTTTAAAGTAAACCAGATCAGATCTGAATCCAGATCTGAAGCCCAGAATCGAGTGGATGTGACTCCACTGAGCTAGGGCTGTAGAAAAATCTTGGTTACGTCGGAAAAACCTGGCTAAAAGAAAAACACACACACACATATATATATATATATATATATATATATATATGTAAGTTTTCACGGGTATATATGTGTGTACAGTTAATATTTCGGGTTTGGTTTGAGTAAGTTTTTGAACAACAAGTCAGACAATCTCATTTTAACCATGACTATATTTGAACTCCTGACAAATAGATGGGGAAGAAATGGAGGTAATGACAGATTTTATTTTCCTGGGCTCCAAGATCACCGCAGATGGGGACTGCAGCCAAGAAATTAAAAGATGCTTTCTCCTGGGGAGGAAAGTTATGGCAAATCTAGACAGCATACTAAAAAGCAGAGACATCACCTTGCCAACAAAAGTGTGTAGTCAAGGCTATGGTTTTCCCAGTTGCAATGTATGGCTGTGAAAGTTGGACCATAAGAAAGGCTGAGTGCCAAAAAATTGAGTCCTTTGAAATATGGTGCTGGAGAAGACTCCCTTGAGTCCCTTGGACTTCAAGGTGATCAAACCAGTCAGTCGTGGAGGAGGTCAACCCTGACTGCTCTTTAGAAGGCCAGATCCTGAAGATGAAACTCAAATATTTTGGCCACCTAATGAGAAGGAAGGACTCGCTGGAGAAGAGCCTGAGGGTAAAAGAAGAATGGGACGACAGAGAATGAGGTGGCTGGATGTCGTCACTGAAGCAGTAGGCGTGAGCTTAAATGGACTCCAGAGGATGGTAGAGGACAGGAAGGCCTGGAGGAACATTGTCCATGGGATCGCGATGGGTCGGACATGACTTAGCAACTAACAACGACAAATATTTGAACAACGAACTAATTCAAATATTTCATAAACTCACTGTCAAACTAAGTGCTGGTCCTATTAATTCACCCAGGATAAGACAGGCGGCTATATAAATTAGATAAATAAAATAAATATTGGATAGATTTATTAGTCAAAATTGGACCTTGCTGTCAAAACTTCATATGGCAAGTTTCATGTTAGAAAAGTCATTTCTAAATTATTGCATGAATTAGGACTTTTGTAAATGCATACAATCAAACTCCAGCTAGAAAGTGGAATGGAGAGGAGCGAAGTGGAATGAAGTAGGGTAGGCTAGGCTAGGATATGGATAGGGTAGGGTGGGGTAGGTTGGGTAGGATAGGATAGGATAAGGATAGAGTAAAGTAGAGTAGAGTAGAGTAGAGTAGAGTAGAGTAGAGTAGAGTAGAGTAGAGTAGAATAGAATAGAATAGAATAGAATAGAATAGAATAGAATAGAATAGAATAGAATAGAATAGAATAGAATAGAATTCTTTTTATTCTAATTAGTGGCAGTTGCATATGCATTTAAAGATACCAGTTCCTTTGAATGGCTGAATGTACAACACAGGACCAGCAATGATCTAATATACACCACTGGAAGCATCTCATACAAACATTCTCCTACAACTAAGTAGATTAAAATTTGTTCCACGCCTGAATGAAAGATCATCCATAACTGTTGTCAGTTACTTTTTTTAAAAAAATTAAAAGTATGGATTTGTTCTGACATCTTGATCAAACGGTTAAAAACTTGGAATCGGCAAGTCTTTAGGAAAAAACCCTATTTTTAAAAAAGAAATGAACAAGTCTCTCTGTTCTTCTTTCTAGGCAGCACATTACACTTTACGTACAGAATTCAACATATGACATTCTTCTTAAAACAATTCAGGCAATTGATCCATGGAATAGATGTCCAGATGGTAGAGATAGGAAAGGCACTTTGAACTGTCTATTTTCAGGATCAGCGTCTACTATAACTTGCTTATAAATTCTTATAAATGCCCCCCTTGAGTGTAATAGGCAAGAAAAGTTATTTAATGAGGTCATTTCTCTCCCTCCCCACATTAGCCCAGCCAGGCATAATTCCAGTCGGCCTCTCTTCAAAATCAATGGTGAAAATGACAATGTAAAAAGATTCAGGGGAAATAATTGTTAGGTGGAGGGAAGGTCAAGCATCCCTTTCCAGGGACTATCTTCCTCTTGAAAATACGACTTCTTCCCTCCTTCTCTAAGAAATAAATCTGGAAAATGAGTTCAAAATGACATTGGAGAATGTTGACTGTCACTTCCGTCCCTGGTTTGGAAGACAACAGCAAATCTGTGTACAGTAGCAACAAAAGCAGCAGTTAAAACAACTAAACTTAAGTTTGGAGAACTCTCTAACCTGGTGCTCAAAAGCCATTTCTCCCACAGTTCAAGTGTTGAACTGTGCTTAGAAACTAACTGGAAGATACTAAAAAATATTTAAATTCCAAGAAAGAACATTTTCTAATTGCAGCCTTGCGCAAATATTTTAAATCAAGTACAGCTTCCAAGCAATATTTAAAGATAGCTGGAACATACATTACAGGTACTTCTTGACTTATGATGGATCTGCCCAGGCTACTCACCACCCAGATTCCCCATCTCCCCCCCACCCACAGTCATGTGATCGCATTTTGGGCGCTCAGCAACCAACCAGCCCACATTTATAGCTGTTTGCAGTATCCCATAGTCACCTGATTGCAATTTGTGACATTTTTTGCCAGTAATCTGCATTTACTTCCAGTTTCCAGCAAAAAAAAAACCCTATTCATTTACAAACAATGGATTTGCAAAATGACCACAGTTTTGCTTAGCAACCATTGCAAAAAGGGTCATAAAATCAGGTGCAGCCACATGGTAAGCTGCTCAATTATGGTCGTAAGTCAAGGACCTCCTATATTGGGGTATATATGACTTCCAGTTTGACTAGCAGAATTATGTTGAATACTGCTTATTCCTCATTTCTTACTGGTATTTTTATACCGTTGAAAAGGAAGGACCCAGTATATCTGTGGAGTGATCCGCCTTACCACAGTTTCAGCCTAGACTGCAAGATCTTCATTTTGACAAGTAGGTCAAGGAAAAGCAGGAATTCAAAATCCACCCTCAGGCAGGGCTCTGTTCCACAAGAATAACATTTTACGGATTTTCAAGACTTCCATGAAATCTATCACAGACCCAGCATCTGTTGCTTGCTGGCAGGGACCAGACACAAGGGACTAATTCACACCAACAACAGGATCTATCTTGTTTCAGTTTGTATTATTTGGATGGGAAAATATTCTTCCTGCGCTACAACTGGAAATCCCTGCACAAAATCTCTAGTGACTCTGCTAAAGGCTCACACTGGAAAGCTCATCCTGAGAATACAAATTCTGCAGCGGCTGCTTCCTTTCCCTTTGTGGCCCCAAGAGAGACAAGACATAGAATGTCATTTTTATCTCTTCATTTCTTTTTCCGGATAGAATCAGCTGAGGATTCAAAATCATGTTCTATAGGATATATTCTAACAATGTAGAAAATGTAGTACGGCCAATGGTTAGAGCCCAAATACTTTGCATACGCTTAATTTAAAAAACCATGAGAATGGAAAACCAGAGTCGATAAAACTGAAAACTGATAACTTTGGGAGCTGAATCTACAGTTCAAACCTACAGATTTCCTCGAAGAATTGAAATAATCTTCTATTCAGCTAAACATTATTCTTGCAACCACACAACTGTATTTAAACCGGGATTGTAATGAGTCATTCACCATCTCTAAATAAAGAGGCTGAGAATTTCTAAGCAAACTGAAAAGAGACACTGGATATAAATTTCAACCTGGCTCTGGATGGAGCAAAAACAGAATGGCAGGCAATTTACTTTTTAAAATGTAGAGCCACTTTTATAGACTTTCTTGCATGGCAGGTTTAAGTAATGAATTTAATCTCTTTCCTATGGCAGCCAGAATATAATTAGCAACAAGGTGGTTCTTCTGCCCTTAAAGCAGGATGAGTAACCTGAAATCTTTGGATGCAATTGAAGAGAAAAAGTTAACCTGATAAAATAAGAAACCTATTAAATGCATGACTTGAATTTGAACAACAATCCTATTAAGTATATCGAATTAGACTTAATTCAATTGTAATAATTAGATTTGTCAATGAAGTGAAATGTAGCCTTTGCCCTGTCCTGGCCCCATCTTCTACATCCTGTATAGCAACCTGCAATGCCAAATAGTGTCAGCTCAGCCTGAAAAAACAATCTATCTCTCCCTCCTTCGCACTAAAGGGAACTGCTCCTTTTCCTCAAAACTTTGAGAATGGTACACCCACAAAGCAGGGGTGAAATCCAGCAGGTTCTGACAGGTTCTGGAGAACCGGTAGCGGAAATTTTGAGTAGTTTGGAGAACCAGCAAATACCACCTCTGGCTGGCCACAGAGTGGGGTAGGAATGGAGATTTTGCAATATCCTTCCCCCAGGAGTGGGGAGGGAATGGGGATTTTGCAGTATCCTTCCCCTGGAGTGGGGTGGGAATGGAGATTTTGCAATATCCTTCCTCTGGAGTGGAGTGGGAATGGAGATTTTGCAGTATCCTTCCCCTGCTACGCCACCAAGTCACGCCCACCAAGTACACCACGCCCACCAAGCCACGCCCACTGAACTGGTAGTAAAAGAATTTGGATTTCACCACTGCCACAAAGTACCTTAAATATCCCATTGTATGGACAATAGGGGCAACCTGAAAGCAAGAACAAATAAAATATTCACGTGGACAGAAATGCAAATATGTTCTGATTTAATAACCATTTTGTGGCCCTGTATGGAATTAAGGAGCTAATTTTAGTTGCACTTTACATGGAACATAAAATGAAGACGCACTATAGGGAGATGGCATGTCAACTTTAATTCCTAAAATATATGCATTCATTACATTGCCTGAACAGAAACCTCCTCCAGACTCAAGCTCTGTTCAAATATGTTAATAAGTATGGGTGGGAAATGACAAAGTCTTTCATTGCCCCCTTCACAGACACACATTCACCCTATATACATATAATGTATGAATAGGGCTAAAACTGCTGCCACAAGAACTCTTTTAATAGTCTATGCAAAACTGCAGCATTCTTTGTACTTACTGCCCCTGATGCTCTTCATATATGGAAGCCCTAAGCATAGTTGCTGTTCCTATAAAGATGTCAGCCCCAAGTTCTTCCCCGTGGCAAGTGGCCTTGCACAGCCTTTTTCAGGTTATTCATTTACTTATTTAAAACATTTCCATAGCTCCCTGTCTTATAACATGACACATTTGCAGCGTGCAGTCAAAACAAGCATGAGATGGAGAACCCATGGTCCTCCCGATAGTGCTGATCTCCAGCCACCTTGAGCCAAGGGGCATCTTATGTACAATAGCCTACAGGTAGTCCTTGATTTACAAGAGTTCATTTAGTGCCCATTCAAAGTTACAACGGCACTGAAAAAAGTGACTTATGACCAGTTTTCAGACGTATGACCATTGTAGCATCTCTATGGACGTACGACCAATGTAGCATTGTAGCATCTGACACATATTTATGATGGTTGTTGCAGCGTTCTGGGGTTACGCGATCCCCTTTTGTGACCTTCTGAAAAGCAAAGTCA
Organism: Pituophis catenifer annectens; assembly: GCF_029215685.1. Classification (NCBI taxonomy): domain Eukaryota; kingdom Metazoa; phylum Chordata; class Lepidosauria; order Squamata; family Colubridae; genus Pituophis; species Pituophis catenifer. Next base: position 237,396,838 of record NW_027256881.1, on the reverse strand, counting down.
ATGGGGAAGCCAGGTTCACTTAACAACCGTGTGACTAATTCAACAACTACAGTGATTCACTTAACATCTGTGGCAAGAAAGCTCATAAAATGGGGGCAAACTCACTTAGCAACAAAAATATTGGGCTCAATTGTGGTCACAAGTCGAGGACTACCTGCATTAAGATGAATTAGAAGGTCGGACCTAGACAATCTTTGGCTAATCTTGAAAAAACAAACGAAGCAGGGCTCATCATATCTGTCATAAAGGAAATTTCAGGGCTGCAGATGGAAGTAGGAAAAAAAGGGGAGAGGGATCCTAGAAAAAGGCAGTGGCAAACTACCTCTATATTATTGCCACCCCAATCCCCACCCCAAGCTTGGTTGCATCTATGTAGTCAATAGAAGTAAAGTTCAACTTGCACACTTTTCTTACTTAGCCTAATATCTAGAACAGTGATGGCTAACCTTTTCGGCATTGAGTGCCGAGACTGGAGCACATGCGAGTGCCGGAACCTGGAAGAGAGCAGCTGGCCGGTGTACATGCATGCGGCGGCCAGCTGCTTTCCGGGTTCCATCATACGCATGCATGCTGGACAGCTGGTCTGGCACACATGCACACAGGGCCAGCTGCTCCCTTCTGGGTTCTAGTGTGTGCATGTGTGCTGGCGCAAACCCAGAAGAGCAGCTGGCTGCCACATGCATGCATACCAGAGCAGCTGGCTGGCATGAATGTGCACAATGGTACCTGGAAGAGCAGCTGGCAAAGGCGCACATGCCTACATGCTCTGGCACGCGTACCATAGGTTTGCCATCACAGATCTAGAAGGTTCACTTTTGTGTTACATTATGATGCTCAGGCTTCACATTTTCTTCTCCCTGACCCCACTTGGTATACATGACCAATGAAGAAATGATCATGGAAGACCTTCATGTGATAGCCATATGGGATAGTCAGTGGCATTCCTTGCTATGGGTAATAATGAAGGGAAAACAGTTTAGCTTTATATTCTCTGACTATATTTATGCAACACAAAGTGGCCCAGCCATTTCCTCCCATAGTCCATCAGATTCAGCTCACTTTGTGTGTCAGCAGCAGATTACACAAGACAGTCATAACAGTCTACCAGGTGGTGGCTACTTTTCAAGCAAAGAACACTTGACAGCTATCACTTCCCACCTTGATTTCTTTCTCTTTCATTTTGTTTCTCCCTCTAGAACAGGGGATCCCAACCTTTTCTATATCCTGCACCCCTAGAATGCTTCTGATATATTCTTGCACTCCTTAAAAATAAATAATTATATCCATATAATTTTGAAACTTCTAAATCCAAGTTTTCACACCCCCTGGAATATCATCTCACACCCCCAGCTGAGAACCCCTGCTCTAGAGGAAATGATTAAAATCACAATGAAATCACAAGCAGACAGGCCAACTCCTTTCTGTCCCCTTTACAGTATCCCATGAATATTCAAGAATGGGTCATTTTAGTCTCAGGAATAAGAATCACTCATCTCTCTGGTAAATATCATTTAATTTAGCTCCATATAAGACCAAGTCTGTTTGTGATTAAACCTTAGGCCCCTTTGAGTTAATCAAGTAAATTCTCTGCACAGGTTGAAAGTTCTCATGATATGCCACACACATAACAAGTGTGTCATGCAAGCAGGCCTTTGGTGATGATCTGACATGCTGGTGTTTCTCAGCCTTGACAGCTTGAAGATTTATGGACTTCAACTCCAAGAATTCCCTAACCAGCATCATATGCCATTTGTTAAGGGAAATCAACATTAACTGAAACTTTGCTAAACATTTGGTGCTTGCTGTTACACTTTTCAAATCCCACTGTGATTTTTCATTTCCACGTGTGTTTGAACAGATTGTAATTCATGTGACATTTGCTCATGCAACATAGGATTAAGAACTTTTTTGTCTTACATGAAAAGACTAATGAATGGCTACCTCACATAATCCATCTGTCCAATACATTTTCAGAGTGTCTCTCTTTCATCAGTGAATTGCTCTGCTTCCAGGATAAGAAGTAATGAATGGAAACGTATCAAAGATAGAAGCCAAGAAGCTAGAGCTAAGGAGAAATTTTCTGAGAGTGAGAACAACTAATCAGAGGAACAGCTTGCCTTCAGAAGTTGTGGGTGCTCCAATATAGGAGGTTTTTAAGAAGAGATTGGACAGCCATTTGTCTGAAATGCTATAGGGTCTCCTGCTTGGGCAGGCAATTGGACTAGAAGACCTCCAAGGTCCCTTCCAACGTTGTTATTCTGTATAAGAGAGGATACTGACACTACTGTCAGTAGTGTCCTAAAGTACCAGCACGTTCAAAAGTTCATGGTCATTCTGCTAGCGCTCCAGGGACTGTCCTTTTCAGGGAAGAACACAGCTGCACAAGAGAAAGAAATCTCTAGCCTTCCAGATTTTGGCTAGATGAGGCAGACATGAGGAGATCCATCCAAATCTCTGTTCCACTCTTAACAGCGACCTTGTTTTACCTTTCTGTAACTTTCTGTATAAAATAAAATAGATCCTGCAAAGCCAAGATTCTGCAAAAAAGAAAGTACTGCACTGTGCAAGCAAAAAAACCTGGCATGCACATGAGAACATAAACTTCAATTAGGAAAAGAATTATGCTCCTATAATTCACTTTTCCACCCACGACCTCTTTCTCATATGCATAGTTATTAGTCACTCTGAACTCAACTTTTTCCTAACTGCCCTTTCCCTAAATTGTGGAATATTGAGCAACATATACTACAGTATGACAACTTGCAGAAGCAACTGTTTGTTGGATGTGAGGGAACATGGTGCTGAAGTGAGACAATTTTCTGAAGACATAAAGATGACATATTGTATAAATGCAAAAGAGGGGAATAATAGCCTTAACAAGTGTATTTTGCAGATAAATATTTTATGGAAAAGTTAGATTGACAGATTGCTACTTACGCTTTTCTTTTCTTTTTTTTTTAACTGGCAAATATCCCTCAGCCACTCTAAAGTGCTTATTTTATATTCCTGTATATCAAATGCCAATAAAAGTGTCAAATAAAATAGGCCCTTTATAACTTGGCACAAGGAAAGCAGAAATAGATAAAATCAAACCCCTCACCCAGGTGATTCCATAATGTCTTAATATCTGGTTAATCACTGAAATGAAGAACAGGTTTTACTCAAAGAAGACACCTCATAAGGCACATCTGCAATCATTGCTTTCCTGGGATATCTCCTGTAATACTCTATGTCATCTTGTATCTTGACTATGTCCTTGATAAGGGCTTCCATTCCAAAAGTCTGTGCTTCCTCTTGTTTCTCCAAACATCAAAGGCCTCTGCCAGCACTGTTTTCTCACTTGGCCTCTTCACTACTGCAGTCAGTCAGTCTTGCCTCAGGCCAGTGCTTTCCAGATGTGTCATTTGGTTCTGCCTGCAGCTGACTTCTTACCTTCCTTCCTCTCTCTCTCACTATTTCTTGCCAACTGATTAACTCTGGCAACAGCAGGGGTGACACAACAATGCCCTGTTGACAGGCATATGAGTGATCCCAACGGAGTGAAGACCGATGTTATAGGAGTGGTTGCCCACTAAAATGTATATGGGTCTGTGAAAAAGACAACATGTGGCTGTTTGAACACACAGAGAGGTATGAGAAGGCTCATGTGTGCATTTCCAGTTAAAGGAAGTACAACTAATCATATATATTTTTCTGCAGTGATTCCATCTTTTCCTCATTAAAGATGCTTGTAAAATACTGGAATGAAAGCCTCATCCACAGCAGCCTCTATGTTGCCTTGGAGTCAGAAGGGGATCCCACCTGTGCACCCTACGCTCACCCTGCATCTTTATCAGGCATATATAGCAAAGATCATGAGTGTTGATATACATGCAACTCAGCATGCCAGAGTGCATCAGCCGCAATTGGCAGCTTTCCTTCACAGAACCTGTCCCTCATTTTCACCCCACAAATAGCCCACTAACAGGAGACCTAGGCAGAATACACTGTGATTTTTTTTTTTAAAAAAAAGAAACAGCAGCTTTTGATCTTTCACTGCTTGTATTTTTATTTTTGTATTCACTTATCAACCCATATTCTGATAATTGTCCTGCTGCAAAATGAAGCACAGAGAGGGAAATTTATGTCACAATTTCTGCACATGTAACTCTCACGTTTGGAGTGTGTGTTGTTTCTTTTATCCAGCAAACAGCCCTCTTTGTGTCCTTTAATACTCAGTGCATGTCAACATCAAGCTCCATTCTCTCCCAATTTTCTCTATTAGGCACTTGTTTTGAGAGATACGACTTCCCAAAATAGTTTGTGTCACTGACACGAGATAGTCAAAATTGTGCTGGACCTTGCTCTTTAGCCCAGTTGGAATATTCATTTGCCATCTCTAGTTGCTCTTTGATTACCTTTTCCTGGCCAAGGGTTTGGGAAGGGAAGCTTTCCATGCATACAACTTGAACAGGTGAAGGCCAAGTTCTACAGGCGCCTGAGGGAACATGGTGGGCTGTCACTTCTCATTCCTCACCCAAAGTGAGTTTGGGTAGCTGAAAGTAGTCACGGCTTACTTTTCACAACCAGTTATCTACCTAATGTTCTCCGGTAATGTGCTATTTGGTTATAGAACTCCCTGAAAAGTGGTGATTTTGGTTCTTGAGAACCTTTCACAGCTGAAATAACTTTCAAAAGGTTTCACTGCCATGACAGGAGATACGTGCTCACAGAAAAAAAAAATGCTGTACTACAGATCCACTTAAATTGCACAATCTCAATAGGAAAATTCTGATTGGAATGCACTCACTGGTTATTATCTGGAATTCAACAGAGCTTCTTTGTGCCTGCACTGAAAAGTACAGGAACTAAAGCTGGTACTATAGATTCTTGCTTATATAGGTAAAATCTAGCTGTGTATTTTGATACGAATTCCATAAATCATGTGCTGGAGCCCAAAAGAACACGTGGCTTTATTCCACAATGTCATGTGGACCATTCCTTCTTCCTCCCATCTTCCCAGGCACCTCCTTATGTGTGCCTGGGATTGCTGTGGGGCAGCCTATCCCCTAAGACACATGGCCAATGGGTTCTCTGACCAGGGATGACAGTTGCTGCTTCCTGCTTGAGGTCATGTATTTATTTCTCCATGGTTCCTCCTTAGCCCTATTATGACTACCATGCATGGTCGGATTAGATGCACCAAGCTGTGACCAGTAATGTGGAGGCATCCCTGTGCGAATAGTGGAGAATATACAGTGTACTGCAATTTGTGCAGGGTTTCCTTCTCTGCTGCTATTGAGTCCATGGTCCCATCAGGAAACACGTACGTGGAAATGTCACCAGTTGCAGCAAGAGTGGCCAATACCAGGACCACTCTTCATTCCATTTATATATCACAATAGCCATGGTGATTGGGGCTGTGGTGTTCCTGGGTAGGCTGATGGGTTACACAATACTTCGACATTGCCCTGGAATAGCACATTGCACAGGAATTGCAATATGCTGGAACAGTGGGAGTGATGTGCTGTTCTAGCTAGATCTGTTCCTATCTATACAACCTGCTATGTTCCTTTGAGGGCTAATAAAATAACTGTGGACTGGGAAGGAAGATTAAGCAAACCCAGCCACAAAATAATTGTTCAACAGTAAATTTATAATCTTACACAGATTTATGCAGGAATTGGCTACAATGAATAGAGTAGAAGAGATAAAAGAATGTCCACTTGACATTCATAGGCCTACTTAATATTAAGCATGAAAAACATTGAAAGGGTTGATTATGATTATACTGAACCCACACCCACACTGTTCCCTTACTATCCCCTCCTAATAAATTCCATTCCTCTACTCCCTGGGAAGGCTGCCTCAATCGGCTTTCCATGCTTCCCAATATAATTGTACATTTTTATTTTGGAAAATGAAATATTTATGAAGAACATCAAGTTTCTCACGAGACAGGCTGGTCACTTCTTATCCAGTAATAATTCATTTAGCAACACCAGCAAAACACTGGGATATTTATATGTTGACCCTACACAATAAATTATTATGCTTCTGGCATAATTCTTCATCTCTTCTCAATCACCCATGAGACTTTTCCCCCCTCTCATACATGTTAGGAAAACAAGCTAGAGCCAACTGATGCAAACAAACATCTCTATTTTAAAAAAATTAAACTCTAACTATTATAATCATTATTATCCATTGCATGCATTTTAGGCATGATTTAAAACATCCTTTAAAAATAAAATTGTTACAAAACCTGACACAATTACAAGGTGAAAACTACCCCGGACTAGGTTAGAGGTAGGAAATAAACCAAAACTATAAATCAAAACATGTCTCAAATTGAAAACCCAAAGTTGATTACTGTGCTAAATCATTTGGCAGAGAGAAATCAAGAATCAAATAAGCAATCCTAATTCATAGTGATGTTAAAATTCAGTATTGGAATCAAAAGAAATAAGAGTATTTGAGGAATAAAAATCTGATACCTTTTCTCAAGCACATTACTGCATGAATAAGAATATGTTTTCCACAACTTAAAGCACTTATGAATTAAAAGTTGGGTTATTATTTTTACTCATAGAGTAATTAAATCAAATCAAGAGTTTCTATGAAAAGTTTAAATTGGCAACTACAGTGCTTCTCACCAGAGTTAGGTATGGCCTTTTTATATACGAAAAAAGGTTAAAGAAAGGGGGTCATGATCTAATTATAATTATATAATTACATTTTCTCATATTCTGAAGAAAACTTCTACCATTAAAAAAAAAGATTCTAACTACATAAAACAGGGTTGTGATGTTTGCCTTTTGGTTAAGAAGCAAATTCTCTCTCTAGCAACTCCATCTTTTATAGAACCGCCCTGTACCTTTTTGAGAGAAATATTAACTACATCATTTTTTTAAAAAAAATTGATTTATATGCCGCCCTTCTCCGGAGACTCAGGGCGGCTTACAATGTGCTCAGCAATAGCCTTCATCCTTTTTTGTATATTTATACAAAGTCAGCTTATTGCCCCCACAAACTGGGTCCTCAATTTACCTACCTTAGAAAGGATGGAAGGCTGAGTCAACCTTGAGCCTTGGCGAGATTCGAACCTGCAGTAATTGCAGGCAGCTGGTCTTAATAACAGGGTGCTTTAGACCACTGTACTACCAAGGCTATTTAAAGCCAATGACTCATTAGCTAATCAACAGACCCAATCCTGTGTACATTTTCATTTTAGTGCACCCACAAACTTTACAATCTGCAAAAGACATTCATCTAACAAACACCAAAAATCTTGTCCAGTAAAACCCAGCCATGTGGTAAGCGTTTAGATAAAAGCTGGCAAAGCTTGGAAATCTTAGGTGTCAACGAAAAGCATTCTGTTCCCCATGAAATTAAGATAGTGAATACTGAATCAGTTTTTCCCTTTTAAATGAACAAACAAGTTCTAATTCTTTCAAGTCCATAACGTGTTGCCATTTGGCCTTTCCAGATGTTATGTTTGGATGCATGGGATACTCAAAACTAAACAGAAAATCTGCTTTTAAGAAAGATAAAATGTGCAGTCCACAATCTTTCACTCCCACGCAAGTACCGTAAACGGAGGCTGTCAGACCTACAGCCCACAGGAAAAGAGCTAAGGGACACCCTACATTGCTCCAGGACTGCCTCCCCTTTGACCCCAGATCAGGGTCTGTACTGTGAACAAAGATAACCCTTGTTAGTTATGAGTCACCCATCACCGCCAGGGAGATTAATGGCTCCTAAAAGATGAGCAATCAAAAGAGATCGCCAGATGTTTGTTCCCTTTTATATACCCCCCACCCCAAAATAGAGTTCCCAAAGTAGCTAGCTATCTTCCTAATAATGCCTGCCAGTATTCAGCTACCACACAGACAAGCAAAGGTCAACTCACATGACCGCCTTGACCTTTAGACTGTGTGAGAATATCAGAGAGCTAATTTCTCTGTCCCAGTTGGCCAAGACTCCCCTGGGTAGTAAACAGGGACCTCCTCAACTGTAAAACCTGTGGAGCTCCTTTAAATTGGAAATTCAACTCGAGTTGTGTGTATCATAAAACCTCCTGTTATATATATATTAATGCAAACTGATACATCATATGGAAATTTAAAACATCAACCAAATAAGCAAAGTAAATTAGATAATATAAAAGGAGAGAAATCGCAAGATACGAAGGATCAAAGAACAAATTTTCTTGGCATCTAAAGGTATAAGCGACAGCACCAAAATGGCTCTTACTCCAACTATGTATTTGATTAAGTGGGTTGTTGTCCATGAAGTTGTATGATGTAACTAATGTGTTAGCCTTTCTGATGTCACAAAATTCTTCCTTATATTAAACGAGAACACTATCTTGGTGATCTCTCTCCAAACTTTAATGTCCTTTATGTTGTCCCAAGATGTAATTTGTGAGTTGTAAAGTTCTGAGTTGGAATTCCCATACAGTAATCCTTCATCACTGCTCAGGGTTGATGGAGGGACATAGTCCAGGTCATCTGGAGGGCACAAGGTTACCTAACTCCATCTTACAAGTATCCAGGCTTTTTACTATTCCCACACATGGAGAGGTATATGAAGATACGCAATTTAATTTCTAATTACAGTTTATGAAAGAAATTTATTGTACAATCATTCAGATGGTTTCTTCTAGTTCTATTCCACAGCTTTGAGGCCTAGAATGAAAATTAATAAAATTTTCCAGGAAGTTAGGAATTAAGAATCTTTAAATAGCTTTGAGAGTCCAAGAGTCGCAAGAGCAAAATAACTTGCTCTTCCTTATTCTGTTCTAGCCTTAGGATCCCAGTCCATGCTTGGGTGATTTCCCAAAGCTTTGTAAAGCCCTACTAATTTCAGGGCAGTTGAAAATAATGAGAAAATCCTTGATGAGGGAAGCCAAGTAACCAACAGGGTGTTTACTTGGGTTGTCTCCAGTTCAATGCAACGTCTCTAGAGTCAGATTCCACTTACATACAAGTGGGCAATCCATGGCCCACTTGTAACACTTGGGTACTGTCCCTTGGCTTTCAAGGTTGAGGTAGTCCTCAATGTATCATAGAGCTGTCATGACACAGTGGTTAGAATGCAGTATTGAAGGCTCACCCCAGGAGTATTGCAGGCTCACTCCAGGAGTTCAATCCTGACCGGCTCAAGGTTGACTCAGCCTTTCATCCTTCTAAGGTCGGTAAAATGAGAACCCAGATTGTTGGGGGTAATATGCTGACCCTGTAAACCGCTTAGAGAAGGCTGTAAAGCACCGTGAAGCAGTATATAAGTCTAAGTCCTATTGCTATCACCACAACTGGGATCAGAATTTCCATTGCTAAGTAAAGCAGTTAAGTGAGTTGCACCTGATTTTACTATTGTTTTTGCCACAGTTGTTAAAGCGGATCAGGCGGTTGTTAGGCAAATCTAGCTTACCCCCATTGATTTTACATGTTAGAAACTGGCTGGGAAGGCTGCAAATGGCAGTCACATGACCCCAGGACGCTGCAATCTTTGTAACTCATGCTGATTGCCAAGCGCTCAGATTTTGATCGTGTGACAGTGGGGAGGCTATGACAAAATTAAGTGCAAGGACCAGTCGTAAGTCATTTTTTTCAGTGCTGTTGCAATGATTACTAAAGAAATGGTTGTAAGTAGAGGATTATCTGTACCTGTTCTTTTTCTCTACTGACCTGCTGGTAGGAAAAGGATGGCTGTTCTCAAATTGTTTTCAGCAGATCCAAAGAACCAATATTGATAAAACAATTTGGAGGGTAAGGAGGAAGCTTTCACCTCAGTTCACTGATTCTCCCAGTGCAACTGAGTTGCTCTTTCCCCCCAATAACTGCAGTGGTCTTCAGTAGGAATGGTGGGGAAGAAGAAACTTTAACCCCATTCTTTCTCCACATGGAAGGATTTTGGGTATGTGTTGTTGGTGGAATAATGAGTTTCCTCTCTTTTCCTGTCATTACATTATATCTTGACCAGAATAAATGGATGGAAGGAAACTTAACTTCCTGGTGAGCCCAAAACAGCTGTGTATATAATTGCATGGATTCTGGACAGTTTGCAGATATACTTCATAAAAGGAATTTATTTGCAAGGCTGTTGGCTTTAGCAGATATAGGCAACGTGTCATCCATTAGTCCAGATTCTCAGAGATGTTTCGTTTGTCACCCAGTTCAGATTTTATTTCCACCCTCCACCCCTTCCTTTTATTTCTTCGTAGTCTTTACTATCATCCCATTTACAAGAGTGGATCTGGCCCCAAAATAAACTCCGCAGTATTGTACTCCATAGTGGTGGTGATGGCAAGACCAGGAGGCCTGGTTGGGGATTAAAGAAGGTGGTAGAGTATTTAAAAGCCATATACTTAGAGACTCTTTGATGAGGGTTTGGAAGAAGCACCGACTCAAATGGGATTATAAAATACCGCTATGGTTGGATCTTGGTCATATTATGTGGAATACAAATATAATGTCACTCGGGGGGGGGGGGGTTTATATAAAGAGGTTCTTTTTACAGATGTGGGCAGATGGCAGTTGAAGACATTAGAGACACTGTTGGACGAAGGGATTAATTTAACTTGGTTACAATACAATCAACTTCAACTGAGATGGAAAGAGGACCAAAAAACTGGTATTATGTTGCATGAGGAAGAATTGGTTAGACATATAAAAGAGAAAGGTCCAATGCATATTAAAAGATTGTTCACAAGAGACTTATGAATGGGAATGGAAAAAGTGGATAATGTTCAGAACAAATATCAAACCAGGAAGTATCAAATAGCTTTTATTTGAAAATGTTATATTAAGATAAAAATATTTTAATGTAATGAAGATGAAAAACTATAAGGGGGAGGGAGAGGTTCAAGTTTTATACAAAGGGGTTTTTTTTTCTTGATTTGAGTATATTGTATGGAAGTCCGGGGGGAGGGTAGGGTTAGGGAGGGCTAGGGAGGATGAGGTTGGGAAGTTCGGGTGGGTTGAGGGGGGGGGGGGAAAGGGGTGAAAATGTAATTGTAAAACTTTTGCAATAAAAAAAAAAGGTGGTAGAGGACCATCCTTACCGGTTTGTCTTCTGGCAACTTTGCATTGTCTGGTTGGCCTGGGCACACCTCCTTATACGTTCACATTTTCAGATATATTCCTAGCCAAAACATCATACCCCAGACGACAGACATTTATTATTTTATTTTATTTTATTTTATTTTTTATACCGCCCTTCTCCAGCAGGACTCAGGGCGGTGAACAGCCGAGATAAAACAGAGCATACAAAATTTAAAAAACAGTTTAAAAGGTAATTAAATAATTTAGGCCTACAATTTAAAACAACCCAATTAAAACCAATTTCAAATTAAAACCGAACGGATGGGATCAAGCCAGCCCAGCTAGATGAAATAAATGAGTTTTCAGGGCCCGACGAAAAGTCCGGAGGTCTGGTATCGTGCGTATCTCTGGGGGTAGGTTGTTCCAGAGGGCGGGTGCTGCCACATTGTCTGGTGGACGGCATCCTGAGGAGGCCCTCTCTGTCCAAGCGTACTGGCCGGTGGAGGCTATTGGAGGCAGAAAGCAGTCTCATAGATACCCCGGCCCTAAGCCATGGAGTGCTTTAAAGGTGGTCACCAACATCTTGAAGCGCACCCAGAAGACCACCAGGAGCCAGTGCAGCTCGCGCAGGAGAGGTGTCACACGGGAGCGCCCCGTCGCTCCCATAATCCCCCGCGTGGCCGCATTCTGGACCAGTTGGAGCCTCTGGGTGCACCCCAAGGGGAGCCCCATGAAGAGAGCATTGCAGTAGTCCAGGCGGGAAGTGACGAGTGCCTGAGTGACCGTGCGTAGGGAGTCCCGATCCAGAAAGGGACGCAACTGGCATATCAGGCGGACCTGATAAAAAGCCCCCCTGGCCACGGCAGTCATATGCTCTTCTAAAGACAGCCGTGCATCCAGGAGGATGCCCAAGTTGCGAGCCTTCTCTGTGGGGGCCAGTGATTTGCCCCTAATAATCAGCGATGGCACCAGCTGGCTATATCGGGACACCAGAAGCCACAGCCACTCAGTCTTGGAAGGGTTGAGTTGGAGCCTGTTCTCCCCATCCAGGCCCGCACGGCCTCCAGGCACTGGGACATCACTTCAAGGGCATCGTTGGGGTGGCCTGGGGTGGAGATGTACAGCTGAGTGTCGTCAGCGTACTGATGGAACTCCACCCCAAAGCCACAGATGATCTCACCCAGCGGCTTTACATAAATGTTGAACAGAAGGGGCGAGAGGACCGACCCTTGCAGTACCCCACAAACAAGGCACCTCGGGGTCGACCGCTGCCCCCGTGTCAACACAGATTGCGACCGGTCAGAGAGGTAGGAGGAGAACCACCACAAAACAGTGCCCCCACCCCCAACCCCTCCAATCGGTGCAACATGATACAATGGTCGATGGTATCAAAAGCCACTGAGAGATCTAATAGGACCAGGATAGAGGAGCAACCCCTATCCCAAGCCCTCCAGAGATCATCCACCAACGTGACCAATGCCGTTTCCGTGCTGTGCCCAGGCCTGAAGCCGGACTGGAGTGGATCTAGATAGACAGCTTCATCCAGGTACTGTGGCAGCTGCCGCGCCACCACACTCTCAACAATCTTCACAATAAAACGAAGGTTGGAGACTGGATGATAGTTCATTTAATATTTAATAGTTAATAACTATAAGATATATAATAGCTATATTTTGTGTACCGTAAATTCTTGTTTTATATTCTTAATGCTGGTAAACATATATAACATTGGAAGTTCTTCCTATAAATCTGTTCAAGAGATTTCTGCTCACTGCAACTACTGCAATTATCCATCTTTTTTTTTATTTCCTACACAAGTCTGCACATGGTTTTGTAAACCTAAATACAGTATATTCCTTTGGCTGAGAAAGAGAAGCCCACCCAAAGTCACCCAGAAAGTTTCTGTGGCTGAGGACAGACTTGAACTTGGGTCTCCGCAGTGCCAGTCCACCACCGCCTTAAGTTCTTCACCACTTCAGCTCATCATATAATCACTTTATACCTCTTCTTATATCAAGAAGAGATATTTCAAATTAACCAAACTAAAGACCAATGCTAACTTTTTTTGGGAGCGGGGGAAAGGGTCTCTATTTCATTGCTGACTCCTAGCGACTGCCTGGGCTAGTCCCTGAAGTTTTCTTTGCAAGGCTTTTCAGAAGTGGTTTGCCATTACCTACTTGCTAGGGATGAGAGAGAATGACTGGCACAAGGTCCCCCATCTGGTTTCATGTCTAAAGTGGAACAAGAACTCACACTCTCCTAGTTTCTAGTCTGATGCCTTAGCCTCTCAACCAAACTGACTTCAAAGCTAATATACAGTATGTAATATGGGAACATGCAACGATAAACAATTGTACAACACAATTATATTGTATGCACACAGTTGACTTAAGCGAAGTTATTGCAGTTAAGGCAATCCTATCTCCAATAAGCGCAGCCAGACTCTGTCAAGGGTCCGTCTTATTTGTATGAAAGGCATGGCAATTTCTCATGAGGCACTTGGCAACTGAGACGGTGTGTGGATTCCTGTTATTTTTACAGAATTAGCGACTGAACAAATAGAATGCAGTGCAAAATAAAATGGTTTCATTTGTTAAGACCCTGATGTATCTGTAGTTACAATGGCAGGAGGTAGAAAGAGAAGAACAAGAGCACTGGATTCATCAGACAATCACGTTGCTCTTAACGAAACAGATTGCACAAACTGGATTCATGTCCAGACTTGACCAAAGAGGGCTTTTTTCTAGCACTGTTGACTACAATAGCGTATTATGCTATATCCTCCAGACAGCTGTAAAAATTACAAGGCATGAATGCCAGCAAGTTTGAAGCATGATGCAAATGCTTTGTCCTGAATTGGTGCCACGAAAAGAAAGAAAAAGAGGGGAAATGCCAGATGTTCTACATTATTAAGGTAAGGAAACTCCTGATAGGAAGAAAAGCGTCTATTTTGTCCTTATGCATTGGGGGGGGGGGAATGCTGTATTGAATGGATGTCCTTTGACATGGCAGTCCTGCATTACACCTGAATTTGGTATCTATCTAAATTCCAGTATAAGTGAGTCTTCTAAAACATTCTGTGCAAATCTAGCTTTTCAAGAGAAGAACGTTGGCTGTGAATTCATACCTCAAAAGGCAGAGAGAAGACTTTTGCTGCTTAATTCTATTGTTTCAGTTGCAGCACAGTGTTAATTTATTTTATTTTTTAGATCTTTTTATCCCACTTTTATAAGTAACTCAAGGTGGAGAATATAGCTACAATTCTTCCTTCTTTCTATTTTCCCCAATAACAACAACCCTGGTGAGGTGGGTTGGGCTGAGAGAGCGAGACTAGCCCAAAGTCATCCACATGGCTTTCATGCTCAAGCAAGATTAGCAATTCATAGTCTCCTACTGTGAGTTCCTACAATCCTACTGTCTGGCTCCTACAATCCTATTGACTAACTGACAACTGAAGAAGTCCAGGCGGTTAACCACCAGGTGAGCAGATATATCTGATAGAGAGTCCATGCAAATATTAAAAGGGGAGGAAAAACTGCTCCACCAAACTGAGGACAATATTATCTGTACTGGTTTAAAACACATACTCTAAGCAAAGTAGCATCTGTATCCCAACCGGTCCCTCAGTCTCTGTCAGCTATAAGGATGCTACCACTGAAAAGGCAGACAAAGGAGCCACATTCCCACATGAATTATGTTTCAAATTAATATAGCTCCAATAGGTTGCTTTGGCAAGTAATATTACAAGTCAAATAGGATATTGGTGTACTATCAATGGCTCATAGTGAACAAAATTTCTCTTCTTGTTCATAGATGCCACAGTCACTACAAATGAGCAGAAAGCTTCCCCTTTAGTTCCTAGAGCATCTCCCAAGATTTTTCAACACAAAGATGACTCAAACCTTGGAAACTGGCGACAACTGGCTTAATGTGTTTCAGATATTAAATTACTAGCTAACGAAAAAGTTATGGGATGAAGAGCAATTAAATTCCCACACAATTTGAAACATTTTATATGAAGAGGAAATTGGGAAAGAAAGTGGTTTGCTAGAGCCCTGTTTCTGGAGTCAAAAAGTGACTGAAGAAGAGGGAGCATTTGTCAGTGCGGATTTATTTTTCAAGAGAAGAGCTAGAACATTTTCTCTGCAGTTGAGAACTCTAGAAGGATCTCTGTGATGGGTTAGAATCCCTATGGCATTGCAAAAAGAAAGGGAGGGAGGGAGGAAGGAAAGAAGGATTTCTCCATTATACTACTTTTCACTACTGTCTAATGTGCAGGAAACTGGCAAATATTTCAGACACAAAAGTGGTTACATTGAAAAATTAAAGAACAGTACAGTAGGTAATAATATTAGGGCTTATGAACTACTTATGAACTACTTATGAATCCACCCTGGCTTTGGAAATTGGGATAAACTGCTATCTTGGGGTTCTTTTATGTTTCCTTTTTGTTTTATTTTTTATTTTTTTTAAAAAAAAAACCTGTGATTATGGTTTTGTTATTTTGTTTGTAGGTTGCCCAAGAGTTATTTTTTGCAAGATGCTTGAGTTTGACTTAAGAGGAATCATGCCAACCATGCCAACGTATGGAAAGTTTGGAGCCTGCTCAAAAGTATGGAAACATATGGAAAGTTTGAAGCCTGCTGGTTCAGCTAATACTTGTTAGATAAGTTGGTAATCTTTGGAATATTTTGCATTACAAGTTCCAGAACACCTGACTTTTGGGCAGGCTGGAAGGGACTTTCAAGAGATGTAATCTAAAACCTGTAGAAGAGATGAAGATGTCTATTCTTGACATAATCTATAAGCCTCTAAGCATAGTTGATCCAATTTCTCTGTCCCATACAACATACCCCAATATGCTATAGCTGCACTGATGCTGAGGAATAAGGTGCAACAGCTCTTTTATTTTTCCACTATGATGAAATTTTTTATCCATTTTATGCCCTGTTCCATAAACACATCAGTCCCATGAACTAAAATGAACCTAAACCCAAAAGCACATTTTGACCCCAGCCTGCAACCTGTGGAAGTTAATGATCCACAAACGAACCAACAAAAAGAAAATATTTTGTCACAAAGCAGCAAGTCAAAAGAGATTCCACTAACTGTCAATGAAATGATTTTCAATGCTACCCAAAATTTTATTCTGCATAGTATCTAAAAGGAAAAAAAAACATAAAAAAGCTAATATAATGCTGGAAAATATAGGGGTTTTAATACATGAAAGCTAAAATCACTGTAACTGAACAATCAATATCGTATTTATTAAAAGCTGGAAAGAGATCTGCATCGCATTCCCTGAGGCCACTCTTGACACTTTAAAACCAGAAGAGGCAACCAAGGTTTTGCCTGCTGTGATGTCAGAGCAGCTATTTCCATCTTGGCAACCTCCAGATGTTTTGGGACTGAAACCCTCAGAAATCTCATGGCAGTCTGCACGCATGTCTCAAATGCACGGGACCAGGTCATGAAATCCCGAGCTTCAATGATCCTGAGTATGAACCTCTTCTCAGCCATGAAAAACAGGGCTGCTGTATTGCAGCCATTCTCTCTAAGCTTTGAAAGGCCACATAGAAGAAGCCAGAGAGAAACAGAAGGGTGCCTCTGCACATGGGGCCAGAGTCACCTCCCCACTCAGAGGGTATTTGTCAAGAGAAAGGAAGAGGTGGAAAAATTCAACTCCTTCTTTCTGAAGGTGAGACCCGAGGGAGATCAGATCCCCCCCCCCCCACACACACATACACATTGTTTTTTTTGGCATTTGGACTTCTGCCTTTCCTGTAAATATATTCCCTAGCCTGGAATGATGCCAGGAACCACCCTTCTGTTACCTGGAGGGAAAGCATTTAGAAGCACATTGAAAAGAAGGAGGTGCATTCATAGCCTCTTGAGGGAAAAGATTCTTGGGCATAAATAACATTGTCAGGAGGTGCCTTTCTCAACAGAGACTGACCCCAGCCCTTAAAACAAGCTCCATCATCTATCAGAACGGTAAAAAAAAAAATCCCTGCCAGGAAAACAATGGCTTTTATAGACAAGATGCCTGTGACTAAAATAGATTTATCTTTCCAATCTAGGAAAAAATAAGGATGATCTAACCAGAAAACATATTGTGAGGAGTGTATTTTTTTTCCAACAATACTGTATTTTAAATGATCTATTTATATCAATGTAGGAAAATGATACAATAGTGTTAATAATGCAATATTATAATTAAAGGAAAAGAAAAAAGAACCCTGGAAAATTGTGACAAACAAAAGATCTCCAAAAAAATTGAGCCACAAATGTCTTCCTGTGCTTGGCAGATAAATATAGAGAATTGCATCACTACTACCGTGTTTCCCTGAAAATAAGACCCTGTGTTATATTGCTTTGAACCCTGAAATAAGTGCTTGGCCTTATTGCCATGTGCTCAAAAGCCTGATTGGGCTTACTATCAGGGGATGTCTTATTTTGGGGGAAACAGGATAGTAATCTCTGGCCTGGAAGAGACACTTGAAACAACTATAGAAAGCATAGAAAGAAGAGCTATGGCAGCAGCAAGAAGAAAGAGCAGACAAAGTAGGAGATGGAAATTATCTCTTGCAAACATAATGCAAATGTAAAGCAACAAATTAGGCATTAGGAACTTCCAATGCACCCAGACTTTTACTGATGGGTGTGTCCTGCAGGCATGTAGAGTGAACAATTGCCTAGACATTCAAGCCAGGTTCTCTGTGATGTTTGAATCCTCTCAAAAGATTGCATGATACTTTGATTAAAAAGTGGCATTTTTGTTTTCAGTACCAGGACAGTTAGCCATTATTTTTCATTCCTAATTGCTTTTTTTGCACTTTCCATTCAATCATATCCAATTTTTGGAGATTGCCTGGACAAGTCCCTGCAGCTTTCTTGGCAAGTTTTTTTCACAAGTGGTTTGCCATCGTCTCCTTCCTAAGATTGAGAGGGAGCGAGTGGCCCAAGGTCACCCACGTGGCTTTGTGTCTAAGATATGACAAGAATTCAGTCTCCTGGTTTCTAGCCTGATGCCTTAACTACACCAAACTGATTCTCCATAACTGCTAGCTGTAACCTAATTCACACATACAGCATCCATTTCTAGCAAGTCCACTAAGTTTATATTATCTGTCTTTACCCACACTGCGTCCCAGGTCCCAGCTGATAAGGAGGAAATGGGGATTTTGTAGTAACCTTCCCCTGGAGTGGGGAGGGAATGGAGATTTTACAGTATCCTTTTTTTATTATTATTTATTTATATGCCACCCTTCTCCGGAGACTCAGGGCGGCTTACAGTGCGTTAAGCAATAGCCTTCATACTTTTGTATATTTTTATACAAAGTCAGCTTATTGCCCCCACAAACTGGTTCCTCAATTTACCTACCTTAGAAAGGATGGAAGGCTGAGTCAACCTTGAGCCTGGTGAGATTCGATCTTACTTTAATTGCAGACAGCTGGTGTTAAATTACAGTGCTTAGTCTGTTGAGCTATCCAGGCACCTTCCCTTGCCACATCACCAAGCCATGCCCACCAAGCTATGCCATGCCTACCAAGCCATGCCACACCCACCAAGCCATGCCAGCCACACTCACCAAGCCACACCCACAGAACTGGTAGTATAAAATTTTGAAATCCACCACTGGTTTGTGTACTGTTTTGATGGGATCTATTAAATTTTAATAGGAATTATAATCATAAAAACCTAGAGTTGGAAAAGACCTTAAAGAGTTTTTCAGTCCGGCTCCTGCCTAGTTCAGGAATCGCTATAGCCTTCGGGACAAACGGCTACCAGCAGCAGTGGGTTTCCAATATTCTTACCACCAGTTTGCCCTGCACGCACTTTCCGCGCACACGCCCAGCCTTCCTCACATGTGCTTTGCTTGCTTGCAGGCCTTCCGTGCATGCACTCAACCTCAAACATGTGCCTAAATAGGACAGCATAGAGCCAGGGTGGGTGGGCAGGCCCACACGCAATCTCTGCTACCGGTTCACCCGAACTGGTATGAGCCAGCTGAATACCACCTTTGGCTGCCAGGCTTTTCTTGAAAACCTCCAGTGATGGAGCACCCACAACTTCAGGAGGCAGACTGCTCCAATGCTTTGGAAAACAGTCACAGTCAGACAATTCCTCCTGAGTTCTACTTTGGATCTCTTATTGAAGGGCTTCCACCTACATGTACTTTTCTTTCCCCTCAGGTGCTAAGGAGAATAAATCTTTTTCCTCTTCTCTGTGACATTCCTTAATGCACAGAAAGACTGTTATCATGCGCCCCTTAGCCTTCTGTTCTTTAAGCAAAGCATCCCAAATTCCTGTAAGTGCTGTTCCTAGGATTTAGCCTCCAAGCCCCTCGCCGTCTTTGTTGCTCTTCTCTGCACTCTTTCCAGACCAATCTGAGACACCACAGATGAAATTAACACCCACATAAATCTCTAATGATCTAATCAGGAGTACAATCAGAATCTGACAGATGAAGGTCTTACACAAAGGCCTTGGCTTTTCAAGAGAAGCGTGGCCACAGATAAAAATGAGAAGTTTGAAGTGAAATTATCTCTAAGGCAGATTTTCTATCAGTTTGGCTGCTTCCTCTGAGGGCGATACACAAATCACTGTGAGAGGCAAGAGTAAAATATAGTTGTTCATACACATCCTTCATCATCAGCCAACCTTCAGTGTGCAGTTCTTGATAAAAGAGCTTATTTTAAGTAAATAATGGTTATGGTCTTGATTTAATTACAAGGCTAATATATATGCTTGGTTTTATAGGAATTTGGAGTAACTCAGAAGGTTTACAGAACATTGCTCAACCATTTGCTGTGCAACACACAACTGTTGAATTAAAATGTATTCATTTAAATAGAGGTAATTTAAAATGACTCTTTTCTGAGTTTGAAACTCAATTCATATGTCATACTAACCTACAAACTATGGTTTGCAAACCACAGTGACTAGATTCATATAATACACTGTAACAAACCATATTACAGATTAGTATAGGATTAGAATCTACCCTCTATCTGTTCTAAATTTAAGTGGCAGTGTCATCTGGCTTCACTATGACTTGGAGGAAAAGGATGAAACAAATTGGATGAGGTTAAACCACTCTGGATTTAGTTTGTACTTAAAGAGAAAATGATCCCTTAAATTCTACTGAAGTTTATATCAATAGGAATTAGACAGGTTTATACACACGCATATGTAGAAATGTGCTTCATTTCTTCTACAGACTCTGTCTTCAGGTTTCCTTAGTTTAGAAAGTATATTATTTTTGCTTCAAATTATTTTTAAACTTGGGGGTGGGAAACGACCCATCTTTTTTCATACACCTACAAGAGTGAAGAATGTAACAAGCATCAATCACTCTCATCTTATTGTCCAGGCAACTAAACTTTCTTGGAAATCTCAAGCAAGTCACAATGGTAACACCACCCCTTTTTTGCCCCCAGAGTTTGCTAATCAGTGACAAGAGTTTCTCTTTTTCAGAGAACTGAAAGCACTTTTTCAAAGAAGAATGTTTGGTCATAGTGTGTGTAGTCATCTATCTTTCATCTCCGATAAACAGGTCTTGCCATTGTTTCAATAACTTGCAAAACTCCCTTTGATGAGTGGGCCAAAAAAAACATATATCTATCAATATCACGGGAAGGGAAAGCTATCTCAAACGACTTTCAATTCCAGATTCTTTTCTACCTCCAAAAGAGTGATTCTAAACATGGATGCCCCCTATTTAATTAGGATGAATAGCTGTCATTGTACAGGTTTGGGAGGGATAAATTTATCAATAAGAAAAAACTGTTGAAGCCAAAAGCAGCTATCGTAACATCCTGTGACCAGAGATTCTATATCCTAGATTAATTACATGTTGCATGAAATATTTCTTTTTGTCTGTCCTCAAGCTACTGCCAAGCAAATGTTCTGGATGACCCCCAAGTTCTAAATCTCTGAAAGAGTGTGGGATATTCTTTGCCAGCAGAAATCTGAGATATCACAGGCACACCAAGAAATATTCTTGTCTTGTAGGAACTTGTTTTCTGAAACTTACAGTTTCTGCACATGGTGCAAAGAAACTCCAAGATATAGGAAATGTGGAAACACCCAGGGCCAGATGAACTAGGAAAAGAAGGGCTTTAGGAAACCTATTTACCTATTTAATACAGGGCATTTTTTGAAATTCTAAACTACAGTTTGGATTGGAATGCTGTTTCAGTAGTGATTCTAACAAAGATAAAAAGAAAAGCATTATGCCACAACTGAAAATGAGTACAAAAATGAAATGAAACAAAGAATTGTTCCACGTGTGCTATTCTGAAAATTGCATTACACTGTTGTTGCAATTGTAATTTTTAATAACACTATTATTTTAAAAAATAAAAATTACATTACACTGGTTGTCTGTTAGAATTCCTGCATCCATGCTTTTTTCTTCCTCTTTTGTGCACAAATGTGGGGGCGCGCACATAGACATACAATCAACTATCTTTCCAAGCCCATAAGATTGCCTTATCATATTGCTTCTTGCAAAGCATTTTAAAAGAACAGTCTTTCTGCTTATCATCACATAAATTCTTCCGTGACTATATTCTTATGATAAGAAGGCGCCTCTGCCCAAAGCAATGGAGGAAAAATCCTGTTAATAGCGGTCCACTGTTTCCTGACCCACTTTGATCAGATCAGAGGAAGAACATAAGCTCTTCCTCTATGTTCATATCCAAAGAATCACAAACCCTAATTCTTTGCATGCTGCCCCCTTATCTCTTTTTCAGTATATGTTCATTTCTCACTTGAACGTCCAAGATTACATCTAGAACCTTTGACAACTTTGGAGGCAAAACTGTCTAAGGTCTACAAAGCATGATATTTGGCACCTGAGATATATGGACTTCAGTACCCAGAATTCCTCAGCCAGCACAGCTATCGACCTCACACATCTCAAAGTTGCTGAGGTAAACAAAAACCGATGAATGAAACACGTGGTTTTTTTCTGTGAGTTAGTGCTGCTTTGACGCCACTCTACAGATTCAAGGGTGTAGATAATAGTCTTGGTCTTAGCTATGACAAAGAGAATTATGGCACCTCCTAGCCTTGCCAAATACTGCCTCCTTCTTTGCCCCTACTACTGGTGGTAATTTTCTCTTGGATGGCAAGCAATCCATCATTATTATGGAAGAATGCAGCCTTTCCCAACCCTGGATGCCCTCTCTCTTGTGGACTTCCATACCCCAGAGTTCTCAGCAATGGCAGTGTTGGCCAGGAATTCAGGGAACTGAAGTTTATACATCAGAAGAGCACTCCAATTTGGAAACCCTGACACATTAAGAAGTTCACATTAAAACGATGCTTGCTTTGGCACCATAAAGCCTGGACATCATCTTTCAAGAAGAGAGGAATGGTAGCTCTCTCTATTTTCTCCTTCTTTTCTGACCCTTTGCCTGTGTCCATGTAGATGGAGTGGCTCTTTTTTTTTCATATCGGGATCTATTACAAAATGTGCTTACCTGGCGATGGGAAAGAATAGAAAAGAGACGCTTAGCCTTGCCTTATTACCTGCTGAAACATTTACAAATACACATGAATATGGACCGTCCTCCTCGGGGAGAGATTCACAGGATATTGGAAGGCGCCCCGCTTTCCAGTGAGTCCAACACAGATCTTTCAGAGCCTCACAAAATCCCCGGCAAGGCGGTGGGGTGACCGGGAAAGAAGCATTGCACCCAGGTACCAGTAGCAAGCAGAGAAACCACTCCAAGTAGCGGTGACACCGAGATTTAAGAAGCCCCTCCCACTCATGCAAAGCAGCCCAAACTTCCTCCTCACTGCCATGGTGCAAATAATTCGGCACTCGGAAATGCTTCGTGCCCAGGTGGTTGCAATACGACAACTTGGTCGGTAAGGGCAAGCACCGGCCAGCCGATGGAGTCAATCCAGGTAAGAAGGAAGGAAGCCCTGAACTGCTATTGCTATGTTGCACAGCGTAGGTTAGTAGAAACTCAAGAGAGTCAGAGTTATTGGCAGGGGGGAAATCCATAACATTAGTTGCACTGGAATTAGAAACCAAATCTCTAGAATGGTTTGTTTTTGCACCAGCTACTCCTATCCCAAAATGTTTAAAGAAGGGGTGGCTTTTAAAGCTGAGGTGTGCTCCACTGCCTTTGGAGACAGGCTGGCTGGGATTTGTAACGTAAGGCAGTACCCAGCTGTCTAAAGTACCCACCACCTTGGACGGCATTCCTGCATGCAAGCTGCTGTTGCTGTTGCTGCCACTGCTGCTGCTGCTGTTAGCCTGGGATTCCTGCAATTTCAAAGCTTTTGCAGTGGACAAAATCCCTTGCTTTTTTGAGAAAGTGCCCCAGGTTGCCCTTATTGCTGGGGGAGTGAAAGCAACTTCTTGCCCTGCTTCTGGAGATTCTTGAAAAACCAACATGGTGCCACTGAAATGACCATCAGGTGAAAATGAGAAAGAGGCACTACCTTGCCGTGGTTTCCCAGGTTTCTTCGGGAAGACGCGCGTCTTGTTCCACAGAAGAGCCAAGTCTTTGTTCCACAGACGAGCAAGCTTCGTTGCCCCCTCTGGCTTCTTCGTTTTCAGAGAGGTCTGTATGTCGCCTGTTAAGTTAGAGGTAACGTTCTGGATACTCCCTGGTTCCGTAACGGGGGCAGGTGATGCGCTGGTCTCAGTTGTGGCAGGTACCTCGGTCCTCTCCATCCTGTCGGTTGTCTTTTCATCCAAAAGCTGAACCAAATTCTGAATGCCTTCAGCCACACTGAGGATCTCCACTCCCACTCCTGTAATATTTCTTTCTCTGCCTTCTTCCTGGGAAGGAGATGTTGCTGCAGGGACTGGCACGGTTGGAGTAAAGTCTGGTTGCTTCAGGGTAAATATGGTCCCCGCTTTCCCCCTGGGCTCAGGATCAGTAGTAGTTTCAAAGGGGGCATTTGGGCTGGCGGTAGCTGCAGGTGTGGAAAGGTCCTGGCTTGTCTCATCTTCAGCCTCGGCAGCTTTTGTGGGAGACAGCGTGGTTTCTTCTGAACCACTCCAAAACCAATTCCTCCAGCCCTGGGCATTGGCTAAGCAGCAGAGGAGCATCAGCAGAAGCCAAGCACTGACTATTACTCGAGCCATTCAAAGGTTGCTACGGGGAAGTGCGCTGCAGTGAGTGGTGAATGAAAGAATTCACATTGATCTGTCCTCTGGAGTTGTGGGGTTAGGAAGCATGCTGCTCTCGGCCAGGCAGATATACAGTAAAAGGATGGGAGGTGTGGCTAACCAAGCCCTCCCCTCCAGCCTGTTTCCTATTAAACCAACACTTTTCAAACACAGCCTGGGAAGGCTTTTAACAGAAGGAATATACAAGCAGATCTTAAATTGAATTCTTCCATTTTATTTACTATATCCAACCAGTAGAAAAGCATGCCTGGAAGCCAGCAATTTCATAATTTCAGCAGCGTGCCGCTTCCTCTCCTCCACCCAAACCTTAGAGAATATTTGGGCACATTAAGCTCCTCCCTGCCCTGAACTGATATGAAAACAAAAGGTAGAGGTTTCCCCCTCCTTTCCTAGCTGCTTACATCTTCTTTCTCCAACCATTAACTTGATGCTTGTCTCCAGAGAAATCCCATCTAAGGGAGAATAGAAGCATCCCAAAAACCTGCAGAGGATGAAATATGTTCTGACTCATTCAAGAAAGCATTTTTTACTCACTAGTGTACTACCCAGAGAGATCCTGGTCAGGATCATGGACGTGATCCAGCCAAAGCAAGCTAGTTTTCAGTGCATTTTTTAAAAGTCTGTTCTGAGCTGAGCCTGACTCCTGATGATTACTATAGCAATCTATGCCAGGGGTGGGAAACTATGACAACTTTACAATCTGTGGACTTCCATTCCAAGAATTCCGGGACCAGCCATGCTACTGGCTCAGGAAATCTGGGATTGGGGGTCCACAGATCAGGGATGGGTTGCTGGGGGATCGCAGGGGTTCGGGAGAACCTCTAGCTAAGATTCTGTGCAGTTCAGAGAACCTCCAAATCCCACTCCTGGCTGGCCCTGCATCCCCCCACCCCACCCCTCCCAGGAGTCCCCACACAGCCCGTTTTGGATGCAGGTAAGTGCAGGTGCATGCGGAGGCTCGGGGAGGGAAAAAAACAGGCCTACCGGAAGTTCGTGAAGGCTGGAAATGGGTCCGTTTCTGGCTTCCAGAAGGCCTCCGGAGCCTGGGGAGGCCATTTTTGCCCTCCCAGAGGCTTGGGGAAGACCTCCAGAGCCCAGGGAGGGCAAAAACGCCCCCCGCCATGGTGCAGGAGGCCAACTAGGCCATGCCCACCATGGCCATGGCCACCCAGCAACCAGGCAGAGAACCCCTTGCTAAAATTTTTGAAGCCCACCTCTGCCACAGATCATAAAGTTGCCATAGTTGTTCACCTCCTGATCCTTGCAATGTATTTAATAACAGTATGAAGTGATTTACCATGCCCTTTTTCTGAAGCATTTTTCACCTTTCCAGTGTAGTTTACTGTCACAAGTTCTTTTTTTTTTAAATTCTACCAAATTAGACTGACCCAGACTCAAAAGAGCCACAAAAGCATCAGATTCTGAGTGAGTGTTTTTTAAATATCTCTGCATAAGGGTTGGGAGATGTTTTATTTTGAAAAAAGCCAAGATACTTTTCAACTTTCCAGTATAGTTTGGAGCACACAAAACAAGCTTAAATCTCCATTGAAATGACTAGGATTGAACAGAAACCTACTCAGGCAATACGCTTAGTTTTCTAAATAAGCAGATCTCTAATATCAGGGGATTGTCTGTTCTTCTGCCATCGTGAATTATTATTAGTATCTGGAGTAGACTGGCCCTTACAAATACCCAGAAAGTGGTGAATGTCAATATCCTACATAAGAAAAACATCCTGCAGGGTAGTAAGACTAACTGCCCTGTCCTGTGCATAGTTATTCAGATTATTCTCAATTCTAAATTCTACACTTCCTTCCATGGGATTATTGAAGTCCAAAGTACTTACTTCTGTGTAAGTAGAACCAGGACAAGAAAAAGATGGATTTATAGTGCAAAAAGTTTAAACAAAGCTACTTGAAAGCAGGAATGGGCTGGAAATCTCTCTGCCCAGGGAATGAAATACCAGTGGTTGAACATGTTCAGTATTGTGCAAGCTCCAATTTGTCTAGGGAAGGTGGGCTATTGTGTGCAAATGTTACTGAGATGACAAACCCTACACTTCTATTTGAGCAAACCATTCTAGGGTCCGGGCATGCCTAGATCAGCAAAAGGGACACCCAGCTTAGCTGCTAAGCATCTGCAAAATGCTTTTATCTTGTTCAGTGTCCTTTCAACTGGCAAGACGATGGGCGTGGAGGAGGTATATAATTTATTTCATCTAAAATTTCTAACCTAATCCCCTCAACACAGCAAAGCAGGCAATACCTTAAAAAGTCTAGAGCATTGAGAAAAACACACACACAAACACATGAATGCAAACCCAAGCTGGGCTGGAACTATGAAATACTTGTCTCAACAGGTGGCAGAACTTAGCTTCTAAATACTGCCAAGGTTGGATAAACAGGATTAGCCATGGTTAGTAATGGATTGGAAGACCACCGGTATCTTCTAATAATTCCTATCAGTGCAATACTGTAATCTCCCCCCAATTTAGGACTTCCCAGATGAATTTAGCTCCTATCATCCTCAACCAGTGTGGCTTTTGCTGGCTAGGAGCATGGGAGCAGAAAGTCATCAAAGCTCAAGGGTGCGGAATTGAAGAAAGCTGCATGAATTCCCTCTGGACTATTGTCAAAGTCTGCATATGTTCTCCATAGACTGAAAAAATGGTTGGCATCCTGCGGAATAACCACCATCCTACAGTTTTCACTGGAAAGCTTCTTTTCATTGATTCAAATGGGTATTAATTTGTGAAAAAGCTACTTGTCTAGTAGAAACCACTTTTTTTCTTGTAGCACTGCCTATGTTACAAGGCTAGTATTGTATGCAGCTGTTATCTTAGGCATAAAAGAAATCAATTCTTATTTATGCGCACACAGGAGAAAAATGGAGGGATTCTTAAAAGGCCTGCTCTCTATGAGCATGGAGGATAGATGGACGAAATAATTTCCCAGCAACGTAAATTTAAGATTGAAAACAAATTATTTAAATAATGTTAAAGCAAAACATTAACATCAATGTAGAACTTGCATTAAAGCCATTTGAAAATATTATTAAAAGCTCAACTTTATGAGTTTTGAAGGCTACTCAAAAACCTCCAAAGAAGGCCAGTCTCTGGGTATTTTATAGAGAGTTCATTCTGCAACCTAGGAGAACAAATAAGAAGATCAGATGAGGTGATGGCACCTAAACACAAACCTATTCTAATGACCTCGGAGAGGCCCCATGGATCATGCAAAGGAAGAAAGGATTGCTCTCCCATAATAGACAAATCACTGAACCACACTGGGTTGTGATATCTTAAAAATCCTAGGGTGCCATGGGAGGTTTCTGCATGAACCAGGTTGGGAATTAGAGTGTAACGCCTTGGATAGTCCCAAAGAACAGGTGTTCATCAGACATGCAGAAGCCATTCTTCCAAATCTTCCTTCCGCCAAATCACTGGGCTTTGCCCCTGATTCCAATTCCAAGCCCTGGCCAAGTGTCAGGATTTTTTAACTATGACATATGGATGTTCAAAGTTTGCTTGAATGGGCAATGATGTAAACTTTTCTGAGGATTAAATAAAGTGAATGTTAAGACAGCTGTACAATCAAAGATGAACTGTTTTGTAGCCAAATCCTCCCATTTTAACTAATTTTTATGCATGCAAACCAAATGTGAATGGTTTATTCTGAACAGAGAATTTATTTTTCCATTAGAGAAGGGGGGAGAGTTTAAAACAAACCTAAGGCCCCATTTAAGTGACTCAACCAGGCATTTCATCTATTAATACTTCTTTGAGATCCTGAAAAAGAACCGTATGTTATGGCAACTACTACATGAAAGATTTTCAAGAAACCAAATAAGTTCAAAAGCAAAACATAACACTTCACCTTAAAATGAGTCAAGCTCAACCCCATTACTCATTTCTCAGATTTTCCACTGCTTTGCAAATACATGGTAAGAACAAGAGAAAACTTCTGTAGTACAATTGTGTCCAGGTTTAAAAGAGAATTGGGCTCCTGAGATTTATCAACAATTGTAAAAAAGGGATTTCAGCAAATATATATTAAATGGCAAGCTATACTTGCTGAAATTCCCTTTTTTACAAAAAAAAAAGGTACAAGAATTCTTGCTTGCTTTTGCCCACTTTTAAGAAGGGTGCAATAGTAACCATTATCATGAATATTGTGGTGATAATCTACCACCCTCACATTTCCAATTACCACCCTAAATTTTCAATTTATTTTTGTTACCTTTTGAATAGGCTAAATATTTTGCCAGCTACTAACTTTTATTTGGCTCTTCCAAATTCAGATGCGACTTGCGCGTTCAAGAGACAGAACTGCTGTATATTCCCACCATACTTCTTTTAATCAATTTATGGAATCCCGAATATACTGTAAATAAAACCATTAACTTTAAATTAATCATTTTAAATTAAATTAAATTAAATTAATCATTTAAATCATTGATTTTAGGACAACTTGCCTGTCCCTTGGTGATGGGGAAGCTTGAATTACTCTAAAGTTGCTAAGCCTGGAGCAGAGGGATTCATCCTCTGGTTCCTGAATATGGTTTGGAAGAGGGATAGCTTCCAATATCAACAGGGGCATAGTCTTATAGCCCTAAGATTTATAGTTCAACATATACAGTACATAAATATCTAAAGGCTTGATCTCAGCCTTAGGAAGATGGAAATGGCAAGCGCTACTGTTACCAAGAAAACTTCAGGATTTATCCAGCAGATAACATTGACTTGACATCACAATATTATTAATTATAGGTCCCAGAGAGAATTTTTATTTACTGCAGGATGGCAGTCTCTGAGCTTCAGCATCACATCTCCCTAAGCCTGGTGTGAAACTGTAAACCATTTATTTGTTTATGTCCTCATGACATTGTCTTTCTCCCAGCCCAGATCACAGCTGAAGCAGCTTAGAATGATCCTGAGCTGCTCTAGTTTCAAAGCAGGTTTCTTGTCTCAATACAATTTCTGCTGAAAAGCTCATATTCCATCACCATTGAGGCTGAGGACACTGTCAGGCACCAAGATCTGCCCAGCCATTGACCTCTAAGGCTGCTGCAGGCATGACTCTTCCCCTCTGATCATGGAGAGCTGCTCTCCATGGCCTTTTTGAACTGGATGCAAGAGAGACCAAATACATGACTTCCAAAGCCTTGTCAGATGTTACATGGATTTCTTATAAACTAGGACCTGCCAGTTGAGGGTCACTGCTTTTGTCACCACTGAATAATATCACAGATTTCTCCTGATTCTGCTAACAAAAGGTTTTTTATGGCAGTACATTTTACTGAAGGGACGTGGTGGCTCAGTGGCTAAGACGCTGAGCTTGTCGACCGAAAGGTCGGCAGTTCAGTGGTTCAAATCCCTAGTGCCGCGTAATGTGGTGAGCTCCCATTACTTATCCCAGCTTCTGCCAACCTAGCAGTTCGAAAGCACGTAAAAAATGCAAGTAGAAAAATAGGGATCACCTTTGGTGGAAAGATAACAGTGTTCCATGCGCCTTTGGTGTTTAGTCATGCCAGCCACATGACCATGGAGACGTCTTCGGACAGCGCTGACTCTTTGGCTTTGAAACGGAGATGAGCACCGCCCCCTACAATTGGGAACAACTAGCACATATGTGCGAGGGGAACCTTTACCTTTACCTTTTACTGTTTTTATTTTGGTGAGCAAGTGGCACCATCAGGTCCACTCAACTGCAGGTCCATGCCTGTCCAAGAGCTACTTTCAGGCGTTACTGGACATGAAAACAAAACTCCTGAGAAGCTTGTAATACAGTCCACGATGGAATTCACTCATTCTTGATGGCTTCTTCCTGCACCCCATCTTTGGAGTCTGTGACCAGTCAACTGGGCTACTAGTGGATTGAGTTAGATCCATGTTCAGTAAAAGCCCACCGGAGCAACTCCCTGCCTGCAACCTGTTAATGGGGCAATTCTGCACGTGGGCCAACACACCATTCCAACATCCACCTACACACACCCAACCCTGCCCCACCCCATATTAGGGAGTGTATTTAGCGGCTGATTTCCATCTTGTTGGAAGGAGAAACAAAGCTGGGAAAATCCACCAGTTGCTTTCCTTAACCTATCCCACATTAAAACATTAAGGAGGGGGTCCTGCTCACCAGCCTAGTCTCTGAAGCAGGATACTGCCAGCAATTGAGATATGAAATGTTATATCAGCAGCATAAGCATTCTTTTCTTGTGAAGAAGTGGTGGATGGCACATTAACATGGCCATCCAGCTATGCCCACACTGCTGTTTATTGCTCAATCATTCATCATGCTACCAGGCAAATGGCAACTCCACATACATGGTCTCAGCTGAACTTTAAAACAAAGTAGCTTCTGTTTTATATCTATATAACACACCCATTGTGTAAGAGGAGTCCCTGTAATAAGCCAGCTAATTGTAATTCTTTTTCACAAACATGGAATTGCTCTGGAAGATTTAGCATGGCGGCGGCAGTGGTGAATGGGTTGATCAGAGAACGGTGAACAATTTTCTTCTCTCCTTGACCATTTGCCTAACATATTTTAAATCTGTTTTTCAGGGTATGTCTGCTCTGTATATTGTAAATCTAAACTGGCCCTTATCCTAGAATACAAGGCCAGTCATTTTTCTTGTCCTTCAGTGCTTAAAGCCCTGATTTTTGCTGTTCAAACAGATCCACACAAATAAAGACTTCATTATTTCCACACAGAGCTTTGGAGTTTTGGAGACCAACCAAATGCCACTTTTTCTCATGGGCTACCTTCAGCAATTTAACTGTTGAGAGTTACCTTAGTGGGAATCACAGCATTTAAAATGGAATTTATTCAAGTAGCAATCAGGAACTAAGGAATGAAAATTAAGCAGTTGCAAACAAGAATCTATCTTGCCCCAATATTTATTGAAACAAAAACAAAAACAAGCAACTGCAACCCTGTTTTCCTTCATTTTGCCTTCCTTACTTTTTTCTATGCATATAGGAGTAGTGTAATTGATTCATATAAATTTATATTCATACTCAAAATAACCTTAAACAGGATTTTCTGTTTCAAAATTTATTAGTTAAAAAAGAATAAAAATAAAAATCAATTTTCAACCTTATTATTTATATGATTAAAAAAGGAATCTGACATTGAAGGGGGTAAAAGATGAAGTTGCACAGACTGATTATTTATTCACAAACAAACACCATTAAGAAAAGTGGGATTTATTCCTTAATAAGTATATATAGCCATGATAGCGAACCTATGCCACACATGCCACAGGTGGCATGCAGCACCCTCTCTGTGGGCACGCGAGCCGTCGGCCTAGTTCAGCTCCACTGCACATGTGCACGTGCCTCCCACCAGCCAGCTGGTCATCGGATCTCTGCCGCACATGCGCAGGGGATGGGGCACATACGGGGGGCCACATGTGCATGCACAAGGGTGGGGAGTGTGCAGGGCCCAGGCGTGCATGCACAGGGGCATGTGGAGGGGGCGCACATGGATGTGCGGAGGATCGGGGCGCGCACACACATTGCATTTCAGGTGCACACACGTGCATTCACATACGTCCACGTATGTGCTTTGGGCACTCAGTCCGGAAAAGGTTAGGCATCACTGATATATAGGATTGCTGTCTAAAACATTAATTTCAGCAGACATTATCTAAGGACTACAAATTACAAGGCAAATAATCTAAGGTTGGAACAAGAGAAGCAACTATAAATCGCCTGTATGCCCTCAAAGTTTAAAATCAGCCACACTGACATAAAGGATATTGGAGTGGGCTGCGCTCCGTATCTTGTAACATGTCCCAATCCTTGCCTATTTCTATGCTTTTGGCTACAAGTCAAAATATCAGCCTTCCACTGGTCTCCAATGGACTAAACCACCTAAAGATACAGCAATGAAGTGAGGGGGCCTATGGTCATTCTTTATGAACATCCTACATTCTATCCCATTTGGATAAAAAGAAGAGGGTGCTTTTGGAACAGCAGGCTCATGTAGTACCAAATAAATTACATCTATTTTTCAGAAAGAAAATACTGGAAGTGTAAGGAATGCCCTGTCCCCTAAGGAGTTACATCTGGTGGGACCCAGAAGAAGGGCCTTCTCCATGGTGGCTCCCTCTCTCTGGAACATCATCCCCCCCCCCCCGAGATAAGACTGTCCCCTATTCTAACACTGTTTTGGAAGGTCCTGAAGATGTGGTTCTGTCAGCTGGCCTGAGAAACCCAAAGCAGGATGGAGCCCAATAAATGGCTAATATGAATGTATGTTGTCGCTGGAGTGGAAGATGGGGGTTATTATTTTATTATTTTATTATTATTATTTTTATTTCTTTTATATGGTATTTTTATATCCTTGTAAACCGCCTTGAGTTGCCATGTGCGAGTAGGTGGCAATATAAATTGAATGAATGAATGAATGAATGACCAAAATTTTACCAAGTATTATATGCTTTTTCTAGGCAACCTGAAGAATGGATGATAGCACTCAGGGCTGGAAAAGATGGCCAACCATTAGAACAAAGTCGGGTTTCAAGTCTGAAAACTGTGTACCTTAGAGAAGTGATTGTTGGTATAGAAAGGAATAAAAGCCTATTTCTGAAACATTTTTCATTTTTTATGACCCCTAAGTATAACATAAGTAGAATTCCCTTTTCTTCTGGCTGTTTTCCCAGACTTCACACTATACTTTGTCTTTGGAAGTTGCTATTGATAGTATCTACCTCCCTATTCCATTTCATTTTAGATAATATAATAGTTGCTTCTACTGTATGCAAGGTTTCTATCAGTTTCAGAGATTAAAGAAACTTTCCCTCCCCTTCCCACTCTTAAGAAAAGGACATTCTTCTCCATAGAAGTACATTCCTAGCTTTTACTTGTTCTTCATGACTTTGACCCAATACATTTTTTGAAGCACCTGGATTTCCTCCTATAGTCATAGCTCAGAGAACATGGTGCCTGCAATCAACAAAAAATATCCTTAAAAGTGGGATTAATTCCTTCCTGTCAGGGTAAGCATTAAGATGCTATTGTGTTTTGGATTTCTGAGCCTGTTTTCACATGAAAGGAAACACAGTTGAATTCACTATGGAGCAATAACCTGGCAATCTGCTCAAACTGCTTTGGGAACCTGCCAGGACACTGTTTCCTTTCTTATATGTTCCAAATTTTCCTATGTACATCCCAGTGCCAACTGAACCGCTAGGATAAAATAAACCATGACTTTCAACTAGATCCAAATTAAATGCTGTGCAGGAGGATTATTAATGAAAACTTTGACTCTGGGTTAGGATATACGGTAATTTGGATCAGGACTATGGGACTGGGGGAGAAAGGACTATCAGTTTCTCCCTGAGCAGGTTTTCCCCAATTAATTTTTTTAAAAAACCTACAAAACTCAACTCCTAGGACATAAAACAAGACAATATCTCAGAACTACCTAAGCTAAGGTGCAGAAAAGCTAAAGAGCCACTTCAGCAGGAGAGTTCTACAATCCTACCAATATCTTGAACTTATGATAAGGTGGGACAAACCTATTGTTTGAAAAGTAAAATGCCTTTCACAGAGGCATCTTGGTAGTAGAATTGTCTCACCTAGTAATGTCTAGATCGGGGTCTCCAACCTTGGCAACTTTAGGCCTGGAAGACTTCAACTCCCAGAATTCTGGGAGTTGAAGTCCTCCAGGCTTAAAGTTGCCAAGGTTGGAGACCCCTGGTCCAGATCACAAACTGGAGGCCTTTTGCTGAACTGAATCAGCCAAAGATCAATAGAGCAACCTTCTTTTTAACTATCACTTTTTAAACCATTTTTATAGTTTCAAAATGATTTCTTGGCTACAAGCTATACACTTAATGAGATAAAGTTCTGAATGAATATCTAGTATCCTGGATTAATGTCATAAAAATGGGATTAAAAACTCTCCTCTATTCATTTGAATAATCTAGGATTCTTGAGCCACTACATCTAAGTAATTTTAAATTTCCCCTATAACTAATCAGAGCTTGACCAGGAAGAGGCTGGGATTTGAAAGACTGTTCCCTGAGCACTAGGGGATTTATTCTTTCATTTTTCATTACTCATATATGAAAATTGTGATGTTTAACTATCTTAACGTGCACAAAAGATTAGGGCTACCATTCCTTAGAAGCACCAGCCTGGTTAATGACGGGATCAAGGCTTCATTCTTTCTGCTAACATCCCAATACACTCAATATTCAATATTGAGTTTAAAAAACCCACCACCATTTAAGTGAAATGCCTAAAGCTTGGGAACAGGGGCCAGAAAGAAAAAGGATGTGAACATTTGAGCTCATTGTTCTCAAGGTCATGCAAAAGCATTAACAAGAAGGCTTTTCTTCAAAAAGAGAACCAAATTGATTTCTCATGCTGATGAGACAAAGACCAAAGGGAAAGTTGCTGCTCTTTCTGGTAGTGCAAGGAAAATATTTTGAATCACTGCTGTACAGCTGTGCTATTTTATTTGCATCTAATTAAAAAAAAAAACTTCCAACAAATTCCAAAAAGAAAATGTTACTGGTAACACAAGCAACCATGAGCTAGAGGAGACAAAAATTCTTTCTGCTAATATTGTAGAATGCTAACATCTGGCTAGGCTTGTCCCCTTATCAGAGATGTGCCCTGTTGGATTTCATGTGTGGCATCAGTCATGACCCTTGAGAAAGGGTTGAGTGTAGTGATTGTCATCTGAGATGCTTAATTGGGCCCCAGCAGCACTACTCCACTGATTGGCAGACCCTGTTTGCTAGGTTGGGCTCTAATGATCGCTTGGGACTGCTGCTATTATTCCAGCCTCCCTGCTCCATAGCAACTTCCCTGCCTACCTCTGTTGGTCCCCAAGTATTCTGGGGTTGCCATTCATTGAAGGGAGGCTGGTCACTTGGTCCACTCCATTCAACTGTCTGCCCCAGGCAACAAATAGATTCATGTGGCTTCCAAATAGAATTTGGGTTTGTTCCTAATGGTCTGCTGCATGGTCCAACTGAAGTCCTGTGACTGCCTGGAATTGCAGGGTGACCGGGGCTTTGGATCAGGTCACATTATGTGACATCACCTTTTATGGGGTTCCTGCAACTCCATTTGGTTTACAGAAGAGTAGAGGGGGATGAAATGGATTAAGAGATGTCCGGAACATTGCTGGAGGGCAACATAGAGTGAATATGACTGGACATGGGCTAGAGCCACTATTAGGGCTTACCGCCTGGCCATAAAGGCAGTGAAATGTCAATATTTCAATATTTCTCTGTCCTTATGACATCATGTAGTTTTCAGTTTCACCTACAAGGTTTCTTCAAAGAATATGTTCAACAAATGCCATATAAAGTTGCTCCAATCCATGATAGGTTGGATTCTGACCTTGGAGCAGGTCCCGTAGAAGTTACTGGAGATTGATATCTGGGAGGAGTTTGATCTTGTTGCTCCTGAGAAAGAAGACAGGGTTCTTGCAACTGTTAGCTTGGCCACCTTTGTTTTAGATCCATGTCCCTCATGATTTGGGTCTTGGTGGTGGTAAATTTGTCTTTGAGAAAAAGGGTAGTTCTGCTGGCTCTTTAGGATACAATGTCTGCCTTTCCTTATGAGGCCATTCTGGATCCAACCATTCTGAACAGGTCTGTCTTTTTAGGGAAGATTGTGGAGAAGGTGGTTGCACAGTTGTTCCAAGGAACTCTGGATGATCTGAACTCTTTCAGTCAGGATTCAGATCCAGTTATAAGATTGATATGGCATTAATCACACTTACAGATGACCTATAGCAGGCTTCCACTCAACCCTAGCAAGACTAAGTAGTTTTGAGTTTTAAGGTGCCACAGTTCTGAAGACCTTCAATCTCCTGTTTTGGATGATATTGCACTATCCCAAATGAAACCTGTGCACTATTTGGGGTCCTCCTGAACTCATAATTCCTTGAAGAGCAAGTGACAGTTATGGCTAAGAAGTCCTTTACCCAGCTTTGTGTTGTGCAACAATTGTACCGGTTCCTGTACCAAGAGGCTCTACTCAGTTTACTGATCATTTTCTGATTAGACTATTGCTATGCTCTCTACATTGTGTTGCTCTTGAAGAGCACCTGGAAGCTTCAGCTGATGCAAAACAATGGAACAGATAATTTATGGGTACTTTTGGTTTGGTACATGTAACATCTCTGCTCTGCAAACTTTATTGACTGCCAGTTTGCTTCTGGGTTCAATTCAAGGTGCTGGTAGTGACCTATAAACCCTTCATGGCATGGGGCTGGGATACTTCCAGGACCATCTCTCCCCAGTTGTATCTATTACCTATTTTACAGTATGAGCTTTAGTGGGAGAGATATGGTCCCGTATGTTAGGAAGTGTCATTTGGTAGATCCTAAGAAAAGAGATTTTTCTTTTTGGTGCCCATCTTCTGTAACATCATTGCCCTGAAGAGCAGACTTGCTGGCTTTCCATAGGCCCTAAAAACTGGCTTTATTGCTGAATCTGGGGCTCAGTTTGTGCGGTGGAGCCCATATCTTACTATGCTTCCTTGGTTTTATCTTATTGTTTCCTTGGTTTTATCTTATATTTATTATTTTTAAATGAAGTTTTTTATCTTGCTTTTTTCTTCTCCATTAGCTGCCTGCTTAATATGGACAGCAATATAAACTGAATGAATAAACAAAACAAATTTTACCCAGCTTCATGCATTTGAAATCTGTGCTTGGGATTATGTAAACCAAGTATACACTAAATGAATTACCATAGCTATGGTCAATCATATGGTTAGCAAAAAATGTATTTTAAACTTTACCAAATTCACATTAACACTGGTTTACCTGAATGCAGATCCATCATTTTAACTAGGTAGAAGGTTTGCTATACTTCATCCTGGACGGTGCCAATCCATTTTTTCCCCCCTCTGAAGAGAACTCCATTTGTGCCTAATCCTTTGTCTAGCCTGCGGATTCTTGGCAGCACAGAAATTCTCGTATGGCTATTTGGATTCTTGCACGGTTGTTTAAATATTTAGTACTAGAGCTTAATGAAACCACAAGTTGCATCGTTGCTTCTGAGTGTTGTTCACAGAGGATCCAAGCAACTGGATAACCAACATCATATCAATGCATTGTAACGAGTGCATATTGTGCTCTCACGTCATTTTACACAGTGCTTAGTATTCTTGCTGGGTAATTCTGGGAGTACAAGTCATACATCTTAAAGCTGTTGAGGTTGAGATATGCTGTATAGGATAGCAATAGTAAGGTAAAGGTTCCCCTCGCACGTATGTGCTAGTCGTTCCTGACTCTAGGGAGCAGTGCTCATCTCCGTTTCAAAGCCGAAGAGCCAGCGCTGTCCGAAGACGTCTCCATGGTCATGTGGCCAGCATGACTAAACACCAAAGGCACACAGAACGCTGTTACCAAAGGTGGTCCCTATTTTTCTACTTGCATTTTTTACGTGCTTTCGAACTGCTAGGTTGGCAGAAGCTAGGACAAGTAACGGGAGCTCACCCTGTTACGCAGCACTAGGGATTCAAACCGCTGAACTGCCAACCTTTCGATTGACAAGCTCAGGGTCTTAGCCACTGAGCACTTAGACTTATATACCACTTCAGAGTGCTTTACAACCCTCTCTAAGCAGTTTACAGAGTCAGCATATTGCCCCCAACAATCAGGAAGTAAGCATATTCTTTTAAAGTAATGCCAATTATTGTTCACCATTAAAGAAACAGCACTATACCAATTGCTTTATTTTGGCTTGAATACTTCCATGTAAAAGAGTTATATCATTATCTAGCTTGTACTATAATTTACCAGGATATACAAATGATATAAGGCAGACAGGTGAAACAAGATCCCA
Organism: Pituophis catenifer annectens; assembly: GCF_029215685.1. Lineage (NCBI taxonomy): Eukaryota > Metazoa > Chordata > Lepidosauria > Squamata > Colubridae > Pituophis > Pituophis catenifer. Next base: position 237,358,821 of record NW_027256881.1, on the reverse strand, counting down.
TTTCAACTTGAAAGAGCTGGATTTCCTGAGCTAGCTTCAAAAGGCTTCATCTGTTCTCCAGGAACTAGCCTTGCTCCATGTTCTAAGCACATGAGTCTGACGGAAGGAGTGCATTGTTAAGAAAGCCTAGGTTTATTTATAAATAAATCTAATTTGTGCCATTGAAGAACTGTCATATTCAGCTTTTTCTGAACCTACTTTACTCCTTAGATAGCAAAAATAAAGTCTTGCAATCCATATGAAAAGGACTTGCATAGTGCTTTGCATCTTACCAAATTATTTTTCCCATTCTTCCTAAAGTAATATAATGATCTTGTTAGCTTAACGCAGCTGACAAGATCCAAAAAGGGTGCAAAGATTGTGAGGAAATTTATAACCAATCCATCCTGAAGTATTTGTACTTAAATCCCAAATCAAATCCAACAAAGATAAACTATTTGGATACTTGGTTGCAAGAAAGCAGGAATCCTAGAACCCTAAGATTAGAATGAATTCAAAGTAAAACTACTTTTAACTTGGTTATCAGCTGGAAAAAGACCTGTTCTTGCCACTGTCAGTTCATCTGTCAAGTACAAGTAGTCCTCGACTTACAACAGTCCGCTTAGTGACCATTCAAAGTTACAACAGCACTGAAAAAAAGCGACTGATGACCATTTTTCATACTCATGACCACTGAAGCATCCTCGTGGTCATGTGGTCAAAATTCAGATGCTTGGCAACTGATTCATATTTATGACAGGTGTAGTGTCACGTTTTGCAACCTTATGACAAGCAAAGTCAATGGGAAAGCCCAATTCACTTAACAACCGTTAAGCAAAAAGAAACAGGAAGCTACTCTGTTGCAAAAGAGTCTTACAGTGCCTTAAAATCAACAGAACCTTTAAAATTAACATTTTTATTATCACATAAGGTTTGTTTATCACAAGTTATGACAGGGGATACACAACACTGATCATGAAAAGCAACAAAAGTTGTATACTCCAACTTTGTTCAAAATATAGTGTATAATTATCCAATTATCTCACTTGACTCAAAACACTGTCAAAAAGCTTTTAGAAATAAGCTATTACTCATGATCAAAGCCCAAAGTGTTTGTAGTTTGTGGCAAAGGAACAAATTCCTTAAGTTAACAAATTCCAAAGGAACAAATTCCTTGGTTACATGAACTCGTTCAATGTAGCTTTCTTGCAACTACTTTCATCCAGGATATTTTTTTGAAACTTTCCAAGTTTCCTATCCTATCCTGGAATTGCTCTCTGTTCTTCCATCCAAGTACTGACCAGGTCAAACCCTTCTCAGCTGCTTTCAAAATCAGCCAAGCTTCACCAAGTACTACCACCTAGGAAGTCAATTACTGGAGGCACAATAGAGGTTTTAAAATAATTTATGAATGTGATGCGGACAAGCAGAAAGTTTTCTTTCTCTCTTTGGATACTAAGACTGGAAACAATAAGTGTCATTAGGTTAACATGGCTCTTTGAAAAAACTGGTAAATGTTATGAACAATAGACCTGTCAGCCACTGTTACAAACAATAAAGAAACCTTACTGTGTGTAACGAATTAGCATATATTTGAATACTATCAGGAAGCAAGCAAGTTGGAAGGTCAACATCAATATATCCGGTCTTATAAGTTTCCAAGAAACATTTGGCTAAGCAACAGAAGGCCGCTTAATAATGCTATACATTTAGAGTCAGCAAGGGAATTCTTATGTTTGCACAAATGTATTTCTAGAAGGTTCCAAACTTGGTCATTTTTTTAAATCTATGTAAATAAATATTCAAAAGTCCTCAAAAAGGTTTTTGCCCAGGAGGCTTACCTTGCAGAAATCTTGGCTAGAAGAATGCTATAAAGGCACTGTGACAAAATGTAGGCTGGGTTTGATTATAGGAACAAGCATTTGATGTAGAAGTGAGCATTTGATATATTTTGCTGCATAACAAAATGCTACTTCACACAAGATGGCCATGGTCCAACAACTACTGTATAGCTGTCTCTAAAGAAGTATGTGTATGCAGAAGTTATACATAGGAATTTAAATGATCGCTTTATTTCACAAGCTGCATAGTGACCTACTATACAGGCATCAACATTACTAGCTACTACACTGCTTTATTTAAAATGGTCTCTTCGGTGTGCTAGCCAACTATAAGAATGAAGCTGGATGAACATCAGGATCAAGAATCACCCCTTTTCTTCTACCGAACTCTTGTCTGTTTGTAATTTTGGTTGCGGCCTGATACACTGGTGCTGCTAATGAGAACTTCAGCCTTGTCCAATACTAATGGCTATTGATTTACAAACATTCTACATTATCTTTGCTACTGCTGTAGCAACTTAATGGTTTCTGAGTCTGTTTAATAGTCTTATCAGCCACAGTGCCATGACAAATTTTGTGTGAACATACCACACATTCGTTTCCCACATATATCAATTAAAACCTTCCACAGATTGCCTGGCATAGTAAGACAAATGATGTCAGAGTTCTATATTGCAACCCACTGGTTCTCATTTTACATGTTTTCAGCCACAAAAGTATAAAATGAGCTTCTATAAGGAGGCAGCTTGGTTTTCCTCCCAAACAACTGACAATGCACTGGTTGTTTTTACTCAAGCAATTCAAAAGCACGTCTGAGGTACAGCCCAGCTTTCCAGAGGGCAACACCATCTATAATCATCACCAGCCTTTCCACCTCTGCAGCTCTTGACACTGATGATAACACTGGTGTTGATCAAAATCAACCTGCTATCCTTTAAAATCACTTGTCTTCCTAACATAGTATTCTTCCAGAGCATAATGGGAAATCAAAATGGTTGTTTTGAGACAATGAAGTTTCATAGAAGGCAGCCACAAGATTTTGAAGACACTGAAACTTTAGGAGCTGTCCAAGGAAGCCATGTACTTTGGGATTTCAAAACCTCTATTGGGAAGCAAAATATGATATCACCACAACTTCTGCCACATTCTGACTCCAGAAACAGTTCATGTTTCTAAGTTCCTTATCCATCTTCAAGACATATAAGATATATTATCGAGGCATCACAAAGGATAGGAGTCGGGATCTCCTTCCACCTCACAAATGCCTTTAGTTCAAATAGAACCATTCATCAAGGGCACTCATTTTGCAATTTTTTTTAATTTGAGATGGGAGCATGTATCTGACTTTGCACATGAATATTGTGTGGGTATGTCTGTATGCACGAAAACCTGAATGACCTTATGCAGCTGGTGTACAAGTCGAAATCACAACTAAATCTGTTTGTGTATAGAATTACAACTGTGCCAAAATCTATCCTTCAGCTTCCTGGGCTATTTTCTTTCTCTGTGAAACAGATAAACAGTAGCATCTGTTTATCTCATTTGTGAAGTATTTTATCATTCCTGTAGTGTTTTCCTTAGGTTTGTTTCTAGCCTAGAATGCTGGAGGTCATAGTTTTGTATTTTGCACACCTCTCAATTACTTTGCAGCTGCCCTAACTCCTTAATTATTGATGTGAAATGGTCTCCTGGCAGGAATTATCAAATAAGATATAAACCGTGAGAAACCAGGGAGACAGGCTGGTGAAGAAATGGCTGAACAATAAAGACAGGATGCTGATGCATGTATGAATGGATGCAGGCTTCACAAATAGAGAAAAATCTTCTATCCTACCCCCCAAATATTACCATTTTCTTCTCCTCTGAACATCCAATTGAAGAATAGTTGAAAAAATGCAGAAGAAATGTTCAGCACAGCACTGAACTTGGGGCACCTTGAATTTTGCTGCAAATAACATTGCTATGATTGAAAAACACCACAGCATCATAGGTGATCATGATTGGAAGTACCTTTGGAAATTATCTAGTCCAGTCCCCTATCCAGTGCAGGAATTTTCTGCTATAACAACTCCAACTGACAGCCATCCAACCTTTCTTTAGACATTTCCAGCAAAGGGAATTCTACAACTTCCCAAGCAATCTGTTTAAACAGTTGAACAGTTCTTCCCATGTCTAATCAAAAATTATTTCCTTTAATTTAAATCTTTTGTTTCTTGTCTTAACTATTGAAACAATCTTGAACAAGTCCACCTTATATATCAGTGATGACAAACCTTTTAGGCACAGAGTGCCCAAACTGGAAGGTGCATGCACGTGCCAGCCAGAGCATCAAGAACCCAGCAACATGCATGCATCGGAAACCTGATGACCATCTGGCTGAGCTGGGGCGACTGTGCGCATGCCCACAGAAAGGGCTCTGCGTGCTACCTCTGGCACGCGTGCCATAGGTTCGCCATCATGGTTATATATATTTCATCTGAAAGCCTTTTAGATGCTTGAAGACATTTCTCCCATTAATCTTCTCAGTGTTAAACATACCCAATGTTTCCAACCATTTCTCATATCATTTTAGAACAGAGCAGAGCAGAGCAGAGCAGAGCAGAACAGAACAGAACAGAACAGAGTAGAGTAGAGTAGAGTAGAGTAGAGTAGAGTAGAGTAGAGTAGAGTAGAGTAGACTAACAGAGTTGGAAGGGTCCTTGGAGGTCTTCTAGTCCACTTTGTTCTGTCCTCTAAGATGCACATTTGGAAATGAGAAGAAAATATAACCCTGAATACATCTGAATGAAGCCTTGCTGCATCCCAGTACTTGGGTAATGAGGATAACTGCATTAGTCTGTGTTTGATAAATATTCTTCCACTCTTCACGTTCATTAACAGAAGCCATTTTTTAAAATAGGAACTTTCTTCCCATAGCTGCTATTTTAACAGCATGACCTCAAAAATCCAATTCAGTGAATTTTTGAGATTATATTCCACATTTTACAAATGTATCTACTGAATTGGAAAATAACTGCTTACTTATCATGACATACATTCACATTCAACAGCACAAACCCTAAATAATTTAAATTAAATATAACTTCAGATTAAATTAGAAGTTCCACAATTACGTTAAAAAGCAATTAATTATAATTTAATTTTTGTCCCAGATTGATACACTTTTAAAGGCAAAAGTAAGCAGTATTCTACAAGAAAGGATTGGGTTTTTATAAATATTTACAGACCCCTCGCATCCTGGACATAAATTGTTTAAATTCCTACCCTCAAAACAATTGTAAAACGACGCTATAGTTGCACAAGAACTAGACACAAGAACAGTTTTTTCCCCGAACACCATCACTCTGCTAAACAAAAAATTCCCTCAACACTGTCAAACTAGTTACTAAGTCTGCATTACTATTAATCTTCTCATCGTTCCTATCACCCATCTCCTCCCACTTATGACTGTATGACTGTAACCTTGTTGCTGGTATCCTTACGATTTATATTGACATGATATGATTTGATTGCTTATTTGTTCCCTATGACTATCATTAAGTGTTGTACCTTATGATTCTTGACAAATGTATCTTGTCTTTTTATGTACACTGAGAGCATATGCACCAAAGACAAATTCCTTGTGTGTCCAATCACACTTGGCCAATAAAGAATTCTATTTTAGTCCTTTGCTCCAGTTTCATTAAAAAAGGTTATCTGAATGGTTTTGCTGAAACGAGTCGGTTCTCAGGGTTAAGCAGCACTATACCCCATGATTATTTTTCAACATCAGAAACATTTTTAATTCCTAGAGTGAGGTTAAACCATCTGTTAAACAAGTTGTGACCCCCATTTTTCTGTTCTTTTTAGAAAGAAGAGTAATCTGCTTTAGTCTTTAGATCAAAGTACCACTTTTATCCTGGAAACAATAGATGAGCCACTATTGTTCTCCAAAAACTACCAGATTGTTATTCTGGATACTATTTTTTAAAAAAAGGTGTGGGAATGCATATTCTTTTGACAGCCTGTCAGCATAGTAAACTTAACCTTGGCTTGAGAACAATCCTGCTTTTCTACAAAACCTCAAACTTTTACATTCGTTGTTTTTATAAACAAAACTCTCCACCTGTAAAAATAAGTCCGGATGCAACAGCAGATGGGGATGAAATCTATGGATTGAGAACGTATATTTTTAGCAAAATGGCCTAAGAATAAAACGTATCAGATTTTGCCAGGTATGTAAAATATTGCTACAAAAAAAAAGAAGCTTATGGGGTTGATTGCAACAGAAATAGTCCATTGAATGAAATGCCATTTGAATTATAAAGTCTTGGAACCTCCGGGTCTGCAGTGCCACTGAGAAACACAAGATATGCTGGGAAGATCTGGAGGAGTTCAGATAAGACATCTGGTTTTCATAGTTTACTCCCCTACCTATCTACTACAATTGTGTTTTCCTAACTCCCATCTTTACTTTCCAAATTCCAAAGGAAGAGGTAAGCATATAGCAGCAATTTCAAATGACAAAATACAGAAGGCAGCCACATTCCTGATGCAGGACATGGAATAACTGTCTTAAATCACAAGAAGACAGATCTACTTGAATGTTATTCAATAACATATAGGTGACTAGGTGGCTCAGTGGCTAAGACACTGAGCTTGTCGATCAGAAAGGTCGGCAGTTCGGCGGTTTGAATCCCTAGTACAGGTCTCCTGTGTGAGCGAGGGTTGGACTAGATGACCTCCAAGGTCCCTTTAAATTCTGTTATTGTTACTGTTATAAAAAATTCCTAACAATAAAAGCTATTTCAACAGTAGACCAATCCCAAACAAATGGCAGGAGCTTCCTTTTGCTAGAAGTATTCAGGCAGAGGCATACAATCAGAGTCACCTACAGAGTGAGAAAAGTAATATCAGCCCTTTTGTACATGCATTGTGACCCTGTACACACATACAAAAGAGATGGAGCATGCACTGCCATAGCAATATGGCTTTGTCATCTTCCTGAAAGGCTATGATCCTGCAGATGCCTCTATTTGTAGCATCTTTTGGTGATGCTTAACTGGAATTCTTATGCTGAGGAGGAGGTTGGACATAACAGCCTAAAAGAACTTTTCCAACTGTATGATTTTAAGAGCATTTCCAGATTGCCACAACACTATATCCACACCACACCCATTCCATCAAAGGCATTTGGAGATGACCCACAAACGATCTTTCAATCACAAGATGTTAAGAAGCAAACCGCTGTCTTCCATGAGCTGCTGCAGACCTCACAGCAAGCAAATTTCTTTCGTATCAAAGGGAAATTAAATTAATTGCTTTATCCCATCTCCATCCTCATTTCATGCCATTTTCTAGTTTAGTCATATGCAAAAAAAAAAAAAAAACAATAGTTCCAATGAACAAACATTGAAAACCTTTTTTTTCCCCTTGAATAACCTGAGGAAATGCAAAGAGGCAGGAATTTCTGCAAAGGGGGAAATGAGCCATCTAATGTCTCCATTAAACTGAAGTGTGTTTTTTTAAAAAAAGTCCAGTTTTACTAGAGTAGTTCACAGCTGAGCTACAAATTATCAAGCTCAGCCTTGGACAAAGCTGACATCCTTACAAAGATCTGAAGCTGCTTTTGTGTCAATGCAGAGTTCTCAGGTGGTAGAGCTTCGAGTACAATACAATGAGCATTTTACTAGATTTGGACATGGCATAGACCCACCCATGAAGAAACACCTCTTATGAGGAACTCAGTATGGGATCTTGTCCTGGAGAAAATCTGTGTGGTCCCTAAAAGTTGCTCCCCCCCCCTTATAGCCCATCATTAATCAATGTCACCTTTGGGAAACTTATTATTATCTTAATTCTACTTCCAGAGAGGGAATAAATGAGCAGTGACACTGGGAATAAAATGAGGACTTTCTGACTTTCTCAATGAAAAATATTTCTGCATCATAATAAAACTACTTTTTTAAAAAAAGCAAACTATTTGTGCAAATAAAGACGATTTAAGTACTAGTATCTTGATATTACTGTCCTACTGCTGGCTCTCTTTTTGCAAAGTAACATATAGCAACTGTGCTTCGCATGACTTTTCATCATGACCTCAAACTCTTTTGTGATTTTCATATAACTTTTTATCATTATTTCAAACTCTTTTGCTGTTCTCCAGAGATTCCCATGAGAATCAATAATCCCAGCTTAAATTTTAGTTTAAATGTAGTTCTCTATAGTTCTTCAAATCCATATGTGACAGCATAAATTGCCCGTGTGGTTACCCTCATAAATGGTAACAAAAATCACTCTTCAGAGCTGTTACTTCTGGACACTATTAGTCCATGTGGAGCTTCAAACAACTATTGAACCACATAGCTGAGCTTCTGATTGAGGCAACATGTGACAGACATGATCAATTATCATGAACAATGTGTTTATTTTTGGAGATTCTCCACATCAAACCAAGCAAATTGCTACAGAGTTCTACCCTGTTCACATTTGGTCACCGTCACCCAGAAAAATGTATTACCGCTGAAGCAACTGCAGTTTACTTTACTCATATTTCATGGACTCCAACTCTGTTTACTCATCTGAACAAATACAGCAAATGTAGTTTAGTCTGCAATGATTCTGAAAGATTCAAATAGCTATGAGTTGATGAGGAAGACTTATATAGTGTGTGAGGCCAATAATGTGCTTTCCAGAAACCTGTTAAAAGCCTTGATAGCCATAGCCTACCCTTTAGCAATTAAAAGGACATGGCACAATTTCTTTTTTTTTTTTTACTGTCAGACTTAAAGTAAAGCAACTCCCAAAAACAAAATTTCAAGACAAAATGAGAACTTTGGAAAGAGTTTGGGCTGCCACAGGCAATTGTACCGTAAATTTTCCATTTCAAGGTCATTCAGCGCCATCTATGGGCCAGCCATAAACATTTAATTCAATATTATCAGTATTTGTGTACATTGAAAAAGTAAAGGGAAAAACAGGGGTTTTCCAAATCAAAACTTTCTAGTATTTTAAAATTATTTTTTGTTACCACACAAATGGTAGTGCACGAATGGGATACTGTACATTCAGACCTATGGAAAATATTACGTGATTTGTGGAGCCATTTATTTTTGTTGCAAAAAACTAAGACAAAAAGATCTTGATGGACTTGATCAATGGGCCCTATCCAACAACATAAAATTTAACATGGAGAAAAGCAAGATTTTACAGCTACACAGGAAAACCAACTGTATAAGTACAGATTAAGTGAAACCTGGCTCAAAACAGTGAGAGGGACCTTGGAGTCCTAGTGGACAATCACTTAAACATGTGCTAAGAGTGTGTGGTGGCAGCCAAAAAAGCTAATACAATCCTTGGTTGTATAAACAGAGGCACAGAATCAAAATCATATGAAGTATGAGTACTGCTTTATAAATCCTTAGCAAGACTACAGCTGGAATACTGCATCCAGTTTTGGTCACCACATTACAAAAAAGATGTTGAGACTTTGGAAAAAGTGCAAAGAAGAACAACTAAGATAATGAAAGGCCTGGAGACAAAAGCATATGAAGAATAGTTGCAGGAATTGGATATGGCTAGTCTAGAGAAAAGAAGGACTAGCAGTGACATGATAGCAGTATTCCAATATTTGAGGGGCTGCCACAAAGAAGAGTGGGACAACTTACTTTCCAAAGCACCAGAAGGCAAGACAAGAAACAATGGGTGGAAACTAATCAAGGAGAGAAGCAACATGGAATTAAGGAGAAACTTCTTATCAGTGAGAACAATTAATCAGTGGAACAGCTAGCCTTCAGAAATTGTGCATGCTTCAACACAGGAGGTTTTTAAGAAGAGACTGGACAGTCACTTGTCTGAAGTGGTATAGGATCTCCTGCTTGAGCAGGGGGTTGGACTAGAAGACCTCCAAGGTCCTTTTCACTCTGTTCACTCTGGTTGGTTGGTTGGTTGGTTGGTTGGTTGGTTGGTTGGTTGATTGACTTTAAGGGCAGCCTGCAGCTGAAACAGCCTGAAGACAGGTTCCAGTGCTCTGTTCTAGAAGTGGTATTTTCCCTCTTGTTCCAATTTGAGTCACTCCGTGGGGGCAAATTTGATGCTAATGTGCAGGAGGAGAGGGAGCTCAAGCAGTTTGCTTCTCTGCTGCCTCCTCTTGGTATTGCCTCTGAACATTAGGACCACCCTCCACCCAGTCCTTGCCCTTCTGCTTACCCATCCTTCCTTTGCCTGCACTTTTCACTAGAATCCCTGGTTCCTTTTGTTTTTCATTTTTAGCCTATGCAGTTGCCCAGGCAACCAGACAAGGGATAACTCATTCCTTTTCTCATAGCCCTTTTGCTTTATTCCTCTGGTGCTTCTTCTTTCCCCAATTTTATTCCTTTAAATTTTTCCTTCACACAGGTTGTCCTAGCTTCCCTTTCTGTTGTGCCATTGTGGTGGAAATGGAAGAATTAGTGGCACACCACTATTATTCCATATAGTTGATTCACCAACTAATACACTGCAACACAAAGTATTGTCCACTGATGTCTATGCTGGTAATGCTTTTACATGACCTTCATAGTTGAATCCATTGTTTGAGGGACCAATATTAGCGAATGGCAGGCACTACGACACATTTGGTGCAGCTCTTTGCAGAACTCCACTGCCTTCTATTTTCAATGGGGATCCACTCCTTCTATATAGGATTATATGATCAGCAGGGGTTCCATTGCTTTGCTTATTGTTTCATTTTGGATTCCTGACATTCAGGGCAGATCAATTCCCTGTGTAGGGCAATTCCCTGGTTGATGAGGAGGAACTTGTTGGAGACAAAGCTCCTTCTCTCTCAACAATAGCACTCCTGAATAGGCATCAACCCAAAAGCTAACACCAAACATTCCTGTTCCAATTCTCAAAATAGTTTTGAAACTAGTGAAAGTTCTGGGTTGTGTTTTTTTTTTTACTGTTCTTTACCATTCTTTCCTGATTGCTTATTTGTACCCTATGACTACCATTAAGTGTTGTACCTTATGATTCTTGATGAACGTATCTTTTCTTTTATGTACTCTGAGAGCGTATGCACCAAGACAAATTCCTTGTGTGTCCAATCACACTTGACCAATAAAGAGTTCTGTTCTGTTCTGTTCTGTTCTGTTCTGTTCTGTTCTGTTCTGTTCTGTTCTGTTCTATTCTATTCTATTCTATTCTATTCTATTCTATTCTATTCTATTCTTTAGCTTGCTGATGGAGCACCATATGGAGGAGAGAGAAGACCAGCCCCTCCTGGAAAAGAATAAAGTTAGGCAAGGACTCAGGAGCAAATCTATTGGGGCTACAGGAACTCTGATGGGGTCAGGAAGATAGCAAAAGTCCCACAAACCAAGGTTTATGATCACTCAGTGCCATATGAAAATAAAGACACTTGGGCTGGAATAAGTGTGTGCTGTTAAAGACAACACTCAGTAAAGGGACAATCCAGCCATGTGCCCATATTTCTATCACATTCATCTCATTGTATAGGCAAGGCAACTAGTGTGGTGTCAAAGCCCATGACATGAAGCACCAGTCATAGGTGGGTAGGACCATGGATCTATCTTCACCATGAGACTTAGATATGAACCAGCGGTGTGCTGCAGCTGCCAAAAAAGCCAATGCAGTCCTAGGTTGAATCAACAGAGGGAATTGTATCAAGGTTACGTGACGTGTTAATACCACATTTGGAGTACTGTGTCCAGTTTTGGGCTCCATGATACAAAAAAGTTGTTGAGACTCAAAAAAAGGGTGCAGAGAAGAGCCACAAAGGTGATTAGGAGATGCAGGAACTGAGTATATCCAGTCTAACGAAGAGAAGGACCAGGTGTGACATGATAGCAATCTTCCAATAATTGAGGGGTTGTCGTGGAGAAGTTGGGGGGGGGGTTCAACCTATTCTCCAAAGCACCTGAGGGCAGGACAAGAAGTAATGGATGGAGAGATCCAACCTAGAACTAAGGAAAAAATTCAGAAGTTGTGGGTGCACCATCATTGAAGGTTTTTAAGAAGAGATTGGACGGCCATTTTTCCAGAATGGTATAGTGTCTCCTGCTTGAGTAGGGGGTTGGACTAGAAGACCTCCAAGATCCCTTCCAATTCTATTATTTAGAGAAGATATTGTAGCTGTAGATCAGATAGCCCTGATCTAGAGAAGCACTAAATGAAAAACATCTTTCCACAGCCTACAGCAGAGCCACTGAAGTACCTCCAGAAGGTACTTTCCACAGATAGACAGTGTTGATCAGTCCTGCTTGGGATATTCCTAGGGTATTGACATCCAACTGGTAGCTCAGTTTGGAGGTCAGCTTGTACTTCTGCTGCCATCTGCTGCTACATTTTGCTCTTGTGGCTGGAGATCCCAGTTCTCCACCAGAGCCACCGTAGTCCACTGTCCACAACACTCTTTGTCCATAGCTCAGCTGCTGTACTGGTCATTCTTCTGGCTACAAGTATCCTTATAGTTTCCAAGATCTGGAAGTCACTGAGGTGCCCCAAAGATAGTCAGACTGAGCGGGATCCAGATAACGATTCTTACATGGGACTTGTCTCCCCATCGTGCATAAGGTAGGTGTAAGTGCTATACAAGGCAGTGGCGGCGCACTGGTTAGAATGCAGTATTGCAAGTTAACTCTGCCCACTGCCAGGAGTTTGATCCTGACCAGCTCAAGATTGATTCAGCCTTCCATGCATCCGAGGACAGTAAAATGAAGACCCAGATTGTTGGGGGCAATATGCTGACTCTGCAAACTGCTTGGAGAGAGCTGTAAAGCACTGTGAAGCCGTAAATAAGTCTAAGACAGTGCTATTGCTATACTCACTGGATTGATCAAGGTGTAGCTTAGTTGGGGATTGTTTGTGATGAAACTTTTGTCTGATCCATTCCACCAAGGACTGTTGCTGCTGTGACACCAGGATGAAAAATGTATGTAAGACTGCTGCCCACAAAAAGATATGCACCACATTTCCATTTGTGTGTGTGTAACACAGCATTTTCCTGCAACTAGAATAATGTATGGATATCAGTGAATTTCCCTGGCTTTGTTTTCCTCCCTTTCCAGCAAAACCTTTTAGGAAAGGATCCATTTCTCAGTATCAGTAACAGTAGAATAGGAACAAGAGAATAGAAGCTAGGTTAATTATAAATATATTCTGAACCACCAGATGGCGCTGTAGTCATTGAGCAGCACACTGCAAGTTAGTAAAAGCTAAATTACATAGTGCATTTAAAAAGTTTGTTTCAGGGGAAAAGGGCATTAAACACTAGGATCTTATTACGTATCAGGCTTAGTGGAAGTTTTTAGGGGTTTTCTTTTTTAAAAAAATAGTCTTGTCTTTTGACTTTGAAAAAGCAATCATATTCAGCATTTGCAAATGTAATATTAAAAGAAAGATCAAATATAACTACACCAAAATTAGCAAATACACAACAATTCTTGCCCTGCTTTTATCTTAGCAGGTGGGATGGGGTTTATTTATGCTCATAACCCTACCATAACATACTCCTACTCAGCAGTTTTCTGGCCACACAGAGAGCAACAGTCTGCTGTGAACTAAATTCACAGTGGAAGGTAATTTCCTGCCAGCCACATTCCAAGCTGAAGTACTGTGTCCAGTGCAAAGTTATATTGCCTAACTTCTAGTGGCATTTTAAAATTGTTTTAGCATAAACCAAGATTATTTGCTTAAAACATTGCTAATACAGTCTCCCACGCCCAAAATAAAATCAAATATCAGATTAGTTACTTTAAAAAAGAATAATAAGGCAGCTCTATGTTCTCAGACTTAAGCCATACTACTGCCCAAAGAATAGGATTTTGAAAGAGGCAATCTCTTCTGAGTGTACTTGTATTCCCATTGGCTCTACGTCTGCTTTTTTCCTATTTTTCCTTTCTTTCTTTTTTTCATCTAAAATTATCTTATAATGTCTCATCATTTAGTATGGTTATTGGTTACAAAACCAGAAGAGAACACAAGATCCTGTTCCATTAGATTTCCATATAAACAGTCCCATATACAACATATAAATTGGACTTCACAGTTCTTCTGCTGAAACTTGCAGAAGACAGAACAAAAAAAAACCCCTGACATTGTTGCTGTTCCTTAGATTATGACCTTCACTTATTCACAGCATTATTTCCATGAAAGGCAAAGGGTCTAACTCTGCAGATCTGGAACATGGTCATGATCCAAACATGGCCAATTTGTCATCTCCATGGGACAATTGCCTGAAATTCCTGATAGGCCTACTATTTATTGGTCATTTGGGACGCTGAATTTTTTAAAATAGCAACTGGATGTGACTAGCCAGTCATATCCAGGAAGATTAAATTGGTGGAATTGTAAGCTCTTTCAAACAGTCCTGTGAGCAATCCCTTGATTTAAAGTAAGAATATTCATTCGTTACATCCAATGTATTCTCAAAGATGGAATTTGTTAAAAACCAGATAAACATTATAAAAATAATAAATAACAAACACGGAAGCCAAGATAAAACCAAACAACATCATCAATATAACCAAAATACAGGTTCAATCCACACAATCCAGGTCTTAGGCTCGGCAGCAAAGCCACATTTTTAAAGTCTTATGGGAAGCCAACAGAGCTGGGACAAGTCTAATCTTCAGGGAATTACATTGCACAGGGCCGTCAGCATAACAGAAAAGGCTCCACTCCTTCCACCGCCTGCCAGAGGGCATTCCCTAATAAATGAGACCTTGCCTCTCCCTTTGGGTCCCACCAAAAGGCTCAAAACAACTGGGGAGAGATGGTCCTGCAAGTAAGGCAGTAACCCAAGTGGCAAATCACTTGGAAGACAGCAAGCATGATTAACACTCTCTCTTTTAATGTCCTTAAGCAATCGGCAACAACATCAAGGCAGGTGGTGTGGAGGGCAAAATCTGTCCTCCAACACCTTAACTGCTGGACCACACTCTCTTCCTAATTAGAAAGGGATTCCCCTGCAGAAGGGAATTAAGTCAGGGCAGCCATGCCCTTTAACCCCTCTTGTGCTGTAACCTGAGATGCAGCCCCCCCAAAAAGAGATGAAAGGAAATTCATTTCAACACAAGGGGGATTACTGGTCTCCTTACCGCTGATCTGACCTTTAGAATTCAACATCAGGAAGGCCAGATACAAAGACTGTCTCATTTTTTTTAGAGGGGGAGGAGGGTCGTCTTTTAATGGCAACTGAACAAAGGGACAGCATTCACAATGCAATACAAACTCTGGTGTCGAGGAAAGGAACAGCACGCAAAGTTTGGGCATCTGGTCATTTCTTTTCCATTTGACCTCTTTTTGTCTCCTTCCTTTATGGAACCTGGTTATCATCTGGAGAAGAGATAAACTTGAAGGAGGAATGAAAGAACAGTTAAATAAACATCAGCCTAGCCCTGGGAAAGAAGAGAGGGTGAGAAACAGACTCAAGATAACCCTGCCTTGATTACACTTGGGCAGAGGAGGCAGACTCAAAAAACGGGGCAGATGGAAGTTCTAGCAAGTTTTCAAGATATTATTGTTATTATATTTCTATCCTGCCTTTCTAAGTCAAGATGGCATCCATAAAGGAGAATTCCAGTAGTCTTTGAGATGACTGCTTCCTGGCATGGCCTACCTGAAAGAGCTGGCCTCATCAACCTTAGAGAAGAATAACAAAATGCATAGTACAGCAAATACAATTTTAGTAGGGAATTGGCAGATCTCATTCACAAACATTTCAAGAATTATAAATATAACAAAAAGCAGTTAGGAACATTTTTTTAAAAAAATGAAGAAAACATCTACTGATCTTGAATGTAGTACAAATCTCTTCTTTTGAAGCTCTGAACATTGGCATTTGAGCTCCAAGAAATATTTTCTCCATTCATTCTCCCTGGAAACAGTACAATCCCTCTTTACAGTTCATATGTAGCTTCAATTCTTAGCACACTTAAAAGAAAAGTTTGATGAAGATTAAGATGAACTATAAGTAACAAGATGTCTATAATCCAATTAAACCACGTTCTGCTTCTCTGCTCCTAATCAGAGTTGAAAGCAAATTATGGGTTTATCCAGAACCATTAACCAAGTTGCCTAGGGATGATGTGAGTTTGTTCCTGGAGAGAAGCAACTTTTCACTCAAATCTTAATGCCAGAATGTACCAGACTCATTAACACTTGTATCTTACCCTGCTATTGTTATAAAGGGGACTGCTCTCTCAAAACAAAGTTAAAAAAAAAAAACCTAGAAAGCAAAGAGAAACAGAGTAGACAATGATTTGAAATACCACCTCAAACTAATATAAACAAAATCATTTTCACAATTTGGTAGATCTGAAAACAAAAGGATACAGGAGAATACCACTTCAGATGGTGAACACTAACAAAGCCTTATGATGCTCCCCTCCAACCCATAAAATATAAAGAAAGGTCTCCATATCATGTGTCAGGAGATGATAAGAGGAGCAGTCTTTTGATTGCCCTCATGATCATTTTCATAAGTAGTCTAAGGAAATATTAGGTATAAATGCAACTGAATAGATATTGCTGCTACTATTACTGCTAGTCCAGGGGTCTCCAACCTTGGCAACTTTAAGCCTGGTGGACTTCAACTCCCAGAATTCCCCAGCCAACAGGGGAATCTGGGAGTTGAAGTCCGCCAGCCTTAAAGTTGCCAAGGTTGGAGACCCCTGTGCTAGTCTACTACTACTATACTAGGTGATTAGAATTAAGAGGATCCCCCCCCCAACTGTTTGGTTTCTCCCACTCTTTTCCCTCAAACAACTTCTTTTCCTCCAAGCTTCTGCTTGAAGGATGCCAGTGGTTTCTGTCATGATGACTGAGGAAGGAAACTATTCTTCCTTTCTGAGAAATGACTCCATTTCTTTCATTCCCATGGTTAAAGTTCAGTATTATCTTCTTCAACCACTGACGTTATTGAGTAACTGATTGTTTGGCTATATAATCCCCAATGTGGCTGTCTTGTTTGTATATTTAAGAGAGGGAAATTACATGGGCAAAAGCTCATTATCCATATCACGATCTCTGACCTTCAACATTTGAGATGGGTTGTAACACCAGTCAGTCTCGTCTTCTGTTGTCTCCCCAACAGTCTCCCTGAAAACACCTCTCCTCCATCTTCAGACTTAGATGCAGAATGCAAGATAATCCAGCCTGCATCTACAGTCAGTATTTAAGATCAATGAAACCTTCAATAAATTATGTAGCAACACTGTTGTGGTTTTTCGTTTTTGCCCAAAAAGATCCTGTAGCTCAGGGATCTCCAACCTCCAGTCTGCAGACCTGTATCGGTCTGTGGCCTGCTGGAAATTGGGCCACACAAGCAACAGGCAAGTATGCAACACTCCATTTGCGCAAGCTACGCACAAAACCACTCCCACCCCTGCCACTTCCACTGCCGGTCCACAGAGTCAGAAAGGTTGGGGATCACTGCTATAGCTCATATCATTTCTTGACTTCAGACTTTTTGCTTTTCTTTGCAAATCGTTTGCTGCCATTCTGCAATGTCCTGGAACAGTGTTTCTCAACTCAACCTTAGGAACTTTCAGATGAGTAGACTTCAATTCAATGAAGTCTACTGATCTTAAAGTTCCTAAGGCTGGGAAACCCTGTTCTAGATTTGAACCGGATCAGTCAACTCAAAAAAAAATAATAATGAATAAATATCACCAGTTTCATTGTTTTCTTAAACTTGATAAAGTCTTAACAAATATGTGTATGAAATTTTCTGTACCACAACATTCAAGTGAAGCAAAGTATTCAGAAACTGAACAAATGAAAAATGTTCTGTGTTCTTGCTATTCTATTTCTCATGCTTGTAACTTCACCTTCTTCTTCCATAACGATATTTTAATCTCACAGCAATTTTTAAAACTAATTTATGCCAGGAGACTTTCTCAAGGCCACTTATTCAATGAACTTCCAACTGACCAGGGCACGGAGTCTTGGATTTCCCATCACCAAAGCCATCCTCTAAACACATTGTCTATTTTACAACATTATCCTAGTCGAGTTCATTCACCCTCTCCTTTTGCCCTTACCCTCACTTTAGAACAAAAGAAATACTAGTAAAAGCAGGCATGTAATTAGCCTCAGCAAGGGTGACATTGTGAAACAGTTTATCTCGACCAATGAATGGGCCATAACTCTAAACCACAAATTGGAAGACTTCTGGCTTTAGGTATCTACTTTGTCTTTATTTGAATGGTCACCAATAAATATCCCTAACATTCACTAACAGCAGTCTCTCAGTGGGAAGGACAAAAAAGTAAAGAAAGGGAAAGGTTCCCTGAGCACAGTTACAGTCCAGTAATTTCTTTTTGCCAGAACTGAATGTTCAGTCTTTTCTCACATAAATCAATCCTGTCTCATCTCACCTTTCCTTTATTTCAGCAAGCAGAGTGGTAATCTTTTAATTTTGCTATTTTAAATGCCTGGAAGCAAAACACCCTTCCTGGAAAGTGGCTTTCCATTTACCTTTTCACAACCTTGGCAATTTGAAGAGGTCTGGATTTCAACTCTCTGAATATCCCAGCTGGCAGTTGGCTGGGGAATTCTGGGAGCTGAAAATCCACACCTCTTCAAGTTGCCAAGGATGAGAAACACTGCACTAGCAATCAGGGGTGTCAAACTGGAGGCCCGCGGGCCGGATGCATCATGTACAGGTCACGCCCACTCCAGCTCCACAAAACATCGCAAAATGTCACATGATAACAATATGATGTCGTGAGATTGATGCCCGTGCACTAGATCATCCTTAAAGTTGGAGTCACACTTCAGTATACAATGAAGAAGATATATTTTTGAGTCCATGAACATATCCCACACACACAATCTCATAGGTAAGTGAAGAATAGACTATTTCCTTCTTCAGATCTGTTCTAGAATCTCAGGAACACTCTAGAGCAGGGATGTCCAACCTTGGCAACTTTCAGACTTGTGGACATCAACACCCAGAATTCCTCAGCCAGCTATGCTGACTAGGGAATTCTGGGAGTTGAAGTCTACAAGTCTCAAAGTTGCCAAGGTTGGACACCAGGGGTGGGTTCTACTTATCTTTATTACCGGTTTGCAACGGGGCCACGCGCTCTTCTGCGCATGCGCAGAAGCATTCTGATGACATCAGGGTCAGTGGGCAGAGCCTACCGCCGATTTTACTATAGGTTCTATAGAACCGGTGTGAACCGGGGGCAACCCACCACTGTTGGACACCCCTGGTCCAGAGCATATTTAGGAAGCTGATGAATAAGTATGAAGAGGAAACTTGTGCAGCTTTTGATGTTATTTTACACACCATATTTGAAATAAGTTTGGTTTGTACAGGGCCATGATTTTTCAGAAAACAGACAAAATAGTTACTAAGGTGCACCTGGAAAGACTATAGATACCATGCACTTAATATATCTTGGCAATCGGAACTTTCAATTCCCAAAGGAGGAGAGTTTTTAAAAACACAAGAAACTTTCTGATAGAGAGGAGGGAAAAATTAATTTCACCAGATTCTCCATCCTGCTGGCTATTGCACATTATTGGATACCACCCTTAATTTCTGGCCTCAGAAGAGTCGATTTTTCTTCATGCTAGTCAGCAAAATGCAAAACAGCTGTTCCCCACAACTGTATGTCACTTAGCAAACCATTTTAGACTCTCCATTCATAAAGAAAG
Source organism: Pituophis catenifer annectens (assembly GCF_029215685.1). Lineage (NCBI taxonomy): Eukaryota > Metazoa > Chordata > Lepidosauria > Squamata > Colubridae > Pituophis > Pituophis catenifer. The sequence goes on along the minus strand of NW_027256881.1, from coordinate 237,339,352 downwards.
AGAAGCAGGCAGACTAAAGGATCAGCTGTTTAAACAACAAAACAACACCTTTATCCACTTTCAAAAGCAGGCGTTGATTGGCAAGTCATCTTCTATTATTTATATCTAGGCATCTGCAAACGGTTTTTCATCTATCATACTTGATGAAAGCCTCTATGAGATTCAGCGTCTTAAATGTTAACATCCCAAAGCCCTGGAAAAACCACAGTGCTGATGGAGGATTCAGACTGGGGCAACTTCAGAAGACTCAGCCTTCCACAAACTGCAAGAATCTGAGTCCTCGGTCAAGGAGGGGGGGGAAAATAAAACTTGATATGGTTCCTTGGATATTTGGGCTCCTTCACCACAGTTGAGTGGAAATGCCTTCCTTTACCTAAGAGCTGAGAGAATAGTAAAAAAAAAACAAAAAAACACCTCACTCACCAAGCATTACAAATGAAAGTGAGCCAGTTGTGAGGAATATTGGCTCTCTACCATTCAGCCTAGTAGCCCAACATGCTTTTACTGTATAGCAATAGCAAAGGCACTTAGACTTAAATATACCACTTCACAGCCCTCTCTAAGCTGTTTACAGAGTCAGCAGCTTGCCCCCAACAATCTGGGTCCTCATTTTACCCACCTTGGAAGGAGGGAAGACTGAGTCACATCTTGAGCCAGTGAGACTCAAACTGCCAAACTGCTGGCAGCCGGCAGTCAGCAGAAGTAGCCTGCAATACTGCATTCTAACCACTGCACCACCCACAGCTCTATATAACCGATAGGCTCTGTTGCCTATCTCAGATATAGAACTGCATGTCTGAGATAGGCAACACAAGCAAGGGAAATCACACCCCAGTGTCCATAACTTCTTCTACAAAGGCTAGAATAAAAGGAGGCTTCCCACCCTCTTTCCCCATCAGAACGTGTAGGACTCAAGGTTCTCTCAGTTCAAAAGAAACTTCTGAAGGGACTGACAGAGCATCGATGGTCTTCTCTACAATTGTAGTGAACATGATTTTCCAGTTAAAATACTGTTCAGATACTTAAATTCAGTTTCACCAAATCTGGTATCTGACATGCAAATGAAGCTCTTAATCAGGACATCATGGCCCTCTGGCCCTCTAAATGTTGATAAACTACATCTCCCAGCTTCCCTCAACTTTAATGCCAGCAGAGGCTGCTGGCAGCTGGGATTTAGCAACACCTGGAGGGTCATGTGTGTCTCACACTCTAAACCACTCTAAACTAAACACTGGTTTAGAGCGCTGCTGGCTGGGGGATTCTGGGAGTTGAAGTCCACCCATCTTCAAGCTTCCAAGGTTGAGAAAACTGCTCTAAACGTTGGTCTAATTCTAGGTAGATATTAACTCCTATTTTGCCTTTCACACAGCAAGCTTGAATGTATGATTAAGAAAGCCAGTGCATTCATTATCATAATCATCGTCTCAAATTTAGTAAAATAAAAAAAAAATATACATATACATATACAACCTTTTACATCTCTATCATTTTTGTCAGATAGCAGTATGATTTCTGATAGCACTCACATCTGGGCTATAAAAATAGGGACAGACACAAGATGGCAGCAAGTAGATACAGAAAACACTTTTACTGCCATTTAATTTTTGCAGCCCAAGGCTGGTAGCCTTACTTTTCTGAACAAAGAAGCATTTGTTTCAAATATATGGGGAATCCCCCCTTTTTGGTTTCCTGGGAAATCTGAAACACAACTGCAAATCTGAAAGGAACAGTACTACCCAGAAATACAATTAAATACTAATTCCAATAATTCAAGATAGGCAAATAACCAAATGTTGTGGATGACAAACCTCACAATCCTTTTCCACTAATCAAGCTGCTTCAGTTCTGTCCAAAACAGAGGTTACCAGATCCTGTGTTACTGCCTTACGTCCATTAGTCAAACAGATAAAGTGAAAGCTTGAGGTTAAGCATGTTTATAAGATAGGAAGGACTAAAATAATTAGCTGAAATCTAGAGACAGATGGTATCTTTAAACTTTATTACTTCGGCTGATGGTAATCTCAGTTTGGCCAGAGTCCGGAAATAATAGGTCAGGATTTCAGAAACCAGCTGCTTTTTTTCTGTTTTCTCCTTGGGCACTGGAGGAAATTACTACTTTTAAAAACAAGTTGTACTTTACTTTTTGATAAGATATTGTCAGTAATTTCAACTGAAGAAGTCCTGAATCATCAGATTGCAAAGTTTACCAACTATCAGTCATCGGTAGTCCTTTATCACAATTTCTGTTGCTAAGCAAGACAGTGAGTTTTGCCCCATTTTATGACCTTTCTTGCCACAGATGTTAAATGAATCACTGCAGTTGTTAGTAACACAGTTTTTAAATTAATTTGGCTTCCCTATTGATTTTGCTTGTCAGGTGGTTGCCCATCATCAAATGACCCTGGGACACTGTAACCATCATAAATCCATGCCAGTTGCCATGGTTGTAAGTTGAGAATTACCTACATGTATCTGGATATGTGCTTAAAGCTTTCCCAAAGCAAAATAGAAAGAGTTTTATATGGACTTCAATTTCCAGAATTCCTCAGACAACCTGGCAGCAAGAATTAATTTTGCTCTGCACTTGATGAAAATATATTTTTGACAACATTTGATTGAGAACTTAAATATAGATAATATGCAGCAATGGCAAAACTAGCAGTATATATTCACAATAGAATTTTAACTAAATTTAACCAAGAAAACTTCATACAGCATAGTCAGTTTGGTCTAGTGGTTAGGCTAGAAATCAGGAGACTGTGAGTTCTAGTCCCGCCTAGCTATGAAAGCCAGCTGGGTGACTTTGGGCCAGTAACTCTCTTAATCAGCCCAATTCATTTCACAAAATTATTGTTGTGGAGAAATACGAGGAGGAAGGTGTGTTGAATATGTTTGCTGCCGTGAATTATTTGTAAAAATAATACAGGTGGAATACAAGCAAATAAATGAATATATAAATGGCAAAAATAATCACTTATAGTTTGACTTTGGGGGGGAGTCTAAATGTCTACAAATATTACAAATTAGCAGATGTATAAAAAGGGGGAAAATAGAAAACCAAATGGTTTTTTTTCATTTCCCCTTTTTTGTCTACTTTTTGATATTTCTTGTTAATCTACCTAATCTATAGTCATATAACAATACAATGGAGACTTTAATACCAAATAATGAACTTAAGATCAAAACCTTTATCATACAACAACTCCCTTGATGCAATTCAAAGCAATTCATTTTTCAGTGTTATGTTAAACTTTGGATGAAAAAGTCAAATAATTTTATGTTTGTAATATTGATGTCTTAAATTGTAATTAATATTGATAGAATGGTTTTTTCTCTTCTCCACTGTACCAAAACAACACAATGTATCAAGATTTATAACAACATAATAAAAAGAAAACAAAAACAAAGGAAAGGAAACGAAATTGTGTTCAACAAAGAATATAGAGTGAGTAATAACAATTATACATAAATGGTGAAATGTTACCACAAGTAGATTAATATGTATAGCCTCATACAATGTTTACCAGAGAATTTACTGGGAAAATTGAGAAATTTTAAGATTACAAATGCTGCTTTCTTTTTTCAGATGTTTGTTGAAGGAAGGAAAAAATGAACACACCTCTTCCAATAGAAGTGAGAGTTGCATGTGTCAGGAGAGAGAAATAAGATGAATGCAACAGGCATGGCGTAGCTAAGCATTATATGTGCTAAAAGAAGAACAGATTGTGTCAAAATGAATAGGTGATAAAGAAATGTGAAGTGACTGACCATAATGAAAGAATTGTTTTGACTGGTTTAGTCATATTGAAAATGAATGAAGATTAGATTACAAATCAAATATACAAAGAAAAAAACCTGAAATGGATGGAATGGAAGGGGAAAATTGAGAAGGCTGGAAGGAGATGATGTATGGCTTAAAAGGGAGGGACAAAAAATTTAAAGAACAAAAGGCGATGGACAAAGCAAGTAGGAATATGGTGGAAACAAGGATAATTTGCAAAGGTGTGGTATTAGTGTAAACCAGATCTCTGTATTTTCTTTTTCTGACTTCATGCTTTTATTTGGCTATTTCTTTGTTCTCTTTTTCTGTTCTTTGCATAATGTTGCTTATCCCCAAAATGGCATACCATGAAGACACATATGCAGATACGTTGATATTATTTTTAAAATATCAATAAGCGTCTATATTTGAGCACTATCCTATACGTATCTTTTCAAAAGTAAGCTATGTGTGTCTGAGGTTTTCTCTTTTCTGGGCCCAATTTGAGTTAATGGGTTATTATAAGCCACTTATCTGAACAATTTAGACATACTATTTGCAGAGCTCTTTTTAGAGATTTAATTGAAGTAATACAGAGGGGGTTTGGGGAAGAGTGGATGAGGGAGGGAAAGGAAGAATTCCAGCATTCTAAGTTTTCACAGAATGATAAATTGACTCTGTTTTATTTCACCTAGGGCTAATTGACAGACCAGAGATAAGGTGACAGGGGGATATGACTGGAATGTGACCTCTTCACACAGTGCTTCCCAGCCCCCTTCCCCATTAATAAATTACCTTCAAGACTGAAAAGGACAGAATGGAATCTGAGAATGTTCAACTAACCAACTTGCTAGGAGAGCTGGAGATAGTTTATTTAACCTTCCATCTATTTGCCCACGCTGTGCAGCTCCACTCATGCATTAAATATTTCAGAGAGACTGAAAATGGGCTTTGGATACATCTTTGTTCTCAGCAAAAGTGGGAATTACATTGATTGGACACCTTTGTGAAAATAATTTGTACTTGAGCCAAAATTATCAATTTCGCAGAAAATGGTCTTGGGGGGTGGGGGGCGGAATCCCCCAAGTAAAGCAATAATAAAACTCTTGCATAACATATTGATGGTCACAGCATCAGTTATGCAAGAGATCATTGCCTGCAGTTGCGACTTCATTTGTTTGTTTGTTTGTTTATATATCCCGCCTTTATGCTGAACGTATTCAACACAGCTCCCTCCTCCTATTTTCCCCACAACAACAACTCTGTGAGGTGGGTTGGGCTGAGAGTGATTGACTGGACCAAGATCAACCAGCTGGCTCTCATGGTTAAGGCTCACAGTTTCTTACTTTCTAGCCTGGTGTCTTAACCACTTGACCAAACTGGCTCATTAATCTTATAATATTATATTTTTTAAAGGTATTCAGAATTCAGAATTATAAAAACAAAATATTTCTGAAGGTTTTGTAGTTCAATACAAGAAATATTTATTCGTATTTGCACACCAAAAGTACAGTAGATAAATAAAAACCAAATATTTACAGCATTTATTTATTTATTTATTGGTTCGATTTATACTGTATGCCGCCCTTTTCCGGAGACTCAGGGCGGCTTACAATGTGTTAAGCAATAGCCTTCATACTTTTGTATATACCTGCTTAGTAGGGCTTTCGCCCCCCCACCCCAAGCGGTGTTCTTTTTTATACAAAGTCAGCTTATTGCCCCCACAAACCAGGTCCTCATTTTACCTACCTCGAAAGGATGGAAGGCTGAGTCAACCTTGAGCCTGGTGAGATTTGAACTTGCAATAATTACAGGCAGCTGGTGTTACTTAACAGTGCTTTAGTCCGCTGCGCTACCAAGGCTCATTTTAGGTCTACCAAGCATAGACCTAAAATGTTAATAACTAAGCTTTCTAATTCTTTCACACACATAACAAAGCTAAAATAAATCCTTAAAAATTAGTCTATTGAAAATAATAGTTATTACAGTCAGCTGACACTTCTTTTTTAAAACCCTGTATGAAACTTCTTTGTCACCCTTGAAAATAATGCCATTTGGCAAATTATGTGCTTATATTCATCCAAGAATAGATGTACTGCTAAATTGTGCATGACTGACCCAGTACATTATGACACATGGCAAAATTTGGGAACACAAAATAATAGTGTGATCTAATTCCACAAATGTATAATCTATTCTTTCTACTAGATCAGGGGTGTCAAACTCAAGGCCCAGGGACCGGATCTGGCCCACAGGGTGCTTAGATCTGGCCTGCGGGGCTGCCCTGGAAACAGTGAAGGACTGGCCCACGGTACCTCTGCCAGTGAAAATGGAACTTGTGAGGGCTGCGGGCAGCCCTCCCAAGCTCTGTTTTCACTGACAGAGGGTTGCAGGAGGCTGTCACAGCTGAAAACAGAGCTCGGGAGCCCATTTTCGCTGGCAGAACACTTGAGCCACCACAGGCACCCCTGACACGAGTGATGTTGAGCTGGCCATGCCCATCCTGGCCACGCCTAGCCTGGCCCACCGAAGTCAAACACAACCTTGATGCGGCCCTCAATGAAACCAGGTTTGACACTCCTGTACTAGACCTTTTCCAGCATGGCCAGTGGAGAATAATGACAGCTTTAGGTCTACAATATTCAGAAAACTAGATATTCTCTATGTTTGCCTCAGATAAATATGCTGGTGTATGCCCCTGACATGAATAGTGGAGATCTGCAGAAACCCACATTATATAGAGAGCTAAGAATGTAATATTTTATAAGGCCAATATAGCACTTCATTGTTAAGTTATTTTCTTTAATGGTTCGTAACATATAGAATTTTGTAATGCATCCCGATGATCTTTCCCAATCTGGGATGAGCCAGAGATATTTTTGGAAGGCATACACTAATAGAAGGCTACTCAATGAAAAATAATGTTACTCAAAATCTATTTGATGGCACACAACCAATCAATTTTATCCCTATAGATATATATCCAGTTTTATACATATGCTAAGGAATTACCCATTTCATTTACACTGAAACAATGCCAAAGCTCAGTCTTTGTGATAGAAACCGATAATAAAAACCAAAACCTGACCATCAGGAAAGAGAGGAATCTCTACAAATTATCTTCCTAAAACTGTTTTCAGAAGCTAAGCAAGGGAAGAAAGTCTGGTGTTCTCCAGTTGCTTTGGATTTCAACTTTCAATAACCTGAGTTGGTATTTCCAATGACAAGAGATTGTTGGGCTGTAGTTCAAAACCTCTGGTGAGGTCTAAATTGCTTACCTGTGAATTAAGGAAAAGGTTGGGTATTGTTATCAATGGTACATATTGGATCTGGCAAACCGAGGTACTACTGGATTGGTATACTTCTGAAATCTTAAATAAAAACAGATAGCATGACCAAGGCTTTCTCTGAAAAATTTCTGATTGATCCTGCTAAGGACAAGATATCTGCCTCTTGATAAGCGCAACAATATTCTATGTATGTACATTCTGAGACTAATTTAGGAACTTTTCCAGAATAGGGATCAACTAAAAACAGTTGCCTTTTTTTCATGTTTTAAAGCCCTTATCGCTTAATGAATACTGCAGATTAGAAGCAAAGTCTATTTGCATATATTATTACTCATGAACTATGATAGTTAACTCACCAAATTTCTTGTTAGCAGAAGGGAGTACAGTATGATTCCTATTCTTTTTTGTTAAATAATATCACAAATTAAAGTTCCTGTTATGTTTAAACCAGTAGAGATGATAACTCTCTGCAAGTAATTAACCACTCCAGGCTGCTACCAAAAACTTAACAAAAGTGTACCTTCTGTGATGTAAGAATATTTCTCAATGGTTAATGCTAAGATTTAATATAAATTTGTTCTGGATTACTTCTATTTCAGTTATACTGCCTCATTTCCTACTCTCAGTGCATGAACAAGCAACTACTTTTCCTACATCAAAGAATTTTGCATCTGAAGATAGTTCCTATATCATAAGGCCAAAGAGAATTTTTGACTCATCCTTCTCTACCCCCACCCCCTTTGTTGGATGCTTGTTCTTATGGTTTTTAGTTAACCTTTTTATTGCTTATTTCATCTTGTGTTTAATATATATCATACTGTGGATATTTTATTGGCAAAACTGAAATCTGGTGAAATTGCAAGAAACAAATTTAAATAAGTAAGTAAGTAAGTAAATAAGTAAGTAAGTAAGTAAGCCACGGCCTGCTTCTGTTCCTTTTTTTTTTGAAAGCCATAGTTTTGACATCTGACTAAATAATGAAGCAACATATCCAATCAATTGTGAATGTTTCTAGAAAACTCCTGAATTTAAAAAGGTACTGTAATGAACTAATCACTTATAAATATCATGATGACAATCAACTGTAAAAGAATATGTGCATGTATAACCAACTGAAAAGAATATTTCTATAAGGGTGTGAACAACAGGCATAATATACACACACACACACACACACACACATACACACAGACATACACACACATACATACACACACACACATACACATACACATACATAAATCCATCAGATTACAGTCACAGTTCATATAATAAGTATTTAAAACCTCAGTAAAACATTATCTACAGATTCACATGCAGATATTTTTCAAGTGTATAACAATAAGTAGATATATTATTTCAAATGTCTGCCTGTATATCTATGTATATCTATGTATATGTATGTACGTATATATATGTATTGTGTCAGATAGATAGATAGATAGATAGATAGATAGATAGATAGATAGATAGATAGATAGATAGATAGATAGATAGATAGATTTAGCATATTGCTGGTATGGTATGATAGATTGAAAAACAGATCTTATTTTTGACTGTACATTCTTTTGTTTTAGATCTTTATGAAATCTATCCAATATTATAAGTGAGTAATATCTTATAATATTGGATAGATTTCATAAAGATCTAAAACAAAAGAATGTACAGTCAAAAATAAGATCTGTTTTTAATTTAAACTATCTTTGAGATGGATGTCCTTATAAATATGATGAAATAAATATATAAACCGTTCAGTTCACCCACGACATTATGTGTCAAAAAACTCTTTCATAAGTGCAGAGAGCACAGGATCAACCTTTCTGTATTTTCAGAGCCTTTGACATCCTTTTGTCAGTTAGAAGAGACTAATCATTTTGTGTACTGTGATCATGTCATCTCTCTGGCATTTCTAAATTACTGTCAATTGTACATTATGCGTCTACTCGGTTGCTAAACACACTCATATGCAATACTCCATGTTTCCATATCTGAAATGGATCTCTCCTGGTGGACTTTCCTGCTGTGAAAAACTGGGCCATGCTACTCCAGTGAAAGAATTAATTCCATGGTACAGAAGCAGTCAGCTGCCATTCTTACTTCGGCTCTTGCCAATCTAGTTCGAAACATGCAAATGCGAATAGATAAATAGGTACCACTTCGATGGGAAGGTAACAGCATTCCGTGCACCTCAGCATATGTCATGCCAGCCACATGATCACAGAGACATCTTCGGACAAAATCTTCCTACCTCAGCTAGGAAACGGAAATGAGCACTGCCCCCTAGAGTTGGACATGACTGGACAGGGGAAACCTTTACCTTTTTATAGAAGGAGTTGAATTCAAGTACAACTCTTCGCAAAGGTCTCTGATTAATAAATTGCAGAATGAAATCTACAATTCAGCAAGATCAGAACCTTGCAGGGTTCCAAAGCTAAGAGAACATTACACAGCCATGGTTTGATCAAGCTTCTGAAATAAGCAAAATATATTTTAATCTATTTTAATACACCAGAGTCAAAGCCCATTTTTTACACAAGGAAGTTTTTTTTTTTTCCCCAAAAGAAAAAGAGGTAGGATATCTCTCAGAGGTATTCTCAGGGTGAGCAGTAAATAAAAATTTAATCAAACCTATTTCAATCTAACCTTAATTAATTTTGTTTCAACTTTTCCTCACTGAAAATATTTCTGGGTTCCTCTTAAATAGAGAATTTAAAAGCCACATTCAGTGGTTTTACTGATCTACACTTTCTTGAATCTAGTTTTTTAATTTTTATTACTGAAAGCACATTACTTGCCAGAATACTTCAACAATACATTATGTTACAGAATTTAGTGCCTTCCAAATATACTGAACTGAACTCCCAGCATCCCCAATGACTGTGGGCAATAGCAATCCAATCCAATTGGGAGGAGGCATCAAACTGGGGTCCTTGCTTCACATACTATCTGATTACATTGATATTGTTAGATTGCATCATGCAGTTTACCATCATCAAAAGGTACAACACAAGCTCAAACAAAAGTGCCACAAATGCCAAGAACGCCTACAGGCTGGGAAAAACTTAGGAGAGCATCCAGGCACATGATGCAAGAACATTAAGCTCTCATTTAATAAGCAACCTTGGCTCTCTCCAACAAAGATTGTTAATGAGCCAGAATTGCAAAAAAATAATAATAATAATTCTCTCAACTCCAGTTAGGACAAGAAAGTCCTAAGTTGAAGCAAAAATCACCCAGCAGCAAACTTAACAGAAGACCATCATAGATAGAGCAAAAAAAAAGGGGGGGGGTATTTATTTTGTCATTTCACTAGTTCTCCCCATTCTACATACTTAACAAAACAAAAGGAACTACAATTGACATTACAAGCTCAGTTTCATAAAGTCCTCCTATCAATAATGTTGTTTTCATGATCCCTTCATCATCTGCTAAACTAGAGACCGTACAGTCATTTCTTGAGAATGGAGTACAATCAAGACAAAGAAAGACACACACTCCCAAACCACAAGGTCACCAAAATACCAAGTCATGTTGTCCTTAGATACTAAGCTTGACCCAAGATGAATTGAGAAGACCTGTTGAGGATCCCTTCCCATATGAGGTGTGGGGGCTCAATTTTAAAATCCTTCCATTTCCAGAATGGAATGGAATTTGGAGATTGTTCAGTGTAGAATCACTGCATCAGAAATATTTGTATTAATGTGTGTATTGTACTATTTAATTATAATTTTAATTAATGTTGTACATCACTGTAGTTCTGGTAAATAGATATTGTGAAGTCTTTACCAAAAGTATATATAATGGATATATCTAAGTGGATACAGCTGAATGAAATCATCCTCTGGCCTTTTCCATTGACTAGGGAGCACTAAACAGGGATCTCCAACCTTGGCAACTTTAAGCCTGGCGGACTTCAACTCCCAGAATTCCCCAGCCAGTAAAGCCGGCTGGGGAATTCTGGGAGTTGTAGTTCACCAGGCTTAAAGATGCCAAGGTTGGATACCCCTGCGCTAGAAGGTCACAACTGAGTTTCTCAGTCAGAAGGCAAGGAGTAAGCAAGCCTAACTGCTACTTAATCGAGAAATAGAGCTCCAAATAACCACCCTTCCACTCTCCTTCTTGCTCATTCATCTATTGCTCTGTGCCTGCATTAAAAGAAAATGAAACTCAGGGCCTTTGCCTTGACCAGAAGACAAAGAGCTGATGGATTTAGAGTATGTGTAATCAGCACAGGGACTATCAACTTAAAATGGTTATTTATACAGGTAGACCTCACTTATTGATTGCTTCATGCAGCAACTAAGATGGGCTGAAAAAATAATGTTGTGACCAAGGCACACATTTACGACTTTTTCACTCTCTCGGTTATGTGTTTGCATATGTCCTGAGCAGGGATGGGTTCTACTTACCTTTACTACTGGTTTGCAATGGGATTGCGCGCGCGCGCGAGCGAAGCAAACACGTGCACCTTGCTTCTGCACATGCGCAGTTTGCCAATGATGACATCCGGGGTGGTGGAATGGGGGAGTGGGCTAGCCAAAGAGCCAGCAGCAGTGCATTACTTTCAATGTGTGTTCCTGTTTAGTGTCTTATAATATCTTCCTCTACAATGAAAGTAAATACAAATACCAATTCCCTTCTTGTTAATTATCCCAGAGTCAGGGTGAATGCCAGGGCAAGAAAAAACTGAAGGTGTGAAACTTAATAGTCTTGTCAATCTTGAACTAGAAAGCACAGCTGTGGTCATGTAATTTCCCATTTAGCAACCACTTCGCTGGTTGCTGGTCCCAACTGTGGCCACTAAATGAGGATTACCTGAGAACAGTATTGTGGTCTTTTATTGTTTTTATTTTTATTTTTATTTTTTTAATTACTAACATTACAAACAACATATACAATATTTCACCCTGTGCTATACATAAGAAAGGAAGATTTGGTTCTTCGGATATATCCTCATGATCGCCAAAATCCATGTTCTTGGGGTACAGGTACCGAAGCATCCAATTTTCCCAGCGCATAGTCCACGAATCGTTTCCAAATTTTCCAGAAAATATCTTCTTTATAGTCACCATTTCTAATTTTAATATCACATGTCATTTTATCGTTTAAAGCTAATTTCCACATTTCACAATACCATTCTTCTATTCTAAAAGTCACATCTAATTTCCAATATCTGGCTATTATAATTCTACCCATTATAATCATAATTCTAATCAATTCTTTCTCATATTTTGTTGGTTCTATTTCCTTAATTATCAACAGTAATATAGTTTCTGGTCTCAATATTATTGCTTTCCCCATCATTTCAAATATCATTTCCTCCAATTGTTGCCAAAACTTTTTAACTTTATCACATTTGTACCACATATGTTCATAAGTCCCTAATTCCATATCACATCTCCAACATTGTTTACTAATTTTGTTATCCATCAATGACAATCTTAATGGAGTCAAATACCATTTCCAAACAACCTTATAATTGTGGTCTTTTGAGATCTAGTTTCCATTGCAAAACCAATTCAAGAGATGATCATTAAAATAAAATGAATACACCATTAACATTATGAACATCTGGTTATTTTACCTAAAGCATTATTAGAGGCTGTTTATACATGGACATTTTATTAGATTGTATAACCTGATATAACCTCACCTGATACTCCAAGATGTATGCAATGTACTTTTTTCTTCTCCAGACCTAAGTCAAAACCCATATTAGATTTAATTCCAGAAAGAGGCAATAAAATTTAATAATCCAGAGGTTGTACAAGATCCAAAAGTTAAGACAACAGAACAAAAGATACATCTTTTCAAACAAAGCTATCAGGCACCCATCTATACTGCAGGCTTTTTGAACAGATGTTTAATTCTTTCTGTTGGCTCCTTACAGCCAAACTGAACATTTCAGTAAAGTGCCACAACTGGAATTCCTTAATGTAATTTCTTTTCCTCAAAAAGGCCAGCCACAGAGAAATCTGATTTTGACAGGAGACACAGCGGTGGAATGAGATTCATCAACTTAATCTCTTTCTTCAAAAACTGCCTATCAATACAGGAAGCTTTTCGGTGCGATCTAAAGGCCTTTATCTAAAGGTCTGTTCATGGAAGAAGCATGCATCATCGCTGGGAGGAGAATTAACTGGCAAAGGAAAAGCATGTCTTATGCAGGTGATCTAGACAGAATATGAGTAATGCATTCCATAGGCACCGCAGATGCTCAGAGACGGTTCCATGCAGATCAGAGCGTGATAGCAACAGGGTGTGATAAACTCAAAATATTCTGCTCCTTTCTACCCTCAGGCACCCAAGTTCTTCGGAGAATTCTATGGCAAAAGCACCCTAAGTCCCGCCTGCCCAGCTTGAAGCAACCAAGCCAAACACAGCTCCCATCAGTCAGTCATGCCTGGGAGCCCAGCAAACATTCAATACATTTCCTGCCTTTATGGCCATACAGCTAGCCTGGGTTTATCTCCTCCTTTTTGACCCAGAAGGCTTGTGGCCATGAAACAAAGAGTCTGATGTTTGAATGACTAAGTACATGCTAAATGTAGCTTGGAGAAGATTCTTCTGGGAAGGTTTCATGTTTGTTTTTTTTAAGAGAAATGAAGATTGTTTCTCTTTTCCTTATCAAAGACCCATAAAAGCATCAAGAGGAAATTGGTCATTGGTAGCCTTCAAATTCCACATCTAAGTATTGTCCTTCACATGTTCCCAAGAGAGTATATTTTCCAGCTGTTCCCCCTTCCGCTCTCAACTCGTCTCTTAAATCTCCAATAATAAAGATGAAATGTTCCCCATGGCTCGGTCCCTCCTGAGAATGTACAGGTCAACTGAAGAACCTCTCTATGGTATTAATCCTTTAGACATTATGTAGCTCCAATCAGTGGATACATATTGTATTTCTTTTACCTCAGCTTTATTGTTCACTTGTGCAATGTCTTAAAGATATTTAAGTATTTGCACACTCCTTACAATTCACAGGGGCAGAGCCTTCTTCTGCTTCAAACTGTGCTTGGATCACAAGCCAGCACCCAGCAGTGTTAATAGTCTAAACAATTTCTCTTGGAATTCAAGAGGCTTTATGCCCCACCTGATTGCTTTCACAGTTTATTTATTTAGAGCTTATTACTAAGACAGGGGCCAGCAACTATGGTCCCTTTATGACCTGTGGACTTCAACTCCCAGAATTCCTGAGCCAGCCGGCTCAGGAATTCTGGGAGTTAAAGTCCACAGGTCATAAAGGGGCCATGGTTGCCCACCCTTGTACTAAGCAGAGCACCAACCTTCAACATAATCTGCAATTCTGTCAATGCCAATGGAACCTTACATAGTTTCAACCCTACACAGTTTGAAGAGGCATTCTTAATGGAGGGAAAGGGTGGGAGGTTGCAGCACACTTTTGTGTTTAGGACCGCAAATGTCACAGGAACCTACCCAAGCAAAAGACAAAGATAAACTTGGCTACTGAGGAGAATTCAAGGAGGCAAGATAAGTCTGTGAGGAGCAAACTCATCAGTTTTCCTTCTGGTAAATGCCTATATTAGATTGACTACTTCCATTCTGGCAATCCATTCTGCCGCAACCCACCTCACAGGCCCTCAAAATTTCATATGTGCGCTCTATTCCAAAAGTTGGGAACTTCTTAAATACAGAATTTGAAACGATATAAAATAATAATAATAATACCAGAACCTAATTAACAGAATAGGGCTTTTTTTTCCAAAAGGTTCACACACATTGTATCAAGGAACCTTAATCAAGGAACAAAATAGATTTGCTACTTAAATAGTTTCTCATTACTTTTACTCCAGATTAAGACAGCGTGACAGAATTTAAAATGCTGCAGCACAATTTTCCATGAGATCCTTTTGTTCCAAGGGCAACCCACAGACTTGCAAAACATTCGCCCTCTTCCCACACTTAGGCAGAAGAAACATATACACATTTAAACTTGTTTACAAAACACAAAAGGCCAGTTGAATATCTGAAAGTTGCTTGCTATTGGGCTTCCATTTATGCAGCCATTCTATTTTAAAAGGATATGGGTTTTTGTCTGTAAACTTTATCATCATCTTTGAAACAAAAATATGGAAGGAAAGAATTTTAAATAAAACGACGATTTCTCTATTTGGAACTTTCTATTTCTTTCTTATTAAATTCTTGATGGGAAGTGAAATTTGACTATGAATTTAGTAATTCATGATTTGTGCCTAAAGCTCAATATGAAAGATTTCTGTGACTGCTCTTTTTCTATTTAAAATTCAGTAGCACAAAGTACCAAGTCATGGACTTGGGAACTAATAATAAATAGGATCTTGCCTTGAGGCGCTGGGTGGGAGATAGGTTGTTCCATTCCTCCTCTATGACCCATGTTCATGCTATTATCAGGATGTGCACAGTGAGAAACGTTACAAAGGGCATTGACCAATGACACTGATTCCAAGAGAAAATGTTATTATATTGCTATCAGTTAATACAGTATTTCTACATAGAATTGGCCAATAATCATCACAGAGGGTTGTTGGTCCAGCACAGATCCCCCAAAACCAGACTTGGAATAAACACTGATGCAGATCATACAAAGTAATTACTGCAGAACCAACTTTCAATGATTTCCTATAATATTTGCATCCACATAACCAATTATTAAGCTATGCCATTTGCTATTTTGCTGCACATTATTTAGACCGCCTAGCAAATTCAATAATTTTGAGGAAAGCTCACAAGGTATTTTCAGTGAACAGCAATGAAAATTCTTTAGAAAAAGGGTCCTAAAATATGACAACTAAAAAGATACTTCAACAGAACTATGAAACTTTATTTAAGTTATCCATCACTGAACTTGATTGGTGTAATTGATGTTGCCTTTTTTCAATGGGATATGAAAGAATAGGAGAAAATAAAACTTTTCTATTTATAAAGTTCTTTGGGCTATAAACTGCTGCCTGAGGGAGTTGGGATTAAACTGTTTTTTTGGATTTTCAAATAATGTTTATTTGGTTTTATTCCCTCCTTTTTTTTCTACTGCTACTTTTATGTTATCATTACAATTAGGAAAGACTGAATATAAATAATACATATTTCTAAGGGGTTGGGAAGCTTGATGAGCTCCATGCTATTACTACACTGGAGAAAGTTCTCTTATGTCAGCATGAGGCCAATTCTCCCAAATGCCTGTGTCAGCAAGAGGTGACTTAGGAAAATAAGTAGTCATGAACTGGTTTTCCAAACTTGAAAAAAAAACCCATGTTCATCTCAACATACTGTATACAGGCATAAGGAATTCATTAGAATACCATTGGGAGGAAATAGTTTCCTCATTAAAAAACCCACAGTGAGACAAGACCTCACTGCTAACTTAAAAATGCACTTAATTTACTGCAGAAGGAAACAGGTGATCTGTTTTTAGAGTCTAACACATGTTGGTGAACCTTTTCGGCACCGAGTGTTGAAATGGGAGCGTGCGTGCGTGCGTGCTGGAAACTGGAAGAGCAGCTGCCTGGTGTGCATGCGCACACCAGGAAGATGATCTTTCAGTTTCCGGTGCATGCATGCACACCAACCAGCTGGTCTTCGCACATGTATGTGCACCAGAAACCGGAAGACCAGATGGCTGATGTGCATGTGCACCGGAAACTGGAAGATCATCTTCCCGGAACGTGCATGTGCACCAGGCGGCTGCTCTTCTGGTTTCCAGCGCTCCCACACATGTGAGGGCCAGCTGGCCGGCGCATCGAAACCTGGAAGAGCAACGGGCAACGGCTCGCATGCCCGGAGAGATGGCTCTGCATGCCACTTCTGGCACGAGTGACATCACGGGTCTAACACAATCTATTATTTTCCATATATAAAATGAGGATAGCAATGATATATCATGGTTGAAGCTGAAGAAGGTAAAAGCTTGCATACCCTTTGAATGTTGATTAATCTTAATAAAAATATGACCAACTATGGAAAGTAAAGGTGAGGATTACATAAATTAATAGTATAAATACAGTATGTGTACATGACAAATGCACACTGGCTTTTCAAACAAGGAATCAAGAGCCCTGAAGGATATTCATACTGTACATTACAGCAGCATAAATAGAATTATAATATTGCACAGAGGAATTCCCTCCTAGATCTTCTTTTTCAATGCTACAATGACACTGTTGTTCTGCTCTCCATTGTTAATTATCAAGAAGCTGAAAAGCTGTGGTATTCCCAGCCTACAAAAATGGAAAACTGGACTAAAGGGTGAAAATGTGTATTGTAATGGGTAGGAGGATAACAGGATGGGGTTAACTTCTTCCTCCAATTCAGATGGCCAGGACAAACATCTGTAACATGTTTTCTCATACAGGGTTCCCTCAAGCAGAAGCAAAGATTGTACAATGTTTACTCAAAAATAAGATTAGCCTTGAATTTATGATGGCTCCCCCAAGAAGAAAAGGAAACAATTTATATTATAGATACAAAAATCTATACAATGCCCATCTTCCTCAATTTTTCAGTCTAGGAATCTCAGTTTGTAGACTCAGTTTCAGATGACAGATAGGTTTTCCCCCTTCTATAAATCACGTGCATGGGTATTATCACCACTCAGGTCAAAAAAGGGAAGCGATAGAAGGCTACTGAGTTAATAATGGTTTCCTGTGAGATACTGGAATTTATAAAAATAATTTATCCTCATATGGGATATATGGGAAAGGGAAGGGCAAAATGTTGTCAAAAAAAAGTTAAAATTCACAGCTCTTTTTGAACTATAGTAGCTTTAGTTTTTACTCTAATCTTCAATTTTAGGCATTTTGCATTTCCATGGCGGTACTTTATTTACCATAACTATTCTGAAGAATAACTCCCATTTAATTCACATTTGAGGGAAATCTCTCTTCTTTTCTTTTTATCTTTTCTTTTATCTTTTCTTTTATGTACACTGAGAGCATATGCACCAAGACAAATTCCTTGTGTGTCCAATCACACTTGGCCAATAAAAATTCTATTCTATTCTATTCTATTCTATTCTATTCTATTCTATTCTATTCTATTCTATTCTATTCTATTCTACTCTACTCTACTCTACTCTATTCTATTCTATTTTCTGTTCTATTCTATTCTATTCTATTCTAAATATTGTACAAATAAAACAGAACAGGAAAGAACTTTAACCTTAGACTGTCTACTGTTGACCTCAACCCATTCCTAAGAGGTCTGTAAGGGGTGTGCATAAGCGCACTAATGTGCCTACCGTCCCTGACCTACTGTTCCCTTTTTATTCGAATCCATTTCATGTATTCATAATCATGTTAATTCTTTTATCTGTTATCTTATATATACTTGACAAATAAATAAATAAAAAAATAAAAAAATAAAAAAATAAAACCAGGGAAGACGTAACCTAATCTCCATTTCCACATTGGAAGTTATAAGCAATACTAAGGAGGATCAGAAACCACTGGCAACAAGATCACAAAAGCCTATTAAAAAGAAGAATATCTTAAATGGATTCAGAAGGTGTTCTGTCACCCATAGAAGAAACTCTGGCCTTCCTTGGAAAAACAGGCAGGCAGACAACTTCTTTATGTATTCACTTCTCCACCTGCAGTTTCCTGCATTGCTTTAGTTTATCCCATTGAAGCAACTTTTTGGAGATACATTCAAGGTAAAGAAGGAATTAGCAATATTTTTCACCTTCATTTTCTCTAATTGGAAAATCCAGGATTGGACTAAATCCAGGATTATGCAAGCAGATTTCTTTTTCGTGCAACTGGATTCTCTTGCTTTCTTTGATATAGTACTTGTATGCCCTTCAAATCTGCTCAAGAGTGAGGAAAAAGTCAGTTCATCAGCTTAGTCCATTCTGCTTAAGCAATGATATATCACTGAGACTGCTCATCAGGAATTCTCCATACTTATATATTTTCTTATTCTCTTCAGAAAATTAAAACTGATGATACTAGGCTGATCATTCCAGACTCGGAAGGAAAAGGTATCCATCAGGAAGTTAGAAAGAATTAAGTGTAATTCCTCAAATAATGAGGATTTTAATTCTAAACCAGACTTAACATTATCATAAGCAGGGTATTTTAATGATGCATTGTTAGTATTTGAGCAACTCAAGAAAATGAAATAAATATCCTTAAAATAAGAAGATCTAAAACTGGCTGGGTACCATATGCCTTATTAGACTATTAAATGATAAGATATATCAGGAAATTTATTTGGAATAGTAATATTATGCACATGTAGGAAATGTATTAAACCAGTGGGAGAAAGCAAATTGTAACGTTCCCTGTCTTCATTAGAAGTTTCCACAATTAGTTATATAGGATCACCAGGAATTCTTAAAAAGAAGCAACTGGAGAGTTTAGTAATATAGCAGATAGAGATCAAGGAATACTTTGGCTGAATATGGGATAGGAATTTATCCTATCCCATGATATTAAATTTGCTCTCCAGATTCTTCAGATATCCTGAATCTGTAATTCTTAGAATATTTCTAGAGCAGGGGTGTCAAACTCAAGGGCCAGGGGCTGGATCCGGCCTGCGGGGTGCTTAGATCTGGCCCATAGGGCCACTCTGGAAACAGCCAAGGACTGGCCCACGGTGCCTCTGCCAGTGAAAACAGAGCTTGGGAGGGCCATGTGCGTCTACCCTGCTCAAACCCAACCAGCCCCCAATGATGCAGTCCTCAATGAAATCGAGTTTGACACCCCTGTTCTAGAGCTAGTATGTTGTACTGTTTAAAAACTAACACTAAGTTTGGGGAGATCTGGTTCAACAGAACTCATTCAATAGAGCTCACTGAGTAACTAGAGGGGGGGGGATACTCACTTTCTTTCAACCCCATCTATTTCACATGTAGGATGATCAGTTCTGGGTTGCAAAAATCCAGATGATTGCCAGCTGGCAGCAAAGAGCTACATAAACCTCCCACTCTTTGATGTCATCTACTGAATCTATGGAATTGTCTGGAGTTTATTATGAGATTGCTGAGGACGTAACACGAGAAGTGATTCCCACATATGCCACCCAAATAGTCAAAACATATATTTAAAAAAAAAATAAAAGCCAAAAAAAATAAGGTCCATCTCAAGAGCAAAATAAAAAGGGAAGAAGGAGAGAAAGAGCACCTGTGCTGAATGTCAACTGGCCCTACTTTTCTAATGAATGAGCCTACTTTTCCCTTTTTAAAAAATAATCAAACGATACACCTATTTTTCTGCTTTATGTTCAGAATAACACATTATGCCTCAGGCCAAAGGGATTAAAATGTTTGAAAGTACAAAGATCCAGATTCATTATTTATTAGCTCACATACTTTGCATTTTCCTTTTCTAGGAAGGCTAGCATTTGCACGAGTTCAAAACTGAGGCTGACACAACAATTAACTGATGACATTTATGAAGTTCTGCTTTCCAGGCACTGCAGTATGTAATTCCACACTGTACTATGAAAGCAGAACGTAAAGCGACTGGATCCAGTTCATGTAAGGTTCACTTGTGATAGCCCACCAAAAACCAATCAAACTAGGTTTCCAGGTTAATTCTACAACTACTGTCTTTGAATCACAGTGGTTGTTGGGCTTCAGGGTAGCCCATGATTATGCAGCAAATGGTATCAACATTGGAATCATAATATAAGCAAGCAACTAAATGTGTGCAATTACAGCTGCTATTTCTCCTGCCATAGGAAAGTTTATGCAATCAGCATCTCTAGACAGTTCTGCCCAAATTGTAAGCCCACTGTAAAGAGTGACAAACATACTAGGTCAGTGGCCTGGCGCCATATGAAAGGATAATTATTTTCTAAACTAAGTGTATACATCTATAACAACAACAAAACTGTGACTCATTCAACTTACTAATAGCCACAGAAATATGGGGTCATCTTCTGGTTACTAATGAGATCAGAAAACATAATTTATCTGTGTTTGGGTACAGCTCATTCTATTTTGATGATATCCTATACGTGATGATGTTCCATAGAAAAGGCTTGCTTCCTGGATCCCACTAGGTGACGTTCTCCAATTAATGGGACATGGAGCATGGCCCTCCTGTCAGGTTCATGGAACAGGCAGAAACAACTGGAGAAAGGAAGTCTCTCAAGATGCCCTGCCTGCCACACCATAAAGGCTTTGATAGATGACAACCAGCACACTGAATTGTACCCAGAAGTATATATGGAGCCAATGCAGCTCGCATAGAAAAGATGCAACATGTGCATATCAAGATATGCACATAATTACACACATCACCACCTTCTGGAACAATTGCAACCTCTAGCTGTTCTTCAATGGCAGTTCTTGTAGAGCAAATTATATTAATTCACTCAGGGATGACCACAGCCCAACTGACCATGCACAATGGCACAATTCTTGCCTGTCTCTATGCTATAAGGGTATTTGTTTTGAACTTAGTATGATATGCGAACCATCCCAAGAAATAAATGTGAGCTGTTTGGAGCAACAAACCAATCCGTACAGGGGTTGTTGCTATTTACAAACCCCTGTTTGAAAGTAGTATGCCTTGTCATTATTTCTGAGCCTGGAATTACTGGTTAATTTTCATTTTATGCTCCAATTAAGATCGAGTCTTGACTGGAGGAAGGAAGCAAAGTAGTTTTAAAGGGCTGGTTTTACCCTTTAAAGCAGAGGTGTCCAACCTAGCTGGGGAATTCTGGGAGTTGAAGTCTACAAGTCTTAAAGTTGCCAAGATAGGACATCCCTGCTTTAAAACCTTCTTTAAAACTTTAAGGCTCCATGTAACCTGCAGGAATGCAATCCCCACTAGAGTTGGCCCTGGCCACTTCCTTCCTGCCAGGAGAAGCAGCTGCTTATTTCCCCATTTGGGATAAAACAAGAGGTAAATCCTAGAAGGATTGTTTTCTATGATGGGCAGGGGCCTCCTGCTAGAATTTATTTATCTACATTATCTACTTTCCAGAAAAACAGAGTTTTGGGGGCCTGGTGCCAAGTATTATATCATATTATATATTTAAATATATTGCAGTGGGTTATAAATCTATTAAATGAACTAATAAATGAATCAGAAAATGGCTTCACTCGTCTGCAGGACTGTAACTGGCTTGTTTTGTGATCAAAACTAATTTTGATTTAACAGTATATGAGAACACAGCTTGGCCTTTATGATTCCTTTATTATTTTACAGGTACTATCCTTAAGAAATTAAAGAAAGTCTATGTAGAAATTAATCTACATGTGCATTTGAAGAGGATTTTGTTTTTGTTTTGTCCTGTGCTGATCCTCTGCCTGGTCCTTCCATGCAGCCTCTGTCATCATTCTCTGAATATGAGAGCCAATCTTTCAAGGGCCATGTGATTGCATCACTGCAGCCACCCTGAGAATCTACCAGACCTAATTAATGCTTCCAGCATCTGACCAGCCAGAGAATGCCAAAATTGGCATTCAGCTATCCAGTTATCACTCTGTCCCTTATTCTTATCTTAGCCTCCCACCCCTACCCCACCCCATATTTGTCTTCTCAGTGGAAAAGTGGTAACAATAAAATGCAGATTACTAATTAAAAAGAAACTTCAAAGTCAAGCAAAAACACTTGGCCTTAGCAGCTGTGAGCAAAAGATACAGTTAAGCCAAGGACTAGGAGTTTTCATTAATGGGAAAGGAAAAGGAAATGGCCCTCCAATCCTACCAAGCTGCAGCATCCCAAAATAGAAGTTTTGTTATTTGATCATACTACTATTGAAGAAATAAAATTGTACTAACTTTTGAAGAAGATAAAATCACCACTCGGCACCACAATGGCATGAATCACACTGGTGGGGCTGATCATTTTAAGTGTTCTTCCTCTTCCTAAGAGTATATCCTGACAGCATCCTGAATCAAGATGTTTCATTCTTCCTGGTATTTCTGAATTCATTAAAGTACTTGGCAAATATTAATTTTCATTTATGAGCATGAACTGAACACTCTGCCCATGGGAAATTGTTTCCAGTAAAGATGCCACTGATGTAAATAAATAAAAAAAAATGAAACAGTTCAACCATAGACATTGGATGGTACTTTCATATGCATATGGAAATGGTGAATATATAAAGATTTGGGCAAACTTCACTTTGGAGCGTAGTTGAGGAGGAGACTGGAGAAGGCTAATCTGGGTGAACTCAAACTCCTCTTTTTGAATCAAGTTTCTTGTTTTGCACTAGGTAGGTTTCAGGGTTTTAGGCAAAAAAAAAAATTAAGTAGTTCTAGTGACCAGGTATTTCCCCAATATACTGAACTGATTTGAGTCATGAAGATTAGGACATTGAGATCTGCCCTCCCAATCCTTCCCACACACATACATGACATACCACTCCCCATACACATGTGAACATACCCTAAATTGATTTCCAAAAAGGATTAGCATTCATCTCTCTCTTCAACCCAATCTCATAGAGAATGCCATTCTTATTCTGAATTGTAAGAACAGTGATCACGAATTGCTAATTTTGTACTGTTCGGGCACATTTGTGCAGCACTAATGCTCTGGAGCAAACTCAATGTGATTTTTTTTTCAAAAAGAAACAACCTAAACAATGAAAAAATAATACTTGGCAAATAATTCTCTCAACTCAAAAAAAAAAAAAAAAAGCTACTGAGACAGTTTATTGACCATATTTGCCTGTCTTCCACTACCAGAAGTTATAGAGAACTAACATTTTTTTTCAAGATCTAGACAAGGTTTTTGCGACTCTGTTTGCAAGCTGAGCACAAGTTGAAATCAAGAGGAGGTACAGCACTGGCACCACATACCAGAGCAAGATTCAATGACTGTCAGCGTCATTCTTAAACATTAATCCATGTTGCTATGCAACTAGCCGGGGAAAAATGTCATACTTTCGGATTAACGTCTAGACTGCCTGACCTTTCCCTTGGTTTCTGGATATAATTGGCAAAAAAATTCTGGTTCATGAGTTGGTGGCCATTCTAAGAAAAGCAAATTATTTCTAGGACAAAATGGGAGCAGGGGTGTTTGGAGAAATTCTCAAAGATGAAAAGGCCATTAAACTACCTGTTTTAAGACAAGTGATATCCAGAGAAGAATTTCAGGCCTCACAGTCCAACTGCCAAGATTTTGATTTGCTCAGCAACCAATTCAGACAAAGAGTCCTTTCACTGAATGGGATAATGTCAATTCTTCAATTAGCCAAGAAGAAACTGAAAGAAGATCATTACCTCCCGTGCTCTGCGGAGGGGTAATTGCCTTCCCGACATTTTCATTTATTCTCTCTTTTCTTAAAGTGCAAGACAATGCAAAGCTGCCTTGTTATTCTTCATTTTTACTTTAGTGCGTTGCTTTTTCTTGTGTATTTATACTTCTATATGCAAGTGTACTGAGCATAGTGCATCATTTGTGCATCTTCAGATTCTGGAGAGCAAGAGACCTGAATTCTGACTTGCAGCAAAACTGATCACCAGGGGATCCTAAAGGAGGTGCCTTCCCTAATCTAGTGAGTTTCATATGTGTTGGACTTCAGGTGAAGCCCTAACTTCACAAGAGACAAAAGTGGGAAGTAAACAAGAAGCAGGTGGCTCCATCAGTGGTGATCCTTTGACCAGCTCTCTGCTAACTGGAATGAACATCAGCCATTATCAATCTACTGCTGGCAAGGCCAATGCCTAGCCAGTGGCCCAACATTATGACAAGTGAAAGCATAAATGGATCTGGAAGTCAAGAAGGCTGGAACAGCTATCTTAGAAAACAAAACAGGCCCATGTTTTGTTTTTTCTAAAGCAGTAAATTTCAACTACAACTATCCTGAAAGACCTTGCTGCAGCTGTCAGCTCCAATGTTTATACTAGTTCATTATGGCTGATTGGCACTCTGGGTATTTCTGTGGGGCCCAAGAGGATTTTTAATATAGCCATATTCCCTGACAATTGTACAGACCTGTAATAGAAACTACTGAGGATCCTGCTTATGATTTGGCTGGTTTAAAAATCATCCAGTAAGGGCAGATTTTAACCTGAGTTTCTCAGGTATTAAGCCAATACTTTAGCCCAGTGTTTCTCCATTTAGCAACTTTGAAATGTGTCAACTTTATCTCCCAGAATTCCCAATTTATAAAATATAGTCTGACTCATTGGGATGCTTTGCTCTTTCTGTAATATACATGTAATATACATGTACTATAGTGCTGGCCACATGACCATGGAAATTGTCTTCAGACAACATTGGCTCCCTTGGCCAAGAAACAGAGATGAGCACTGCACCCTAGAGATGGACACAACTGGACAAGAAAACCTTTATCTTTTATAGGTCAGGGAACCTTGGCCCTTCAGTCATAATTGCTATCTATTCCTAGCCAGTCAGGGGTTCTTTATGTTTCCAAAACATCTGCTGATCTCATATATCCTGTAGCAGCTGCAGAGTAAGAAAATCTGGCAAATGAAGACTTTTACTGAGAATATAAAGAAAGGAACCCCAAGGACACTCTTGCCATTCAGTTTTTTATCAAACCTTATTTTGCCGTTCTCTGACCAAATGCAACTAGATTTGATCCCAATCAGGCTTTTTACTTTTTAAAAAAATAAAACCACCACTTTTATTCCATAGAAAAAAATCACAGAGAGAAAATTAAAATTTCCCACTCCAGGTGGCAGTTCAGGAGCTGGGGGAACCATAGTTGTTAGCAATTTTGAGAAACAAAGGTAGAGGGTGATTGTGGAATTTGCATGCAATATCTCACTTGACTCTCCAAATGCCTTCAGGTCACTTCATCTATCATTTGCATCTGTCCTTCTTCTATTCACCTGCTGCATCTAACATGATAAGGCTATAAATTATATACTTTGGATATAGATAGATAGATAGATAGATAGATAGATAGATAGATAGATAGATAGATATTTGCATGTTTAGTGGCACAGTTTCATTCACAGAAATCTGTAAGTAGATTTTTACTATGTTTTACACAGCTAGAGAATAAGGAGCAGATAAAAGAAACAGAATTTTAGTTAAGGTAAGACGGAGGGCTGTTCTTCTCTTGCATCTGATCTTCATACAAATGTGTCCTGGCATTATCATTTTCCTGCCATATTCCCATGATAATGTCTTCATTTGATACCTGAAGAGACACCTGTTATTTCAACAAGGTCTATGAGTATATAACACAGGGGTGGGCTTCAAAACTTTTAGCAAGGGTTCTCTGCCCGGTTGCTGGGTGGGTGTGGCCATATTGGGCGTGGCCTAGTTGGCCTCCTGCACCATGGGAGGGGGCAGTTTTGCCCTCCCCAGGCTCCAGAGACTTTCCTCAAGCCTCCGGGAGAGTGAAAATGGCCTCCCCAGGCTCCGGATGCCCTCTGGAGGCCAGAAACGGACCCGTTTCTGGCCTTTTTGAACTTCCAGTAGGCCCGCTTTTCACCCTCCCCAAGTCTCCGTGCGCTCCCTGCACTTACCTGCATCCAAAACAGGCCGCATGGGGATTCCTGGGAGGAGCGGGGTGGGCGGGGCCAGCCAGGAGTGGGATTTGGGGGTTCTCCAAACTGCATGGAAATTTAGGTAGAGGTTCTCCCGAACCCCTGTGAACCCCCAGCCGCCCACCCCTGATATAACATACCTTTGGCTTGATTTCCTGATACCCTGGTGATTTACATTCAGGTGATTGCCTGAATGTAAACAGGGGTCATAGAGGCAGCAACAGGAAATGATAATGGGAGAAACAGAAAATTTTATCCAGGTGTAATTTTACTGCATATCTTGCCTTTCTGTTCGCTCAAAAATGGATGGGGAATATTTTAAGTTAGAAACAGGAAAATGTCTTGAGATGGCAAAGGAACAGGACAGACTAGGCTTTAGCACTCCCCATTATTTTCACATTATAGGCCAAGTTTTTTTAACCTACAGATGTGCTAAATTACAAGCTCCAAAAGTTTTAACATGCATTATAATACTGGCTGGAAATTGATATTCAATATGACTGAAGGACATCAGATGGGAAGAGGTTGATTTTTTTAAACCTTTGAAGTTTGTTTATAAATTTTGTTTGTATAGGCAACAGATGTTAAACATGGCCCCAGAAATCTAACACACACAAATCAAGCAGTCCTTGATTATTTAGAAGGCAGGAAGTAGGGATGCTTTGTGATTCATATTATGTTTATTCTGATATTAACAATTTGAATTTAAGGCTGTCGAAAAATGGCAATTACTTAGCATGGGTTTATATATATACTGTATATATTTAAATGCTAGAGGAAAACAGCTTTGTTTCTTGTTCAGAAGACATGCACAAATTATTTCATGGATGTTAGATTTTGTTATGTGAGCAGAGAAGGCAGAGAAGTAGAAAAATATTTTAACTGAAGAACAAAATGGTTAAGTTTCATAAAGAACATTAAGACAAATTTTCTGTTGAAATTATTGTTACAATACAATAGAACGCCTCAAATATTAGAAGTACACTATCCACGATGAAGTTTCTTATTCTCCCAAAAAATTAACAACATCACTGGGTGGTTTTGTTATTTAAAGTACTACTTTTCAAACTTAGGAATGAGGAGTCACATGTATTTAAAAAAATATATATAACTGTTAAAATAGGTGGGTAAGAATTTTTTCCCCTTGGAATTCAACCCTAAACTGTATTATGGTAGCAGCAACAAACAAAAGCGTATAATGAATTGAAGGTTGTCAGAAAGCAATATTGCAAGATCTGCAGCTTCACCCAGTGATAGTTGATTCTAGCAGCTGATGATACATCAGCTACTGCATGAACAGCACAGCCTTTGTTCTCCAAATGCCTGGGGTGAAATCTAAACTCTTTAATACCTCCAACGCACCTTTCTCTTTTCACTACCTGCTACAGTGAATGCTTTCTTTCCTAGACTTAATCTAAATTAGAACAGTCATCTCTTTGCCAGTGCCTGGTACTTCATGAATCTCCAAAACACACCAAGATGAAATGAGCTGGAGTATTTTATCTGTTGCATTAACTGAGTAAATTACAGAGCAAGTGCACATATAGTATGTGTGGGTAAACTCAGAAAACTATCAAATAATATTTTATACTTTCAGGTCCCAAATATTTTTAAGCAGTAGAGTATCCTGTAGAGTATTTCTAAGTGAGGTTCCCATAAAGAGGAAGCAAAGATGCTGGGGGAAAAAAAAGAGTTTTGTGCAAAAGAACTGAATCCCACAAATAAGCTACATATTTCAAAAACTAAAATGGTTGATAAGATAATTTTATGTACTATGCCACACAGACCATCCAATCAGTTCTGCTTATATACTAAGTAGAATATTTTCTAAGATTCTTATTAATATGTTATACAATAACCAAATCCGTACATGCATTCTATCTTTCCTTGGCTCTACCTCTTTGTTATTACTATTATATTTTGGTAGATGATCCACTCCTTTTCCCCAGGTCTGTTTCTGCCCATTAGGGTTTCTACTGTGCTAACCTGCTATTCTGCAAAAGCTGAAGGGAAAATCTTGATGAAGATTCTCAGTCATCCAGGCAGAGTTGTCTGGAAGTTGAATCGTGGCAACTGGACTTCTTTTCTTTTTGGTTTGAAATGTTTTGTTGCTTATCAAAGTAGCTTCTGAAAAAACTGAAGACACTATTTTGATAAGCAGAAAAATGTTTCAAACCAAAAAGAAAAGAAGTCCAGTTGCTATGAGGGAAAGCAATCCCATCCAGTAGAACACCATACCACCAATAATCCTACTTAGCTATTCACCTTTGAATAGAAGCTCTCCAGATCAACTGGCTGGGCTCTGAATTACCATATTTTTCACACCATAAGACGCAGATTAGCTTTAGAGGAGGAAAACAAGAAAAGAAAATCTGTCTCTGCCTCCCAGCATCCATCCAGTATTCATCTGGCTAGCAGCAGACTGCAAACAGCCTGGTCAGCTTTAGCACGTTATCGCAGCCCCAGCACATGGCTTGTCAGGGCTCCGCTCTGTTGCACCCACCACCGGTCAACTGAGCTGAGCTGCCGCCACCGCCACCACAAAACACTGGAACCTTCACTGCCAAGCAGCTGATTGGTGGTTGGATTGGCCTCCCAGAATACTGCTGATCAGCTGTTCTAGGTGGCAGGGATTGCCGCCACGCCATCTATTGCTGTTCGCCGCCACCGATCACCACCACTGATCACTGCCACCAAATGGCAGCAATCGCAAGTGAACGGTGGCACTCACCGCCACCTAGGACAGCTGATTGGTGGTATTCTGGGAAGCTGATCCAACTGCCGATCAGCTGCTCTGCAGCAAAGGTTCCCGTGTCCCCAACAGCTGCAAGAGGTGGCCACAGTGACATGCAGCGGCAGTAGTGATAGGTGGTGGCAGCGAATGCCGCACCGACCCCCCTTCCCTCGCCACAATATTCACTCTATAAGATGCACAGACATTTCCACCCACTTTTTGGGGGGCAAAGTGCGTCTTATAGTGCGAAAAATGTAATTTTTGGATCCTTTTCTGCTTTCTTTTATCACCCTAGACCCTCAGAAGCAGAAGAGTATGAATAACAAAGAACTTTCAAAGCTCTCTACGAAGTATCTAAGTCTATAAGGAAGGGATCTGGCCATATCTAGGGTGGTGCCTTCAGCTACCATATAACATCTGAATCTGAACTAAATCATAAGGAACAGAAAATTCTGAAATTTGGAAAAAGAAGAAATATCCAGATTCAAATCCTTACCACTGTGTCTGTAAATACAAAAAAACAACAGTAACCATGTTGGCCATTTTATTAGGCCAAATTGAAGCTTAAATTTCAAGTTTTCAAATTTCCAAGAAATTTCATCAGGAAAATGAAAAGTCAAGAAGAAAGGGTGGGTGTAATAATATGACTAATCTTTAAGGTACCCGATTTCCCTGAAAATAAGCCCTCCCCAAAAATAAGCCCTCCCCAAAAATATTTAAACGCATGCGCAGCCAATCCCCGCCATTTCCTCTGGTTAGGATTAGGGAGACAGAGCTGGAAATCAGGTAAGATGGCAAGAGGAGCCCTGTCTTGCTACACACACTCCAAAATAATCAGACCTCCTCGAAAATAAGGCCAAGCGCTTATTTTGGAATTCAAAAAAAATATAAGACAGGATCTTATTTTCGGGGAAACATGGTATTAGCTATACCTGTTTCATTTCTAGTTGTTGGGACAGCAAAACTTCAGCTATGCAACCTGATCCTTTTCATGTTCAAAGTATTATTACTAGGTTGCATTGTAGGCCTCCCAAAACTAATTAGGGATGGAAAAACTATTAAAACCACCATTTCTAGAAATATAAATTCAGCTGTTAAAATAAAAATAGATGTTTTATTCTGTGAGAATTACCCAGTTTCCTAGTAGAAAACAAAAGAGAAAACAACTAGCCTAGTCTTTATATATTAGCAATTTTGAATTTAAAAAGATTAAATGTAAAATATGCTGACTGATATTTGGGAAGTACAAGTGATCCCACCACAGAAATTATCATTTCATGCTCCATACATAAAAAAAGAATGACATATCTGAAAATAATCTCAAAGGCTACGTACAAGATGGAATATTTATGCTCCAGGACATGGATACATTTCAGAGATTCCAGAGCCCATTTGATTTATTTAGAAGAATTAAAAAAGAATGTTTCTCTAACCACACAATTTCTGCACATTCCCACCCAAAGGGAAATCCTGTGCTTTGGGATTTATGTTATGAATCATCCTCTTTGGAAATAATTCCACAGCCATTGTTTTACAGTGTGGCCCATGAGAAAGCGGAGACTATGGGTCATTAGCACTAGAATTAGGACCTACCACAGTGCTTCACAGTAGGATCAGAAGCCATTTCTCTCCCATCATAGTGAATATTTTACAAATTTAAATTCTTTTGTGTTGTGTGAGCTCATTTTGACCTTCTCAAAATGCATGTATCTACGTATGTATGTATTTGCACTATATATATATAGTTTTCCCAAATATTTTGAATGAAAACAAGGCTTAAAAGAGCAGTTAGATTGCTCTTGCATACACATGCTATACACACACAATTTAATGCCTAAACATTACATTTAGATTGAGGATAAATCCTGTTCTGCCTAACCCAGCAGCAGAAACCACAGCAATGGTTTACAAACTATACTGTAGAGCAACCTCAATTATTGGATTCGTGCTATCACTGGCAATTTCCACAGTTTGTTTTGACATCCAGATTATTTTCTTTTGTTTCTTGGTCTTTTGCAATTTGCTTTTCATAGTCATTATTAACGCCGACTTTGATTTCATCCCATAGTTCCTCTAGTTCCTTATCAACCAGAGATCAAGACTTGAAAATGATGCCTGATGTTCTCCTTGAAACTGGTGGGCATGTGCTCAAAATCATACCATGGAAACTGGCTAGCTTTCTTCTCCTGCTTTAGCTTGACTTGGAACTTGCAGAGGAACAGTTGATGATCTGTTCCACAGTCAGCCTCTGGCAATGTCTTTTCTATTATAACTGAGCTCTTCCATTTCCTTGTACCAGTCATACAGTCAAATGGTTTTCTGTGTATTCCATCTGGTGATGTCTATTTATATGTGTTGTTTTGTTGTCTGAATACTTCGTTAGCAACAAAGAAATCCTTGGATTTGCAGAAACTAGAATCCCTTTTTTGCTTCATTTCGATTTCCTAAGTCAATATAAAGTCTACTTACTTTATATTTCCTTCTTTAATATTTTTCAACTTTGACAATCCAGTCTCCAACCACAAGCAGCACATCTTGTTTTCATGTTTTCTCAATTTCTAACTCAACTTAACCATAAAACTTATCAGCCTCCTCTTCTTCTGCATCAGTGGTTGGAATATGAACTTGGATATCATATTAAAGGATTGCGCACAAAATCTAATTGATATTGTTTTGGTCATTAGTTGCATTGTACTCAAGTATTATCTTTCCTATGTTCTCCCTGACTGTGAAATCAATGCTGTTCCTCCTCATGCTTTTGTGACCTTGAGTAGTTCTGAAAGTGTCCAATTCCAAGCTATTTCAGTTTGCTGATACCTAAGAAGTTAAAATATAGTTGATTCATTTCATCTTTCACTGCATCGTGCTTCCCCATGTTCCATGTTCCCACTGTATTTCTATCTTAGCGGTTTCCGATTTTTCTTCCTATATGGCAACATCAGCAACTAGATAGCCTGAAGCCACACCAGAAACACAATTAGTTCTCTGAAAGATCCTAAGTCTCCCTCAGTGGTACATTTTGCATCATCCAACTTGAAAGGCTGTTATCCAGCATGATCATCAGTCACTTTACTTTATCTATCCATGAGGGGTTTTTTGCTAAAATATAGGAGTGGTTTACCTTGCCTTCTTCCATCTGTGAAATAATGCCTTTGTGGTATTTATTTATTTTTATTTTATTTTATTTCATCAAGCATGTATTTTATGACAGATACAGGTGTAAACATAATTATAAACACATGAAAAGGATACGAATAAAAAAAACATTAGGACAGGGACGGTAGGCACGTTGGTGCACTTATGCACGCCCCTTACAAACCTCTTAGGAATGGGATGAGGTCTACAGTAGACAGTCTCAGGTTAAAGTTTTGGGAATTTGGGGATTTAGTTGTCACTAAAATGATCGTCCATCTCCAGCATTGTCCTGTATCACTGCTGCCCAGTATAGGTGTCTGTTTCCTACAGCTGGGCAGACAAGAATTACCTTCATGCCTTGGGCAATCCTCTAGAGCAGACTCAAGGACCGCAGGCGAGATCCAGCCTGTGGGGTACTTAGATCTGGCCTGTGGGGCTGCCCTGGAAACAGCAAAGGACTGGCCCGCGGTGCCTCTGCCAGTGAAAATGGAGTTCGGGAGGGCTGAGCTCCTTTTTCGCTGGCAGAGGGTTGCAGGAGGCCGTCATTCCTGAAAACGGAGTTCGGGAGCCCATTTCTGCTGGCAGAACGCTCAGGCCAACACAGGTGCCCCCGACACAAGTTACATTGAGCTGGCCACACCCACCCTGCCCTCCCATGAGTCAAACAACCCTGATGCGGCCCTCAATGAAATCAAGTTTGACACCCCTGCTCTAGAGAGTATATACCCCTGGCACACACACCCATCTTTCTTCACTCATTTTTCTCTGAAACAGTCCCTTGTAATAATAAGGCAGGACTTCAAGAAAACATTTGTGCACCTTATTTTTAATCCTACATCCAAGAAGTTACGAACTTGGATATCATATTAAATGATCAATTCAAAATGATCAATAATCAAAATGATGCCTCTGTGAAGCAAAAGCAATAACAAGAAATTATAAAGGCAACAGTCCCTTGTCCTAGTATTATTTTTTCATAATTAGTGCTCAGAGGTCAGCTGCCTCTGAACCTGCAAGTTTATGAACAATTGCTTATGTGCAAAATGTTTTACGTTCAAAATGGTTTGTTCTTATTTACCAGGAACTATACTGATACATCTCTGATGACCATTTTGAGCACAAAACATATTTAAATCGAAATGTTTTGCACAACCTGGAAGGTAGGGTGTCTCTTCAATATATTCTTCCTCAAAGCCTGCTCTTACATTTAAAAGATGTTGAAAAAGGCTGCCCTCCCATTACTATGGCCATTCAGAATAGCTTTTATTTGATTGCCTTCTACTCTTAGGCTGATAACCAACTGTTACGCTGCTAAGCAGTAATAAAAGGCAGCAATTTGCCAACTGCAGCACTTTACAAACATTAAATGCATCAGTAGACACAATGCAGACTATTACAATGAGCTCTTGAGCTACATATTCTGAAGCTAGCAAATAATACTGATCCCCTTTATTATCTGAGATCACAAAGCAAATACAGTTGGAAGTCTCCTCAAGTAAACTAGATCAAGAAAGCTTCTTTAATGCATATCTCAAAAAAGGTGAGTCTCTTTGCATGAAAATCTGGCTGCTAGTCTGCATTGCTGACAGGTGGCTTAGATCATCACTAATAAATAGCACCAAGAACATGTCCTTACCTGACACAATATCATCCTGTGACATAGTCAATCCCATAATATTCTCTACAGACAAGTGCATATAAGGATTATGTTGCACTTTAATCGGTTATTCGTATTTCTAAAAACCTTTTATAAAGCAGGAGATAGGCCACAGAAATGTTCACTCAGCTCAATTGTGATACTCCCTAGTGCTTGAAAAGGGTGTTCCCATTACGGCACTGTTACTGCAAATGTTCATAATTTTTACTTTTAATCTTGTTTACAGATGGTGGGTATTAATTCATTCAGAGTCTGCAATAACTGGAGCCACATGCAAAATTAACACAGGTAATCCTTGCCTTACAACCGTTCATTTATTAACAAGTTGAAGTTACAATGGCACTGAAAATAGTGACTCATTGACGTTTGTCACATTCCCTGTGGTCACGGGATCAAAATTCAGATGCTTGGCAAGTGGTTCATATTTATGATGGTTGCAGGATCAGGGCAGTGGTGGGTTCCTCCCAGTTCGGCCGAGCCGGTAGCAGTGACGATATGACATCACCGAACCGGTTCTCTTTGTTCGGGAACTGGGCCCTCCCATCCCCCACCCGCCGCGTTATTCTTACCTTTTATTTGGCCCTGCCCCTAATCTATTCGCTGCCTCCTGAGCCCCAGCTGATAGGCTAGAAGGAAAAAAACTGTTTAAACTCTTGCCACGGGGCTTCAAAGGGCTGCCCTACAGCTGATCAGTGTTAAAAGGCAGTGTGGTGGTAGACCAGTGCACTCCAAAAACTAATAGGTAGACCGGAATGCTCCAAAAACAAATGGGTAGACCGGAATGCTCCAAAAACAAATGGGTAGACCGGTGCCTCCAAAAACAAATGGGTAGACCGGAATGCTCCAAGAACAAATGAGTAGACCGGTACAGCTCTGCAAGCAATTAAAAGCCTGGTAGACCAGTACCTCTGCTAAATCCTAAAGAATTGTCACATGACCATCAAACCACGTCCACAAAATAAGCCACTCCCACAGAACCAGTAGTAAAAAACTTTAGAACCCACCCCTGGGTCACGGGGTCATTTTTTGCAACCTTCTGACAAGCAAAGTCAATGGAGAAGCCAGATTCACTTAACAACTGCTTTACTAATTTAATAATTGGGGTGATTCACTTGACAATTGTGGCAAGTAAGGTCATAAAATGAGGCAAAATTCACTTAACAACTGTCTCACTTAACAACAGAAATTTTGGGCACAATTGTGGTTGTAGGTTGAGGGCTACCTGTAAAATAAATAATTTCATATACGGGTAGCATTGTCAATAGTGATATAGAACCAGTTACCGAAGGAGAAATATTTGATACCATTGAATACAGAAGGGCCTCTTGAATTCTAACCAAGAATAAAGTGATACTAGCAACTAGATTATTCTTTTTATAAACCCCCTTTAATGGTAAAGCTCGGCTTTTTTTATCAGCTTTTATAACCTTAATTCTGTAATATGATCTGTTTCCTGCTCAGATTTCTCAGTTGCTCCATAAAACAAACTTCCTGACTTATTTACAAATTCAAACAAGTGGGGCTAAATACATAGTGTACTATGCTAAAATGATAGAAATAGCTTTATATGTCAAAAACCAAAATGATACATTGTGACTTAAATGAAAACAAAATTAAAGGCTACGGCTCTCAATCTAAGCTCTTCCTGCATATTACCCAATTTTATTAAAAATAAGACATGAGTATAC
This sequence comes from Pituophis catenifer annectens, assembly GCF_029215685.1. Classification (NCBI taxonomy): domain Eukaryota; kingdom Metazoa; phylum Chordata; class Lepidosauria; order Squamata; family Colubridae; genus Pituophis; species Pituophis catenifer. The sequence continues at coordinate 237,303,665 of NW_027256881.1, read as the reverse complement.
TAGTGGTAGGTTGCCTCCGGTTCACACCAGTTCTATAGAACCGGTAGTAAAACCGGTGGGAGGCTCCGCCCACCAACCCAGACGTCACCAAAATGCTTCTGCGCTTGCGCAGAAGAGCGCGCGCATGCGGCCCCGTTGCAAACCGGTAGTAAAGGTAAGTAGAACCCACCCCTGGAGTATACCAATGTAAAGAACACTGTTGCACACTGTCCAGAGTCACGTTTTATGAGTTGGGTGGACATATATTTCCCAAGAAGAAAAGAAGGAATGATACATGTATACGTATGTAAATATAAAAGAAAAGAGTCTATTTTGAGAAATATACACACTTTCCAAGATCCCAAATCTACAGTCTATTCACTATATTAGTGCAATATTGTCCCCAAATAAATGGCTCAATTGTCTTTTTCCCTGTTTTGTTCTTGCTATTTGAGAAAAATGACTTCAATAAAGCTAAATGTTCTGCCAAGTTTGTCAGCTTTTATTGAGCTTTTAAAATCAACAAACCTTTGGGCTAGTTAGTCATCACTTTATAAGTACCTAGGTTTGCTGGGTTCACATTTCTCCTGCTCCTGAAGTACCTCCAGGAATGCAGGGAGATTGAAAGCCACCCCATTAAAATATCCTATTTCACATGAATGGTAATTCAGCTGATCCAGAAAGCCAATCAGTTGTGGTTAGCTCCTGGATGGAAAACCATCACATAAAATCTAGACAGTTGGCTAGATTGGAAAGTGCATACACACACACACACACACACACACACAAGAAGATGAAAGCAATAGCAACATTCTGACATGATGCCAAGAAAGCTTAATAGATGAATCCATCTGAGTCCTCAGGAGCTGCTTGCCTGGATAAATTAAAGGCAATCCGATTCTTTCCATGAGGAGAGCAGGCTCTTTTCTCCCTGCATTTCAGCTAAGCAAAGAGGTCATGCCTGTCCATCAGTGGTGGATTTCATAATTTTTTACTACCGGTTCTGTGGGTGTGGCTTGGTGGGCGTGGCAGGGGAAGGATACTGTAAAATCTCCATTCCCTCCCCAATCCAGGGGAAGGTTACTGCAAAATTCCCATTTCTTCCCGATCAGCTGGGACTCGGGAGGCAGAGAATAGATGGGGGCAGGCCCAGTCAGAGGTGGTATTTACCAGTTCTCCGAACTACTCAAAATTTCCGCTACCGGTTCTCCAGAACTGGTCAGAACCTGCTGAAACCCATCGTTGCTGTCCAACTATGGTGTCCAGAACAAGGATGCAAAAGAAAAGGCAAAAGGTGTTTGTTTAATGTTGATTAAAATAATGCCAATTTAATTTACTGTTTTTCAACAGGAATGTGAATCCTACTTGAAATATTTTTTTTAAAAGATGCAAATGTTTTGATGCTCTGCTCACTTCAATATGGTCCATCTCTAAGCATTTCACAAGGATGAGTGTACTTCTACTACTACTTCCCATTATCTTGTCTGTTTTCCCTTCAGCCATTCTTCGCAGTGTTTGTATTATTTCCTCCAGTCATAGCAGCTGAAAAGGATCAGAAGAAAAAAAAGCAACAGCATGAATGCAAATGATTCCAATCCTGTATATCTCCTTCCCTTCAAAATTCCTATTCTCAAGTGTACAAAAGGTCCTAGTTTTGCAGAGCTAGCTTTAATCAGAGCTAGCTCATATAAAGATTCATAATTTTAGCTACTGAGAACCAGAAATATTTTTCTTATTACCTGTATCAATATCCCCAAACTGCTGCTCTTGAAATGCATTTGGAAACATGATCATGGATTCTGTTAGTTGAGAACAACAGAAATTGTTCTCCAGTATATCTCAAATGTACTCCGTTAATGAAAGGACAATGTAGATCTTAACAGAGGTTTGAGGGGGCTTTTCCTCATTAAAGATATTTAAGATTTTGAGTGCCAAAATTTCTTTTCAGTATCCAAATTGATTAGGTGAGAAAGCTAGAAATGTTACCTGGTTAAGATTCCTTTCCCTTCTCTTTAAAAACGAAGGGAGTTGGGTTGGGTGTTCATTTGTTTTTTTTAAGTACACATGTACTTAGAAATTTAGAAAAGACCATTGGGATTTCTTTTTTAAAAAGCAAATGAAAAAATAAGGCTGTATTAGAAAGGAATAATCATGTGAGATTTTATCTTAAATAATCTGTCAAATCGAATGCAATAATAAAAAATAATAGTGGGGAAAGGGGGAAATGGAATAATTAAATAGAGTATGGAATGGAGCAATTTAGTGAGGGCTGACACAGTTACTAACTACATAGTCAGTATAGTCTGTGCCCATCATGATAAAGACCATTTTTATCAAACTGATAAAATAAGTGAGCTACAGGTGATGCGGTGGTTAGAATTCAGTATTCCGGGCAATCCTGACAGGCTTAAGATGAACTCAGCCTCCTATCCTTCCAAGGTTGGTAACATGAGGAGCCAGATTGTTGGGGACAACATGCTGACTATGTAAACCGCTCACAGAGTATGGCGGTAAAGCACTGTGGAGTGGTATATTCGGTAAGTCCAAGTGCTCGTGTTATTTGTACTGTACTTTTGCATGGCTCGGGTTACATCCAACATTTGGGAAGGGCAGGGACCAAGGCGCATATAGTGACAATGTTTCTGTGTGGCTCCCATTCAAATAATTGTAAGCTACAGCTTCAATTTTCAGCACTTATGCCCAGGATTCTAGAAACAACATGTAGAAGCCATATGCATTCCAAAACTGTGGATTGCCTACTATTATAACCTCACAGATCAGAGGGTTTTTTTGAAAACACCAATCTTCCATTCACATGCGGTAGTAATCGGTAAAACTTGATTGCAAGCAAAATGTTTCCTCCACAGTATTTACACAGTATTTACAATAAGCCTTATTTACAATAAGCCCAGAACATCTAATGTAGAAAAGCTCTGCTTTAGGCTTATTCTTTTATTCCACTGTATGAATGAACCTAGGGTTGCCAGGTGTCCACTATTTGAGCGGACAGTCCATTTTTTTCACATTATGTTCACTATTTTTTTTCACAAAATAGTGGACATTTTTTTTATTCAAAAGCTTTATGATGAAATGGTATGTAATCTAAAGCTGTACAGTCTAAGAGAATAAGGATAGGAGAATCGCGTTTTGTCTTTTTTTTCATAAGTTAGAATGAGACAAAGATCGAATATCCATTGAACTCGATTCTCCGAAAAAATTAATGATGAGATTAAAATAAAAATATATTATAAAATTATGTACAGTTCACATTTTTAAAATGTATTGTAGCTTGTGTCAACTGACCTAAAATGGCATCGAGTGATGAGAGTGACAGCGGCGAGATTTCAAATTCTTTAAAACGAAAGAGAGGAGTGTGCAAATACACCAAAGACTGGGAAGCTACTTTTGCATGGATTACCAACAACGAAACCGACAGAACAAATACGACGGCCTACTGTAAATTGTGTCAGAAATCGTTCACAATTGAATATAATGGTATAAAAGCTGTCACACAGCATGCAAGCACAGAAAATCATTTAGATAAGGAGAAAATAGCTTCCAGCAACAAGCGAATCAATTCATTTTTCATTGTTAAAGACTCCTCTTTCAGTGAGAAAGTGACTGTAGCTGAAATGGCTGAAACTTACCATGGGATCAAACACCATATTTCTTTCCTGGCTCAAGATTGTGGTATTAAGTTAATGAAGCAAATTTTTGATGATTCAGAAATTGTAAAAAAGATGTCTTGTGGAAGAACCAAATCATCAGCTATTGTCAATGAGTTGGTTCTCAATTATCTTAAAACTGGAATTCCATTTTCTCTCTCCACTGACGCATCAAACAAGGGAAATCGCAAAATGTATCCCGTTGTTGCACAATATTTTACTTGTGAAGAAGGACTGTGTGTGAAAATTTTAGACTTTTATGAGGATTCTTTCGAAGATTCTACATCAATAAAAAATCAGCTGTGTCGAGTTCTTAGTGATAACGAATTGGAAATAAATAATGTTTCAGCAGATAATGCATCGGTCAATTATGGAGTGAACAAATCTGTTTACCAAAAATTATTACTGGAAAATGACAATATTGTAGCTGCTCATTGCAATAATCACATTTTACACAACAGCGCAAAAAATGCATTAAAGCAGTTATCTTTTGATATTGAAAATGTAGTGCTGAAGGTTTTTGCCGAATTTTCGAATTCTGTGAAGAAACGAGAAGAGTTGAAATCATTTTTTGAGTTTTGCGAGTCAGAATTCCATGAAGTTTTGCGCCATGTTCCAACACGTTGGTTAAGTTTGTTTAAAGCGGTCAAAAGACTTCTTTTAAACTGGATACCTCTAAAATCGTATTTTATTTCTCTTGGATCTGATGAGTGCCATAAGGTTATCTGGAACCTTATTTTGGATCAGGAAAATGAACTCGCAAAGGACGATGAACCAACAATTTCAGAATTGTATTTATATTTCACGCACTTCTTCATGTCAATATTGCAAGACACCCTACTGAAGCTGGAAAGCAAGAAAATTCTTGCATGTGATCTTCACATTATCATGTGTAAGCTGCGTGATTCTTTGCAAAAAAAATACAATGAGCAGTTTTTTGGAATGAAAGTTTTATTTGCCTTACGTAAAAAACATTTGCCTGAGAATGCCGTGCAAAAGTTCAAGAAAGAAGCCATCAATGTGTATCAAAGAGCCATTGCGTACCTAGAAAAGTGGTATAATTTCACCGATTCAGTATATGAGATGCTAAGTTGTTTCAATCTAATTGATCGCAATAATCCTCCAACTTTAGAAGAAATGACGAACATCTGGTTATTATCACCATGGCGAGAAGAACTTCCACCCAACACTCTCTTCGATGAAATTTCTGCCTTAGAAGAAGTTTATGTTCATCTGCAGGGCGATTCATCCCTTGATAAGTGGACGTACTTTTTCAAGAAAGAGCCAGCTCCGAGTTTACTGAAACTGTTCCAGTATTGTGCATCAATTCCGGTATCAAATGCAAACGTTGAACGAATTTTCAGCGTCATGGGAAATTTGTGGACTGACAAACGTAACCGACTGCTTGTACCATCAGTTCGAAGTGAACTTTGTATATTTTTTAATATTTCTCAATGTTGTACTGAAATTAAAGAATTATTTCTTAAACACAAAGAATTGATCAAAGCTGTGCAGACAAATAAAAAATACACACGACAGCAAAGTAAAATGTAATTTAATATTTTACATATTATTATATTTGATGTTTTGAATTTTAAGTAAAGTTTTGAAGTGATTATTTTAATACGTGTTAAAATGTTTGTAAGAAAATATATAATTTAATTGTAAAAATTTTTTTTATTTTTTTACTACTTAGGTTTAGGTTTGGTTTAGGTTTATTTGATTTGTATACTACTTAACACCCCCCCCACCCGCTTGTCCGCTATTTTTTGGAAGCAGACCTGGCAACCCTAAATGAACCTCAGTCATTTATCCTTTCTTCTTAAAGCCACTTTAACAAATTGTAACAAAAAGACAGTAATGTTTTCATTCAATTTCAGTGCCAGACCATAAAGCAAATGAAGTCTGAGTTCTCTACAGAGTCTCAAATACTCAATAGACCTACTGCCCTGGATAAAATTAAGATAAATTACTATTAGTCCTGTAATGGAAGTTTCCCTTGATTTGATTAAAAACTAAGTTGCAATATATTATGTTATAACATCATCACAAAATGTGTCCACAATCCAACTGTTAACAAGAACAACAAAACAAACTTTTAACATAGGCTGGCCTCTTTTAACCAGAGGCTGAACCTCTTGAAAACTTTACAATCTCAAACACTGTTGTTAGATTGTAGATTTTCTAGTTGAGCAGAAAAACTGTTGTCAACTTCATCAAATGTTGGTTTCCAAAGCACAATTAATAAAATGTTACCTTAAATTTTTAAAGCCCTCTATGTCTCAGGGTTCTGGTCTTTCAAAACACCAAGGAGCCCCACAGGTGTCTCTCCACATATTGAGATAACTTCCAGAAATTCCTTCAGGATTCTATCCCTACAGGATTCTCCTGAGAGCATCCTGTCTGGCATCTTCATGATTCTTTATAACTGGTGGAAGCTCTCCTTATGCACCTGGGCTTTTACAAATACATCTTAAATCATTTTTAATTTCACCGCTATATCATTATGTTTGCAAGTTGAAGCTGAAGTGATTAATACAAAGTCAAGATACATAAACATCTTCATCTGCCTTTCTGTAAACCTGTTTCTAATTCATAGCAGACTTATTTCCTCAAAGAAAACACTCACCTGCATTAATTTCCAGGTTTCTCCCTATTGATACACAACATATTCTTTGGGTTATGGAAATGCGAATATGATTATCCAGTGGATACCTCAGATAATTATCTAACATTCTTTATTGGTACACAGAATAATTAGGGTATTTGACAAGTTCAGGCTAGGAGAAGAGAGGATGAATTATTAGCACAACCTAAATTTGCATTAAATGCATTACTTATAAAAAGAAGCTACTGTATAATGCGAAGTCTATGCAGTTATCTATGCCAATACATGTAAACAAATGACCACTTCAAAACTACAATACATATTAATTGCAAGCTGTTTTTAAGGTACAAGTTCAAGTTATTTTTATCTGACATCCAATCAAAGAGCAAGCTGGTTTTTCTTTGGCCAGTACAAAAATAAACTTGTATTTTCTGCCAAAAGCAATCTCAGCATAGTTTCCTTGCATCTTTCGAATGCATACTGCCAACATATTTCATGCAAATGTTTCCTTTAAAAAGTGTCAAAAGAAAGAACAATGTGCACCCCTATCTAGCTCTTCCCTCCTGTGTAAAATCGAAAGAAAAAGAACATATTGTATCCTCCAAAAAATTGGATATTTGGTGGAGGAAACACCTGTAGATAAGGAACGAAACAAAATGTAAAAAGGGGTAAAAAAGATAACGCTGGTATTTGCTTTCCATGGAACCAATAATAATTTAAGTGGATAATTTATCATTTTTAGGAGAGGCAAGCCAATCTTTTAATTATGGATTTCTCAAATTTTGATGATTTTATAAGTATACGGGTGTATGTGTCTGTCTATCTGTACACATAATGTTTTAGTCAGTCTGTTTCTAATTTACTTCTATATTTATATTTTGATGGCTATTTTAAACATCCTGGTCAAATAAAAATCAGGGCATAACCAGTAACATAAAAAAAACCAAAACTTAGCAACTAGATGTGTCTTTTCTATTCTTATTTTATTCCTTCCTTCTCATAAAACAACCAGTATTTATTTATCTGTGCTACAGGAAAATGTTCAGAGACAGTTGTATTTAGCTGTGTATCCCCCTTCCCCCTAATTTACCAATATGTACAAATAAATAGACTTGGGCACTAATTCAACTATGATTTTAAAAATAGAGCAAACAAGATATTTTTTATTTCTCCTAACACTATAAATAGGCAACTATCATTAGAATAAGTGCAGTACTTGCCACATTTGGTGCTTATAGTGAGTCAGGAACCAGAAATCATTAATACACAAGAACAAGATTATTTTCAACCTGCTCACCTATGTCTTGGGTACAGTGGGGAAAAAATTATCTATGTATCAACATCTTATTCCACTTTATGATTTCATGCCCCCTTCCAAGTCTTCTACACATCCCAAAATTTCAAAACATCTATACTAAGGGAAACTAGAAGGAATTCTTTTTGGATATTAACCACATATGCTAAGCCCACGTTTTAAAGTAGTCCTAACAATTATAATCAGCTTTAAACTCATTTCCAGAAAAGAAAAAGGAAATGTATTCAGTAACAAAAAGGTGTTTATCCAAAACTGAGATTATGCTTACCAAAATGAGGCAGGATTGCCACACTGAGAAGCATTGGCCTATATTTATTTTACTGTTCAAGGGCAATAAATCACAAACTTAAGTCTGAATATAAGACTGCCACATTTTTTATTATTTTATCCCATCTATATTATTTTCATAAATAATATGATAGTAATAATAATTACCATAATAATATATGGTGGCCAACATACCTAAAGCCCTTCCTCCTCCTAGTTTTTCCACAACAACAATAGCTATAGCACATAAACTTATATACCTCTCCATTGTGCTTTACAGAACTCTCTGAGCAGTTTAGAGTATCAGCCTATTGCCCCCAACAATCTGGGTCCTCATTTTACCGATCTTGGAAGGATGGAAGACTGACTTGAGCCGGTCAGGACTGAACTCTTGGCTGAGGACAGAGTTAGCCTGCAATACTGCATTCTAACCACTGTGCCACCACAGCTCCTGTGTGGTGAGTTGGGCTGAGAGACAGTGACTAGCCTAAAGTCACCCAGCTGGCTTTCATGGCTAAGGCGGGACTAGAATTCACAGTCTCCTGGTTTTGGGGCTGGTGCCTTAAAACCATTAGACCAAACTGACTCTCTGTCTACATCCCATGTAGAATTCTCCCTCACACACACCCCCAAAACAAGAAAAAAAGAATGACATTCATTTTGTATGTAGTTTGTAGGCATCTCAAAAGAATTTATTGATAGAGGACCCGGAACTACCAATAACAAGGTATTTTTTGGCTGTCCTTTGCAACAGTTTCAGAGTATATTGTTATTGCCAGTAGTCCAGACTGCCCAAAGATTTATAGCAATTCAGAAGAAACTACATTGCTTTATTGATTGTTTTGTAAACCTTGAGAGTAAAAATAAATAAAATAGATATAAATACAGAACTGCAGTCAGAAGGTTATTACTTCAGCCACCATTCATGTCGGCTTCTCTCAAACATCTCAAGTTCCCTTATAAACCCCTAAGAAATAAAACAATGATACACTCATTTCCATTTGTTTAACAGCTTATACAAAAGCACAAGAACAAATTGATAAAATCCCTAGATCATTAATAACACAACATTTCAGATTCTTTGTTAATAATAATTTGTCAAGATAACAAATTAAGCCAAAAAAAGTCATTAAAAATCTAGAAGCCAGACAAGAGGAGGAACTTCATATTTTATACCACAGAGAAAAGCAGAATATTTTTGATTTTAAAAAAAGTAGGCTCAACAGCAACCATCTGTGACAAATAGACATTATACATTAATACGATATATGTTTATTTTGTCTTTTTAAAAAGTGAGATGTCAGCTTAAATTATAGGCCTACTGTCCATTTATACATTTAGAAGAAAAAGAATTTTAAAGATTAAAAGTCAAGCACCAACACCAATGCTACAATATCTTGGCTTTTGCCTCCTGACACAATTAAAAGTAAAATGATAAAACATTCCTGGAATCACGTTTAACTCTTGAAGATCATGCAGATACAGTAATGTAATTTTCTTGACAGCAATACTGTACTATCTTCTTCAGAAATATTATTTTGTCTTCTCAGTTTATATCCCACCAACAGAATTCCAATAGACTTCCACCCACATATTAACCAGATCCAATCTTACTTATGGAAAATCAATTGAGATCAGCCTAGTGCTATCATCTGCTATGACCCTAATACCAACTAGAGTTATTAAACAACCATAGAAAAGCAACAATGGAGAACAGCATGGCCTGCTTCTAAATTTTTGAGTCTTGATATACTATATTGTAAAATATACAGAAAGAGTCACCTTTTTTAACAGCTACAGATGACTATCAAGGGCAACCTGGGAAATCCAGGTGTGAAGCTCTTTTTCCTATTATATCCAATTCCAATCTCAACATTAGGTTGAAAATGAAAATTAATATCAGTGGTTGACCAGGAAGAGGCAGAAAGAAAATCAGGACTATCACAAGATATCAATTCAAAAAAGGTAAGGAAAATAAAACAATGCAGGGTAAGTGAAAAGCAAGATCACAGGTAATACAAAGTGTGCAGAGAAGAGCAACAAAGATGATTAGAGGACTGGACGCTAAAACATATAAAGAATGGTTGTTAGGATTGGGTATTTCTAGTTTAATGAAGAGAAGGACCAGGGGTGACATGATAGCAGTGTTCCAATATCTCAGAGGTTGCCACAAAGAAGAGGGCATCAATCTATTCTCCAAAGCACCTGAGGGCAGGATAAGAAGCAATGGATGGAAGCTAATCAAGGAGAGAAGCAACCTAGAACTAAGGAGAAATTTCACGATAGTTAAAACAATTCATCAGTGGAACAACCTCCAGAAGTTGTGGATGCTCCAACACTGGAAGTTTTTAAGAAGAAATTGGACAAGAGATTGGAAGGGAAGGGAATTCAACCTTTTTGCACACATTGCTTCCGGCCCCCGAGGCTTTTCTCTGATTTCATAAAAGCAATCAGAAAAGTGTCATCAAATCACCACAGAGGCAACTGAAGAGAGGTGATATCTCATTATATCCTGCACATATACAATACTGAATTTCTTAAATGATGTTAATATTAAGCCATGCTTAGCCTCTCATGTGAATATATTGCAGATATCAACCATATAATTTTTTTATCCCTGGCTATATAATATATGCTATCATAATATATTTCCCAGTATTCCATGAAATAAATCTGGGATTATGAATGGTATAATAAAACTAGAAATATGAATTAGTGTACAGTATAAGTTCGTGTGCCTGTATCAGTACACTTGATTTTCGATCAGGAAACCTATGTGGATCTGTATCAAGGTAAATGCTTTGTTTTGCAACCCAGAAACATAATTTCCTCCAGAAATGTTTCAGCTATGAAGCACTGTAATCTTGAGCCCTATCAGAGCTCAAATCTAGTAGGGAGATCACTCTGACACAGCCCAGCAAAAATATGCCAGTCGGTAAGAGAGTTTATCATCTATATTAATAAAGCCTGCAATGACATAGATGGCTTTGTGCCAGTCGCTCTCTCTCTCAACCCAACTCGCCTCACAGGGTTGTTGTTGTAGGGAAAATAGGAGGAGGGAGGGTTATTGGATACGTTCACCATCTTGAGTGATTCATAAAAGTAATAAATACAGTATTTTAAAACAATCTTTTAAAAACGGCACAGGAGGAAACAGTGATATAAAACCGAATGAATAAATAAACCAACATATTAATTAATTAAACCCCACACTTTTTCTCCCCGGGGTGCTACATTGAGAAGAAGGAAATGACACCTGCCCTCTGAAAACTTTCCTCTCCTTGTCCCGACATGTTGACTCCGCTGTAATCAAATCTAGCCTTAGAAGTCAGAGAATGAAACAGTCCTAAGCTGCCATTGAGCCACATTATAAAGGCCTCCCTTTCTCCCACTTACTAGTCAATACAAGCTTCGTGGAATGTGTGGATTTGTTGACAGAATGTGTCGCTCAAGATTCCACTCAAAGGTAGTACATGCCGATCACACTTAAGCTTCAAAGCCAGGCTGTGTTTTACATTTAATAGGTTAATAATACAGATACCTAGGATGTTTATTAACTCATATTCATGAATAGCCAGAGGCATTTTAATTATTAAAGGGCCCCAGAACACTCACCAAGCAAATACTTCTGCTCAAGAGGTCTCTTCTATTGAATCTGCTCATCAACATTATACACTAGTTCCTATGTAGGTAAAAGCATGCAGAAGTCAAGGCTCCTTCACAAAATATGTGAAAAGCTAGTAGCATTCACCGAAAAGCCAACACAGGTGGTCCTCGACTTACAACAGTTCATTTAGTGACCGTTCAAAGTTACAACGGCACTGAAAAAAGTGACTTATGACTGTTTTTCACACTTATGACCATCGCAGCATCCCCATAGTCATGTGATGAAAATTCAGATGCTCAGCAGCTGACTCATATTTGTGACGGTTGCAATTGAGTCACGTGTTCACCTTTGTGACTTTCTGACAAGCAAAGTCAATGGGGAAGCCAGATTCATTTAACAACCGTGTTATTAACTTAACAATTGCAGTGATTCGCTTAACAACTGTGGCAAGAAAGGTCATAATATGGGACAAAATTCACTTAATAAATGTCTCATTTAGCAACAGAAATGTTGGGTTGAGTCGTAAATCAAGGGTATAACAGAGTTTTCCATCAGCCACAGGAAATACATCTTTTTACACTGCTTCTTGCATAGATTGTCAAAGACTTAAAAACTAGAATTCTAGTCATAAATGTAAAACCAGGCTAGAAGTGAAAAGAAAAAAAAATCTTACAATATATCAGTTGTGGTCATTATGTAAATTTGTACTCTGCGTGCATTGTAAAACACAGTTAATTTTTAAACTCTTATGGAACACTCTTGACTTTATCCTTTTAATTCCAGCTTGGTTGTTAGTTTAAAAAAATCCCAACTTTTTAAGGCCTGTCTAACTGGAGATTTCTAGGAGAGGATGACAAGCATATACAATGATCAGCTGTACCACACACAGACTTCAATTCTTATGTCCAGTAAGGATCACCAGAAGCTGTATTGCCTGTAAAATAAGACCTTTAATGCGTCTACAAGACACTTCAGCATGTTAATCTCTAGGAAAGCAAAATTCTATGCAGCATTTCTTTCTACTTGCTCAATTGTAGTATTAAAAGCTGTTCTGCCAGAGCAATCTTAAACTGAATTTCAATGGGTTACACACAGGCAGAGGATCTTCTGATTTATAGCCTCAGGGCCACTTCCTTAGACTCAGTTAAAAGAAGCCTTTTAGTCTGGAATGTGTAAATTGCAAACACTGGGTAAAAAAGCAGAAGAGAACCAATTTTAATACAAAGGTGTTTATCAAAATACTGTAGCTTTTCCTTTGACAGAAATGGGAATGTTTTTACTTTAAGATGCATGAAAAAGTTGAGATGCATTTTTTTCAACAATTCTCATTGGATTTGACCAAGATTGTTTTGTTCCAAAGAAGACATCCCAAAGGTGCTTTTTCTATGTTTTTTTCCTTGAAGACGTTTTGCTTCTCATCCAAGAAGCTTCTTCAGTTCTAACTGAATGGTGGACACTTCCAAAGAAGACATGTCCAAAGAAGAATATTTCATTGAAACCATTTCAGGTGGGATACAAACTACTTGCACTGGGCGTTTTCAGAGGGAATATTCTATCTTTCAGCTTACAATCTTCTGTAGTTTTCCAGGGTTTTCACACTTTATTTACAAGGATTGTAAATAAAATTTTAAAGCACTCTAAAAATGAACTAGAAAGGCAAAAAGCTACTTGTGCAAAAGAATGAAAACTTTCAGGAAGTTAGAAGGAAACCCTTGGTTGCAGTTTTAATTAAAACTTGATAAGAAAATGGCAATGAATATACTTTGGGTGTCAGGTTTTCCTTAAAACAAAAGAAAAGCCAAGATGGATATAAATCCATTGCAAGGAGAAAATGGTGAAAAGATGATGGGTGATGATAAAAGGGCAGGATTTCTTATTTCTTATCTTGCATCTGTCTTCTCCCAGAAGAGAAATGGAATCCTAGTTGAACACTGTTACTATATACCAGTGGGGAATGAGAGCACTGCAGCTCAGGATAGACCTGGAGAAAGTAAGGAAGGAAAGCATGCTCATTTTGATTAATTCAGGGCTCCAGGGATAGATAAATAGCATCCTGAAGTATTGAAAGAACTAATGAAGGAGATTGCTTTCTAGATACACTGAGAACTTCCGGAGAATTGATGAGGTCCCAGAAAAATGACTGTTGTCTCCATCTTCAAAATGGTAAGGAAGGGACCAGGGAAGCTAAAGACTTGCCAGTTTGACTCTGTGCCAAGCAAGACTGTCAAACAGATTATCAAGCCACATATCTGTGAGTACTTAGATAGACTTGTTATAAGTACAGCAATAGGAGCCAGCAGGGGTTTTGTTGGAAAGAAATCATGTCAGACCAATGTTTTCTCCTTCTTAGGAGTTATAAGCTTAGCAGAACAGGAGAATGTCACAGATACAGAATAACTGAAGCTCAGCAAAGCTTTCCGCAGAGTGTCCTATGATAATCTTCTTCATCAAATGATAAAATATGGGAGAGATGATACTATCGCTAGAAGAACCCAAAATTGGCTCAAATAATCACATCCAAATAGTGCTCACCAAGAGCTTCAGGTTGGAGGGAAGTATTAAGCAGAGTGCCATAGGGCTCAACTCCCTTGAATAAGGGAGCTGAGGGATGCTGACAAAGTCTGCAGACTGTCCAAAAGTTAGGGGGAGGGGGAACTGGCTATTAATTTAAAGAGAGAGAGAGAGACAAAAGATTTAAAGAGTGCTTGATAGGTTTAAGCAATGGATTGAAATGGAGAGAGTAGAACTTAACAAAGAGAAATATAGAATTCTCCTCTTGGATGGGAAGCCTGAAAACCACAAACATAGGATGAGAGAGATTTGGTTTGGCAATTGTTTTTGGGGAAAGGATCTGGATGTCCTGGTCAACCACAAGTTAAATATGAGCTAGCAATGTGATACATCTGCTAATAAAGCAGTCAATGCTGGGTGCATGAGCAGAACCCTCAGAGTCCAGATTATGGGAAGCAGTGGATCCACTCAACTCTGCCCTGATCGAATTCCACTTGGAATACTGGATTTTGTGCAAAATGTGACAATGACAACTTGAAGCAACTTAAGAAAACTGCTATCAAAATGATCAGATGCTCTAGAAACCAAGCCCTATAAGAAACAGTTAATAGAATCATAAAATTGTGAAACTGGGGAAAAAAAACTACAAAGATCATCTCATTCATCCAACCTTCTGCAATGTGCAGGGGAAACAAGAGATACCTTTCATTAGGAAACCCATCATCTCCATTGGTTGAATGTTTCGCTGGTGTATAGATCTTACTGTCAGAAACATTTTCCTTATTTTTTTAAATAAAATCTAGGTATTTGCAATTGTATCCATGAGTTTCTGGTTCTTATTCAAAGAACTGAGCATGTTCACTCTCCAGAAAAAAAGCGAGAAGCATGGGAAGTCTTCCAATATCTGAATTGCTACTACTTAGAAAAGGAGTGGACTTACTCTCTTTTGCTCCAGAGGGCAACACCAGAACTAATGGGTTAAAACTACTAAGGATTAGATTCCTGACTGTACTGTCAGCTAGTGGAAGAGGCTGTCACTTGAAGTGGCTGGTTCTCCTTCAATGGAGGGCTTCAAACAGAAGCTGGATGATCTTCTTCCAGAAACAGTCTGCACTGAGGGAGGATAGGGGGTGGACTAAATTATTTCTATAGTCTCTTCCAATTGTGTGATTCCATGGCTTTTTTTTAACTGGCTAGGAAGCAGCTTCTGGACAAATATTTAACTTTAATTTTGACCAGAGCTTTATGGGTGAAGGGAGCGGGAACAGAGGGAGGGCTCTTTTACAGCAAACACCACAATTCCCAAAATATGCCCTATCTCATAACACTAAACAGTATCTTATTTAGAGGCCTTACAGTGGCAAACATCTTCGTAAAAGGAACCAAATCACCCCAAAGGGCAGGGGGTTTTAACCTCTACAAAAATCAAGAAAATAAATCAGCCCCTTGAAGTCTATTCTATCAATTTGTCACTGTAGCAGAGCCAGAGTGAAGTCATTCACCCACCGAAGCTAGCAAATTCTCATGAATATGTAGAAAGATTTGGTTTAACCCTTCAACACCACCCCCACAAGCTTTGCATTCGGGCTACTGGCGGGTGAGAGTAGCAGGAGAACCACACGGCCGTGCCTATTCAAGGAGTAGTTACGTTCATTTCCAGGGAAATGAGTTTCCAGCAAGGCTACTTGGGTTGCTGCCCCTAGAGTAGCGTCTACTACCCCTAAGAGAACCTTCCAATGCAACTTCGGGAAAGGGAGAAAGGAAGCCTCAGAAGAGAACCTGCAAACCCGCGTCACGGGCTTCTGTCTGGATTTCACCGAAGTAACGGCGCCCTTTGTGGGCTGACAGCCCCTTGGAAACCGGCTAACCCTTCCAACTCAGCCGCGCGGCGCTCGCAAGGCTGCTAAAACCCTCAAAGACGCTGGTGGAGAAGGCGCGCACCTCACGCTTCCCCGCAGGCGGGTGATGGGGAGAAGAGCGCATTCTCCCCCCCTCCAGCTCCCGTCCGCCTTTTCTGCACCTTTCGCCTCGCCTTACCTCGCTGTGGGGACGCCGGTGCAGCCAGCCAAACAAAGAAGCCGAGCAGTAGCCGCCGGGGGAGACACCTGCAAATGAAAGTAGGGGGAGAGGAAGGAAGGGAGGGAGGGAGGGAGGGAGGGAGGGAGGGGAGGGGGCGAGGGGGGAGAGAGAGAGAGAGAGAAAGAAGGAGAGAAAGGAAGGAAGGAAGGAAGGAAGGAGAGAGAGAAAGGAAGGAAGGAAGGAAGGAAGGAAGGAAGGAAGGAAGGAAGGAAGGAAGAAAGAAAGAAAGAAAGAAAGAAAGAAAGAAAGAAAGAAAGAAAGAAAGAAAGAAAGAAAGAAAGAAAGAAAGAAAGAAAGAAAGAAAGAAAGATTAGAGATATTCCGAGCTGGCTCCAAGCGGAGCTCGCTGGCCCCGGTGCCCCGTGCTCGGCTGGGCTCCGCTCACCTGACGCGCATGGTGGCTGCGCTGCGCCGAAGCCGAAGAGGCAGCCGCTGCCGTCTCTTGCCCGCCAGAAGCAAGTTCGGAATAGGACTCGCCTCCAGAAGCGCCCTCGCTTCGTCGGATGCTCGCCAGGTCCTAGCGCCCCCTGGTATCAGGACAAAGTAAACGCGGAGCCCCTTATTAGTCTTCTCCTAAAATAAGGCTATTCATGATTGGTTAAAATTAAAGAATTCCTCCCGCCCCTGCCAATTAAATGAAAATGCACTTATCCTAAATTAGTCTGTAGGAGCATCCCACTTTATTCAATATTCCCACTTTTATTTTCACTTTCTTTCTTTTTCAATTTACTATTCTTTTTTTCCCTTTGCTTCTGTTTCCCTCCTTCTTGCCAAATCCATAATGCCAGTATTACTAAATACTATTTTTTTCCTAGCCTAATTGAGTCATTGCTATTGACACTGAAATAGTACAGTACTGTACTGTTTTCCAGCCCCTTTTGGAATTTGAACATCCATTAACTTTCCATGACATCACAGCACTTAGCCAATCATATGGTCTTATTTGAGGAATAGACTAATCAGATGTAGAGTTCAAAGACATCCAGCACTTTGCTTGAAGTCAAAATCCCACCTTGAAAGTTTTTGAACCTGGATATCCCAATTGGCAAGGAAGTGTCCTGCAACAAGAATCCATAGCTCTTTATATGTGTCTGATCCCTTTACAGCATGGGTCCCCAACCCTGGTCTGCAGCCCAGTGTCAGGCCACAGCATGTTTGGAACTAAGCCACGGAAGTGGTGGGTGGTAAAAGCAGTGCATGCGCTTATGCCCCCCTCACCACCTCTGCCAGTCCACCGAGCTGGAAAGGTTGGAGACAGCTGCTGTACATGTAATCTTCATTCAAGGTTGACTCAGCCTTCCATCCTTCCCAGGTGGGTAAAATGAGGACCCAGATGGTTGGGGGCAATATGCTGACTCTGTAAACTGCTTAGAGAGGGCTGTAAAGCACTATGAAGCGCTATGTAAGTCTAAGTGATATCGCTATTCAGCAACCATTCAAAGTTAGGATGGCTCTTATGGACTTACAACTGTTTTTTGCTGTTGCAACTATAATAGTGTCCCTGCAGTCACATGATCACAATTTGGCAGCTTGGCAACACCTCACAATTATGACATTGCAGAGTCTCACAATCATAGGATCATCATTAGCGACCTTCACTGCCATCTTCTGATGAGCAAAGTCAGTGGCAAGGCTGGAATGAAATGGCAATCACAAGCGATCACATTTAATGACCACTAATATTTGCCATCTTAAATCAGCACGGTCATGTGATGTTGTGCCTTACAATTGTGTTGCTTAGTGATGGAGCTGCAGATCCCAATTAATGTCTTTAAGTGAGGGCTGTATATCTTTTCAGTGATTTCAGCAGTATTCCTGGGGCTGGTTAGAAGTAATAATGGAATATTGATAGATTTTAGAGATATAGCATTTTATTATTATATTTTTACAGAACACATTTCACTTCATGCAATACAGGGCTCAAAGATTCTGGGATAATAAACTGGTTCCTCTGAAAGGTCTTCAAGACAAGATTCTTTGCTATTTACTATAGAGACATCTGCTGGCTGCATCCCTCTTTGCATGCATTGAAGGAGATTTAATAATTCCTCCTAAAATAGAGAATAGAACAAAGCTCTTCCTTTATGTGAAGGAAATGGCACATGAGGCTAATGGAATTGAATTTATTTAGATCAGCTTGGACTCAGCCCTGACCTGAAACAAACAAACAAACAAACAAACAAACAAACAAACAAACAAATAAAAGAACATAATATATTGCAAAGGACATATCATAAAAACACAAATTCAGCTTCTGAGAACTGCCATCTTTTTCACATTTCCCTCCTTAATAAAGTAAGGTTTCTAATGCTATTCAGTTAGTGCATTTGGAAACTTGACTGAACATTAACTCATATAATAGCATCCAGATATTTTGTGTTACCTACTTTAATCCTAGTCATTCTAAAATCTTTGCTGATAGGATTGTTCGGTGTCTTTGTTTTACATGAAACTGGAAGATGTTTTTGATTTCAATTATCATCATCTGTTCTGGTGTTGTTTTCACACAATAATAGTGCGGAGAACTTTTCAACATCATTATGGTTTAAGATCCTATACTTTCCGGCCTTTTACTTTTACTTTGACACTTTTGAGAAGAGTGGATGAAAAGATATAGCTTTGATCCTGTAGCAAGATATGTATGTGTCTTTTGGTCAATACAGAAGAGTCCTTATTGAGTTTTCCAATAGGATAATGGAAACACATGTTGTATTGTAAAGGAAAGGACTTCTAGTTCATAAGAAGAAGGCAAGGATCTTCTGAAGCCTCACTAAAATTTCTCAGGAGAATTTTGATAATCCTTACACCACCTTCTGCAAGTCTATTTGATTATGGATACATAACATCTTATCTATATCCCATGGCAAACATTTTTAAATTCATACCTGCAAATTATAGCCCATTTACTGTTATCACCACTCATGGTATGCCATGTTGAGTTAACATGTTTTGATGTGCTTGATATTTGTATAGCGAGTCATCAAGTTGATCTACATCCAAATATTTTGAAAGATAATTCATTACCACAACACAGACCTTATAATGTAATATAAACAAGACAATGCCTACCTTTTCTTTTGAGCACAAAGAATTATCTGAAGACTTCTGCTGATAAAATAAAACGTAATATCTGACAAACCTGAAGCAATTAATTCATGCTTCGGTATCAGAACTCATAGTTAGACAGTCCAGATTGATTCTGGCATGTCTCTTGGACTTCTCAATGACCTGTGGAATCACCCCAGATGGCTAAATAAAACTTGATTAATTTGTAATTTCCCCGAATCCTCCATTTACTCTTTTTTCAAAAAATAGGGACAACAGTTGGTTTCCTGCAGTTGTCTCCTCCTTCACCTCTTTTCTAGGATGTCTCAAACAAAAATATTTATCCAGACCATCAACAAGCTACAGATATATTTCTTCTAGAATTCCTCTGTCCCTGAAGACAGACTATAAAAATAAATTAGGTACACCCTGACTTTGTCCTGTCAATAGAAAGTTTCAGTCCTTCCCCTTCATCCTGTTTTTCATAGTTACCTGATAGAACATGTACCATCTTCTCAGGGAAAACAGCCAAAACAAGCACCGAGAATTTTTATTATTGCATTTTTTGCCTTTTAGCATTTTGCTATCTTTATAGGAATCTAATTTACCTATTCTGTCTTTCCTTTCTTTATACACAATTTGCTCTTAGTTCCAGCACCATGTTTTGAGCTTTTAACTCTACAATTCCAGCCTACCTGTCAGTAAAATTAGTATGACTGGTCCCTCTTACTACCAGTTGACTGCATTCATTACTGTTTTCAGGTCAATTTAAGTTCCTTTGTACTCAGTATAACCACCGACTGAATGTGCTAAGAAAGGACCATTCATTTGGTTGGAATTTTGATAGTTGTTGGTAAAGAATAAAGAAATTAATTTTTAATTTGAAATAATTATGGTAGTCCAAGTAGCATTTATAGGCAGAAGTTTATCTGAAACACATTCAAGTAATTTGGATAACAATTTACTTGCCAGTCAAATGTGCCAGCATTGAGGAAATCAGAAAATATGGATTTAGATCTCAAGGTTCTCATTAATAATCTCCACCCTATGAGTCATGCTGAAAGCATAGCCAGCCAATGGGTATAAAACTGGGATTGTGAATTTTTACAAAGCCTGTTCAAGTATTCTTAAATACAGTATCTTGAGTCTCGTTTTGATTGGGACAACACAAGTTTAAATCTTCAGACAAGTCATCCCTATCTCTTAACTTTTATGAGACAATAGAAAGAAGACTGGATTGCAAACATCTCCAGTAAGGGAAAATAACTACAGTGCAGCAAACTGAAGCTTAAGCCAGGCCTAAGCACCACATCTAAAGTCATATCCTGAGGACTCAATAGCCACAGTAGATGGTTATGAACTCCCATTCATATGGATAAACTTTCTGTAGAACTTAAAAGCATTAATAATATCAAATCTCGAAGAGCTTCCTAAGCCTAAAAACATCTGAAAAGTTATAGTAGACAATCATGTTGACTCTGTCAGTATAAAACTACCACCAAGAAAGCCCCTCCATGGTTAAGCAGATACAAACATATTTTTTATGGTGCTGTCTTCCAATAAAAATTGCATGACCAACAATATTGGCTATGTCACCAAGGTACTTTTCCAAAAGCAGCTGGACTTTCTTGCTTTTTTTCCTTGAAAACGTTTCGCATGAACTGAAGAAGCTTCTTGGATGAGAAATGAACTGTTTTTAAGGAAAAAAAAACAAGAAAGGCCAGTTGCCTTTTGAAAAAATACCTTTGGGACAACCATGACCTGGATGATTGAGAATCTCCATAGACAATGCTATGAGAAATATATTAGTAGTATACTATTAGCATTGAGCTCAAAACTGAAATTGAGCCAGACAGAATGGAAACAACAATAATTTTTATTTTATTTAAAGAACCAATGGAAAAGGTTCCTTCCATGCTTTGAAAGAAGGAAGAAGAATTTACCTGGACTTCAAAAAATCAAATAAGTAGGTTTAGCGAAACCATCATAACTTTGAGCGAAATTCTGAGCAAACTTGTAGATGGAAAGCTATTTTCCAAGATAGATGCCTAATTCAAGTTTTGGCACATACAATATTTAAACAATTTTAAAACATAAACAAAAGAGTAATAGGCATTCAGAAAAATAAAAGAGTGTCTAAAAAGGACCATATAACGTTATTCTGACAAGACTGTGCTATATTTTGCTTGATTTTTGCCTCTATTTATGGGAGTTAGCCATTAGCTTGGCATTTTATGACCCTTGGAACTTCATGTAGAGTTAATGCATATACTTCCACAATTTTCATAATATATGAAATATTTATAGGCATTGTGGATTTGTTTGTTCTCCACCTAAACAGTTTTTTTTTTTAAAAAAAAACCTCTTTTGCCTTCATACAGTATAATATACTCTTAGGATATTCAGGCAACATAATCCCAAAAGAAAATGCAATCAGTGACAAATAAAGGAAAAAACTGATGTTGAGAGAATTGATGATTTGTGGGATATCAATGCCTGCATATTTCTGACAGTCCAGGCATTAATTCTTTCCTGGAGAAGTTTCCCTGAAAGGATGAAAAATGTTCCTTCTTTTGATTGATCTAATTTCAGGGCAGGCACATTATTCCAGATGTTTTTTTGTTTTGTTTTTTTGGAGCTGCCTGGCTCTTCCATGTGAGAGATACTGTACATGCTTCCTCCCATAACTTTTAATCCCTTCCTTTCTGATCCCAGAGAGGCCAGTGTCTGCCTAGTGATTCTGAATGGGAACATTTTACATAATAATGATAAAAGGTATCTGTGACCCGGAGCTGATCGTAGAATGCCAGCCCTCCCAAAAGAGCCCCAAGCTTGGCCAAGCAAAATTTAAAACCTACCCCTGTCCTTTCTCCCTTACTCATCAGCCCTAAGAAAATATTAAAACTTGTGCTAAACATCCAAGCAAAGGAGGTCAAAGGAGGTCAAAGCCAGCTACTTTTTTTATTAACATAGATAACCATTAAAGTGGAATTTTTTTTTTAAAAAATAGTTTTTATTGAATATAAATATTAAAAAAGACATACGTAACATATACACAACGAACATTTATACAACATATACACAAAAAGAATATAATTTCTTCTTAAGCATTTTTTCAGAGTGACGTTCTACAATTCTACTTATAATATATTCCTTCACCTTTCTGTAATCTAATAATATTTTTATTACATATATATGTATCAATCGGTAATATATCCCTATATTTTTTGTATATTTCTAATTTTTAACCAATTATACCAACTATTCCATATTTTATAATAGTCTGATTCTTCTTTTTCTTGTAGTTCTTTGGTTAACCTATCCATTTCAGCGCATTCTAAAATTTTCCCTATTACTTCTGTTTCACTTGGTATTTTTTCTTGTTTCCAATTTCTTGCGTAGATTATTCTTGCAGCAGTTAATATGTGAATTGTAAGATATTTAATATCCTTAGGGTATGATTTGTTAAATATTCCTAATAAAAATGTTTCTGGTTCTTTTTCAATCTGTGTTTTTGTTATTTGTTCCAACCATTTTTTGATGTTAGACCAAAATTTTTTTGCTGCCGGGCATGTCCACCATAAATGATAGAAAGTCCCTTGTGCCTTTTTGCACTTCCAACAAATTGGGCTATTTTTAGGTTGTATTTTTGCCAATCTGGTTGGAGACATATGCCACCGATAAAACATTTTCAGTTGGTTTTCCTTGTACGCCGTTGCTTTCGTTAACTTTAGGTTTTCCTGCCAAAACTTTTCCCATTTTTCCAAAGGTATTGTGTGTTTGATATTTTGAGCCCACTTAATCATCGTTTCTTTGACTGTCTCTTCTTCCAATTTATAGCGTAGGAGAAATTTATAAATTCTACTAATTAATTTATTTTCTGAATCTAATATAATTTTATCTATTTCTTGTTTTTGATTGTAAATTTCATATGTTTTTATATGCTCTCTATATTTAGATTGTATTTGAGTGTAAGTCCACCAGTCTATTCCTCTGTGTAAATCTGTCTCCAATTGTTGTTTTGTCTTTAGTTTGCCTTGATAGTCAATTATATCTTTATATCTAATTATTTTTGTCTTATCTGTTAAATTTGGGTGTCTAATTGATTCCGCCGGTGCTAGCCAATTTGGTATCTTCATATAATGTTGTTTTTTAATTTTAAGCCAAATTTGTAATAGTGAGTTCCTTATTGTATGTGTTTTAAAATATGAATGTGTTTTGTATTTCTCATCCCACATAAAGGAGTGCCAGCCAGTTTGAAGTTCGTGTCCCTCAATTGTTAAAGTTCTAGAGTCCTTTAATTCTATCCAATCTTTGACCCACGATAGTACTGCTGCTTGGTAGTATATCTCCCAGTCAGGGAGTGCAGCTCCTCCTCTATCTTTTGTATCCTGAAGCAGTTTAAATTTTATTCGTGGCCTTTTCCCTTGCCAAATAAATTTAGATGTTATTTTATTCAGCTTTTCAAAAAACGGTTTATCTATTTTAATTGGGGTGACCTGAAACAAATATAGAAATTTAGGTAATATAATCATTTTGATAGCCGAAATTCTTCCTAGGAATGAAATGTGTAAATTTTCCCATTTTTCTAAATCTTTCTTTGTTTGTTCTAGTAATTTATCATAATTATTTTCTTTAATTACTGATGTTCTTGTGGATAAGCAGATTCCTAGATATTTTATTTTTTTTGTTGTTTGAATTTGTATATTATCTATCAAATCTTTTGTTTGGATTTCCGTAAGGTTTTTAACAATTAGCTTCGATTTATTTTTATTAATTTTTAGTCCAGCCACTTCTCCAAATTCTTCTATTTTTTGAAACAAATTAGGTATAGATTCCATAGGATTTTCTGTCAAAAACACTAAGTCATCAGCAAAGGCTTGAACTTTGTATTCTTCTCTATTAATCCTTAAACCTTCAATTCCTTGATCTTCTCTAATTTTTTTCAACAGGGTTTCCAATGATAGAATATATAGTAAGGGGGAAAGTGGACAGCCTTGTCTAACTCCTTTTGTTATATTAAATTTGTCTGTTATATCATCATTCATAATTATCCTTGCTGATTGCTTGGTATAGATTTCTGCTATAATTTTCCCAAATTTTTCCCCAATTTGCATATTTTGTAGTTGTTCAATCATAAATTTCCAATTTTGGTTATCGAAGGCCTTTTGGGCGTCAAGAAAAACCAACACTGCCTGCTTCTCCGGGTGTGATTCATAGTATTCTAAAGCATTAAGTATTATTCTCATGTTGTTCTTTATTTGGCGTCCCGGCAGAAATCCATTTTGGTCTGGGTGTATATATGTATTTAATACTAATTTAATTCTTTCTGCCAAGATTGCTGCACATATTTTGTAATCGGCATTCAATAATGAAATAGGTCTATAGTTTTGTATTAACTGGAGATCTGTGTCTTCTTTTGGAATGATTGTTATTATGGCTTCTGTCCATGAATTTGGTATCTTGGCTTTCTCCATAGCTTCATTATATAATCGCAACATATTCTCTCCCAATACTTCTTGCATTGTTTTATATATTTCTACCGGTAGCCCGTCAGGACCCGGTGTTTTATTGTTTTTTTGCTTTTTCAGTACTTCATCTAGTTCTAATTTGGTTATTGGCCTATTGAGAGTAATTCTTTGTTCTTCTGTGATTTTTGGCATTCCTGATTTCTCTATGTACTGTTTTATTTTATCTTCCTCTATTTTCCCCTGATTATATAGATTCGCATAAAATTTCTTAATAATATCTTTTTTGGCCTCTTTACTATGTTGAATTTCTCCTTTATCATCTTTCAATTGGTATATCATTCTTTTTTTCTGTTCTTTTTTCAGTTTATAGGCTAGCCATCTGCCCGTTTTATTTGCGTGCTCAAAATAGTTTTGTTTCGCCATTTTTATTTTTTGGGCTAGTTCTATTTGGTTTATCAAATTCAATTTATGCTTAATCATTTCCCATTCTTCTTTTATTGTTTTGTTCTGGGGCTTTTCCTGGAGTTTTTGTTCTATTTGTTTTAGGTCTTTCTCTAATTTATCTAATTGTTTTTTCTTCTCTTTATTCTTTTTCCTCGTATATGCTATTACTAGGCCCCTTATATATGCTTTTAAAGTATCCCATGTGTTTTGTAAAGAGGTTTCCTCTATTTTATTTATCTGAAAGAATATTTTTACTTCCTTTTCTAACATCAAATTAAATTCTTTTTCTTTACATAATCTTTGGTTCATTGTCCATCTCTTACGTCTTCTTTCCCCTTTCCAGTTTATGAATAGTGGATTGTGGTCTGCCCATTGGTTTGTGCCTATCTCAATTTTTTCTACTTCTGTTTTGATACTTGGGGTCATCCATGCCATGTCCAATCTTGACCAGGAGTTATGCGGATGGGAGTAAAAGGTGTATTGGGCCTCTTCTTCATGTGTTTCCCTCCATACGTCTGCCAAGTTTAGTTCTTCAGCCATAGTAAAGAATTCTTTTGGAAGTATTTCTTTTTTCTTTTGTTTTTTTTTCCCAGTTTTATAGTCTTTCTTTGCATTTACTATTGCATTATAATCCCCTATTGTGGGATATCAATGCCTGCATATTTCTGACAGTCCAGGCATTAATTCTTTCCTGGAGAAGTTTCCCTGAAAGGATGAAAAATGTTCCTTCTTTTGATTGATCTAATTTCAGGGCAGGCACATTATTCCAGATGTTTTTTTGTTTTGTTTTTTTGGAGCTGCCTGGCTCTTCCATGTGAGAGATACTGTACATGCTTCCTCCCATAACTTTTAATCCCTTCCTTTCTGATCCCAGAGAGGCCAGTGTCTGCCTAGTGATTCTGAATGGGAACATTTTACATAATAATGATAAAAGGTATCTGTGACCCGGAGCTGATCGTAGAATGCCAGCCCTCCCAAAAGAGCCCCAAGCTTGGCCAAGCAAAATTTAAAACCTACCCCTGTCCTTTCTCCCTTACTCATCAGCCCTAAGAAAATATTAAAACTTGTGCTAAACATCCAAGCAAAGGAGGTCAAAGGAGGTCAAAGCCAGCTACTTTTTTTATTAACATAGATAACCATTAAAGTGGAATTTTTGATGTGGTTCTACCCTGGAATTTTAATATCTAAAGAGAAACACCCACAGCACCAGATTAATATCCTTTAGAAAAGGAAGGACAGCTAGTCAAATGTTGCACTTTTTAAAAATTACAAATCATTTTTCTTCCTTTCTTTTTCTTCCATGAGATTTAAGTGAATCTGATGATAATATTAGTGAGTACTCAAGTATATGTGTTTATAATCGACACTGATCAGGGGTGGCCTTCAAAAATTTTAGCAAGGGGTTTGTTGCCTGGTTGCTGGGTGGGCGTGGCCATGGTGGGTGTGGTCTAGTCAGCCTCCTGCACCAAGGCGGGGTGGTGGTGTTTATGCCCTCCCTGGGCTCCAGAGACTTTCCTTGAGCCTCTGGGAGGGCAAAAACAGCCTCCCCAGGCTCTGGAGGCCCTCTGGAGGCCCTCTGGAGGCTGGAAACAAACTTCTCGAACTTCTGGTAGGCTTGTTTTTCCTCCCCAAGCCTCTGTGCGTGCCCTGCACTTACCTACATCCAAAACAGGCCGCGTGGGAACTCCTGGGAGGGGCAGGGTGGGAGGGGCCAGCCAGGAGTGGGATTTGGGGGTTCTCCAAACTGCACAGAATCTTAGCTAGTAGTTCTCCCGAACCACTGCGAACCCCCAGCAGTCCACCCCTGATACTGATATTTCATGCTACAATTTCAATATTAACACCACATTCAAAAGTAGAGGATGGAAACAGGCCAATCTTTATAGAATGAAAATGTTTTGTCTGTGTCATACAGCATAATTACCTACATATATTCCTATATTCTACTACCGGAAAGAAGATAATAAATCAGATCTAACTGAAGGAAAGCTTACATTTTAAAAAGTAAGGGCATTATTCATTATTTATAAGGTGCAATAACAAGGATTTTGAAGGAAGACAGCATGATTTTGCAAGGCAAAACTTGTAGTAATGAAGCTGAATTTAAATCCAAATAGACCACTAATATAACAGTAGGAAATATGGATAGTCCTTGACTTATGACGACAATAGGGAACAGAATTTTGGTCATAAGTTATGAGAGTTGTAAGTTAAGGCAACCTCATGATCTGACCTGATTTTATGACCAATTTTACAGAGGTTGTTAAGTAACTCATATGGTTGTAAGTCTGAATCCATTCCCCCAAATGGGCATTTTTTGCTGGAAAACAGCAAAAAACACCAATGTAATCACTGAGGGGAGGGCACAACATTTGACAATAGTCAGAAGTGCTTTACCCTCATAAAGCTCCCTTTACAAGGCTGTCATAATTCCAAATGGCTGTTAAATGACCAGTCATAAATTGAGGACTACCCATATTTTGAAATGTTGCAAAAAAAAATTATATAGAAGCATCATTGTTTTACTCTGTAGAGTCCCTCTCAGTTTAGTGAACTACTCCACTAAACTGCAAATCATCTAGTCCTCAGAAAAAAATATCTTCAGAAAGAGAAGTCTACCGAGATTCTCAGTCATTCAGGTCATATTTGTCCCAAAAGTGCTTTTTCAAGACGCAACTGGACTTTCTTGTTTTTCTTTGAAGACAGCAAAGTCCACATTTTGGACAGAGAGGATCGCTGGTTTGAAAGAGGGGTCATCTCTGTCAAAATTGAACAGCTCTCTCTCAAGAGAGAGGGAGGGATATGACATCATCTATCTACAACACAGTCCTTTCAATAGTTCAAAGAAGGCTCCACACCTATTTGTACTACTCAGGTAACCCTCCAGGTCACCTCAATGACTCTCTAAAAGAATGCAAATGACCAGCTGTCTGCAACGTATATAAATCCTTCCATTCACCACCATCTACTCAGAACTGAAGAAGCTTCTTGGATGAGAAGTGAAACGTCTTCAAAGAAAACCAAGAAAGTCCAGTTGCCTCTTGAAAAAGCACCTTTGGTTCAGAAAGAGAACTAAATTCATTCCAGGAAAATGGATCTCCAGCAGCTTTTAAGCTCTTTTTCCTTTTGTAAATGGTTTGCTATTCCCATTTTCCCACATGCTATGAGTGTTATTAAACTCAGGAGTCTGTGGTAAAACCATATTTTGATTTCCAAATTTCTCAGCACCTAGAAAATTGTATATTCTCCCACTCCTTCCCTCCCTCTCCCCAAAAAATTGATAAAATTTCAGTGACTATGCAGGTATACAACAAGAAGAACTTACTGACTAGAATTTGGGGATCTAGAGGGAAATTCAGCATAGGAAATGTCATAACCACAATTTGGAAAGGCATCAAAGATCTTTTGGTTGATATTCTGCAGGCATTTCACAGACAGGTTTGATTAGTTTAGGATTTTTGTTGCAAACACTGCAACAGTTGATTGCCCATTGCTGTGTAAAGATTGAAGTGCTCTTAGAGGTGTTTCCAGACCCATACTGTAGTCTTGTATTCCTACCCTTCCCGTGAAATAAAAAATACTTGGTACTTTGAGACCTTGAATTTGAATGATTTTTTGAACATGTAAAGATATAATTGCACCTTCAAGTTTGAGAATTGCTGGCTCTCAACTTTTCACACTAAGACTTACATTCAGCAAGCACCTTCTCCTTAGTTATTCTCACATTCAAGATTGATCCAAGCTATTTCGATTGTGGGTGAAGCTATTACTGACTTAATTTATTGTAATTATCCTGGATTTATAACAGTCTGAGCTAAGGGAAGGATGAAACTGAGCAGAAAAAAAAAATAAGAATAGACCAGCTATTATAAAACTAGATTTTCTTCTGAGCAGGCTGGAAAGAAATAAAAATGTTCCAGGAGGAATTAGCTGGCATACAAAGCACCCACTGTTTATTTTGTCTACTCCCGTGGCTTGTTGGTTTCTAACAGAATAACCATCATCATATGGACATCCTCTGACTATGGAAGCCACAAGAATAGAACAAAACTGCAAGGTCTTGATCACAATGTTAATTGTTCACAAAATGGGGTTGCTTCTTGGAAGTTATCAGAGATTGTGCTCTGGAAAGCAAAAGCAATTAACTTTGGCTCTGGTACAGCCCAGCATCTTACATGTTGAGTCTCAAGGATTCCTAAAATTTTTTAGAAGCATTGCAACTACACCTAAGTAAAACCAATAATTGCAGACATCTCCCAGTAGATGGAGAAAATGTCTGATGATGTAGGACATGGGGGAACCTATGGATCTTCCAGTGTTTTTAACTATAATTGCCAACTTTCTCAATCAGCATATTTCTTTATGTTGGAGGCCAAAAGCCATAGCTCAACAATCCACGAGTTCATAATGGGCAATGGTTACAGTCAGGAACTGCTAAAATGACTAACGTGTGCCCCACAGCACATGCTCTACAATCCTCTGCAACTCACCCAGGATATACAACAGCTACTGGATTTGCCTGCAGATATACACACGCCATCATCATTCATCATCATCATTCTACCCATTGTCTATACACTGCTGGTTGAAGGCCTCTTCTGCATGTTTCCAACCAATACGGTCCTGAGTTTTCTTTTGCCAATTGGGCCTTCAACACTTGCTGATGTCGCTGATCCATCTTGTTTATATACAACACATACATAAACTCTTATGCAGAAAATCAGCACCCATTTACCTAGTATAATGGACTTGTTCACCCCCCACTGTCTTTTTTAAGCAGATGTGTTTCCTTTTCCATTCCTTTTTGGCTTCACATTTGTTTGAGAGTGTATCTTTCCTACCATCTCTCAGGGAGGCAGACTTTCTTTCTAATAGAGTTAACCTAGCTCTAAATCACTGTCTAATTGGTATGAGAGGCTAAAACCCAAAGAGGCCTGTATCTACAAGCCAAAGCTCATGATTAATTTGGGAAAGTTTTCCTCTCTCAACGTTTGAAGAATGGCAGCCGCATACATTGACAAAAGCTTATGCTGACAAAGAACAAAAAAATGTGTCCAGGGGCAATGCATTCACCGAGGAATCCGCAAAGGCAAAGGTGTTTGCAGGCAGTCCTCCCGCTTCTGGTTTTAAAATTTAAACTTGCAAATCTGTATGTGGGAGTGGATGTCTTTCCCAGATAGCGATTACATTTCTTCCTTTGGGAAACATAAGCAAAAATCTGATGGCTAATTCAGAACTTCCTATGCAGAAAAAATCCAGACAAAGCCACAACTATCTATGTCTTTCACAGATTTCAGTAACTGCTGCCAGGACCTGAAAAGGCAGATTTTTTTTCTCCTTCAGTTCAATATCTGAAAGGGTTTTATTTGTTCAGATCACACTTGTTCATTCCTTTCCATGATGGAACTTCTCTCTTGCCCCACAATGTAGAAGGACAGAAGTATCCACTTCAATGAGTTAATGAGATGAATGTTTGAGCTTCCTGCTGCTTTCTTATGACAGATTGGAAACCTAATAGGAAGTAACTTTTTATGGATTTAGATCATCAGTCCATGTAGGCAGATACTAAGAAACCTTCAAGGTTTCAGGCCAAAGCTTTTTTTTTTCCAGGCCACCCAGGAGATGCTACGCCAGCTATGGGGGTTTTTCCCCCCTGCAACCCTCATGCTTACCTCTGATCCTATATCAATGTCTCAATATATGATTGAAAAATATTCTAGAACTGCTGAGGATGATTAAAATAAGAAAAGCTTGTACCTCACATAAACTTCAGTGCTGTCCACTATCAGCTATTGAAAAAGCTATTGCATATAGAGCAGTATGACCTATCATGTCCAGATTATTGTATGATATGAGCCTCACATAACGACCATAGGAGCAGTAGCAATAAAAACAATAATACCATTTTACCATGCCCAGAACTGTAAGGGACTTCTGAATTCAAATTATCTGATATCTAGAACACAGTGCACCAGATGTTGTGATAGTTGAAGAAAAACCAGATTTTATTTATAGGTGTGGCAATACTAAATGAAAGTAGAGTAGCTGAAAAAGTTAGTAACTGAAAAAGAAGGTAAAGTATTGAGATGTAATCACTGAAATACAAAGAGAATGGAATAGACCAGTAATTTCCCCCCACAATTACTTACTAGAACGCTAGGAGTTACAGGAGTAAAATTCTGAAACCACCTGAAAAAATAGAATTATTTGACCTTATAGCATTCAGCTTACAAAACAGAGTTTTGCTTGGAATGACATGTATATTATGGAGATATTTGGACAATTTTTAGGCTTTTCAATAAAGCCTGGGTTGATCCTAAATTATGAACATTTGCTGACTATTCTTCAGAAAAGGATACCTTTTTAAATGCCTTTGCATGACACTGATAGGATTCAGACATCATTCTATGCCAGTGATGGCTAACCTTTTCTGGACTGAGTGCCCAAAGTATGTGTGTGTTTGTGTATGTGCAAATACATGCTGCGCGCCCGAACCCCCAAAATGCAATGTGCGTGCAGCCCCTGTGCATACGCCCCGGCCTGTGCATGTGCATGTGACCCCCTGCATGCACCCCCCTGCATGTGAACATGGCCCCGTGCATACACCTCGTCCCCATGCATGTGCCCCACCCGCACATGCCCTGCCCTCCATGCATGCACACATGGTTCCCCTGCACACACCCTGCCCCCTGCGCATGCACAGCAGAGGGCTGAAGGCCAGCTGATTGGTGGGAGATGTGCATATATGCGCAGCAGAGCTGAAACTGGGGCAATGGCTCGCGTGTCATCAGAGAGGGTGCTGCGTGCCACCTCTGGCACGCATGCCATAGGTTCACCATCACAGTTCTAGGCTATGATTTGCTGAATTATGCCTTGTTGAATAAGTCAGTTGGTCGTTTTGCACAACACACTAAGCTATCAATGAAATTAGCATGTTTTGTGTTGATTCATACAACATATTAATCCAGTGGCCCCCAACCTTTTGGGCACCAGGGACCAGTTTTGTGGAGAGAGGTTTTTCCATGGACTGGAGGGGGCAGGGTTTTGTGTACTGCCTGCATCCCACGGATGGGGCTTCGCTTGATTGAACTGCCCAGTTTCTGGCATGTCGCAAACCAATACCGGTGCACTGACCAGGGGTTGGGAACCCCTTTATTAATCCATTACAAGACAAACAACACTTGGACTTAGAGCAATGTCTAAAGTCAGTCATTTAGTATTCATTTTGCCACTTTTGATTGAACTAATATGAGTAAACTTCCTCTTTACTTCCTTTATTTGTTCTACAGCTGTGGATTCCAAACTGTTCCTGGACAATTTCAGATATTAGCAGACAAAACTATTTATTTTCTGTGAGTGTGTATCTATAGATATATGCATGCTAAAGGTGTTTGGGACACACAAGCAAGTCATGCGGTCCAGGACATCCAATGCCCAGAGAATGAAACTGAGTCCTAGAACACGCCTCAACATCTTTTAAGTACAGAGACCCTGGCAGATGCTGAAAGAAACAACACTAAAACTTGATCTTGCGATCTGGCTAAGAGCCCAAAGTTGGATGTTACAGTTCTGTGATGAGACATTACGGTTACTCCATTTTCAGTGCAACTGTGGAGGACTTTAACTTTCAGCAAAGCAATATGGGGTCGAATTTCTGATTTAAGAAATCAGAAAAATCAAAATTACCGTATTTTTCGGAGTATAAGACGCACCTACCTTTTTTGGTGAGGAAAAGAAGAAAAAGAAATTTCCCTCTGCCTCTGAGCAATTTTGCCTCCTTGCAGCGAACAGCAAACAGCCTGCTTTACTTTCATTTTCATTTTCAGCATAGCTTGATTAGCACAAGGAAAAAAAAAATCTGCTCCAGCAATTTACCTCTTTGCAGCAAGCAGTAGAGCCCTGTGCAAAACAGCTGAGAGCAAATCAGCTGAGAGTCGGGAGGCCGATCCAATCAACTTGTGCTAATTAGGCTGTGCTGAAGCTAAAAGCAGCTGTTTTTTCTTACTGTTTGCTTGCAAGGAGGTAACTGCTGCGAGGCAGAGGCCAAAGGGTGGGTGCCAGTGGGTGGGCGGGGCTACATTCGGTGTATAAGATGCACCTAAATTTTCACCTCCTTTTAGGGGGGAAAAAGGTGCATCTTATACTCCGAAAAATACGGTACTTCATAGAAGGAATTGGTCCATGTATTCCTTTACCTAACCCTATCCTTTCTTGGACTAATTATTGTTTGGGGCAGGAAGGATTCTTCAGAGCAGATGCCTGGTGGTTGGTAATGGGAGAGAGGAGCATGGACTCTTCACCCCGGCATTATTCCATTAATAAAGGAGAACATTTGTAGCTGAAGGTTGAAATGAGGAGTCCTTGGTATTCTCTGAGCTTGGTTGTTTTCTTGCAGACATTTAATTACCCAAACTAGGTAACATCGTCAGTGCTAATCTGATCATTAGTACTGAGAATCTTATCTAGTTTGGGTAATGAAATTTACCAGCCAAATTTAAATCTCCCCGTAGCTGCTTTAAATATTTCCAACAATGAGAACATTGGGAGATTTCATTACGAATCCAGCATCTTTTTCAAAATGGCTTCTTTTGTCTACCAACCTTAAATGTGATTCTTACTGTTATGTCCTTATAAGGACATCCGCCCTGATTGGCTGCTAGCCATCGGGCGGGAGATTTGAATCCCTGTCAAGGGGCGGTGCGTCTGCCGGGAGCGAATATAAGGAGAGCTCCGGCAGCGCGCCAGCAGTCTTGTCTTATACTTTGTAACAAATAAAGTTACTTAATGTATCGAGCTGGTCACGTCTTCATTTCCTGCGCCTGATCTAACACTTACATAATGCAATCTTTTACAAAAAGATTTGTAAAGATTTTTTTAAAAATATGATTTTTTTAAATGGGGCCATTTCAGTGGTATCTCTTGTCATATTATTTCCATGTTTAAAGGGGTTAAAACTGCCTGTAATTAATGATAACAATAAACTCATAAATTTACTTTATAATTTACTATTATAGTAATCATTATTGAGTAATGATAGATGTGTAAATGCTAACTCTTCCACATTTTTTCTCTTTCTCTGCCTCATGCTTGTGTCCTGTTTTTCATTCCTTCCTAGCTCCATTGCTTTATAAAGTTTCCTGGCTCTTCTAAAAACATATTCCTCACTTTTGATCATTGGGTTCTCTTTTATGAATTAAAAATGACTTCGCATATCTGTACTCAAGATCTACGTTCTGTTTTAAAGAAGACGCTAATTAATATTGTAAGCAGGACTGGGTGGGAAGACTTGCATATGCAACAAACAATGGATAAAATGCAGAGCTTATGTAGACAGCCAGGCACAGACAAGCATAGTACAAGTAATTAAGAACACATTAGACTAAGAAAGAGTTCCTTCTTGATAGACCCAACACTGGCCAGAGGAAGAAGAACAGGGCTTGCATACATTGGTAGTTAATCCTAAATGATTCCAATGCAAATTGTATGGATGTAGAGTGGGGGGAGGAAGAACTAATCCTACCCTTTTGTGGTTTTCACAGATATGTACATTCGGGCTGAAGGGACCATATTTTTTTAGCTACACTTTTTAGCAAAGGATCCAAGAAGCACTAAATGGTGTCCGTGGATGTTTGAAAAATGAGGCTGACTTAGGCAGACACAAAGCAGAACGATCCGAGTGTCAGCATGGGATCTGGCCTGAAAACAAATGTTACAGAACAAGAGCTTTAACCTTTTGAAGTAGTAGCCCTGGTGCAAATAAAGCCATTAGAGGGGTTTTTTTTTCCTGATAGGCTGTCGCTCTTCCCTAGAACAAACTATAAATTACAGGGTGAACTTGCTTCTTTTTGTCCCCATAATAGCAATTCTGTGAAGTAGATTGGGTTGAGAGAGTGTCTGGCCCAGAATCACTCCAGGCAGCTTCTATAGCTGAAGAAGAAGCTCATTCTGGAACTCCTGGACCAGCATCTTAATCTCAACATCACACCGATTTTACCCTTATTGGCTACTCTTTCTTCTCTGGGACATATACAATATTTTTTTGGGGGGGGAGCTGGGAGGGACACGTCCAAAATGCTTCAGCAGTCTCAAATAACCCACATCAAGAAGATAGACAAGACAGAACTGAAGGGGGAGTTTTTTTCCCCCATGATGCATTTAGCTATATCTTTTTCTCTCCCTTCTCGTTTCAAATACACCTGAATCCCTAGTCTCTCAACTCATTAAAAGCCATTCCATCCTATCTTCCTTAACAAATTTGCTGTGGTAAGAAAAATAATAAAACAGTGTGGAAATACAAGAGGACTACAAACAGAAGATGACCTCGTCTTGATCCTCTGAAATCACAGCAAAGGATGTAAAGCCTCCATCAGAAGTTCTATATACTTTTTTTTCTTAACCCTTCCATTCTTTCTTGGTGATTAGACCACATGGAGAAATGTTAGAGTTGCAGAGACTTTTCCAGTTAGGTTGCTGAGTCTATATATTACCCTAAGGTTACAAGTTGTTTATTATTGGATTCTCTTTATTTAGGAAACTGGAGGACAGCAGCTGGAAGAACTTAGTGGGTTAGTGAGAAATGGTGGATGAAACTATTTCCCTGTCATGACATATCATCTGCACACAGGATATTTTTATTTCAGTCTTTCCATTTGATGCCTTGTTAAATTAACCAATTAGAGTCAGGGATCTATTTCTAATCTATCATACATGGGTTGCAAAAATCTGGAGGGAACGTTAGATGGCAGCAAAGGGACATAAAAACTAATATTTTGCTACTTAGTCTTAGTGGTACTGAGGTCTGAATTTCGGCCTTGCTTTTGATTTCACAGCCTACTTCACCAGACTCATCATTCTTGACCCCACCAAATTAAATCTCCCCAGAATGGCAACTTTTGTTTAATCATGCATGCTAGGAGCCAAACTTCCCATGCCATACAATAAATTAACTGCCTCAGACCCCAGATGTTAAAAAGATAGGAACTGTAGCAGCAACAACTCTTCCTACATGGCCCTTACTCCTGAGACCTTAGCCCTCGCCCGTTTTTCTGAACAGATGCCCCAACCACAAAAAAACTGGATCAGCTGTCTGGAAAGTCTCATTTAATGGCTTTATCAGCTAACTTGTAGTTCTCAAGAGCAGAGAGGCTGCTTTTCCACCATTGGGCTTAAAATAAGATTGGGCTGCAGGTCAAAATAAGATTGGGCTGCCAGATTGGCTTCTGGGCAGAAAACAGGAAGAAGCTTTTTCTGTCCTGCATTTCAAAAAATAAAACACCCCAAGGAATCAGATTTTAAAGTCAATTCAACTGTTATACCTCATTCTACTCCACCTCCACTTCCTGTGGTATGGTTTAACTTCATTTATCATACTTTCAATTGGCCTCACTTGCTGGATTTTGACAAAGACGATTTAGATAGCACTGGTGAAGAATATATAGGAAATTTGTCGATCTGTTTGATTAAAGAAAACACAGATCTATATTTATTGCTGACTCCAAGCCCCTTATGGACTTTTTGTGTAAAATAGAAATAAGTGAACTTATGGTTTGTGGTTTTGGTGATTAGATAGGATAGATTATAGAAAGAAGAGAGTTGCAATTTTAGAGAAAGAGTTAAATCTGTAATTGTACTTATAATTGCTATAAAGAAAAACAGAAAACACTTGTTTTCTTTTTTTCCTTTTCTGCTTTTTTTTTTTTTTTTGCACTTAAGCTTTCTTCTTTCATACTCTATCTTAGTTTGCATAAATTTTTACTCGTTTTTAAAACTTTCAATAAAATTATATATTAAAAAAAGAATATACTCTATAGAGCATTTGCATTATTGAAATATGCTAAAGATATCTCTTTTAGGGCTGACAGGAAGACTTCTGGACAACATTCCAGATAGTTATTTCATAATTTACTGAAATCCATGAAGTTCACAGTGCATATTATAATTAAAATAACAATTTTATGGTGGTGCTTGGAATCTCTTATCTGGATTCAATGTTTTGGTCCGTGCGGTCTAAACGTCCTGTGCTGGTGGTCCTCTTTAACATGCTTTTTGAAATGCTGCAAGACTTAATCAAGTGAAGCCTTGGGGTCATTTTGTGACCTCCAGAGTTGGGAATAAAAGCATGTGTCCTCAGTTCCTCCTTTGCCGTGCTGGTTGACAGAGTCTGCCTATTTCTCAGACATTCTCTACTTATTTTTCTTTCTTGCCCTGACATTTGTTGTCATTGGCAGTGATTTAACCATTAACTTGAGTCGTAAGGAAGAAATATTAGCATACGGAGTTTTTTTAATTCCTCTGATGAAACAAATAAGTTTTATGCTTATTTCCAGATATCCAAATAAGGGCATGGATGCACGAAGTTCCTTTTCAAAATGCTTTCTAAAATGATACCTGTTAAAATAAATCTGTTTACCCAACCCTACTTAAGAAGCAAGCAACCTCAATTACCTTGGCCCAGACAAGATGTGAAATGGGCAATGATTCCAATTTATTTTTATTTCTCTAGCTCTCCAGGACAGACTTAATACAAATGTGGTACAAAGGAGGGAGGAGGCAAACAATACAGGGAATAGAAATATTTATGAAAGTTTTGCTCTATATAAAATTCTCAAGATTGCAGAACTAGATGCAATCTACCTCTATGCCATTTCACCTAGAAGTTATTACACATATTGTGTCACAATTATGTAGAAGAAAGGGTAGAGGTGGGGGGTGGGAGAATGTCAAATTAGGATGGGCAGCCTGCAAACCATGGGTTGCATATATTCTGGCCCCTTTATTCTCCTCCCTTTCTTTCTAACAACCCATATCCTGTCACCACAAATAAACATCAGACCAACAATAAATAAGGATAACATTATTATAATTTATTTCCTTCATAGTCTGCCTTTCCTCCAGGAAATCAAGACAGCATACACTCCTCCAATTTTCCTTACAACAACAATTCCATTGGTAGGTTGAGCTGTTTCCCTAGGAATCTTATAGCAATAGATTGCCTAGAGTAGCCCCATGGTAAGATAGGCAGCAAATAAATAAATAAATTAGGTGGACATGAATTAGGGTCTCTTCCACCAGACCCAAATGCCTTAGCTGCTATATTAGTCTGGCTTTCTGGATTTCCCATTGATGTTCCTGAGAAATACATGAAATAAAGTCTATATGCATCAGATACCCCTAAAATACATGAAAACAGAAAAAAGGGAACAAAGTTCTAGAGTTATCCGTATCTACAGCATGATTATTTCATATTGATAAAGATACCCTACCCTTCTTGAAGAATAATAAAAATCAGACTCTGAATTAGATTAATTGCACCTTAGCAAGAACAAAAGTTAGGTGATATCATAAATCATCAGTTGACTCCCTGCACTGTTGTCTGTTCATTGAAACTATAATTTTGCTCAGACCATTGGTTTTTGATTTGTTATATCTAAATCTTGCTTCTTTCATTGATGGAGCTCATATCATCAGATACATTTTCTCTTGCAAGGTCCCATTCAGGTCATGGTATGCCATGATATTCTGCCCTTGGCCATACGATCAGTGTTACCTATTCTTGCAACTTACATGGATCAGGATTTTGAGAGAACCTCTTCCCGTTAGTAATGGAAGGATCAAAAGTGGCTTATGCTGAATCATCAAAGATTGCAAAATATTATCTCATCACTGTTCAAAGAATACTTACTTTTTCAGGGGCCAATATTTATCTCTAAAGGTGGGGAACTGATAGCTTTCCAAAAGTTATTGAATGACATTTACCAGCATCCTAGCAAGCATAATCACTTGGGTGCTGTGAATCACATTTTTACAACATTTGGAGGTTGTACTCTACCTACTCTAAAGCATGAGGAGACATTCCAATCAGCCTCACTCCCAGATTGCTCAAGAAAACTAGCTCATTCACCAAGTATTGAGTTGTGACTATAGGAAAGGTTACCCAAAAATTAATAGCAACCATTCAGTAGAATCACCAGCATTTTAGATCTGATGAGATATTTCTTTCCAGCCATAATAATTACTTGGACAAAAAACATTCAAGAAAACCATTATGATTTTTCTGAACGGATGACTAGCATTTCAGATATGGATTCAGCAAGTGGCAGCACGGTAGCTAGTTTTGGCTGACCCTGGTAGCTAAGCAAGATAGTTCTTGGATGGAAAACCAGCTCGGAATTTCAGGACAATGGGCTACCAAAGATGGTGAGACAAAATTCCTGTGCAGAAATAGTTTGCTGGTTTTTAGTATCCATTTATTAAAATTTACTAGGGCAGTTGAAAGAGATCCTAGAAACCAAAATTTAAAAAAATAACTTTTAGGGACTAGAGGTGATTTCCCTAAGCAATAAACCATGATTAAAAGTTGTGATAATACCATATAGCTGTAATTTTGGAGAAAAACACAAAACTGAACTTCCAGAGCCCTCATGGCCAATGTACAATGAGAATGGCTTAAAGTCTCATAAATCCTACCATGGTAGCAGCCTGGGATAGTTAACAGTCAGGTTGCTTCCTTGTTTCCAGTCTAATCTTACTTCCAGAATCATCCAAGTTCAGATGACATTTCCATATATCAGCTACTGATTGGTCCTTTTCTGAGTTCCTGTGACTCATTAATTTCTGTGGAAAATCAATGCTTCTGTAGCTATAAAAAGAACAGCTAAAATAGCCATGTTCATGGGAAAGTAAACCAGGGGAAATTCTTTATTCATGCATCATCCATTACGTTTACAAACCCCAGGCACATTGTTGGTTAGTTCTGCATTAGTGTTGTGTGCATAATAAATCCAGTCCAGTTCCATGCTGCATCTGTAACATGCCCAGAATCTGAGGGAGATGGGCAGTTTAGAAATTGAATGAATGAATGAATGAATGAATGAATGAATGAATGAATGAATGAATGAATGAATGATCTAACAGCTGATTGAGCCAAATGTGCTTCAATTGTAGGCAGTCAATGAAGGCAATCCAAACTGAATGCACATGATGCTTGTATTAATTACAGTATGATAGTCAGCCTGACTTTATGCACATTTGCCCAGAAGCAAGGCCCAGTGATTTCAACCAAAGTTAGTTCAGTAAA
Source organism: Pituophis catenifer annectens (assembly GCF_029215685.1). NCBI lineage: Eukaryota > Metazoa > Chordata > Lepidosauria > Squamata > Colubridae > Pituophis > Pituophis catenifer. Next base: position 237,263,598 of record NW_027256881.1, on the reverse strand, counting down.
TACACATGGCATCAAAGCTTCAAGAGGGTTTAGCCTTGTTTGGATTGTGCATATGAGATCTGTTACTATAGCTTTCCCCAACCTGGTGCATTCTACCTGTTGGAACTACATGCCTGCAAATGTCTAGCTCATGCTGGCTGATCAGTGAAGGAATTACAAACTCAGTATGTCTGGAGAACATTAGATGGGAGAACAGTACATTATAGGATACTCTTTACTAAGTAAACTGTAATTCAACGTGACACAGAGGAATGGAACAAAAACTGTCAGGATTTGTCAATTCCTTTAGCACTAGATCACTTTGCGTCGAAAGAATTATTTCATAAATAAGATGAGCAAAAATACTTTTCTTCTACCTCTCAGTTCTCCTTTCTCAACTCCCAGAATCTGAGAAGGTGATCTCTTTCATCAAGACAGCTGAAAGCAAAAAAGAAAGAAAAAAGTTTGCATCCACTTTCAGCATCAACCTACTTTGAAATCAGATTCTTCATCTTGTATTTCTGACTCTGACTCCCACTTCTCTTCCCTAGGAGGAGGAGGAGGAGGAGGAGGGTATCTATTTAGGTACAAACTTTTTTTAAAAAAATGAGGACACAGGAATTTAAGTTTCCTTCCTGGTTGTTCCAAAGGTACTCCCCACCCCCACCCCCTGTACTTAACATCTTTGCATGTTGTATGGGTTGTACTATCGCAGACAGACTCTGTGTTCAATCTTGGGTTTTTCCTAGACTCCAACTCCTACTTGAAGAGTAGGTGGCAGTCATGACCAGGGCAATCTTTGGGCAGCTATGTGTTATGCACCAGTAGCACCCATTCTTGACCAGAAGGCTGTACTCTCAGTAATTCATGCCCTGGTCTCCTCCCAAATGGATCACTGGAATTATGCTCTACATGAAGCTGCCTCTGAAGACTGTTTGACAGCTTTACCTGGTGCAAAATGCAGCAGAGGGGGCAGTAACATGTGCTCCAAGATAAGCACACACCACACCTCTGCTCCATGAATTGCGCTGATTGCTAGTTTGCTTCCAGATTCAATTCAATTTGCAAGTAATAACTCACAAGTCCTACATGGCCCTGGCATTGTAGGCATTGTCTCTCCTCAGGTACAGTTAGATTGGTCCCTACCCTTCATGTCTTTCAAAGGGTGAAAGACATGGTAGTGTGGACATGACTGGAGATCCAGTTATGGCCTGGAATCTGCCAGATGACCGTACTGATTGATCCATGACTTTTACTTGTCTGCTTTTTATATTTTTCCCTTTTAATTGGGGTTTTTAATTAGGTTTTTAATTGGGTTTTAAAGAGGGTTAGCATATTTGTTATTGATTTATATATTATGTCTGCTTGTTTTGCTATGTGACTGTTTTTAATAATGTGAGCCACCCAGGGAGTTATGAGCTAATAATGTGAGAGGGCAGCCATATAAATTAAATAAATAAACTTATACCAGAATTTCCCGAATTCTTGTCTGTGCCTGTCCTTTGCTCTCATTTTGGCTTTCTGGGAAGAATCCTGACAGAGCACAGCCTCTCAGGCCAAAGCACACACTCTTTTCCCGTAAACTAGGGAGTAGTAAAATTAAATATATATATATATACTTAAAAAGCTGGTTTTGAAGCTTTTTAGGTATACTGTATATGGCTGAAGCAGGCAGTCATAATTAGTCCTCAGATAACGGAAGCTGTGTAAAAATTGGCTATTTTTGAGCAGTGGCATCTTCAATGTTCTCTAGTATGCTTATAATATTATGATGCTCTAGAATCCAGAGTGCCAGTTTACAGGAAGAAGAACAGCTGGCCAGTCTAGTATAAATGTTAACATTAGTAAAATGTAGATGTCTTATTTTCCCCTGGAGTAGCTTGCCTCTGACATAGAAGATAAAAAAAAAAAAAACCCTGAGCAAACCAGAAGATAAATGTTTCACAAAGCCTTCCTCCCACCTACTCACCCACCCACTCTTACATCCGTGTTGAAACTGGCAAGCAATAACAGTAGAAATCCAAACACTGTGACGAAGATCATCCCCTCTGGGATATTTGCTTCCTTGCAAATCTAATACTCTTTCCTCAGTCACATCTGGAGTACATTTCTTCTTTCATGCGTAAGACCGTCAACAGTGATTAGGCCTGTTGGTTGTTCTGCCAGAATATAAGCATCACCAATGGTTGAAGTGGAAGTAACATTGCCGCTCTGTCATGTCTTTATTAAACTGTATATATCCATCACTTATCAAATCAATCCTCGTGATGATATGCTTTACGGGGAAAAAAAATATCTTGGGATTGGATCTTTTGGAGGAAGCTTGAAAATACTTATCACTCTATATTCCTTTTATACGACTAAGTTGGTGAAAACTGATCGGTTGACAGATTCCTTTGATTTGAAGATGGTTACTAAGAGTAGTATAAACTGCAAGGGAGGGGGGGAAAGAAATCCACCAGCTGTAGAAAGGCTGACTGCTCCTTTGAGGCAAAGATTAGGAAGCAGAAATCTACATAATTTGGGCATGTGGTGTGAATGAATTATGGACTAGGGAAAAATGATTATGATGACAAAGTTGAGAGACGTCAAAGTCAAAGCCAACAAATCGAGTGGACCAGTGGGTGCGAGAGAATCCATGGCAAATCCCAGGAGGAGCTGCAGATATTTTCTGGAGACAATTCAGGATGGTAAGTCATGAAGGCATCAAAAGTTAAATGGTATAAATGGTAACTATTGTCTATGTCCATGGATAGCAAATACAGGTAGTCCTCAACTTACAATTCAGTTAGTGACCGTTCAAAGTTACAAACAGCACTGAAAAAATGAGTTATGACCACTTTTCACACTTACGACCATTGTAGCATCTCTGAAATGCTTGGCAACTGACTCATAATTATGGCAGCTGCAGTGTCCTGGGACCATGGGATCATCTTTTGTGACCTTCTGACAAGCAAAGTCAATGGGGAAACCAGATTCATTGAACAACCATGTCACTAATTTAACAACTGCAGTGATTCACTTAACAACTGTGGCAAGAAAGGTTGTAAGATGGGGCAAAACTCACTTAATAAATGTCTTGTTTAGCAGCATAAATCTTCGGCTCAATAGTGATCATAAGTTGAGGACTAGCTGTAGACAATATTGTTATTACATTTTATCCATCTTTTTATGTATGAGTCAAGGCAACGAACATAGCTAACAACTCCTGTCTCCTATTTTCCCCACAACAACAACCCTGTGTTAGATTGGGCTGTCTGACAGTGTCCCCAAAGTCCCCAAGCCTGCTTTCATGCCTAAAGCAGACCTAGAAATCACCATTGCATGATTTCTAGGTCAGCACTTTCACCACTACAAAATAAGCCAATATTTAATATTGACGATGAGCATAGTACCAGAATAAACTGCCCTATGCCTCTTAAAAGGTCTGTTAGTAATGCCTTAAGATGTACCTACCTCATTGCACATTGTATGATAGAAGAATCTGATTCTGTATCTACTTTTCTCCTCCTAGTATTGCAGGCAGGACCTCCACGTGTGAGGCAATATAATCTTTATTATTTCTGGCCATAATTGCTTCCATATATCCACATAGTTGGAAGAAGCGCAGCCTGCCATGTAGAATCATCTAAAATGCTGGGATATGAAAAAACAAAAACAAAAACAAAAACAGGTTTTTTTATATCCAGGCTTTGTATCTTCCCCAATTTTGTTTATGCAAGTTAATGAAAAGAAGGAAAAGTGGGAGAGGTAAAACGATTTGAAAATCGTGGTGCTAATGGAAAGCATGAGTTACCCTTTATTTAAGAAAATTGAAATGCAATCTGGAAATACTTTCTTCCACTTTCCCACCCCTCAATTTACTAACTGCTGGTGTGGTCTGCTGTTAAAGGTGAAGCGTTGCAGTGCGATAGAAATGCTATGTTCAGCCCACAGCTTGGTCCCAAAGAGCTATCTAAAAAGGTTTCAAAGAAAAATGTGTTATATGTGTGTGTAATGTGTGTGTATGTATGTATGTATACATACGTATACAGTCAGGTCCAGAAATATTGGGACATCGACACAATTCTAACATCTTTGGCTCTATACACCACCACAATGGAGTTGGAATGAAACAAATACAATGTGCATTAACTGCAGACTGTCAGCTTTAATTTGAGGGTATGTACATCCAACTCAGGTGAACGGTGTAGGATTTACAGCAGTTTGCATATGTGCCTCCCACTTGTTAAGGGACCAAAAGTAATGGGACAGAATAATAATCATAAATCAAACTTTCCCTTCTTAATACTTGGTTGCAAATCCTTTGCAGTCAATCACAGCCTGAAGTCTGGAATGCATAGACATCACCAGATAGTGGGTTTCATCCCTGGTGATGCTCTGCCAGGCCTCTACTGCAACTGTCTTCAGTTCCTGCTTGTTCTTGGGGCATTTTCCCTTCAGTTTTGTCTTCAGCAAGTGAAATGCATGCTCAATGGGATTCAGGTCAGGTGATTGACTTGGCCATTGCATAACATTCCACTTCTGTCCCTTCAAAAACTCTTTGGTTGCTTTTGCAGTATGCTTTGGGTCATTGTCCATCTGCACTGTGAAGTGCCGTCCAATGAGTTCTGCAGCATTTGGCTGAAATGTGAGCAGATAATATTGCCCAAAACACTTCAGAATTCATCCTGCTGCTTTTGTCAGCAGTCACATCATCAATAAATACAAGAGAACCAGTTCCATTGGCAGCCATACATGCCCACGCCATGACACTACCACCACCATGCTTCACTGATGAGGTGGTATGCTTAGGATCATGAGCAATTCCTTTCCTTCTCCATACTCTTCTCTTCCCATCACTCTGGTACAAGTTGATCTTGGTCTCATCTGTCCATAGGATCTTGTTCCAGAACTGTGAAGGCTTTGTTAGATGTTGTTTGGCAAACTATAATCTGGCCTTCCTGTTTTTGAAGCTCACCAATGGTTTACATCTTGTGGTGAACCCTCTGTATTCATTCTGGTGAAGTTTTCTCTTGATTGTTGACTTTGACACACATACACCTACCTCCTGGAGAGTGTTCTTGATCTGGCCAACTGTTGTGAAGGGTGTTTTCTTCACCAGGGAAAGAATTCTTCGGTCATCCACCACACTTGTTTTCCATGGTCTCCCAGGTCTTTTGGTGTTGCTGAGCTCACCGGTGCATTCCTTCTTTTTGAGAATGTTTCAAACAGTTGTTTTGGCCATGCCTAATGTTCTTGCTATCTCTCTGATGGGTTTGTTTTGTTTCTTCAGCCTAATAATGGCTTGCTTCACTGATAGTGACAGCTCTTTGGATCTCATCTTGAGAGTTGACAGCAACAGATTCCAAATGCAAATAGCACACTTGAAATGAACTCTGGGCCTTTTATCTGCACATTGTAATTGGGGTAATGAGGGAATATCACACACCTGGCCATGGAACAGCTGAGAAGCCAATTGTCCCATTACTTTTGGTCCCTTAACAAGTGGGAGGCACATATACAAACTGCTGTAAGTCCTACACCGTTCACCTGAGTTGGATGTACATACCCTCAAATTAAAGCTGACAGTCTGCAGTTAACGCACATTGTGTTTGTTTCATTCCAACTCCATTGTGGTGGTGTATAGAGCCAAAGATGTTAGAATTGTGTTGATGTCCCAATATTTCTGGACCTGACTGTATGTATATGTATATATTAAGTGTTTACCGAGACACCTGGTCTACCCCAACATGTGGGAGGGGACATTCTTCCCCAATGTTGGGAATGTTGGGGTAGACCAGGTGTCTCGGTAAACACTTAATCTTGGTTCAAGTTGATGAAGGGAGGAGAACTTGTGGCTCAGTGGTTAATACAACTGCCTAACATGCACGCAGCCCAAGTTCAAATCCAAGTAAGGGTACGGCTAGCTGATGAAAGCTAAAAAGCTTGAAATAGATCTATACTAGTCTTTATTTTTTTATTGACTCAGCCTTGCATCCTTCCGAGGTAGATAAAATGAGGACCCGGTTTGTGGGGGCAATAAGCTGACTTTGTATAAAAAGAACACCGCTTAGGTGAAAGCCCTACTAAGCAGGTATATACAAAAAGTATGAAGGCTATTGCTTAACGCATTGTAAGCCACCCTGAGTCTCCCGTGAAGGGCGGCATATAAATCAAACCAATAAATAAATAAATAAATATTTCTTTATCAGCAAAATATATATTTGATATATTGATATAAATCTCTTCCTCTATGGCTTTTTCATAGTATTCATGTAATACTATGACCCTGTAGGCCTGTACCAAACTGTTCACAAATGGCAACAGCAGAAATAACAATAGGGATGAGAGCTGAGCTGGGGACAATAATTATTTTCCTAACCTCAGCTAAAGCTGGAAACACTGTGGGGACCCAGGAAACCTTATCAATTGAATTTTGAAAGATACAACTGCCCAAAAGCAGTTGTATTTTGAGGCAGAAAGCCCACAAATATGTATAATAAGATTAACACATAAGATCACAGTATTAACATTTTTAAAAGGGAGGTAGGATTTGCATCACCTCAATTTAGAAAATCCTGGCCCTGCCCATGTGGTCTTCCCAACTTTATCTGCCCTCCCATTCTATCTCCCCACATAAAAATTACCTTCTCTGCATTCAGAATTATGCATACAGAAGTTATCTCGAACAAGGCAAAGTAGAAAACTGGTTTGTATTCCAATAAAGTCCGATGTTTTGGCCCCACACACAACGAAACACTGAAAATTTAAAAGGCATTAAGTAATATAAACTGGCTAGAGTCATTCATAAGATGTGTGATTAGGAGCACGCTGTCCAGCAGCACAAATGATAAATAAGATCCTGATTCCGCAGAATACATCCATTTAAATATAACTAATCTCACTGATCCCATAGGACTCTTATATTAAGATTAAATTTACATAAGATGCTGATGCATTTTTGTTAAATTGAGTTGTATATTGTCTGGATTTTAAGAGGCAGATGATTTAGAAATAAGACAGTGTGATGAAATGCATTACTGTGTATTTTCCAGGCCAGAAACATATCAATTACTCTGAATGCAGTATGGAAAAATTGAGATACAATCCTGATTTCATTTTGGTCCATTGGCTGCAGCAAAAGAATGTTCACATGCAAACTATGACTTTTTGACATCTCATGCATGAACTTATCGTTAGGACCATATTATCTGGGAAAAATATGATCAGGCCAGGGATGGGCCTTAATATTTAGCAGTTTTATAAGTAAATTGGTTTTGTTGAAAACAGCATCCTCTACAAGTTACTATGTTGTGCAATATTCTGTCTAACTCTACTCCAAGACAATGAAAATTATGCAATTATCTCCATATTTCCTTAGGTCTAACAAATACGTGAACTGCCTAATGCAGTTCTTTATATTGTGTAGAAATCAATTAGCTAATATCTGAGGTCTGTCCTGAGCAGAAACATACTTCTGATAAATTCAGATCCAGTTAACAAACATCAGATATCCTCTTACATAATCCTCTAAATGTATGGCTATCTACAACAGATGGTAGTACCCAAGCTGATCTTGGCTGATCTCACAAAGCTAAGCAGAGGCAGGGTAAGTGCTCGGGTGGGAGAGTATCAGGAGCTGCAGGCTGAACTGGGAAGTCAAAAAGGTTTCATCCCTAAGCAGAACTGTAGTAGTCCCCTGTTAGAACAACTAAAAACTTTGGAGAGTATCCAGTTTGGCAATGAGTAAACTAAATTGACAAACAAACAGATGTCTGCTGAAATGAGATCTCATATATTTTGACGTACGCAATCTAAATTTCAAATTAGTAATGAATACTTGGCCTCTAGACATTATTAAAAATGTCAACAAACATAGGTGCTCTTAGGAATCACAGACTCAGCTGGACTAAATTTGAATTTTCATTGCAGAAGAGAATAGAGCTATGCTAAACAGTCGATTGCCCACTTGCAATGAGAAGATGTAAATTATTTACATACTCTTGGGAGAAGATTCATAGCTTGTTCTCCTGCCTTTCTGAATTAACAGATCCTTGGTGCAGTGCTTGGTGGTCTTGATAATAAACATTCATTGTATGTTTACATAACAGCCATCTCAGGCCTGGGAACTGCTGATTCCTGCCTCAGCCCTGATGCAATTGCTTCTTGACCATCCTTCCTTTAGCAGCTACATTCCCCCCAGATGGTTTAGGGACATTTGTTTAGAGGTTCAGCCCAGAAAATACAGATCCGTCACAGAACTTCCATAGCACAAAGCTACTGTCCTCACTTGACAAGGAGCAAACTTATGCAAAAGTTTATTCTTGGACAACAGAAGAAACACAAGAAAACAGAAATAGCAGGATCTCTATTGTTCAACAATTATATCGTATAGGAAAAATGACAGTATAGGCAGAAGGAGCTGGGGAGAAAGTTAAACTGCTAAATATCAAGAAAATGGTCTGGAATTAAACATGTTTCATATTTCATATATAATTTCATGTGGATACATTTTGCACAAATTGTCTGGCTTTTAGTAACACTTGGAATCATCATCTTGATTAATGTGAGCTACTATTAATTGCTTAAGGAAAAATATACTGTCATCGAAGTATGTAAAATTAACCCTCAAAACTGGTACTGATTTACAGATACATGAAGAAATTTCCAGCAAGCAACATATTATAATCTATTATATGTCATCTTTGAACCGTAACTTCTAATAGTTGATCCATAGCAATGTTAGATATAGTTCACATTTAACTTAGAGTTATTATATTAAATTATACTCATACTTGTATTTGATTAGTTATTATATTAAATTGTACTCATGCTTGATTTCTTCTGATACCTTCTATTATTAAGTGGTATTACATTAAGATAACATGAAAGAAAAAAATGTATTCTAAGTAAAAAGTTTCAGCTGTGAATACTATAAACAGATTATCTATGCATTGGCTCTATACAAATGTAATGGCAGCTGCTTCTAAAGACCTCTCTCCATGCATGATATTTGTGGCTGGGCTCATGGGTTTGATTAGACCGAGGCTTGATGTTGTGTCACAGTGTTCTCATGACATTACTGATCTTTTACTGCTCTACCACAGCTGAGCTGATTAATTTCTAGTTCAATTGCAGTGAAAGAACACATATTGCAAGAAGGGTTCTGCTGCAAGGCAGGTTTTCCTTTTGGTGACAACTTTCATCTCATTCAACCACTCCATTCTGAAGTCAAGCCATCGCTTCCTCTTGCCATCATTCACTGCACTTTTTAAACTAAGTTTCCTCCTCTTTAGTGTAGTCAAGGCATCATGATGGCCAACCACCACAGCATCACATTTTTGAAGCTATGTAATAATTACACACAGACAGACACACACACACACACAGAGTGGAAAACAACAAAATAGTGAGACTATGAGGAAGGAATGGGAATGGGACTTTGCAATCTTTTACTGGTCATTGTAAAACACATGGGGAATACCGAGTGCTGGGCAGACAATAATCAAGATGCCTGTGGAGCAGTGGAAGGATGCTTTTCAGGATTCATGGGCAAGCTGGTGGCTACTTATAGGTGTCCTAACCAAGAAGGGTCAGGATTTAACCAGCTGAAGATCTTAAGCTCTCTGGAACCTTCTTGAGCAGGGGTGTCAAACTCATGTTGTCACAGTTGCATCATGTGATGTATTGGGACTTTCCCCCTTTTGCTAAACCGGACATGGGCGTGGCCAGCATGTGACGTATTCGGTCCATGGGCCAGGAGTTTGATAGCCCTGTTCTTGAGGAATTGCCTCACTGGGCAGAAGACTCATGGATACAGTTCTCAATGGTCTTGGAAGCCACTTTATTGCTGATGACATAAGGAGTTCTATCTAGCTCATTCTTGCATCAGCACCTTTATTCCTCAGGAGGTGAAACATGATATTAGGGCCTAATACAATAAACAGCTTCCCTTGTACTTCTGATCTCCATATTTCTCTGCACCCACAAAATTCATAGTCATCAGTGTAGTTCTGTTTGGCAAAGGAAGCCTTGGTGAAATAAAACAAAACTGCTCTAGTGAGGAGTCCAAGGGCAAGAGTGCTGATAACTACAATACAGGTAGTCCTTGACTTACAACCACAATTGAGCCCAAAATTAATGCTGCTAAGTGAGACATTGAAATGAGGTTTGCCCCATTTTGCGACTTTTGTTGCCACAGTTGTTAAGTGAATCTTTAAGTTAGGAAATCAATTCTTAAGTGAATTGGGCTCATTGACTTTGCTTGTCAGAAGGTTGATCACATGACCCTGGTCCATTATAACTCATAAATATGAACCAATTCTCATCATCATCATCATTGGCATCCTTCAGTCTCAAAAGACTATGGTATCGTGCTCTGGAAAGAGGTCCTAAAACAGCATCTAGTGTGACTAAAAAGGCCAATTCGAGAGTGGCAATCCCTTCCACACTGAGGGCAGATACAGTCTGTCCCCTGCCCAGCCCCCAGATTTCGCTGGTTCCAGGACTGCCTTTTTGCCTCAGCCTGCCGAACAAGTGTCTCTTCGAATTGGAGAAGGCCATGCTGCGTCTTTAGCCTCCAAGATGAATGATCAGAGGTCAAGGTTTCCCAGATGTTAATGTCCATTCCCAGGGCCTTTAGGTCCCTCTTGCAGATATCCTTATATCGCAGCTGTGGTCTCCCTCTGAGGCGCTTTCCCTGCACTATACAGGAGATCTTTCGGAATCCAACCATCAGCCATTTTCACGACATGCCCAAGCCAGCGTAGATGTCACTGTCTATCAATTCTCTAGCATCTGAAATTTTGATTGTATGAGCATGGGGATGCTGCAACACACGGTCACAAGTGTGAAACATGGTCATGTCACTTTTTTTCAGTGCCATTATAACTGTGAACAGCCATTATTAAACGAACTGTTGTAGGTCGAGGACTACCTGTAAAAGCATCCAAGAATTAGTGAAGGAAGGGTTCAGTTCTTGAAATTAAAAGATCTGAGGTATCAGACTTCAAGTAAGTCCTCAACCAAGCAGTCACAATTTGGGGACAATTCAGTGAAACCTAATAATGGTGTTTATTTTTTCCAAATGCCTCCAAGCATGCGGTATGTTTCCCCAAATCATGGAAACTGGTTTCTAAGGCATTGTTCCTTTCTGTCAGGTACTTTGAATCCTCGCTGACACTTCCAAAGAAGTAACCCTAGCTTTCAGGGAAACAGTTCTGTTCAGAGTTTAGAAATCTGGGTATTTTTCAAATGAAGCATTCTCTTCTCTTCATAAATGCCTGTTGGCTTCAAGGATTATTATTAGCAACTCCACAGATGATTCAGGGTGTTCTTTTCTTCCTTAGTACCCACAGTTGTATATTGAGAATATAATAAGCTCATGCAACACCAACATTACATTGAATGTCCTGCTTGAGTGATACTGTCTTGTACATATTCTTCTCCCTATTATCAATCTCTCAATACTGTATATTTATTGAACATACTCAGCCCCATAGGGACCTTTGTTTTCTCCTCCAACATGTAGCATTTATGTGTGTACAAACTTCAGCAAATTTTCAGATTTTCTCTGAGCCTGATGATAGCTCCATTATTGCTGGCTACACATGGAATGGCATTTGGGGAACTGGCATTAACAGTTTTCATGTGAAAACTGGAACAGAATATTTCACTATAAATGCCTAAATTCAAGCCAGCCATGCTTTCTTTCAAAGAACTTGCATTATACACACCCACATGGCTGCAAAGACTAAGTACTATCATCTGTCTTGGATACATCATCTTCATCCACCAAATAGCCAGCCGTACAAACAGACTGAAGGACAGTTTTTATCCGTGGGCTGTCAGACTCCTGAATGAGAAATAACATCATAACTATGTAGTATGATGGACTGCAGGGCCGGTGCAATGTGTAACATGTTCACACTGGTGCAATAGGCCTGGGTGTTTTGCTAATATGTTTTATTGGGTTAGGGATTTTCTGTCTTCACTGTGAGTTGTATTGTGTTGGGGGTTGCACTGAGGGAGCTCAACCAATCCCATTGTACATATCATATTTTTTGGAGTATAAGACGCACCTTTTTCCCCCCTAAAAGAGGCTGAAAATTTGGGCGTGTCTTATACTCCAAATATAGCTTTTTCAAAGCTTTTTTTCATCCCTAACGAGGTGCTAACAAGGCACTAGTGAGTAAAGGATCTTCCCAGCTTTGCCTGCTCCCTCGACTCTCCGCTGGCTGTGCTTTAAGGAGGCCCTAAGGAGTGAAGCGATCTCCATGCTTTGCTCCAACTCTCAACTGTTCTTTAGAAGTTTTTTTTCAGCCCTAACTAGGCGCTAGCCAAGTGAAGCGATCTACTTGTGCTTTGCCATTGCTGCTTCCTCTCAGCTGTGCCTTAGAAGCTGTTTTTTATCCACAAACAGGGGATAAAAAATCAGCAAACTAATGTGCTGAAGCTGATCAGACTAAGGACACTAGCCAGATGAATACCTGGTAGGCAGATTTCACACACACACCCCTATTTTCCTCCCCAAAACTAAGCTGCCTCTTATACTCCAGTGCATCTTATACTCCGAAAAATACGGTATGTTGTGCACTGACAATAAAGATTTGAATTTGAATTTCATGATATAGAAAAGAGGAAGGACCATCTAGTGCCCTCCTTCCCATCCCTATCCCATTCACATTATGTCATAAAAAGATTAAGATTGGAATAGCCAACCAAAGACTTTGGGACTGCCTATGCTAATGGCATAGGACGCCGGTGCCTTAGTGGCTAAGACGCTGAGTTTGTCGATTGAAAGATCGGCAATTCAGCGGTTTGAATCCCTAGTGCTGCATAACGGGGTGAGCTCCCGTTACTTGTTCCAGTTTCTGCCAACTTAGCAGTTTGAAAGCACGTAAAAAATGCAAGTAGAAAAATAGGGACCACCTTTGGTGGGAAAGTAACAGCATTCCATGCACCTTTGATGTTTTCATGCTGGCCACATGACCATGGAGACATCTTCGGACAGTGCCGGCTTTGAAACGGAGATGAGCACCGGCCACTAGCGTCGGGAACTAGCACATATGTGTGAAGGGAACCTTTACCTTTATGCTAATGACCTACAGAATTGTCTCCAATGGCTCTGGAAAATTCAGCCCCTTTGGATGTCAGTTCTTGCTTCAGTTCATGTCTCTTATCTTGCTTTTGCCTGCCCCTTATCGTGCTTTGCCAATTAAGTGTTTTGATGTTACTGATTGTTTAATCAACATCACGTTAGATCTTTGTTAGCGGATCTGAGTGGTGTCTGTACTTGCTCTGATCTGGATAAAGGCATTGTGTAGACATGAGCAGCATGTTGATCAAACTGTAAATAAACTGCATTAATTTTCCAATATTCTGTAGCCATCAAGCATGTTTAATCCTTATTTGGTTGCTAGAGAATTGCTTTTAGGTTCCCTTTCATCCACTTTTAAGTAACAAGATAAACCTATGTACGAGCTTTTTTAGAAAAGTAAGGATTTTAGGTAGCTTCTTTGTGAGAAAATTGTGTGGAATGTTTCGTAAAAGGCAGGTGGAATTGATACAAGAAGTTCTCAAGTGTAATTATCCTAAATCCCCCTAATTAAAGGAATGACCTGTCAGCAAATTATTCAACCCTTTGGGCAATACTCAGATCTACTCCATTTGTAGCTGACAGTCCCTTTGCTCTTCTGAAGAAGCAGGCTCCGAGTATGTAAATATTTGCTGCTGTTTGCAAGAAGCAGTTGTGGCAATGGGAGTTGTTAAATTTGAAACAGTTCCAGTGTAAACATCTTCTCCTAATATTCCATTAATCATAACCGTGCTATTGTTTGTTAGTTACTGGTAGTCCTCAACTTACAACAGTTTGTTTAGTGACTGTTCAAAGTTACAACATCACTGAAAAATGTGATTCATTACCATTTTTCACACTGATGATTGATGCAGCATCCCCATGGTCACGTGATCAAACTCCTCTGCTTGGCCTCTGACTCATATTTATGAAGGTTGAACTGTCCTGGGATCATGTGACTCCCTTCCACGACCTTTTGGCAAGCAAAGTCGATGGGTAAGCCAGACTCGCTTAACCACCGTGTTACTAACTTAACAAATGCTTTAGGAGAAAAATCAGTGCAACGGTGTTCTTTGATTCCTGATATGCAGCCACTGTTGATTCAGAGAGAGAGAGAGAGAGAGAGAGAAATATACTTTGAAAAGAATTCCTTTCTGGAGACAGAAGCGGTTTCTGTCAATCCCTTCAATAACCTTGAAAGGGCCCATCCCTTGCACTCCGAAAGAACTTCATGCTTGGAATTAAGCAGTGCATTTTTGAGTCTAGCCCAGGCAGGGGCACTTCCACTCCTGACCTCTCCAAAGACGAGCTCCTGACTTCCTCATTCCAGAAGACCAGCCTGCAGGAGGCAGGCAGGTCTTACTCTTTTTTGGGTGGGGTGGGGGTGGGGGGGCAATGCCAGTAGGAAAAGTGAACTGCTCTTTGTGGTATCATCTCCTCCGACACTATGAAATTACAGGCTATTCAACTGGAAGGAAGTCCCTGGATTTCTAAACTGTATTCTGGGGAACCTTCACAGACTTTGTGAGAGGCTAAGAACAAACAGAAAGTTAACTCAAACACAGCCAATTTTGTTAACTAGCTTTACCTCTCTTGGTCAGAAGTTTGTGAATATTTTTTTTAAACTGAAATGTTCCCTGGCCTTAAGGGGTTTGAAACACTTGTCTAAAGCAACAGCGCCATCTATTGAAGGCATTTTTATAAACATTACTGATAGAACTGGAAAGAAATAACCTTAGTATTATCCGTGAGTTTGATTGTTGTGTTTAATAACATTTCACAAGAGAATTCTTTCACGGACAGTCTCCTGTACAGATTAGAAATAGCTATGTTCATACAGGAAGCAAAAAATTGCAGATCCATCTCTGCAACAGGAACAGTTTAAATTCTAGTTGCATTTGTCTGCTGGACTAGTCTTCTTTTGCACTGTTTGGGTCCCTAATAGCTTCCTAAGTTTTACCTTACTATACAAAGTAATAAACTATGGTTTACTGTTTCAGTTTACAGAATAGGCCCTGGTTCACATACCAGGCTAGGTCAGGTAACTCAATGCAAGTTTATCCCAACATGTGAACCAGTGGTGGGTTTCAAAATTTTTTACTACTGGTTCTGTGGGTATGGCTTGGTGGGCGTGGCAGGGGAAAGATACTGTAAAATCTCTATTCCCTCCCCAATCCAGGGGAAGGTTACTGCAAAATCCCCATTTCAACTGGGACTTGGGAAGTAGATGGGGGTGGGGCCAGTCAGAATTTTTACTACCGGTTCTCCAGAACTGGTCAGAACCTGCTGAAACTCACCTTGATGTGAACTCAGCTTCTGCTTTGTAGCGCAAGAGATTAGGACTCCGTATGAAATGGTGAATTGTGGCAATTAGTTTAAGAGAACCAAATGGAAAGAATATACAAGATGTCTTTAGAACAGTGTTTCTCAACCTTGTCCGCTTTAAGATGGGTGGACTTCAACTCCCAGAATTCTCCAGCTAGCCATGCTGACTGGGGAATTCTGGCAGTTGAAATCCACCCGTCTTAAACTGCCCAAGGTTGAGAAACACTGCTTTAGAACAACAGCCCCCCCACCCCACCCCAACCTATTCACATCATTCTGAAAATCTCTATTCAAATTTCATACTAAGTGGACAAACTAAGCTATTCATGTTAAAATCATGAAGAGAGGATCCTCTCCTTAAGAGAGGCACCTGCCCCAACATTGTTTAGTTTCCTTGTCTAATGTTCATATGCTGTATATATTAGAGAAAGGGAAGGCTCTGCAGGTGGACATTGCCACAAAGTATCAGGCTAATTTTACTCCAACAACTGAAGCAGGGCCTGCTACAAGCACATGCACAAAAGGGGTGGGGCTTTCCTTGTGACCTTACAGGGTTCTTTTCTCATTCTGCCCTGCCTTGCAGACAGTGCTGGGCATCACATAGAGACTGTTTTGGGACTGCAGTGCAATCTTCTAGGAAGGCCTGTTTGTGGAGATTTCCCCTGGACATATTTCTACTCTCAATGCATAGATGGAACCTCAGGGCAGGACTGGCATTTATTTATTAAACACATTTAAATTTAATAGCACATTTTTATTGCCTCTTTTTAGGCAAGTCTCTCCTCTTTCCATATTCAGCATAGGAAAATTGCTGGTGACCTGGTTACTGTAAAACAAGACTGCCCATCTCATGTACTTTTTTTCCCCAAAAGCCACATTGTTTATAATCTATTAGTTTCTGTGTCTTAAACTACAACAAAGGTCTTCAAACTTGGCAGCTTTAAGACTTGTGAACTTCAACTCCCAGAATTTTCCAGCCAGCTAGCCTGAAGTTGAAGTCCACAAATCTTAAAGCTGCCAAGTTTGAAGACCTCTGAACTACAACATCCATTCAGACCTATACACTTCTACCACTTTATTTTCAGCCTTTCTCTGAATCCACCAACATTCTTTTGAAGGATATTAACATGTTTGGTGTGAACCTCTATTCAGAAATACGCATCACCTCCGTAATTCCTGCCATCAACTCTGAATTGTTGTTACACCAAATAAATATTTGAACCAGTTTAATTCCAATTATATTATTGTCTGTTACGTGTTGGGAAAAAGCTAAGGTGAAATCAGCATATTGTCCCCTCTGTTAGAACACACACACACACACACACACGGCAGAATTCAGACTGCCATACAACCAAGGTTTTACCAATTCACAAGTATCTTGTAAGATGCCTTGTTCTACAAAATGTGCCATAGCCCTAATGAGAATTGTTTTCTTAGGGTAGCAATATATAATTCATGCTCCTGTTTTAGAGAGTAGGAAGGGCAGAGGAAGGGCAGAGGAAGGGCAGAGGAAAAATGTTCCATGTCTCAAAAAACTAGGAACTGATTACTAGGATCTATATTCCAAACAATCTCAGATTTATTCTGATTTAACAACATAAATATTTAAATACTATTTCTTGCATACAACTTTGATTTATATAAATCTGTTCTTGAAATGCAGATTTTGTTAAATCAGCACAGAGCCATAAACAGAAATTCCATATGATAAGGAAATAGCGGAGATGTGAAAGAAATAGGGATCAATATTCATTCACAAATTTGTATCCTAACCTGGATCGCTGGCACTTATTATTTTGGTAGCTTAAAGGTCAGTGCTTTCTTTGGCAAATGCTCCTTTTATCATTCATTTATGCAGTTATTGCCATTACCAATCAAGCAAGCCTAGAATGCAGGTCTAGGATCTTTGAGATTAAAACTTATGTTTTATTTGTACTACACCTGCCAAAACAGAAACCTGCATAAGGTTTCGAGTGTCCTTGTTTATTCAGGTAACAACAGTAAACTAGATAGATGTTTCATCATTGCTTTTTGCCAATAATGTAATAGTTGTCTTCTGAGGTAGTGAGCTGGAGAGATAAACGGTTTTCTTCTTGTTATTTAGAACTGAGCTGACCTGAGTTTTGAAGATTCTTATGACAAGGAAAAGGAGCAGCACTTGGCTGATGAGATCATCAATTCTATAAAGTCCTTTGACAAATATGGAAAACAAAAAGAGATCTTAGAGATCCAAGTGTGAGTTTGAGTCAAAAGTCAGTGCTGACCCATGACATAAGTCCGCCTGAAGTATTTTCCTGGTGCTAGCAACTCCAGAGTCAGCTCTGTTATGATTGCTGTAAGACCCCATACACGGTGAGGACCATGCAGGAAGACAGGCAATGTGTAACGGTAGATACCATCACGGCAGTAGTGGGTGTAGCCCTGGTTCTTTTCTTGTAGCAAGTGGGAGACAGACAGTGTGAAGACAGCCTCAACCTGTAAATCAAACAACAAAGATTGAGTGGAAGCATAACTTGTCCAATTTAGTTATGGAATAACTTCTCTTCCATCAAAATCCTTTGGAAGTAATTAGTTCAGATCAGTGGTGAAATGTAAAATTTGTTACTACCGGTTCTGTGGGCATGGCTTGGTGGGGGGTAATGTGACTGGGTGGGCGTGGCCAACTTTTTTTTTTTTACTTTTAAAAGCTTTGGCCGAAGTGGTTGCAGAAAAAAATGCTTTTAAAAGCCTCTGACAATCCCAGCTGAGCCCCACGATCATCAGAGGCTTTTTTTTTTAAGTATTTTTTTTGGCCAAAGAGGTTGTAGAAAAAATGCTTTTAAAAGTAAAAACAAAAAAAAAAAAAAAACCCTCTGATGATCGAGTGGCTCAGCTGGGCATGGGGGGGGCAGGGAGTTTTGCTACCAGTTCTCCGAACCACCCCCCCACCATTGCTACAGGATCGGGCAATCCGGTCCGAAGTGGGAGCATTTCACCCCTGGTAATACAATCTCAAATTGTAATACTGGAAAAAAAGAGAAAAGAGGATCAGAAATAAACAGAGGGGGGGAAAGTGGGGGAGAGATTCAGAAATAGAAACATCTGGTATCAAAAAGAAAGAAAATGGTGCATCCCACCCGTAAGATCCCTACCACAGGGAAGTAAGAAATTACTTCCAAGGGAATTAGTGCTTAACACAGGAAGAATTGCCACTAGAATATCACTAAGTGTCTGAGAATTTTCTTTCACACCCATCTTTCCTGAAAAATATATTGAATAAAAATAATATGTGATACACTGTGTCACTGTGTCCCAGTTAATATTCTGATTCACCTCTTGGGGGTTAGGTTTCAGTTTCAGGTCCTCCAAAGGCCCCAGGTTTGCTAGTACAGGAGCCACCATCATATTAGTCTGAAAAAAAAAAAGGCAAAATTAAACAGATATGAGTTTTTCACTATCCCATGCTTTCTCAAAGAAAAACATAAAGCAAAGCAAAGGTGGTATGTTAATTCCCAAGCTCAGCTTTTCTATTTTCTAGAAATTTTCCATTGCTCTCATCTCAGACAGCAATTACAAAAAAAAGGTCCCCCCTCCTGCCCCCAGACTGATTCTAGCACAAAACAGCATATCCATCGTGATTCCACGACAAAAGTCTATTTCAAAGTTCATCTAATCCCTGAAGATAAGGATCTACATTAAGCATTACCCTATCAGGAATAGCTCTCATGATTCCCCAGACACAGTCCTCCTTTAACTGTATGCCCAGTTCTTCATGAGTCTCCCGCAGTGCTGTGGTGATGGCATCCTGGTCAGAGTCATCACGTTTACCACCTGGGAAACTGCAAAAGCAAATCAGTTATTGTGCAAGGGAAGTTTGGGAGGGGAAAATCTTAAGATTACTTGACAGGGACTGGGAAAGTCAGAAAGTTTCCTGGACATCTTCTGGCTCAATCACTAACTTTGTGCCAGGTTCTTCAATGAAGACACATCCTGTTGAATTGCCACCCTGCTTTTCAAATACCTCTCCAGCCTATATTACTATGAAACATTTGCGTGCCAATTTGTAACATTCAGCTAAACAATGCTTCCCTGCCCCTTTCTTTAGAACAACTCTAAAACAATTAGGTCCTGTCTTTTGCAAGAGTTTCATATATCTGGAGACAACTATTGTGCCTCTCTTTAATTGTCTCTATACTCAGGCTTTCAACTGTTCTTCAGAAAACTTATGAGGTCCACCCAAGACAACAAGAGGATGTGACTGGGAGTTAATGACTCCCATCTGGATATTCTGCAATTTATCTTTGCATTTACTAAGGAGGAAGATTAAGCTGTCAAGTACCTGACTTCCCCTTTGTATAAACCGGTCAGAGTGTTGGAACGCAGAGTGTACAGGATCGATGGGTCCCCAGCCACAGAGCACAAAGATACCAGCACAGCTGCTCCCATAGTTTCTTTCTTGTACCGGACAGTGGATTTCTCTAGCAGCCCTTTGCACCGCTGTTCGTTTTCCCAGGATAAATATCTACGTACCAGACCCACCCTGGCTATGGGTATACAGAGTGTACGCTGGCAGAGATGGAAGTGCAGAGATGGAAGCATAGTGCCCTAAATGGGGGGGAAAAAAGAGGAAGGGAAGAATTTCAGCTGAATGACAGTCCACGCCTTGCGATTTAGCAATTCCTTCAGCCTCATCCCATGGTTCCTAAGGCTAGTCCAAACTTGTTGTGCAAGGGAGGCAGGGAGGGTTAAAGTTTGGAATCCAAGCTCAAGGGTCTACATTTCATCTCCCCTGATCAAATCTGGACCCCACCGCTCTTGGTCTGCGACAGTCGTTTCGTATCGTGTCAGGAAACGCGGCTGCGACCGTCATACAAGCACAAAGAAAGACCCGAAAAACGCACGGGGAATTTGACAAGCCCAGAGCAGGCAGGAGTTTAACTCCTCCATAGTCAGAAAACGAGAACTATCACAGGATGGTTAATCAGGGTGCAGGTCTTGGGTGTTTGTGTTTTGCCTTATCAGCTTTACCCAGAGTTCTCCATATGAGTTGGACATCACCTCCCATTATCCTTAGCCAACCAGCCTGAGATGGGAGCAGTAGTCCACCCCGTCGAGGAGATGCCGGGGCTTCTGAAACCGTCCCATTCAATCTCCAGAAGCACAAAAAAAAGGAGGTTCGTTCTTTCGAGAACAGCCACCAAGGAAAGGCACAAAACAGTCCTCCGTCCGCTACCACAATTACCCGCAAAACTACCCGGCGACGCAACCGGCTACTCAGAGCAACCAAAAGAATCCCACTTCACAGTTCTTCCTATTAGCCCCGCCCCTCCCCTCAACAAACATGGCGGGACTGAAAAGCTTCCCAGCCTGCTTTTCAACAAATGGGGGAACAGGGCGATGTCAGTTAGGGCATACTTCCGCCAGGCCGAAATATGGAAAGCGCCGTTCTAACCTCGCAGAGACGTTCCTCTCCGTCAAAAGAGGGAATTCTTCGCCGAGAGCAGCATAAAACCGACAGCCGAGGAAGCCGCCTCCACCAATGAGACCGGTGGGTGGCAGAAGCCACGCCCCAAACTGAGAGGCCGGGCGGTGCAGCGAGCGCCCCTTTAGAGACCTTGAGGGCGGCTGTTAGGATTTTATGGCTGGAAAGGTTAAGAGGGCTAAACGGCTCTTTAAGGCATCTTTGTTTCCTTTCAGTGATTTACACAGGAAAGCTTTGTGCTGACATATTCCGACAAGCTTGAACTCCACCCAAGATACATGTATCCTTAGACTGTGGGATGCAAAAAGATCTATTTAACTCAAGGTTGATACTTGCTTTTGTGAGATTTTAAGATATTGGTTTGATAAGATATCAAACAGTAATTTTAAAAATCCTTACTTTTCGGGACAGGTATTAAGCCACATGAAGATAGCAAAATGATAGCATCAATGACAAAATGGAAAGTTTATTTGGGGGCTTCTGCCCTGGAATTAATCCCCAAAATGATGTTTATGTATGCCACCTTGAGTTATTTGTAAAAGTAATAAAGGCAGGATACAAATAAATAATAATTGCACCCAGGAATTGTCATAATCATTTGTTATCTATAAGGTCAAATAAACTAATAAATAGCCCACAGAATCTCTTGTAATAGTATTACTTATTATTCAGGAAGCTATTTTAAGCATGTCTGCTAGCCTTAATATGTTAGACAAAAATTGTGGCCTATTTACTATTGAGAAATATGTAAAATAATTCAAATGCCACCATGGCTGAACATAATGATGTAAAGTGGATAAGAGGGCAGGTCCCAGTTTAACATTCCTGAGAGGCCTGATATATAACACTATGTTTTACCCTCTATAGGTTGTCCAAAGATCCTGTGCTTTTCTCTTCTCACTGGATGAAACACGACTTTGTATTACAATATGGTATCTGTATTTAAGCAATTTAGAGGCAATTGAACAACTCTAGGTGACATAGTTTAAAAACCAGTATAAATACCAGAAAAGAAAAAACATAAGCAGCCCAAAGACAAACTACTCCATTTAGTATGAAACAATTTGAAACGGTCTTCCATTTTGTCCCTTTTAATTTATCCCACAGCAATAGCTGAGGCAAGGGTACAAGAATTACATAATGTACTCAGCCTTAATATAATTACTTTTTTGACTTAGAGCATAGTATGTGAATCATGAAACTACATTATTCAAATAGCTAGTTCAAGTAATAGATGAAAGCTATCTTTTATTACACTGCACTACTCCTTTCTTACTAAGCCTCCAGGTTCTAAAGATGACTGATATTGCTCATCCAAGAGCATGATTATGAAGTTACTCATTCAGTCAAGTCTAACCTTTTGCGATTCTCTGGGCCATGTCTCTCCACATCTTCTGATCTTGCACTATTTAATTGAATTTTTCTATGGTCTAGATGATGTCAGCTTTGATAGTGTCCAGCCACCGTGTTCTTTCACAGCCTGGGCTCCTTTGCTGCTAATTCTTCCAAACATAATTGCTTTCTTCAGTGAATTCCCCCACGACATGGCCAACTGCACATCCAACTACATATGCAAGTCAATACTGAAATATATCTGCAGAGCCAGATGTGCTGCATTAAACCATTTCATCCTGATGTTTACTATTTTAAAAAATTAAAAAATATTTGCAAATAGTACAGCTTTCCATTTCATCTGCACATTTATAGGCCTTACAGAAGAATTAGGAAAGTAAAGGTTTAGATGAGTTCATCAAAGTTATATTTATGTATTACAGAATCCTGACTGGTCGTTTTGGACAGTCAGGATTCTGGACTCCAATCTATATTGGAAAATATAGATTGGAAAAATTTCTTTGCTTCATTTCATAATCAATTATTCCAAGAAGTATATAAAGGCAATTCAAGGCCTCAGACACAGGATGTTGCTATGCTTGTTCTGTAAGATGTTCCTATGTGGTTTGATTCTCAGTTACTTTCATGGGGCATATTACATTCTATTTCTAATGCTGTACACCATCCAGAGTCTCATTTATGAATTAGATGGCCATAGAAATCCAATAATAAAATAAGATCACATCCAGGTATTCACCTTATTTTCTTTGCTGTAAGAAATTACACAGATCAGTCTAAAGTATTTAATAAACTGCCCAAGAAGAAAACAAAAAAGAAAAATGGGAGTTGAGGCAGGTTGTCACAAATAATAGAAATTAAACTGTGATACTGAAGCCCAAGCAAAAGTAGACATGGGCTACAAAAGATTATAGAACAGTGTAACTTCTTTGAGGTGGGCTTTATAACTGTTCATCCAGAGGCCTGCTTTTTAGATTCATTATATTGCTTCATCCGTTCCTCCAGTTCTGGACGGAAGTGACGAATTAGACCCTGTAAAAAATCAAGCACAGGAGTTACCCATTAAATACATCTGTAGCATTCCCTGTACTCCAACCTAAGGCCTTCCTACAAAATCATTTCATTTCTAGCTCTCCCTCAAGCAAATTGTGTGATTCTTCAGCATATTCTAAAGTAAAGAGGAAATTACCTGCACAGGCCAAGCAGCCCCATCTCCCAGGGCACAGATAGTGTGACCCTCAATTTGTTTGCTAATTTCCCAGAGTGCATCAATTTCTGCCACTTGTGCATTGCCACTCACAAATCGCCACATGACCTTGTTCATCCAGTCAACACCTGTAGGAAGGGAATCAACATTAAAAGTGGAATACAAAGCCTCATGAAAATCAGAAAGGCAGCACAATACTAAACACAAAAGTTTAAACTGATTTTGCTGCCCAGGTTACAGATCTTTTCCTGACCTTGGATTGGCAATTTCCTTCCTCAGAGATTTTCAGATATCTGTTACCACTGTATTTTAAATAATACTGCCATAAGCAAAATAATGTGAAAGTTTTTTCACATTTTTTTTTCCAATCCCAACTCTAATTCAGAGAATTCTGGGATAATTTTGCTAACACTTCAAAAGGTTTGAATAATAACACTCACCTTCTCGGCAAGGTGTGCACTGCCCACAACTTTCGTGCTTGTAAAATTCAATGAGGCGGGCAATGGCTCGAACTATATCTGTCTGGGGAGAAAGAGAAGAAAATGAAGATGTGTCATACTCAAAATCCAGAGAAATAACTCTAGGGAACATTGCTTACCGATTTGTCCATGACAATGAGAGCTGCTGTCCCGAGCCCGGTCTGTGCCTCCACTAAGGCATCAAAGTCCATCAGAACTGTCTCACACACTGACTTGGGAATGAGCGGTGTTGAAGAGCCTCCAGGAATCACAGCAAGCAAGTTATCCCAGCCACCTCTAATGCCGCCTGATCAGAAGGCAGAAACACACCATGAGGCCTGGCTCTTTAGATGATTGGATCAGGTCAACATACAAGAGGAACAAAATGAACTAAAAAGCTGATGCCACTAATATAGGTATCTAAATTTAAGTGATAGCTCATTCTTTGGGGTGAATAAGTCACTCTCACCTGCATGTCGTTCAATTAAATCACGCAATGGTATTGACATCTCCTCTTCCACAGTACAAGGGGTATTGACATGGCCCGAGATATTGAAGAGCTTAGTGCCAGAATTACGCTCACGTCCAAAGCCAGCAAACCAGGTACCTCCTCGACGGCAGATGGTAGGTGCTACCGCAACTGTTTCCACATTTGCCACTGTGGTAGGGCACCCAAAAACCCCTAGAGAAAGAAAGAATATAGGTTAACATGAACAACATTTCTTAACGATCCAAGATGAAAAGTGGAATGGGCACAAGAATAATCAAAATGAGAGTTTTAGTACTATTAAATGGGATATTTGATAGGGACTTAAAAGTTATTTTAGGTGAAAAAAGTATGTTGATGGCCTTATATATAGATAATGAGAGTCTTATGTTGACTTGAGGAAGCATATTAGAAATTCACACACATACATAACCACCAGTAGAAGAAACATTTAAAATGCCTTACCTACATCTGCAGGGAAAGGAGGCTTGAGGCGGGGTTTGCCCTGTTTGCCCTCAAGGGATTCAATGAGTGCTGTCTCTTCACCACAAATGTAGGCACCTGCCCCTCTTGCTACAAAGACATCAAAGTCATAGCCAGAGCCACAAGCATCCTTGCCCACCAGTCCTGCTTCGTAGGCCTCCTTGATTGCCACCTAATAAAGTAAAATAGCATTAATTACTACAGCCATACCCCAAACACCGGTGACCTTGATTTCTGACCATACAAAAAGACAATCTAGCAGACAAAATTAAGGTAACCACAAGAGACAGCAGCTTACCTGCAAGTTTGATGCTTCATTGTAGAACTCTCCACGTATATAGATATAAGCAGCTCGAGCCCCCATAGATCTTCCTGCCACTAGGCAGCCCTCTATTAGCTTATGGGGATCATGACGCATAATCTCCCGATCCTTACAAGTTCCTGGTTCCCCTTCATCTGCATTCACTACCAAGTACTTAGGCCTGAAACACAGAAATAATTATATTCACCAACAAGAAAAGCCTCTCCATCAGTATATGCTAAAGTCAATAATGCTACCTAATCTATTAAAGTTTACACACACACTACATAACTAATCTATCCAGTTCAGGATCTTCACTCAGTCAATGATCATAATGTTCAACTTTAGCCGCAAGGAAATCAAGGAAAATCTGAGCATACAAGTATGCATCCTAAGTATCCTAAGTATTACTGAGGAAACTATATTTGTATTTCTGCAGCCACAGCAAATGATAATATTTTAGCCATAAACTAGGCTGAGAAAAGGTGAATTTTAAATAAGAGCACACACAGAGATATTTAAAGCTGACTTTTCCAAGTATGAATGTGAGAATATGAATCTCACATTCCATTCACCTAGCTAGCCAAACCAACTATCCCCCCTTATAGCAGCTCTTCTGGATAAGAAGTCCAGAGATCTGGCTGCTTCACAGAGCCAATCTTTCTAGAGAACACAACTTTTTTTTTGAAAAAGAGAGAAGAAAAGATGGCTTTAAAACTTTTGAAACATATAAATCATTCCTCAAAGCTGAGATGCACAATTTTAAATGTAAAAGACTGAAATAGAAACCACAGTCGCAAATTCTAATTAATAATAAATGGCCTTCTAACCCAAAAGTAGAAGGAAAAACTATGGCTTAGACAGGTTCTGCACAAGAAGACAGGCAGAGTCTAACGTTTGAAACTACAATGTTCATAATTAGTACCACACCTGCCATCTGGAGGCTTATTCATAAAGCTCCATTTGAGGCCAGTGGGAAAGCCAGCTCCTCCACGGCCTCTCAGGCCTGAAGTTTTTATTTCATTCAAGATCCAATCAACACCCTTCAGCAAGATTTCCTTGGTTTTATACCAGTCACCTCGGCTCAAAGCCCCTTTCAACCTAGAGACAAAAAAGAAAGAGTCATGCATATTAACTCCATTTTGTAAATAAATTTAGGGCTGCTTTTCCCATCTGGGGTTGTTCAGGTATCTCAGAATATGACAGCAGTTTAATGTAGTAGTTAAGATACTGGACTAAAAACTGAGAAGCTGCAAGTTCTAGTTTTCCTTTAGGCATGAATATGATTTAATCATGATTTTGACCCAGTTGGTCTCTCTTGGCCCAACTCACCCTACATTAAGGGTTCTTAATACAGAAAAATAGGAGGCAGGAGAATTTTGATTCTATCTTGAGTTGTACCAATAGGTGCAAACTAAATACATGGGAATTGGGAAATGTTTGGAATTAGGAAATATATCTTCCTCTTGTAAATGGAGTTGAGAGTCCTCATTTCTAACACAATAATGACAAAATGATAAAACATGCATCATCATGTCATGACACGAGCCTTGTCCTCTGGTATTTGTAGCACAAGTAAGTAAAGGGCAGCATTTGCATCACACTGCATGTTTCATTGCTTATTCTCTTAGCCCTTGTATGAAAACTGATAGTTATAGAATTAACAAGCATTAGCCTTCACTTTGCTATTCTAAAACAGTGCTAAAATCTAAGAAAAATACAACAAAAATAGGTCTTCCTTTAGCTCTCCATCTCTTTCTTTTTCTTAATTCCCTCCCCAAAGTCAGAAGAGAGGCTAAAAAGAAGCAGAAAGATGTGGAGTTGAGTAAGGCTTCCAACTCTATCCATGGTCATGCTGATACCAAGCAGATCACTGCGGATTTTTCTTCTCTATTTTCTATTGTATGCAAAGTAGTAGAAGCCAGGACATGACAATATCCTGGCTTTCTTTTCCTTTATAATAACCAGAAAACCTCAAAAGTAGTAGCTGCAAAAATAAATGCACGATCACAAAATTGTGCAGTGCCAAAATATCAGAGAAATTTAACTGCCAAGAAAGCAATTTTGCAAACAACCAATGAATACACACAACTAGAGAAATTTAAAATAATTACAATTGCATTTAAGTAAACCACAACTGTTAGATAAGTAGAAAAATATTTTTGCAGCCTACAATTCATTCACTAGTTAACTGTTTAATCCTCCATTTCCTTCATAACTTTTTTTTCTCCACTAACTAAAAAAGATTTGAAAACTGTATATTTTCCTGTCAGCAAGCAAAATATATTCTACATTTTCGTTTCTCACCTCCAATCATGACGTCCATAAAGATTAGTAAAAATGCGATCCTCATCTTTAAGGGGACCAAACTGAGTTTTCTTTGGGGGTGCCTGTCAAACAAAAAGAAATAGCTTTAACTTTGAATAAAACCATACTATAAAAATAGAACAAAAGCAAAAAAAAAACCAAAAGGGGCAAATAAATCCCTTTCCAAAACTAAGCACAGAAACTGAGCCATCTTCATAATAGGCAAGAAAAAAGCACTCTTCCCCCAAGAATATATATTCCAAATCACACATTCATGCTAAAATTAGAAATAACTAAAAAGCATGTTGGAGGAACCGAGGAGGTCCAAAAAGCAGGACTTTGGAGATCTCCATCACCCATACTCCTTTCCCTTATTCCTCTAGTTCAATCCTTTTTTGAATCTGCAGCACAATATTGAACATAACGGTAGTTCTCTGGCACACGGAAAATTATGAAATGCATATAATATTTTTAAACGTGTAAGACATGTTTTAAGAAGTTAAAACTATTTTAATAATATTTGCACTGTACTGCACATACGGATTACACAGAACATGCACAGCACAAAAAGAAAAAAAAAATAACATAAGACAAAAATCTCGTGGTACAATAGAAACAAACAGCCTATGTCCCGCAGCAAGCTAGCTGAGAACCACTGCTGCAGTTGTATAAGTCCCCATCCCTTCTCCGCTTTCCCTTGTTGAAAAAGAAACAAAAGAAGGGCAAGTAGAAGTCACCGATTCTGGAGCGGCGGCGGCGGCAAAAAAGCGAGCCTGGGTGCAAATCGGACGGAGGCGCAAGGGCTGAGCCCCCAACATAGCGGAGACCGAAGGGGGGGGCGGTGTCTCCCCTGCTGCAGCACCTAACCTCGTCACCTTCACCTGTCAGGCGCAATAATACTACGTCACGATGTTTCTCTTCGCTTTTCCCGGAAGACCAGAGACGGGGCAACTTCCTTTGGCGTCTGGGATCATGGGAATTGTAGTTTAAGTTCCACAAGGAAGTGCACGCGATCGCCGACCAGTGTTTAGTGCTGAATAAATGACAGACTGCCGCGGTTTTTTTGGAGCAAGAGGTTATGGGTGTGGAATAAAGCAGTATATGTGCGTCGCACAGTGGTTGATAAAATATGTTTATAAGGGTAAAGTTTCCTCTCGGATTTGTTTGCAACAGGTATGACAATAGTTAGGATCTTTTAAAAATAAATAAATAATCGGGATATACAAGGGACTATTCCGAAATCTGTTTTCAATACAAGCAGTGAGATTTCACATATGTTAACTATTAATGTCCTATGTGCTTAAGGCAGAAGTTTGTAATTAAAAGATTGCAATAAATTAATATGTTTGAAGCAAAATCAACCATCTTTTACTAGGTTCTGGACGTCTTTTCCATCTAGTCTTGGTTGTTGCAGTCAACTACACAACCATTTGCAGCCTTTTGGCTTTTCAAGTGCAACTCATAGTAAAACTTGGATCATACAGTTAACTCGCTTCTCTTGTCAGGTTAGGTCAAAGATTTTACACATTTTAGGATTCCATCTGTGAATCTTGCTGTACACGTTTTGATAGCTTGCTTGTGAAATTGTTACACAATTATGTAAAATAATTGCAATCATAAAACCCTACAGAATATTTATTATCTATTGGATTTGTCATATGTGAAGTTAGCTGGGCAGTGGTCAACCAGGTACTTTAAGAAAGTTCATAAGATGGGCATAACTAAAGATACAGCAATTTGCTATTTTATCCAATTTAAAAATAAAACAATTTTTCTGTCATTTTAATAATGATGGGATGGTTACTCCTTCAAATATATATTATGTATTTTATGTATATGTATTTTATGTAACTAGTCATTGGGATATTCAGTGCCTATAAATCCCTCGTATGTTGGTAGATGTCTCCAGTTTTAATCAATATTGTTTATAATTTTGTGGATTTACCATTCTACATATTCCTCTTCTAAAATGATATAATAGTGTTTTTTTCTGTAATAGTTTCTTCTTAAAGATGAAGTGTTCTGATCATGCTTCTGTCTGTATCTGGTACACAAAGGACCACAGCTTTTGGATTCCTCCATTTCCATTAGCTCCACTGGGACTTGCCTTTGCCAGTTTACCTCATTTTCAGAAAGATGCTAATCTGTTCTGCCAGAAAGAGGATTACATCACTGATCTCTCTGATCCTGTTGATTCTTGGTCCGAGCAGGATGATCCCATTATATTGGAGTGTACTCTAGCATAGTAGTTGCATGGAAGTGCTCCAAAATTGTACAGAGGGATCATCAATCATACATAGATCTTGGAACATAACTTTCCAATCCTCATTTATAGAAAGGCCAGCCTAGCCATTAGGCAGTGAGGTACCTACCTCAGACAAAAGATGCAGGGAGGCATTACAGCAGTATCTCCAACTCCACTTGACCCTCCTAACCCTAGCTTCTCTGTTCTATGAGCATTCCCATCTTTCAGAGCTAGTACTGCTGCTTGCACATTGCTAGCCCGGGTAGCAAGAAGCTAGAGGCTTGCATTACCAATATCTCAAGCAGTATGGCTGAAGAAGACACCAACCAAACACCTAACCAAGTAAGCAAAAAAGACAATTTTGACCAATGAATGTGAGGCATGGCCATATGACACACATTGGCGCATGGAGAAATGAAGTGGAAAGGTACTGAATGACAAAATGGCAGGAGGGGATTATGCCATCAAATTAGTACGCCCTTCTCGAGTAGAGTGAAGGACACAATTTTACTGCCAGTGCTGAAGGTAAAGTTAAGCTGTTAGTATATATTTAGCAGCGGGACACCTTTTTGTCCACTGCCTCATGCAGCAAAATGTCTTGAGCTCTTAGTAATAGTAGCTTGTGATGGTAATACAAAGAACGATCTGTTGCTAACATGCATATGAAGAACTACAATCATTGTAGCACCTAAAACAGAATTCAGTTTCTTGATTAACAAGCATGCCCATGATTTTCAGTGCAATCATATAGAAATCCCTCCCCATTTATATGTTCAAAAGATAGGAATAGTATCATTTAAGAGTTGTATGTAGCCCTCACTCAACCCATATAGTGGTCCTGAGTCTAGCATCACCCTACTGAAATTCACTTACAATCCAGCAATTTATGGTAGAATTGATCTCTCCCCCCCCCCCAAAAAAAAGGGGCTAACATTCATTTCTCCAGGACTAACTTGCTTACTTTGCTGCAAAATTACCAACACTGAAAAATAAACAAGAGGCAAGTATAATCAGCTTTGTGTCTGTTCTTCACCACCACCACCACCCTGAGAAGACATCATTCTCATGCTTGTATCCTTAGAGGCTGTTTCTTTCTTTTTTTAAAATAAAATTTAAAAATGTCTCCCTTATAAAAGAAAATATTTCAAATGGAAATCAAAAGCACCTTTCATCTATGACAAATCAAAGAAAGGGTCTCCTCCTTTAAAATTTCCTATTAAATTTACATGCTGCTCATATCACCCTCCAAAGTGACTCTGGGTGGCTTACAGTACAATAAATATAAAAACCATTTAAAATTACAGGAGTTAACTACAGGCTAAAAATGTAGGACTGAAGTAGTGTCTTCTCTGTCACTGCACCAACTACCTCTAGCCTAGAGCGTCCCCAAGCCAACTAGCAGAACCAAGTTTTAAGGTCTTTCTAGGCAGCCAGAAGGATTGAGGGGAGTGGATCTCATCTCCACTGGCAAGATGTTCCAAAGGGCAGGAGTCATAGCAGAAAAGTCTCTTCTTCTATCTAGACCTCACCAGCTGAAATTCCTTGGCCGATGGGAGTGTGCAGTAGGTCCCCTTCTGCTAAAACAGGAGTGGGCAAATATGGCAACTTTATAACTGTGGAGGTCAACTCCCATGGCTGGCTCAGGAATTCTGGGAGTTGACGTCCACAAGTTGTAAAGTTGCATAGTTGCCCACCCCATGCTAGAATGAATAGGGAAGCCTATCCCATTGGGGTGAGATGGTTCTTCAGATATCCTGGTTTATTAAAAGAACTCTGGCTACAAGTCTACTATGAGAAATGCTTTTTTTCTCTTCAAAGATACATTTGCAGGATATTTTAACCTATAAGATATGTATGATAAACTTATATAATGAAAATACCTAAGAATCTCAGACAGAATAGCAGTATGACCTATTTTAAATGTATAATAAATAGAAATAACTTGATCCAACACAGAAAAGAGAAGTGACTGGGCACTGCGCCACTTGAAAATATGGAAGATATGACAAGAATGTTTGATGATGTGGGGGGGGGGGCAGAAAATCATTTGCACACTTATTTAGTAGACAACTGTCTGAAAATAAGTTACCTTAGAAATGGTTGCTGAAATTATTTTAATCAAACTGACCTAATAGGATATTTTCTCCACTTTGTAGTAGAGTTTATTATCAGATCCAGATAAAAACAAAAATTCAGCAGTTTTAGCCACCTTTGATCCTGAAATGCAGTGTACACAGTAATCTTGGAACTGTAGCCATGCAGGGAAATATACACTGCTAGTAAGAGAGACCAGAATATATTTAGAAGGGGGATGACTGATTTATGAGGAACTGGTGACTTAGAAAAATGCAACTGTTGGATTTTGATTCCAATGGGAAAAGAGCATGAGTGAATGGTACATTCTTATTCCTGTGTCATAGCCACACTACGAATCAGTCTTTGCAGAACTGCATTTTATTCTTTTTAAAAAGTGTATCTACCATTACCATTAATAAGCGCTTTTAGCATTATTGCTACTCTATTACAACCAGAAAGCATCTTTTCTGGAGTGTAAAAGGCTTCCATGTCCATAGATTTCGTGATTTTCCTTCCCCAGCAGAGTGATGCAGGCTTTTTTAACTATGGTAGCTTTATTAGATCTCAAAGGTACAAAACTACAAACTTGCATCCTAGAAAAGTAAGTGGCTTCACTGCTTGCCATTCCCATTGATGAAACGTTTCTTACGGGCATCTGATTCCAGGAAATTCTTGAGAAGTGGCCGCTCATTAAGGCGTTGCACGTAGCCAGCCAGCAAAGGCAAGGAAGCCAGGCAATTGGATTCCAGGACCAAATGAACATGTAGAATGTCGAGCAGATTATAGTCTGCAAAGCCGATCTGGAGAAGATGGAGAGGAGTGGCACACAGCAACAGGAGAAAACAGTGGAAATAAAAACATCATTAACTTTGCAAAACATGTTTAGTTTTGCATTTGTGTACATAACAGTAAATACAGATGTTCCACCCCACCCCCTAAATACATATCAAACCTTTCAAGTACTACCTGTACCATATTTGCTAAATATCTATAATGGCTGAGCTGTCATTTTCTTTCACTTCCATATGATAGTATTTCTCAAAACTCAAGAAAGCAGTTTTTTAAAAAAATTGAGATTTCCCATATAGTTGGACTTCGGTAGTGTGTTCTGTGCTTTCCTGCAACCTACAGAATTATGGAATACTGAAATGAAATCAACATAAAGGGATTTGGATCTCTACCTATCAGCAGAACAACCCTGCAAAAACTAAACAGAATGGAACTAAATCTCTCTGTTTAAAAATGAGCTGGATTTGGCTGGGGTCAAGGGAGAAAAATATTTCAGGGAAATAAAATCTCTAATTGTGTGGGTGGGGCAATCTGGCAGTCACTCACTCGCAATGTGCTGATGATTTCAAGTCGAGCATATTTATGCATTTAATCTATTTGTATTTTACCCATACCTGAAGGTTGCTTTTTAAGGCAACTCAAAAAAAGGGGCTGCTGGATGGCATTCAATGGACACAATGAGGGCAGCAAAATACAGTATGATCTTTTTTGCTGCCTATATCCCCAATACTCTAAGCTTGAATATAAGGTCTTATATACCCACTCTCAAACTTAAGATGGGTTTTCCTTTGCTGCTTCATCTCCAGGAGCACCTTGGTCTACCAAGGAAGTGTGAGAGGGATGGCCATTCCAGTGCAATGTGATCAAGTGCCATAACCACCTTATTTAACTGGGAAACCTGGATTTCAATCAGATGATCCACCCTGCCCATGGGAAACTCCCCAGTTCTCCTTTGAAAATCATTTGGGCTCATTAAGTTTCCCCACAGGAAGGAAAATGTTTGTGTGGGTGGGGAGGATATACAGTGAAACTCCATAGCAACCAGAGAATGATATGTCCATGACAAGGGGTGGAGTCAATGCCTCTCACTTCAAATCATATCATATCTACCCCAACATATCACTCCTTATCCATGTCGCCCCCTCCATGGTAGCCATGAACTCTTGGTTTCCATAGACCACTCAATAAGGGAAGCCATGTCAAAAATTCCCCCAGCACCACAAGTCTAGGAAACACCCCCAACGGCCCAACCCTCCCAGGAATAAGAGCAGCCCTGGCAGGGATGTTGTTGTATAGGCAGGAGGGAATGATTCACCAGCAGCAAATCAACCTGCTCAGTGTAGCTCAGTTTTCACTCATGCATACACAAATATGCCCAGAAAACATGAGGGAAAGTAGAAACACATACATTGATGCATCATGTTGCTTTATGTCACAGAAGAAAACACCAAACTTGGTATGGCCTTTGCTGGTAAAGTAAGCACATGTGGGGGTGGGGGTGGGCTTTTTAACCTTATTTTTATAACAATTCTGTGGGACTGCAGGAAAACAAAGAACACCGTACAAAACCCCAACTGTCAGAAAAATCTTGATTTTTCTTTTTAAAAGAAGCAGCTTTCTTGAGTTTTAAGAAATACTATCAACTGGAAGTAGAACAATGTATTACTCCATTTATACGGACGAGTTAGTATTCCCTCTTTATCTAAAATCAAGATTAATATGGACAAGGCAAAGCAGAAGCCTGCTGTTAGCACATTAGCAATACTTGATTGCTTTAGCTTTGATTTAACGGCTGGCATGAACCAGACGATTGTGGCTGCAATATAGTAAACCACAGTGATTTTATTAACAACGAACACACATTAACAATAATGTATGAATTTCACCCCAGAGTAATTGCCTCCATCTCCGGAAGACCATTAATGGCCAGCTCAGATGTCTGTCTTCGACAGGAAGCTGTGATGGTTTGATTACCTGTTTGCCTACAATGAAGCCTTTCCCTCCATCGTTCTGAGCCAAGAGCTTCTCAAAAGGGGCCAGCTCAGCTGGCAGGGCCTCAATGTAAGCAGCTTTGCCAGATTCCTGTGAAAGAAAAACAGTTCAGCTCTTTCCTCCCCCAGGTCTGCCTTTCCCTCACGGGAGAAGAATTAGGGTGAAAGGAATGCACCAAGACATTTCTACCAATAATGCAAAATGAAGGATTCAATTATCCTGAGCAGCTTGCTTGAGCCCTTGTTATTGGGGGAGAGGGGGGTAATCCAAGCCCCTTGTTTTTTTTTTAAAAAGAGTTTGATTGTTAGAGATTGCATGATCTCTTTACACCTATGAGCCCATAGTAAATGGAGAAACAGATCTCACATCTGTTTCTCACATGAGTTATTAGGTCTTTGTGTTCAACCAACAATGATAATTTTATCCCTCTGTCCAAGACCACTGTAGGTAAGAGGCTTTTTTAATCTTCATTTATTTCTTAATCTAGTTTTTACTTCCAATATAATAGCAGCTAGCATTCACTAGTCACTGGGCTGAGTCCATACTCTTCATAAAATGCACATTTTCCGTTTTAATGGACCACTCCACCACTTAGCATTCTTTCAACCACATTTATATTCAAAGATTCTCTGATCAGGGTTTCTGTTTAATCCAAATCTCTCTTGCTAATCATTGGTTCTCATGTGCCACTTGCCCTCATCCTGCCTTTTCTAGATGACGCACTGCCTATTGTTATACCTGATAATCAACCTGTTGCCAAGGCCCAGACTATGCCACAAGGGTGCACTGCCCCCAGGTTCTTCCAAAAGCTCTAACAGGGGGAAACCTGGCTGCAGCTCCAGCCCAGTTTCTGTTCTCAGCAGCAGCATTATCATACCTTATCATCATCACAACCACCCCAGCCATGTTCCTCCCACCCAGCCACACCTCTCCCCCCCCCCCATCCATGGAGGACAACCACAATACTGATCTGGCCCTCAATAAAATTGAGTTTGACACCCCTGCCCTAAAAGAACTCACTGCAATCAGGCAAAGAACCTGGATGCTAGTGATGCCTTTTAATAGGAAACATCCCAGCCACATCTTCTGGCTAGTGGGAACCGAATGAGACTGTGGAGCCAATGTCACTGACACTTTTACTGGAACTCTTTTGGTTAAAGCTTTACCATCTGTAGTGGGGTAAAAGGTCCAGCTAAACTAAATTAATCAGGTTTACTGTTACATTTTTTAGATTGAAACCTAAATTAGCTTTTCCCAGTAAAATCTACCTCTTCTTAGATACTGTTAGAAAAACCCATGATTTGATCAGCCTGTTGGTTCTCAGAGAAACCAAGACATCATTAAATAAGGGACTGAGCTCTCCATCCAGCAGCTAAAAATAAAATCAAGTTCTCCTATAATCCAATTTACATAGTTCTGGTAGATTAAGCGGGCATATTTGTTTCGCAGATCCTCCACACCATCATTCACCATGTCCAGCAGTGCTGCTTCCTTTGCATCTTCACCATAGAGTCCTAAAGGGAGGGAAAGAAAGTGGCCAGGTCTAAAGTTAGAGAGGATCATCATAACAACACTGATAACTAAAACTGAATTTTTCTACCATCCTCAATATAGCAAGTTTAGACCAAGATTTTTCTAAATCATGGTTTGCTGAATAAGCTACAGCGGATTGATCTAGAATGGGTGGAATTAAAAATAGACTTAGTCAAAACCAAATTATACATTTGGGTTAGCATTGTATGGGAATGTAGTCAGAGATTTCATGCATCTAACATCTGGAAGACAATCTACAACTGCTAAGCATACATCTGATTGAAGTATTTGGCCCAAGTCAGTTTTTAGTTTATTATCAGTATTTATGCAAATCATAACTCTTATTCTCTGATTTATGTATTTTTACAGCCACATCTGGTAATTGCCTTTTATTGTATTTTTAAAAATCTCTTATGAGCAATAAAATCACCCCTTTTTTGTTTGTTTATTTATGCTTTGAGTCAGTGTTCACTCTTAGTGAGTGCCTGGACAAGTTTCTATAGTTTTCTTGGCAAGATTTAAGAAATGCTTTGCCATTGCCTGCTTCCTTGGGCTGAGAAGGAATGACTGGCCCAAGGACACCCATCTGGCTTTTATCTAAGGCAGACATGAGCTCCCGGTCTCTGGGTTTCTAGCCCAGTGCCTTAAAAACTATACCAAATTGGCTCTATCCCTGTTAGCTATTAATTGAATTCCATTATATTTTTTCTTGGTCTTTTAGTTGAGATCAAGCATGTAGAAATCCATTGTGATCATCTCAAGAGGCATGTTACATACACATATGTGTAGACACAAATGCTCTAGCCCCCAAAAGCAACATGCCCACAGATTTGCCCATATATCCCACCATGATTCCTAGCCAAGTGGCGCAGAATAGCATTTGACTGATGCAATATAAAATTCCCATCCTGGAATCTCGGCAGTTGGCCAAAGGCCTGGAAAAGAAAAGAAATGAGAGAAAAATGGTTAATGATGGAGCATTCCATTGTATTTCCAAGTAAGTAAAGATATTGCTGAATAATGCCTCCTCCAAGACCCAGTTAGTATTGCAAATAGCGAAGATAATGAAATTTGTAAACTAACTGGAGAGCCACAGGCTGTGCATCCTAAGACAGAAATCCGGTTAATGAAATTATAACATTGGGAGCTGGAATGAATGCTCATTTTGCAGAAGGATTTCTCTTCTAAACCCATAAAATGTATCTCAAAGGCAGATTTACTCACACACAATTTCTTCAGATCTCCCTTCTTCCAAATCTCCCCATTCACCACATCCTCAGTCCACTCCTGTCCCTGATCAGCCAGCAGCATGCGTATGGCTTCTCCACGGCCTGAGGCAAAAAATTTCAAACGTGGATAAACCTAGTGGCAATATTTATCGAGCACACTGAACCGTAATTTTTTAAGTATGGGTCACTGACTATAATTATTTGGATTCACAAGATGCTAGGTTACCCACTCAACCCCACATTTTGGTTTTGCATGTTCTATGATGAGAAGCAGTATTTTCAAGAAAACCTAATTGCCACTGCAATAGAGCAGAAGAAAAGATGACATTTGCCAAAGAAATGGTAGGGAAGAAGTCTAAAATTAACAAAACTGATGCAGATAATAATGAGAGAGATTTGTCAGAAAATGAGGCAGTTGCGTACTTGAGTCAAATATTGGAATGGAAGTTGTCTGTGAAGTATATTATAGAAGCTTTCTATGACCTCTTGAATTCAACCTCAGTTGATTCAGGGGAAGGGCATACAGCAATGTTTTACACTGCCAACAAGCTAGCAGTAAACAACAGCCCAATCAAGGAACCACCAAGGCCACTCCTACCAACAGGGCAATCCACTAGTATATAGAATGAGAGTAAACCCCACCCTACTAGCAATGATGATGTTACATAGTTTGGTAATGAAATGTCTGCAACAACCAAACTTAGTGAGTACCAAGGACCCCACAGTTCAATTCTGAGGAATGAATAATTTCTTTTTATTATTATTACAATCCACCTTTACATTATTTTATTTTAAATCACATTGTTTAAATCTTCTTTTTTCTTTTTCCAGTTGTGTTTATCTTACTTCTTCATTTCCTCGCCTGCAAACATATATTCCATTTTCAAAGTTTTCAGTTTTGTCCTCTATAAATCATATTAAATCTTTTTCTTATTTTTATTCTGGATATAATGTATCAAGTCTCCCTCTCTTGAGCCTGCGCTTAATTCTTCTTTTGTTCCTGCACCAATTTTTTAGTTATTGTTGTTTCAACTATAAGAGTTCCATTATAGTTTCCTTTTCTTTTCATCAAAATCCAGCTGCCTGCAAACAGGAAAAAAACTTCTCCACAAAGTCCCGCCGCTTTTATCTGTAGGGCTCAGAATGTTCCATAACAAAAAAAACAAAACAAAACAAAATTTACAAAGTTCCTTTTTAAACCAGATGGTGTCTCTCTACAATCCACATTTTCCATTAGTCATGCAAGTATCCATTTTGTGCAATTCTTCTTTTAATTTTAAAAGTATCAAATCTTCTTTTTTTAAGAATCCAATTCGAATTTTAAAATCCAGTTTTTTTACCATATCTCAATAATTAATTCCCTTAGTTCTGTTCAAAAATTAGTTGTTTCTCGGGTCTTTGTCTCTTTAAGATTGCAGTTTAAAACTTTCCAAAGCCCTTTGTTGCACAGCCGCTATTTTAGGCTAGGGGTCTTCTAAATAATAATATTGCTCCACACATTGTTGCAAGCCTGGGTTTGTTGTCACTCACCCGGCTTCAAAGAGCTCTGTTTCACTCCGCTTTCCTCCAGCACTTTTCTTAGCCCGGTTGTCCCAGCTTCGTGGCAGCCGCCATGGCTGCCTCTCCCCGCCGCCGACTCAGAGGGTTCCCTCTGACCTCCGAGGAACTTTCCTGTTCCTCTTGGTTGTCTGAGGTGCCCCTCCTTTTCCCCCGTCCCTGCAGGACGGTTCCGGTCCGAAGACCCATCGGCGGCGGTTCAGCAGCCAGGGTTTTCACGGGACTCATCAGAGCCTGCTATTTCCCCGACTGTCTCGCCGCGACGGCAAACCATAAATTGTCAGGAACGAATAATTTCTTCTATTGGTAATGTTTTATGTTTTAGGTAAAATGTTGTGTTTTACACTTTTCCCACGGAGTAGTTCATGTAGTGCATTATCCATTGGCCAGGCTGCTTCTTCATCCATGGAACTCCAGATATTTCTTTAAAATAATAGTGTTCCAACAGAAAAATGAGAGGAACAGATTGATATGTAAAGTATGATTGAGTGAAGTGTTCGCAAAGAAAATGTTGCTATTGGGATTTGAATAAATACATTTTTTATGTACTGTCATAAAATGAGGCATTCATTCTAAGTCCAAGACTCCCTCCTGCTGGAGAAATGTTCAGAGTCAAGACATGACTACTTTCCAAGAGAAGAAGCAGCTGTAGATGGCTTACAGATCACTCTTTTTACACTTGCCCAATGGAGCTTAATACCAGCTAAGTAAGCAAACAACAAAAGTTAAGGGATTGCTCACACATTAACTACAAGGCTTTTACCTCTGATGGCAGCCAACTCTCAGACTAAAATACACTATCTTCCAAATCATAGTTAAGGTGACCTCAGCAAAAGTGTCCCATTTGGTTAATACTTAGATGGGAGTCCTCTGAGGAAAACCAGGGTTGGTATGGCAAAAACCATCCCAGAAGTGGCAGTAGCAAAGCACTTATCTATTGCTTTCATAAATAAATAAATAAATAAATAAATAAATAAATACCCATGAAGTCACAGGAGCCAAGTTACTCGTGGTGGTAGATAGATAGGAAACCCTATCTACTGTGCAGTAAATAAATCTGAGAAAATCACTTAAACAATAAATTTGGTGGTGCTGTACGCTCAAAACAATCTAGAGACAGAAAAACTTTCAGATGATGGTGAACTATTCCTGATTCTTAGCCCCACACCTAGCTCAATAACTACTAAATAACAATAGCAATTTCCCTCAGGCTTACTCTTCCATCTTCTCCCCAATCGCTTTGCTAACATTCAACATAAATTATATCCCATGGGCCTCTAGAGTAATTAGAATGCTTACCTGTTTTTGCTATCATTAATTTATTGTGTTTTTTTTTAAGCTAATTTTTGTTGATATATTTTGTATTGGTTTGCTCATCTACATTACACCCAGAGTTGGTTAGACTGAGCAGGTGTACAAAAGCTGTTAATAAAAGTAAACAAGGAAGCAATGGGGTATTTCATTTTAACAAATCAATGGGTTACCTTTGAATGAATATCAAACTAGTATTCTGTGATATTATTTTCATGTGTATTTGAGTACCCCAGAGAATGTGTAATAAAAGTTGGGTTTAATCTCCCTATGTTGGAAACATAATATTTTGGACATTAACTTTTGAGCCTGTTTGAATGTGAGTAGAAAAAGTGTTTAAATATGTAAACTACTAAACAATTACAACTGGTTTAGAAACCTGCATGGAAGACATGTATTCACTTTCTGAATAGGAATAGGACTTTTATCAGCCTTTTACAAAATCTAAACAGTATTTCTCCAGGTGGTTAAGATGTAATTTGTAATTTGAGGTTTTTGTCTGTATGCATTTAATTCAAAAATATTTTTCTTTGAGGGTTCCTTGGTGCTCTCTGAGCTTGCTTGTTTTCTTGCAAATGTTTCATTGCCCAAACTAGGTAACATCATCCATGCCATCAGCAGCAGGTAATAATGAAACATCTGCAAGAAAACAAGCAACCTCAGAGAGCACCAAGGACCCTTCAGTTTAACTCTGAGCAACAAATATATTTTCTTTCTATTAATTTTTTGAGTTTTTAATTTTTTTCCTATCTGATTGTATATTTTTTTCCTGTTTTTATAATAGAAGCATTTTAAAATAAATATTGGAAACTCCAATGATGATGAATCCATACAATCTGCCTTTCTGCCCCTCAGCTGGTATTCCTCCTATATGAATATGGAATGTTAATGCAATAGACTATGTAGCAAATCCTATTTAGCTCAGCAAGGACACTTCTCAATAAAGAAATGCTTTGAAAATTTTTTAAAAAAGCATTTCTGCATTTTTTTTTCCTATTTATATTCAGTTTGATGAAAAAGAAACTTTTTTTCTGTGGGAAAAATGGTAAAAAATTTATGGGTGGGTGCTAACTTTTTTTCATTCTCCAGAATACTACAGAAATCTAAGGCCAATCTAGATCAAACAAGAATTCTTGACAGACTTTAAATAAAAATGGATGAGGAAATAGAGAGAAAAGTTCTAGTGCTGTTCAGAATGTATGCTTTAGAGTAGACACAGAGTTTCATCCCTCCCCCCTTAATGAAGCTAAAAACTCCTTTTCCTAAACTGTCCTTTGTTCTGAAATACATTACTGTTAATATTCAGGGTAGTATATGAAAGATACAGTGTTTCATAAACTGCTATGAATATTAGCAGGATTAAATAACTAAATGTTACTGTTATATTTGAAT
Source organism: Pituophis catenifer annectens (assembly GCF_029215685.1). NCBI lineage: Eukaryota > Metazoa > Chordata > Lepidosauria > Squamata > Colubridae > Pituophis > Pituophis catenifer. The sequence continues at coordinate 237,222,059 of NW_027256881.1, read as the reverse complement.
GATAATGAGTAAATACATGTGCTTTTGTCCAACTATAAAAGGGACTCTGATATACTTACTCCTCATATACTTTTATTTGCAGCAAATAATTTTGACATTTTTTGTCCTGTGTATTTATGGGGACTTCTCATGCTGCCATTAAAGCTCAGTCTAGTGGTGAAGGCATCAGACTAGAAAGCCAGAGACTGTGAGTTCTAGTCTCACCTTAGTTTAGAAAGCTGGTTGGGTGATTTCAGGCCAGTCGCTCACTCTCTCAAGCCCACCACCCCTCATAGGGTTGTTGTTGTTGTTGGAGAAAATAGGAGGAGAAAGGAGCATTAGTTATCTTTGCTGCCTTGAGTTACTTATACAAATAATAAAGGTGGGACGAATAAACCTCTCCCAGGGGACTCTGCCAGGTTAAGAACCATGGGCAGCTCAGAAGGCTCCAAAATAAGACTCCAGCTGGTCAACTGGGATAACAGATTAACAGAGTTGGAAGGGACCTTATAGGTCATCTAGTCAAACCCCTCCTCAAGCAGGAGACCCTACACCATTTGTGACAAATGGCAGTCCAATTTCTTCTTGAAAGCCTCCAGTGATGAAGCTCCCACAACTTCCGAAGGCAAGCTGTTCCAATGGTTGATTGTTCTCACTGTCAGAAAGTTCCTCCTCATTTCTAGGTTGAATCTCTCCTTGGTCAGTTTCCATCCATTATTCCTTGTCTGGCCTTCAGGTGCTTTGGAAAACAGCTTGACCCCCCCTCCTCTCTGTGGCAGCCCCTCAAGTATTGGAAGATGGCTATCATGTCTCCCCTGGTCCTTCTTTTCACTAGACTAGCCATGCCCAGTTCCTGCAACCCCTTCATATGTTTTAGCCTCCAGTCCCCTAATCATCCTGGTTGCTCTCCTCTGCACTTAGAGTCTCAATATCTTTTTTATAGTGTGATGACCAGAACTGGATGCAGTATTCTAGGTGTGGTCTTACTAGGGCTTTATAGAGTGGTATTAGTACCTCACTTGATCTTGATTGTATCCAGTGGTGGGATTCAGCCAATTCGCACCACTTCGGGAGAACCAGTTGTTAACTTTCTGAGCAGTTTGATCAACTGGTTGTTGGAAGAAAGGGCAGTAGGGCAGAGAATCGGTTGTTACATTATTTGAATCCCACCACTGATTGTATCCCTCTGTTAAATGCAACAAAGGGATGCAACAAAGCCAGCCAGAATTCTCCACTTCCTGGCAACAACACAGCGTGAACTCTAACAGATGATCAAAGTGATCGGAAACAATAAAAAGCTCTTGAAAGCCCTTTTAAAAAACGGCAGTCTGTTTTGCAGGAGGAAACCTTCCTGAAAACTGGAAGACAAGTTTAGCTGCAGGAATAGAGCAACTTCTTCCTACTGGCGAAGATTTCCCCGCTCTCCTTCCTGCAACGTTATTTTAAAAAGCTTTCCCCACCACCCGAGATGCGTTTCTCAGTACTCACCTCGCACAGGAAAATAGGTGAGGGTGTACTCGCCAGGCACTAGGAGGAAAAGAAAAAAAAAAAACACGGGAAGGAAGGACGACAGTTACCGCAGCCCCCGCTAGAGATAATAAAATCGCGACGGGAGGCGTTTAATTCTGGCAGGAGACGGGAGCCCCCATTGCATCTCGCGTGCCCATCACCCCAGGAAGGGAAGGAGAAGCAGGCCAGCGGAGCAGAAACGTGGGCATACTCACTGTCGGAAAAGCTGCGGGACAAGGCACACAACCAAAGCAGAGAGCGATTGATCGCACAGCTTCTCTAGCTAAGCATCTGCACAAAGCAAAGCTCGGCAAAAGTTGCTGAGTCACGCTCCACTAGCTGGCCTCTGGACCAGCCCTTCTTAAAGGGGCAGGAAGGGGGGGGGAAGGGCTTAGATTTGCTCCTATCTTCGAGGCTAAATTGGCCTCAAGTTTAGCGGGAATCAAAGGCAATCTTTTGGGCCGTCTCGAATACTGGAATGTTGTGTGCCTGAGAAAACGACGATCCTTAAATAAACGGGGAGTCGATTGTCGTTTGGAACATAGCGCTGGCACTGCAAGTGGGGTCGTTTATCGGCTCGACTTTTGCTTTTTTTTTTTTTTAGAGTCGACGTTGGTTCACACAAAGTCGAAAAGGAGGGTGTCCCTTCCCCTTTTCCAAAAACTGCAATTGATGGCGAGAGGAGCAACAGTTGGAGGAAACAGAGTATAAACCACAATCACATAACAACCTACTAAGCTCCATTATAACTGATGTGTAAACCCGAATGGTTCTTCCAATTACAAAGTGTTACCGGTAGTTTGTGCAGCAATTGATAGAAAAAGCAATGGGAAACTACTGGAGTGTTACCTTGTGCAAAATAAGGCCAGAAGAGACTAGAGGATAAAACTCTTAAGTGAAAATCACTCACAACTGAGATTAAGAATGCAAAGGATGAGCCTTAAACTGGCTGTTCCCTCAGGCCTTATGCCCTGATGTTGCATAACGCCATCTGTATGATATAGGTTACTGGCCCCGGGTTTGGTATGTTGCTTTTGCAGTTTGCTTTTTATTCGTTTGTCAGCTGCCCAGAGTCACTTGACGAGTATGTGATCTTAAAAATCAAAGCTTTTTTTTCTTTTTAAATGAAGAAATAAAACGAATGTTCATAGATGGTGACTTTTAAATACAATTGTCAATTGAGATCTTAATGTTACAGTGTGTTGAAACATATTTAACTACTTGGGAATTACATCTCATGTACAGAAAATCTGCATGCATCATTCCAGCTCTGAGACAAACCAGTGATTCAATTAGATGCTTATTCTATGGCTGAAGAGTATGCTTATAGACTTTTTTACTTTGTGCTTCTTGGTCATTGATCTATTTGTAGTTTTCTATTTATGTCAGAATATTAATTATGGTCTGCAGTTACAGTAAATCATCCATGAAATCTCACCTCAACCTAAAGACAAGGAATACATACTTTTGAAATTAGTGGCAACCTTTGTTTTGAGTATGATTCAGTGTTAACCATACTTAAGGACACTTACCCAGAAAAACGTAAACTAGTATCCTTTTAATTTTTTAAAGTATTTTTTTATTTTATATTAAGGTAAAGGTTCCCCTGCACATGCATTCTAGTCGTTTCTGGTTCAAGGAATGATGTTCGTCTCCGTTTCTAAACCGAGGAGCCAGCGCTGTCCAAAGACGTCTCCGTGGTCATGTGGCCAGCATGACTAAATGCCGAAGGTGCACGGAGTGCTGTTACGGTCCCACCAAAATGGTCCCTATTTTCCTACTTGCATTTTCTTTTACGTGCTTTCGAACTGCTGGTTTGGCAGAAGCTGGGACAAGTAACAGGAGCTCACTCCATTACTTGGCACTAGGGATTCAAACCACTGAACTGCTGACCTTCTGATCGACAAGCTCAGCATCTTAGCCACTGAGCCACCAGCAGCTAAAAGTCTGGGGTAGTCCACTTCGATTCTAGGGATAAGGAGATGCATAGAAAGGCAAAGTCAATCTCACCCCATCCCCTTTCTTTCCAAAAGAAATTTCTATAGCTTTGCAGGGGCTGCAAAACCACAGCACAGCAGAGCAAATTCTGCAGCAAAGATAGCTCTTCGTTATTGCTGCAGCCTGTGCTGGTTTTGGGGGGGATTAATTGCTACTTTACCACTGACCACTATTCTGGATTGAGACAACATACCAAGTTATTCTCAGCTGTTTTTCCAACAAAAAAAAAATTTGCTTAATGGCATTTCATCTATTCACAAGGTTATCATATTTGCAGATTTAGATCACACAGTAAACCCAATCTCTGAATAGTTTAGAGCAGAGTTCCCCAACCCTTTTGGCTTTGCAGACCGGCAGAGTGGGGGGGGAAGGAGATAGTTCTGTGCAAGCGCACACACACATCCATTTGCACGAGCAGCATGCATGCCGCTCACACAAATGGCTCACGCATACATATGCTCACCCACTGATAGCACAAGTGGATGAGTTACAACACCCAGACAAAAAAACAGTGAAATCAGGGGTGAAATGCTCCCGGTTCGGACTGGATCGCCTGATCCAGTACTGATGGCGGTGGGTGGTTCGGAGAACCGGTAGCAAAAATCCCTGCCCCCCACCACCACCATGCCTAGCTGAGCTGCACGATCATCAGAGGCTTTTTTTTTTTTTTTTTTACTTTTATAAGCATTTTAAAGCCTCTGATGATCGTGCGGCTCAGCTGGGATCGTCAGAGGCTTTTCAAAGCATTTTTTTCTGCAACCTCTTCAGCCGAAGAGGTGGTAAAAAAAATGCTTTGAAAAGCTTCTCTGATGATCCCAGCTGAGTTGCCTGATCATCAGAGAGGCTTTTCAAAGCATTTTTTTGCAACTTCTTCGGCCGAAGATGTTGTAGAATTACATTACCCCCACCCACCACCCTCTACCAAGCCATGCCCACAGAACCAGTAGTAACAAATTTTACATTTCACCCCTGAGTGAAATCCATTTCCCCAAGTTTTAAAAGATGACTACACTTGAGTTTTCCTGTTTTACCTACCATTCTAAAGACCAGGTTTCAAAACTCTGCCCCTCCACTAAACGAGAGCAGGGCCCCATGCCATTATATTATGGCTCTTTGGGAGAAAATAAAATAAAATAATGTTACTGTGGAATACCCAAGAACTGTAGGAAATGGGTTATACCAGTCTGTTGTGGCCAAGAAATGCCAAGTTGATCCTATCCCCTACGAGTTACCCAACTATGCTGTCAACAGAATTGTTAGCAAAGCAGACCCAAGTTTACATACTTTGAAACTGTTCTTTTGAAAACTCCAAGGAATTCTGCAACAGGAAGGACCCAAGTAAAAAACTGTACACTGAGATGAGTAGGAATAAAGAGAGAGGTAAGATTATCCTTTAACCTCTGATTAAAGTTGAAATTTGAAAAAAACGATTTTCCATGTAACAGATTTGCACAAAAACAACATCTGTTCCAAGGTGTATCTATTTCCTACAGGAATGAGAAAAAGTTAAAAACTGACACCCCCCCCCCCCTTACCGGTAGTTTCTTTGTCAGTGTTTAAGTTTCTGGAGATTATTATCTCTCTAAAATCTCTGGCAAATTGGAATTGTTTTATATTAGAGTTACTTCTAAATAAAGAAGATTGGGATCATCTTAGGATCTGTTTAAACTGAAAGCCTTATGTTTTCTACATCTTTATTCATTTATCTAAAATGCTGACTTCATTTTAGTGCTGTGAGTTCAGTAGCATTGTATTTGTCTTCCTCTGCTACTGAATTTTTTAATTAAAAGATGTCTCTATGCTTTCTCTTTTCATTTTTTTTGAAAATAAGATTTGATTCTATTTATCTGTGGAGATATTACAAAGGAGGTGAGCAAAGAAGACCTGATTTCTCTAGTTACTTCAGTGTTTTAGGGCTAGGACAGGGCTATAGGATTTATTTCATTTTTATTACTTTTTCCTTGGTAGTAAGATTCCCAGACTGCAGGAACCCTTTTACATACCTTGAGAGTTGCTGGAAGGGGGGAAGATGCCAAGTATAGGTAGTCCTCTACTTATGACCAGAATTGAAATCAGAATTTCTGTTGCTAAGTAAAGTAGCTCTAAATGAGTCATAGCCAATTTTATTACCTTTTTTCCACAGTGATTAAGTGAATCACATGATCATTAAATGAATCTGGCTTCCCTCATTGACCTTGCTTGTTAGAAGCCCACTTGGGAAGGTGGCAAATGGCGATCACATGTCCCTGGGACACCACAACCATCACAAATACATGCCTGTTGCGAAGCGCCCAATTTTTGATCACATGACCACATGGATTCTGTGATAATTGCAAGCAGGATGACTCGTCGTAAATTACTTTTTTCATTGAAGTTGTAATTCTGAACATTCCCTAAATGAATGATTGTTAACTGGAAGGCAACTCCCTTGAAGGTAGATGGTGGCATAGAAACTGCATAGAAAGGGAGGAAGCCGAAGGTGCGTAATCTCCAAGTACTTCGGGGACACAGGGCTTGAGATTGCTCAGGTGTTTCACTTTATAGTTTCAGCCATGTTGGTACACCTACAAATGCAGATGGAACATGTATTTGAGATAGGATGGTTGCCTTATGTCCATATAAATTCATTATAAAAGAATTTTTAATTTTTAATATTTTTTAGTATTTTATATATTCAAATTTTAAAATTGGTTTTAAATTGATTGGGGTTTTAATTTGTCTGGGCAAAACTATTTAATTTGATTTTAATTCTGCTTTTAAATTTTGTATGTATGGATTTTATTGTTGGCTGTTCACCGCTCTGAGTCCTTCAGGAGTAGGGCAGTATAGAAATCTAATAAAATGAAAAATGAAATGCCACTGGAGTCCCAGCAAGACTGGCCTACAGTATTTGCCAGCTATCTGAAGAGGATCCAAATATGGAAAGAAAGACCAATCATAGTTCAAAACCTCTGATGGAGATTTTGCTCTTCTGTAATGAAAGACAACAGGCAAGCAGGGTGAGAATCTTCTAGTTACCACAATTGATAGATATCACCAGGCCAGATCTGAGACACACAGCCAAGTGTTGAGGTGACAACCTTACTTGAGCTAACTGCTTTCCATCTCTTTCTCCCTGACCTTCCTTGCAGAATTGTTGTGAAGATAAAGGCCTGAGGGGAAGAAAAAGGGAGAGCATAAATTAAATCAGATCTAGCAGGGGTGAAATGCTCCCAGTTTGGACCGGATCTCTCGATCCAGTAACGATGGCGGTGGGTGGTTCGGAGAACCGGTAACAGAAATCCCTGCCCCCCCCCCCATGCCCAGCTGAGCGGCGCGATCATCAGAGGCTTTTTTTTTTACTTTTAAAAGAATTTTTTCTACAAATGCTTTTGAAAGTAAAAATAAAAAAGCCTCTGATGATCGCACGGCTCAGCTGGGATTGTCAGAGCTGAAGAGGTTGTAGAAAAAATGCTTTTAAAAGTAAAAAAAAAAGAAGTTGGCCATGCCCATCCAGTCACATTACCCCCCACCAACCCACACCCACAGAACCGGTAGTAACTAATTTTACATTTCACCACTGAGATCTAGGTTACAAAAATTCAGACAACCTCTAGACAGCAATGAGATTGACGTTTTCTCTATTCCTCTGCTGCCATGATACTGATTTTCGCAGTCCAGATCACCTAGCCATAAATAACTGCATAAATATATATCTATGGATACACTCGTCAAGCATATAAAGATGGGTAAAATGCTTGACAAGTAGATATTGAGTACATGATGCTCTTCAACAAGAAGATGTAGTGATGGAAAACTTTCCTCTGGTACCTAATGCAGTTAAAAGTACACAAATCCTGTCCCTGTAAATATGATAAGAGTCCAGGTAAGAAAATAGGCCCTGTAGGAATAGGTGAAATCTTCAATGTCTAAGCAACTGAGACTTGTTCTTTAGTTCTTTCTTTCTGCTCTTGATTTCTCTTAGATGAGCCACAGAACATTAAGACCTCATCCAGGACTCTTGGCATTGTCTGAAAGAGCTAGATGAGGTCTGGTTACTCCTGAACTGGAATGTTGCCAACTTTCCACTAAATAAATCATGAATAGTCTGCTCAACAGTCCCCGTGGAGCATTGCCATTCACTCCCTTCTGCTATTCAAAGAGCCAGGAAGGTAGCCAATGCCACAGGTGGGGTCCAGCTTTGCTGAAATACAATCAGCTTTCTAAGCTGAGAAAGGGGATCATGGCGCATGTGTGAGTGAATCATAATGGAGAGTAAGACTTAAGGAAGCAAATGCAGGTATGAGGGTGGAAACAGAGAGAGCAAAATAGAGAGGAAAAAAACTGTAAATATCTAAGCATTATGCTGGTCTGTGACCATAATAAAGATTTGCTTTGCTTTGCTTTGCTTTGCTTCCTGAACAGATATATCAAGTAGCAAGCAAGGGTCCAGAGAGGGCAAGATAGTTTTATCAAAGACTTTCTTTAAAAAAAAAAATAGACTGTACTAACAGGTGATTTTATTTTATTTCCAGGGTATTGTTTCAGTCTCTCTTCTTTACTGCATTACTTTCAAAAATAAGTAGGTAATATGTAAATGCCAGGGACTCCATAGTGTTGCTCAAACCGTATCCTGCAGGCATTGAGACCTCTTGGGTTTCCTACTTCAGGGAGTTGTTTTACCTTGTTTGCATTGCATCATTAGTGAAAAGCCAATCTGGACCGGTTCATATGTCTGACCTGATAAGCTCAGATTCCCTCTACATCCTCCGGCTTCAATCTCACTCCTTACAATAATAAGATGACTTGATTGGGTTTTGATGGAGAGCGGGGGTGAGCTGTGACAGAAGCTGCGGTCCCCTCCTACTCCCATGCCAGTCCCCGGCCCTGGGAAACACAAGGGATGATCCATTAGAAGCAGGGAAAGCAAAGAGAAAAAAATGCCTGAAAGAATGGGGAAATAAGGGAGATAAAGGAGGGGAAGAAAGGATAGGAAACAGGAGAATGAGAGAAAGAAAAGGGAGAGAGAGTGTTTAGAGTGGGTAGGAAAAGTGGTCTCAGAATGAGGAAAACATTGCAGAGAAAAAATTAACGGGAAAAGGAGTGAGACAGTGGAAGGCATATGTAGCTGAAGGGTGTATTCTGAGATATTTGCATTACTTCAGATCTAGAAATATAACACTATGGCAGTCCGACTAGGAGTGTGTGCCTTTGGAGAGGACAGATGCCAGCAGAGTGGTCCACAATAGAGTGGCAAGCAAGTAGCATAAGGAACAGAACTGGAGCAACTGGAAACAAGAAAGAATTAGGAATATAGGTCAATGTCAGGGATGTGCCTATGACAATGGGAGCCAGAGAGGAAGGCCACGGCAGTGGGAAAAGGGGCAGGTCCTTGCCATAGATCATCTTCCCCAAAGAGGGAGTAAATAGCAAGAGCTCCAAAGGAGGACAATAGTTCTTTGCCAGCCTTCAGCATGTTCTTTTTTCTTCGGGAGACCCGCCGACTGAACAGTGAGGCATCACGCCTGCAGGCGTCTAGTTCCCGACAAGGTGCTCAGAGGCAGTCCAAGGGTGGACATTTCCGAAGGACAAGCAGTTGGTCCCATCAAGAAGACCGGCAATCCATGCAGCGGCCCAGGATCAGGAGTACTTCTGACCCTGCCTCAACCACCGCCTCTGGATCCCTCTCTCACACCCGCTTCCAGTTGGCTGATGGAGCAACTTTGCCTGCAACCAAGCCAGAGGACAAGCCATTGCAAGAGGATGTCGGAAGGATCACCTTGGCTCACGCAGAAGATAAATGCCTAAGTATCAGGGATATGGAGCTTAGCCTCACCTCTGTCTTTGGGCAGGTAACTTAAAAAACTGGGAGCAGATGGGGGAAGCCATGACAAGGAAGAAGAGTGGGCCATCCAGGAAGAGGAGGGGGCTGAAAATCAGGGGATTTATACTTGAGGTCCAATGGAAGAAAAGCTCAAATAAGAGAAATTCTCCAGTTATCAATATTCCACCTTCTATTATTGTAGGGTTTTAAAAAATATTTTATCTTTTTATATAAAAAGAACCATTCTAGGCTTTTCCCCTCTTCTTATTTTTTTTCATAGCTAGAAATCTTGCTTTCCTGCAATGTCCCAAGTTAGCTCAGGATTTTTCAGCATTTACTATGTTGGCTGGGGAGTTAGCCATATATGAAAAGTCATAGACTTTTTACTCATTACACTGGGACCAGCTGAAGAAGTCTGGAGGCCAAGATCTGGTTTTTTTTTTCTTCCTAATCTTGAAAATCCTTGTGAAGGAATTCCTAATCAGGAGGATTGGCCCCTTCTGTAATTTAAAATAGTACCAGTTTGAGATTGGTGGTGCCCCCATCCAATACTGTAGGGCTTTGGGCCATAACTACCAATTTAGCTCTTCCTGCTCCAGAAGAAATTAAGACAATTTTGCTGCATTTCTGTTGGAGCTGTGAGTGGATTGGTTTGTAGAAACGCCTCCTTTTTCTTTTTCTCCCTCACACTGTGAAAAGCAAATGCAGTGAAGGAGGAGTGGGGTGGGTGGAGGCGGTAGCAGGATAGCATCTGGCTACCATTTGAATGTGCCCTACAGAAGGGAGCATAGGCTGGCTATTACACAGAACAGAGCACAAGGATACTTACATAGGGGAACGAAAATGTTGCACTGGAAGTATGCTTTCCATTCTGCCACGGTTGTTAAAAGGCTTGCAAAAGATAACTATTCTTTGAGGATCTCACTTGCAATAGGCAGACCATGGTAAAATGTAACTTTGGATGGGTAAGTCTAATAAGACCTGAGGGGTTATATCAATTTTTATAATTTAATAACACAAACAACAAAAGGGTGGTGGATTTGGCTGTCAGATCAACAATTCAAGCCCCAATTTTGCCTTTAAAATGAACAACACGATGCTAAGGCAAAGGGGAAAGTGGTGTAGATGGTCCTCATTTAGCAACTGCCTCACACAGCAACCATTTGCAGTTACAACAGTTATGAAGAAGTAACTTTCCACCAATCCTCACATTTACGAACTTTGCAGGTCTTAAAACAAAGGAAAGCTGAAGTAAGTTCATATACTCAGTTGCAGTTTCACTTAATGACTACTTCACTTAACAACCACATTTCCAATCCCATTGGGGTTGCTAAATGAGGATTACCTGTATTTAGCTACAGCGCTAAATGAGCAATAGAAGGACTGTATTCAGAAATCTTGTTGGACATTGGATTGACACAGTGCTAATATGAACAGTTTGTAGTTCATCAATAGTACGTGGTTCATGGATAATTGGCAATAGCAGGTAGAGAGTTAGAACATAGAACAACAGAGTTGTTGGAAGGGACCTAGGAGATCATCTAGTCCAACTCCCTGCACAAGCTGGAGAGTTTATACCATTTCAGACAAATGGCTGTCCAGTCTCTTCTTGAAAACCTCCAGTGATGGGGCACCCACAAATTCTGAAGGAAAGGCATTCCGCTGCTTAATTGTTCTGTTGGGAAATTTCTCCTTAGCTCTAGGTTACTTCTCTCCTTGATTAGTTTCCTTCCAATGCTCCTTGTCTTGCCTTCTGGAGCTTTGATAAATAGTTTGCCCCTCCCCATCTTTGTGACAGCCCCTCAAATACTGGAACACTGCTATCATATCACCCCTAGTACTTTTCACTAGACTAGACATACCCAATTCCTGCAATTGTTGTTCCTATGTCTTAGTCACCAGCTCCCTAATCCTCTTTGCTGTTCTTTTCTGCTCTTTCCAGAGTCTCAACATCTTTTTTAAATTGTGGTGACCAAAACTGGATGCTGCTGCTACACACTGTTGGCTCATTTTTAAGTGATTGTCCATTTGGACTCCAAGATCCCTCTGACAGTTACTGGCATTGAGTCAAGTTTGACTTAGTCTGTACCTGTACAGTTGGTTTTTCTTGCCTAAGTGTAAAACCTTACTTTTATTTACTTTGAATTTCATTTTGTTAGACAGGGCCCAATGTTCAAGTCTGTCGAGATCCATCTGGATCTTGAGCCTATCTTCTGGGGTGTTGGCTATTCCTGCCCGCTTAGTGTCATCTGCAAATTTGATGAGTTCCCTTCTATTCCCTCATCTAGATTGTTTATGAATATATGAAGAGTACTGGGCGTAAAACTGAACCTTGGGGAACCCCACTACTTCGTACCCTCCACATAGATGTAGTTTTGTTGAGGACTACATGTTGAATATGGTTTGTCAGCCAGTTACAAATCCATCTGGTGGTGATGCTGTCTATCCCACATTTTTCTAGCTTACCAAGAATACTATATGTTGTCAAATACCTTTGCCAAATGCCTTTCTAAAATCTAAATATATACTATGTCCATGGCTTTTCACTGATATATTAATTTAAAATATGATTTGTTTGGCACAAACTGTTTTTGATAAACCCATGTTGCAACTGACTATAACTTTACTTTTACTAGATGTTTGCAGATTTGTTGCTTGATTATCTTTTCCAAAATCTTTCCAGATATTGATGTCAGGCTGATTGGTCTGTAATTTCCTGGATCTGGGATCCCCCCCACTTTTTTTTGGAAGATGGGAACCATATCAGCATTTTTCTAGTCCTTAGGTAGTTCCCCTCTGTTCCAAGAACTTTGAAAAATATGGTTCAAAGGTTCTGAGATCACATCTGCCAGTTCCTTCAAAACTCTGGGATGTAATCCATCAGGACCAGGGGTTGGTTCTACTTACCTTTACTACCAGTTTGCAACAGGAGCACGCGCGCGTTTCTGCGCATGCACAGATCACCCGTGATGACGTCATGGCGGGTGGGTGGAGCTTCCCGCCGGTTTTACTACCAGTTCTATAGAACCAGACTGAACCGGGGGCAACCCACCACTGATCAGGACCCGGAGATTTGAATCTATCTAGAGCTGACAGGTGTTCTCTTACCTTATTTTTGCTTATTTTAATTTGCATTCCTAGCCTGTCTTTTACGGTTTTGTTTTTGGTAAGTTGTTTTTATTTTCTTTGTAAGTGAAGAAAGATATAAAGAATGAATTAAGCAGTTCTGCTTTCTCTTTACTGCCTGATACATTCTTGCCATGTTCTCCCATGAATGGATCGATTGGGTTTTTTTTTTACTTTTCTTGTTTTTTATGTGTTGAAAGAAACTTTTAAAATTGTTTTTGACATCTGTTGTAAATCTTAATTCATTCTGAACCTCAGCTTGCCTAACTTCATTTTTGCAGGTTCAGGCAATTTGGTGGCATTCTGCTTTAGTTATTTGTCCCTCTTTCCATTGTTAGTACTTATCTCTTTTTTCTTTCAATTTCAATTGGTCAGAAAGTTCTTCATGCATTCATGCTGGGGGTTTTCTTGATTTTCTTGTGTTTCTTGATTTTCTTGGTTGAGCCAGTCTTTCCTGGTTTGATGCTGCTTCATGTAGTCTAAAAATGGGGTGATATGTGAAGCTTCCTTGTTGATGTCCTATGGGGTCTTATGCTTCCTGAAAACCATATCATCTCTAGAAAAAAACATACCCGAACTTGAACAAACTCAAGTTTAAGTTTATTCATATTTAAGATCTGAATAAAATGACTGCACATTGATTGGTTTCCCTTTGCCTCAAAATCAAGTTAAGGTATGTAATTACTTCTTCACAGAACACGCTGACTTTAGAACATTGCAAAACATGAAATGAAATGCTATTTTTATGATATCTCCAAGAAGCACATATTCTTTCATTCTTTTCCTATACAAATACAATGGTCATCAACACATCTGAAATATTACTTTTTGGTGAATAATCTAAGATCTAAGGATCCAACAGTCAAGAAATGTGCCTCTGTAATGGTATGAGGAAATGACTTTGGGAGATTGGGGAAGAAATACTGCCTAGGGAATGATCAGATAAAAGGGGACATATAGCCCACAACTGCATAATGTGAAGAGACTCAGTAAAGGAACCTTCCTAACTTCTCAGACTGTAAAAGAGATGGTGGGAGATTTGTACTTTCAGATGTGCAAGATTCTGTTAATGTAATCTTACAATAAACTAGACTTAGTTCATCTGGTCATGTTTCCTGTCTGATCAACTTAGGAAGGCTGACAGCCTCAGACTAGCCTTGGTAAAGTAGCAATGAAGCCTATTTTATGGGGGAAAAAACATATTCAGATTCCAGGATGTGTCTATACCTGCAATGATTAGAACTGAGCAGGCAATGGCTTTCTCTGTGACATCCTGTGGAAATGAAAGTCAGACTTTGAAGAAGCAAGATAGAAAGAGTACTGATGCTTTTAAATGTTGTGGTTGGAGAAGTTTATTGAGAAAACCATGGACAAATCAACCCAGAGTTCTCTCTTGAGGCACAATTGATCTGGCTGAAATGATCATATTTTGGATATATTATGTTTGCTCTTTTGAGAAGGCTATAATGCTGGGAAAAGGGAGAGGAGAGGAGAAGTCAGCAACTTCATTTGTTATAATAATTTGATTAATTGTATAAATCTGCAAATTTTCTGTGAACAGATGAAGCAAGTCAATGAATGTGATTGCTCTGGCATAACACTTCCACTCTTAAAGCTTTCTATTTTTTTCTAATCTAAACCTGGGCCTTTCCCCTGTGTTATATTTGAATTTTCAATAAGCTGAGGAAGACTACTTTGTGTTAGAAAGGCCTTAAATACTTAAACAAACAAGCCTGAATTTCTCTGCATGCCTTTATGACTCACAGAAATTGATCGGATTGTATGACCCAAATATGCTTTTAAAATAAGCCCTCGATTTGTACCAATTTTCATAAATGCTACAATTGTAGTTTTATTTCTCACTGGGGAATTGTTTAGACAAGATATTGTTTTTCCATTTCCAATATTTCTCTCTTCCAATTTCTGTCCTGAATTAGTGTTAATTATAACAGATGTTCAGCTCTAGTGAGAATGGCCTTGAGTGTCTAAATACAGGGGATTTTACTAGCTCATTCAGATCTTTTGCCAGTTGTATGTGCTACTTTGTACGTCCAATGATGCCAGTAGGGCTACAGCATCTATACACAGTGGAAACAGTCCATCCTTGGTGCAAATATTTCAAAATATAGATGACTGTCACAGAGGAGATTATGGCCACATATACTCTGACAGAGAGGGAGATTAGTTTATGATTCAGGGACTCTCCGTTTGCAGGCCTCTGACTGAGATGGGTTTTTGGAAGGAGTCAAGAGGAACAAACTATGGATAATGTTTTTCTTCCTGGGATACTGCTGTGCTCAGAGAAAGAGATGTCTGCTTGCCCCTCCATTCTCTGTTTCAGCACCATCTATTATTGAGTTTTACATAATCCTGAGGATTATGGTACTACTCTACGCCTTTCCCCCTCCATTTACTTTCCCTTAATATTCTAGATATATACAACAATAAAAACCCTGAAAATCCTCAAAGAGACTAAACCTCCTAGAAGAGAATCACTTGTTACTATAAAAAACCCACTGCCATCAGCGCCAGCTGCCTGCAGCCCAATGCTCTGCTCCGTGGGATGGGGGGGCCTTAGAAGCCATGGGCAACTGCACCAAAACCCTTGGCCAGCGACTCTCCAAGGTAGGGAGAAAAAGATGGAGGGGGGGGCTCATCCTGTTGCATTCCCATTTTTCTGTCTGGCTCCTTGCATGTGGCTGTTTCAGCATGTTTGTCTACTTTCCTTGTTTCGTTGTGTCTGTCCTTTAATGTCCAGATTTGAGGCCTGAATTCTCTTAGAAAATATGGCAAAATGTCCCCATTTGGTGAGTGTTTGTGGAAAAATTCTTTGCTTTGCCCTGTCTCAGACTAATGGGCTTTGAGGTATCATCCCAAGATCCTTTAGCTCTAAATAAAAATTCTCCAAATTGTTGCGATGTTTTACAGAAGAATAATTCAGGAGACTGAAAATGGCCCTTATCTTTCTCCGTTTTAATCCTTAGTTTACCAGCCTGATCTATTTCTTGCATCCAGTGAGTGGGGGAAATGAACAAGTTGTAACCCAGGATCAGAAAATATTGGTTCATGGAATTGGGTCCCATTGTTTATGCTCACTCCCACATTCTTGCACTTGGTCAAGGTCAGTCATCTCCATTCTTGATGACTAGATGAGAAGAACCAGCCTGTATCCCAGTATTTGCATACCAATTTTGTACACCGCTTAGACTATCAAATTAAGGAAAGGGTGACAAGACAGAATGGAAAGAAAGAGAGTGGGGAATTGTTTAGTGAAGGAAACAAAACATGTATGTTGGAAAAAAATATTTAGGTGTAATAGTAGGAAATCTATGTAGCTCAGGGCTAAATTTTTGGATTCTTGAGGTTCTCTTGGTTGTTTTCCTACAGATGTTTCATTACCATGTTAGGTAACATCATCTCTAGGCTTATGTTTCTGTCTGTTGTCAAGAATCATGTTTATGTAATCGTCAAAGCACTCTAATTGTAACTTTTACAAATTTTTGATAAAGAGAAGACATTCAACCAAAGCTAAACAATAACAACAACCAAAAAAAAGAGAGAGAGAGAGAGAAGCTGCCAATCAATTTTTAAATTTGAAAGCATGAGGAAGATGGTCTCTGTAACCAAATTCTCATGAACTGGTCAGCCCAGTTTTTATCTCTGTCTATGTTGCTTCAGTATAGAACTGCGTAAATAAGCACTCTATATGATTTCATAATCCCCTTTTTGTTAAATTAAAAATGATGATTTAGTGGGCATTTTTGGAGGAGTTTGAAAAATTGAAAGTTGTGTGCTTATGTGGCAAAGAATATTTACTCAGAGTTAGGGCATTCTTTTACACCACCCATGTTTTAATGACTTTTAAGGAATATTTTACTACATACCATTTAAAAATCAGTTTTACTTCTATTTAACTTTTATATCCATTGCTGGATAGAAAGTATGGGTGTTTTAATGCAACACACATGAAGGACATCTGGTTAGGAAAGAAACATAGTTTGCCAAGAATCCTGTTAAAGAATTCATTGCCCTCCTCGCCAAACCACATTTCCTTGAGATTCAGTCTAAATCTGTAGGGATAATATGTAGGACAAAAAGCAGAGAGATCATTAGGAAAAATAAGCACACCTACCCTAAAGGTGTTATTGTTAGGATCCAATGCTTGAGGCATTGGTGTATGAATCCCAGCAGTATGACATTTTGGAAAGAGTGGAATATGTATTCTACGTCTCCCTAAAACCATGTGTATGCATTGAGTAGGTGCCACGAGTATCATCTATGGCAGGGGTGTCAAACTCACGGCCTGCAGGCTGTCTGCATCGTGTGCTGACCACGCTCGTGCCTAGTTTAGCAAAGGGGAAGGGGGAAGTCGCGATACATCAGGTGACAATGCCATGATGACGTGAGTTTGACACCCCTGATCTATGGTATTAGGAAAATACACCTGCTTGTACTCCAGCATGGATCCTGCTGCACTGGTGTTATAAACAACGCTTTTGACTCCCATTAAGGATTCACTGAAGGGTTGTGCGGGTTGAAATATACTGTACCATCAGCTGGCTGACATCAATTGATGGATGTTAAGGTGTTTCTCAGCTGGTAACATTTCTCTGTTGTTCCTTGTTTTTCTTTTGTATTCTTGTCCTTTTTCCTTTCTGTCTATTCTTTCCTTTCCATTACATTCTTTCCTTTCCTAGAATCTCCCAAGAGTCAGGAATCTTAAACCCTCAGGCATGATAGTATAGGGCCTTTAATCAAACATACCTAATTGCAGGCTATTGTGAAGGAGAATAAGCAACCCTCAGAAGCTCTTGACTCCCCAACCTCTTCTAACAGCAAGCTGGATGAAATGGATGATGGCACACAGCATCCATCTTTGCAGAATTACTCAATGTTGCATGGCTTGGTGGGGCCAGCCTGCATCTTCTTGCGCCAGAGCATCGCCATCTCATTGATCGTACGTACTCTGCTTCTCCTGTAGCTGCCACCATATCTCCACTTTCCTCAATGACCCTCTGCCCTGTCGGTATGATTCTCTACCCTCTGTGTAGTTCCCCCACTGCTCCATTATGAATTAGCTCACCTTCAGAGTTTTCTGCTCCCTCAGAAATCCCACTTAGCACCTTTTCTGCATACAAATTATAAATCCCTGGATGTATAAAAGTGTCCTTCAGTGACTTCATTGTCCCTATGTAAAAAGCTTGGAAACTGGAAATATTAATAATTAATAGGGATATATTGATACGCAGTTGTTTCATGCACATTATGTTACTGCATGCCTGATAAATCAATAATATTTACACCATGCCATAAAAGAGGAAAGTGAGGTTACTGGGGTTAGATGCTAAAGACTGTGATGGAAAGCAAAGCTCTTAAGGCTATTTGGTAGTTCATGGCAAAGACAATCTCCTATTTTGAGACTCCACAATGGGCAGATTGATCTTTTAATATCAGCTTTTGAACGAACCTCCAACTAGGTGAACCCTTTTAACATATTGCCATATATTACCTGCTCAATGTCAATATCCACAAAACACCCATTTTTAAAAGGAACTACAACCCATGACCCATTGGGTTATCCTTCTTTCCACATATAATATAGGCTGGCATTCTTTCTCCTCCCCTCAGGATTCCCAGAAGAACCCTGGGAAAATGTCCTCCTTCACCTTGGCTGACACATATATTACCTGCCACTTTGCTGGGGGGAGTGGGAAAAAAGACTGTCCTAAACAGTGTACCTGTGCTCCTCATCCTTGTGTGTTCCCTCACTCTACGTTGACCAATAGCGCCCCCCTCAACCCTTCTCCACCAGCAGGCATCTGAATTACTCCTCATTCTTCCCTCACCACCCACTAAGAAAATTTAAATTTCAGCCTTGTTTCCAAAGCATCCAATCACCAATCCCCTGTCGGGCTTTGCTGTCAATTGGATGCAAAGGGTATGTCCCTCTCATTTTTCCTTGCACCATGCATCCTATGGCTTTCAGGAATGTGTAGTTAGAAATAACAATCACAATGACTGCGGCAATCAGCAGTGATGCTGCAGTGGCCACAACTTTGCTAATACAACTGGTGAAAAATTCTTGAAATTTCAATTACCTCAGAATAATGGATCCTGGATTCTGGATGCATTCTTTAAATTAGCTCATTTGAGGTACCTTAATTCAAAACTTGTTGCAAAATGTCCTCCTTCTGATTCACTGTTTTGCCCAATTGAAGGTTACAAACGGATGGGGGAATCAGACATAAAAGGTATTCAAATAAGCATCAGTTGGCAAACTGTTTCTGTTTTGTCTTTTCACTGGCCTCTACTCTTGTTCTCTCCTTAGGACCGAAAGCTGCGAGCGGAAGAAATTGAAGGTAAAATGAAAAATACTTTCTCATAATTCTTTTTTAGGTCTTTTCAAGCTCAGCTAGTCTGCATGCTGATCTGAAATCTAGGGCCCTGCAGGCAGCTGAGAAAGTTCTTGAAAGACATGTCAGGAACAGGTGATAAACTGGCAGCTGAGGGCAGCATAGGGCTTGACACTAGTCACTACATGATGCTCCCCTTTAAATTTTGATATACTCCCCTGCTCTGAAAGAAAATAGTTCTTAATCCTAGACTGAATTAATTCCATAGTATCATTTAAGGTATTTTCATCTTCCCCTCAATCTGCTTCTCACTTCCAAAGGAATCTCAGAACAGCCCACAACTGTTCCTGCAGAACTCAAGCTGAAGGAGAAACAAAATAAGAGTTACCAGATAGTGCTAGGCCACCTTCGTCCTTCTTCTGTCACTGCTTTGTTGTTAGAAGGATGTGGTGCCACTATAGGCATCTCCATCCTGTGTAGTAGTGCATTTTTGCCATTTCTGCTGTAAAAAGTTTCACAGTTCTAATTTTGTATGGTTTTATCATTTTGCCTGAGTGTATGAGCTTGTTTCACTGAGAATATTTTTAATGGGAAGCAGATTAAATCAATGGTACAGGTAATATAAATAACAAATATCCCTCAATAAATGTGGAGTGCAAAATCAAACATTATTTCATTTCTGTAATGGAGGAGGTTGTTACCCTTTAATGAATGCTACTAAAGTAATGATAATTTTATCATTTAAAGAATTGTAAGGATTTTTTTTCCTCTGGTGTGTGTGAGGACCTTTCTCCCAGCTTCAGTCTTGTTTAGCTTTTCCTCTAACATAGCAAGAATTAAAAGTCATTGAAAGATGATGGTTATGGCTAGGAATGTTCCCTGTGTACTTCACAACTGAAGTAACACACATTGCTGCCTAAAGGGGGTCTCATAAGACCTAAAGTCTAAATCTTCATTAGTCGATCCTCCTGCTAAGAAGTGCTGCTAAATGAGAATTTATTGTGCAGCTACACTCTCTTGTTTATAAAACTTTGTGAGACCAACTGACATTTGCAATTCTACCACTTTTCCCATCATTTTCTTCTACTGCAGAACTTCAGTTAAAGATGGCAATGTTGAAATAATAGCACAATTTTTAAAGATGAGGAAAGGAAAATACATCAAACAAAGTGGGAAAAACAGTCCCAGGGAAGATCAATTTTTTTCCCCCTTTCTAAAATTCTTGTACTTTTTATTTAACAAAATAAAACTAGTGGTGTTCTTTTTAAAATAAAAGGTTTGCTTTTCTATCATGAGTCTGGATTCTGGAGGATGTGAAGGCTATCCATTATAATGTGACTCATAATGATTCAGTTGCAATGGTGATGGCTGCATTGCTGGAAGATCTGTAAGACCAAGTTAGGGACAGATTGTCATGGAGAAAATTATGTGGTTGCTAAGAGTTCACTGATTTAATTGTTTGTAGTCAAAATCAAGAATTAATGTTAGTAAGGTATCATTTTGCTTATTTAAACTGGGAAAATCAAGTTTGAGAGTTTCTACTTAACATTGTGAAACTGTCTATCAGGAGTTATGAAATTATTCAGAAAATTGGATTTTCTGATAAACTTTCACTGAGCAGTTGATGAAATACAGGCATTATCAAGGGAATTAATGGAATGGAGTCTAGACATTTACACATTTTGCTGCTATCTTCTAGCTCTCTATTGTGGGTACTTTTAAAATACTATACTAATTTGCTAAAAAAATAGGTGTAAATTACTGTAAATCACTGATTTAATTTAGTATTTAATTGCACCAATTTGTTTTGTTATTTGTTTTCTCAAGCTATGTTTTCTTTTAGGTACAATGCTATTCTTTGCTTCTTTTCTTTACCCTATATCCCTTCCTCTGAAAATTTGGGATTTGAATGCCTATGGACCGGGGGTGGGTTCTACTTACCTTTACTACCAGTTCACAACGGGGCCGCGTGCGCTTGCTCACTTTGCTCACATGTGCGCGCGCTGTTCTGTACATGCGCAGAAGCATTTTCATGATGTCAAGGTCAGTGGGCGGGGCCTCCTGCCGGTTTTACTACCAGTTCTATAGAACCGGTGCAAACCAGGGGCAACCCACCACTGCTATGGACCATTTTTGGTCTAATTTTCCTTGAGTAACTTCCAAAGCCACTATTAAACTGGAGCAGAGATGTTAGAATTGGTAAAAATATTGTGTATATTGCATTCTGTCACTCCATTTCCACTTTTGTATCAATTTGGTGCATGCAAGACATGGATGGATCATAGGATTTTCAAGGAAAACAAATTTAGGAAAAAAAGAGTAGTGTGGTTCAGCAATAACAATTTCAGATTGCTGCCAAGATATAGGGATCCTATATCGACAGAGCTGAGCACATAGGATAAAAGACTGGAAGTATTAACCTCTGTCTATGGAGATTCTCAGTCATCCAGGTCATGGTTGTCCCAAAGGTGCTTTTTCAAGAGGCAACTGGACTTCCTTGTTTTTCTTTAAAGACATTTCACTTCTCATCCGAGAAGCTTCTTCAGCTCTGACTGAATGGTGAGGAATGGAAGGAATGGAAGTATGTGCAAATCTGTACATTGCAGAAACAAAATAACCACTTCATAAATGCATGGCACAATATAGAGAACAAACCCATCAGGACAAGATTCAGCAGTCAGTCTGCCTTTAAAGACAAAGGCCACTCTTTTGAAGACAACGAAGTCCACATTTTGGACAGAGAGGACCGCTGGTTTGAAAGAGGGGTCAAAGAGGTCATCTGAGGTCAAAATTGAACATCCCTCTCTCAACAGAAGGGAAGGGATATGACATCATCTATTTCCAGTCTACAACACAGTCCTTTCAACAGCTCCCAAAAGGCTTCATACCCATTTGCACTACTCAGGTGACCCTGAGAACCCAAATAAACCTCCAAGTGGCCTCAGTGACTCTAAAAGAATGCAAATGACCAGCTGTCTGCAAGGAGTATAAAACCTTCCATTCCCCACCATCCAGTCAGAGCTGAAGAAGTTTCTTGGATGAGAAGTGAAACATCTTCAAAGAAAAAACAAGACAGTCCAGCTGCCTCTTGAAAAAGCATCTTTGGGTATTAACCTCTTATTTTTGAAACCCTTTTGCCTACATACCTTTCTGTCTGGGTATAGGTGGCTTGGTAGTTACTGCTACCACCGATACTTTCCAGAGAGATTTTATGTGGTGAGAGAGAAATAGGAGCCTCATAGACAATTTGCTTTATTAAGATAAAAAAAGGAAAAAAATTTAAAAAGTATAAATTCCTTTGCTCTACCTCCTTGAGCTGTGTCACTAAGGAAATCAATGCCACCTCTTTGTGGGATTCATCAATCTCACAAGGCTTGTCTAGAATAAAAAATTATTAAAACGGGAAAGAGAAAATGCAAAAATCAGTTTGTAGTTTTAAGCTATGTGCTAAAATATTCGATGGCTGTTAGCTCTTCAAGGTGGTCCAGACATGAAACCAAAACCATAAGTACCAATGCTACCTTTATTATCAGATTACTATAGTAAAACCTTGCAAGTCTGAAGGCACTTGGCCCCTCCTGGGCCTTTAATTACCAGAGTACTAAGGAGGGTCCCTTCTAAGATGCTTTCTCCACCCCTGTTTTTCCTTTAGATTTAGTTCTCTCTTATCAGACTGTTGTCAAGGCTGTGATTCTTCCTCCTGTCTCCAAGGTTTTTCACTGCCCATTACATTGGAAAGAAGATAAAAATACACATTTCAATTTAAAAAGATCTCTCACTGAAAAAAATTATGCAATTATATGAAGAGAAGGGCTGCATCTTGTCACCTGGTACAAGGGCTGGCAGGCAGGCTGCAAGTGTAGACCAGAAGGTGGGGATAGGGGCTCACCTGCCTATTTTGTAGTAGTTTGTTATAACAACTTCTCTCCTTTCAGAGCTCAAGGCGGCTTTTCGGGAGTTTGACAAAGATCGTGATGGCTACATCAGTTATAAGGACTTGGGAGAATGTATGCGAACTATGGGCTTCATGCCTACTGAAATGGAACTCATAGAATTATCTCAACAAATTAGTACGTACCTTCTTCTATAAGTCTATAATGCCTAAGGAATACTATGCAGTAAGGGATGTCCCATTGAGAAATGTCTTCCAGTTACCTTTAATATGGATTCTGAGCTTTTCCTCCCCTGCCTCTTTATCTTTGAGTGCTGGAATTATAATCAGCAATACCTTTTGACTGCCTCTCATTCTTGAATTGCTTTTACAGCACGGATGTTAAAACTGACATTCATCTCTTGATCCCTCCAGTGGTGGGTTGCTACCGGTTCGCCCCGGATCGGGCGAATGGGTAGTGATGGCGGCGGGAGGCTCCACCCACCTGCCCGGATACTTCTGTGCATATGCAGAAGCTTCTGTGCATGAGCAGAAGGGTTGAGTGCACGCACGAGCGCGTGCATGCCCATGAGCAAACCAGTAGCGACGGGTTTTGAAACCCACCCCTGGATCCATCTCAATCATTCATCCACCTTGTTATGAAGAGCATCCTTGAAATTATCTGCTACCTTGACTAGGAATATCTCAGGCTGACAAGTATTAATGGAAGTATTAATGGAGAGAAAACAAGAACAGCACTGGGGAGACCCACTTTCAAGATCATCCTTAGTCAAGAAACTCAGGGTGATCTTGAGCCAATCACTGTCTCTCAGCCCAATCTACCTCAAAAGATTTTCAGGATGGAGAAAAATGACAAATGGGCACAATATGTACATAAATGTGAGCAATTAGATGAAAGGTAGCATATAAATTAAACAAATAAATAGAACCCCCAAATCTTAAATCTTTGCTACCATTGTGAACTGTACCTAGAAACCCATTGTAAGAAATGCAGGGACTCCAAAATAGATGTCATATTATCCTGTCAATGACCACCAGTTAGCAAGCAATCTACCTGCACGTTGAACTAATTGCAGCTTTCAGGTGGTCTTTATTGATAGCCCCATATAAACCATGTTGCAGAAGTCCAGTTGAGTGGAATAAGGGTATGAGTCATTGTAGAAAATCCATGAAACCTTTTTGGGTTCCTTTTTCTCACCTCCACAGAGCATTACTGTTTTGTTTTGTTTTGTTTTGTTTTGTTTTGTTTTGTTTTGTTTTGTTTTGTTTTGTTTTGTTTTGTTTTGTTTTGTTTTGTTTTGTTTTGTTGTTTTGTTTTGTTTTGTTTTGTTTTGTTTTGTTTTGTTTGTGCTGAGACCAAGCACACTTTTAAACCTTTTCTTTCACCAATCCCTCAAAAATTCTTTGAAGTCAATCCCCAATCATTTCTCCTTCTGCCAGTTTGAAATGCTGAGAATGGCAGAGAATGCCATGAACTGATCAGTATTTCTTCAGGATGATCAATAAGGAAAAGCCAAACAAACAAACAAGTAAAATTCAAACTGCTGCAGTTCCTGGAATGAAACCTTCTCTCTCACACACATCCCATTCAAATGAGAAATAGCTAGCACCTCCATTTCCCCACCAATATTTTCAGTTTGAATTGTATGAATAGTCTGAATGTTGTTGTTTAAACAATCTGAACAGTTGCTAGAAAAGGAGCCACTCTGGTCTCTACAGCTTCTGTCGACGGGTACGTGGGTGCCTTTGTGTGTCTCAAAAAAGTCTAGATAGCAGCCACAACTATGTAATCAAAATCTCACCCTTGGGAGACCCCTGGATTTTGCTAAAAAGATTGTGAACTGTGATGCTGCAAGGGTAGCATGTTAGTCATTTTGCAGCAAACTAAGGCACTTTTCCCAATGGCTCTAACCATGGTGGTTGGTTACTGTGCTAAAATGGGTGTACTTGGTCCATGTTGTTTTGACTTTTTCAATACCATTGCAAGTGTTCCCAGGAGTCCCGTAACCCAGGCAAAGCAAGTAGATGTGAAATGAAGAATAATGCTTTTTCGCTTCTTTTCTGCAGGGACAAGCAGACTGCAAAGCTCCAGGGGGCTATTTAGGTTTATCTCCCCCTCCCTTCCCCCCCACCCCAGTGATTGCCTTGAAACAAAAGTTCCATGGAGTATATGTGTTAAACAGAGGCGGGAGGTTTGCCTTGAATTCAAGAAAAGGGGTGAGGCAAGAATTTCCATCAATGAAGAAAAGAACCATGCACAAACAGATTGTTTCAAAGCTTTGGAAACAGTAATACTACCCTTGCTGCAGTTGCAGCTGAGCTGAAAATACTGGCTCAGCTTATTGAAAATAGGCAATGGAATGGGATGGCAGGAGCCAAAACTGTTTTCAAATGAAGATAGAAGCCTCACATTAAAGATGCCCTGAATGTGCAAATGGTTGTGCTAAGGAAAAACTACTGACTGTGTAGACTTTCTAACAGGGTTCAAATTCTGATTATTTAGAAAGCACCTGAGGGCAGGACAAGAAGCAATGGATGGAAACTAATCAAGGAGAGAAGCAACCTAGAACTAAGGAGAAAATTCCTGACAGTTACAACAATTAGTGGAACAACTTGCTTCCAGAAATTGTGAATGCTCCAACACTGGAAGTTTTTAAATAGCGATTGGACAACCATTTGTCTGAAATGGTATAGGGTTTCCTGCTTGAGCAGAGAGTTGGACTATAAAACCTCCAGGGTCCTTTCCAATTCTGTTATTCTATTCTATTCTAGATTGGTAACAGTCATTTTACTTTAAATAAATATACTGTACATAATCCACATAAAAGGGAATTCTGTTGGGGGACATGGTAGTTAGAAAGATGAAACTCAGTTTCTCCCAGTATGAGATGGCCTTGGCTCATGATATAAAATATTTAATTTTGTGTTGCCCTGCTTCTTCTTAAAATGCCTTTATATGTCTACAGCTGGAGGAAAAGTGGATTTTGATGATTTTGTGGAACTGATGGGCCCTAAACTGTTGGCAGAGACAGCAGACATGATTGGAGTTAAAGAGCTGAGGGATGCTTTCAGAGAGGTGAGCTACAGTTATACACTTACAGTTATAAGGATCAGAGGTAGTAGTATTATATGCATGCCTGCTACCTTCCCATAATACATTATGGCTAAATACGTTAATAATGATTTACTGAATAAACATTTGGCTAGTTTCAGTCATAGACTGTTGCTTACAAAACGATTCTGGATGAGTTGAGTCAACACACTAAGCCATAAATAAGCAAATCACACAATCATAGAATGGGAAACCCATATGTGACAAATTGCATGATCACATATGGTGAGCAAAGAGTGGCTGGATAACTATATATTGTGGATGTTTAATTTTGATTAAATTGTTGCAGCCTTGATTCACAATTTTAAGTTAGGCAGTATCAACAACCATCAAATGCTTTAAACAATTGATATGTGTACCTTCAAGATGATCAATGTTTCATCAACCTAAAAAAATAAATAAGAATCAAGTCACAAAGTGAGAAACTAACACCAGAAATTATGTCCTGAATTTGTCAGTTTTGGTTCAGCATCAAAACGAAGAGTTTACATTCTTCTAGGGTCATGCTAATGCCCCACCTTCAGACTTTCCCCCCTTCCTTAGGTAAAACTGACATAAAGGCATATTCTTTATGTATCAAAAGAATTCTTAGTAAGACCAACAAGGCATTGGAGAAAACTGATAGAGAAACTAATCAAATACTTGTGAAATTAAAAAGAATCCTCCTTATTATTGTCTGTTTTACTGGAATCATCTAGGTATAGGAAATAATGAAATGCTGGACTCCAAGGATGTTATATATTTGGGGTTTCATTGAAAACAAGTCACGAGTCTGCAGGCAGAGAAAATTATTTAGTGTAGTAACTGGAGACTATGGTACTATTTTGAACTGAGAAAGCAAAATTACAAATAATTATTTTCAGGCCATTAGGAACCATCCTCTTGCAACATGCAGAAACCTAAAAATGTTTAATTCACATATACTGTAGCTGTCAAGCTTTTGCCTGAATACATCTAGCAAACAGAAATTCACCATCTCATAGAATGATTGGAGTGTCAACATGCTCTTCTTGTTAACAAACTGGGTAGAGTTTCCCTTCCTGTAATTTAAATGCATTCTTCCATGTCTATGACTCTGGGATGAGAGAAAAACAGTTTTTGTGCACATTAACGTATTTTAGGAATTTAAATTGTGTTGTCATTGTTTGTTCTCAAGAGTAACATTCACAGTTCTTTCAATCTCTTTTTATAGATTTAGTTTTTTATAGATTTAGTTTCTAATCCCTAATCATCCTCATGGCCTTGTTCTGAGCCTATTCCAAATTCTCTGAATCCTTCTTAAATAATACTTCTTAACTGCAGCAGCTACCATAGATGTAATGAATGCTTTTTCAGGCATGATTTTGGTTTTGAATTTGCAAAATTCACATGAGTATACATTATAATGTTATTATGTGCAGCTGCTTGAAATGTCTGCTGTATGCAAGCCCGTTTGGATGGGCAGGATATATACATAAGAATGTATTGTATTGTATTGCATTACATTGCCCTGTATCAACTATTTGTTTACTGACTTACTTATCTATATCCTGCCTTTATTTATATCCTGCCTTTACTTATTTATATCCTGCCTTTATTATTTTTACAAATAACTCAAGGTGACTGACATATCCAACACATCTTCCTCTTCCTATTTTCCCCACAACAACCACACTGTGAGGTGGATTGGGCTGAGAGAGAGTGACTGGTCCAAAGTCACCCAGCTGGCTTTGATGACTAAGGTGGACTTTGAACTCATGATTTCCCACTTTCTGGTCTGGTGCCTTAACCACTAGACCAATTGCCATTGTTTACTAGTCAGCTAAGAACAGAAAACAATACTGGGTACAAATAAGACTGGAGAAGTATGAGAGATAACTAAATGAATAGTGAAATAAGGTGTTTGTGTATTTTCTCCTTCCAGTTTGATACAAATGGCGATGGGCAGATCAGCATAGCTGAACTACGGGAAGCAATGCATAAGCTCCTAGGGCAACAGTTGAACTACCAAGAAGTGGATGAGATTCTCCAGGATGTTGATTTGAATGGGGATGGTCTTGTGGACTTTGAAGGTATGACAGGGAAAGTCCTTTTGGGATGAAAACTTGTATTTTACAAATAGAGTAGGATGTCTGAACTGAAGCCGAGAGACTATTTGGAACTTGGTTTTGGGAAGGAATATATTGAACAGGCTGGGAGAAAAAAATATATATTAGGACTTACCAATTTCTATTTAATAGAGAATACAGTCAAAAAGGGACAGCTTGAAAGCTAAGATTTTTTTAAAATTTCAAAGCAGCAAATACTAACCAGAATACCTATATATAAACTTAACTTTTAAACTCAACTGCCGTAGAGCATTTTATCTTTTCCTATTGGCAGGCATATTTTAACTGGAGAAGATAAACATGTGAACTCAATGGTTGGCTCTAAATCTTTACTCAGTGAAAAACAGCAAATCATATTTTGCTCCTATAAAGCTCTGTTGCCTCTTGCAATCTATTTACCTTTCTTTCTTTCATTCTTTTTTTTTAAGGGAGGGTGTCTATTGATACATATACATCTGTTTCTTGGTCAAACTAGTGTGTGATGAAATACTGTAATATTGGAAAAATGAGGTGAATTTTTACAAAATGAGGATCTATAGCTAACTAACCCATTCCTACTTCTCAGCAATGTTTTTAAAAATGATACATTCTTTCTTCTCTCCTAATGTGCTGATATCCTGGCTCTTCTCCATATAGAGTTTGTACGGATGATGTCTCGCTGAGAAAAACAAGCAGCAATGTAAGAATGAAGTGCCTTGAGAAGGACAACTGCCATAAATTCCAGCTTCAATCAATCCAGCCATTAGGCAGCAAAGAATTTCCTACATATCTTATGTTTTCTGCCTGGAACCAAGCAGCTATTCCTATAATCCAGAGAGTTCAGCTAGCTTCAGCACCTTTAAAGATGTTGTGGACATTAACCAGAGGAATACCAGATTTCTGTATTAAACGTGGCCATGAACTTCCCATAGATTTCAGATGCCATCATATCTTGATAACTGTTTGCTGTAACACTGAACTTCCACTTTGTTCATTCCAAGCAGGCTTAACCAACAAATCTCCCTAATTGTGTGTTTTTGTGAAAATATTCCAAATACCTCTGTTCTACTATAAGAAGGGCTGTTTCTCTTTATTTGTTCTTCCTCTAACAGCTGTTTTCTGTTTCAAAATATATTTTGCTTTCCACTGTGGCATAAATAATATTTCATTATTTCTAATATGCCATATAAAGTCATAAACTCTTCGAAATGAAGACAAATATACACGGTCCAGGATAACAATACGAAATTGAATTTGGGTTGGTCACCAGATCCAGAGATTTACTGGAGTAAAGAGTAAATCTCTGGTCCCGTTGATTGACCCAAATTCAATTTTGCACCATAAACTCTTCTTCCTAAGCAGGATAGAAATGCAAAGTGGTTGACTTATGGCCCCAAATAGAATTGCTAGGATCTAGATAGGCAGCTGGTTACTCTTAAATCAGTTTTAATGTCTGAATAAAACTGATGATACAAAAATATTGATCAAGTCCACAGGAAATAGCATCTGTGATCCAGAGATGTATCTATTTTGATGGAGCTGGAATGCTAAAAGATAGAACTACAGTACTGCTTCTTTTGTCTAATTCCAGGACATATGTCTTCCATACACTCCATGAAAACATATGCTTTGTAGATCACCCTCTACCATGCCAGAGTACATGACACAAAACAATGGATAAGTCACAGGAGGACCAATTCTGATTGAATGTTAGAAAAAATATGCTAACTGTAAGAACAGATTAGTAGTGGAACCAATAACCCAGAGGAAGGTAGACTCCATTTCACTGGTTGTGGTCCAGCAAAGACAATTATTTGTATGAGATGCTTTAACTTGGATTCCTGCATGGAGGAAACTCAGTGACTAAATGTCCCCTTTCGGGACTATGTTAAAAATATATTAATCTATTTTATTAGTAATTTTGTATTTGTATTGGTAATTTTTAGTCTTCTGGAGAACCCTAGAAACTCTTGGAAGCTTGCTAGAACTCCCACAAAAAAAAATAATTGTTGAACTAGCTTTCCTATTGTGTTTTTGAAAATGTACAGCCTAAGGGGAATGTAGAATGAGCTTCAAGATGCACTCAAACACCAGAACCCAGCATGTTGTCCTAAATAAGTGTGCACCAAAATGTTTCACAATTTCAGAATGATTTCACAGCAGACAAATAAAAGTCTACGAAGATAGGGATTCCAGAGAAATCCAAATTAAAGCATTCCCAAAAGATGTGTAGTCCATTCCTGAATACATTGAGCAAAGAAAAGTAACTGCATTCTTAAACTGTTCTTCCTGCTACCATTTTTATAACTATCAGAATCTCCCTCCTGTAATTTAAATTCATTTTCAATAACAACAGAAAACAGGTCTTAAATTTTTATATATGTACCATCTTTTATTTGATTACAAACTGAATATGAACTAGCAATATCGTACTTGAGGAGTCTGTCATGTCCCCTCTCACCTTTTATTCTGAAGGCCAAGCATCCTTGTTCTTTTAATTCCTATTCTTCAGATGTTATTTTTAGCCTTCTAGCCTCTGCTGGTTTTCTTTGAACATGTTTCAGTTTATCTGAAACTTTCAGGGGGAATGCAGACAACGGGTACAATTTCTTCCTATTACCTATAATAATTTGGTTATACATTTGCCTTTTTATAGCCAGATGAACTGCTGGTTCATGTTCAGCTTCTAATCAACTACTGTTCCAAAAACTGCTGCACAAGTATTATAAACAAGCCAATAATTTTCTATTCTATAATTGCATATTTTCTTTTTGAAGTGAAGAATTTTGGCATTTGTCTCTGTTAAATTTCGTTCATTCTCAGCCCATTTCTCTAATCTGACAAGTTTGTTCTGAATTTTATTTTCTTTGGAATTATCCTTCCCAGTCCTGTGTCATCTGCTAATTTAATAAGCATTTATTCAGCCTACATATGCAAATTACTAATAAAACATTACTTATTTTACAAGTTTTATTAATGCAAGTTATTAATAAAAATGCTGAAAGACCCAGGGCCACACCTTATTCCTGCCCCCTCAATACCTCACCTAGTTTGATGAAGAACCTTTAATAAACACTTTCTGAGTACAATTTTCAGGTAGTTATGAATCTATTTGTTATGCTATTACTCCACATTTCTCTAGCTTGATAACTAAAATGTTATTCGGTGCTTTTATTGAATGCTTTGCTGGAATAATACTATGTCTACAGTATTTCCATGATAAATTAAAGAAGTTAATTGATCAGTTACATTACAGTTAGTATGTAAGATTTTTTTGGGTAAATCCAAAGAGAGTAATTTCTATGTTTGCAGATAAAGCTTTTTATGATCTGCTCTAGAATCAATAAAACTCTGGTCTATGATTTGTAGGTTTCTCCTTTTTCTCTTTTTGGAAGGTAATACACTTCTCTAGTGATCTGACATTTGATTCGCTCCCAAGACTATAGGGAGTGTACACTCAAAGATAGTACAGGTGCTCAATCACCTCATTTAGTGATTGTTCAAAGTTACAACAGCACTGACAAAAGTGACATATGACAGTTTTTCCTACCTATGACCGTCGCAGCATCCTCATGGTCATGTGTTCAAAATTTAGATCCTTGGCAACAAACTCATATTTATGATGGTTTCAGGGTCTTGGGACCATATGATTACATGCAAAGTCAATGGGAAAGCCAGATTCACTTAACAACTGTGTTACTAACTTAACAACTACAGTGACTCACTTAACAACTCTGGGAAGAAAGCTTGTAAAATGGAGCAAAATCCACTTAACAACTATCTTGCTTAGAAACAGAAATGTTGGCCTCAATTGTGGTCGTTAAGTCAAGGATTACCTGTATATAAAAATTCAGCTAAGCCATCAGGAAATTCATTCAGTACCATATAATACCAATTAATCTGCATCTGGAAATTTACAGTAAAAATAATAGGTATTTCCTGATTGTGTTTCTCTCAATATCATTAGACATACAAGTGAATGGCTGAAGTCTTAACAAAGTGATGAATAGAATAGAGCTGGAAGGGACCTTGGAGGTCTTCTAGTCCAGCCCCCTGCTCAAGCAGAACCTATACTATTTCAGATCAGCGGCTATCTAGTTTCTTCTTAAAAACTTCCAGTGATGGAATGCCCACAATTTCTGAAGGCAAACTATTCCTTTTCCTAATCCAATTGATATTGGTAGCTTTCTTATATTGCATTTACAGAAGTGATTTATTAAAATTCTGAAGAATATTATTATTATTATGTTTATGGGACACATTTTAAGTGCTAAAGATCAAGATTATTAAAAGTAAAGGGGTGGAATATAAAGTTGGTTTATTTGATCAAGGTTAAAATAGATATGTTGTTATCTCTGGTAATCTTTAGTGGGTTTATACAGATCAGGACCGAATGACAAAGTATTAAGGTTTTGTTTATAGATGAGATATGGAAAGACGAAATCATTTGTTGTATTTTAAGAGAAAATGGTAAGTTACACTTTTTTTCTATAATCTTATTCTTTCTTTTTCTTTCCTCACACCAGACCTGCAAATGAGGATGAAGATGGCAATAATAATTTAAATTCAAATAAACATTAGCATAACAGCCAGACAGATTGACTAAAGCAACAAAACGATGAGAGAATGCCTTGCTTAACATAGCCATTTTAAAATTTCTCATTAGGTATGATTCCCATTGTTACACAAATTAAACTTTTGGACCAAATTTTGACACAGCACTTTGTTCTCTTTCCAAATGCACCCCTACTGTTGTCTAAGGGATCAAAATTATTCATAGGGCATCATCCTAATCTTATTCTAAATAGATTTCACATTAAAATGTTTGTGGAAATTGGCTTTTAATTTTTGTTGCATTTCCATCATCCATGACATAAACACAGCATTTTTCCCTGTATTATGCCTAACTAATAGATTCTTGAAGATGAGTCCCAAGGGATTATGACTAGTAAAGAAAGTATTCATATTTTATAGCCTAAATCAGTACAATACAAAGTTGTGTTCGTTTTTTTAAACAGAAGAAGCAAATTTAAAAAATCAATACAATGGATATTGTACTGTATTTATTTGTTTGTTTGTTTATTTGTTTATTTTATATTGCCGCCTATTTGACCATGGTGATTCAAGGCGACTTACAGAATACAAAACCACATTTAAAACAATAAAAACAAAAAGAATCAAATAAATTAATATAGTACACTATACAGTGGTGGGTTTCAAATAATTTCACCACCGGTTCACCAAAAATGTGAGCGTGCACATGTGCGCACACATGGCTTCTGCACATGAGCACACGCATGGTGAGGCTCGACCGAGCAGCCTTTTGGGGCCTGGTCCCCTCAATCTCTGCTCTCTGGGGCAGCGGCTGCTTCTCTCCACACTGCTGGGAGAGCGTCTTGTACAATTTAGCAGCTGTGAGCCATCGCTTTCCTCTAAGTCCCATCCAGACAGCGCTGTGGCACAGAGAAGCAACAGCCACCCCACCCACCCACCCGTCCCTGCAACAACAAATCACACAAGCCATTTAATGGGTTCCATCCTGCTCTGGGTTCCCCAGGCCCGCCAGCAGAACCAGGTCTTCAGCGCCTTCCGGAAGAGTATTAGAGTGGAGGCCATTCTAATCTCTGGGGGAATGATGTTCCAGAAAGAGGGAGCCACCACGGGGAAGGCCCTTCTTCTGGGTCCCACCAGATGTATCTCCCTTGGGGATGGGACTCACAACATTCCCTGCCTCCTGGCTCTGATGGGTCAGGTAGATGTGGCCGGCAAGAGACACTCCCTCAGATAACCTGGTCCCAAGCTATGAAGGGCTTTGAAGGTGACAACCAGCACCTTAAATTGCACCCGGAAGCAAATTGGCAACCAATACAGCTCCTGCAGAAGAGGTGATGATACATGTGCACACCGAGGTCAGCACAAAACCATGCGGGGTGCTGCATTTTGTATACAGTCTGTACGGCATGTTGGAACAGCTGTTTTTTAATAGATGAACCTGCCATATATTTATATATGTACTGCTCAAAAGAATAAAGGGAACACAAGCAGAAGATATCCGAGATCTGAATGAATGAAATAGCCTTATTAAATACTTTGTTCTTTAACATACAGTAGTTTATACACTGCTCAAACAACTAAAGGGAACACAAAACTACTGTATGTAACGAACAAAGTATTTAATAAGGCTATTTCATTCATTCAGATCGCGGATGTCTTCTGCTTGTGTTCCTTTTATTTTTTTGAGCAGTGCTTTAAAATACCTTTCTTTAGCTTGGTGTTCTACAAGTAGAATGGATTCCAATCTCTGATTCTTAGCCAGCACTGGACTTGAAATTCAGACTCCAATGGCATGAACTACAGCTCCATGAAAAGTTTTGAAAAGTTTACACTTTATTTTTTACGTTTCTGTTTTCATTCCCCTTGTCAAACAAAGTTGCTGCAATAGTCATAAATGAGAGGATTGGTTTTAAGTCACTTTTTCAGTGCAGTTTTAAGTTTGGCCACTAAACAAATGGTTGTAAGTTGAAGACTACCTGTACCTCACTTTTATTCACAGGGGAAAGAGCAAATAATGAACTTCTATCAGGTAATATATGATGTAAGTGCATAGCTGTAATTTATGTGACAACCCATCATGATTTTGACACTTGCAGTTTGCTGCATGTTCGTGAATTGCCCTCTCCCCATATGCCTACTATCTGATGGAAAAAACTGTTCAACTAAACATAAACTGATGTTTTTACAGATAACAAAGATACTATCTTTGTTCCAGAATCTGGAATCCATCATTAAAAAACTCAGCACCTGAAATGAAGCCAAAACTATTTTTTACTATTAATACAATTTTATACCTTCATTATCATCAATCTACAAAACTATAAAAGCAGCCATACAATAAAAATCGTATCCCTCAGTCCAAAGTAATTTCCTCCTTTCTTTATAAAGTCTATCAAAGAAAAAAAGAGGCAGTTCAATTGCCATTAAGGTTTGGAAGCCCACAACAATGAAAATATCTGCACACACTTATATGTCTATTGCAGAAAGGCCTGGCACCACTCTGGGAGAAAAGTGTTGCAAAATTATCCAGCCAGTGAACCATACAGTATCCAAAGAAAAACCTTGACCTCTGATCCCTGACTTTCTCACCCCTCTTTGAATAAAAATTCCAGTTTCAGGCATAGAAAATATAGAAACAAAAATAAAAATGTAAAAATAGGACATGTGAAAATCTAGGATTTTAACGTTTGGGGTAACAGAGTCCCTTCCCTTCCCTTCCCAAAAAAAGAATGCCCCAAACTTTTAGGGGGCTCAAAACGGTTCAACAGGACACTCTAGTACATGTAGAAGCCCGGGGTAAAGAGGCAACCGAGGCCGCAGCGACTTCCTTTCGGAGCCCGAAGGCCTGACGAAAGGACATCAAGTAGGCCACTGTTCGGGCCCTCTCGTCGCTATGGAAACGGACGGGACGGGTGTGATAGTACGCAGTGAGGTCACAGGGGGAGGGAGCGAGACACGTAGGCGCGAGATGAAGGCGTAATCCGCGGCGGCCACTCGCAGGACTCGAGCGCTCCGAGCGCGAGGGGAAGAGGAGCGAAAGGGGCCAGAAGGCGCGCGTGCTCGCTCTCCCAGGGTCCAGAGGCCGCCTTAGAACCGTGGGCGCGAAAGAGGGAGGAAACGCGCGTCCGCTCGCTTGAGGGATTGAAGGGTGAAGCGCGCGCGCCTCCTCGGGGCGCGAGAAAGAGCCCCCCACTCGCCGGGGAACCCAGCCGGGACAGGCAGCTGAAGAGGCGTGGAGCCGGGAAGAGGGGGGGGGGAGGGGAAAGGAGGGAAGACCCACGCAAGCCGATTGGGTAGGCGGCGTTTAGGACGCCTCCCACCAATCAGCACCGTCGGAGGAGAAAAAAAAAAAGAGTTTGCCAGCCCGGGGGTGTGTGCTTTTTGTAGCCTCCCCTCCAATCGGAGCAGCGGCAGTCGCGGCTGAAGCCGGAGCAGCGCGCCAATCGCGGGCCAGCCACTACTCGAGAGCGCGGAGTCGGGGATGTCCTACAAGCCTATCGCGCCTGCCCCCA
Organism: Pituophis catenifer annectens; assembly: GCF_029215685.1. Taxonomy (NCBI): domain Eukaryota; kingdom Metazoa; phylum Chordata; class Lepidosauria; order Squamata; family Colubridae; genus Pituophis; species Pituophis catenifer. The sequence goes on along the minus strand of NW_027256881.1, from coordinate 237,186,155 downwards.
CCAGCTCAGGAGCCGCCGGCACCAGCAGCAGTAGCGCCAGTCCCGCCCCCGGAGCCCCGCCGGTCGGTAAGAGCCCCCGCCTGCCTGCCCGCCCGCCCGCCCGCTCTCTTCCCGCGCCCGAGCAGCGGTGGCCGGCTGGAAGCCGAACAGGGCGGAAGGCTACACGGCGGAGTCGCCTGGGGTCAGTGGCCGGCCCTAGAGGGTTGCCTCACCTCCCTCCCCCCCCTCCGCCCTTTTCCTGGCAGGTTTTTCCTGGGCCTTCCAGAGCAGCTGGGTAAGACGGAGGGCTCGGGGGAGGCCGACCAGAAAAGGGAAGAAGGGGAAAAGCCGGGTTGTATTAGAATAGGAAAGAAACAAAATGAATGCATACTTTAAACAAAAGGGGTGGGGGGACCTAAGGCGATTAATATATGTGTGTGTGTATGTATATATATATATATATATGGATAATATGCGGTGGTTTTAGCACACTGATTCTTTTAAGGTAAGAAAGGGCTGCTGGTTAAAAAGAATAGCGAACCGGCCCAGAAAAGTGAAAAGTTTAACTTCTCGATGGTAAAAGTGGGGGGGGAAATAAACAGAAGGGAAGCTCAGTCTGTATATTTACAGAGATTTCTTGATTTATATTCGGTGTGGTGGCATAGAGTTTGCAGTTTGTGCTAAAAGCCCCATTAAACTCGTTTGGATTTCTGTTTGAGCAATATAGGGTTGCATAATATCAGGTCAATCACGTTTTGCTAGGTTAGCAATACACTAGAGTTTAATTGAAAAATAAGCACAAAGGAGGACAAGTTACAGTTTTTACTTATAACTCTGGCTAACTAATTTGAACATAGCATAAGTGGCAGTGGCCAGGAAGAAGCAATTTCATGTACATGAGGAATGGAACTGGATCCTGGGGTTTGCATTTCTTGTCAGTTTTTCTGTAAAGAACATTCTGACTGAGTGTTCCCTAGGATCTGGTTACCATGTTTAGGAACGGAAATTACTTTTTTCCTAGTACACAGACTACTAACTCTGCTCTTTGTATATATCTTGGCTTGGGTACAGAAAGTTCCTGGAGGTATTAGTTGTGCTGATGCCCTCCACCATGTACTTATGCTTCTTTTGGCATACTTGAGTCTATTATATAGGTTTGAAGATAAATATTGGGATGAATGTATGTATATGCTTGAAAAAGATTGAGATTGACTTCCTGATTGTATACTTACAGGATGTTAATTATTCATAAATAGGTGTGTAAACTAGAGCACAGCAGGAAAAATTTTAGGTCAGCGATGATGAAGTATCTTCTTTGCATAAAGGACATTCAGGTTTCAGGTGTGATATCCAGTTTAATTTATAATACTTTTATTAAACTTTACAATAAAAAGATGAAAACTAATATAAAAAAAGAAAAATCAGTGAAGAAAAAAGTAGAAAAGAAACAATAAGAATGTAACAAAGAAATATATATTTTATATATTGTGCAATATTTTGTTTCTATCTATATTAAGTTAAATTTAGTTCTTTAATTGTAATCTTTAGTCCCTTCTAGTTCCCTCTAGTGTATAGAGTATAACCTTCAAGTCCTGTCAAATCATTTTTCAAACAAAAACATTTCCCCACGGGAATGCTTCTTACAATTAATTTCAATTCCCCCCCCCCCCCCCGATTTATCTGGACTTTTACACTTTTTGTAATTTTCCAAAATCAAAGTTCTAATCACCCATTTACTGTTCCAATAATTTTTTAAGTCCTTAAACTTGTATTTAAATCTTATTTTGCTAGGGATTAAAAGAAATTCACCTAGAGTTGTAAAATTTGTCAATTCAAAGATTCTTAATAGCTGAAAATCAGTTAACAAGCAATTTCTGAAAGTAATTAGAGAAGGAAGTATGGAAACCAAGTGTCATTAAAGTGCAGACCATGGTTTGAGCAAAGTTGGCTTTCCCTCAATTCCTAGGGCTGGAAACTGCTGTCTTGTATTCTTCGTATGAGGAGCAACTATCTGGAGCAATTGTGGGTGATCTCAAGTCCTCTCTTTGTCCAGAAAGGAATGATAAAGTGTTGGTTTTCTCACTGTCACTTCATTCTGCTAGCAGAACAGTCTTTAGTTTCCCATTTTTTCCATGGAAGTCCTCTTGAGTTAGATTTTAGATAGCAAATTTAATTATCAGCCACAGCATGGACAATCACAGGCAGCCAGAATAAAACTGTTGGATTTGATCAATCTATCATTTAAACTTCATGTATTTTTGGGTTATTAACTGAATTTCCTACATGCATGTATTAGATATCTGCAGAACACTAATAGTTTTCAAAGAAAAGAATCAGCAGACTTTCGTTTTATAAAATCTTCCTTTTCTAGTTCTCATATTTTTTTCAGATCAGGGAAGTTAATTGCATGTCTGTAATTACTGTGCTGATGTGGTTGTATAAAAAACTTGTAAGTGATTTAAAATGCTAGACACTTGGTAGAAAACACATTGCCTTTATGCTAATTAGAACTATATGGATGCCATCATTATTAGATAGTGTTAAAGAAAATTGTACAGTATATGATATAACAATTTTGAAAGGACATTTCTTGTGGAAGAAATTTCTACTAAACTAACATTTAGTAGCCATAGGTGAATCATTTGCACAAATTAAAAAACAGTTACAGTAAGTTAAGTGGTTCAGAAAAGAGATCCAAATTGTATGCAATCTTGGTAGGGGCCAACCTTAAGTAGTTATTTTTCTGGATTCATCTGATCAAAATAATTGGGTTGCTTTCATACTCACTTTCTACCACACATTAATTCCAAATGATTCATAGTCTAAAAACATACCCTTTATAAGTGGGATAATAATACCCATTTTTCTCAATTAAGGACTTTGTATTTTCAAGTTTTCTATTTTTAGAAACTTGTCCTGAGTTGAATAGTTTTAGTAGACCATAATGTGATACAGGAATGATGAGTAGTGTACCATTTATGTGTACATTTGTACTTTTTACTTGTTAAGTGTCTATCATTTTATAATAAAATTCGCAGGATTACTCATAAAATACTGAAATTATAGTCTACTTTTAGAGTGTTAGGCTCACATGGTTAGGATGAGAAAAGCAAGATGAAGTTGACAGCCAAGAATAATGGCTGAATTCAGATCAGTATAGGGCAGCAAGTTCTCAGTAAAAACCCATAAAATTCTGCTTTATGTTATATATTGGGCTGCCGGAAGTTGAGTTAAAACCCACAAGCTACTGCGGTCAAGACGGAAAAGCCAGGGGGAAGTTGTCTGTTCACATTATAAATATATATTTTTTTTACTTCTGCCTCCATTTCTTAAAGAAGGCTTGTTGATACTTCCAAGATATTTTATTCATTTATTTATTAAACTTCCACCTTGTCTCAGTCTAGCAAGGCAAAATCAGTTGCTCATATAATGTTTTAACAAAATACAAAACATCCAAGGTATGATTAAAACAATAACACCATAAAACTCCAGCAAAAACAAAATGTACACAAATAACAAGGGGGGGAACATGACAGTAGTCAGCCAGATGGTAATGAAGATATGAATTAGCTGAGTCCTTCTGCACCAGGTAATGGTGACAATTAGTTTGTCACTCATGATAAGATTACAATGTCAATATAATATTAGAATCTAAAATAAGAGAAGACAGGATGAAGCCTAAAATTAAAATTCTTTCAATCCTAACAAAGGAATCAAAGATATAAAACATAATAAACATGCAAGAACAAGCATTCTATTCAAAGACTGGTAAAAATAAGTTAAAATAAACTAATAGCTGCATTCACATATAAGCAGCTGTTTAAAAGTGTATGTGTGAAAATATTTGCATTTTTAAATAAACTTTCTAGGATTAGAAAGAATGTAAGCTACATACACTTGTGTAATGTATATAAATATTGGCTTGGCAAGATGTGTACTAGTCCAAGGAAATTCTAGTTTGTTAATGGTGAAAACATTAAATGGTTTACACTTTCAAAAATAAAATTCTTCTTTCAGTCTCATGTAAATTTGACCACATTCTTCAAATTTAAATTTAGAAACAATTTAATCAAAAATACTTAACATTAAAATAATGGTGTTTATTTTAGTGAGACTATCGAAGATCCTCTATACAAAATTAATATATTTTAAATAGATGCTGGTAATAAAAATCCTTTCTGGGCTCCTGGTTTGGTTTAGTTTTTTCAGCTACTGAATATATTACTCTAATTCATGCATTTCTGTATATTAAAAAAACTTTCCAAATAAGCGCCCCAAAGTTGTGAAGTAACACATTCAGATATGTTGTGTAATTATTTGTTAGGTATTTATGATAGGAACAAGAAATCATGCAATTAACATTTTTCTTTAACTCATGAAAAATTGTGAATTGGTTAATCACGTCCTTGAGTTGAAATGAATGTTTTGAACACCAAAAATCAACTCTTTATCTAACTGATTGAGGTCTGGTGACCAATTTCCAAGATTAATAATATATTGTTTTTGATCTATACAAAAATAGTCACACCCAATTCCCTTTCCCCTATTTTAGATTATAGACAAGTTGCAGTAAAACTCTTCCAGTTGTATGATTTATGTCCACTGTCCTACAGAATTGTTCAAATAGAAGTTTTGTCATTTGAGAATCAAATTCCCACGAGCAGTTCAGAAAGCCTATATTGTAAATCTGATTCTAGATTTTTTAAAAACAAAACAACCTCTTAGTTTACTCAAAACAACTCCTTCCATTATTGTCTTAATTATTTCCACAAAGAGAAGTAACAAAATTACCCCCTTTCATGAAGTTCATGAGCCCCAAGAATTTAGATTAAGCAGCAAGCTTAATGCCATCACTTATTTTTCAGCTACCAGTGTTCCGTCACCATCTGGTTCTGTCCCTGGAACATCTGCCCCCTTTCGACCTCTCTTCAACGATTTTGGGCCCCCATCTATGGGCTACGTGCAGGTGAGCACATAAGGATAAGGAGGGTCTTACCCATTGATGGAAATAATGGAAGAAGGATCCTGTTTTTGATTTCTGCTGTTGATCTTGCAGGCTATGAAGCCACCAGGTGCCCAAGGTTCCCAGAGCACATATACAGATTTGCTTTCTGTAATTGAAGAGATGGGCAAAGAGATACGACCTACATACGCAGGTAGCAAGAGTGCTATGGAACGACTGAAGCGAGGTAGGAAGCATTTCATCATAGTATATGAATACAATTACTTTTGTGCAGCTACTCAAATTAGTCCTGTCAGAGGCTGGCACTAGCTGAAATTCTCAGGTTCCTCATAAGTTCACATATATGTGGCTGACTTTCCCAGAAGTTCTGTAAACTTACCAAACTTACAATGTTGCACAGTGATTAATAGATGACTAATATGCCAGTTTCCAATTAACTCTTCCAAGTCATGACTTTTGAGTTTGTAATTGAAAGTTGGTTTAAAGTCAGTAAAGAATGAAAAGAACTCCCTAACCCTAAGGCCAGAGCTCTCAGTATTTCCAGCCAAATCAGTTCTCACTAGTGCAAATAGCTATTCCCCAGTAGGAACAGGTAGAACCTGCTAGATTAGAATCTATACCCAGCAGGTATAAACCTAGCTTGTAGGGAAACGTTGATTTGTTTCTGCAAGACAGCTGTACAACAGTTCCTTATGTTGTGTACTGCATTGCTGCCAGTTACTGTCTTGTACTTTCAGATTTATTCAAACCCACATATCTGCATTTTGCCTTATATCTTCTGATCGATCTTGAATTTAATTAATAAGGTATATATAAATATTTTATATGGAAGATGCTACAGTTGCAAATTCTGTCACGTATTTTGTGGTTTGTGTTGCTACTTTGAAATCCATTATTCAGCGTACCTTACTCTTGTGACTTTCTTTCTGCAGGTATTATTCATGCTCGGGCACTAGTAAGAGAGTGTCTGGCAGAGACAGAACGCAATGCCCGCACGTAACACTCGCTTCCTCCTGGCACCACCCGTGGAGGATCCTAGCACTTTCCAGCTAATCAACATTTTAGAATCTGGAGTTTTCCCCTTCCTTTCAAATCTTTCTACCAATCAGTGTCTCAAGTCTTAGAACTGTGATCGCCTTCAAAGACCTTTATACCAATTGGCACCTAAGAATCTGAAGTATCTCCACTTGCATCACAGAACTTCCCGTCAATTGGCATTCTGGGAGTATCTACAGAAAGCGTTCATTGTGTATATCCTTGGTTTACTAGTCGAAATAATTGCTGGTGACAAGTTCTATATCTTTATAAAATACATGGGGTTTTTGAATAAATAAAAATCTTTAGAATTTGGATTATCTCTTCTTCACTGTGCTTTTCTATTATTTTTTTTTAATGTGGTGAGGGAAATATTCTCTACCTCACTAAAATATTCCTGAAGGGCATGTATTGCAAGATATGCTTCCTTAGTAAAGCAGTATGAAGCCCTCTCTTCCTCTTGCAACAAGAGTCTCAACCAGCGATCACTGAGCCTGTATTGGAAAACTTGTAATAAAATGTTTCTACTCCTGTATGACTTGTTTTTGCTGTTATTGTGTCAATGTTAGGAGTATAGTACACCTAACTTAACATTTCATTTCTAAAGCTTTCCCCCCCAATAAACTAGGTTTCTGCTGCTTCCCATTCTCATTGGGGCAAGAGGCTTTCATGAAATAGTTTCATCTATTTGAAGTTGGGTTTTTATTTCTAAATAAATTATTTCTATACTCCTTCAGCCATTCAAATCTTAAGTGGCCTTACAAGGAGAACAAAAATTGCTAATGCAATAGTCAGTAGAAAATACCCGTGTTGACTATTATGTATATTATAACCATCATGAAACAGCATCATTCATCCCAAGCATATTTTCAACTCACTACTTGGCTTTCAAATACACTTTGAAAATGGCAAGTTTGCAAAGCTTTCTAAATATTAGGAATGATGATACAGCTCTTTATTTCTGCTGATACCATACTCCACAGCAAGGGAGCTCCAGTGAAAACGCTTGCCCCAATTCCTCTCTTACCTCATCTTATTGGAGGTTAGGACTCTCAGTATGCACACCACCAGCCTTACTTGGGCATGCAGATTTTGCTTGAATATATGGTGGTGCAGATAACCAGGCCCCAAGTTTATATGTGGAGAGAATTCCAGTAATCCAAATAGGAAGTGACATTGAACTGAGATGCATTGGCCTGGCCATGTCTCCTGTTGCAGTCAAAGCTAGGCAAAGGATCTCCAAGGCAGTTTTTACTCGAGCCAATGGGAATGGAGAATCCTCAGACTGTAAACCAGCTCTTCCTGGAGCAACTACTCTAAACATGTTTTGGGTTATGAACTGGGAACCACCCAGCTTTTACTCAGAATAATTTCTTGGTCCCCAGGGAGTGGGTATTAGTTGTAAGGAGGCCTAGATATTACTAGTGAAGCATGGAGCTGGAAGATTCAGTTGTGCCTCCTACAATATATCTAGAAAGGATGCCTTGTAGAAGGATACAATAGAATACAAGGGTGTTTAAACCTTCCCTTTTTCCTGTGTTTCCTTTTTTTAGAAAATATAGTTCATAGATGGTTGAAAAATAATACCTGTCAAGAAGAAGAGTAGTTTCAGGATGAGGAATTGTAGAAAAGTGTGATTTGAGTGGGATGTATTAAATGATCCCCTCCTACCTGCTGATTCTTCTTCGCAGAGGAAGTTTTAACTATTGTTGAGATAAAAAGTATATGTCTTCAGATGTAAAATGTACTTCAGCCCTTAAACTCTGAATATCATACATTCAGAGGATTATTTAACTGTCCTCCCAAAACTTAAGTGGAGGGGGAGATAATGATTGCTGTATGGGCTAAAATATTGTCCTTTTGCCAAAAATCTAAGTCGAGTTATCACATGTCCTGACTCAATTTTATGGCTATTTTTAAGCAATTTACCAGAATTGTTAAGCAACTAATTAAGTGAATCATATGGTTTAAGTCTGAATCCAGCTTATCAAATAGGTGTTTTCTGCTGGAAAATGGCAAAAGCATTGCAAAACATGATCCCATAACCATTGGGATATTCTGGGTATAAATACAAGCCAGTTGCCAAGTGACCAAAATGCAATCATGTGACTGGGGGCATGGTGCAGCAATCATACAAGGACGGTTCATAAGTAACTTTTTTTTTTAGACTGACCTAACTTTGAACAGTTGTTAAGCTACCTGTCATAAATCAAGGGCTAACTGCAAATGTAACAAAATACAAAGCTCCTCTCTGAAAGAGATGGGTGGTTAAGAAATATGAAATAAATAAAATATAAAGCCCCACATGGCACTCCATAAACTCAAAACATATAACTGCAAATCATCTTTTTTGTCAGCAGATCTTACGAATACAGCAGGTATCAACAGGATATCCCACAAATACCCTCTAAATCTGAAATGTAGCATTAATTTGTAAAGTTTTATTTTTGGAAATGTCCCCATAAGTAATTGTTAGTTTAGCAGCTTAAATGTGAGATGCAAAGTCAGAAAAACCAGTGGGTTTGTTCTAAAGAACAGTTGCTTTATACAGATGTATGAACTAAACTGAAGGTGGATGAACTATTGCAAACTATAAAGAAAGGACATAAACGCTTTCCAGAAATCTTACTAGTTTTGGAAATTAGGTTGAGGTTCATAATTGTTGCTGAGTATTTTTAAACAGTAATGATGGTATTGAATTGACCTCCCTATGTTGTGAAGTTTTTAAAGAAATGCTTTGTTAAAATATTATTAAAATGAAGTTAGTAATGGAAGAAATTTGACTTCCAAATCATACCAAGGTGTGGAATTAGGAAGGTGTGGAATTAGGAAGAATCGAAGATTGCAGGTGTGTCATATATTTAGGCAAAGAAAGTGTATGTGTTGTTCATTTTTTAAAAAATTCTCCTCTTTGATGCTATATACAAAAAGGAGGATATAAAAACTATTGAAATACATTTTAAAATCTTGGCAAAATCATCATTAAGTGTGTTTACATTTCCCTAAGGAAGAAAAATGGCCCCTGCCCTTTTTGCGTTCTGACACCATTCATCATTAGCTTCAACCCCATCAGTGGTTGGAAGCAGCTCTAGATTTCAGGGGAAAAAAAGATTTCTCACTCATTGCAGTTGCTTTCATTCTTACGGAGACACCAAGATTTAATTTCTATGCTGCTTTATGATCCTTAAAACAAAATTAATTCTATATACACTTGCTGTCTAGAGGGATGGAAGATATAGTGGACTATCTATCTTCTATATTATTTAATTCACTCTTCTTAATATTATCAAAACAATAAACCAGGGTACTTACGAGACTGCCTTCTGCCATCAGTAGCCTCTCACCGACCAGTACGCTCCCATAGAGAGGGGCTCCTCAGGGTGCCGTCGGCCAAACAGTGTCGACTGGCGGCTCCCAGGGGGAGAGCCTTCTCTGTGGGGGCACCTGCCATCTGGAATGAGCTCCCCCCGGAGATACGGAGATCCCAGATTTACGCACTTTCCGCTGCACCCTCAAAACATTTTTATTTCAGCAGGCTGGTCTGGCTTGACTCTCCCTTTTAATTTGCTTTTAAGTTTTATACAAATTGGATGTTTTTAAATTCGTTTTTTGGGCCAAAATTATTTAATGTACTTTTAAATGGTTTTTAACTTTTGGATGATGTATTTTTATCTTGTGGCTGTTCACCGCCCTGAGTCCTTCGGGAGTAGGGCGCTATATAAATAAAATAAAATAAATAAATAGAATAAATAAATATACTACTAAAACTCTTGTGTCTATAACCTTTAACTGAATGAAATGGTGCATCATAGGGCCACCATTTTTGAATGAAGGTACCTCCAATGAGCTAACACAGTATGCATTTAAAATCCAGCACCTATAACTCCCATGAAATTGAAATTTGGCCAAATTTGTAGGTGCTTCAGTGCTACCGCACTGCCATCCAGAGGTTTAGTAAATTGGTCTTATCCTAGCCCTCTGGAGGCCAAGTAAACCAGTCTCATCATTGGCTATTGGAGGTTAAGCTAGTAGGAAATCAGATGTTGCTCCTGCTCTCGTGGCTATTTTGACCATGGTAATTCTGCTTCTCAGTTTAGGAAAGGAAATATCCCTGAAATGATGATCTAACAGTTTACAGGTTATCTAGCAGCTTCTCATATTTTTTATTAATAGACTAACTGCAGAGATGAGTTCACAAATATGGTACCTAAAAATGTATTAACTAGATTGTGGTTTAGCATGTTATATGAATACTACCAATTAAATATGCATATGAAAAAAATGTGCTACAAATCAGATTGGTCTATTTCTGTATAAGCTATACAGTATTAAAATATGGAACTGAACTAAATAGAGGCAGCAGAACTGGATACATATAAAATTGCTGGGGTTTGTATTTAAAACATGAACATTTATTTATTGATGTCTTTTATATTCTGTATCACTACACTCTGCAAGGATTCATGGTGGTGTACAATTAAAACCTCAAAGAGTAAAGACAATAGAACAACAAAACAGTAAATCAGCATGATATGCCAAGAGCAAAACAAATAAAATCACAGGTACATCAACATTGCTGCAATTAATATAAATAGGCATTTCATGACCAGATGTTGATCTCTAAACACCATACAAAATATTCTGTTTTCACAGCTTTTCTGAAACTCAGGAGCAAAGGCAGGCAAGAAGCTGTTCCAAAAGATGGGCGCTACTACTTAAAAATCTACTTACTTACTGCTTGCTTGCTTGCTTGCTTGCTTGCTTACTTACTTACTTACTTACTTACTTACTTACTTACTTACTTACTTACTTACTTATTTATTTATTTATTTATTTATTTATTTATTTATTTATTTATTTATTGACTATTCACATAGTCCCCATAATGTGCACCTAAGTTGATTTTTCTTGAAACAGATGGTCCTGTAAGTACCCAGGTTCTAACCAGGTATAGCTTTCTAGGCCAAAACCAGTACTTTGAATTGTACTTGAAACTGATGCAGCCAATGCAGTGCTGACAACACATATATTATATGTCTGCATGTGAATTGCTGCGTTTTTTAAAAAATTATTTACTTTATAGGTCTTTCTAGCCCACCCAATTCCAAAGAATCTTAGCAGATTATAACATATCAAAATATAAAAGCAATATTGGTAATAAATGAACTAGAACTAAATCAAATTGTAAACCAATCATCCCCCAGGAGAGACAAAAACAAGCCTAACTGGAGTAATTTTCTTCTGTTCAATGGTGCCCAATTTGGGGGCAAGGTTTTTTAGAAGTGGTTTGTCATTACCTCCTTCCTAGGGCTGAGAGAAAGTGAGTGGCCCAAGGTCATCCAACTGGTTTTGTGCCCAAGGTAAGATTAGAATTCACTCTCTGGCTTGATGCCTTTGCCACTACGTCTAACTGGCTCTCAAGTAGAGTCAAAGGCCCAGTAAAATAAAATTGTCTTTGAAGATCTTTTAACTGCAGCTTGAAAATAGTGTCTGAAGGCTGCTGCCCCATATAGATCATGCTGCAATCATCTAAAAGATAGGTGACAATGATGAAGTCACAACCCACAACAGAAAAATGATTGTTGAAACTGATGGAATTTGTAGCGATGGCTAAATTAACTTATTTGATTCAGAGAAAAAAAAACAATTCTACATTTATTTATTTATTATTGAATTTCTATACCGCCCTTCTCCCTGAGGACTCAGGGCGATGTACAGCCAGAATTAAAAAACATGCAGGACAAATATTAAAAAAATATTTATGGTTGACTGGAAACCCTTTATGGATTTTTTGCATTAAATGGAAAAAATGCACATGATTAGTGAATTATAGGAAAAAGTTACCTTCTTTGCGATTATAGAGTAAGAAATAATTGTGTAATTGTATTTATATTTGCTGCAAAGAAAATCAGAGGTTTTTTGTTTCTATTTCGTCTATTCTCTTCCTGCACTTATTTTTTCTTTACTTTTCTTTTTATTAGTGTATTTTACTCTTTATTATGTTATTTGTAAAACTTTTAATAAAAATATGTTAAAAACAAAGATAAGTCACAGAAACCAGAGTCTCTTTGTTTTAGAAAGGTCACAACTGGTGCTGCAGCCGAAACCAGTCCACTCCCCACACACCTGATCAACAATTGCCAAGCATCTAGAATCTCTTTTGGGGAGTACTTCCCTGTTTAGAGACACTGCTGAATCAGCTAGAATGCCATAAGGTTGCTGGACAAAGAGTAACTTAACCTTGTACTTTATTCTTTTTTTACAGCTTCCAAACAAAAGGGCACCATATCATTGTTTCAGTTCTAGATGGTGGTGTGCATCATCTACATATCAATGACACCTCACTCTAAATCAATGGATGTCATCACTTTATGTGCATGGTGTATGGGGGGAATAAAAAGAAAACAGCTATGGCATCTATGTTAAAAAGGCCAATAGACAAACATTCCTTCCTCCCCCTTCATTTTGGAACCACCACTCAGGAAGGAATCAAACCATTATAAAATAGGCTCTGATTTCCAACCCTCTGACTGCCAATCCTTGCAGGCATTGGGAAAGAGATGAAAGAACAATACTATGATCCATTGTTATCAAATGTTGCTGAGAAATGTAAAAGGATGATGTCAGGCCCAGCTCATGATCAGCATAGCACAATCCAGCTAAAGTTCAGTTCTTTATTTGCCATATAGACAGAATCTCGCCATACTAAACCAATATTACCCTATTACCTATAACTCTAATGGATATATTCTAGGACAGGGGTATCAAACTTGATTTCATTGAGGGCCACATCAGGATTGTGACCCACCTCGTGGGGGGGCGACAGGGACGAGTGGGTGTGGCCAGGGTCAGCTCGACATCACTCATGTTGGGGGTGCCTGTGGTGGCCCAAGTACTCTGCCAGCGAAAACAGGTTTGCAACAGTGGTGAAATCCAAGTTTTTTTACTACCGGTTCTGTGGGCGTGGCTTGGTGGGCGTGGTGTGGCTTGGTGGGCATGGCAGGGGAAGGATACTGCAAAATCCCCATTCCCTCCCCACTCCTGGGGGAAGGATATTGCAAAATCTCCATTCCCACCCCACTCTGGGGCCAGCCAGGGGTGGTATTTGCCGGTTCTCCAAACTACTCAAAATTTCCGCTACCGGTTCTCCAGAACCTGCTGGATTTCACCCCTGGTTTGCAAGCTGTTTTCGACTGCGATGGTCTCCTGTAACCCTCTGTCAGTGAAAGCTCGGGAGGCCCGCCTGAGGGCCAGTCCTTTGTTGTTTCCAGGGTGGGCCCGTGAGCCACATCTAAGCACCCTGCGGGCCGGATCCAGTCCCCAGGCCTTGAGTTTGATATTCCTATTCTAGGAGATTCTAGGGAGTGGCTATCCGAAATCTCTTCATCTTTCCCTGATCCAGCTCTGGGTTGTCTGTCTCTTGTCTCACTTCCCACCTTGAAATGTGCTCCCTCCTTCCCAAGAAACTGCAGCTTCACCGTAGTTCATCACACCACCTCCCCCTTCACAGACACAATTCATCACAAATTGGCAGGGATACATCTCCAAATACTAATGCAACGTAAACAATGCCATTTCAATCCAATGCATAAGCCTGAAATATTCCCTTCCCCCCAGCCTCTCCATAAATTTCACCTAAGAGATTCAAACCTGGATAAGAGTAATGGTCAGATCCAAGTAACATATTTTCAGGATAGCGCATACTATTATCTTGTTCAAGGTAGGCTTTGCCTTTTCTCTTAATGAGATACATACGCACGCACGCCCCTAAAATCCAGCTGATTACTCACCCATTTGCTTCCTAAAGAGCCTGGTCAGCCACTCCAGTTTCCATGTAATAAGAGTCATACTTACGAGGCACCTATCCTCAGATTCATGAAATAGTATCACTCACTGCAGTTCTCTACCTTTGTTATCAATATAGATTTGACACATTCAGAATTAAGATCTGAGTGGATTTAACTAATTTCACAAGCAAAATGTTGCCTGAAAATCTTGCAGAATCCTGTTTGTAGATTTTGCTTTAATGATACTGACATAAAACCACAAGATTTATTATCCTATGATCCTACTGACTAGTGATGGCAAAAAAAAGAGGGAGGAAGGAAGGCCAATACACTTCTTCCCTGTAGCCATGTTGTACAGGAACAAAACCAGAACAGTTTTATTTAAATTTCACCCAGTATAATAATACGTTTTTGTTCTTAGAATTTGCTTGCCATCTAGTGTGTTAACAAATATTTGAAGAACAGTTGTAAATATCTTTTCAAAGGATATTCAGAAAAGATAAGGAAGAAAATGTATTTTTAATTTCGATTGATTTATTTACTTTAATCAATTTGTATGGCTGCCCATTTTACAATAGTGATTCTGGAGGCTGGCATAATGTTAAATGTACAGACACAATAAACAGTAATGTATACAGTATAATGGCAACTGAGGACAGCATAAATCATTAGCAAGTGACTCGCTAATCTCACAAAGCCAATTAAACTCCCAATCCCCATGCCCAGGAAAACAGCCATGTTTTTAAGCTTTCTGAAATGCCAGCAGAGTTGGAACCAAATGACTCTTGGGTGGGGTTGTGATGTTCTTGAGGACAGGCACTCTGACAGAAAAGGCCACTCTCTAGGTCCTGCTAGATGAAATTCTTTGATACACGGGACCTGATGCATGCCTCCTATCAGATTTAATGGACAGGTAGAATCAATTGGAGAGAAGTGGTCCCTCAAATAACCTGGCCCCATGCCAAATACAGCTTTATAGATGACAACCAGCACCTTGAATCACTCCTGGAAGCATACAGAGAATCAGTGCAGTTTGCAGAGCAGAGGTGGGCACAGAGATGGGCACACATTGCTACATTCTGGATGGTCTATGTAAAGCATGTTGCAGAAATCCACTTGAGAGCTGATCAAGTATGAATAACGGTGAGTAGTGCCTTCTGATCCAGAAAAGGGCACAATTGACATATCTGTTGTGTAAAAGCTCTTCAGCTATAATGGCACTTGTTCTTCAAACAAGAGCAGAGAGTCAAGGACAACCTCCAAACTGCACATTTTATTTTATTTAAACGAACATGTCCACTGGCCTCACGTAGTAATCCTAGGCAGCTCACAGCAACCAATAAAAACAGCAATGTGCTGTACAGTACTCTGGTTTCTCCTCAAATCATATACATCTCTTGCCTTAAAAACCATCATACCTTTTCCGCTAAGGTGCCAGAACTCTTTTCAATGGTAGCTAAATGCTTGGGGGAAGAGCCAGGTCTTCTTGGCCTTCTGGAAGGCTAAAAGGGTAGAGGCCCTCTCAATCTCAGGTTGAAGGTTATTTCAAAAGCCTGGATGGCTACAGAAAATCTGCCCTTCTGATGTTCCACTAGATGACAAAATTTTAGAGGTGTGTCCTCCCTTTCTAACCTAGTGAGATGGGCAGATACCCCCAAAGATAGGCAGTCCAAAAGATAACTGGCAATGTACCATGAAGGGCTTTAAAGGTGATCATCAATACCTTGAATTGGACCCGGAAAGCAACTGGCAGCCAGGACAGCTTGCACAGCAATGATGCAACATAGGCAAATTGCAGAGTATCAAGAATGTGCCACTATGTTCTAAAGAAGTTACAGCTTCTAGATCAGGGCTGTCAAATTTGCAGCCCGTGGGCCGGATGTGTCACACGCTGGCCATGCCCCCACCCAGTTTAGCAAAGGGGAAGAGAGTCCCAATACATCACTTAATGTCGTTTTGATGACATGAGTTTTGACACCCCTGTTCTAGATAGTTGTATTTGTAGTCATGCTTGCAGGATTCTGTCACAATAGCCTGTATCAATATAGTTCTAGTATGGAGTCTGTTTCCTGATTTCAAAGGTCTGACATCAGTCTTGACACCCCATTAAAAAAAAAAGCAATGCAAACGATTTCCCTACTGTTGCCATGAAAATAATATGGAGTTAACCAGATGCCAAGCTCAACCTGAGGAAGAATTTATCCTGACAAAAGCCCCAGTTCTACCCAAAGGCTAACATAATTAAAGCTGACGTTTCTTGATTTTATTTCATCCCAGTGTGTTGCAGTAGGTTGGAGTCTGGAGATGCTGGGTGCAGTGATCCATTATTTGGGAAATTAAGCAGACAGTAAGAGTTCTCTCTAAAAAAGGTGAAGGAGTCCCTTGAATGTGGTGTAATGCAAATATATTTCTGTTTCACTTGCTATTTATTCATACAGGCTTATTTAATTATTTGATTTTTTCCCCGCCTTTATTATAAGTAATTCAAGGCGACAAACATGCTTAATACTGCTTCCTCTTTTCCTCACAAGTGGGTCGGGGCTGAGAGAGAGCGCACGACTGGCCCACAATCTCCCAGTAAGCTTTCACGCCTAAAGTGGGAGTAGACTTCAGTTTCCCGGTTGTCTAAGCTCAGCCACGCCAAACGAAAACAACCGAGCTTATTCGAACGGCTTCGAAAAAGCTCGCCATTCCTCGAGTCCTTGATGTCACTGGGACCTGACGTCACTGGCGTTTCCGTGGTAACGCGCAATGAAGTCACAGAAAGATGGGCAGGGGAGAGCGAGCTCGCGCGCTCGGAGGTGCCGAGACCTTGCAAGTTCTGGGTCGCAGTTTCTATGGAAACCAACGCCCGTGCTAAAAAAAGGGACTAGCCAGCGGGAGGCCTCGCTCGCACTCTGTGAAAGAAGTGGGGGGGGGGGGGAGAGCCCCAAGCCCCGAGTGTTGGGGACCCGGAGGCTGCACTTGCTTCCCCAGCCAGCTCCTTACTTGCCCGATGCCGGCACAGCCGCCTTCCCACTGAACTGCAGCCCCCTCCCCCTTACGCTTTCCTTCCTCCGATTCTCTGCTCTCTCTCTCTCTCTCTCTCTCTCAAAGGGCGAAAAATACAATGGGAGCCGACCGTTCGACCTCTAAGCATCAGGAGAGGGCCTCTCACTGAATACACAGGAGACCGGCCGTCTCCGTATCTTGCAAACCCCACGAGTTCCACCTCCGGCTGGAGGCTTTGCCTGCCTTGCTGCCTCCGCCTGCCCGTCTCTCTCTCCGCGCGCCCACTTCGACGCTCCTTCACACGAGCAGCCTTGCCCGCTCCCCTCCCAATCGCACTCCCGCCTCCTCCTTCCCTCCCCCGCAAGGACTGCGGCTGAACGCGCTTCTCCGCCGCGGTGACGCGAGAGGCAGCGGGCTGGTTCGGTCTGTCGATCCATCCATCCCCAGTCAGTGGGACTCCCCCGACCGCGCTGCTTCTCAAGACCATGCTCCCGCCAGCGCAGCAACCGAGCCCTGACAGCGCCCGGGCAGCCCCGGGCAGAGTAAGGGCGGGTTCGAGGAGGGCTCAGTGAGGCCGGCGGTCTCTTTCCCTTCTCAACTCTCTCTCTCTCTTCCCCCCCTTCACCTCCTCTCCCTTCCCTTCCCCGCCCCCCGACGTCTTCCCCCGACGTAGCATACCATTGCTTCCATCGCCGGCATCCCTACATCGAGCCACAGGTCTGGGCCCGGGAGGAGGCGCGTGTGTGTGCGTGTGCAGGCAGTATCGGTGTGCACGCGTAGCCGTGGGGCTGGGAGGCTGGGGAAAGGCACGCGCTGTGCATTGGGTGGAAGGGACGGGACAGGAGCCCGGTATCAGCAGGGGCGGTTTTGGGGCACGGTTGGGCTGTAAGGAAGGGTGGGGGGAGCAGAATAACGCTGCATGGGCTTTGGAGGGGAGTGTGGGGAAGAGAGGTGAAGGGATGTCGCTCCAAAGACAACGGGGCTGCCTCTTTGGGCCCCCGGAAAGAAACCAAGCAGCCCAGCACGTTTTCCCCTCCTCACCGACTTCTCATGTGGGTTGAAGCGGGACCCCCGTGCCAACCCGCCCTCCTTCATCTTAGGTCGCCATTCTCCAAAAGCAACAGTCTTTTTCACCTGAGCAGAGGCTCCGAGAGCGATGACAGCGGCTCGTGTCCCTTCTGCTCCGATTATTCCAACCGAGCAATGCTTTTCTGACTTTCTGACAGTGAGCTATGGGTTGGATTCTGTTAGCGTGAACGGTAGTTTTTGTTTTTTTTAAAAAAATAGTAATTTACTGCTGTATTGAATATCTGGGTCGGAACGAAGGTGGGTTTGAACCAACCATCGTTCAGCCATCAGGTTGCCATGTTTTATTTATACAAGGGCGCCTGTGCCCGTTAATGGCTGCAAGGCAAGCATATCTTTTAGTCACTTGAGTAGTGTCCAAAACGTGGAAGTCAAGTGTAAACTGCACCTGCTGGCTTACTTTTGTTTTTGTGAGAAAGACAAAGTGGTAATTTCTTCTAATGGGGCAGACCTATTGAAACTGAACTTAGATGAATTAGGCAAAGTTAGGGTTTTTTTTTGAGGCAAGCATGTTTTGGAGGGGGAGAGGTGCTTCCTTTATTATTTTTAAAAAGTTAGTTATAGATTATGAGGATAAATACACCAAGAAACAAACAAAAATACATAGCCCAAGGCTTCCATGAAATTGCTGAAGATCATATAAACAACTGTGTGTGTGTGTGTGTGTGCGCGTGTGTACTTACTCAGTGTGCCTATTTCGTTCTCTTCTAAGTATGCTTAGCTTTGTATCCAAATCCTACATGTATGTCCTGAATAAGTTTTTAGGATGGAAGCTTACATGTATTTCCCTCTAAAGAGCTTTGCTTAATTGGTTATGGCAATTAGCAAGCTTCCCATCAACTATGTGCTTGTAAGAATTTGGGTAACTGATTTGAAAAAGATTACTTACTAGACATAACACAATGCATGTTAAATGTATAGAGGCTGAGTGAATTGTGGCCAGAACACAGGAATGTTTTAGACACTATTTTAGATGCTATTTCTGTAGAACATGACTTTATAAGGAGTTAGATTTTGAAGCAGTTTTTCTAATATGTTGTAGGAAATATTGAATTTCATCTACTTGTACTGAAGTTCACCTTATCTTACAAATGTACTATAGACAATAACTATTGCTTAATTTCTTTAACATATGTTTCCTACATATTTGTCTATATACATGGAATGGAAAACATAGCATATTAATCTATGTTACTTATTCTGTAAAGTCTCAACAGGTTTTGGCTTTTTTTTTCACATTCAGAATTTTGAAAGGTTTAATGTATTTGTACTTGGAAAGAAGTTTTTTCATAAACACTGATACTAGAATATAGAGCAGAGGGTACTCTGACATTTCCTAGTTAGTGAGCAGAACATACAACTTAATTGTTTACATTCTTCAGATGTATTTTCATAAAAACTCTGTAAACCCCTCTGTTGTATTGCTTTCAATTATGGCCACATCTAGTACAGTACTTTATTTTTCAGATGGGATACAGAGTTCACAAGAATTTATGATATAGCTTTCAATGGGTAAATTGTAAATTTAGTGGCTGTTCTTTGCCTTCTTATTCCCTTATGGGGATAAGGCTGTTTGACTTTTCAGGATATTGCAGGATATAATAATGTATGTGAAGTTATATGAGGTATGTTACAGGAACAGTAGATTGCAAGGGCCAAGAGCCAGAGCGGTTTGATAGGCTCATAAGGCAAAAGATATTCATGAAAACAGCTCTCTAGGAGGGCTGCAAACTTTTTTTTCTTGAAAGTACTCCAGTGCTTTGAATAGATGCAGGATAGACAGAGATTTAGTAGCTTCTCCCTGCACAACACTGCTGAGCAAAGTTATGCATGATTTAAATTCTGCATGGCATGCTGGTATAAGAGGAGAGAAGGGGCGGTAGTGACGCCCCTTAAATCCCCAGAAACCTTGATTGCAAAGTGTTGCATAAACAGAATCATGGAAGTACAGAATTAGAAGGAGCCTCAGCATTGACACCACAACTGTATGCATACTTATCTAGAAACCTTGATTCTAATAAATTTGGCTAAGACTAAAGCCTTAATTTAGCAAGTTACTTACATAGCTTTAGCAGCTCCATGTTCTAATCTAGCTGGATTGACACAACAAGCCTGTGAATCATAAAACAAATCCATACATCTTATTTAGCCAAGCTTCACTTAGCCATTGTTTGGTGCACAAGCCATTATTAGCTAGCTTCGCACAACATAATAAGCTATATAACTGGCTTTTAATTTAATTTAATTCAATTCATTTTCTATGCTGCCCCTCTCCGAAGACTCAGGGCGGCTTTTGAAACTATGTTAAGCCAAAACCAAAGAAATTACATATTTCAGCATTTCTCTAAATGAACTCTTAAAGGAGGTTGTGAGTTAGGAGGAGGAGGATCACCACAGAGTGCTTTTTTGTGCTGTTTTTGCACAAAAATTACAGTTTGATGCAAAATTATTCTGAATGCAAAGTAACCCTGCAGCTCTAGAGCCCTGTATGAAGTCTGAATGTTTGCTTTTAACATATTGCATTTGCCTTTTAGAGGAGGAGTTAATCATGCCTGGAAGGCATGAAGCTTCTGTGCAAAATTGACCATCTGATCAGATACTCACTCTGCATAGGAAATTATCACTTCTGAGGGGAAGGGTTGTAAGACTGCAGCTAGAAGGAAATTGCAACAGTAGGGGAAGGATTTACAAGCACCAGGCTTGGGGGGGGGGGGAACGTGTGAGACTGTTACCTCAGAGTGACTGTATTAATTCAAAGAGCACCAAAAGCAGATTATAGTCTGGTCATGTTCTGCAAGCGATAGCATTTTAAGAACAGTTTAATAGAAGTCGATTTTGGGCAAGGTGGTATTCCCCCCGCCCCACTCCCCAATTTGACAAATGAGAGAGTGGTTTTCAAAATGGAATTCCAATTTCAAATGTTAGGCCAAAAAAAGCAATTCATTCTTCATGTTAAAATGGTTTTAAATTGTATCTTTGTTTTTTCCCAAAGTAACTGTTGTTTTCAAAAGTTAAGTTCTGCCACTGTTTTATTTGCCATATAGGTTAAAATGTAATTGTTATATATTGTTATAAGTTTAGGTTTGTTTCCTGCCTCACCTAGTCCCAGTGAAAACATTTATTTACACATGGCACAATTTATTTTTCTCGGATCATAATATGGCAAAGTTTAGGAACCATTGACATGGTCCAGGAAGATATAAAAGAGCATTAGATGCTATTATTTTACTCCCTTCCACATGTCCCTTTTGCTATGTTGAAACTCCCTAGCCTCTCATTTGCTTAAGAGTTGCTATGGAAACTTACCCAGTGGGTTGGATTTTGAAATAAGGTCAGATGGGGATTTCTTTCCAGCTTCTCATCTGAGGAAGTAAGAATGTGGTTTAAGCTACTACTTTTGACCAGCAACTCCTTTCCATAATTACATAATGCTTCATTTTGACATATGATGGTTTCCTGATAATGAGAAAAATAAATACATGCCAATCTGGTTGATACAAAAAAATATCTTTATGATAGAGATGAGCATTTGGGAGATATCTTGTAATTGGTTAAGCTGTGTTGCCCAAAACAATTTTCTTAGACTTTTTAAATGTTTTCTGTGATCCCATTTTGATATTATGTTTTTAAGTGTCCCACAGCCACAAATAGGCACCTGTGTTGGCTGCATACTTTTATCTGCCCTCTACTGTGTCTCAACTCACAGGATCTGACAGTCAAGATGCTGATAAAAGAATATCATATACTGTTGCCCATGAGCCTGACCGAATACCAGGTGGCCCAACTTTACATGATTCAGGTAATATCAGTTTGATAGATAGAGCAGGCTGATGCGTATTTATTTAACCAGATAGAGTTTTGGGGTTAACAGGACCAAAACCAAGCAGGTTGAGGGATGCAAGGAACAAAAGATACAGATTGTAAGCTGAAGATCTCTCTCTCTCTCTCTCTCCCCTTAGAAAAAAAGCCGTGAGGAATCCAGTGGCGAAGGCAGTGGGGTTGAAATCCTGTCCAACCGACCATATGATGATGGTCCAGGAGGAAGTGGTCAATATACACATAAGATCTACCATGTGGGCTCTCATATTCCTAGTTGGTTCCGTGCTCTCCTACCTAAGGCTGCTTTGCAGGTGGAGGAAGAATCTTGGAATGCCTACCCTTACACACGGACCAGGTGAGAGGAAGACAGTAGGGGGCTGGAAGACGTGGTTGGAGTTTGCCAAGGTGGTAAAGGTAGAACTGTGAGTTTCATACTCTTCTTCATAGATACACATGCCCCTTTGTGGAAAAATTTTCAATAGAGATTGAGACTTACTACCGACCAGATGCTGGAAAGCAAACCAATGTGTTCAATCTAAATACCACAGAGCGCAGGCAAAGGATTGTGGGTGAGTTTTCAAACACTGGGCCATTCCTCTCACTTTTAAGTTTATTAGGCTGTAATATCGCATGAATGCTTCTATGCTGAGCAACTGATTGTGCAGGAGCGGCTGAACGATGATGGTTATCTGATGGTATTTAGGGTCAGTAAGTGACTGAGGTATAAGTTAGTGGGCATCTGTTTCACTCATAGCATATAAAGTGCTGTGCTGTAAGGCAGCCTTCACCAGCCTTGTGAATGCTTCACTCCATGTAGATGTTAGGAATTTCACATTTTGAATTTCCAACCATCATTCCATTGTTGAAATCCAATGCAGCTGGAGGACAATAGATTGGGGGCTGCTGCTGTTATACACCAGGAGCGGAAGAACAGCCAGTAGGCTCCTGGCAAAACATGTGCACCATGCAAGAGCAGTAGTCAGGAATGTAGCTGAGCATCTGAAGCAATTTTGAGATGAACAGCAATTTGAGAAACCCAAGGACGATTATCTTAATTTCCTACAATGAATCACTTTTTACAAAACCTCCTCTACTTACCCACAGATACTATTGATATTGTACGGGATCCCATCTCACCCAGTGAATACAAGATAGAGGAAGATCCACGACTATACCATTCGATGAAGACGGGACGCGGACCTCTAGGAGATGATTGGCTAGACAGTGAAAATACTGGGCCTTTTATGTGTGCTTACAAGCTTTGTAAGGTGGAGTTTCGCTATTGGGGCATGCAGTCCAAGATTGAACAATTCATCCATGATGTAGGTAAGCATGATATCTTCTTTATTGCTATTCTTTTTCATCTTCCTTCAGCAAACAAAGATCTGTGGCAGTAGTGGATAGTTTGGTTTTTCATGATGTTGAACTGTGGCTCACAGCAGCTCCATCCAACATTGCCAATGGTAATAGTTTAGCAACATCCTGGGGGGGCACAGGGTCACCTAATTCTGGCCTACTGAAGCTAGCTGATTTGGGCCCTAGGCAATGGAATAGGATGAATAGGATCCTGTACTCGTGCTGGCAAAGGCACATTGTCTATTTCTTCTCCGTGGCAGTACTTATGCAGTACCTTTTCTATTGAACTGCCTTTCTCATATGAATTTTATTAAAGCTACTCTAATGCAAAATCATATTTAATACTGGCCCAATGATACAGTTCTAAGCCTCCCTCGTGGTCCCTATATTAAAAAGACAGTCTAAGGCAGGGGTGTCAAACTAAATTTCATTGAGGGCCACATCAGTGTTATGTTTGACCTCAGGGGAGGCAGGGGGGAGGCATGGCTGGAGTGGGTGTGGCCAGCTCAACAGCACTAGTCAAGGCTCCATTTTCGGCTGTAACAGCCTCCTACAATCCTCTGTCAGCGAAAAAGGAGCTCCTCAAGTTCCTTTTTCACTGGCAGAGGCATCACAGGCCGGTTCTTTGCTGTTTCCATGACAGCCCTGCAGGCCAGATCTAAGCACCCCATGTGCCGGACCTGGCCCGTGGGCCTTGAGTTAGACATTCCTGGTGTAAGGCCTAGGTTGCACAATGTTCAGAACCATTCTTTCTGAGCTGAAAATAAATGATTGGGTCCTCTGCCATTTTGAAAACCAATATTGTTCACATTTCTCTGCTAATTACAAGGCATTTATTCAGGATCTACAATCTTCCAGCATATGGCAACTCTAATTATTATATTATTATAATATTATATTAATATTATCTCTGAAATTGGTGAGAAATTAGACTTTCTTCCTCTGTATTGCTGATTAATTACTGCTCTAGTCCAATTCTACCCTTTGGGGTAAAAATGCACACAAAAGGTTTTGATGTATTGGTTGGTTGCTTGGGAGATACTCTTCCTACTGTGACCTCAGAAGTATTAATGGTGGTAACTATGTAAGAGAAAGGCTTCAAACAAGGGCTGAATCCAGTAAATTAGAGAAAGAGAGAAGCCACTGTGTTGACAACACAGTTGAAGGAGCAGCCAGATTTCAAAAGACTTCAGAAACATAAATGATATAAAATAATGGTTGCCTATTAAGCCTAATATTAGATTGGGGAGATTTGTTTAGAATTAGGAGATACTTACCAGTAGAGGCTTAACGACATTTATGATTATGCATGTAAATCAGCTTCTGACATGAACAGAATTGTCATCCAACTTTGTGCAGCACTTCTCAGACAAAAAAAATGAGATATGCTATGCTGTCTGCTCATCTAATCTGTGTCCCTGGATGCAGTTGGTGACATGTGGCATGCCGATTACGAGGATGACAAGATCCCAATATAAATTGGATACAGTATTTTTTGTTTGGATGTGAGCATGATTTCTGGATTTCTGAAAAAGTTTAGATTGAAAAAAATGTGAGATCCCTTCTTCAATTTAAACATATGTGACAGAAATTGTCATATGTTAAAGATAAAGTTTTGTGATATGAAATTAGACAAACAGGCTAAACCACAACTGTCTAATGATATGCTGGATGTAGTGAAGTGGTAGTAATGGGGTGGTACGGCATGTTTTGATTTCAAGTGTGTCTGTATAAATTTACTTCACTTTTTCCACAACATCATTATGTGAATAATGTAGGTTGATTTAGAGACCCGGTTTCAATTTAACTCAAGGGATTATCTCCATTCCTGACTACTAGTTTGACATTGTCTTCTGATTTTAGCAGAGGAATTACATCTAGCAGAGCCCCACATCCCAATAAGATTAGTTCCACCCCTCTCAACATTCCATAAATCCCTCAAGATATGTCATCAGTCTTGGGGGGTCCTAGGGAACCAAGGAGATTTTGCAATGGCTCCCTTGCTATGGTTTAATATCACCCCCTTTGTTTTGTTTGCCTTTTGAATAGTTATTTTTAAGTATGACTTTTTTTATGTATGTATTGTTAAGTGCTATATGTCTTCCAAAGCCACTTTTATGTAAGATTTGGGGGGGGGTATGTAAATATGGTAAATAAATAAATAAAAATGCTCATGTATTGGTTACAGGTAAATAAAATGCCAAAACGGATCTTGCATCTTCACATGAAAAAGGAAAAAGAATTGCAATCCTATTAGCTCCTCTTATTCTCTGAATTGAATTTCTCTTTTAAAGCTGAACTGGATTGTAATCCTTTAAGTTACTAAAAAGCATTGGAAGAAGCATTCACAAAGTAAATAACGTTTAATCTCTTTTAACGTATTGAGGAGCTGAAGTTATACCTAACCAAAGTGCGGTGTGTCTGGGAAGAGCTATGCCATCATGATTCCTGAATGCCTTCCTACTGTAGGTCTACGGAAAGTGATGCTACGAGCTCATCGCCAGGCCTGGTGTTGGCAGGACGAATGGATAGATCTCACAATGGATGACATTCGAAGGTTGGAGGAGGAAACAGCTCGTATGTTGGCTCAGAAGATGGCTACATGCGTGGAACCTGAATTAGGTCCTGGTGTGCCCAGCCCTGAGTGTCCAGCTGAATTAGGTGACCATGAGACACAGGATAGAGTTGACAGCCTGAGGGCTCCCGATTCCTCTCCAGATGACCCATTTGCAAAGCAGTGGTCAACTTCTTCTCGGTCCTCGTACTCTTCTCAACATCCTGGTGAGTGACCACTGCAAAAAATAGAAAGGAACTTTTATAAGAATAGAACATAATATGATATTGAAAATACACTCTCGCTGCAGAGGAACAATAATTGTGAGAAAGGATGAAATTCACTAATATTTCATTCTAGATTATAATCGGGGACTAGCTACTCCTGTATTGGTGGTAATGTTGGCTTAGTTTTTTCACAAGGGATTTTTGTCTCTTCCCTTAATGGTTCTTGACTCATTTGAAATACTTTACTTTTTTTTGCATTGTGCAAAAGCATAGCATTATGAATATTGATACACATTTTAAAGAAAAATTATTTAGGGTGTGTATTACAGTATCCGTGATAGCAACCATTGTTTTTGTTTTCCTTTGTAATTTTCTTCTTGTGTTTGGAACTTAAAGAAGGAGAATAACTCATGAAAAGGTGGAAATAGATATTGATATACAGGAAAGAACGTTCTGTTGCAGAATAGTTTTTGTGACATTGATTCTATTTATAATTGTAATCTGACCTATTTCCTTTTCCTATTCTTTTCTTGTCTGTAAAAATTAAGGACTTCCTGCAATTTTCTGCAAATTCAGAAAATTAAGACAGTAAAGCAAACTTCATAGTAAGATACTATTGATTCCAGTGATCATAGCTCCTGTAATGAAGAAGTGTTCCTGTTGATGCTAAGAATGACCGTCTTTACCCAGCTCTCTTGGTGGTCATGATTTCACTTGATATGTCTCTGCAGTTGCGGTATCTCCACACAGTTTATCAGAATGGCGGATGCAAAATATTGCACGGGACTCTGAGAACAGTTCCGAAGAGGAATTCTTTGATGCTCATGGTTCGTAATACTGAATAGAGTAACTTGATTTTACATTGTATTTTGTTTCTGAGAAGACTTGAGTTCAGACTCATTTGTAGATGGCAGGTAGCTGCTTTTGATTGCAAGACTTGGGATTCCAGTTATGTGGAGGCAGATCTGTAAGAACTAATTATTTACGTATGTATTGAGAGTTGGATTTGTATGGATTTATATGGTGAGGGAATGGTCAGAATCTCTTATCCTTACTCTTTGAAAAGAGACAATATGTCTATATAAGAAAAACGGTTCTTAGCTTATTTGTTAAAGGCACATGGAGTTTTTTGTGTATATGGTGATCAAGTGTATTAGGAAATATAGGAAGCTACCTTCCAACAAACCAACACTTGTCCAATCCATTATTATCAACAGGTAGGTCAATAACTTTTAATAATTTTAGATAGAAATCTTTTTGACTCCTATTTTGTGAATCCCAAAGGTTAATTCCGGGGGATTTAAAATTTCTACTTACAGATCGTGGATTCCAGTAGAGGAGAGAATATGTATAGGTACACGTATAACTCATATATTGAACTGGGTTAGATACGTAGCTCACATATTGAACTGTGGAGTTCTTGGTGCTCTCTAAGCTTGTTTGTTTGCTTGCAGACATTTCATTACTCACCTAGATAACATTAACAGTGTATGTGCGGTTTGCTCTTTGTTTATATTCAGTAGCTTGCCTTGCCAATTTGGTTGTGTGCATGGTTTTTTTTCTTGGTAGTTCCTTGATTAGGGTATTGTTTTCTGCCTGTTTGCCTGGGTTAATCCTTATCTGGGTTTTGGTTGCTGGAGAGGAAGTATTCTAGTCTCTTTGTTTCCTTCTTAGCATTTATATTGTCTCTTTTGAATGTAAATGTGGTTTATCACTATATGTCTATTGATAGCTGAATTGTTTGAATATCAAGCTTCCAGGAATTTGCTAGCATTTGTGGTCTAATATGCTGAGTTTCCCAGTTGAAACTGGTTGATTCTTGGAGATTAAGGAATTTTCATCATGTCTTTGACTCCTAGTTGGTGTTCAAGGATTGCCTCTGCTAATCTTCTGCCTGTCTGTCCTACATAATAGCTGTTACAGTTCTTGTACAACAATCCACAATAACCCAAGACCTCCATTACAAAGTAACAACTCAACCTCTCACAAGAGGAGCTATATAAAAATATTATTCAGATGAATGTAAATGCACTGCAGCAACACCAAAAAAAGACCACTTATACGACATCAGAGTAGTCCCACAACTTTATTTAAAGGTGCCTGACCACTCAACCCACTATAGCACAACCAGCAGAAGCTACAAAAATAGGGAGCATTAGCATACATCAAAACGATCTCAGAAATAACCACCTGACAATTTACTATAGCATATGGCCCAACTACAGGTAGCCCTTAGGTTGTGACAGTAAGTTTTACTAGAATTTCCATCACTAAGCGATATGGTCATAAAGCTAAGCAAAGCAAGCAAACTCAATGAGGAACCCAGCAGAAAGTTGTCAGGTGGCTTGCAGGCAGCCCAGCCAGTAGGTAAGTGGCTGCTGCCAGGTGAGAAAGAGAGCAAGGAGATGCACGGATAGCCGAGGAGGTATGAGCACGGTGGGGTTTGGGGTAGCTGCAGCTGCTGTCAGGAAGGAGGTTGCCAGGGTGGTTTGTCACGAGGCAGCGAAGCTTGGGGAGTATATGCAAGTAGCAGGGAGGCACAGCGCAAATCCTGTGGTCCCTGGGATGGCTGCTGCTGGATGAGAAGGGTGGCTGGGGAGGTGCCGCATGAGTGCAAGAAGACTTGGGGAGGGCACATGAATGGCCAGGGAGATGCACCATAAGCTTAGGGAGGGTGTGTAGGTAGCTGACGTGAGCACAGAAGGCTAAGGCAGGGTGTGCAGGTGGGGGAGGCTTACCCAAGCAACTTGCAACATTCCTTGCCATCTTCCCCATTGACTTTGTTTGTGGATATCCAGCAGGGAAGGTTGCAAATTGTAACCATGTGATTGTGGAACATTTCCAACTGTCATAAAAGTGAGCCAATTTCCAAGTACCCATATCACACGACTGTGGGGTTGCTTAGATGGCCAGAACTTTGAGTAGCGGTTGTTATCACCTCTCATTCAGTGCCATTGTAACTTCCATTGCTAAACAAGTAGTTCTTTACTGAGGACTACCTGTGAGCCCTCCAAAACATCTTAAGCAAACAAAAATACCCAATAGCCCAAGAATTAAAAATGAGTCAGCTGCAAGATTCAATGCAAGCACTATAATTGCCACTGTGTAGGGCAGATTAATACCAGACAATCAGGCAGAAAACAATCAAGGAACTACCAAGGAGAATACCATACCCCACCAAAACTGGCAGGGCAAACTACTGTATACACATAGGGAGCAAGAGCTACATGTACTCTCACTGATGACATTACTTAGTTGGGTAATGGAATGCCTGCAAGCAAACAACCAAGCTCAGAGAGCACCAAGGACTCCATAGATGATAGATGCAAAGCTAGAAAAGAATTCTTCCTATGAATCTGGAGGACTGTTAGAGACATTCATCTAATGTGCCTTTCTCCCTTTAAAAATTATCCCTTCTTTCTTAACTCTGATTTTTAACCATGGTGGGCATTTCAGTATATTTGCAGTGACTAGACTGCATGTAACCCTTTTTCATTTTAGAGGATTTGTCTGACAGTGATGATGTGTTTGCAAAGGAAATCACTAAGTGGAATTCAAATGACTTCCTTGATACTCTGGAGCGACCCAATGAACGGGATGAGGTTCTAGGTAAGAGAAATCATTTCCATGTTCTATGACTTCTGCCCTTTCTGACCTCTAGAGTCTGTTATTGGCCTTTTGCCTTTTGTCACGTTGCACTGAGTGCAATATAAATTTCCTTTGCAGTTGATGCGATTGGAGCAACCAAGTCAGATAGTGATGGTGCCCCCGTACCTGGCCCACCAGAGGTGAGGAAACCCATGCCTGCAACACAGCATTCCTATTTCACTGCCTTCAGTTACTGTGGCCCCAAGCCATCAGACAGGGCTTGTGATGATTACAGGATTACTGTTGTCCTATCCTTAGTCAATTTTTCATATCCTTGGCTGCAATACGTGGCAACATTTAAAACTCCCCCCCCCCTTGGATGATATGCGCCACTTCCATCAGTAGATCTCATCCTCACAGTGCCTTGTGTGTCTTTCCATAGGTTGGCTCAGAAGGGCTCTCTGGGACCTGCCGTATTCATGCCCTTTTCCTGATCCTCCACAGTGGCAACATCCTAGACCAGGGTGTAGGAGAACCAGGCTCCAAACAGGCTGATGTACATACACTCACTGCTACCTTGGACTCAGTCACCCGACTGCACTTTCCTGAAGCATTGGGGCACATAGCATTACGCCTAGTGCCCTGTCCACCGATCTGTGCTGCTGCCTATGTCCTGGTCTCCAAGTAGGAAGCACGTTTTTTTGAGCTGCTAAAGACTTCATGCGATTAGTGCTATTTGGCTGTCTGCCTGAGAAAACAAGAATTGCAGGCACCAAGAGTATGAAGGGGCTTAATGAGGGCAGTGGTATCTGCTACATCAATAGTAATTTTTTTTTTTTGTTCTGGGATCTAGAAAAAATATGAGACCTGTTCTTTGCACTAGCTTGGGTATAGTAGAGCCAAGTAAAGCACTTGAAGTATTTGATGTACCACTCAGAATGAATACCCAAGAAGGTGAACTGTGCTTTGATGTTCGTTTCAACTCGTTTTTCCTAGACTCAGCCCCTACAGCCACGATGGCGACAGTCTGTCCAGTAGCCAAGATCACATCCCACTGGCTGCTTTGCCTCTGCTTGCAACCTCCTCGGGCAGTTATCAGAGTGCCGTGGCAACAGTCATTTCTCGCACCAACCAGGCTTATACCAGTTTCATCCATTCCCCTGACGGCATGGGCTTCTGTGGCCAGGTTAGATTGCTGGCAATTTTTAGAGCTTGTATAGGAAGTTGGAGGCAGAAATCTAGAATAGAGTAAGAAAGATATTTAATTCCTATGTGCCCACATGACCAGTGGAACAGACATTTAGATATGCATCCTGTTCAGTTTTTTTTTCTTTTGAAATAGAGTTGTGATGTTTATTGGAAAAGTAATTCAGAAAACACTGAGATAATACATTACAAAGATCCATTCTTTTTGCAACATTATCGTTTGCAAGATGATTGAGACCACCGTAACAATCATAGCAATTGAGGTCTTCAAATCCCTTATGATTTCAAGGTTATGTATAGGAGCCTATTCCCATCTGACCATGCAATGGTTGTGCACTATGCAGAATTAGAAAATTTATTTTCTGATTTTAGAAATTAGAAAATTTCTAATTTAGTAAGTAGTAAATTAGTAATTTTCTAATACCACGGCTGGTAGGGACTTCTTGGAGTTGAAGTTCATTCATTGTAAAGTTGACAAGTTTGGGAAATGCTGCTCTAATATGCATTATATTTTCCTGCTACTCCAGTCATAACCATTGTAGAAAAGAGGTAGAATATATCTTTTGGATCCTTTCTAATTTTCTTGAAAATTTAGCAAGAAAAAATGCTGATGCCTTGAGTTTCTTCTATTAGCAATTCATCTCTCCCAACAGGTGCTGCTGATTGGAGACTGCGTTGGGGGTATCCTGGCCTTTGATGCTCTTTGCCACAGTCGTGCTGGTGGGTCAGGAAGTCATGGGAGCAGCCGTCGTGGCAGCATGGTCAGTTCCCAAGCCCTGGGGTAGCTCTCCTTACCTGTGACGATGTTCTCCTTCCAAATTCTAAAATGGGCAGATGGATAATTACATAATGACGAGATGAACTGAAAATAGATGAAGAGGAGAAATATTTTCTTCTGACTTCATTCTAGAGATGAACTGCCCAAGTATGTCTGCTCTAGAATATAATGTAATAGATCAGTCAAGTGTCCTGTTTCTTTTTGGTTGAGATCTGCAGGGGTGGGTAATATATTTTTTTTAGCAAGGAGGTACAGCTGTTTCAAATACTGAGGGCTGATTAAGAGAGTGAGGGGCAATATTTTGTCACGGTTTGGTTTGCTTAAAAAGGCATCTTGTGGCCATCGGAGTTTTATGCTGCTTGTTTTAGTGGCTACTTCACCATCAATTACGGAAGACTGTTCAGCAGTTTGCTATTAAATTCTGGAAAAATAATCTGGGTAACTTTCCTGTGGTCATGATCTACCCTTCTTTGCCTAAAGAAAAGGCATTCTAATTTCCTGAACAGAAGAGGAACTTCTCAGCCTTCCATGTTTCTTTCCAGAATGCTGATCTCCTGTCTCCAGAGACTTCTGTGGTGCGAGATCCACTGCTCAAGAAGCCAGAAACATCAGGAGGGATTGGCCGTGCCAGTCCTGAGCCAGGAGTACTTCCTCTTGCTCCGAAATATTGCGACAGCGTAGCTCCAGAGAGTGACTCTTTACAACAGCAACAAATCTTGTCCAGGTGAGAGATTAAGGAATCCAAGGCTATAAAACCAAGATGACTTATTAGGTATCGGTTTTCAGTAATCTGAGCTGCTTGTTTGCCAATTGGAAACAGGAGGTCAGCCAAATTGCTCTCAGTCTTCTAAAGAATTTCTCTAACCCTAAGTAGCATACTCTAAGGAGTCTGTTAAACTTTTCACACTTAAGAGGAAATGTAGTAAAATTATGGCTGCATAATCTAGAATCCTTAAGAAGTTGCTGAATCTCAACTCCAGAAGCTAATATTAGAATTGCTAATAGTGTATGATAATGTTATATTCTGTAATGCTGACAAAGGTGGAAATAAAGAGAAGAGGAGGATGACCAGGAGCAAGATAGATGAGTTCAAGTACAGCAGCAATGGCTGCACCATTGCAAGACCTGAAGGTTTCGGGGTAAAAAAAAACTGAGAAGTAATTCAGCAACATATGAAGACTTATAATATGTTGTGCTACCTTTCTTCCTGGAAAGGTAGAATTTTGGAAGAGAGCTATGGCTATTTCTTGGTTGTGTAAGAAGCTCTTGTGGTAATAATGTTGTAAAGATCACTGGAGTTGTGCAATGTACAGATCTAAACTAGGCAGAGGTGCTTTGGATCCAACACAGATGCTCTTGCTGTGCTGTGTGGCTGTTCCTTAAAGTTATGCATTTCTTAGGGCTTACACAACTCATACAGTAAGTGTGACCCTCCTGGATTCCCAGTGTTCTTTCCCACTTCAGATCCAAATGCTGTATGTCTATAGTTAACAACAAGAAGGATGCTGAAAATTGTAGTTCAGTAACTGAATCAACTGGGCTGGAGAAGAAGCTTCTTTGGAATGAAACATTTCTGTCATTAATTTTAATTTCCACCCTATAAGTGTTGTACACTTATTAAATTTCTTCTCTTTCCTTTTTCTCATTGTTATTGATTTTCTGTTTACCATCGTGCGTCTTTAGTTTCTTTAGAAATTAAAGTAAATGGACAAATGTAATTTGTGGACTATTTGGACTTGGTTGGGGGCTATTTGTATTTTCTGGCAGGGACATGATTTTCCCCCCTCTTGTCTTTAGCCTGCAGTCTAGCGTGCCTGCCTCAGAAACAGAAGGAGACCCCCGACGCAGCAGTAACTCTTCATCTTCGTTGGTGGAGACTTTTGAAGGCCCTAACATGGTTGGGAAGCTGGAATTTAAAGTGTCTGGTTTTTTCTTATTTGGCTCCCCTCTGGGATTGGTACTTGCACTTCGTAAGACAGTAATGCCCGCCCTGGATGGTACGGAGATTTTTTTTTTCCATCTTTCTGCATTTCATCATATTTTCTGCTTTTTTCATCCATTGTAGACAACAGCAATTTACATAGTCGTTTGTGTCTTTCAGTGGCTCAGATGCGGCCGTCCTGTGAACAGATCTATAACTTGTTTCATGCTGCTGATCCCTGTGCCTCCCGCCTGGAACCTCTGCTAGCTCAACAGTTTCATGCTGTACCTCCTTTTGGGGTCCCCCGCTATCAGAAATATCCCCTGGGAGATGGCTCGTCCACTTTATTAGGTGAGGAAAAACTGTGTAGGCCAGGCACTAAATAATGGACTGGAAAGACTTTTGGCCTGACCTGGTAGGACTCTGTTGCTTCTTTTCTTTTGGAAATATGAAAGTGGAAGGCTGGGGCTATAGTATAAGGGATGGAGGATGTTTGAGATGTGGTTCTGCACTTAGGGAACTGCAGAACACAAGATTTGGTTCTCTGGATTATAATATTACTGAGTATGGTGGTGCATTTGTTTTAAATCTATGACACAAAATAAAGTAAAATGCATGTTTTAGGAGATGTTGTTTTGTTCAATAATAAAGGCTTCTATGTTGTTCTAAACAATATGCTATAACAGAGCTGAGGGGGAATATTATATAACAGGGGTGTCAAACTCATGTTGTCACGGTGGTGTCAATGACGTATTGGGACTACCCCCCCTTCTCAAAACCGGGTGTTGGCATGGCCAGTATATGACGCATCCAGCCCGTGGGCCGGGAGTTTGACAGCCCTAATATATAAGGAGGAATTCTCTGGAGTCAGTCTCTTAATTCTATAGAGGAGTTTGGTAGAGCAGCCATGTCCCTTTAGCCCTTTGCTGGGAGGATGTCACATGTTTATATTATTTATTTGTAGTCGCTGTACCTATTTCTAAGTGGAAAGGCTCCCAGGGTAGTTTATTTAAGCTGATACGGAAGAAGGGAACAGAGAGGGACAAAGAAGAAAGCAAGCAAAAGGTCAAGCACATTTGAAATTGCAATTTGTAAGTGCTTGACTGTTTGGAAGGAAAACAGCTTAGGAAGAGAAAGAGCCTGATAGAGCTGGTATTTCATCAGTTAGTCATTAATTAGCCTTGCTTCCTATTTATTATCCTGCAGTAGCGGTATAATAAAATGTTTTGTCCTTGCATTGAAAATCAGCATGGAACTGATGGTAATGGTGTGAAGTAGACATCTCTGAATAATAGATTTCTATTTGTAGGGAATGTTATACGGAAGGACATAAAAGTTCTCATCTCCATGGTCTGAAGTGATCACCACCACTAATTCTGCTGCATGGGCTGATTGATATGCAGGACCTCTGTGTGCTTGAGGCTAACCAAGACAGAAACATGTTGTGACAGAATCTGTATTGCTTTTAGTGTCCTCGTGACATTGCCTATTTTGGACCCCCGGCCCACGAGTGAGGCAGTGTTAAGACCTTTTAGCTAGACTCATGTTAAAGTAGCGTTTTTCCTTTTATGCCGGATCTGTTCAGAGGGAGCTTCTTCTACAATTCTTCCATATATTAATGATCAACCAGCAGCTTTTGAAAGGTTTTATCTGTCAGGCCCAAGGAGGAAGTTTACTTCCTTTCTCAAAATGTATATTGAGTCATTTATAATGATAGGAGGGGAATTTCCTTTCTGTTTCTTTTTTTAGCTGTCAGCAGTGTAAATTTGAAACTTCTGAGTAGAAATGTGCAATTTATTTTAATTTTATTTCATTTTTTTTCTTTTTAGAACTAACGTTTTAATTATTTTCCTGTGTAATTCATAGAGGTAGAATGGAGTATGAACATGAATGGAAGTGTACGTGTGTGAGAGAACTTTTAGAATGCTGCATAAATTAACAGGAAATGCAGATGTGCTTTTGATTGGTGACCCAGTGTTCCTGAGGAATGCTCTACATTATCTGCCATGCTAAGGAGCCTTTCATGTTTGCCTGTCGTGCACTCTGATGCCATGTTCTGTTGCATTGAGATATCTGTGGAGAGGAAGTTCAGCAAGGAGTATTTCTTGAGGAATTGGAGCCTAGAGAGAGTGTTATTATAGGAGAAAATCCATAGAAACATTAGAGTCCAAGAATTGACTACAAACACCAAATCACAGTGTTTATTATATTTACATATTGCATAATATTATACATATATTAACATGTCATTCAGCAGCTGAAGACAATATATTTGGCACTCCCTTCTCTTGTTTTCCCTCAAATCATCCATTGAATGAGTTGGGCTGAGAGGTGAATGACTGGTCCGAAGTCACCCAATGAGCTTGGGAGTGGACTAGAATTGAGTTTCTCTGATCCTAATCCAGTTTCTCCCCCCCCCCACACACACACACATCGCAGGATCCATGTCATGATTGAAACTACTGTTATACTGTGTGTGGATGAGGTATGTGGGTGTGTGTGGATGAGGTATGTGGGTGTGTGTATGTGTACGTGAACAGACTTCCTTTTAAGGAATGGCAACCTTATGCCATCTTGCTAAGTTAATTCCCCAAAAGAAATTATGAGAGTTATAGTTCCAGTATAGGTGGAAACAATGAATTTAGGAAAGGCTGATGCTGCAGTACAGTAGTGGAGGACTGGAAATATGCCATCACTGTGTTCACCTCTGCTTATGTTTCTCCTTGAACTAGCCGACGCCTTGCAGAGTCATTCTTCCCTCTTTGTGAGTGAGCTAGACCTTGTGACACCACCCACTCCAACAGGTGCATTTGGGGGCTTCTGGAAAGGAAATGAGGGAGCTACAAGTGACAGCACTGCAACCAGCACCAATGAAGTTGTCAAGAGTGAGTTATTGCTGCCTTTTTATACTAATTTCTTCAAAACCAGATTTGACTATGCATCTATTGTTCGTTTTAGTCAGCTTAGCAGGCCATTTGTTATTATGAATCCATTTGCTGATTGGAAAGGTTACCACGAGCTTTCTACGTTTAAAAAGCATTATTTTCTTCTAAACATTCTTATTTTTGGCAGGTTGAGTCCTGTTTTAACTGCTTTAGGCGTTACAAATAATAAATATTAGAAAATGTGTCATCTAGTTAGTTGAAGTGCTAGAAAGCTATCTGCCTTTTCTGTGTCTCTCTTATATCTCCGATACTGGTGTATAAAGCTGTTCTTTCACGTCAGCCGTTCAGAATGAACTGCTGCTCCTTGAATAGATTCATTGACGATTCAGACAGAAATCTGAACAAAGGCTCTTGTTTCTGTGAAGCAAATGAGTACATTTTGCAAAGGTTGCAATTTACTTGGGTGCCAAGTAAATACTTGTTCATTGAGTGGAAAACCCAAATTCCGCAGTGTTGCCATAGCTTGGCCACACTGGGCCACTTTGTGTCACTTCTGGAGTGCTCAGAAACATCCAAGAGCCATTATGGTGATTAAGAATATAGTTCTGGGCAGAGCTGAGCCACTTCAATTTCTGGCAACTGGAACAGAGTGTTATAAAATAGCTTTAAAAGTTTCTGCAGAAATTTTGATAAGTATCATCAAACTAGATATGTTAAAATAATATTTGCATTAAGAGTGTGAGGTTTGTGTGTTTCTTTTAAACCCCAGTCATTAGTTGGAGGTGGGGACTGACGTGTATCAGAATTTAATCATTAAAAACAAGGCTATAGCTTCCATTGAAGTGGAGGAATAGAATATTGAATTCCTTTGCCATATCTGTACTAATGCTTAGAAATTAATGCTAATTGCACTTTTAGGCAACTGCAGTTTAAAATTAAAGATGCATTTAATGGCAAGTGCCCTTTGATCCTTGAGTCTTTTGTGATTTTTTTGGGGGGATGGGGAAACAGGATAAATTGAAAAAGTGAAATCGTTCACCAGCTGCTGTTGAGCTGAGATTTCACTTAGAGTCACCTCCTTTGGCTATTACTTCCTTCTGCTTTTATTAAACACATAGGCAACATTAACTTGCTGGAAAGAAATAGATGTTACAGTATTTGTGTTACCTTGGGAATAAGCTTCCTCACTAGTTCTGTTCTAGCATATGTCACAACATGGATTTGTTTTGCTGCTAGTCAGTATTGTCCCTAACCTTCTGGAGAAATCAACAATCTGCCACGTTGTAACTTTATTCATGTATCTTGATAATAGCTATGGAAAATACATGTTTTGCTGGCTTTTTAAAAAATGCATTGTTCATTTCTGTTTTGTCAAACATTTTAATTTAATTAATTTAATTTAATTAATTTAATTTAATTAATTTAATTTAATTTAATTTATATGCCGCCCCTCTCCGAAGACTCAGGACGGCTTTGAGGTCTTGGTCAGTGTAACGTAGTGCTTCTATCTTGAGTATACTAATATCTGCAGAGGACTAATTGCTTTGATGGATCCACTATATCTGGATCCATCAAAGCAATTAGTCCTTTGCAGATATTACTGTTTTTATATAGCTTTATAAGATGAAAGATACGATGCATTAATGTACACGGGGAAAAAGTTCCTACACCATTTCTTTTTCAGGGATTGTTTTCCCTTGTATTTTGTATCTTTATATGGTTTTTGAAGGGTAAAATATAGAGGAAAAATTAGAAAAGGATGACCAATAAAAGCAG
This sequence comes from Pituophis catenifer annectens, assembly GCF_029215685.1. Classification (NCBI taxonomy): domain Eukaryota; kingdom Metazoa; phylum Chordata; class Lepidosauria; order Squamata; family Colubridae; genus Pituophis; species Pituophis catenifer. Next base: position 237,148,204 of record NW_027256881.1, on the reverse strand, counting down.
TCAAACATGCCAAGAACCTTGTTATCCATTTTACAGAAGAAAGGAAAAAAAGATAAGGGCACCTTCAGGGGATCATGCTAATATGATTTCTCCTCCCCTTTGGTCTAGTTCTGGATCGTTGGTGGGGTTCAAAACGCATCGACTATTCTCTCTACTGCCCCGAGGCACTCACGGCCTTTCCCACCATCACCCTGCCTCATCTTTTCCATGCCAGCTATTGGGAAAGTGCTGATGTAGCTGCCTTCATCTTACGCCAGGTGGGCTATTGCAAGCAAGATAGAAAATTACGTGTGTATGTCCTGTGGAACGGGTTCCTTTAACTGCTTGATTTGACCAGAGGCAACTAAGGGAACTTCCCTCAAAAACCGCTTAAAGATGATCTGGGATTGTCTTTCAGGCTATCAAGCAAAGTATCACTGCCCCACTACCATAGGTCTTGCAAGAAAAGAACTCCCATCACTCACCTCTCTGGGCAAAAAGGAGAATGAAATAGATCACGTACATGCATATGCACCTAGATATATCCCTGTGACATCCTCATACTCTGTATACCTTGTTAAATGCAAAAAGGGGAAGAGTATTTCTCATGAAAAAAAAGAAGGAAGGAAGGAAGGCATTTTCTTGTAGTTTTTAAACACCCTATTATTGAGTTGGAATCTCTTGACCATGGCTGTCATCATGGGATCACAGAGACCTGAAACTGCCTTTGAAATAATATAGGATCCTTCTTGAAGAGATCTAAGGTAGAAAAAGTAGAAATCAAGTGTGCTTTGGTGGCTAAATTTTACCTTGACAGGTCAGGTCTACATGAGTTATGAGACTCAGAGTTTAGCTGCTAAATGATGTGCTTAGATTTCCAAATGTCCTATACTTATTCTTAACATCTCCATCCAAAAGAGAAAGACCTTTTGCCTGAGTTCCTGGAGAACTGAAAAAGCACAGCAGTACAGATAGTCCTCAACTTAAAACAGTTCATTTAGTGACTGTTCAAAGCAGCCAATAGCACTGAAAAAAGTGACTTATGACCGTTTTTACGATTGAACTGAAAAAAGTGAGTTATGACTGTTTTTTACCGTTAACAACTGTTGCAGCATTGCCATAGTCATGTGATCAACATTCGGACACTTGACAGCTGGCATGTATTTATAACAGTTGCAGTGTCCTGGGGCCATGTGATCGGTCATCTTTTGTGACCTTCCAATAAGCAAAGTCAATGGGGAAGCCAGAGTCACTTAATAACCGTGTTACTAATTGCAGTGGCAAGAAAAGTTCTAAAATGAGGCAAAATTGACTTAACTAATATGTTGCTTAGCAACAGAAATTTTGGGCTCAATTGTGGCTGTAAATCAAGGATTATTTGTAGAGAACAACCATGGCCCAACAGCCCTAGGTTTTATTCCAGTGCCCCCTCATAAGACACACAATACGCATCCCACTCCATTCTGCTACCAAAATTTCTATTTCTCCTTCCTGTTTTCTAATTTAATAAAATTTTAATTATCAACGGAAATCTTTTTAAAATCATAATCTCTTTAGTATTTTCCCTATGTTTTCTTGAATTGCAAACGAAAAAACGTTCTGCAAACAGGAAAACGCTTGCTGGGGGAAGGAAGCTTGTGTTGCTGTTTTTCTGCATACACCCACACAGTTGTGTAGGTTTCAATATGCATGCAATTTTATGTTTAAAGTTAGATTCTGCTGTGTATAATTGCAGGTGTGTTATATACAGTAATTGCACAGGCCGTCACAGGGCATAAAACCGCTGCACAGTTTCCCACTACTCACAGAATTATAGCATTTTACTTGGCTTTATTTTGAAGCCAACATTTGTTTATAACTCTACAGGTGTTCATGCAGCTATATATTGCAACAACAGAGAAGCAGCTTTTGTGAATACCCCTCTACTTACTGCATTATGCTGCGGCTTTTGGCATCGTTGGGTATACTAAAACATCAATGACCTTTAAAACTTTGGCTGCTTCTCCCAAAATTTCAATTCTGTACATTGCTATGTGGCCCTTAATTTTGTATTACTCATTATAGATTAAATGCCATATTCATTAACAAGTGCCAACTCAGCAAAAATTGCATTTGGAAAAATACCAGGAAGCAGTGCCTCAGAGATAATGGGGATCCCAGCATTATTCTGTCAAGAATAGCAGAAGCATGGCAAAGGTGCTTGCCTTGTCCGCTTTTGAAGCAATCTAGGTGCCGAAAATTAAGGAATTATTCCTTTTAAATACTGGCTACATGTTAACGTAAGGCAAGTCTGTCTTTTTGCTTGGTTATTTTTTGTGGCCTAGAATTTACAGTCTCTGATTTCAGGTGATTGAGACGGAGCAGCATCAAGTGACTGAGAATGAGGAGAGTTCGATCTACAGCCCAGCATTTCCCCGTGAAAAGTGGCAGCGCAAACGTACGCAAGTGAAGATCCGGGTACGAACCTGCTGTGGCTTCTCTCAGCTTTTTTTGGTCTTTTTTTTTTTTTTTTTTGTAGTCTTCAGGGCATGTGTTGAGGTTGCTCTACTGGCTTTGTAGGAAGATACACAATCTGATCCTATTTATTTTCTGCTCATAATGTTCCTGAATCCATCACCAGTGTTGATCTCACATTGTTTGCCTTTAACTCCCCTAAACATTAGAACAACAATAATAATAATAATAATAATAATAATTTTATTTCTATACCGCCCTTCTCCCGAAGGACTCAGGGCGGTGTACAGCCTATTTAAAAACACAGACAAAACAACAATATAAAATTTAAAATAATTAAATAAAGTGGCTCAAATTTAAAACCCCAATAAATTTAAATACCCCAATTTAAAACTATTGTGTTGATAGTCCGGCCTGGCGGAACAACAGGGTCTTCAATGCACAGCGAAACACCCGGAGGTGTTTCAATCAATTTGATTCTGCAGGAATGACATACTGTTGTTGCAATTCAAAATCTGATTTTTCTTAGTTAATATTATTTGTATAATATATTAGGTTTTTGTTATTGAATGGGAGAGTTACTTCACTTTCATAACATCTTGAATTTTTCTAGGTTCAGGTTTGGTCCCTCAAATGAATTAGCAAGCTGTTATGGGATGTGATGGTTGTGAGCACTGACACCCAAAACATGAGCTATTGGCAAATTAAATGTGGGGTCATAGTGACAAATATAGGATGAAAGTTCATTTACTCATAGTGCATAAAAGATGATAAACTGCCTTCTCTAGTGGAATGTAATGGTGGTTGTTTTATTAGTAGGAAAAACTCAATACAAGATATCCCTATAATTCTTATGGCAGCTGATTTTATTATTAAAGATAGCCTTATATAGTTAATCAAATTGGCACACAACCAAGAAAAAAAAGATCCGTTCAGTCCCACAAATGACCTTCTAAGGCAGATAGAGGAACAGATAGCTATTATGTAGTAAGATTCTCCTGCCTGCTCTAAATAACTCTTCGTTGTTGCATGAGTTCCGTTCGTGAGTTGGGATTCAAGGTATTTAAATTCTCCAACCTGCTCTGTTGCAATCTCACTGCAGTCATCCATTTCTTGAGAAATTCTCCCTTTGTCCAGTTTTGCAATGATGAGGTTAATAATAATGTCTGGCTTTTTGTTTCTCAGAATGTTACAGCAAACCATCGTGCCAGTGATGCGATTGTGTGTGAGGGACGACCCCAAGTCCTTAGTGGGCGCTTCATGTATGGTCCACTTGATGTGGTAACTCTCACTGGAGAGAAGGTAACCAAGGTTTTAATTCTAGGATTGATTTACCAGGACAAGTGAACGGGTGGGGTATAATGCTGGCATGAACCTGAGCAAGCAGCATTATGTGCTATAAGCCTTCTCTTTCCTAGTGGGCATATATGCAAAATGTTTTCACTTGAGAATGATTGTTCGTCCTCCAAGGTACACCAGACCTGGAAACCAATATCATGTTGGCTAGTACTACTTTTATTGTAACATCTGTAGCAACAGAAACTTGGAAGTCTGAATATTCCATGTGAACGAGGGAGGGGGTTTTCTGAGATGTTTTCTAAAGTTACTTTCTTGGCCTGAACTCAGGCTCTTTTTATCTGCCTGTTATCTTGATGGCAGCTCTTCCTCTTGTCCTTCAAGGCCATTCCTTCTGCTTTCTGCAATGGCAGAAGAAGGAAGACCTGACACTAGACCAAGGGTGAGGCTTTCCTGGGAGTAAGGAGGGGAACAGAAATAAGTAGGGTTGCAACTTCAGATTTAAAGCTAAGCCAAGACCGTGGGATAGAATGTGGCCTCCAGAGGGATTCTTAGGTTTGTTGGGAAAACTTCCCTAGTTCTTCTGTTTAGGTGACTGAGACAGCTGCCTTGCTGTCAGGAGACCTACCGTAGAACCAGTTTTCAGATCATCTTAATGTGAAGTCCTCATTTCTCCAGGATTAGAGTTGTGTTGAGGCCATTAATGAATGAGCCTGGAACTCATCCATAATATGAGCTAGCAGTCTAAAATGAAAGGGGGTGGAGTTGGGGAGGGGAGACTAAAGGAAGCCATTCACATTGAAACTGTGGTAGATGGCAAGTGTTGTATCCTAAGAGCGGGAAATAATTTACAGGCAAAATGGAGTAGATGTAGTTGGAGTTGTAATATGAAAATGCCACAGTCCCTTGAGAAGGCAAAGAATAGACATTTTCCAGAAGGACAGAAGTGTTGTAAGAAAAAGGTAGTAGAAATTAAATAAAAGTAAGTTTAAAAATCCTTCAGAGGAATGAATATGAAAAGGTTATGAGAAAATGGATTTTTAAAAACCAACTTAAGAAGATGGGAGTGAAGGAGGGGTTTGTGCTCTCTCCTTTCCTTGTAATAACAGCTGCAATTTAGCAATTTCAAGTGTTATTTGTGGCTAGCAATGCAGTATAACAGTACATGCAGTGAGGTGAACACCATCCTGATCTTTCTTTACAGGTCGATATCTACATCATGGCACAGCCATTGTCAGGGAAATGGGTACATTATGGCACAGAAGTGACAAGTGGTAGCGGGAGGCTTTCTTACACCCTTCCTGAAGAGAAGATGCTGGGCATTGGCATGTACCCTATCCGTATGGTGGTGAGGTGAATGCATGGTAGATCCTTTCCTGTGCTTGATCTTTTGGGCGGCCTCCTCTGTGCCAGATATTCTCTTCTACTATCCAGGAAAGCTTGTAACACAATATATGCACATGTCCGTAATGCACTACAAAAATATCTGTATTATATTGGTTGCAGCACTTGATTGTGGGATGTGATCTTCTGGACCAGAATGGTTCAAATTTGGCCTTGACAACTATTTAGCGCACAGGTTCAATTGTTACAATCCAATTGCCTGCCAGTGAAAGTAAGCAACTGGTGGCTCTTTAGATGTTGCTGAACTACAATTCCCAGCAGCCCTGATCAGCATGGCCGATGTGGGGGATGCTTGGAGGTGTATTTCACTACAGGATCTCTGCAGATTTATAGTTAATAGTTGAACTGCTTGGCTTTTTCCTTCTTTGGTTTTCTACACTATAGTGGGGGAAAAACATCCTCACTTGCTTCTATCTTCATGGCTTGTTTGAATGCATAAGTTGAGCATTTCTGATTCTGAATATATAGGAATATTTGTTTTCAGACTGACACCTTTCTGTCTCTCCACAGAGGTGATCACACCTATGCTGAATGCTTTCTGACAGTGGTAGCTAAGGGCACACCTTGTGTCGTCTTTAGTATTGATGGTTCCTTCACAGCTAGTGTCTCCATTATGGGCAGTGATCCCAAGGTGCGAGCAGGTGCTGTTGATGTGGTAAGGTAGGTGAATACCCCTCCTCAGAGACTCCTTGTATTTCTTTGAATCAACTGATTGACTGTTTCTCTTTCTTAAGGCCTCCAAAATCCGTGCCAGGACTGTAGAGAAATTCTTATATATGTTACATTCCTCAACTGAGTTACTCTCTAGTATGTTTCCACATTCTGTAAATCTTTTTATCCCAATACTTAGCCTAATTAATTTTTTCCATTGTGCAAATATTTTTTAAAAGATGTTTAATAAGTAACACAGTAACAGGAAAGCTATTTCAAGCACCATTTGGAAATAGTTCTGCTGTTTTCCTTCACACTTGCCAGCTTCCATATTTGTCATTGCCAACATGCTGTCAAAATGGATTTCTTGGAAGAAGCTTTTGTTAAAGCAACTGGATGTTTTTTCTACTTTAAAGTAGCATTCTAATTATCCCTGTTCTTTTTATGAAAAGTGAAGAGAGAAGCATGTCTGCTCACTTTCACAGCTTTAATAAACTGTCTGGTAGTTGAATATTGATAGTGTTTTCTATGAATCAGACTGGATTCATACCAACAATATATGCATTTGTTACAGAATGCAGATTCTTTTTATTGTTTTCAATATCACCATAGTTAACCAAATGAAAGGATGTCTTTATATAAACCCCAAATTAAAAAAATGAAGTTTATTGCAGTGAGAGAGAATTCCTCCAAATGTTGGACCACAAATTGTAGATTTCTTAGCCAACATAGCAAACTCACTGGTATCAGTTGCTTTAAGACACGGGTGGACAACTGTAGCCCCTTTCCCAACTGTGGGATTTCAACTTCCAGAAGCATGCTGGCTCAGGACTTGTGAGATTGAAGTCCACAGGTCGTGAAGGGGCCATACAGGTGGTCCTTGACTTACAACCATTCGTTTAGTGACCGTTCAAAGTTACAAAGCATTGAAAAAAGAGATCACTATTTTTCACACTTAAGAACTGTTGTAGCATCCCCAAGGTCACATGATCAAAATTTGGGCGTTTGGTAACTGATCCGTATTTATGATGGCTGCAGTGTCCCAGAGTCATGTTCTGACAAGCACAGTTAATGGGGAAGCCAGATTCACTTAACAACTGCATGATTCATTTAACAACAGTGGCAAGAAAAGTCATAAAATGGATCAAAACTCACTTAGTAACTGTCTTGTTTAGCAACAGAAATTTGGGGCTTAATTGTGGTTATAAGTTGAGGACTGTACCTGTAGTTGCACATGCCTACTGTAAGATATGGGTAGTGGCCATGGAGGGGATTTGTGCAGACTAACAGTGGGAGGAAGATGGGCCACTCAGTAACTCTTCACCTCACAGTAACTTCTGTTGTTCAGTGTCAGTGTACCATGAAGGAAGGTACTAGTGATAACTATTCCCTCCCTGACCTGTTATGACTTTTCCAGAGGCAAGGCATATTTATAATCTGTCTCACCAATATTCTTTGAACATTCATTGATGGATCCTTGGTCTGGTGACTCAACAGGATGTTCTTTAAGGAACTAAGATGCAAAATGCTATAAATACGGCATGCCCTTTTGTTAAGCTTTGTCATAATTAGGCCTCACAATCACTCCTAGTTACAGTTCTATCTTTACACTCCAAATAGGGGCAGGCAATTTAGATATTATGAACTACCCTTCCCATAACCCTTTGCTAGGTGCTAAGGAGAAGTAACCTGAAATATTTGGAGAACACCAGGTTTTTAGTTGTTTTCCAGAGATAATTTATCTTTCCCTCTGCTTTTGTAGGCATTGGCAAGATTCTGGTTTCATGATCATCTATGTGACAGGGCGTCCAGACATGCAGAAGCACAGAGTGGTGGCTTGGCTTACCCAACATAATTTCCCACATGGCATTGTCTCTTTCTGTGATGGCCTCACGCATGACCCTCTTCGCCAGAAAGCTGCCTTTCTACAGGGCCTTCAGCAAGAGGTATGTAACTGCTTGTGTTCTTTCACAACCAGAAGAGGCATACAATGGAGATTCTATTCTGGTGTAACTGAGGAGGCTTGCGGAAAAAGCTGGAGGAGTACCACAGGAGAAAGGGAAGTGAGGGAACAATGGTGCTGAAGTGGCATAGTAGAGCCCAACTCTCAGAGGAACAGCTTTCCCTGGTTTTGCTATAACATTCTGTAGGAGAGGCCTCATGGCCTTGCTTATCTGGGTGGCATATGGGAGAGAGACTTTTCTCATATTGCTGCCAGGTCAAGCTGTGTAACTCTGGAGGTGGGTCGGTCCATAATAGATCTGAAGCGTGTAAAGTGTAACGTGTGTAACAGTGCATTAATTTCACCAGGTTTTGAGTGGTTAATTAGTGTTCATATTCATTTTAATTTATGGATTTGGTACTTTCTGTATTTTAATTATTATTACACTTGTATTTTTGCTTGAATAGGAGGGACCTAAAATTAATTCTAAAATGTTGTTGTTTATTTCTTGTAGGCAGAGGTCACTATTGTAGCTGCATATGGTTCCACCAAGGACATCTCAGTTTATAGCTCTTTAGGGCTCCCTTCATCCCAGATCTACATTGTGGGTCGGGCTGTGAAGAAACTGCAAAGCCAATGCCAGGTATGGAGTTGGCTCAGCTACTGTCCTGCCCAACTAATCGAGGGACTGAAATGTGCAAGTGCCATATTGTGATAAGGTCTTTCCTCACCCACCCACCCACAAAGGCTGTGGCTCATTCAGAAATGGGTGGGCCAGATAAAAGCAGGCATTAACTGCCTTAATCTTTTTCCTTGCAGTTCCTTTCAGATGGCTATGTTGCCCATCTAGCCCAGCTGGAAGCAGCCTCCCTCGCCCACTCGCCGAAAGGAACCACAAGGCCCACCTTGGGCAAAGGCAGTTATGGCTGCCCTGCTCCTGTCGATTTCCTGCGCAAGCAGAGCCAGCTGTTGCGCTCCCGGGGACAGAGCCAGGTGGAACGAGAGGGAATTGGAAGCACCCAGCCCCGAGCCAAAATCCGGAGTGTCAGTCTGAAGCTGGAAAGTGAGGAGTAAACCCAAGAGGGAAAGTCTCTGCATTTTCTTACTTGCAGCAGCTGATGCTCGGATTGGGCCTGTAGAGGCCACAGATGGGAGAGAAAGAAGCTAAAAACACCATGCAGATAGATAGAGAGGGAGGGAGAGAGAGAGAAAGAGGGCTCTGCCTTGTCGAGGCCAGAAGCTGGCAGACAGTGCCGCTAGGACGAGGAGGAGAGAGCTTCTGTACAATCCCAAAGAGTGTTCCATTCCCATTGGTCCCAGTTCTTGGCTTCTGTTTGTGGTCTTCATTGACCTACAGTGCAGCCAGTGTTCCTGAACTCATGCCCCCTAGGGATGGGTGGAGGGGAAGGGTACAATGGGAATCTATTCATATTCTCCCCTTATTTAAACCGTGCTATGTTGTTTGTGAATTCCTTTTTTTCAGAATGTGAGGCCTGTTAAGACTGGGTTATATCCATTCTCCCAGCCTGTTCATAGGTGAGGCAGTGGCCCCATAATTTCTCAAGTCTTCCCACAATTCTCTCCAGTTTAAGGTAGGGAGTAATGGTTCAGAAAAAAAATGCCTATATCTATATATCTATATATCTCCATATATGGATTCCAGCATGGCCATTTCACTTCCGAGGCTGAGCGCCTTGCTCCAGCCTCTACTTCAGTTGTCAGCCTTCATCCTGCCTATACCTCGTTGGTCGTTGGATATCTGCATGATACTGCCTTTCTGTGCATGTATTGTGTCCGGAATGAGAGCACAGGAGTGTCAGGTTTAAGGATGAATCTGTACTTCCTTTCTGGACATTTGGGGGGGTGGGGGGTGGGATTTGCTTCACAGCGTCCGAATTGCTGGGAAGTAGAGAGGCAGAAAGAAGAACCCTGCTTTGGAGGACTTATGGGAGTTTTGCGTTCTTTCAATGTGTTCACAAAACAATAAAATTTAAGTATTAAACATTGTAAATGTCTTGAAGCAGTTGGGATGTCTAGTTCAACATTATTTTAGGTAGGGATGAATGCTTCAAAATAGGAAACTAAATTCTGCCCATTGATCTAAATGTGTGTGTGTTTGTATATAAAACACTAAAACACTATACACAAAAACACAAAAACACTAAAACAATAGCAAAAGGTTTGAATTTTAAGGAGGAACTCACTTTCACTTCTCTTTCTTTCTCCACTGAAATGGGAAAGGTAACAACCATTCCCAGCCTCCCCATGCATACGGAGAAAAGGAAAGACTTTTCTCTTATCAAAGCACATCTAAACTTTGCCCAACATGGTAGCTGCTGAACTGGGTGTGGTGGAAAAGTGCTTATCTATAATCTGTTTTGAAGTTCCCCAACTGGAATATGAAAAAAAAAAAAAAAAGATAGGTTTAAGTATTGAAGTCCCAGTTTTCCAATGAAATATACAAACATAGTGAATGTATGATTGTTGTGGTATTACAAAGGCTATATTGGGGGAAATCGTTAGCAAAATGTAAAACATATCCCTTTTTTGAAAAAAAATTAGAAGCTGAGATATAAATTCATAGAAATTAAATGAGAAAAAAAATCTCAACCAATGAATTTATGTACCGCTAAGATGGTATGGATGCTAACTGAAGTAGATGCAGTTACCAGTACATATTTTCATGCACACCAAGTACTGCATCATGACACATAAAATCCATGTATAAAACATGCATGGATCAATAATGCAACATTGACTGTCAGCACATTCAACAATAAAAATAACATTTCTTGGCAGAATGTCTGGCAACATATGGCCTTTGTTTTTAAGTGTTTGGTTTGCTTTTTCATATTTTAACTTCTGCTTCAATGTTAGGAAAGCGTGCCATGAGGGTTCATATAAAGAATTCCCAATTTTGACTTCCGGTTTCCTTGTCTTCGGCGACGGCGGCGCTCTTTGAAGCTCCGCCAGCCCCGCCGCCTGTAGAGCCGCTTCGAGACGAAGAAGCGGCTCGAAAACTTCTAAATCCATAGGATTGAAGAAGGAGAGATCGCAGGGCACAGGTTGAGCCCCTGTAACCCCCCAGGGAAGTTTCTGGGGAGAGAACAGGCGTGGCTCCCTTCCAGCCTGCTGAAACTCCGGGCGACGTGGGACGATTCTGCTTTTGCAGAACAAGCCGGCTGCAGGAAACTTAAAGCGAAAGAACTGGCTTTAATAAACAGCGAAATTTCCTGAATCCTGAAATTTGGAAACGCAAGTATCAGCACTTTATTGACTTTCAATTTGAGAAATGCGAGTGAGTGAAAGTGCTTTGAAAAAACATGGCGCCTAGCCTCAGAGTTAACGAGCCAGCGAATGTGGATTGGTGAAGTTATCTTGTTTTGTTACAAAGTTTCCAAGTTGCTACAAAGTTGCCTTGCTTGTTATAAGAGAAACAACAATTTCTCCCCTTTTAATACTGGACTTTGCTTTATTTTAACCCTTATTTGATTAAATCTGGGGGACTTTTTTAGAAGTCTTTGTGCTGGAGGGAAAGGAAAAGGAACTTCCCTCTTTAGAAAAACTAGATCACGAGCCAGGATGGCTTCAAAGAAGCAGGAAGGGAAGGCATCAGGGGGGGGGATCCCCCACACACAAACATGAAACGCAACTTCCCCCTGCTCAACAGTTACAAACTCAGAAAAAAGAATTTGATGTGGGAGATTTAAAAGAATTTATTTCTAAAACTTTGGATGATAAATTTCAAAAATCTCAACAGGAGATAGATGATAAACTTCAAAAATCACATCAGGAATTTATGCAGGAAATTAATGAAGTTAAAGACATGGTGAATCAGAATCAAAAAAAGGTGACCAAAAAAATATCAGAAGTGGCGTCTGGCCTGGTAGAATTTATTGGGAAAGTTGATTTTAAAGTTGAAGAATTTAAATCAGAAGTTAATGTTAAGATGAAAGACAATGATTATAAAATTGATGAAGTTGACAATAAAATGCAGAGAATTGAAGATGAGATTGTTATGATACAATTCCGGGCGATGGAATTCGCCATACGGCTTCGGGGAATTCGAGAGGAGGAGAGACAGGATTTGAGACAAGTTTGCTCTGAAGCCTTGGCTAAGATTTTACAAGCTAATCCTGATTTGGTATTTCATAAAATAGATAAAATTTACAGAGTGAACTCTTGGGTGGCCAGACAAAGACAACTGCCCAGAGATGTGGTCATATATTTTACTGATAGAGAAATTAGAAATGATATCCTGCAAAAATCTTTTCACACTTCTGTACAAGTGGGGGGTTCACGACTTGAAATTTTTAAAGAATTACCTCCTAAAATGCTGAAAGCTAGAAAAGAATTTGGTTTTCTTGTTAAGGAATTGAAAAATTTACAGATACCCTTCCGGTGGGACGCACCAGCTGGGATAATTTTTAGATATAAGGGAGAAGGATATCGGTTGAATACCGTGGAGAAGGCACAACACTTTTATAGTACTATTCTTAAGGAAAGAACACCATCTCCACGCACATCTACAGTTTTGGAGATTAAGGAGAGTGAAGAGAGGCAATTGAAAGAACAGTCTAAGCAGGAATTAGAAACAGTGCAAGGTGCAGAAGGAGGTTTTCTGAGTGAGCCCTTGCTGGATTCTTCTCCAATTTTGGATTTGATTCAGTTGGCTGAAGTTAAAGATCAACGTATAACTAGAGCTCAATCCAAGCTACTTAAACAAAAGCAACAACAACAACAGGAAAGACAAGACAAGAAGGCAGTTAAGAGTACCGTACAAGAGAGTGGCGCTATGGGAGGAGCGAGATCGAAGCTTTCGGATGAACTTCAAATATTTTGCTCTGCGCTCCAGAAAGAGGCTGATGACCTTTAAGTGTCTATCTTGGAATGTCAATGGGTTGAATTCAGCACAGAAAAGGAAGAAATTATTTACATATTTGAAACAATTTAATAATGATATAATATGTTTACAAGAAACGCATATCACAACTCAAGATCAAAAATATTTGATAAACTCAAAACTAGGAGCACATTTTATATCTTCAACTTCGCAGAAAAAGAATGGTGTGGTTATTTATGTAAATAAAAAATTAACAGCGAAAGTTATAGAAGCAGATCAAGATGGTAGGTTTGTAGCAATTGAATTGCTTACAGCAAATGGCCAAATTCTTCTGATTGGAATTTATGCTCCCAACCAACAACAGGACTATTTTTATAAGATGTTACATACTAAAATATTGCAATGGGACTATAGATCTATTTTAATTATGGGAGACTGGAATGGAGTAATTGATTCTAAACTAGATAAAAAGAGCTTGGCAAAGTCTAGAATTAGACTACCACAGACTTTTTTTGATATGAAAGAAGATATGGAACTAAAAGATGTTTGGAGAATACATAATTCAAATGAATTGGATTACACTTTTTTCTCTGATAGACATAGATCCTTTTCTAGGATTGATTTTATCCTGTTGTCAAATGATCTACTTGTTAAGACAAAAAGAACAAAGATTTTTCCAAGAACTTTGACTGACCATAGCCCTGTATGGATAGAAATTGAGATGGATAAGGTTGAAAGACGTTCTTGGAGATTAAATGAGAACTTGTTTAGATATGAAAAAAATACAATAGAACTTAAAAAGCATTTGAAAGAATTTTTTGAAATAAATTTGAATAAAGGTACTCCAATTGAAATTGTTTGGGACGCAAGTAAAGCTTATATGAGAGGGGTACTTATCTATATGAACTCTAAACATAGACTGTACCGACAAAAGAAAAGATTTGAGTTGGAAATGGAAATAAAGAATAAAGAACAGCTACTTATTAAAAACCCAACAGATGAAAGAATTCGAAGTGCTATAAAACTTTTGAAAGACCAATTTCAAATGCTTATGGCGGAACAAGTTGCAACAAGCCTACAATATGCGAAGCATAATACATTTTGCAACGCTAACAAACCGGGCAGATGGTTGGCTTACACATTGAGGAAAAAACAAAGTATACGGACTATCGATAGTATTGATATTGGAGGGAAAGAAATCTTTCAACAAAAATTAATTAAAGAAGCTTTTGTGGACTATTATACTAAACTATATGCTAAAGAAGAGGTGCAGAATGGACTTATAGAAAAATATTTAAATGATAAGAGAGTTACAAAAATTACTGATCAACAAATTTCCCAATTTTAGTATAATTTGAAATAATTTATCTGTTCATTATTATGAGATTAAACATATTCATTTAAATATTCATTTAAATATTTCAGTTTCAAGCAAGGTTGATTGTTTCCCCTTTTGAAACAGTCAACATTAGCTTGTGTTGTTTGCTTTTTGATATGCTACTTGGACACACTATACCTCTACATACCTTTCCCTGGAATTCTGTACCAATTCTCAGGTAAAGACCTATTGTATAAGTTACCAGGAAGAGAATGTGTAGCCAGCCTCCATGAAATAAAATGTAAAACATTTTTTTGGGGGAAAGGAACATTGTGACTCACCTTTTCTACTTCACTGCCTGCCTGCCAGTTCCTCATTGTGGTTTCTGAGATTCAACCATTTGGGCTCTGAGCCTCTGCAGCATGGCATGATGTGATCTTCCAGAGCTCAAATAGCTTTTGCTGGCACAACTGTCAGAAAATTAAAAAAGAAATGATCTCAGAAATTAAAGCCAAGAAGCCATGATTCAAGCCATAAGCCATGATTTGCAGCTAGATGAACCCTTTACTGGAAGGTAAAATTAGGGATAAGTTGTCATCACATTTACTCCACTACTAATCTATTTCTAGATCTTGAGCTCGTACTAGTTCTAGAACAAGCAAAAGTTCATTCCATCATGATATTTTTGGAGATTATGCAATTATTTTACTTCATAGTAATTGTCTCTGGAATCAATACTATGTTCTCCATCTCTGGGAAAGGACAGGCAGGTTCATCCTCAGGAATCTCAGAAGAGCCATTTAGCTATTTTTCCCAAGTAAACTAAATTAGTTCAAGTGGCTATAGGAAATTTCTGGAAACTGTTATTTCTGCTAAAGAAGGTAGTACAAACAGCTGACTGAACAGAGGTGCCAGGCTTCTGCACCAGCCATATTCACTATTTTAAATCTTTAAAACTGTTGCTCATTAAAACTATGTATTACATTTGGCATAAAGATGCTGTCGAGCCCCAATCGGGCTCACCATACCTGGGGGGGTAAAGGGCACAGAGCAGCACACAGCGGAGACAATAATGGGCGAGGCAGCGGGATACTCTGAGGCAGTGCTGACCAGTTGCTCGTCAGTAGATCTCTCCCTTGGCCGGTCCTCCGGTCGGGATTCACAGGGTCCCGAAGCATACCGCTGGCTGGGCCATGCCACTGCAGCCGGATGTTTGCCACAGGCTTCCGGATGTTGGTGACCAGCGGGCATGTCAGTGGCCGGAGGGTGTGGTCCTGGACTATAAAGTGTGCTGGGAGGCGAGAGCTTTGCACCAAACTGTGTGTTATACTGATTGTGTTCTGAGGCTCCAGCCTGCTGTTGAGGATTAAAGTCTGAGTTACTGAGCAGCTCGGTTTCCTGTGTGTTTGCTTTGGTCCTCACCCAGTCCAGCCCTGGACCCTTGAGAGATGCTTAATTGTACTACATAGAGGTTTAAGTGAATTTCTGTTAGGAGTCACTGAAATGTGCAGTTTGATCAAGGAGGCCATGGATAAAAGGCAGCCAGGATGATGGATTCCAGCCTTACAATTTACTTACATCCTGTATATGAATTTTGTTACCATGAAGAGAAGAATGCAGTTGAAACTTTACTGTGCTTAACAGACAACTTGCAGTTCTGGTGCATGGAAAGAGAACATCTGATCTTTTAGCAATATTCTTTTCCACAACTAATCTCTGAAGTGTGGTCAGTTTATTAGCTGAGGGCAGGTGTCAGTATAAAAAGGCATAGAATGTCTAGGGAGATTTGCAATCATTCAGGTCATGGTTGTCCCAAAGGTGCTTTTTTCCAAAAATGAACCTGGATTTCTTGGGTTCTCTGCTTCTCATCCAAGAATCCTCTTCAGTTCTGAACTGAAGAAGATTCTTGGATGAGAAATGAAACGTTTTCCCCAAAAAAAAAAAAAAAAAAAAATCCAGTTGCCTTTTGGAAAAAAGCACCTTTGGAACAATACGTTTTATAGTTTCAACGATGGACTATAGAATGCATTTGGTCTGAATTTCTCTAGATTTAGAGATTATAAGCAACACTCAGCTATTGGCAAATGTGTATCTTTACTAATTTTAATATATTCAATTTAATTATTAAATCTTGTGTTGTGTATTAAAATTACTAGCTGCCACGAGTGGAAAGGGGGATAGAAATCTTAAGAAACATGGAGTTTGACTAGCTAGCTTCTGTATTCATACGATTGGCCAGTGTGATTTTGCATGTTTTCAGTTCCTTTTTCCCTGTCTCTGTCACCTACTGTATTTTTTGTAATCTTTGTTCAGAATACAGCTTCTCCTCCTGATTATTTTATTTATAGAAAGGAGAAGTGAAAGCAATGACAAAAAGAAGTAGCGAGGATCAGGACACCAAGGGCTGTCTGAAATTATGTTTCTATTACACATGGGATTTAGTGTGTAGCAGTCATCATTAATCTTCAGAAGCAGTCCTCGGCCTCTCTTTTTTCTATTTAAGGAAGAAATGGATTTAGCCCACTAGTTGAGCCAAGTGAACTGTGCTATAAGGAGATTTGCTTATGTGGGACTTTCAAGATTTCACTGATCACCCAAGATTTCAACAACACCAGTGACAAATGAAATGAAATATTCTCCCCAGTGTCTACAGAAAACCGGTTATATCAAGTTCCTGGGTTGGATCATTTTAGTTTGTTTCCCCTCCTACCAGAGATTTACAGCAGCTATTAGTCTAAAACTCACCAAAGGGTGATCTGTCTCTGAGAAGACTTAGAGGCCTTCTTCCTGTTTGCTGGCTCCAACAGAACAAAACATTATATCCAACATAGATCCTGTTGCAAGATACAAATTAAGGACAGGCCTATGACCAATACAACAAACTGGAGACCCTGAGATGGTTGAGTGCAACTTTCTAGTTTTTGGGGTGGTTCAAGACAAAACACCCATGGTCATCCATTGCCTCCATGGATCTTACCCCAGTTAGCTCAGGGAGAGAAACTTGTACAACCAGCAAATTGATAATTGCAGACTGTTGAAAGAACCTTTGCTGGTGGAATTCCTACTGAGTGCAGCAATCTCTTAACTTGACCTTCCACCCAAGCCTGCGGCATCTCGGAGTAATCCAGCTAGCAGAGCTGAAAGAGTTTAACTCCCCTCCCCCTTTTTTCCCCCTCAACTAAATCTCCGTTGTGCACCCAGGTCAATGCTTTCATCCAAAATTAAATTCTGGATAATAGGTGTTTTCCAACAACTGATGTGACTATAAAAAAATAGAAGCTTGGGTTGCAGAGTTAAACATTTGAAATTCAAATAGCACAGCAGGCTCCTTGCTGGATAATTTGAAGAATGTTATACTGTCTTTTTCACTTTGCTGCTACCTCTGAACTTTCTTGCAATGAAACAATTGAAGGTGTCCTCAATAGAAATAACATGCTCTGAAAAGCCTTATGGATTGAATCTTAGTGGTTTGAATGATTAGGTTTGCTTTTGAATTTTAAAACACATTTTAAAATTAGAATTTTAAAACACAAACTGGAATTGAATCGTGTCTTGAATGTCAGGTCTCCAAACTAAATCAAATTAGGACAGCTAAGCCACATAAGAACTTTGCATTGATGTGTTTGATGATCCATTTGTTTGTTTTCTTGATTGTCATTTCTCAAGAGTCTTCTCCAACAGCAAATTCCTACTCAATTTCTAATATGTGTCACAATTCTTATGGAGGAAGAGGAGAACAGCAGCAGCAATTTGGTTTTATTTCCAATGGTTTTTATTTCCACAATTTGGTTTTATTTTTATGTATGCACATAACACTTCCCTCACCCTATCTCCCAAACCATGAGCCCAAATAGCAATAACACTTAGACTTATATACCACTTCACTGTTTTACAGGCCTCTCTAAGCAGTTTACATAGTCAGCATATTGTCCCCAACAATCTGGATCCTCATTTTACCCAACTCAGAAGGATGGAAGGCTGAGTCAAATGGGCTGTTATTCAGTATTTTTTGCATACAGGTATAGATATGTAACCTATACCTATATGAAACGCACCTGGTTACTAAAATGCTTTCATGTTATTCCAGCACCCTAACTAGCAGGGACTTTCAAATGGAATGAAGGAATAGTACTTTCACAACAGGGGTGGCTTCTTCCCATAATATCTGCTATTTTGCCCCCAAAATTCAATTTTATTTATTTTTTTGCTTTAATTTATATGCCACCCTTCTCTGGAGACTCAGGGCGGCTTACAATGCGTTAAACAATAGCCTTCATCCTTTTGTATATTTATACAAAGTCAGCTTATTGCCCCCACAATCTGGGTCCTCATTTTACCTACCTTTGAAAGGATGGAAGGCTGAGTCAACCTTGAGCCTGGTGGGATTTGAACTTGCAGTAATTGCAAGCAGCAGATGTTAATAACAGTGCATTAGTCCACTGTGCTACCAAGGCTCCTACAAAACATGTTCTCCATTGACAAAACATGGACTGAAAATGCAGATGGAGGGAGTTGTTAATAATTGTATGTATGTGGTTATGTATGCATGTAGGTATGTACGTGGAATAGTGATAGTGATAGGGTTTAGGAAGTTATTATTCCAGAAGCCCTGTTAATTTAAGGAGTAGGATACTACCTGTTGTCTTTAAAAAAAACAAAAAACCCTACTGTGTCATATTAGTTAGCAAATGGTAGAACTGTCTGGTTTCCTGACTGCTCTCAGTGCTTTGAGTCTGGCACACATGATGATCATTGAAGGAAGCCTTTAAATTGGTATGTGATGGGTTGGAAATAGAAACAAGGTGAAAATTATGGTGTGGTGAAGTGCCCAATGCCTGAGCAAAAGTCTATGCTTTATTGTAATTTTTAGGATTGCTGAAGTGTGAGTTTGGAACTTTAATCCAGTGAACAAAGATATTTTAATTTAGGTGACAGTAAAGATAAAGGTATCCCTGTGGAGTTTATTCCGCTAGTTGTTGCCAACTATAGGAGGCGTTGCTCTTCTCCATTTCAAGGCAATTGAGCTAGTACTGTCTAAAGATGCTTTCTCAGTCACGTGGCCAGCATAGCATGGAGCACTCTTCCCACCAAAGTGGTACCTATTTATCTACTCACATTTGCATAGTTTTGAACTGCTAGATTAATAGGACCTGGGGCAAGGATGGATGCTCACTCCATTGTGTGCTGCTCAGGTCTTGCTCAGCATCTTAACCACTGAGCCATCGCACCATCCCTTTTTTAATTTAGAAGCCTTTGAAAAAGTTTCCAACATGATGCTTACAGAGAAAGTGATGGCCTACTGAATACGAACAATTCATTTCTAGTCTCAGCTAGAGCAGGGGTTCCCAATCCCTGGGCCGTGGCCCACTACTGGGCCTTAACCTGTTTGGAACTAGGACACACAAGCAGTGGGAAAGCATGTGCACTCAACTCCACTTGCGTGAAGCTCCTTTTGTGCAAGTGGCAGGCACCTGTGTCCACTGCTTGCACAAATGGAGTTGTGCACACTTGCACCTGTGCCTGCCACTCAAACGGAATCATCACCTCCGCCCCAACACACACACACACACGGGCTGCTAAGCCAGAAAGGTTGGAGACCACTGAGATAGAGAATGCAGTTTATTTTTTAAGCTAAATATAGGAAGAAACCCAACCATGCTCTAGAAAAAAAACTACATTTCTTTTCTTAATCAGCTATTTGCTTCCCTACAGCAGTGCTTCTTAAACATTTTTTCCTCTCAAGATGCCTTTCCATTTTTAAAAATTATGGAGGCCCCCAAAAGAGTTTTTGTTTCTATGGGTAACATTTACCATATTAAAATTAAAATTGATGCGTTTGCTGCCACTATTGCTTCTCATAGTTATTTAATGGGATTTTAATATTCTATTAATTGTCAACATAGGCTGGCAAATAAATTTGATTTTAAGTACCTCTGAAACACTGGGCTACAGTAATCAAATGATTGTTTCAATCCTGGCTAGCATCATTGCTTCTTGGTGAGGAATATTCCTTTACTGCCATCTTTTCCTGGCACAATTCCTGACAGCTCCAGCTGAAAAACAAATGAGAGCAAAAGACAGGGAAACGTCTGCCTAAACTCTGGGGAACCGGAAAGTAGATAACCTCCTGACTTGTTTAGTCTCATATGATCTGTCCCATGGTGCAAGATTGCACTTTGGGTTTGACTGCAGTTTTGTTTATTCTCTAAAGCAAAATTATGGTCAAGTAAGAATCAAGAGGTCACAGGACACCTCTGCGCTTGCACTAATAAACTTAACCGTAGCACCATATTTTGTTGGTGTTTGGTCTAATGTGGATCAAAGTATCTTCTTTAAACATTTCTTGGAACTCTGGTCCAATTGGCTATTTAACTACTTAGTTGCATTGTAATAGTTCATGGCTCTATTTCACAATAAGTAAAACCATAAACCATGATTTACCAACTACATTGATCAATCCAGCCAGTGGATTGAGAAAAATCTACCCAGATATCTTAGCTGCTGCATAACCCCAATAAACTCAAGTTTTCTCACTCTGGATAAGAACTGGTCCAAGTCATCATGAGTAGGACTTTTGATTCTTGGGCACTCAAGAGGAAGAATAAGTGGTCTATATTTGTGATAGCAACCTTGTTTTCCTTAGGCACACAAAAATGTGGTACATGCTACATTATGGGGTTAGGCACTATATCCTTTCCAAGTCATTTCCCTCACCTGCCAGAAACCAGAATTTCAGTTTTTAGCAATAGGGAAGGAAAAGCTGAAGTTGTGGTTCCTGGAAAATGAAAGAGCTCTTGATTTAGCAAAACCCACTTTGTTTCAGGACTTACTGAACTCTGCTGTCAGTAAGAGGGCCTGCCTAAAATTTGTATTGCTTGCGACAGGAAAGGTTGAAGTAGGATTAAAGGAAGAAAATATCTGCTTTGGGGATCAAACATTCCATTTAAGCAGATAAAAAGGTTGACTTTGTAGTTAAATAGAAGGCAAAAAAACCAAAAATGTCGGGCAGGTTGAACCTAGAATAGAAAAAGGAAAGAGATGATGACTGGTTGCCAGAATGCTTCCAGTTTATTGAGAGATGCATACACATTAAGATTGGGAATCTTGGAAATATTTAAACCTTTACTAGAGTTCCCCTCTCTTTTATCACTCTTCCCAGTCTTTAGAGTACTAATATTTGAGTAACTAGAAAACCCTTTCCTCGGACTATAAAATGGTGTAGAATTTTGGAGCAGACTAGTCTCCTAATTAAGGTTGGCAGTGGTAAGTGAACCAAACATCTATTCAGAATTAGGCTCCACAAATTCCAGCAAGGTTTTCCAATAAAGATCAACAGAATGATTGCCCACAATGCATTGCAATTTGTCCCCTGCAGCCATTTCCTTTCCTATTCTTGCTACACTATGCATTCAAAGGCAGCATGTGTCAAAACAATTTGTGTTTAAATTAAATCCCAATACAAAATTGAATTTTGCAATCTGACTCAATTCTATTTCTGAAGTTGGTTTGGGATGGTGTCACAATTCCCCTTTAGAGCAGGACCACATTTTGGGTGTCCTCTTGGATTCTGTTCCTGCACATGGAGATAGAGACTGAAGCCAAGGCAAATAAATTGTCCAGTTTTAGTTGGTGCTCAAGTTGCAGACTTTCCTAGTCTGGGAAAGTCAGTTACGCCCTCATCACCCTATTGGAATCACAGATTCCTGCAGGTCTAATTCATTATAAATAACTCCTCCAATACTTTCCACTTAAGCTACATCTCTGCTATTCCAATTATTCTGTGAGTGCTGAAAACACCTTCTTACCATAAAGCAACAAGTGGTTGTTAAAAATGCTAAAGTGGCTGGGGTCCTAGCCAATTGTGTATACCTTACGTTGTTTGCCTATCACTTAGAGTAATGCAAGCATTAGGAAACTTGACTAAATCTGCATATATGAGATGATAGTTGGATGAATTTGCTGATATGCAAATACTATGTATATAAAACACAAATGTGATATTGGTTGATAGATAATGTAGGCAGGTAGTATATTAGCAGTGTTACACAGGATTGAAAAAAAGCTGGGGCAGTGGAGAGATCTGTATAACAGTGCCAGACTATATATGTTTTTAAATTAAGTTCTAGTTTGATAGGGTTTATTTCTGTAGACTTAAGACTACTGTCTAAACCTGGTTTCCTATACTGTGGAGACTGCTTGGGTAACATACTTGGTACCATTCTACTATTTTGTCCTTCATCTGATTTAATACATTTGGTTTGGCTCTTTGTCCATTTTATTCTCACAGAAAACCTGTAAGATAGATCAGGCTAAAATATAACAACTGGTTTGAAGGTGCTAGTGACCTCCTTGCTTATTATGTGAGTGGGATCATATAAACACTATACTAGTGTTTATGGCTAGTAGTTGGTTAGTTTATGGCTCAGTGTAGTTACCTGATGATTCAAGGTACTTCAGTGCCAGCTCAGGCATCTGTATTTGTTCTTTAAACCATGAGTTAATTTATTGCTCAGTCATCGCATGTTTGAAACAAATCACCAAGAAAAGGGGGCTACCATCTAGACAAAAAGTTGCTATCCCAAACAGAAATACATGGAGGGTTGAGTTTCAGTGTATTTTTTTTTTCCTCTTTTTTTCTTTCAAGCTGTAATGGCATGATTTAAAAACATGGTTCAAAACAGTAAGCTGATAAATTTCTTTTGATATGCATTGTGGGCTGTTGTGCTTTCCTCAAACAAGACATGGCACAAAATCAGGCAACAGCTTAATTTTGTTTCCAACAGCTGCTTGGAAACCCCAGGTGGCCAGAGGCATGATGACATGAACAAGGTCTTTGTGGCAATAAAGTTGTTTACATTTAAGATGCCATAAATCTCCCTGGGGTTGTTGAAATCTTATTCAGAGAATCTGCTTTTTAAAGTTAATCTAATTCTTAAAGCAGAAGCACTTTATTTTCCAGGTTTATGTGAGCCTGGAAAAAAACCTGACAACTTTAATAAACAGCAGAGGTTATACATTTGCATAAGGCCTAAACCACTCCAAAATCTGTTTTGGACCATGCAGACAATGCTGTTGCTGCTTTCTCTTTTTAGTCCTATTGTGAGTGGTCTTCTGTAGCCTCTCCAGCAAATAAGATGAAAGGGAATAGCAGTGAGATGGAAATTTTCCCTTTTTCTGGTAAGGTGTAGAGACTGAGGCCAGCATCTTTAACTTACAACTCACCAAGCCATGCCCACAGAACCAGTAGTAAAAAAAATTGGATTTCATCACTGGTTTTAGGCCTAAGAAGAACTCAGACACATTAGGCAAGGTTCAGAGGAAGTTTCTCCAAGGGGTTGAGAACTAAGTTCCAAAGAGACATTGAAAAACTGGTTATGTTGAGCCAAAAAGAAAAAAAAATCTGAGTATGGAGGAGTTATCAATGCTTTTATAGTTCCAGGAAGGGGGTGGGTGGAGGATATATAGAAGAAGGACGTGACTTGTTCTTTACTATCCCCAAAGGCAGGATATGAAAAAATGACCTTACGGCCACTTTCTCACGAAGACTCTGCCCGAGTTGAAAAGCAGAGTTGTGATCCTATCAAACTGGCTCAGGAGAACTCAGTGTTATTATTTCCAACTCGGCTGCAGTACATTTAAAATAAAGCAAAGATATTACTTTGTTTCATTCCCCATTCCCATAAGAACAGTCTGGTAGATGACCTGCCATTGGCTTCATAGATGCTGAAACAGATATTCTGAGAACAAGGAATGAAAATTGCTGTCCTGTTCCAGCTGCCCTAAATCCTGAAGCAACAATATGTTCAAGGGAAATAAATTTAGATTTATAAAGCCAGGCATCAATAGGCTCAACTACTAAGCAGAGAAGCTGTCATGGGATTAAAGATATTCAGAGATGATCCTGATATAAATTGCAAAGTGCATGTGGGAGTGCCCTAGAATGATTTGTGTGTGTGGTTTCTAATACTGTAGTTCTACAGAACCTGAGTGAAGGTTGTTGCAAGAAGAGGAAAAGTAATTTGACATGTTTCCAGCTTGTGATGTTAGGGGAGATTGGGGAGGATTATGCCTTTGCTCCCAATTCTCAACACTGTAAAGCAAGCAGGTTTGAAAAAAGGTTCACAGATTGTTTTCAAGTTAACTTTGACGCATTGGGAAGGGCCCCAAGTAAGAGATAAAGGAAGACTCTTGGAAAGCTTCAAAAGTACTTTGCAGGTGTTCTGTGGTTTTCTTCACTTCTGCATCATGAAATGCTTAAAACAAGGAGTGAGGATTACTGCTCGCCAAAAGTTCCTGCAGCAACAGAAATCTGTTCACCCAAAAAAGAGCCCTCACACTGCTAGCCTACTGCTTTCCTCTTGTGCATTGTTGGAGAAGAAATGGACAAGCTATTTCTTAATTTCATGCCCATTCATTTTGTCTGAACTACTGAGAAGATTTAAGGCTACTAAGGGAGATTTCCTCTTGCAGAATCTGAAACAGAAAGAATCAAGGGGCGAGATAAATAAATATAAGAGGTGGAATATAAACTCAGCAGGAACTTTGCTATTTACAATACATATTGAATTGCCTGAAAATGAAACTCAAATATCTTGGCCATCTAATGAGAAGGAAGGATTTACTGGAGAAGAGCCTAATGATGGGAAAGATTGAGGGCAAAAGAAGAAAGGGACGACAGAATGAGGTGGCTGGATGGAGTCACTGAAGCAGTAGGTGTGAGCTTAAATGGACTCCAGAGGATAGTAGAGGACAGAAAGGCCTGGAGGAACATTGTCCATGGGGTCGCGATAGGTTGGACACGACTTCGCAGCTAACAACAAAAATTGAATTGCCTTCAGTTCAGTTTACTAAATTTGCATCTAGAAAGGCAAATGGGCTTTAGAAATAACAGTACGGTCAACATTCAGAGAAATGGACTGGATAAAAGGGAACAAGGGCACTAGTTGAGAATGCAGATGGTTACTTCAAATTTCCTCTAAATCAGAAATTCCTCATCTTTTTGCCATCGTGCTTCCATTTATCAATGTACACAAATGAAAAAAAAAGTAACAATTCAAACACCAAGTTGAACACAAGCAATGAAAACAATACAATGAAACTTTGGGAAAGATGGATTTATTACAACAATGTTCAACTAAATGGTTCTTCACATCTTCCCTGGACTCTGTCTGCACCTCTCCAAGGGAGGCTCACCTCACAGTTTGGGAAACACTGCTCTGGACATTGAAGTTTGGATAAAAAACGTGTTCAGGTTCGTTGTTGACTTTAGTAGAATTAGGAAAATGCTTTGAAACAACAATGGTCTGTGAAAGAAACAAAAATTCAAATCATGCAAAGATATAATTGGTTTAATCATGATGATTTGTTGGGTTTATTTGAGAAGTTGAGGCAAGGCTAGGCAACATTTTTCTAGCTTAAAAGCACCAACTCAAACTTCCAGTTGGTTGGCAGGCCATAAGACACATTCTGATGGTTTAGCAACATCTCTAGAAAGAGCAGGACTAAATATGTCTGGGTGTTTTGTTGTGGTTTGGTTTGGTTTGGTTTGGTTGCCTGGGAGAATGAGCAAGATGGCAGTAGAAGGCTTCAATTCACAGCTGCTTTGCAGATGCTTTCCATTCTCACTTTATTCTATAGCTTTTACCTGAAAATCATACTGTTGGGAGTTGCATCTTATAGCCAAGAAATTTTGTGGTCGAAGCTAACCCATGAGGCGGATAGTTGCATTTATTAAATTTTGGGTAGCTTGTCGTCACAGGCTATAATGTTCAAATTGTCCTCAAATCATCATCTTGGCTATTTCCGTTATCCTAGCAACTAGGTATTCCTATCTCTCATACATGTAGAAATATTTTTGTTTTCTTCATTTTTGTTCCATTATTACTTTATCTTGAAATTCATATGTGGAGTTGATTCGCAGCACAGCTGGTTAATACTGGCTCTCCCACTGGATTTTCATCATTTCAGTTGTGTGGACCTGTGTTGGTACTTGCTAGAGCAGGATTGGGGAAGTATGGCAACTTTACAATCTGTGGACTTCAACTCCCAGAATTCCTGAGCCAGCCATGCAGGTCCACAGATTGTGAAGTTGTCATAATTGCCTGCTAGAGGTACAGAACAGATTATTAGTCACCTATCCCTAACCTGTCCTTTTTGTCTTCTCTCTACCCCTCACCCATCTCCCTTTCACCATTCTTTGACCTTACTAATCCTCTTGTCCGTAACCCTCCTCTCCTCATCAAAACAGATGGAAACAAATTACCTCCTAATCTGTGGTTGTGTTTAGGCGACACACTGCTTTGCATCCAAAGGCTGCCATGGAAATGCAAACAAAGAATCCCAGGGAAGTTAGTACTAGGACAATGCCACGCATGGCCGTGCAACAGGCCTGAAAAACAGAACAGGAAATCAAGGACAAGAAGCTGCATTGTTTGTTGGCCTCCCCTTAGAGAGACTCAAGAGTAGTCAGCTTTCCCCCAAATGTTTCTGAAACAGATTTAATAAGCAGTACTAAAGTCTTATTGATTTTAAGGCATTCTTAAGGCATTCTGGCTCAACCGCAGGGGGCAGGGGGCTAAGAGATAGAACTGAGGATAGAAACCAATTCTTGAAGCAGTCACACAGGTTTTACAAAGGCAACAAAAATCACAGGAACCATGAATGGAGGGGGTGGGAGGCAGGGGGACCCAGTGATCATTACTACGTCATGAGTAATGAGGCAGTAGTGATCACTGGGTGCCCCCTGCATTCAGTTGAAACTCATTTAGCTTCTGTGTATGAAGTTAAATGCACAATATATATGTAAGAGATGACCAGGCTGAGCCCGAGGGAGGGGTCAAACATGTCATCAGTTCTGAGTCCCTATGGGCTCACAAGAGATCTAAGTTCCTTATCTATCTTCGACTGTTACTAGTTCAGATTTTTGTAGAGAACTTAAACTTGCAATAAAACTTTATACCCATTTGAACTGCCTGGATCTCCTGATCTCCCTGGCACTTAACATTATGATTAAGCAGTTCAGCATTTATTCCATCTTTCCACAAAACAAAACTCCTCATAAGATTGGGAAATATAAGTCTATGAGTGGGGTTAACAATCTCTCTTGGAAATCTCAAGACTACTTAGGGCTGGAGTGGACAGAGTGTGTTGCAACGCATGCAACCTCTAGGTTGTACCTCTCAGGCTCCCCACAACACACTAGCAATAATCCTATTAATTATCCTATTATCTTTAATTCAATCACATTTTGTTTTAGTTCAGGCTTTAACTGTTTTTGGGAATATGGTCTGTGACGTGAATAAGGTGGTATAAAAAAATCTTAGTGACAAAGTAATAAAATGGATACCACAGAAGGTCTGAAGAGTGACTTCACAGTAGCCAGAGTCTACTAAGCTTGGTCTGGTTCTAATCAGAAACGCTACACCAAATAAATAAATAAATAAATAAAATCCATAGTATGTCCTTTTCACACAAGATGGATTTTCTTCTTGTAGAATTGGTGCATGTGTGTTCAATATTGTATAAATTCAATATTAATTAACTCAATGAGGACATTCAATATTCTGCCAGCGAAAACCATCTCCCCAGTACTCAATCCAACTTCTGCCAGTTGTATTAGCCCTTGTTGTTCAGATATTCTTCACAAAGAAAACAGAAACTTGGCCCCAAGGAGAACTCACCGCAATCTGATGCCGTAGTTGACAAAAATTATCACTAGTATTGCATCAAATGTATTGGAAACGGGAGTTGTACACTAAATCAATCAAATAGAAAATGTTGACCACAGCCACTACCACGCTGCAGGTAATGTAGAGGACAAGGCAAGCTTTCACCTGAAAGAAAAGTATTCATGCTGACACCTTTAGGGGAAAAGTGAAGTACTGTTGACACCTTTTCCCAGATCTGAAACCTGATAGGAAATCAGAATAGAATAGAATAGAATAGAATAGAATAGAATAGAATAGAATAGAATAGAATAGAATAGAATAACTTTATTGTCACTGTGTACACTAATTGTCATACATGAAAATGAAATTTCGTTGCATACAGCTCTCAAAGGGACACTACTTCCAATATACACTACATAAACATGACAAATAAATAAACAAACAAATAAATAATGCATATACCTACATATTGTCAGGCCTGGAAGCCATCTTTTTATAGGACACAGAGAAACCACAGTCTAGTTCAGATGTATACATGTACATGGTAAGAAAAAAGAATCCTGCAAGTTTACCAGACGGATGGCATAGGGAACAAAACTGTTACAGAATCTGGTAATCCTGCTAGAAATACTTTGAAACCTCCTCCCAGACGGGAGCAACAGAAGCAGACCGTGAAGTGAGTGTGTGGGGTCTCTGACAATGCTTTGAGATCTGAATACATCTGATAATACTGCTGTTTAAGTCACAGAAGATGATTGAGACAATTCTGCTGCTCAGGTTGAGGAACCACTCAACATGGCATGAAAATTATCTGATGCTTCCAGGTTGCTAGTCTTTCTATTTTGCAAGCATTCACAAATGTTCCAGCTTAATCAAGTCATTTTTTTCCCCAAGACATCTTCAGATCTCTACCATTTTGCAAATACCATTAGGCATCTCTGCAGGTTTTTCAGGGTTAAGAGCTTGCAGCATAAAAGACAGCCAATATAGCAATCCTGTTCTCCCTTGCGATATCATTATTGTTCAATGGTTGAGTGTCCTTCATCCTTCATTCAAAATTATTTTTAAAAAACCACCCAACTTCCATTTCCCACACATTATGGTATATTTATAGTGTTTTGCAAATAAATTCCCTTCAAGAAGCATATGGGGAAAAGATTGATATGTAAATAAGGGTACCGCGATCCCAAGAAATCTTTCAGTCATATGGTACTATATTCAGTCGCTTTCCAAATCCTGGAATAATTTACTCTGCTGAGGAAATGGGATTGTATATTTGGGCTTGGGAGAAGACCAAAGCAGGGAATTTTTTAAAAAAACACTAAAACATTGGAAGCTCCATGAACAAGAAGCTAAATTTTAGAAGGAGAGTAAAGTGATCTAGTGATTAAGACACCACGCTAGAAAGCCAGAGATTGTTAGCAGGCTGGGTGACTTAGGCCAATCACTCAGCTTCTCTCAGCCCAATTCACTTCACAGGGGAAAATAGGAGGAGGAAGGTGTGTCAGATAGATTTGCCGCCTTGAGTTATTTGGAAACATAATAAAGGCAAGGATACGAATAGGTAAATAAAAATAGCACAGGAAGCTTTATAGAAAAAATATTAAATGCTAATGCTTGTACAGGTGGACCTTGACTTACAACAGTCCGTTTAATGACCGTTCAAATTTACAACAGCACTGAAAAAAACGACTTATGGCCATTTTTCACACTTTTGATTGTTGCGGCATCCCAATGATCATGTCATCAAAATTCAGATGCTTGGCAACTGACTCATACTTATGATGATTGTTGTCATGTGATTGCCTTTGGCGACCTTCTGACAAGCGAAGTCGATGGGGGTTGTTCAATTAACAACTGTGTTACTAACTGAACAACTGCAGTACTTCAGTTAACTGCAGACAAAAGCACTGTAATTTAACACCAGCTGTCTGCAATTAAAGTAAGTTTGAATCTTGCCAGGCTCAAGGTTGACTCAGCCTTCCATCCTTTCTAAGGTAGGTAAATTGAGGACCCGCCGTTCCCTTAAAACTTTCCTTTTTCAACAAGCCAGGCTGGCCTAACAAATCCTTTTAAATGATTTTAAATTCGTTTGTCTTTTTAAATTTTGGGCCAAATTGAGATATTTCCTTTTAATCTGCTCTTAATCTATGTATTATGTATTATGTATTTATGTGTTTTTACTTGGCTGTACACCGCCCTGAGTCCCTAGGGAGAAGGGCGGTATATAAATCTGAAGTAAAATAAAATAAATAAAATAAAATAAGCTGACTTTGTATAAAAATATACAAAAGTATGAAGGCTATTGCTTAATGCACTGTAAGGCATTAATGCCTTGAGTCTCCGGAGAAGGGCAGCATATAAATCAAATTAAAAAAAAAAAACTGTGACAAGAAAGGTCGAAAAAATGTGGCAAAATTCACTTACCAGAAGTCTCACTTAGCAACATAAATTTGGGGCTCAATTGTGGTTGTAAGTCAAGGACTACCTGTATTCACTAACTACAGTACAGTACCACATGCTTCTCTAACTTTTATTTAAGCTCATGTCTTCGTTATGTCCCCTTTCTCTCATCCCTAGCCTGAACTTGGGCTGAGTCCAGAGTTCATCTTTAATTGTTCCACTTTTAAAGCAGTTATTTCAAGTCTCGTTTTATGAATAACACGCTGACCGGTTGGTGATGGGGTATCCAGAAGCTGAGAACAGTCCAACTGTGGGTGCTGTTGCAAGCGAGCCCCTTCCTAACTCTGGGGACACCGCCTTGCAGTGGTATTTTGGACTGCAGGAGAGACCAGAATCCTAGAGGCAACAGAGGCTTCTGCTTGAGTAAGATTTTACTACCCTTTGCCAAGTGCTAAACATAGGTTTCTTATGAATACAGAAATAGTTTTGCTAGACTTCTTTTTAAAACCAATGTTTAGGAAAACAACTAGTGGCCTCTGGAGGGAAGCTTCCCAATGCAGTGGAGATTCCTCCCTCACTTCACCCTGCACCCTCTTCTGTCCAACTGATCTGTTGATGGGGCTGTTTTTGGACATGGCTTTGCTACTTTTTCAGGATGATGATGATGATGATGATGATGATGATGATGATGATGATGATGATCCCTGGTGGCGCAGCAGACTAAAGCACTGTTATTAACATTCAGCTGCCTGCAATTACTGCAAGTTCAAATCTCACCAGGCTCAAGGTTGACTCAGCCTTCCATCCTTTCTAAGGTAGGTAAAATGAGGACCCGGATTGTGGGGGCAATAAGCTGACTTTGTATAAATATACAAAAGTATGAAAGCTATTGCTTAACGCATTGTAAGCCGCCCTGAGTCTCTGGAGAAGGGCAGCATATAAACCAAATATAATAATAATAATAATAATAATAATAATAATAATAATAATAATAATAATAATAATAATAATAATAATAATAATAATAATATAACAACAACAACAACTTTATTGTCATTGTATGTGTATACACAGTATACCCATACAACAAAATTCACTTAACACCCAAAGACCAAGTCCAACACAATAACAATCTCCAAACACACTCTCACCCACCACAATTCCCCACCCCTAAACCACCCAAACATCCACACAATAGACTAAGTAATACTGTCCAACAACTCACTGATGATGGCCCTTTAGTTCATTGCTGAGTGCAATTATAGCTCTGGGATAAAAACTTTTCAGAAAACATGTGGTCTGAGTTTTAATTGTTCTGTATCTTCTGCCAGAAGGCAACAGTCCAAAAAGATTGTAAGCAGGATGGGAAAAGTCTCTGAGAATGTTATGTAACTTTCTCAAACAGCGAGATTCGAAGATATCGTCCAGGACTGGTAGCTGGAGTCCGATGATAGGAAAAAAAAAATAATGATAGGAAAAGACCTGTGATGAAAAAAAAATGCTTAAGTGACTAATTGTTGCTGTAAAGCACCAGCAGCCTTTCCCTGAGGCAGTCCTGGCAAACTCTGTGCCAGGAATAAATTCAGCTGGACAACTTGCTTTGCCTGAACCTTCCCACCTCTGCCAACACACCTTAAAGAGAGTAATCCATCCACCATTGTCCTTAAAATGTCTCATATTAGATTTCTGAGGAGAATTCCTCTTGCTGGCCTTGTAATTAAGCAAAATAGAGCTTAGCTGTCAGAGCAGCACAAATTATGCTGGCATATTTGTTGGCTGACTCAAGGACTGGAGGAATGCACATCAACTAGGTCCTAAATTTCTATTATAAGGCCAAGGAAGAAACGTCATGCTATTTGGCTGACTGAGATTCAGATTAGACTGAATTGAGATAAAATGTGAAAATAGATCAGTAGACAGTCTGCAGAACTACACAGGAGCTTCTGAACAGCAGCCAGCAATATCTCCCTCCAAAGAAATTGTCAAAGTGACAGCAGGAGAAAATATGAATCACATCGGAGATGGAATCATTTCAGTATTATGAGACCTGTCAATGTATCTGGAAATCCCCACACTCTAAGAAGGAGCAAAGGGTTATTTTATTACTTATAGGTAATGGGTTCCTAGTCCAATCAAAAGACATTGTACTGCTCATCTCTTCCTTTCTTCTTTAATGAAGTTACCGAGAGACAGTAAGAACAGAGAGAAGATAACATGAAGTATCTTGGAGGACTACTGGAAAACAGTGGCTGATTACCCTATAACCGTGATGGCGAACCTATGGCACGGGTGCCACAGGTGGCACGTGGAGCCATATCGGTGGGCACGCAAGCTCAGCTCTGGCATGCATGCGTGCGCCAGCCAGCTGATTGTCGGGCCTTCTGGGCCCACCAGAAGTCAGGAAACACACTGTTTCCGGCCTTCGGAAGGCCTCTGGGGGGGGATGGGGAAGGCCGTTTTTGCCCTCCCCAGGCTCCTAGAAAGGCTCTGGACCTGGGGAGAGCAAAAAATGGTCCTACCGGGCCTACAGTGCCATCACATGCCAAAAGCGGGGGGAGCACGGAGGGGGGAAGGGCGCATAGAATTATGGATGTGGGCAGGTGTGTGTGTGACCCCACCATGCTCCCCCCACTTTTGGCACGCGATGGCAAAAAGGTTAGCCATCACTGCCCTATAACCTTCAGTGAACAAGACCAATAAGCTTTGATCAACATGGCCTCTCTTGCCTTCTCACATACTTACTTCTCACATACTTACCAAATTTAGGCTTTTGGCTTTGTCTGCAGCAAGGGTGAGGATGCCTGCCAGAATCAGCTGGAGACAAAGAATGAAAAGAATAATAATGTAATTGATTCAAGATCCCTATGCAAAATTGAACACTGACTTCAGAAAAACTGACAAGTTGCTACCTCACTTCAAATATCTAAATGAGAACATCTATCTTCTTACTATGACAGCCAGTTTAGTATAATGGTTAAAGCATCAGGCTAGAAACTGAGAATTGTGAGTTCTAGTCCCACCTAGGGTACAAAGACAGCTGGTTGACTTTGGGCCAGTCATTCACTCTCAGCTCTAGAAAGGAGGCAATGGACAACAACCATTGAAAAGTCACCAAGAAAACTGGGGAAACCTGTCCAGATGGTCTTTGAGAATCAGACACGATTGAACAGAATTAAAAAAACAACCAATCTTCTTACCACATATTTATATGGCTGGACAATCCTGGTGACAACTTCCCAATAAGTTCTAGCACTTAAAAAGAAGAAAAGCAAAAATAAAAAATGCAGATGCAGATGCAGAGAAATACTGGAGTTTGGGTGGGATGGCAGGACACATTAATAAGAATTCTCTCTTTACCACTCCTCCCAATTCCTGGGGAATGTCAGGGTTTTGTTTTGTTTTTTTAAATTTGATTTATATGCTGCCCTTCTCCGGAGACTCAGGGCGGCTTACAATGTGCTCAGCAATAGCCTTCATCCTTTTGTATATTTATACAAAGTCAGCTTATTGCCCCCACAACTGGGTCCTCAATTTACCTACCTTAGAAAGGATGGAAGGCTGAGTCAACCTTGAGCCTTGGCGAGATTCGAACCCTGCAGTAATTGCAGGCAGCTGGTCTTAATAACCAGCTTAATAACAGGGTGCCTTAGACCACTGTACTACCAAGGCTCTTTTTAAAAATAATCCTTGAAAAAATAAGTGAAACCTTAAGTACAGACAGTGGTCTGAGCAGAGAACTGATGAATCAGGATATCTGCAGATTCTGATTTAAAAAATCAAGATGGCGGTTACAACAGTGAATCAAAGACCTGCTCTGACAAATTGCCATCTTGAGGGTTTTTTTTTACCAGAACATGTGGTATGGAAGCAAATTTTTGCAGCTGTCACCCTGGAAGGAAGGCTGAGCTGGCCTGGTTCTTGTCATGGTCTCAGAATGTTCAGGTTCTTGGCAGGAAGAACAGTGACACACAGTTTGGAAAGTAAATCCAAGGATTTAGGAAGTAAGAACAGCACTCGGGGAGTTGGAGTCCCCTCCCATACGGAGGTAAGAGGTTGAAAAGCTTCAAGCTTTTGGCAGTTCAGCGTGTGAGGACATAAACCCAGACAACTGTTCTTCATTCCTGAACAGCTTGGCATTTCACTGTTATGATTAGATACTTATTTATATTACATTTAT
Source organism: Pituophis catenifer annectens (assembly GCF_029215685.1). Lineage (NCBI taxonomy): Eukaryota > Metazoa > Chordata > Lepidosauria > Squamata > Colubridae > Pituophis > Pituophis catenifer. The sequence continues at coordinate 237,114,070 of NW_027256881.1, read as the reverse complement.
TTGCAAACTACTCCATGCTCCTTGAGGAGGAAGAGTGGTAGGTAAATTATAAGTCCTAGTTGTGGCTCTCATTTACATATTTTTATTGGTTAAGTATAACAACTAAAAAATATAGTGAAATACACCCCAAAATATAATGTTGCTAATTTAGTCAAAAAAGAATGTGCAAAATAGTAATTAAATGAGTGAGATTTGAAGAAATAAAAGATACATTTATAGAGTATTGATACATAGCTAGCTCAATCTTTAACACATTATTAAATCTAGTCATTTAGATGCTCTATTGCTCCATCCCTTTTCTCAGTTTTAATTCAATATATTATTTTAGTATAATGATTATATTTATAATGTACACGTCATCTATATTACATATATAAAATAATTGTAGGAGACGACCAGGCTGAGCCCAAGGGTGTGGTCAATTGCATCATCAGTTTGGAATCCATATGCCCCCGTAAGAGACCTAAGCCCATCCCCTCCCCCTTGAAGTCCACTGAATCTTATCTGCTGCCAATTCCCCTTGACCATTAGTAGATCAGATTCTTGTGTATAGCTAGCATGAAATAAATGTGTAATACTTTTGAACTCTTACCTTGGTCCATGACTTCTTGCACCTAACAATAATATATATAATTTATATTTATGTAATATAATAAGGATTCTTAACATTATGTTTCTTACCATGTTTTCCCGAAAATAAGACCCTGTCTTATATTTTTTGAACCCTGAAATAAGTGCTTGGCCTTATTGCCATGCGCTCAAAAGCCCGATTGGGCTTATTATCAGGGAATGTCTTATTTTGGGGGAAACAGAGTAGATACCTTAGGATAGAATTTCCCAACCTTGGCAACTTTAAGATGGGTGGACTTCAACTCCCAGAATTCTCCAGCCAGCCATGGGAGTTAAAGTTGACCAAGTCTCAACGTTGCCAAGGTTGGGAAATGCTTCCCATTTTGGATATTAATGTCACAAGCATACTTGTGTGTTTATTTGTCATCTCCAAATGCAGTCCTGTGAACTATTCCTTCTCCTCGGAAGAGTAGAAACAAGAGAAGTTACTGAATCTTAGTCATACCACAAAGTCTCCGGAGTCTGTCTCATCATTTGCTACCTGATCTGTTTTCTAGGGGCAGCAGGATTGAAAGTGGGGGCTTTGGCATGCAAATGTTATGGTGGAGAAGAATGAATTGAGGACCATCCTGGTTTCATTACAAGACACCAGCTATCTGTCTCTCCTCTCATAAATTGAAATATGGTTGCATGTGTTTTACATCAAGGGTCCTTAACCTTTTTGGTTCTATGGACCGGTAGTGGTAGCAGCGGCTTCAGTGGTTTTGGTGTGGTGGGGAATGGTTTTGAGCACAACCTAAATCCCATGCATGGGCAATGAAGCTTCATGCATTGTTCCTGGACCTGGACCTGAGGGTTGGGAACCAGAGATGGTATCCAGCTGGTTTGTACTGGTTCGGGCGAATCAGTAGCGGAGATCGCAGGTGGGCCCGCCCACCTGCCCCGGCACTATTCCATCCTATTTAGCCACATTTTCAAGGCCAGAAGCATGCATGGAAGGAGTGTGTGCAAGCAGAGTGCATATGCAGAAGGCCGGGCACATGCGTGGAAGGTGTGCACGCAGGGCGAACCAGTGGTAACAATATCTGAAAGCCACCTCTGTTGGGGACCCCCGTTTTACATGATGCACAGATGAAAAATTGTAGGGAAGCCAAACAGGGGAGGCAGTCAAAGCTTTAGCTTAGAAACAACACTTCAGTCTAGCTTCTGAGAAAGGTGAGGAAAACCTTAGAAAAAGATGCTACCTTATTTTAACTCATGATAACTGAGGTTGAGAAACTCCTCATATAGTTTTCAAGGTTGTTGCATTAAAGATCCTTCACTGAAATCTGCATCGTTGTTGCTTTCTTGGTTTTGCCAGCTTACGTGTGTTTTTGTGTGTGTGTGTGTGTATGTATGTTTGTGCGCGCGCATTGTGTGCACACCTTTGAGTCAGTATTTGACTCCTGGGGACTGCTTGAACAGGTCCCTGCAGTTTTCCTGGCAATTTTTTTTCAGAAATAGTTTGCTATTGCCTGCTTCCAAAGGCAGAGAGGGAGGGAGGGACAGATTAACTGGCCCAAAGCCACCCAGCTGGTTTTGTGAACTCTCAGCCTCTTGGGTTTTAGCCTTAGAGTCTTAACTACTATACCAAAATGGCTGTTTTGTCAGCTTTGTGGGGTTTGGAAGATAAATTTGTAGAAGTAAGGTCATTGAAAATGTACAGCATTGTTGCTGATTCAGAGGCTGCAAAGAGCAGGAGAAGCAGAGGCTGGTGACTCACCACTGCAGCTGAACTGAAATGCGTGCCCAGCTCATCCCTAAAAGCACAAGGGGACACAGATAAGATGATTCCAAAAGCTGATTGGAGGAGCCCAATCATCAACAGGAGTGCCTGCAAAGTAAAAGATAAACATTTTTTTTTAAATTTTCCAAGTATAGAGAAAACATGGAGGAGAATGACAAGTTATACCAGACAGGTAAAGGAATTAGTCTACTAACACTGACAGGTAAAGGAATTAGTCTACTAAGGCCATTCACAAAGGACACTGTTTTGCATTAGCTGCACCCAGGAAATTTGGACAAGGATATACAATACTGATAAATTGTATGTGGAAGAACTTGTGTGTCCTTGAACTTCTAAAAGCCCCATGCCTAGTGCTTACCCCCAAATACTGTGGGATCTCCCTGGAGGAATTTCTGCAGAAGGATTCCAGCTTCTGACAGGGCAGCTTCACAGCTTCTTGACAGAAACAAAAATTCTTGCATGTCCCTAAACCCATCTGATTATTTCGATAGGGGAAAAAAATCAAATAGATCACAGATAGAACAATGAAAAACAATGCTTTTTTCCTGGAAGTCAGAATGAACGATCCTGATTAAACACTTATACCCAAACCAGGAAGATTTATCTATCTTCTTTTACTCTCTCCTGTGCTAGCTTCATATCTCCTTCAACATTCTTCCTAATATTTATTCATCAATTCCCATCCAGTTCTACTGGCATGCAATTTTTCTGGAAGCAGCCATGATGATGTAGTCTTACGGAGTGAAAGTCTCTTTTCAGACTACTCCCTGTTTCTCTTCTCACTCGGAGGTTTACAAATTGTTTACATATTGCAACAATATCAGGAAATGTCTCAATCCCCCCCCTCCCCAAATGGACTGTTGTTGAAGACACTTTCAACACCAGCATTGGCCCACTTGAAGCATCTCCTTCCTTATTCCACAAGGAGATTAGCACACACATAGTAACGTATCTTGTAAAGGTAGCTTGAAATGTTCCCAGCACTCTGATCACAATGATTCTAAACAGTTTGGGGAAATGGAACAAATTAACCCCTCATCGTTGTCACATTGAGGAAAGAACTTGATGGAAACAGTTGCACATGTGGAAAGTTTAGCACTGGGGGTCTCAAGGAGGAGTTGATAGAAATACATCCCGAAACAGCTTTAGTGTTTGTTTACTTAGATCTTGCGTACTTAGCTCTGCAATGTTTTCCCGACATTTAAATTACCTATAGGCATGGATCTTTTTACTGAAATATGAAGGCTGAAGGTTACCACCAAAAAAAGAGGCTTCGGGTATCATATTTTTATGTAGAACTGACACACTAGTATTTGTATTAATTGGAGAGTGCCAGAATGGAGCACAAAATACATAATTTTTAAGCTTGAGAATACACAGAACTACATTCTCCTCCAGCAGTTTTCAAACCATCTTAAGCAACATCCCTGTGTTTGGCAGGCCATGTAGTTGAGTAAGGAGGCCACCCTGCCTGCCTCCTAAAATAAACTGAAGAGGAACTATTTCGGAACCACAGAAACCTTTTCTTTTTTTATATGAGAATGGAATTTCAAACACTATCTTGATTATTTTCCTTCCACTTCTTTTATTTTAAAGGTTATTTTTAACATTTCTCTTAAACATTTTATAGAAAGAACAGCAAAAAGTGGAAAAGAAATACACAGAGAGACAACAAAACAAATATAACAACAACAACAAAACAAAATAAGCTGACTTTGTATAAATATACAAAAGGATGAAGGCTATTGCTGAGCACATTGTAAGCCGCCCTGAGTCTCCGGAGAAGGGCGGCATATAAATCAAATTAAAAAAAAAAAAAAATGAAAAAACAAGGGTTTATTTTCTTTAATGTTGGTTTGGACCAGGGGTGAAATGTAAAATTTGTTACTACTGGTTCTGTGGGCGTGGCTTGGTGGGGGTGGGGATAATGTGACTGGGTGGGCGTGCCCAACTTTTTTTTTTTAACTTTTCAAAGCATTTTTTCTAATGCTTTGAAAAGCCTCTGCCGATCAGGCAACTCAGCTGGGATCGTCAGAGACTTTTCAAAGCATTTTTTAAACCACCTCTTCTGCCAAGAGGTTGCAAAAAAAAAAAAAAAAGCTTTGAAAAGCCTCTAATGATCCCAGCTGAGCCACGCAATCATCAGAGGCTTTTTTTTTACTTTTAAAAGCATTTTTTCGTCGGAAGAGGTTGTAGAAAAAATGCTTTTAAAAGTAAAAAAAAAAAGCCTCTGATGATCGTGTGGCTCAGCTGGGCATGGGGGTGGGTGGGTGCAGGGATTTTTGCTACCGGTTCTCTGAACCACCCGCCGCCATCGCTACCGGATCGGGCGATCTGGTCCGAACCTGGAGCATTTCACCCCTGGTTTGGATACTTATTTGAGGTTGGATGAATATATAGGTAAAGTTTTCTTCAACAGAATTTTAATTTACAAGCTGCTGATAGGAGAGAACTAGTAAAAAAAAAAAAAAAATTAAGAGCAATCAAATGTTGTTTTCCAATTATAGCTGTATCTACAAAGTCAATGCACAAGGCCACTTCTTGAAATAGATGGGTTTTTACCAGTGATTTACAGTACTACTGGAATGGCCAGTAGTTCCATTTTTGTGGAACTATGTAATTCCATTTTTTTACCTCTGTACGTATGATGCTGAACTTAGTTTATTCTTGGCGTCAATATGGATAGTCCTCTACTTACAACCATTCACTTAGAGACCGTTTGAAGTTACAACAGCACTGAAAAAAGTGACTTATGACCGACTTTCATACATACATCTGTTGCAACATCCCCATGGTCATGTGGTCAAAATTTGGGCTTTTGGCAACTGGCATGTATTTATGACAGTTGCAATGTCCCAGAGTCATATGATCATCATTTGTCCCAGATGGATTCTGACAAGCAAAGTGAATGGGGGAAGCTAGATACACTTAATGACTGCATGATTCACTTAACAACGGTGGCAAAAATATCGTTAAATGAGGAACAACTCACTGAACAACTGCTTTGTTTAGCAATGGAAATATTGGGCTCAATTGTGGTCATAAGTCAGTGACTGCCTGGATACAATCTTACTGTGCTGTTTGCCATTGCCGAAAACACAGAAGAGAGTAAACTAAGGATGTTGGACAGCTCCCCAATCATGCCAGGAGCTCCACCAAAAAAAGGGGGCAAGAGACGCAGCACTGGATTCAGTTACCAAAATGTGTGCTTTCAAAACAGCATGAACTTTGCTTCAGATCATCATCAGACATCACAATTGCAACAGAGCTTGGAGAGCAATAACCAAATCTTTTGTTTTGCTATTCTCTCCAAAATGTTGCCTTGTTGTCATAATCCTGAGCAGGGTCATGTGATCACCATTTCCAACTCTCCCAGCTGGCTTCTGACAAGCAAAGTTCATGGAGGAAGCCAGATTCACCTAACGAATTAATTAAAATTAAATTAATAATTAGTATTTTGTTTTCTTACAAAAGTGTAGAGTTATGAAATCCAATGCCCAGTACTTAAAGGAAAGTGCATAAGTACGTCTGCATAAGTAGTTGATGCTTTCTAGTGCTTCTCAGTTTGAGAAACCAGATTCCCACATTACGTTTTTTTTGGAGAACAGCTGTTGCTTGCAGGATGAATTTAGAACTGGGAACTGTCACATGTTTCGTTCAATATCTTGTATGATCTGGCACATGCCTTCAACTCCAACCAGAGGTGACCCAAGATAGTTTGCTGTTTGATACAAAGTACAAGATGATATTCCTTCCCCTCTTTTGTCAATGTAGCTGACAGCAGACAATATTTTGCAGATGCAAGACAAGAAATGTGGCACAGAGAGTTCTGTCTTTTAGCATTTCCCTCCATCAGTGGTTCTTAAACTGTTTGATCCAATTACTCCTTTTCTTGGTCTTGAATAATCTCATTAATCACACACACACACATAAAAAACTCCCTCCAGACTCTGTTGTTTATAGAAGTCTTAATTTAATTTAATTTAATTTAATTTAATTTAATTTAATTTAATTTAATTTAATTTAATTTAATTTAATTTAATTTAATTTAATTTAATTTAATTTAATTTAATTTAATTTAATTTATCGAATTTCTATGCTGCCCAACTCCCAAGGGACTCTGGGCGGTTTACAGCAAAAAATAATACAACAAAGAACATAGGAGAATTATTAAAAAACATTTTAAAAACATTTTAAAAACATTAAAAGCCCATGCACACCATTCATGGCCGGATCTCGCAAGATTGCAACAGTGAGATCAACGGCCCAGGCCTGCCGGAAAAGCCAGGTCTTCACCGCTTTCCGGAAGGCCAAGAGGGTGGGGGTAGTTCGGATCTCAGGAGGTAACTGGTTCCAGAGAGCTGGGGCAGCCACAGAGAAGGCCCTTCCCCGCGGGCCCGTCAGCCGACATTGTTTAGCTGATGGGACCCGGAGGAGACCAACTCTGTGGGATCTTACCGGTCGCTGGGAGCTGTGGCAATCCCAAACTGTATCCTTAACTCTCAAACAAGCAATTGCAAATTGCTACATCACTCCCAGTTTAAGAAACTCTGCCCTAAATTTAGAATGGCTTCCAAAGGGCGGGTTCTGGTTTTGAGCATTCCTCCTAAAGAAGGAATTAACAGAAAGTAATTTAGGATCTGTTGCTAGTTGCTACAATTCCGCTTTTAACCCCTGGTCATTTGCACGGTGAGGGTAAAATGCTCCTGTGCCAAAAACGATCAAGTAAATTCTCAAGCTCAGTAATTCAGATATATGTTTGCACTTGTATATGTAGCTCATTCTAGAACCTGATTTAGAAGAGATGCATCATACATACATGCACGTTTGTCAAAATCTGTAAGAAGATAGATACATTATGGCGTAGCCGTGCAAATTATGAAATATGAAGAAAGGTTGCAGGAATTGGGTTTAGTCTAGAGAAAAGAAAGGTGACATGATAGCAGTATTCCAGTATTTGAGAGGCTGCCACAAAGAAGAGGGGTGTCAACTTATTTTCCAAAGCACCAGAGGGCAGGACAAGAAACAATGGATGGAAACTAATCAAGGAGAGAAGCAACCTGGAATTAAGAAGCAGCTTCCTAACAATGAGGATAATTAATCAGTGGAACAGCTTGCCTTCAGTAGGTGCTTAATCACTGGAGGTTTTTAAGCAGAGACTGTACAGCCATCTGTCTGAAATGGTGTAGGTTCTCCTGTTCGAGCAGGAGGTTGGACTAGAACACCTCCAATGTGCCTTCCAATGTGCTCTATTCTGATTGAAACCCCATCCCATTTGCATGTCTTTGATGTCATAGAAACAACAGGGCAAGATGCTCACCCCAGGTGCTGCTCATTTAGAAGCAATACTTACCGTAATTATTCCCATCTATTAAGCTATAGTTTTATATCATCATGGTATTGAAATAAAAAATAAAGTAGATCCCATAAACCTGAAATCTGCCTGTACCTACTTAATGCACGTAATTGTTTTTCCTTATACAAAGAAAGCTTTAAAAGGATTCAATCCAGTTTCCCAAGTGCTTACAGACATGGAGAAGAAATGTCCGTTCATAATGTTCCCGAAGGGAAGCGGTGAGTGGGTGAGGAGGCCATTGGCAAAGCTCCTTCCCCATTGAGGCCATAGATTTTACTTCACTGCCTCCAAAAATCCTACTGGTGGATAAAGCTCTGCTATCTCCTATTTTGCTGAATCCATCCCAGGGATTTATCATCCATGCTTTATGGTGTCTTTTATATATAAGAAATGAGGTGCAGGCTGCCATTCTGTTCAATGGCAAAAGGAGAGAATTCCTCCAAAGCAAGGTTTATTTTATAGCTTTAGCAGGAATCAGATTGATCACTCATCTTAATGATCATATTCAAAGCCATCCTTCAGGGAAAATCCTAATTTAGGGTTTACTTTCAATGTATCTGGAAGTTACCAATTGAGGAAGACTGTCCTAATTATTTACTGGCAAGGAAGAGAGAGTTTCCAGAGCTCCCGAAGAAACTGCTCCTGTCTGCCATTCCTGATGAGCATCAAAAATGACCCTGAAATTGGATATCTTTGTCTTAAGTCTAAGCCAATACACCACAAGCTTTTCTTGGATGTTATGTCTGAGCAGGCTTTATTCATTTTAATGTATACAGGAATAAAGGAATAAAGGAATGAAATGACAAAAACAACAGCAAATATAGGATGAACAAGCAAACTTCTTTGGTGTCTCTTCGGATATTGGCAGGCAATTTTTATTCTGGATTTCTTTTGCCATTTTGGGATTGAAGAGCAAAAGCAGGCTACGAGGGGGAAAAAAACAGAATGGAAAAGTGTGTTCAAATCTCAATAAATTCATGGAATCTAATGACATATTTGATGCAGTCATTATTGAGGTATTATTCCTTGCCTCTCTATTTGGTTATAATTTAAGCTGCCTGAAAAGTATTTTATTTTGGGGGGGAGGGGGTCATTAAGGTTAAAAACAGACCCCAGAAAACCAATGGGGCATATAATAGTCATGAATCTCATGATTAACCTCTTATTTTCATGAGCTTCCTCAAGTCAACATTTAACCAGAATCACCTTGTGGGGGAGATGGATGGGATATAAATAAATAACAAACAAACAAACATGACACATGCTTTAATTCCACACATCCCTAAATCAAACATTAAGGTACCCTTTCACCCATACATGTAACCAGTGGTGAAATGTAAAATGTGTTACTACCGGTTCTGTGGGCGTGGCTTGATGGTGGTGGAGTAATATGACTGAAGAGGTTGTAAAAAAATGCTTTTAAAGCCTCTGACGATCCCAGCTGACTTGCCTGATTGGCAGAGGCTTTCTTTTTTTTTTTTTTAAAGCCTCTGATGATCCCAGCTGGCTTGCCTGATTGGCAGAGGCTTTCTTTTTTTTTTTTTTAAAGCCTCTGATGATCCCAGCTGGCTTGCCTGATTGGCAGAGGCTTTTTTTCCTTTTAAAAACACTTTTTCTATAACCTCTTCGGGCGAAGAGCTTGTAGAAAAAAATGCTTTTAAAAGGCTGTGACGATCCCAGCTGAGCCACGCGATCATCAGAGGCTTTCACCCCTGCATGTAACTCTACTCCATTTTCCTTGCTTTTAACTATAACTATAACACTAAATGGTTTTATCTAAAGTTTCAGTTTAAAGCTAACTGTAACAATTAAAATATTTTTTTTTTTAAAAAAAAGAAACAGAAAAGTATGAGGAGGAAGGAGTATTAGGTATGTTCTCTGTCTTGGGTTTCTTATAAGGTAATAAAGGCAGGATAAAAATCTAATAAATAAAAAAGTTATCTCATTGTATCAATCCTGCCAGAGAAAAGGATGCTTCAGTAGGTTTAACACAGAAGCTAGATGTTAATGTGAAATGCAGACATGGTGGAACTCAAAATGCACTCTGTTGCAGACTTAAAATATTCAGATGTGGCCACCTCTCTGCACAATTTTGGCAACAGGAAGACTTTCCTTTGATACCATCGACCATGGTATCATGCTGCACTGGTTAGAGGGGTTAGGAGTGGGAGGCACTGTGCTGCGGTGGTTCTCCTCCTTTATCTCTGACCGGTCGCAGTTTTTGTTGACAGGGTGCCAGAGGTCGACCTCGAGGCGCCTTATGCGTGGGGTGCCACAAGGGTTGGTCTTCTCGCCCCTTCTGTTCAAATTTATTTGAAGCCGCTGGGTGAGATCATCCATGGTTTCGCGGTGCAGTTCCACCAGTATGCTGCTGACACTCAGCTGTACTTTCCACCCCGGACCACCCCAATGATGCCCTTGACGTGATGTCCCGGTGTCTGGAGGCCGTGCGGATCTGGATGGGGAGAAACAGGCTCAAGCTCAACCCGTCTAAGACCGAGTGGCTGTGGCTCCCGGCGCCCCGATATAGTCAGTTGGTGCCATCTCTGACAATTGGGGGCGAGTCGTTGGCCCCCACGGAGAGGGCTCCCAACTTAGGTGTCCTCCCGGATGCATGGCTGTCCTTAGAAGAACATGTGACGGCCGTGGCCAGGGGGGCTTTTTATCAGGTTCACCTGATCCGACAGTTGCATCCCTTTCTGGATCGGGACTCCCTACGCACGGTCACTCATGCCCTCGTCACTTCCCGCCTGGACTACTGTAATGCTCTCTACATGGGGTTTCCCTTGAAGAGCACCCGGAGGCTCCAACTGGTCCAGAATGCGGCCGCACGGGTGATTATGGGAGCGTCATGGCGCTCCCATGTGACACCTCTCCTGTGCGAGCTGCACTGGCTTCTGATGGTCCTCCGGGTGCGATTCAAGGTATTGGTTACCACTTTCAGAGCACTCCATGGCTTAGGACCTGGGTATTTACAAGACCACTTCTGCTACCAATAGTCTCCCACCGGCCAATTTGCTCACACAGAGAGGGGTTCCTCTGGGTGCCGTCGGCCAAGCAATGTCGGCTGGCGACCCCCAGGGGGAGAGCCTTCTCTGTGGGGGCTCCTGCCCTCTGGAACGAATTGCCCCCTGAGATACGGAGGATTCCCAACTTACGCACCTTCCGCCGGGCCCTCAAAACGCTTTTATTCCAACAAGCCAGGCTGGCCTAATTTTTAAATTTTTTAATTGTTAACTCTTAATTTTTAAATGTCCAAAATGGGTAGTTTTATTTTAATTAGATATGGGCCAAATTATTTAATATTTCTTAAATTGTTTTTTAAATTTTACATCTGTGTGTTTTATTCTGGCTGTACACTGCCCTGAGTCCTTCTGGGAGAAGGGCGGTATATAAATTAAATAAATAAATAAATAAATAAATAAATAAATAAATAAATAAATAAATAAATAGCCAGCCTTCATGGAATTTCTTGCTTGCTTTGGCTATCTAATGATCTGCAGGAGAAATGCTGGCCTAATTTTGTTGTGGCTCTAGGTCAAGGGTCCCCAACCTCTGACCTATGGACGGGTACCGGGCACCAGCATGCCAGAAACTGGGCTGCACAAACAAGCGAAGCTCCATCTGCGAGATGCAGGCAGCATGCGAAACCATGCCCTCTCTGGTCCATGGAAAAACCTCTCTCCATGAAGACAGACCCTGGTGCCCAAAAGGTTGGGGTGGCCACTACTCTAGATATTTTAGGCAAAATTGACTGATTGACTAGATATATATTATGAGGGTGCTGATTGGCTGATGAATAGCCAGTGGAATCTACATGTATTTTCCACCAGCTTTCCTAAGACGGAGACACCTCCTTTGTGTTGATATCACCTAAGCAAGAGTAAAAGTTGCTTACCAGTAAAAGTCAAGGCTGGCCTGAATCCACTTCTTCAAAAAGAAGGAAAGCAGGGCTCAAGTGGGGCCCTGGAGCTTTAAGGAGGAAAAATTGAGTGTTCTGTTGTGTGTCAAACAGTTAAATTGTGTTCCAAAGGTTCTTTTTCAAGGGGCAACTGGACTTTTTGGTTTTTTCTTTCATTGAGAAGTTAGAGCTGTGTTTGAAAAAGCACCTTTGGGACAACCATGACCTGGATGACTGAGAATCTCCATAGACATTCAGTTAAGTCATACTTAAATCATGACAAGGCAATATCCTCATCTTGGAGCTAGAGCAAAATTAGGATTGCTAGGGCATTGCTAGGTGACCCTGCAAATTTCTAAGTTATTTTCCATGTAACTGCTGAAGTTAGTTTTTAACTCCTGGCAACAAGTGCCTGGACACATCCCTGCAGTTTTCTTGACAACATTTTTTGGAAGTGGTTTGCCATTGCATGCTTCCTAGGGCTGAGGGAAAGTGGCTGGTTCAAGGCCACCCAGCAGGCTTTGTGTCTAAGGCAGGACTAGAACTCACAGACTCCAGGTTTCTAGCCTGATGCCTTAACCACCAAATCAAACTGGTTCTACTATCACATTGTATACCAGAGAACAGAAACAGCAAAATGTTACTGCAAGTCCTTGCCTTCTTGCTTTCAGACTTCCCACTGACCCATCTTGGCTGCTGTGGGAATATGTTTTTCCAGCTACTTATCTCCGGGGGTGGAGGTGGGTGGGTGGGTGGGTGGGTGTTTTGGGTATATTTTTAGTTTCAGTATAAACATTTATTAGCAGTTCTTTACTTAGCCACAAGATGTCAGTATGCCAACACAAAGCAGTAGACAAATTGGAATTCCCCCTCCCACCCCCATTTTTCCAGATAAACTATTTACACTCAGCTGGATGCTTCCAGGCTGATCTTTTATTGATCTGTCTTCATTCATACCTTTTTACAAGCAGCATCAAAAGTATACTGTACCAATAAAGGAAAATGTCTCTGAGAAAGCAGGCTATAACATAACTTGTGTAGGGGTAAGCTGATCTACTCCTTAGCTTCACTATTGAAATTTATGAGATGCCAGGAATTATATTTATTTTTTTTTTAATTACAGAATCACACTCTTTATCTTTTCCTGTTTGGAAGTCTTATGGAATTACCACAGTATCTTCCGAGGTGTTATAGCAGACAGTTTTGCAGCCAAAAACTGCCAAAACGATGGTTAGGCAGTTGCTTACGGTGTCAGCTGCAAATGCCAGTCCACGCAGTCCAGTACAATAAAACTAGAGAGGAAGCCAGAGAAGGAAAAATGAAAAGAATTCAAATCCACTAAAATTCTATTTAAGAAAAGGAAAAGAGGGAAGAATCTTTAGGTGTCACAACCTCAGATCAGCTAAATTCTTTGAAAGACCTTTGTTTGATTAATAAATTCAGAGGAGATGACTTTTCAGTTCTTTTCTTTTTAACTATGGATGACCAAACAGCCTGAAAGTATATAATATTGCATCTTGAAGATGGGAACAATATTTGTGGGAACATTTACTCTGCCTGCCATCTCCACATTCCCTCCCGTTTATTTGGTGATAGAGAAGGAGAATTGAAATGACAATTTCATTTCCATAATCTCAGTGCAACTCTTTCCATAATCATATCTTGGCCTTGCAGCGAAGTTCTTCCAAAATTACTGTGCAGATTAGGGAGGTGGTGACGTTTTGGTGGCCACATTTAACATGTGTGAGCAGACTAAGAGCTGCAGTGGGAGGAGTGGTGGTGATGCAAATGGCAGAGGTTTGTTTTCTAGCTTGTGGCTTGTGGGAGGCGTTTCTTTGCTTTTAGAGCTCAATTAAGGCTATTTTAAGGATTATAATGATCATGGCTAGATGTTTGGCTCTGGAGGCTGCCTAAAAAAAATAAAAATAAATGGGGAATGCAAAAGGATGCTAGCTGAGGAATTCTGGGAGTTGATATCCACACATTGTAATGTTGTCAAGTTTGAGAAACACTGTTGTAGATGATTGGACAGAGACTCAGTCTGAATATCTGGGCTGATTTTGACAAGAGGCAGCCCATCCCAAGATAGCTTGTTGAGGGTTGCTTTTCTGTTTCAAAAGATTTATAGTAAAAAAAAAAGAGTAGCTGCCTAAATAAATGTAGTTATTCATTTTATTTTATTTTTTTGTATGCTCCTTTTAAGAAAAAAACAAGCATGATGCCTGTTTCCAATTAAGATGTGTCTGATTATGCAAACATCTTCCCACCCTCTGTTCCTGGGATAGTACAGTCTACTGTTAACTACAGTATCTGTACCACTGGTGGAACGAACAGCTGCACAAGGCATGTCCAAGGCATAAGCACGCTCCCCCAGAGGGAAGAAAATAATCTCTCTTTTAAAACAGGCCAACAACAATAGCGCAAAATCAGTGCAATGCTGATGGTGGTAGAGATTGATTTGCTGATTTTGCCGCTGGATATACAAAACCACAGTGAGCCATTTTTCTCCCCTGAAACCTCTTTTTAACTAAACAGAACAGTTGAAATAGTCCATTACCCTCCTGGTGGCAATTTAACTCGCTCTGTCTCCTTGCTCTTTTCTCTCTTGTTCACCTTTCAAGGTCAAGAGGAAATAAAGACGATTGCAGGACAGCTTAACCCTTGTTGTAAAGCAGGGGTGGGGGATGGCTGTGGTAACTTTACAACCTGTGGATTTCACGTAAAAGTGAGTCTCTTCAGACAGTAAGAAAAAGAAGATAAGTTGCAGCTTTAATCAAAGAGAGAAAAACATAATTTCAGCAGCTATAGCTTGCCATTTCTCCCGCTGATTTTCTCCTTTGTACAATCTTACTGTAAGGTCCCAAAATATACTTGAGTCACCAGAATGCCAAAGAGAGAGACTCAAGACGAGGCTTGCAAAAAAAAAAAAAAACAGATTTTATTTATGGCCAAAAACAAAATACTGGGTGGAACTATATCCAGAACATACAGATACAATGCATGCGAGGAAATAGCCACACCTTGGGGAAGATATGGCGTCCTTTTATACCCTCAGAGACGTCATCTTAGTACCCAATTCTGGCCTCCTAATTTAGGTTTGTGTATTCCTTGTTGCCCTGCAAGGGGGAATAGAAACTTCCCAATTAGTCATCTTGAGCATTTCTTTGTTTACTCAATTGGCCACTTTGGCCCCCTGGCCCTGGAAAGCAGGAGTTTATCCAGATCAAACATAAATTAGGGCTGAGGTGTAAATTATCCCTTGGAGATATGTACCATGCTCTTAGATGGCACAAGAAAAAACAGGGAGAAGATTGATATGGTTCAGGTCAAATGGCAGGGACATATGTTTGACAAATACCAGATACATTACAGAGGCCTAATAACAGAATATGTTTGTTACAGGAGATACAAGTATAAAGGCATAATATATGTGATACAAATACAAAGGCATATATGTATTACAGGAACCTAATGGTTACAGAATCTAGTATACCAGTATATCATATTCTAGTATTATTTATTATATCCTTATTATTGTTTCCCTTCATTACCAAAGGTGCGGAATCAGAGCTTTCTTCTGTTTCTGAATTTCCAGCATATCCACATTAATTCACTTACCAGGGAACCTGAGAAGTGAATGCCAAGGTCATCTGTATAAGAACAGCAGACAGTTAGAAAAAAGACACCAAAAGCCACCTGCAGCAGGCCAAGTATCACCAGCACAGCCTGAAAAAAAGAGTCCATGGAGTTAAATGCAAAGTATCCTGTAATGCCACAGTAGAAATCATGCTCTAGGTAAGTATTGGAAGGATATACTATATATGTACAGCAGTGGCGGGTTGCCCCTGGTTCAGACCAATTCGCAAGAACCGGTAGTAAAACTGGCAGGAGGCTCCACCCACTGACCTGGACGTCATCATAGGTGATCTGCCTATGCGCAGAAGCGCGGGCGGGATGTGAATCGGTAGTAAAGGTAAGTAGAACCCACCCTTAAAGCCAAGTTAGAAAATGATAGAAAAATTCTAAGGCTATGCAACTGTTTTCCTCCACCTCTGAATACTCCACCCTTGAGGGAATCAGAGCAGAGCTGCCTCAGCTACTTCCAGAGAAGAATGTTGTTGTGCATCCATCCTGCCTCATCCACAGGCAGTTTGCACACAGCATCTTCCACTGAGAGCCCATCCAAGTCTCCCAACACCACTTTCCAACTTTTTTCTGACCACAGAAAATCCATGAAGGAGAAACAGAGGGGAACATGGCACAACACCTTTTTTGAATGGTAGTGCTGTTTTTCTGTGCCTGAAAACACCCCAAGGTAGTACCTGTGTATTTTCAAATTGAGTTGGTCTCACAATTCTTTCTGATCTCTTCCTAAAAGAGACCGACAGAAGATAGGTTGTCACTCACCCCAAATGTTCTTGGCTGAATCCCAATAAATTTCTGTAACAAGGGTGCTGTCTCCAGCATGTTTTCCACTACTGGTTATAGCTTCTGTAGCATAGCACCTATGAGTGTTAACAGAGTAAGTAGGAGTTAGGAAAACAAAGGTCCATCTTAGTTATGTCACATCATTTGTAAGTTTGCAGCTGATCAGTTAGCTGGAACTCCAACCTTACCATCATTCCTAAGGATCTAAAAAAGCAAGTTGCAAGAAATGCATTCGTAGTTTCCATCCTTCCATTAAAACCTATTCCATTAAAACCTATTCTATCCATTTCATAAACCATTCACATTAGTTTGCAGAGAGCATGCCCTCTATAAGGATATACATAAACTTAGTCTTGAATTAAGAATCTTCAAATTAAGATTAATATCAGCTCTTTAAGGTAGGCCTGCTCGAGACATAGATATCATTAGGACTACAAAAATGTTTGTTTAATTTCTATGCTATCCATCTCACTGATAAAGAGAATTTGGGCAGCCTACAATATAATAAAATATTTAAAAAATACTAGAAAACAATTAAAATTAGTAAACTTCAATAGATGCAATTTCTATGTTGTAGGATATATTCACAAAAGGCTGCTAGCAGCCTTTCTGTCTGTCTCCTCTTTTACCAATCAGAATCAAAGTGGGCTTACTTTGAGTCTTTGTCTCCTGCTCTCCCTACTTCCAGGACTGAGCTGTCATTTACTTTCTTTCAACCCCTCTCCCTGCAGCTCCTGCATACCATTTCAAGGCTAGCTCCACAATCCTTTTCATTTCATAGTAGCTCTGCTTTCTGGGTTCTATGCTCCATCTCTTCTGCCTGAATTGAAGGACATCTTTACTTGTTTTTAATGGGATGAAACTAAAATAATTCTGCACTGAATAGTTGGTGCTTCAAACAATGAAAGACCAGGAAGGCTATCCATATTAAGGGGGGATTGCTCCTATTGAGCTAGATATCTTTGGACCACCAATACTTGCCCCAGTTAGTCCAGCACTCACCTATGTCACTGCCTGTAGCATAGAACTTAAATTCTTTTGGTCCAGAGTTTCTCATCAACTATTCTCTCCCCGTTGAGGATAGAAAGATGTTTCTGTTTGGGCAGGAGCACTGTTACAGAGAAGGAAGTGTCCCAATCTCTCCCACAGCAGACCACTCTTTCTGTAGTGCGCAGCTTTCAACACAATCCTTTTTGGGCAATATCAAACATAAAATTTTGATCTTTCTTATCTTAGAAAAGCACAGCAAGTTGAAACAGGCTTGATTGCAACCATTGAGTCAATGGCTCTCAAGCATTGCGTGACTTTCTTATATTTACATCTGTGTCAAAGAAGCAGCAATAGCCATGGTGGCGCAGTGGTTAGAGTGCAGTACTGCAGGCTACTTCTACTGACTGCCGGCTGCCTGCAATTTGGCAGATAGAATCTCACCAGGCTCAAGGATGACTCAGCCTTCCATCCTTCCGAGGTGGGTAAAATGAGGACCCAGATTGTTGAGGGCAATAGGCTGACTCTGTAAACCGCTTAGAGAGGACTGTAAAGCACTATGAAGAGGTATATAAGTCTAAGTGCTATTGCTAGTAGAGAATGAATCAAAAAACAAAATTAAAGTCTGTTAAACTTGAGAGTTGCTTCAGAAGCAAATGGTACTGGGTAGACCAGAAAAGAGTGGATTTCCAGGCGGAAAGCAAAGCTCTCCTTTGCAAGATCAGGCCGAAAGAAAAAGCAAGTCAAAATGGAGCAATACAAACCAGATGTCTGTATTGGGTAAGGCAGGAATGGCGAAAGATTCGAGTCGTGATTCAGCTTTATATATTTTCAAGCAATTTCTCTTCCATGCCTTTTAAAGTTACATTTCAATACTGCATTTGTAGCAGTTCTCCTTTCTTTTATGTTGTAATTTTCTACTAAAGTGCTTTAAAGAAAAAAAAATAGCCTTCTCAAATTTTTCATAGCTGTACTTTTAAGGGCATAAAAGGGGAATCTGCTATACAGTACTTGTTTCATAAGTACACTTTTAAAAGTGGTATTTTTAAGGTGCTGATGAAGATAACTGTTTTTAATATCTATCTGGCAAATGATTGATGAGAGCCTGTCTATCTGAATGAGAAACATGGTGAGGACCCTTCTCCGCAAAAGAGCGAGGGCTACCCACCCAACCTTGAGCTGGCAGATATTATGCCTACCTAAAATATGCTGTCAATGGTGGAATCTAAATGTACATAGGAATGATGGCAAATAGTGCTTTCTTTTTTTACAGTGTAGACAGCATGTTAAAACAAGGATTGGGAGACTGGTGAATTACCCCAGCTTTGTTTCCCAGCCATGTCTAGCAAAAGTCATCAGCCAGTACAAAAACATGGGTTTAACCACCTGTCAAAACCCACTGTGGTTTTATGCAAATGTTTCTTTCCTTCTCCAAAGGAAGCCTAACAATCAATCAACTATAGTTGGATTCCTTTTGGACACAGAGTTGAACAATTCTAGAAGAGCATTAACCAGTGTTCAACAGCAGTGGGGGGAAAAACAGCAACTGACAGGTTAAGGGAGTCATCAGAAACAGTTGGCTCACTGTTTCCATGCACAGCCTCTACTTCCTGGCCACCTCCAGTTATTAGACTCTCTTAAGGTTAATCAAGGTTTCTAAGTTGGGGATTTGCTCAGAGATCTGGCAGACACAAGGGAAGAGCTTAGTTTGAAAGAAAATGGACTCTCTTGCTACCCGAGCAGCATAGCCCTGGAAGAACACTGATCTGAGGGGAGGCAGCCTGCCCTCTCTAGTCACTTGACTTTGTCACCAATAGAGTAGTAGTCAATGGATGAAACACATCATAGTGTATCCATGGCAAAATCTGTGAGTCCCACAACCTCCAGAGAAAGGAAAGAAGCAAGCCTGGTTTGGGGTAAACACACAAGCCTGACATTTTGGGGATGAGCATGAGACTAAAAGAGAAACAGGTAGCTGAGTTCTCCACCAATAGAAATCTGGTGCTTCTTATTCCCCACTGCCACCCCAAACCTGAATTCAAAAACAAAATAAGTTATTGAAGTCTTGTTGCTGTGGATCTTCAGTTATGCCCAGACTATATATGTAAGCCATGTTAGGAATATCTTGAGCATCCTAATTCTACATTACCTACCCCTCATCCCTGATGTTTGAAGATTACGTGTGTGAGATGTATTATAATGAGCTTTGGAGGAAGGGTCCATATGAACTGAGAAGGACATTTAGTCCTGTACTCCCTAATTCTTGAGCATTAAAGATTTCTAAATATAGCTCTCCATGTGGACGGCTGAAGGTAAGCCGCTTAAAGTGTGACAAGGAGTCAGATGATATCTGCAGTTGTGTTTCAGCTGATCAACAAAGCAATTAATAGCCAGTGATGTTTTTGTGATAAGAAATGTATTTGCAATGGTAGCAGATGAAATATATTTTGCAGAGTGCAAAACCAGCAAGCTAGTTCTGCTTTTGGAGCTCACCCTGGGTTTCCTTAGAAACTTTTTGCCAGCTTGTTATTATGAACTCATATACTGGGACCCAGTGGTGGGTTTCAAAATTTTTTACTACTGGTTCTGTGGGTGTGGCTTGGTGAGCGTGGCTTGGTGGGCGTGGCAGGGGAAGGATACTGTAAAATCTCCATTCCCTCCCCAATCCAGGGGAAGGTTACTGCAAAATCCCCATTTCCTCCCAATCAACTGGGACTTGGGAGGCAGAGAATAGATGGGGGTGGGAATTTTTACTACTAGTTGTCCAAACTACTCAAAATTTCCACTACCGGTTCTCCAGAACTGGTCAGAACCTGCTGAAACCCACCACTGCTGGGACCTCTGAAATATTTTGTGGATTAGAATTGGGTTGAGTATGCATATTACCTTGGGCTATGACTATAACAAAAATTTGATTGTTACATATTACACAATTACACTTTCTGTTTTGCATTGGCATATTTATTTTTTTAAATACTTGCTATCCAGAAAGCAGTAGGTTTGCCCTTCTAAAATACAGCTACTAGGTCATCAGTTTTCTTAGAAGCAATGCTGGACTGCCCAGAGATTCCAGCGCCAGATGTTCGAACTGATGCAGGTGCCATGGCCACAGCACTAATTTCTCTCAGAACTGGCTGGATCATCCCCATTTGGTATCTTCTGCGTGAATGTTTGCTGGAGTAGAAACAGGCCAGGATGGACACCAAGACAATGAAGGAACAGGCAGCTAATATGACTATGGTGGCAGTGGAAAGGGGGAGATGAAACCCTGTAA